>NC_133579.1:44139340-45517353 GCF_964106895.1 Numenius arquata
GATTATACTGGCTGAAACAATGGAAAAAAAACCCCATGCAACAACACACATGGGAAAAATAAATAACTTTAACAGCATTCCTGGGATATGGCATAGCCAATAGCAGCATCCTGATTTTCATTTACATATTTATTTAAGATGTAACATCAAATCCTCAGCTGATATAAACCAGAGTTATTCCATTGAAGTCAATAAGACTTCATTAATTTACACTGATAGAATGTTTGGTCCATAAAATTTACAATCAAAGGAAAAATTAGAGCAGATGGGAGGCAGAAAGATTAAGGGTCTCTGTGAATTTAGTCAAAATAGAGAATATAAAGAAACAAAGCCCTTATTTTTTGAAAAATAAACCAATGGATCTCATTCAGAAAATGCTGAAGGAGCAGGGACAGATGCTTCAACATTATTTGAACCTATGTCACATGAAAGAACCCAGGGTACAGACTGAAACTTAAGGAATCTTTAGTACTTAAAAAGAGAAAAGCATATTTTCTTTCAGGGGACGATTTAAACTATCAGCATATACTGGGGCAAATCCATTCAGACTTTTAGTCAGCTGGTTCCTGTAGCCTCTAACCGACCTGTCTTTTTTGAACCCCGACACGACTGTGCTACTCTACTTTCCCAGGACACCCTGGAATTTTATGTGCCAAGGACTTTGCTGTTGTTGTTGCTGCTGTTTCAATAACAGGAAAATTCACCCAAGAAAAACTATGCACGGCAGCATGACTCACTTTACAGCTGGAGGAAGCAAAGTCCTACATTGCCAAATAATTTTCACAAGCAAATTACTGTGTGGATTTTTTGGATCTCAACCTGAGTTTATAAAAAATGTATAGAGTATGAACTATTTTACTTGAGGAACATAAGAGAGTATGAATTTAAGTAACAGGAAATATATATAATTCCAGACACAATTGTTAGCATTCTTGAAGTGCTTATAACTGCATTTGCAAGAATAAAGAATCGTCACCTATATCAACAACCAGCTATAGTTTTGTGTACACAAACAAAGCTCCTGGTGAAGATGTGCTTTGAAAGGAGTATGAAAAGTTAAAATATTAAGAGTGCTTTCCTCTCCTGGGGACTGAGTCAGCTCCTCTTCCATCTTAGCTTTAATTCAAGCAGTCAGCTTGTCAAATATTTTTCAGACACACCAGCAAAGTATTTATATAGCTATGTGTATATGAAAAACAAGAAGTTTGCTTGTCATCAGCATATTTTACCAGACGTTTCCAGGGATCAATGAAACACCAAGGAGTTCTAGCGGTATGCATGCATACAGGTCTGAGGCATGAATGTGGGGAGAGTTACACAAGTAGTTTTACAGTCTAATTCTGAAAAACTCAATAGACTTGGTACTTGAAATATATTTTAGGCTTTCTATTTGTTATTAGGAAACATTTTTGATGCTGCTACAATTAGATGGACAGGGGCTATGCTGTATTTCTCATCCTTTGAATTTAAATCATTGTGCACATTTTTAAATAAATCCCACCGCAATACAGAAGGCAAAGATTTGTACATATGTCTATATGTTTTTATATATTCTCCCTCTCTCATTACATATGTGATGTGTTAGTGAGAGTATATATATAAAACCTTATATAAGCTCCATATAAAAACCTTCTGGCTCCCACAAAGAAAAACCCTCAGACTACGGCACTGCTCACACTAAGACCCCCATATATCATGATGCGGGTTCCACCTAGAGAAAGAGAGGAGGTGGTGGCCTACCCAGCTCATGAAATGCATCAGGAGTGAGAAGCAAACAGAAGCAGCCTTCTCACACTTTCCCTTTTTTATGATCCTGAAAACACTTTGTATTCTGTCTTCATTTTGCTTTAAGCTTTCCCAAATTAAAGATACCCACATAAATCACTCAAAAAAGTGCTGCTTTAGCTATCAAACTGCTGTGCATTCACAAGCTTTCCTTGGGTCTCCTCCCTCCTGTCTGAGTCTTCACTTCTCAGTTTCTTTGGCAAGCAAGACAAGACAATAGACAAGACAATACCCTGTTTGTCTGTGTGTACAAGATGAAAGATTTCCATTTACCCTTCTGCCTAATGCTGATGCTGCAGCACAAAATGCACTTTCAGGATCAAAAACCTGTAGAAAGCCAGCACGCATTACAGAATTTCTGTTCTGTTGCTGACTACAAAAATTCATAAATGTAAGGAAGAGCAAGCACCCGACTGCATACAGAAAAACTGCAGTTACAGTGGCAGTTTCCCTTGGGATATCATGTATCACAACAGTAGTGCTTTTTGGATGTGATTAAAACCAACCTATTTTTGTGAATCACAGCAATCTGAATGTGCTAACATTTCCATAGAGTGTTCTTAAATATCCAGAATTATTTGCCAATGGCTCTTGCATATACAAAGAGTTCAACCTATTAAACCCAATTATTAACCACCTTAAGTAAGGTGTTTTACACTGACAAACAGAAAATCTGGAGAGGAAAATGTTTCAGTGCCTAAGAATTATTCATAGGTCTTGCTGAAAAACTAATGCAGTAAAACTTGCCAGTTGAAGAATAAGATTGCATGCAACATAATAATATACTAAATAAATGGCTTAAGAGAAGAGGAAGGTTCTCATTTGGAGTAGTTGCCATTAGACTGAAATAAAGAAGACTTCTCCTCTTGGTATCTATAAGGTCTCTTGAGAACATATGAAAATACCTAAACTGATAAGAAATCTAGCTGAAGGTTTACCAATCTATGTATTTGTGAGAACAGCTAGCAGGAGAAATAGGATATTCGTCTATATTTACCTTACAACTTTGTGGCTTAACCTGATGTCACTGGATTCTTGGAATGGTTCCTTCTCGTCTTTTCCATGATGGACTTTCAGGTGGCATTTTCAGAACTAGATGCTTAGGCAAAAACGAATCGGCCATTTCCGTTAGTAGGTGCATCCCTCCAAGTCAGAGGTACCAAAGGAGCAGAAATTCTTCTGTTGATGCCAAAGTATAGAAGGCAAGTATAGAATGATTTTACAAGTAAAACCTTATCTCTGTAGCATCTGTTTTCTTGCTTTAGTATTTCCAAAGCTTTCAAATACACCAGCAAAATTATGATAAGGCCTTAAGAGTATTACACTTAAAAATAATAATTTTTAAAATATGAGAATATAACAAAAGAAATAGAGTTGCTTCCTCTCATTGAATCACTTCAACAGGAAGAAATTACACAGTCTATTAGAGCAACTGAGAACTGAGCAACACACAGGCAACCTTCGACGCCAGAGGCACAGTTGTTACTGCCAGCAGAGTTTCAATGAAAACACTTCCTGAGATTTTTCGCTCCTTAACATCTAGAGTTTCTTTAACTTCATTTAAAGGAATAAATGAGAAAAATACTACTATGTGTTAGTGTCTCTTCCTTTCCTAAGTACAGCTGTAGAGAGCAAATAAAGAGCAATGTTAGAAAATTAGCCCAGAGGAAGGATGATTAGCTGAGTGAAAAAAATACCACAACTAAAGATAAGCTGAACTACTTCAGTTTAAACCAACGGACTTTCTTTATCACATTGTGGGTATGCAGCTTGAGACCAGTGGTGCACTTTACGAGAAATATTATGCTTTCAAGTAGTGCCACAGAATTTGCTAAAATTTAGATTTTTCAGGTTTATTTTTGGGTTCAGATATAAAGGACTAATAATGTCCAGTAGTAACTGCTAGTATGTTACAACTGCAAATATTTTTGTGAGTAACTACCCTACATGCACTAGGGGACAGCTGTTTGAAGCATCACTTGTGTTTCTCCACTAGGGGATAACACAAAATTTCTGTTAGGAAGATACTACTGCTGAAAGGGCCAGTCATCAAGCATATTTGCACTCTTGCAAATTCTGATAATTCCTCGGGTTTACGCAATGAGGGTTATGGGATTCTACAGGGACTCAATGCTTTTTTGGTTTGGTTTTTGGACTTTTGTTTTGGTTTGGTTTGGTTTTGGTTTTTGTCCAAGTAATTCAGAGCTGTGTAGCAACAAATAGAGAAATAGCATATAAGATGTTGGGTTCGCTTGTGTTCTATCAAAGCATAGGGCAGCAACAGATCTTGTACTGTACTATAAAGACAGTATTAAGTTGTCTTTACGTGGCAACAAAATATCACTATACATAAATATCACAATTTACATTATATCTTCAACTTAAACTAACAAAAGTAAAAACAAGACTATTTTCTGCATTTGGTATAACAGTGCCACAAAAGTATACTGTATATAGCACACAACATGCTCTTGTTTTTTTGAAATTTCATCAATTTACTTTTGATTTTGGGAGCTCAGCTGGTCAAGTCACCTGGAGGGTTGGACAGGAAAAAGCAATGGAATCAAATTAGAGACAACACAGCTTGCATTTGGCTGGGAAGAATTCACCGTTCGGAAGCTGAGTAAAGAGATGCAGCACCTTAGAGTGAAGGCTCAGAGCCTCACAAATTCTCCTTATGCTTTTCTGCAGATTCATTGTGGGATTTAGCATAAACAGCCTAATACCTCTAGACTTTAATGTAAGTATCATCAGTATCCTGAGAACAACAGTGTTTCTGTACCTCACAAAGAGCTGAATGCTGGGTGATAATGAATTGAAGCCTGGATACTCTTTTACATCGGATCTCCTCCATCCCTTATTCCCACATCTGAGCAGACCTTTCCCGGCTATAATTACTCTAAAAACACCAAGTAATAGTCTGCATTTTACATCAGCTTTGCACTTCTATGATACCCTGAGCATACAACTAAAAAGGTAAGAGGACCTGCCATAGACCAATTTGTCTGTCCGAGAGATTTGCATCTCACCTAAAGCCTTCACAAATATAGCTTTACCCATTAAACCAAATACGCTTAACAAAACTTCTGCATATAAATCTTGTCTTTTCCCCTTGTCCAGAACAGGCTATTAAGACATCTTTCTTCTTGTGCAGGCTCTCTCTTGAAGCTTTTCCCTCCAGCTGTACTCAATAGTCTATTATAGAAACATCTGACTCCCTCCCAGCTGTCACTGGTTCCTCCATTACCATGTCCATATAACTAGAAATATAGTAGTAGAATATATAGAATATAGTATACCTCCAAAAAAGGTCCATCACTGAATAAGTCTGGCTGTCTGATGAACCAAACTATACCTTAAAGTCCACTTACCCTGAATTATCTGTGTTTCCACACAGTTCTGAAGCCCAGAGCAAAGTGATGGGAAGACAAGGGGATATGCTGAGTCTAGGGTACTGAAGTGGTACCTTGAGGGCTCCTGATATCACCTTCTGGCCAGTCATAGTCATGCAATAGCTCCTGGTTTTGCACATTTTGAGCTTTTTGAGCATATAATGACTTCCAGTAAGAAAGTTATTAAAAACCACAACAAAAAATTAAAATCTGTTCAATGAACATTTTGCTCATCAAAATATCTCTTCTCCTCTTTTTTTCCCCCTTCATTCTTGCAAGAACATACTAAAATAGGGTGAAAAAAATCCTAAATCTTTCAAAGTACTGAAAATTGTTGAAATAATTTGTAATTCTCTGTTTGCAACAAAGTCGGCCCAAGATTGAATAAAAACATGGACAAAGACATTTACTTCAGTGAGGCACCTATATAGGAGCCTAACTATCCAAAATTCTCTGTATTAGCAACAGACAGATAAAGAGAGAGGGGCTGAATCATTCCTGGGATGTGCTTATCTCTTTGTACTGACTGCAAGCCACTCTAAGGTGACCATGCTTCTAACTCAAGTTTTGCAGCTAAGTGTGTCAAATTAGATCAGATGAATCTGAGCAAGCGTAAGGAAAGATGTCAAATTCTTCAATATCACCAGACTAGTACATAGTCAAGAGGCAGGTAGAAATCCATATCAAATGTCTCTGATGTGTGTGGTCATGGGGAGCACAGGCTCTACTCCTGGCAATGAGCATCCTTTTGGTCAAGGGATTTAAAGCTGTGCCAGTTGTGGAACATGACAGCATGTATAGAATACAGTTGTTATTATTTTCTGAGCACCAAAGATTGCACAAAGTTCCTTGGTTATGCAGCAAAAACAGCACCCCCTTTTTAGGAATTATGTTAGCATACAGTTTAAATCTAACTTGAAATAACACGTGAGAATCAAATATAGGCAACGGGGATAAAAGAAAATACTCAACAAAAGGGAAGGATTACTTTATCAGTCAATAAGACAAAACAGTTATTTACCTTTGTGGTTTGATTCACTGTCTTTTTCTTTTACATTGGGATATGCAGTCTCAAATTAATTATTTAAGAACTTCAAATTTCGATAAAACAAAAGAGACAGAAAAACTAAAAGTGTACAATACTTTCAATACCTCTGCTGAAGGTACCTTAAAGGGCAGGCCAGGTTTGACCCTCGAGCCATCTTCTAACTACTGAGTTCTACTAAGTTCGAACTCCCCTAGACTGAGTTTCAAGACACAGCTATAACCTTAATTATTTTGCATTTAAGGCAGATGCAGCTATGGTATAAAACATATCCCTACTGTTCTTTATGGTTAATTCCTAATGCATTCCCATTTTATAAGAACTTCAATTCAAAGAGTAGCTGGGTGAAGCAGCTCCCAGGGCAAGACATCTTTCTTTATTATTGTTTGGCCTATGGGGTCTGTCTGAAAAAACGATCAACCAAAAAAATCTTGTCTTAAACTATGATTAACTCAGAGAGGCTTGTTATTAACAAACCAACCCATTTCTAGTTTATGGGTCTGATTTATTTCCACTGAAATAACTGCTAAAACTCCTGCTGACTTGAAACGTGCAGTATCTTGCCCTTCATAGGAACACAAATGCCATCCAGTTTCACTCACTCTGTGAGAGGCCAGCCCTAGTTTCCAAAGGGCCAGTTTCCCTTTTATCATTAGGGGACACATTTATGTGCGCACAAATAAGAATGTGACTCAGAACAGTCAGTATGGATTTACCAAGTGTGAATGATGCCTGACTAGCCTGGTTGCCTCCTATGATAAAATGACTGGAGTTGGGGAGGTGGAAAGAACAATGGATGTCATTTATCCTGACTTTAGCAAAATTAAACACACACAATATTCTCCCACAGTAGTCTTTTATCCAAGGTAGTACCTTATGGTCTGGATGGGTGAACAAGTAGATGGGTAAAAAATTGTTTGGATGACCAGGCTTGGAGGGCTGTGGTTAACACTGCCTGAAGGACTGTAACAAGTGGAGCATAACAAGAATTTATCCTGGGACCTGTTCTGTTTCACATCTTTTTTAATGACCTGGGGGAGGCAACAGAGTGCCCTCTCATCAGGTTCCTAGATGACACCGAATTGGAGGGACCAGCTAAAACATTCAAGGACAGAGCTGCCATTAAGAGGGACCCAGAGAGGCTGGAGGAATGGGCCAACAGAAACACTATGCAATTCAACAGGGACAAATGCCCAGCAAGGGGCCCTGCAATGATGCAGCCTGGTGATGAGCTTGCTGGGGAGAAGCTCTGTGGAAAAGACCCTGGGTATTGTGGCAGACAGCAAGCTGCAAGAGACCCAGCAGCATACCCTGTCATTAAAGATGGTCAACAGCATCCCGGGCTGTATGAACAGCAGCATCACCAGGAGATCGCAAGGGTTTATACCCCTCATTAGTCCACATCTAGATACTGCATCCAGTTTTAGTGCCCTCACTCAGTACAAGAAAGGCATTGATAAACTGGAGGGCTGTCAGGGGAGAGCCACCAAGATGGTTGGGATCTGGAGCACTTGCCATTTCAGGAGAGGATGAGGGACAAGGGCTTGTCCATTGTGGGGAAGAGATAGCTTCAGTGACTAACAATCCCCTGGGATCTACAGGGAGGTCATCCAGGAAACAAAGCCAGGTTCTTGACGGCAGCATACTGTAAGGAAGAGACCCATCAGGCATAAATTTAAATAAGAGAGGCTCAGACTGCATATAAGGAAAAGCTTTTTCACCATGAGGACACTCAGGCATTAAAACAAGTTGCCCAGAGAGGCTGTTCAGCCTCCGTCCCTGGAAGTTTTCAAGTCCTGTCAAAAAAAGTCTTAAGTAACCTGGCCTAAACCAGCTGGCTCTGCTTTGATCAGGAGACTGGGCTAGAGATGTTCTGAGGTCTTTTCCAACACAAATTAGATCCTGAAATATGAATGCAGAAGAACAAGAATAGACAAAGGGGGATAGGGAGAATTACATGTCAAAACAAAATGAACCTAGAGCCGTGAAAATGTAACCGAGAAGGCATTTAACAGACATCCTTTAAAAGTCAGGCATACAAGTCTCATCTTCATAGGCCATGTTTCGAAGTTTTCTTTCTTTCTTGCACACACAAAAGGCTTCCTGCTCCCAAACCTTCCTTCTCCTATCACCAGGGATGCACCCTTGACAATCAGAGGATTATAGAGAATTTAGCAGCTGTGATTCTTACTGACACATTGAGTCCTCTTACTGATATGCACAAATCAGTAATTTTATCACAAGCTAAATCTCTTGTTATAGTAGGAACTGTCTTTCCAAATATTTCATGAAACAATCCCTTAGTAATTATTTTATGAGATCCCTGCCTAGATCAGGCAGCTAATCAATTAAACACAAAGCTACTATAAGACAAAAGAGCTTTAAGGCATTAGACCTGAACAGTGCTTCCAAAATTTACGTTATTGAGGTTTGATCTGATCTCTGTTAGCCTGATTCACACATGCAAGTGCTAAATTGCTGTCACAAAGGAACCCTCCTTTAATTCCTCAGTGCTTGGCTTTGTAACCATAAAACCAATTTGAACGTAGGAGATAGATACATGCGGAGCTGGACTGCGCTGGAACCAAGGAAGGTCCCAATCAAAGGGCAGGCCCTGACCGTCTTCCCTGTTCATGTCTAACTCACACACTGGAGGACAGACAACCAATGTTATCAAACTTAATCAAGGAAGGACTCACACAGCAGCAGGCTTTGTAGAATTGCCCTGATTGCTGTCTCTTTTAAAATGCTTTGTTCATACAGAACAGCAATTACCTTCTTGAAAATGACACGAGAGAGTGCATCTATGCCTGTCAGTACCAGTATTTCTCAAAGAGAACAGAAAATTGTCCTATTCTTAGTGAGCATGTTCCATCATGGAAGCAAGATACACCAAAAACTCTTTGACAGGCATAGCAACTTTATATCTTGCATGTATCTCCATGTTATTGGACCTTTTTTTTGGTATCATCCTGTGTTTTCCCTTTGATGTGCTAAGACATTTTCATTTTCATTATTTCAAAAGCTTTTTTTTTTGTCCCATATACAATTCCATATACAAACTTCTATAATGCAACACAATATTCTGTTTACTATACAAACAGATAACCTTTTAAATTGAAATCATACTTCTATGTAATGGCTCACCCCAAAAAACTTTTTCAAGCTCCCACTACACCTTTCTTCAATTCCTCCCTTGGTATTTTAATTATTCTGTCTTGAAATTGTGAACAATAAAACCCTCTTATAAAAGGTAGAATTGCACCTCTAAGGTTTCTTTTTTATGATAACAGAAAAAACAAACAAACAAAAAACAAACAAACAAAAAACCAAACAAAAAAAAAAAAAACAAAAAACAAAAAACCCAAAACCAGTAACCAAAAAAACAAAACACCAAAATTCTTTTAAAAGTAAAATTGTTCATTTAATCATCTCTGAGATCCATGTGTTTTCTGTGTTACGTGTTGCAGTACTGTCCACTTAGTTGTTCCTTGATTATTTTCTGTATCATATTCTTGACAAAGATTTTATAGATGTAGCAAAAAACCTCAAACACTAATAGAGCTAAACAGTCTCACAGAGGCCAAGCTGTTGCAAAATGAAAAATAATGGGGGATATCCACACCACACACTTTGAGCAAGTAACTTTAGTGCATTTCATAATCTAAGATATATATATTTGGAGAAAAGAGGTAGGTGCATAGGTGGACTATGAAGGTACTCAGAATATTTTGGTCGGAGGCCAATAAAGTCATCTGAGTATCTCCAAAAAGTCAAAGAAATGCATCAAAACACTGCTAATCTCAGGAAGGTCTTTTCTTCCAAGCCTTGTCCAGATGTGAGGATGACCACTGTAGGAAATGAGGGTCATAAAAGTAATGAACAGTTCATGTCCTTTGTCTTTTGTCCTTCTAATTCACATGTGGAGCCACAAAGTAGATTGTCATCCATAATTATTGCAAATGAATTAACTGAGGGGTCAATGTATCTTTACAAACTTGATGGAGAAACTCTTTTAAAAGTGAAATATCTTTTTAATCTCCAAAACACTAAGCACAGGCAAGCATAAGTAAACAAAAGCAAATTCATTTTCACCTCTTCTGTGTAGACCTGAGTTCTTCATACCACCTACCTGTTGGTGTCTAAGTGCACTAAAAGCATTAACCCTGCAAATCCATAAGAGCAATAGTTATAAGCCAGAGAAAGCTTACAGAAGGAGAGCGAGTCAGCTGGTCTTCTAACTTGGGCACTCCCTGGCACTGTAGCCTTTTTTAAGGTTGACTGAAATCCTGGGATATATTTAATGTCTTCAGAATGTGACCATTTTCACCAGCATCAGGTAGGGATTCTAAATCCAGCACTCCAGCCTGACTGAAAAGTCTTTTCTGATTATGGTCTGTGGGCAGTAAGTTGGCTCATAAGCACGCACTTGATAACCAAAACTCAAGGTGCTCAATTTAGATTCAATAAACCCCACATTTAATTTTAGCACATGCATATGCATTGCCACTAGCCAACTAGGGAAGAGAAGTGTTTTGGGTCTCCCCTTGGTACGTTGGGGGCTGGGTCTGATACCGTTTCCCCTTAAGTTACTCACACACCTTCAGTGTAACTGATCACACTCTCACTAGAATAACTGGAGAGAGGAGAGGGGAAGCCATTGGGAACTCTAATTTTATTTACTAAACTACTGAAATAAAACTGATTACATGGTTCCACTTTCTAATGGAAGTCTGTCCACTACAAACTATGCCAAAAATAAGCATAAAGTCACAGTCTAAGAGCAACAATGATACTTTAAGCTGTCTGCAACCATCAATACTGTATCACTTCCTCTCTGCAAATTTATAAAATACATTCTTTTTCAGTCACAGCCAGACTGCTAATCTGTTAAAAGCAAGAAAAACTTTTACCTTCAAACAACTATAAACTTATGGTTCCAGGCATCTCTTCTTTATTGAGAAAACTGGGTTTTAAAGTTATGCATGAAATTAGTCCAAAAAATCCTGACACTCTGGGTTGTCATTTTCATTCACAGTCATTAAAGAAAACTCAAATTTTTAAGCTTTTCACTCTTGTTTACGTGTTATGTCATACAAACCTGAGGAAGCTGAGGAATTTTGTGATAAACATCAACAGATCAAAGGTATTGTCAACCACCTTTAACAGAAGTGGGGAAAAAATACTAATGATTCTGCTATAACTGAAACTTCTACTTTAGTAAAAATACATCTTCAGACTGTGCCTTCTTTGATAACAAAAACAGTTCAGGAAAAATTGTTATTTGTCTTTTATTGTCAAGGGAAATGGTACATAATGTTTACAGAATATTTATCAACACTCCCATTGTACAGTGTACCATCATGAGAAAGAGAAAATACAAAATATAATATACATTACTAACAATTTTGAGGGGTTTTGCTGGCAGTAGGTAAATAATGGGCTATTATACAACAGCGAAAAAACGTGGAACGTATCCCTGTCTGCGCTTGGAAGACTTCATAGCTATAGGAAAAACACAGCAACTACACCTAATTTTCCCAGAGGTCCAGCTGTGGTGGCAAAGTTATTCTTTGTTCAGCTGAAATACCTCACCCCCACCTTACAGAAGCTACATCAATAGCAGCTGCTTTTCAGTGGGGTATGTGCATCTGTACTTGGGGCCTTGAACATCTCAGGTGGAGCTTCACATCCTCATTCAACCTGGGCTTCACATCTTCATTCAAATTGAATGTGATGGCAGAGCTTGGTGTTAGAAACATAGTCTAAGACACGCGAATTATGAGGCAAATAAAGCCAAAGCTTGACTATTTCTATGACAAATAGTGCAAATCTGCGGTGATGGATGCACAGCATCTGAAAACCAAGGTTGTTCCATGATTAAAATGTCTGGTATTGCACAGGGAAAAGGCACTCTGATGCTTTGTGAACAGCTTAAACACTGCGGCACACGCTATTCTGGGACTGGCACATGAGTACCATGTTTATTTCCATGAGCTGGGCCAACTGGAAAGGGCTCTGCATTTCAGATGAGAAGCAGTGCTGCCTCTCCAGGGTGCTGTGTGCTGAACACATTAGGCTCTCACTCACTTCCGTTCACTCCCTTCATATATCAAAGCGGGGCAGCAAAAGAAAGTAATACTTTTAAAAGACATACCCAACTATTGTCTCAAACATCAAAAGAGAGTACACAGAATACTTACCTTGTTAAAGAGAGGGTCTTCCTTAAGTAAAATGCTATCCATTTCCCAGCTTGTCATAGGCAACTGCTAGAGGAAGGAAGCATTTATGATGTCAAGTATTCAAGCAGAACTAAACTAATCCAATCTATATATCTACGTACATATGTATAAAAGCGGTCAAGAGCTATTCCTTTCTCTTGCAATAACTCAAAAGAAAGGACACTGGGCTGGATCTTTGAAGCCTGTGACAAAACTTTATTCAATACCATATACAGATAAAAAGGCTGAGCATGTACTTTTTTCGATCGCAGATGAATTGCCTGATTTTAATAAGTGCTAAACACCTGCGGCTTTTATACAAGTGGAGACTGTGAAGGCTAAATTTTTCCACAAAAAAAAAGGCTAAATTCCTCTTTCTGAAAGCCTTTGACAATACTTGTGTAATTATCAAAACAGCAGCATATCTGGAATGTCGATAAGATGAGCTAAAACATTACCCATTTTTAAGACATCACGTTCACTTAATCATTGCTCTGTAAGTGTAAGTATATAAAAGGATTACACAAAATGAGAAGTAATTTACCCAATAGATTCACCTCACTTATTGCTTCTATGGCTCCTTATCACAAGAAGGGAAGCAATAAATGGAGGGCATGTGACCATGTCAACTTTCCCAATTTCCATGATTTTCAATAAACAGAAATTCTTCCCTCTCACAACTGTTATTTTCAGACCTTTCCAATCTTCAACATTATGTACATGTAGACTTGCTCCAGAGTTAGCAACTGCTATGAGTTCATACCAGGATATTTGAAAACTCTTCAATTTTTCTTTTTTAATCAGAACATCTGAAAGTAAAATGTGGTTCTTTTTTCCTTTATGAGAAATAGATAATTAAAAAAGCCCTGCACTTCTGAAAAAAATATTTAATTAAAATTATAATGAAAATGCATAAAGAAAATGTATTCTCTGGCTTTGAAAAAAGAATGAAAGTCTGTAAGTGCATTCAAGTAAGGAGTCTTTCATTATTACTCTGGATAATTTACAAATATTGAGACCTATTTCATCTAAGGCTTCTTGTCCAATGATTTCAATCACTTCATTTGCAAAACTGCAGGGAGGGTTAGCACTGTTTTATAGAAAAAGGTTCTGTATACAAGTATTTATAGAGGCTGCCCTCCTAGAATAGTTGAAATCCCAGAAACTCTCAGAAAACAGAAAAGAAACAAAAAATCTTGTAAATGAAATTTCTTATCATTTTTGCTGCATCAAGACTGTGAAAGGATGGAAGGCAGCAAAGAAAAGAAAGGTATATCAAAGGTGCTAAAGAAATAAACCAGCAGAAAAGTTAGACACATTCAGAGTCAGTGTGAAGCTTGTACTTTGAACACAGAAGGTAGTTAATGATTGAGAGCTTACCCAACAGCACGGCTGACCCTCCACTCCTCAGCGCTGGACACACAGATGGCTTCTTTTTCCTATGATCTGCTCTGCTCTGACTCAACAAATAGGTAAGGGCTTGGTCCAAAAGCTGAGCTCTTACCTGCAGGAAGCCAGATCAGATGATCAGAACGGTCTTTAAAAAGCCCATAGCATGTGAACTTGTGACAACAGTGGCATAACTGGAGGGAGTTTGACTTCAGAAGGGGACAAAGCATTGGAGTAAATGTCTCCAGAGTCTTGGATCCAGCTAGGAATCCATCCAAACATGAACTTTAAACCCTTCTCATTTGGGGAAACATTTTAAGCACATGTTAAATTTCAAGCATGTACTGAACTTTCCTGTTGTATAAGTATGATAATTAAATATCTCTTTCAGTGTTGTCTTCAAGAAGGGTATTTTCCCAAACTGGGATCTGTAGTGACTGAGTTAATCTTTAAGAGCAGTATTGTACAGTTAGACTATGCTGCGGAGGAATATGCTTCAGTACAAAACTTTCACTATGTAATAGCAGTAGTGCTTCTGGCCTTACCTTCTCAAACACCTACATTTCAAGGGCACTTCAAGCCCCGAGCCAGGCTTCAAAAGCCTTCTTGACACCTCCCTCGTATTCCTCAGGCCTGACTTTGAAAAAAAGTTCTGTTTTCACAAATAAAGATACTTAGAAATAAATATTCAAAGTGCTCTTAGAGAAAAGTGCTAAAGGATGTCTGGTGGAAGTGCATGCATCAGGCCAAGGAAGAGTCCTGCAGAGAAAATTGCCAGCTCAGGGGAGGAACTCGGTTTGCAGGGCTGATGCCGTCACTGCAGCAGCTCTCGCTCTGCAGCAGGAGTTACTGGGCATGTGCCTGGACCTTACTCAACACATCACTGCTTCTCCACATCACGTCATGGGGTGGGCTACATTAAATTCAGAGGACAGAGAGTTGCTAGCAGTCTCCTTGTTATCATCTGAGGAAATATATCTAAGTCAGGTGAGTATGCTGCAAGTAAGTGAGAATCTTCTGGTTTGGGATTATGTTATATTACCTGTTCATAGCAACAGTGGAAAAATATTGGAAATATTGGAAAAATGTAGATAATGTAGAGACAATAGCTACCAGGGGAGTTTAACTTATAGAACACAGAAGAATTTATGAACAGGACTGAAAGATCAAACTTATGTGCATTTCAAATAAAAACTATGGGCCTGTCTTCATGCTCACATCAGTGGAAATGAAATTTCTTGGTTTCAGTGGGCTTGCTGAAGTCACCAAACCTCCTTACCAACAGCTACTGAGAAATTGGAGAGGTAACTGAAAACTTAGGCAACCAAGGCCAATCACCAACTGGCGTGAATTGGCTTATTTTTGCTTACTGTAAAAATAGAGGCAAAGAAACCTGAGGTGTAATAAAGATATCAACAAATATAGTCAAGAAATAAATTCAAGCTTATGCAAAGGGTTTTGTTTTTTTAAAATTTTTAAGGGAGAATTTAATTTCAATGCCATTACAACAGAGCTGCAATGAGTGTGAAATATTGAAGAAAAATATACTGTTTGCAGCCAACAAAGAGCTATTAAAGAGAGCTCCACATCTCACTACACACTGGTTTTCATGCTACCACGCATCCTGTAGGTGACAACTGGCACTGCTGACTGTCGCTATGTTCAGCAGCAGCATTGCAAGAGGAGGGCCAATACAGTCAACATAGGAATCCTGATGTGGCTGCTCCTGTGTAAATGAATCAGATAAGGGAAAAAAGCAAGCAGAGTGTTTCTTCCCATTTCCCCCTTAGAAGAAGCAACCGCATATGGGGATTTGTCCTGCCTCCTGCTGACAGTGCCATAAGGTCGAAATAAAGTGTCTCTCAGCAAGCTGGGAGAGACAGAAGTCCAGATCCCTGTACTGGGTACCACCTGCTACACACACTCTGCCTCTAATGGCATTCCTGTGGCAAGGGCTGCAGCCACCTGCCTGTCCCCAGCTCCCCCACGGGCCGTAGGAGTGGGTGTAACCTCTTCATTTATCTGAAGCAGTGCTTTAGAATTTCTAGAAACAGAGGAAAAACAGGAAAGAGAGCACTTAAATTTATTTACTGTCATGACGCTTGTGGTGCCATGTGAAAAACGGGCTTTTTCAGTACAGTAGAGTTGCATTTACAACTCATTGTACTGACAATGTTGTTCACAAATCCCAGCAGGAGTCAGCCAGCAGTATCCAACACACTGAGATGAGAATATTTCCCCAAATGTCTTTGACTTTCCAAGGCAACCGCAGATTGTTATTTAAAAGAACATGCAAGTGGGCTAATCCACTTAGGTAAGACATCTGTTTATAGGCACAGGGTCAGTTCTGTGAATAATTACAATGAAATGCTATGCTCACCAGAATTTATCATCATATTCTAGAAATAGTTAATATTAATATGAGCGGGCAAGGGGAACACTAGAGAAAATTCTCTCATCTCTAATAGCCTCTTAGTGCATAACATTACTTTTTTTTTTTTGTCTTAGCACAGAAAGATTTAGGTCAGGAAATATTCTTCATGGAAAACAACTAGTTCATTTGCAAATCCTCCTTGGAATGCACATGATCTTGGCAGATTAACATTTGCCTAAAGGGGTCTCTGATGAGGAGAAACAAGGACTTTGGTTTCCATCACAGCCAGTCCTTTAGTATTAGCCTAGATGAACACACACTCAGCATTCAGAGATATGAAAACAAAAGTATCACCTCAAAACAATAAACAAAATGAGGGGAACCAAAGAACCCTGGTAGTATTTCGGTGGGAGGTGGCCGGGGGGTAGTGGAGGAAAGGAAAAAGAACAAACGAACGAACGAACAGAAAGCATGTAAGAGATCACTTTGATTTTGGGTTTGGGATTTTCTTTTTATTTTTTTTTTTTTGTAATGGTGTAATAGCCTTTGCTTTAATTACCTGCCTGGTATGGCAAACTTACTCTCAGAGGATTCAACCTCCAAGGAAGCAGCTGCTCTTTCAAGATCTTTACCTTTTTACTCCCTCTAGTGTTATGAGAAATCATGCATAGTTTTACCTAGCCCTAACCAGAATACTTTTCTCATTATTTCCTTTTCCATCACGTCCAACCAAAGTGACTTGATACAAAAAGACCGAGACTGTCCTTATTATGGCAATAATTTGAAATGTAAGCGGCATGCCAGCTGAAGATTAAGTGATCCAAAGTGGTGTAAGGTTCTTTGTGTTGCTCAAATTAATATGTCTTAATCTTTTGCAGATAAAGCAATGTTTGGACTTAAGAAACTAAGTACGAATATATGCATTATTACAGCTGCTTTTAAGAACACATTTTAATTAAACATCGGTTTCATAGACCCAAGTTGTGATTATCAATTAAACTGTCCTATAACCTAAGAAAAAAAATGCGTCTGCATGTTGTACGTAGTTACTTGTCTTGCATTATGGTTCAAATACATAAAAATAGCGACTATCAGCTTCAAGAAACAAGTTTCTAAGCTTAAAGGAAAAGTAAACCTCCACTAGCTGTCATCATTAACACTTAGAGCCTGCTATAGATGGCAGTATTCCTGAATAATGAATACCAGAAATACTTGATTATATATGAGAAGCAGTGCTGCTACACTTGCACAGGACAGCAAGCAGCAAATTCATATTATTCCCCAAACACCCCTGCTACTGCCTTTTAAAGGTTCACCTTTATCTTTAAAAAGAAAAGTTGCAGAGCTAAGATCCAAAACATGAACACAGGATGACACTCTTGATGCCTCAAACTCCAAACTACCCAAACCAGCGCTGCTACCAGACACCTCAGTTAAAGACTGAAACGACAATTTAGCAAGACAAGACTGTGTTAATTAGCTTCCTGATGAGCAGGAGTACTTACAGTATAAGCATCTATAGAATCTACTATGGAAAACATTATGCTGTGAGCAAAACACGGGCAGAACCTAGAAAACTAGCACTGGTAGTTTGTCCAGTCTGACCTCTGCCAGTGGAGAGCTGGAAGCATCCCCAGGGCAATAAAATGTGAAGGGACCAAAGTTTTTTCTGCTGCATCAGCACAATCTTCCTGCCACTGTCTAAATTTGAGATAGGGAAGAGCAGAGCCCTTTCTTCTCATAGTTTTCAATTACATTTTTAAGAGCTATTTTTGATACACATAGGAACATCTTGGAACAGAATGATATCAAATAAAACCCTTTTTTCTTTTTTCTATGTCTACAAATTACTGTATCAGCCTTGCCATAGACAATGGTGGTCTTAATATATAAATATTATTTCAAGTTCCCATTTCTAATCAAATGTCATATGTTTTATGATATATCAGAGGGAAAAATTCTTCATTTGCGTACTTCAATTTAAATTCTATTTCCTTCACCATGATATGCACCTAAGTCTTGGAAGGCAGATTTAAGCCAACTGCTATGTAGAAGGAAAAACTAAAAGATAGTGATGAATACCAGAAAAAATTTTAGTTTCATGCCTAATGCTGAATCACTGACACAGTGATAGATTCTTTTGATACACAGATGTACCTGTTGAGAAATAAATTCAAAACATTTTAAAGGGTCCACATAATGCTGTCTTAACAAACAGGGTCATAGTCCTTTCTTCACAAAATCAATTCAATGTGAATGAAGAAAATGAGTCATCCTTATTTTCTCTCAGTCTTTAATGTTTCTGGCTGCTAATAGCTTGGTTTCAGATCAAAGCAAGATAAAAGTGAATTAAAGATTGTTCTAATCTGTTATTCATATCTGACAAGAAATATATTTCCTTTTACCTACTGCATAATATTTCATATATTTTGTTTTATTGTGTTTTGGTAAGAAAGTGGAATATGTTTGCAGAAAATGGAGTTTTATTTCAATTTAGAAAGTAACTTACCTGCACTTATAAGGTAAAAACACATCAAATCTCTACACAGATGAGTAAGTGGACTGCAGCAATCATGAATATATCTATTACCGAAAAAAGAATTTATGTTTCTTTGGTCAAATTTGTAGGGTAAAAAAGCATAGAATTTTCAAAGGCACATAAGGATTCATTTTCAGAGTCATTTTAATTTGTTAGACTGAAAAAAAAAAAAAAATAGAGCCTTAACATGATTTTAAAATGCCTTCTATTTTGTTTGAAAAACTTCATGGCCAAAAATTATTTCTTCATCCACTTCTGCTCCCAATTTTCTACTTTCCCACACGAAAAAAAACCACACAAACCAACCAAAACCAAACCAAAACCCCTCCAAACCAATGAACCCTACATAAAGCAAAGCACACTCCAACCTGGGGTGGGGTGGGAAACAACAAACAAAAATGAGAAAAAAGAGAAAGAAAAAAAAGGAAGGGGGAATATCAAACAAACAAAAAAAAAACCCATAAGAATGACTTGTGTATTGCTGGTTTCTTATGACTTTGTGAAAGATAACTGACAATTCTTTTCAGTAGATGAATTTCAATAATTGCAGACCAGATGGCCCTAAAAAATAACATATTACAATATATGGAAAAGTCCATGTAAGGATTGTTCCTTTACCCAAACCAAATAATAGGGAAAAAGCACTGTTATACCCTGCAATGCTGCTACCTAACGCAGCTGCTTTCTGCTGGAAGAAACTGCATGAAAGAACAGGTCTTTGGTTTCTTCATGCTCACCATTCATCACCATTTTCAGACATTTCTCTATTTTACACCTAGTTTAGTGGTTCTTCTCAGCAGGTGTTGTCCTTTTGAGACAGCTCTTGCCATCAGACCTTACTGCCATAATATCATTATGACCTGGACCGCTCCACCCCTCTGGGCTCCATTAAAGCCAAAGGGCCGCATGCAAACATAATATTTGCTTTTATGTCACTGTATATTACTGTGATCTACATCAGTGTCATAACTATTTTACATGCTGCTCAGCAAAACGGGCAGAAACTGCAGCAACCGGGGTCACCTGCCGTGTTTTTTTACATTTCTGTATTTCCCATTCAGTTCAGAAGGAAAAGACTGACCCGAGGACACCAGTCAGACCGGTAATTGCAGCCCCACCTATTCTGGCCTCAGAAGATTCAAACCATGAACAGAAGCAATTAATTCTACAGCAGATTTCCTAACTCTGCTCAGATCCACTGAAAAAGCCCTAAAACCTGTCCATGACTTTTGAGACACTTTTACTATTTGGGCTTTTGTTTGTGTCAATAAAGACCTTTCTGTGAGACATGCACATTTTTCACCACTTCCAAAGTCACGTGAAGAAGGGCTAGTAGTCAAACTGACATTTTTCCCTAGCCCGTGAAATCAATTAAAGCTCTAATTTGTAGAGCAAGGAATGAAAATTGGTTGCCAAAAGCCCTCCATAACATTCTGCAATTATTGAAGAAGCATGTTCAAATCCCAGCGCTTGGATCTGATCGGGCACATCGGCACGGTACGTGAGAGTAATAGAGCGAGAAGAATTCTTACTCTCACCCTTGAATGTTGACTCAAATAGACTCAAATTTTTCTTTCTGTGAATATTACCTAATGTCTAAACAGTTGCTGCTCTTGTGAACACAGCTGCTAGGAAACATTCTCTAATGAACAGATCTCCATATATTTTTTGGAAATAATGCAGAGGCATCAGTGCTTTCTTTCAGGTCTTTCTGAGAAAGGTGTTTTTTCAGCTGACACATACTGATGCACCCTCCAATGGAAGACACTAAGAGCAAGTGTGAGTACTGACAACCTGGTGCTGAGCAGAAGAGATGGAAGACAATGCCATTGCCCGAGAGCAGCAAATTTATTTAGAGAAAATGCTCTAGTGATTCAGCAGAAGTGAAACAGAGTAATGATCCACAGAAAATGTCCCAGCTCTTCAGTATTCCCTACAAAGACAATTTAGGGGAAGCTTTTCACATCCAATATCTGGCAACAAATATAGTGAGCAAAAGGCAAAGCAGCTGTCACGGGAAACAGTTCCCTCAGATGCTGAGGCTATTTCAGCTGTGGTGTATTTAAAGACCTGTGTAACACATAGTACCAAAAAGACAAGAAATGAGCTGCAGCTTGACAGCAGTGAGGTAAATGCCAAAGACCAAAACCATTGATTGATAAAACCCTATTAAAAGAGTAATAATCTTAAGCAAAGTCCTAGCAAATGCAACCTCGGTGCAGACAAAATCTCATCCTTCCTGAAAAACTTGTGGCAGTTTCTCTGCTCCATCTATACATATGCAGTCACAGGTATTTATAAGGGAGGAATGCTCACAGCAAGAAGCTTTCCAATTCTTCCCATGGCCTGTGTCTTAAAGTGGCTAAAAAGAGTGCTCTTTCCACTTTCTAGACATATGCACCTTTCAGGCACCGGGGAACATTAGGTTCTGCTGTCAGCCTCTGTCCCCGAGCTCAGGCACGTAGCAGAGGCTTAGTGCTCCTGCTCCTCTCACCTGAAGGTGTGAGGCACGGAAGTCAAAGAAGGGAGAAAGTGCACAGAGGATGGGGAAAATCTGAGCTGAATCAATTTACCGAACAAGTTCAAAGCCATGGTACTCTCATTCTTTAGCCTCTCTAACCTTGCTTTTCTAACACCCTTGTTGAGAATCTGCCTGAGAGAACCTGTGTTTTATTGTTTCACGTAGCTAATTCAGGGAACTGTAATTGCAAATAAATAATTGAGGGCTTGTTAGTGTTTGGAGAAATTTAATGTCACTGGTCTTTTGCCCTTTATTCCTTTCCATTATAACTCTTTGTACAATAAAACTGTAGCCTCCAGTCAGCTTTTAATAATAGCTGCGTAGTCAGTTCTTTCCCAAACACTGGATCAAATTTCTTCTTCTTCAGGCAAAAGTCACCTCCCTGCCTTCCTATCTGCAGCCACAACTTCTTTAGAAGGTGAATTTAAGATTGAGATAAAATGCTGTGTAACATGAAAATTTTTTATATATTAAATCTAAACGAATTGTAAACAGAGCATACACATGGGAATAAATCCAATTCATGATCACATGAGCAAGATCCAAGAGACAGGGTGTGAGGAAAGTGAGTAAAAAAAGATGTAATTTTATATGAACAGAATAATAGGATCAAAGAATGGTTAGAGTTGGAAGGGACCTTAAAGATCATCGAGTTCCAACCCCCCTGCCATGCGCAGGGACACCTCCCACTAGAGCAGGTTGCTCAAAGCCCCATCCAGCCTGGCCTTGAACACTTCCAGGGATGGGGCGTTCATAACTTCCCTGGGCAACCTGTTCCAGTGTCTCACCACTGTCCTTCAGAAAAGAATTTCTTCCTAATGTCTAATCTAAATCTCCCCTCTTTCAGTTAAAACTGTTACCCCTTGTCCTATCACTACGCTCACTGATAAAGAGTCCCTCCACATCTCTCCTGTAGGTCCCATTTAGGTACTGGAAGGTTACTATAATGTCTCCCTGGAGCCTTCTCTTCTCCAGGCTGAACAACCCCAACTGTCTCAGCCTGTGTTCATAGGAGAGGTGCTCCATCCCTCTGATCATCTTTGTGGCCCTCTGCTGGACCTGTTCCAACAGGTCCATGTCTTTCCTGTGCTGAGGACTCCAAAGCTGGATGCAGTACTCCAGGTGGGGTCTCACAAGAGCAGAGTAGAGGGGCAGAATCACCTCCCTCAACCTGTTGTCCACAGTTCTTTTGATGCAGCCCAGGATGTGGTTGGCTTTCTGAGGTGCCAGCGCACATTGCCAGCTTATATTCAGTTTTTCATGCACCAGTACCCCCAAATCCTTCTCTGCAGGGCTGCTCTCAATTCACTCCCCCCACCAGCCTGTATCCATGTTTGGGATTGCCCTGACCCAGGTGCAAGACCTTACACTTGGCCTTGCTGAACTTCATGAGATTTGCATGGGCCCACCTCTCAAGCCTGTCCAGGTCCCTCTGGATGGCATCCCTTCCCTTTACAGTATCAATCACACCACATTATGTCTGTTTGAAGATTTTGTGGAACAACAAGCAAGGTAAGCTATTTTGCTAATGTTTTGCCAGGTCCTGACTGAACTATTATAGGAACACAGTGAATTAAGTTCTTAAGAAAACAAAATTTGACTGTTATTCTTGATAGGGATATGTTTGGCAACAAAAATCAGCACAAGAAATAGCAATAAATGCACAGGGCCAAGCTCTAAAAGATGCCGAAGTAGCCCAATTCCCACTGAAGGTCGGGTCCTGATTCTCTATTGCTTCACGGTTGCCTGGGAATACAGAATTCTGCCATCCTGATGTGTCAGTGTTTCATCCATACTTTCTATTGGACAACAGGATGTTAAAAATCAAACAAAAAACCAAAGGCCCTAGAAATTTGTAAGATTGTAGGTGATCAACACAATACCAGCCAAGTTCATATGTAGTGAGCAACCTTCCAAAGGGGAAATAAACTTGGCCTAGCAGCATTCATCGACATTAACAAGGAGAAGAATATTGTATTCTGTCAGGTTTCTTTTCCACTGGCATTAAATATTTTCTTTGTTATCTTATGAAAGTCTAATCCTTCCCTCCCCAAAATATTCTACATGACCTCTCTCCTATTTCTCTGGCTCTGAGAAAGACAGCACCACCAGCAGGCTACCTCTAAGATTCCTCCACTTCAGTCTTACAGCAATACAAATTCTGTCTCGGAAAGCCTTTTTCTTTCGCTCTATTCCCTCTTTCCTTTACTTCATTCCTCTTTCCTCTCATACTCTCTCTCTTTCGGTCTGGCTGCATACATGGGCTAGGTTTGAAGATATGGCCAATAAATAAGTCTCTGTGTCTCATTTTCCAATCCATTGAGCTACACAGTCTTTTTCTAGTTAGTCCTAAGCACAGTGAAATGTGTCTCGTGACTAACGGACTGAGAAATATCCAGATACTCAGGTAACTGGCCGTCTCTAAACTCAATAAAAAGATTGCATGTGTTTTACTAATCCTAAAAAAAAAATGCCATTATCTTCCTTTGCAACGTCAGACAAGTGATTTTGTAAAACTATTTTGACTATTTATACTGAAAGTTTTTGAAATCATGGACTGTCGTGCCTTCAAGACACATCAGGTAACGGGACTGCAGTCTTCATTGTCCAATTATATCTACCGCAATTTGCTTGAAATAAGAATACACTGTTGTATAAAATGTCTCCGATCACCTTCTCCATTTGATCTAGCTATCACTTGCTTCTTTGGCACAACAAAACAGCAGATATGAAGGAATTAAAAAAAAAAAAACAAACCAGATCTGTAAGGCTTTGATAGTATATGGTTGCATTGGATTTGAAACTAGCTTTGGAAGATTTTTATTTGTTTGACTGCGATACCCTAAGCTATGCTGTAAAGTAATATCTTTATTTCCAATAAGGAGTTCATAACAGGGAAAAGAGATCAAGTTTATTTGGGCTAGTCTGTTGGTTTCCTATAGAAGCATAAACCAGACGGATAAAAAGTCAAAACAACTGTTTTATAGCACTTTTCATCTAGGTGCTAGAAAATCTTGCAATAATCTATATTTCTAAATAAACATTTTGGCTAGTACTTACTTGTTACAAGTTGGTTTGCATTCCTCATAATATAAAGTGACCGGTGTAAAAGTATAAAATTACACACCCATCCAACAGCACTCCTCCGTTCCTCCCTTCAACAATCACAGAGTTCTTGTGCTATTTTGGTTTAGCCCGGCATTGGGACAAGCCCAACTTCAAATTAGCGAACAAGATCACATAAATTAAATTTAACTCTCAGAATTCTTAAGTTTTGGAAATTTAAAGATGGAGATAGTTACATTTTTCTTACAATTACTATGAATAATAGAAATAACTTGGAAAATTGTCAGAGCTGTAAAATCAAAAGTGTCCAAGTGGCTTAAAGCTAAATCTATCCTTTTCACAATTAGAAATATGGAATTATGGACATAATTATTCACACCTAGATTTAAGATAGAAGTCTATATAGCATATACACACTAACTCATAACTTTGTAACACATTTCTGCAAATACTATTTTTAAACTTTACTTTAAAACATTTTATATTTGGAAATACTTAAATTCCTCTGTTACCCAATCGCTTAACATCTAGAAAATCTCTTTCTAATTGCACAGCTTGCAAAGACAATCTTGAAAATATAATACAATAATGTGCACTAACTTTTACTACCAGTTCATCTAAAACATGCAATTAGTAACAAAGAGACTACTAAAATGGGGGCACAGGGTTATCTCAGTGACCAGCATATAAACAATCTCAGCTCTGGGTCACCAATAAGCATTTTCAGTGACTAGTTGGCCACTGACAAGTGCCACTTCTAATCACTCAGCTTTGGAAGGGGAAAAAAAAAACCCAGCAAAACAATGCTTCAAAATGTTGCGCATGACCTTGATTCTTATATATTTCATATACTGAGAATACTCTCTTATCAACGTACTTTGGTTTCACGTATTGCTAACAGAATTATTCATAATAACAGACTTCTAAGAAAACAATTTCAGGTTCTTTTTATTAGACAATTATCATTAGCTACAAAGTACTGGATGACTACAACTCCTCAGCTAGATCATTACATGCATATTCTATTTGATTCAGAATAAATGTCACACGCTCCTTCACTCGAGTTCTCAGCTATAATTATTAAAGTCTTACGAACAAGCTCTGAATAAAATTAAAGAAAAAAACTCCACCAACTTTCACATTTTGTAAAAGTTGAATCAAGTGCCAAAAGATTTAAGTCTGAGGGGGTAGTTGAGGCTTTTGCAGGGTCTGGTCATAATATATAGCGAGGTACATAAATCAGGAATTGAGTGGTGTTTAAATGCCATACAGAGTAGTTTGGAGAAGAGGAGGCTGAGGGGGGACCTCATTGCTCTCTACAACTACCTACTTGAAAGGAGGTTGTAGAGAGGTGGGTGTTGGCCTCTTCTCCCAAGGGAATAATGGCAGGACCAGAGGAAATGGTCTGAAGTTGCAGCAGGGGAGGTTTAGATTAGATATTAGGAAGAATTACTTTACTGAGAGAGTGGTCAGGCACTGGAACAGCCTGCCCAGGGAGGTGGTGGAGTCGCCATCCCTGGAGGTATTTAAGAAACATGGAGACATGGCACTTCAGGGCGTGCTCTGGTGCCCGAGATTGTTCGTTTGCGTCTGTTTGTGGGTGGGGTGGTGTGGGGCTGTGGGTGTTTGTTTTGTTTTGGTTTTGGTGGTTTTTTTTTTTTTTGTTGGTTGGACTCAATGATCTCAAAGGACCCTTCCAACCAAGAAGATTCTGTGATTCTGTAAAGTTTGCAATTTCTCTATCTCAGCACAAGTTAAAGGAAAAAAGTGTTTCTGATACTTCTTTTGAATTGTATGCAGTACACTTAATTATGAACTAGCATTTTTTCCCTCAGTATGAGAGTGTAAGGACTCCTGTTTGATCTTACCTTACACTGCAGCACGTTAGAGGATCCTATTCTTTTCCTGCTGGGTACCTTATAGTCAGCTGAATCCAAAGGCACTTCTGTAAATTGCCCATGGCATGCACCAACAGCCTAGCTGGTAGCAAAAATATGCACGTATGGTATCCTATAGCTGGAATAAATTAGTTGCACATGGAAATCTCACCTCTTGACTTAATCATTTGTTTATATAGCTTATATTTCCTTTCCATTTGTACTTTGTGGGAAAGCAGATACAAACCTCACTGATTTGATTTAACCTAATGACACGCATAAGCTTCTTCAGCTCAGATGTCTCTAGTTATGGCTTTTACAAAGCCATTGTGAAAGGAGCCAGAATTTACCCCAACATGTATTTCCATGGAGCAATAGGCTTGAGGGCACTGATGAAACAATATTCACTGGGATACCAAAATTTAATAAAGAAGAAAAATGCTTTGATTTCTTTCAGTGATCCGTATCATTATTCAGCGTGGAGATATTCAGCATGGAGATATTCAACATACTTCATCTGCTGAAACATTCAGCAGTACCTTGCCTGTTGATAGCAGCAGACTTGCTTTCTCTGCAAGAATACGATAGCTGTGATTTCTGCTTCGAACCTGCTGCCCACCTTCATTGCACTTGCAGCATCACTTTTATTTGTAATGTAAGTATCTAAGACGCAACTCAGGAAGCATTTTCTCTTTATTTGTTGTAAGTCTCAGGAAAGCTGTCTGACCTAGTCAGCTCTCAATCACTTAAAGCAAGATCTTTGCACTGCTAGCTCTGATCTCCCTATTCTTCAGAAAAAAAAAAAAAAATTGGAAGTGCTGACATAAAAAGATT
The DNA here is from genome assembly GCF_964106895.1 of Numenius arquata. Taxonomy (NCBI): domain Eukaryota; kingdom Metazoa; phylum Chordata; class Aves; order Charadriiformes; family Scolopacidae; genus Numenius; species Numenius arquata. The sequence continues at coordinate 44,166,384 of NC_133579.1, forward strand.
AAATCACTTTAAACTGAATCAAAGAAACTGTCAGCTTTTCTACTTACTAGGAAAAGACCAGGGAAGCGATATTCCTACCTAAATTGGGTTTAGACTGATCTAGGAGCTGAGCAGTTCCAGCAAGTCAGATTCGACTCCCTAATTTATGAGATTCCAGACCCGAATGATTCAAATTTCACAAGGACAAACAAGCTCAAAAAGCACCCAGTTTCTCTGCTGGAAATCACATTACACATTTTCCACTACCCTGGGGGAAATTTATCATCTTTGGTCATGACAGAGCCAAACCAGAGAAATAAGTTCTTTCTTTTCATGACAAAAATCTATAGAGAAATTTAATATGTAGCAGAATTCCAAATGACAATTCATGAGTTTCACCATCCTGTCCATTCCTACCACCAGCCCTCCACCATCACTAAATTTGTGATCCTTTAAGGTTCTGATCTACAGTTTGCCCATGTCATTCTATAATTGTATGAAAATTCCAACAAACTGTTACATGGTTGGCAGAAGCCCTTCTTTTGACTTAGATAGTGGAATAGTCCCTTAAAAGCATGAAAATCATCTCCCCATTTTTACTGTTGAGCAGTTCAGACATTCAGTTGATTTTCTAATCTTGAGCTTAATTTTACTTTATCATTCAGGGTGAAGGGCACACTTTCATAGCCAGAGAAATTTCTTGTTGAAAAAAACATGAAGCTTCCCTAACAATAATCTCACAAGAGAAGTTATTGTTTAAAATCTGCCACTGTCTTTGATTCAAAATCCAGGGGTGTTAGAAGAAGATATATTTCTGTGTGATTTATGAATTCAAGGATTCTTTCATCATTAACGTATAAATGACCTTTTTTGTCCAGCCTCCTAGTTTAGGAATTTGTTTTTTTTTAAAAACAAAACAAAACAAAAAATCTTCAAAATACTTTTGTTGAAACTTACATACTTCAGGGATGCAGCAGGTCAAGGAGAAGAAAAATACCTTCCGAAACTGAACCCAGTACACTGGAACTCAATTAGGTTTTGACCTTCTTCAGCCATAAAGGATTGGTAGACAGATATTGTTTGCTACTTGCCTGAATTAAATTGGGTCTCCTGAGAAGCATATGAAGCAATTTGAAAAAGAAAAAACACTGTTAACTGAATTTACTCAACCATCAATCTGAAGTAAACCTTATTTACTGTATTAATCTATTAAACTAATATAATCTTTCACATTTTAATCAGAAAAAAATGACATTTAATTAGTGTTACACAGAGAAACCTGAAAAAGCTCCCCTATCTAAGCATTCAGCTAGGCCACTGGTTTTCGGTCTCTCCACACTGAGTCTTGTATGCTTTTATCCTTCCCTTGGTCTAAGTGAGCTGCAGGACTGCTTTATTAATTGAACTTCCTGGCACACTTCCGAAGCAGGAATAGGCAGTCTTGTCACAATTTCATACAACTGGGACCTTCTGGCTCAGCAGCCTTACACCCTGAGAACTGGCACCATCTCCTTTCCCAAATCCATCCTCTAAATTTCCTTGTGTACGGTTCATTTTTTAAGGACTTGTGATGGTTGTGAGAGAGATATTAGTTTATAAAAACAAAACAAAAAACAAAGAAAGTCAATTGTGGGTGAACAGGATTGTGGAAGAAGCAAGACCAGAGGAAGGAATAGAAGACTCAGGAACACTGGGGTCCGTGCCTTCATACGCTACAGTCAATCAATCATGATGTCAGCAATTTACAGATCTAGACATACCCATAGGAAAAAAAAAAAAAAAAAAAAAAAAAAGAGTCCTGTGCACATGTTCTTGCCATACTTTCCCTTCTATGTTTTCCATCTGAGCAACAGCTCCAGAAATGTTCTCCTGTTGAATGGTTTCAGACTCTGATTCAAAGATGCTTGTTGGTGCCTTGAACATTCAGTTTCTTCCACCCCAAGATCTTAAAATTAAGCAGGACACTCTTATGATAGCATACTCCTGTTTCTGCCCAAATTTCATGCATCTGCCTTCTTTTTCTTTCACCTCCACTATTTCTCTCACACTCTGCTTTGTAAGATTGACCTTTTTTTTGTTCTGACTGGGGACCTTAGAAACTTTCCACTCCTGGCCTCGTGCAGAAATTAAATTGTGCCATGGCATTTCTACCAGGATGGTGACTGTTGGGGTTTAATGGCTCTTCAGTGCTTTGAATCTTGGGGAACATGGCAGAGTTCTGATACGCAGCAGACTACATACCAAACCATTCTCATGATAAAGCAGTTTCATAAGATCACTCACTCTGATCCATATGTAAGAGCAGACCAAGTCTATATATCTTCACTTTTTTCTTTTTAATTTTTCCAGGATTTGATTTCACCTTTATAGAAATAGGTAACCTGAATTATGAGTTTAAAAAAGCATAGTGGGCCAAAACCACACCAACAAATCAAGCCTCAATAAAGAGTCTTCTGAGTCAGCTTGCAAAGCCTAAACCACAAATATATATTTTTTAATATTTCATCATCGTACAGCAGGGAATTAGAGCAGCAGCTCTGCAAAATTGTCCATTTAAAATCACATTCTTCTATCTCAAAGTACACTTCCCCCTCCCCAGCCCACACCAGAATTACATTGCAGTAACTCACTTCTAAGTCACCAGTTCTACAATTTCAACTATCAGACAGCACAGTCCAATAAAAGAGGCATCAACTACTCTTCACATGAGCCCCATAGACTTGTTTTGGAAGAGGCAGCAGTTTACTCCAAAATTTTTTTGAAACTTTTTTCTCCCGCTACAATACACAAGGAGATTTTATTCATTAAATGTTCACTTCTTTAATGCATGTATTGGCTGAAGGCCTTGGCATGGTCTTTTCTGAAGTATCTAGCATCATAATATACATTTATTGAACAGTTTATTGATCAATGTCTGAATTACCTTTTAACGTGCCCATTAAAGAGAATTTTGACATTCTTTTTGGAAAAAAGAAACAAAAAGATGAGAAAAGGAAATAGATCTTTAAAAAGATACTTTAGAATTCCTCGAGCAGCAACCTGCAGGCATAAGGGAAAACTCATTGTCAAGTATGATTTATGAAACCTTGTTAAATTTACTTAAGATAACTGGGAGGCAGACTAATACACTAATAACCTCTTTAACATAAAACCTTGTGGGATACAGTGCATCATTTATACAATAAAAAGGCTAATTTAGCTTGTCACAACACAGAAATGAATTAATACAGAAGTCAAAAGGCTCTCAATTTGTGCTACTAAATACAAACATTGGGTGATAGCCTAGGTATTCCTACCATTCAATGGGTTTTTCTTGCCTTGTCATGTAAAAATTAGATGTTAAGTGTGCATGCAAGAGAAGATTACTGAAGTCAAGTGAATGCAGATCCACCACAAAAAAAAAAATCTATTATACACTGAGACTTTTTAGATCAGCTTTTTTTTCTCTCTCCTTTTTTTTTTTTTTTTTTTTTTTTTTACACAAAGCTACATTAATTAGGCCATTTATATTATACATTTCTAGTTAATAAAAAGCATTACTTTTTGGCAGATTTTTGGTCTGTAGGTAACCAGTTTCTTATTTTACTGAGAATTAGTAGCATTCCTTCTGGCCCACAAATACAAACTCACTGCTGCTTCTACTATTTGTTTCTAACAGAGAAATTGTTAACAGCTGAAAAGTTATTACATGTAAAATGCGTGCATATATACACAAACATACACACGCCTATACGCTGCTGAAGCTGTACCCTATTCTGAGCCTAGACTGGCAGGTGATCACGGTGAACAGAAGATTCTTGTGAAGAATGCGAGACTCCTTGCTGTTGTGTAGCAAAATTAATGAATACCTGTAAGACATGAAAAAAATAGGGCTTTCAAAATAACAGTACTTGAACTGAAACTTTGGAGACATAGCTGATTATATTTTTCAATTGCTTTTCTAAGCTTTTGTGACACAAAAATTCATAGGTTTCTATTGAGGGAACCCCTCTAGAGATATGTTTTGTAAACTCTAGAATTAATTCCTCTTCACCTCTCCAGCTAACTCACTGGCTGATGAATTATAAAAAAAAAAAAATTGGTAACTCATTTTACCATTATGTATGAAAATTACATTTTACTGCTGCACAAGTTAGTAGGAAATAATTGTTTTAATTTGCTTCGAAATGACACACCTAAGGAAGTTGAGCCTGCTGTTTCTATCAACAAACGTCACAGATGAGGGTCCAGATATTTCAAGGTGAAAGTATATTTCTGAACATTAGAGTGATAATTCAACAACCAGCGTGCCTCCTTGATTTTTTTTTTTTAACAGATTTTACTACAGAAAGGTTTGTTTGCTTTTTAATCATACGACTATTTGACAGCAAGGAGCAGAAAGATGGCTAGTCTTGATTCAAATGATCATATTCATATGCAAACCAACTTGCGATGCATTATAAGGGTGTTTGTTATTCAGAATTATTTTCCTGTTTAACGCTGACAGTTAGTCAGAGAGAGGAAACAATGGCAGGTGACTGAGGTTATGAATCACCATGAAAAATGGAGAGGAAGTAAGCTGGAGCGAACTATGCCTGAACAACCAACAGGCTGAAATTACCTTATATTCAGCCATTCAGTGAATAGATCATTTACAAGCAGTTAATAGATCAGTACAGATCAGAACATTTCATTAATGATTTGTACATGGGAAAAAATAAGTTCACACTATCTATCCATCTATCATGGAAAATTAATATTTTGACTAAATGTGACTCTCTTTTAGTTTGGAGAATACATAACAGGAAGTTGCATGTGAAGATGCTCTATCACATCACAACCACCCAGAAACCCCATCCGTGCCATCATTACGTTCTTCCTTCTGCCCAAATAGGATTTCACAGTCTGTAGAAGTGGGATCTCTTCTGTCTGCTTGTGCATTTCCACATTTCCACTGTTCTCTAATATGTAGCATGATACTTACTGCAAAAGAAAATTCTCAAAAGAAGGCGTCCCAGAAGTCTAAAGTTTACTGTGATTTGCAGAGACTGGTTCAGCCTTTTCAAGGACATTCGTAAGATCCGAACTTTGGGACTGTGGAGGTGACAGTTCACAGTCCCACCTTCTCATCCCACAGAGATCTAGATGTTCCTAAGCCACTGATTATGCTTGCACACAGCACAATTATGTAGTTTACTGTGATGCTTTTACTGTGCTAACCTCCAGTGTGAAAGCAGTAACGTTCATGAAATTACTGCACATACCCAAGATGGCCTAGAACTGCTGATTTGCTCCATACATTTGGGTAATCCAGCGAATGATATAGTATTCTTAATTCCATCAAGAATTACAGTACACAGCATGTTCAGACAAAAAAAAAAGGGGGCAGGGGGCGGGGAGGAATAAAGAGAATAAAGAAAAAAAAGAAAGAAAAAGAAAAAAATACCTGCTCTAATGTGGTTTGGCTAATGGAGTAATGTTTGATTTGGAGAAAAGCTTTGTGATTTTCTAGGACTCTGAAGAGCTCTGCTAAGCATCCCTGACTTCGTGGTACATGGTACTCGAGCAGGTTAAGATGTTGTCCCTTAAAACAAGCAAAAATGACAGAAACAGATAAAAGTGAATGCACATTATGATGAGGTTACTCTTGCTTATAAGCAGTCTAGTTTCAATGGGCTCTTATTGCAGTTTAACATGAAAAATATGAGCTTTTAAATAAGAATTTGTTTTGTCTACATGGTAGCACAAAGAAATGTTCATACTCAGAGCACACATTTTGTGCATGTTCTGAGATGACATTTTTTTAATCTCAAAAAATATGTATAAATTCATGACAATTTTATGCTACAGGTTTTTAATCCAACAGACTAGTGCTATTACAATGCAGTCTGGGAAAAGGCTGAGTGAACACACACACATATAAACATGTACACAGACAGGTTCACAGAATCACAGAATCACAGAGGTTGGAAGGGACCTTTTAAGATCATCTAGTCCAACCAATGAAAATAAAAAAAAAAAATAAAAAAAAAAAAACAAAACAAAACCAAAAACAAAAACCACCACACACGCAACCCACACACACACCACCACACCACCCAACACTAATCCATATTCCCAAGCACTATGTCAACTCCTCTCTTGAATACCTCCAGGGATGGTGCCTCAACCACCTCCCTGGGCAGCCCATTCCAATGCCTGATAACCCTTTCAGTAAAGAAATATTTCCTGATATCTAACCTGAACTTCCCCTGGCGCAACTTGAGGCCATTGCCTCTTGTCCTATCATCTGTAACTTGGGAGAAGAGACCGACCCCCGCCTCTCTACAGCCTCCTTTCAGGTATTTGTAGAGAGCAATAAGGTCTCCCCTCAGTCTCCTCTTCCCCAGACTGAACAACCCCAGCTCCCTCAGCCTCTCTTCGTAAGACTTGTGCTCCAGACCCCTCACCAGCTTCGTTGCCCTTCTCTGGACCTGCTCCAGCACCTCAATGTCTTTCCTGTGGTAGGGGGCCCAAAGCTGGACGCAGTACTCGAGGTGGGGTCTCACCAGTGCCGAGTACAGGGGGACGATCACCTCTCGGGTCCTACTCACTACACTGTTCTTGATACAGGCCAGGATGCTGTTGGCCTTTTTGGCCACCTGGGCACACTGCTGGCTCATGTTCAGCCTGCTGTCGACCAACACCCCCAGGTCCTTTTCTGCCAGGCAGCTCTCCAGCCATTCTTCCCCAAGCCTGTAGCGCTGCCTGGGGTTGCTGTGACCCAAGTGCAGGACCCGGCACTTGGCCTTATTGAACCTCATCCCGTTGGTCTCAGCCCATCGATCCAGCCTGTCTAGATCCCTCTGCAAAGCCTCTCTACCCTCCAGCAGATCAACACTGCCACCCAGCTTGGTGTCGTCTGCAAATTTGCTGAGGGTGCTTTCGATCCCCTCGTCCAGATCATTGATAAAGATGTTGAAGAGAACCGGCCCCAGTACCGAGCCCTGTGGGACACCACTCGTGACCGGTCGCCAACTGGACTTCATTCCATTCACCACCACTCTCTGGGCCCGGCCCTCCAGCCAGTTTTTAACCCAGCGGAGAGTATACCCATCTAAGCCATGAGCATCCAGTTTCTCCAGCAGGATACTGTGGGACACTGTATCAAAGGCCTTGCTAAAGTCTAGGTAGATGACATCCACAGCCTTTCCTTCATCCACCAAGCGAGTCACTTTGTCATAGAAGGAGATCAGGTTTGTCAAGCAGGACCTGCCCCTTGTGAACCCATGCTGGCTGGGCCTGATCACCTGGGCATCCTTCATGTGTTGCATAATGGCACTCAGGATGATCTGTTCCATCACCTTCCCAGGCACCGAGGTCAGACTGACAGGCCTGTAGTTCCCTGGATCATCCTTCCGACCCTTCTTGTGGATGAGCGTCACATTTGCTAGGCGCCAGTCGGCTGGGACCTCCCCAGTTTGCCACGACTGTTGGTAGATGATGGAAAGTGGCTCTGCAAGCACTTCTGCCAGCTCCCTCAGAACCCTCGGGTGAATCCCATCTGGGCCCATAGACTTGTTTATGTCGAGGTTATGGAGCAAGTCCCTCACCATCTCCCTTAGAATTACGGGGGCTTCGTCCTGCTCCCCGCCCCTAACTGCTAGCTCAGGGGTCTGGGTACTCGGGGGACACCCTACTCCACTGCTAAAGACCGAGGCAAAGAAGGCATTCAGTACCTCAGCCTTCTCCTCATCCTTTGTCACTATGTTACCTTCCATATCCAGGAGAGAGTGGAGGTTCTCCCGAGTCCTCCTCTTGCTATTAATATATTTATAGAAATTCTTTTTATTGTTTTTAACATCCAGGGCCAGGTTCAGTTCTAGCTGAGCTTTGGCCTTTCTAATCTTTTCCCTGCATAACTTTACTACACCTTTGTAATCTTCCTGAGTCACCTGTCCTTTTTTCCAAAGGACATAAACTTTCCTTTTTTCCCTGAGCTGTGACCTTAACTCTTTGTTCAGCCAGGCCGGTCTCTTCCCTCGACAGCTCGCTTTCCTGCACACAGGGACAGCCTGCTCCTGTGCTTTTAGGACTTCTTCCTTGAAAAGTGTCCAGCCTTCCTGGACTCCTTTGCCCTTCAGGGCTGCCTCCCAAGGGACTCTGTCAAGCAGACTTTTGAAAAGACCAAAGTCTGCCCTCCGGAAGTCCATGATGGCAGTCCTGCTGGTTCCCCTTCTTGCTTCCCTGAGAATCAGAAACTCTATCATTTCATGATCACTGTACCCCAGACGGCCTCCAACTGTTACATCCCCCACAAGTTCCTCTCTGTTTGCAAACAGCAGATCAAGTAGCGCTCCTTCCCTAGTTGGCTCACTCACCAGCTGTGTCAGGAAGTTATCCCCAACACACTCCAGGAATCTCCTAGACTGTTCCCTCTCAGCTGTATGGAGTGCCCAGCTGATATCTGGTAGGTTGAAGTCACCCACCAGGACAAGTGCAAGTGATCTCGAGACACCTGCTAGCTGCTTATAGAACATTTCATCAACCTCTGCATCCTGGTTGGGTGGTCTGTAATAGACTCCCACCACAATATCAGCCTTGCTGGTCCTCCGAGCATATCTAAGGTAGTCATAGTTTTACATGATTCTTTTCCTAAACACGGATCAAGTTAAAAAAAAAACCAAACTAAATAATTAAAGGCCTTTGAAAGTTTTTCTTGGAATCTAATTACTACAGGTTTTTTGTAAGACTTTGTATCAAATAAAAAATTTCAGTAAAGACTGAGACTTATCATCTATGGACCTTGCAATTGAAGCAAATACTCTCAGTGACTACACTGTACTCCTACTTCAGGTGAACACAAAGGCGAGTTCACTCATCAACAATAAAAGCAAAAGGAAATTTTCACTCAGAGAAAGAGCCTGTTTATATATCTTGTCTAAATGGCTTTGGAGTTGATTTAATCAACATCACAAGTCCGATTTTTAAGAATTTCTTAACAGGAAAATAAAAATGATGCTCATATATACTTTTTCCAAAAAGACCAGCATATCCAAATGTGTATGTATAGTTCTTACCAGCCCATACTTAATCCTGCCATAGAACAAATAACATGATGATGAGTTTTAGCTCTACCTTAAATTGTGTTCCAGGAAAATGCAGTTGTAGACGGTCCAAAATCATTCTTCGATAGCTTATTTCTTTACTAAGCCAAACCTTGACAGAATAGCCATTTCCAAACCTGAGAATGATACACAGAAACATCAAACCATTTGTCTACATTATGAAGACAGGAAGAATATTTGTGTCAATTGATTTTCTTATACTGATTATGTCAAATAACATCATGTATGCCTACTGTATTATCACTGCGATTTTAGTATTATACTATTGAATAACAGAATTTTAATGAGGAAGTTGTTAAATTAATGATAACAAACAAACAAGTGTTATGCCTGTGTTCTAATTACTACAGGATATTTCACTATCCAAAGTACCTGAACTTATGCTAACTAAAGTATGATTTAATTGCTATCTTGCTTTGAATGGTTAGCAAAAACCAAACACAAATACAGAAGAAAAAAAATCCTTTAACTTTTCTAATGAGAAAAATGGGTAAGTAGCACTATTTTCCAACTCTTTTAAGAAAGCTGCACAGCTTTTATTTCAGTAATGTGAGTACAATTGTGTTTTACAGATACACAAAAGCAACTATAGGGGCATTTAGAGAAACAGTAAAGTTAATGAATTTTCTTTAGCTCTATGGCCACACAATCTCTCTCAGGATAATTTAGGAAATGAACTTCTCTTTCTCAACATACATGTGATAAAAGTTAAGTACAGGCAATCTAACCAACACATTATTTTTTATTGGATTTTCTCACTGCTAATATTTAGTTGAGGAAGTTGCAATAAACCAATAAACACTGAAATGGCAACTGCAATTTTACGACATGGCTTAAGCATTGGAAGTTATGCGGCACCAGTTCCCAGAGCGAGGTGCAAGGGCAGAGCTCAGCAGAGAGAAGGGACAACACGGGGCTGCTGCTGCATCCCTCCCCTCCCAGCCCTCCTTTGCAGCTCTGTGCCCTCCCTTCGGGTTCACCTTGTTGGTGGGGAAAAAAGGGCTGCAGTAGCCAAGTCAGAAGAGATTTCCTCTGCTGCTGCTGTTCCCTGTTGCCAGTGAGCAATAGAAAGGCCGAGCTGGGAGAGGGAGAGACAGGGAGGTCGGACTGCATTGCCCACCTTCCTCCAGAAACCTGCCACTTCTTCCATCTTCACTCTGACCACCACACAAACATCCTTCACTCCAGCATGACTTCATTCTCCAGCTCCACAACTACTCATCGCCAAATCCTTTACTACAGCGCTTCGGTTTCTAGTGACTCTTCCCTGTATGACAACCTCGTGCCATTACCCTCCTCTCCCAAGTCTTTTCTGTGTACAAGTTGTGATTCAGGGCAGCAGCTGGGCCAATGGGATCTGACAGGTGTGAAGCACATTTGCATGTGATCAAAGCAAAGTATTTGTCACAGCACACTCTATGATGATGCCCTTTTCCAATACAGAAAAAAATGTCTACCGAATATCAATCGAAGTGCAATAAAAAAAGAGAAAGGACTACTCTGAGACATATGTCCAGTTCAACCACTGTCTGAGCAACTCCCAGCAAAATACTTCACATGAAGCACTGCATGTTCCTCGTCTATGATATGCATATAGCAACGAAAGGGCTTTAACTTCTATTTTGTGTTAGACCAAAACCTCTGTTGATATAAAGCAATAAAGTCTTCACTGTTTACAGAGCAGTGCAAACTTCCACAATGAAAAATTCTAGACTGCAGATTTAATTCCATTAAGAATTTTACCTAAATTCAAAATATAATTTCCAAGGATCATCTCAGAGAAGAATTCTATTTCTTTGTTGAATGAGACCATAGTTGCAACATTTTAGATATGACAGCAGCCGCTCCTGCGCAAGAACTTGTGCTGTAGGAAAAGTCACATTACAAATAAATTATTGTAGGGCTTTTTGGTCTTTGCTTGGGGTTTTTTGGTATCATTTTTTTCAGGCAAATGCGACCACTGAACTGCTTGAAATGGAGTAAGAAGAAGCCTTCCTGATGCAGTGTCCTGTTTGTCGGTTCCTGAAGGATGTAATATGAATATTATTGGGTCCAAGCTGCAGGGTACCAAATATTCACTGAGCAATAAGACCTGACAGATGAACAGTGCTGTTGCACCAAAGAAATCCAGAATAAGGTGGAATCCAAAACAGTAGCTGGCTGATTTCCTTTGCAATGATTTACTAACATATAATAGGTCTCTAATTAAATGTTTTAAATGCATAGCATCACCCCTGAAAAAAATACTTGTGACAATAAAAAAAGATGTTACAAAGATGGATATAGTTAACAAGAGTGTTCAATTTACTTGACAGCCAACCTGAGGCAACATTTTACGAGAGATCATTGATTCTGATCAGCTTTCTGGCATCTCTACACAGCCACCATTGAATTACAGTTTAAAAAATGCTGGCTTCTAGCAATGTTCAGCAGTCTCATAAAATGAAATTGTATGCAATGAAGTTTCCAAAGAAAATGAATCAAAATTCTGATTAACAAAGACAGAGAAGTATGTGCAACTTTGGTTTAATTCTATATAGTGAATGGCATAAACACCAGCACGGTACAAATAAAAACTTTACAAGATTCTTTTCTTTTGGCTACTCAAACTATGATGCTTCTATACCTTGATTTTATAATTCATTTTTGTACAAGAGCTCCCCATATAGAGTAAGCTGATAAGCAATAAACATTTCCCCTTGCTATAATCAGCAAGCTGCTTTCAGCAGCGAACTGAGGCAATGCAAATTGAGTTGACCATTTTTTTCACTGTTTTCCTCTCTGATTCAGACAATATAATTAATTCAGAAACCCAAAGTGGAATTACAGTGAAAAGCACAATCTGGTTTGATTAGCACTGTTAGGATCAAACCTTTAGCACCTGATAGTTCAAGTCCTAAGGAGAAAAACATTATCATTAAAACGGCGTAAGTTGAGCCAGCACACCTGTTCAGCAGCCATCTGCTACAAAAGAATCACCATCTCTTCAAAGCTATTCAACAAAGATATTTTCCACTGCTAATTTCTACATTACTTTAACAACACCTGCATTTTTATTTGTGTATACACACACACACAAAAACACATATTCTGACAAAAAAATATTTTTCCTCTCTACCCATCCACTTTCCCCTCAGTCAAACTAGTAGTTCATGCTTGATTTTCAACTCATTAGCAGTTCTGGGTGTATTACTTATTGAGTGCTTTACCTCCTAAAATGCCACTATGAGACTGAAACAAAAATATAAATTCCCAGACTGATTGTAAACTAATTAACTTGAGTATTAACAACACCATCAGCTGCAGAAGCATGAGCTTAGCAAGGACTACAAAATACATCCAAGGGCTCCACACCTTTAATTACAGAGGTCCTCAAGCTAGCTGAGCAGCTCATATAACAAGGAAACAAAAGGAACATAAAATGGCAACAAGGAATAGAAAAATTTCCATGTCAGGAATTACTAAATAGGGGAAAACTTTTCAGCATTGGAAAAAGACGTTAAGGTGGTAGAAAGGTGTTTTTACAGAGCTCAGAATCATGACTGGCCTAAGGAATGAAACTAAGGAATGATTCTTTGCTTTCCTATGTTTCTCATGCAAGAACAGGGGGCATCAAATTAAATTATAGGGAAGTCAATGCAAAATCAGTAAGTGGAAGTAATTTTCCTTACAGCACATAGGGAAACTGTACAACTCATTGAAACAGGATGTGCGGGATGCCAGAACTTGACATGAGTTGAATAAGAGATTGGAGAAATTTATTGGGGGGGGGGGGGGGGAAGCGGAATTCACTAAGACTACCTCTGGCTTAACCCTGTAAGCAGCAAATTGCTGAAGGGTGGTTGAGTAATGTGGAAAAGTAACTTCATGTGCTTTTTTTTGTTCCTGTACTTTTCCCTCCTGGACACTGTCAGAGAGAGGCTACTGCATTACGCTGGTCTTCCATCTGACCTCACGGTTGTTTCAGTGTAAGTATCACAAAGAGGAGTTCAGCCTGGGCTGATCGCCCAAATAGTGCCTCAGTTCTCAGAAGGGGTTTGCAGCCCATGACACAGTTCCAAAGCCACACTGCCAGCAGCGAAAAGACAGATAATATAAAATTACTTTAGATATGTGTCCACACAAGCTGCAGTCACACACTGGAATAAAGCGTGGCCTGATCTATAGCAGAAAGGAAGTCCCCTAGCTGCTCCCCTAGTGCTCTTTCTAGCCTCGCAGTGAGAATGAAAGTGGATTTAGTTGCCCAAAGGATAAAAATTCTCATAAATATCAAGTAGAGGAGTTGCCACTTGAGGCAGATCGAGTAACATTAACTTCTCAATGTTCCCTTCTGTCCATTCCTCAGAGGTCCTGGTTCAGAGATTTGAATGGGGACAAGAAGAGAAGTTGCTGAAACACAGTGCCTTGTGGCCACACAGCTGAGCCCACGCTTGGCTGGTCACAAGGGGTCCCTAGAGCTACTAACAGAGTGTTTTTTGAAGCTTGACCCAGGAAATCCTGTTTTCTATGATGCGTGAGAAAGAAAGTCCATTATCAGCAGACTTCTATTTGCTTAAAAAAAAAAAAAAAACTGCATTTTCATTTAAAACACTTAGGAGTTTGCTTGTCCAGTAATTAACAAAACCAAACCTAGAAGCCACTGTTTTAACTTACAGCAGGGTCCAGAACGACCAGTTCATTGAATCACACTCTTCCCAAAGCCCATTTTCCATCCTTCTCTCCCCAAAATCAAAATCGGTGAATGTAACAATCAAGAACATGACCCTATTTCCTAAACCTTGATGAATAAGAAAAGCATCCAATCATTCATATTCTTTTTTTCCACTAATCAAAGATTACACTTCCTGGAGAATGTTGTGCTATATATATACATCAAAAAATTACAGCTCCCGGAAAGTTTACTGGTGGAAATATAATGTGCATACTTTATGTATGCGCTAGTCTGACTGATCAAAAGATTGCTTCAAAATGACATTATTGGATAACAAAATAAAAATAATAAAGAGAACACTGGCACTTAATGTCTGCAAGGAACTGCATCTTTTAGAATATGTGCCATAAATCAAAGAGAGGGAATAATTTGTTACTGTGCTGTTTGCTCCTCTGCTTTGGTTTACATTCATTTGCAGACAAATACGGTTCTACTTTCCCTAAGTGAATAAGCCTCATCTAGACAAGCTAACTTAGTTATTCCAATATGATTGCTGAAGCATGGGATACAGATTCAGGTCATTCCCCCTACAGCCCTAGGAAAAAGTACAATTTACAAAGAGAACAAAACTTGAACAAGATTGAAAACAAAACATTTTGAAAAACATGGGAAAAAGAAGCAAAAAATGAAATAAAATTATTTTTAAAATACATTACAGTTTAAGATAATTTTAAATCACACAATAAATTTAATTATTCCATCTATTAAGTTGCAGGTAAAAACAACATTTAGGAAGGAAAAAAGTTTATTAAACTTGAAATATTTACTTTATTTTTTAAAAAATACTAAAATCAAATGCAAATATACTATCACTTGCAAAATGTGAATTCTTTCTGCAGCTATTCCTAACAATCTCAGTGTTGCTGAGCAGATAAACTTTATTAGATGCAAACAAACAAACAGATATAACAAATAAATTATAAAATCTGTCTTCCATATACTGTTCGTAGATTTCATTTCATTATTTTTTAATTGATTAGGATTTTTCCAAGGTGTTGTGGTTTAACCCCAGCCAACAACTAGGATCATGCAGCCACTCACTCACTCCCCCTCTTTCTCCCCCAGAAGGGTAGGAAGAAGAGGGAGAAAAGAGGGGAAAGGGAAAAAAATCCCTCGTGGGTTGAGATAAAGGCAGTTTAATAGAAAAATAACTGAAAACAAAAAGAATAATAACAATAGTAACAGTAAAAGAATATGAAAGACATAAGCCATTCTCACCACCTGGTAATTTGTTTGCTCGGCCTGACCCAAGTGGTGATTGCGGATTCCCGCCTCCTGGCCAAGCCCCAATTATATACTGAGCATGGAAGTATTGTAGAAAACATAGATGTTGATATTTATGAAATTGCTCCAAGGAATCCTGATAATACTGTGTTTAGAGAGTGGTCTGAAAATTGTGTAGTAAAAACAACACTCATCATATATTAGGGACAGAGAAGCATATTAAATCTTAATTAGCTCCTGCTCATTGAATGAAGGAGAACACAGATATAATGCAGTATCCCGCGGAAAACATAGTATAAAATGACCAAAAAAATGCATTGGAATGCACGTGCACAGTAGGGCTGAATTAATGTTGCACAAAGTTTTATGAGACTGCAAAGATATTGCTCACTTCTGAACTCTCAATCTGTGTGTTTTTAAAGTTGTAACAACTCTTTTCTCCAAGCTTTCCCCTGGGAAGATAAACTAATAGGTATTTTGCATGAATACACATCCACTGCCTTAATACATTTTCCATGTACAAAAGGAATTTGTTTTCTAGTCAACAGGAATAAAAATTATATTCACTTCTATATTTTATGGCATGTAAGAAACTTACTGCTAGTATATCTGTTAGTACACTAACACCGTTTCCACTGAAGGCTGAAATATTGATGAGATCTTTCAACTTAATCCTCTCTTTTCCATTTAAGAAATCTACATGTGTGAGTTTGAGAAAAGCAATAAAATATTCTCAATCAACTTTTAAAAAAAAAAAGGTAAAGTGTAAATAGTTTGCCAACACATTTTCCATTCTAACTCTGCTATAACAAATGGATTAGTTGTTGTGTAATTTAATCAGCTGGCTTGCTGATAAAATTTGAGCAAAGACTTGATGTGTGTCCAGCACTTGAAAAATTGGTATGAGTTTTTCAGCTATGAGAAGTCTGTCCAGATGGCCCTAGAATGAAGGATAGTATTCAAAATGTTGTTCCCAGAGGACTGGCCAGCTGTATCTAACACGGAAATGCTTCTGTGAATTTTTAAAAAAACATTAAGTATAATGGAGAATACTGGAGAGAGCATTAAAATGTAATCCATTCACAATTTAGAGTAATTGACTCAGTTGGCAGGAGTTGTCTGAAATTAGGTTTTAACAGGCACAACTGCTAACACATCTATCTCATACAAACTGCATCTATAGAACCTAAGATGCTAACTTCTTGGAAATTGCACTTCAGTTTGTTCTTTACAGCTAACACCATTCTAGACACCATTCAGAAATTTGCCACCTACAACAAAATGCCTTTCTAAAGAAGTCCAACAGCTAGCATTCTACTGAGAAACATTTGAGGTTACTTTAAATCTGTTTAAACGTAGATAAATAAAGTCAGGGGTCAACCGTTGGGAGCAGAAACCCAGACACCTACATTTGTAGTGAGAGGACACTTTTGGATGAGCTTTTTGTAACAGGCTTGCACAGGAGCTGGAAAAGGGAATCAAGTCTCACACATTAGAAGCCCCATGTGTCACTTTTTATATCCCCTATGAAGCTTTTATGTTTTACATTATCATCTTCCTGGAGTTCACCCATACCCTTCACAGCAGAATTTTGTACCTCCATCTGACAAAGCTGTATTCAGTCCAAGATTATAGTCTTTCACATCTGCCAAAGGCTGAAAGTGTAGTGAGAGAGAAAGCCGAATCCTTGAAGCTTCCCACCACAGCAAAGCAGCAAATTTAACAGGGCCCCAAGGAAGACTCATTAAGCCTTCAACACACATCCATCAAAAAGGTGATCATAATCTAGACTTTATAGCCTGGAATGGTACTAAAAATAAAGTAAATAAAACAATTTTGAGGGTTTCCATCAAGACAGACAGAATCCCCAGGAAGGGAAGAAAAAAAAAAAATGTAATTTCAGTGGACATAGCTATATTTAAAAGAGGAAAAAAATTCTTGAGACATGCTAGTGTAATGGCATGTAATATCGAAATGTGCTCCTTCTGTTATTTTTTACAGTATGGGAGTCATTCTATCATAAATAAAAGCTGTATGAAAGTTAATTTGGTTTAAGTGTTTATACAGTTTAGATTTCTTTCCTTCTTCCAATCTTCAAAAATAAATCAGGCCTTTGTACTTGATTTTAAAATATTTGTTCAATTTCATTTGTAGAAACAAACTGAAGACAGACTAAAGGATATCAAAAGCTGCTTATAAGTAAGAGCAAATTAAAAAAAGAAAGCGCTGTAAAATCTAACAGAAAAACCATGATAATCTACAGCTATGGGCCCCATTAATTTATTTTAGTACCATTCTTGCCTGTTAATATAAATATGTATATTACCAGCATAATTCATTCACACACATTGCACACAAAAGCACCATCAAAAAACAATTTTTATGGTACGAGTGATTTAGATTAGAACAGAAGCAGCAAACTCAGTTTTGCTTATGCTTTCCTTCACTTACATTGCTTCATGGAACAGTTTTGTTAAACAAAATCTAAGGTGATGGGATTTTACTGTAAGATGGTACCAGCAGACTCGACAGGTGCCTGCTAATTGCAGGAAGACACTGAAAAATAGAACAGACTAGCAACTATAGCAGTGGAAGTGGCTGCTAAGGAAAGTGTTCTTCTGCCAGTAGGTGTTTCCTAATAGATTTAGAAATCCTCACAGTCTATCACTTTAGAAGGAGCAACGTTTGGCTCTGTATGGCAGTGAGAATTATAGGGCTATTAAATCATACGGAGGGAAGAAAAATGGGAAGGAAAGAGTAACTCAATACTCTTTCAGGTTCTGGAAGTTTTTCAGGATGTTCACAGGTGGAGTGGAAAGTGAGAAAATTGTAAGATTAAAATAATTTAAAGCTTAATTATTTCAATGGTTTTCTTTGGAGTAATAAGTAAAAGAATCCTGCTTCTCTTCTTCTTTCCCATCCCATGCAGATGTAGAAGTCCTCCATAAGGTACATGGTAGTGTATCTGGGAATTGTCTTCAAAGCAGTTCAGAACATGAGTTATACAGAGGTACCGGGTTTCTTTATCCCCTAACAATTACTTTACTTATTAGGTGTGTGACAGCCTGGGGTTTATGATGGAGCACTGTATTGGCAAGTAAAGAAAACCACAGTCAGGAGTTCTGTCTGCAGGGAAGTTTGGAAGCTAGAGTAAGCAAAAAAATAATAGGAGTACAGGGACAGCCTTTGGCTTCTCCCCAGCACTTATCAAAAGTTTTCCAAAAGAAGCATGGAAATTTCTTTACTGTGTGCTTAATTAAAAAAAAAAAAAAAAAAAAGCTTTAACAGCTGTGTGTATATGAGGCTTTAACACTGTGCTCTCTACAGTGGCTTTGCTCCCGGAAGCCAAGAAAACAAATTAGGCAGTCAGAGCAAATTCAGACAACTGCATGATCTTAATTAAATCCTTTGATAAAGCTACTGACTATTTTTTCCTAATAAAAGGTTCTAAAGTTTTAGAAAAATTCAATAGGTTCCTGAACAGTAAGTGTGGAAAATTTGGAGACTAAATCAATCATTAAGCTAGGAGTTAAGGGGATTTTAGTCCTGCTTTAAATGAAAAAAATTGCAGTGCAGCTTCAGCTACACAGTTTCTATGGAAAGCCTCAGCTATATTGGTATCAGTGCACATATTATCCCACAGGAATGCCACTGACATACATTAAAGAACTGTCATGGCAAAACAAGGAACATAAACCTGATGACAGTAGAAAATATTCTTAACATAGAGAAGGTGTGCTTTTCTAAAAGTTAGAATGATTTTAAACAAATCATGCTACAAATACGACTGCCAAGAATTCTTATCATGACCTTGCTTTGAAGAATTTATAAGAGGCGCTCATACAGCCTTGATTCTTGAATGGCTGATATCCTCAGAATTAATTTGAAGATACTTCCAGCACGTCATATAGTCTATTCTTCTGCATTGATTTTCTTACTGTGATCTGAAAGAGCCATATCTACAGAGATAGTGCAGCAAATTGAGAAATAACTCTCCTATTTCTATGAACATGGTGCATACTTATATGCTTATGATGTCTTGCTCCCTAAGAAGGTGGAGGAAAAGATGCTGCTAAAGGAAACATCTCTTTTCAGTGGTTGCCAGTGAGAGGACGAGGGGCAACGGGCACAAGATGGAACATAGGAGGTTCCACTCAAATATGAGAAGAAACTTCTTCACGGTGAGGGTGACAGAGCCCTGGGAACAGGCTGCCCAGGGAGGTTGTGGAGTCCCCTTCTTTGGAGATTTTCAAGACCCGCCTGGATGCAGTCCTGAGTAACATGCTCTGACATGCTCTGGGCAATCCTGCTTTGGCAGGGGAGTTGGACTAGATGATCTTTATGGTCCCTTCCAACTCTAAAAATTCAGTGAAATTCAGTGAAAATTCAGTGAAATCAGAGTGGCAAAACAATGACAAAGTCACTGAGAAAAAGGTGAAGCTAGCCTTTGTGGAACACCCGATTTTGCTGTCTCAAGGTCAAGCTTAGAGACACAAACTCGCTCCAGAGGATCTGAATATCAAAAGGCGAGACACACATTTACCCCAGCTAACTTTATGCACTCAACTGAAGTGCTTAAGTAATACCATTTTTCCTTATTAGAGGATACACACACCTTTTAAAAGCAGTTTTGCCTTCCCAAGGTCTGCATTGTCCTCTGCAGACGTCTGTGTCTCTTACTACCAAAGAAATAGAGGGTACCCGCACTCCTGCTAAAGGACTCCAGCTAGTGGGACAAACGCCCACTCTGTGCTGTGAAATTTGGGAATATGAGACAGGATGGCAAAGACAAAGAGCTAGATATAAAAGAAGGAGAAACTGCCGAAGAGCAATTGACTTCTCATGCCTCCAGAAATTGAGGCAACTATTTTCTGAAAGGTACGCAAACATGAAAAGGCAGCTATGAACACATAGAACAACCAGACCTCTTTTTCTTTTTTCCACCATCCAGTTTGTAAGGTCTCTAGCTGAAATTTTGTCTTGATGAAAAAAGCCTTGAAAGGAACGAGCTTATTAAAGTAAATGTGAATCAGGCCTGTCATGCTAACGTAGCTGTGAAACATTTTTACGGGGCCTACAGTTCTACCTAAAGGGAAGGACAGAAAGCCAAAAGTGCCCTCAAGGGACAAGAAGGTATCAGAGACACAGATAACTCCTGCCCTATAACTATGGCAGACAGCAATTCCAAAACATTTCTGTAGAGCTTGTTTACATTGTTAAATGTATCTGCACTTAAGAGTGCCAAACGCTGAGCTAGTACAAAGCAGTGTAGCTTTGCTGCTTGTAAATGAGCTGTATCATTTTACACAGCTGACTGTCTGCATACCATAAAAATTTTGCTTATTGCTGAATGCAAATGTTTTAGCTATAAGTTGCAGCAACTCTCCTCTTAGTTTCTGATCCTGTTTCCTTTATGGTAGTTTGAGTCTGTCGTCTAAATAAACATCTTCATTAACAGATATTAAATTAACTCACGAGCAGAGTTGAAGCAGAAGAGTGGCTCATGCACACCAGGAAAAGGCTGCAGAATACAGCGTAAATATCTGTAATTGCCAGTGAATTTAGTAGAAAGCAAAGATGGTTCAAAATACATTGTTTTTCTGGCTAGTGACCTGTTAAAAGTGCTTCTTCCTGTTATTAGAAATCCTCAAAAGGGACCAAAGTGTATTTCATCTCAACATGTTGAATTCTCACAATGTATTTCTCAGGTTGAGTGCAAAAGTGCTTCATTTTAGATACAAATCTGTCTCTTTCAATTACCAGTGCAGACTACAAAGCATTTTAGCAATGTCATATGTCAATTTAGCTTGCTAAGATATCCTAATTGGCTCTTTTTTTAACTTCACTGATGGCTGGAAAAGATGTGCTTAGCAGTCATAAGTATTTATGCCTTGGCACTATTAAAGTGTCTAGCCAGCTCTTAGATTGCATGTAGCTGCAAAAGGTTTGATGTTGATATATAATACCTGTTTTTAATGTGCTGGGGAGAACCAAGACACTTGAAACTTCCATTGACCATAATAGCAAGTCGTGTGCAGAGGGCTTCACATTCTTCCATACTAAAAAATAAAACCGGAGGGGGGAGAGGGGGGGAGGAAAATGATTAAAAGAATAATAGTGAAAACGGAGAACATTATTTATACCTAACTTTAATTAAAGTGGAAGGAATCTGGACAGCTGCAAAAATGGATACACAAAACCTTTGACTTTGAAGGCAACAGTCCAAATTGTAACCCTAGTCCATACATACCAAAAGTTATTACCACATGACAGCTAGAAGAGAGCCCTAAAATGGAATTTATGTTTTTAGTCCAGAACTAATTGGACAATTCTGGCCACAACACAAAAGTTTTATAACCACAGGGGAATTTCTGACAGGTAGTCTCAGAAATGCCACTGAGTGTGTGAGCCACACACTTGATTCCTTGTAAAACCTCTTTGTGGTCATTCTAAAGGAAAGAGGGAGAAGAATAAAGTTTGTTCAGCTTGCCTTTTGCATAGTACATTCCCTTAAAAAGTAATTACCCTTAGTCTGATTGCAGGATAGAAGCAGCAGCAAAACACTAGAATCCATACAGAATTTAGGACACAGAAATGCAGCTGAATAGAAAAGCAGGATCCTGTTAGATGCAATTGCTTCAGACGATAAGTAATAACTTTGACTTCTAAAGCTTAAGGTAGATGGGCTGCCATTCTATATATTATACAGAATTGTGTGAGCAGTTCTTCCAAAGCAGCACTTTAGACACAGAACATCAGTCCGGACATATCCTTCATCTCAAAGAACCAAAGTTATTTGATGTTCCTGCAATTCACTGTGCGCACTCCCCAACCCTTCTAAGACAGATAAAAAAGAGTTGTCTTGTGTGCCTCAGCCCTGTGCCAGTCCAAATTAAAGTGCTTTTACTGAACAAGCATGGCCATTAACTACCCTCCTAGGAAAAATGTCCTTAAAATAGGACAGGGATATGGTGAGAATTGCCAAACCACTATATTTGAGAGAGATGGGGGGAAGGCTTGCTAACATGTCTTTCCACAAATGAGAAAGTTATCCGAGTCTTTGAGTAACTCCTCATGCTCCCCTTGGCATAACACTCCCCAGCTGTGGCAAAATAAGATAAATTTAGGCCTGTATGGACAGTTAATCTCACTCCTCCCTCCCTCAAACCAAAAGTTAAACATTGTTTACAAAGTTAAACAATCTCTGAAAATTAAGAAAACAAACCTGAAAAACTAATTTTTACATAGGAAATCATCTCTATACCTTATGCACTTATTTGCTGATATGCATGAAGATTCACTTCATAAGAAAAATTCTGTACTTATACAAGTAGCCTTTGAAAGAATTTCAAATAATCTCCAATGGCCTTCAGCAAATAGTATAAAAAAATGTAAAATCATTTCTCCATCCTCCACCCTGGCACAACGTCTTATTAATTAGAAATTAAATGTGCACACTATCACTGTACTTATAGCTGCTTCCAGTCATTCATTTGTAGAGCTAACCGAGTAATTAGTAACAATTTGATGGATTTTTGGTTGGCTGGTTTTGTTGGGTTTTTTTGTTTGTTTGTGGGGTTTTTTTTGTTTTTGCTTTTCATTTACAGCATATTAGTAATGAGACCATGGCTCTCTTCTGTTTAACTGGTGTTTGACAACTAAACGTTCTAATCTGGACTGAAAAGTCAAAGCACACTCTTTCCTGAACTTAGCTCACGATACTTAACTTGTGTTCCGTAAATGAGTGGTGTGGTAAGCACCTGGGGGTGAAATATAGATATGTGATTTTCAAGATTCAGCTTCCATGAATAGAATACTAGAAACCTTTGAGAGCATTTTTCCCTCAGTACTGTAGCACACACATGTACAGGGACAACAGATACATTTTGAGAACATCTGGAAAAAATTAACAGTATCTAGAAAATACTGAGGGAAGGTTTGCTGCGTTCTTTTATTGATTCATCTATGCTTCAAATCTCATTTTGTCAAAATGTTACATTGCTGTTTTAGTTAGAGTTCTGTTCTCTCTGGACATATTTTCATGATCTCTCCCCCACTTAAAGACATTTTATATATAATTATACATACTATACTATATTCCCTAAAGGAATATTTCATTTATTCCATTTTACTGTAGCTGTTACAAAACAGTATTGATGCTTCCTCCATTAAACTGATACACCAATGACCATATCAGAGAATTGACAAAATATTTAATGTAGATAGACTCTTCTAAGAGGACATAGTCACTCCTTCCAGTAGTGCACAAACAATAGCTGAGACATCTGTCTTTAGGATGTCATGGCATATTTTTTTCATTCACTGATGCAAAACAGAATCCTTAATAAAATCAGAAGAAGGTTTTTCACTCCCACCTCCCTTTGTAAGGTTTGATAAAGTGGGCAGCTGCAAAAGGATAACCCGGTGTTCCAAACAAGAAGAGGCACTGCAACACTGAATAGAAAGAGCAGAGAAAAGGAGCAATTCATTGCATCATTTTATCTGTGCCTGCAGTCCCCCCGAGCCGCATTCTAATTCTTGAAAAGCAAATATAGAAAATATTTAGGATTTATGCAAGTTCAGTTTTCACAAGCAGGAAGGAATTACGGTAAAATATGAAGATATATTCTACATTTCACACCAGGGTAAGCATGCCTTCAGAATACGTTCTGCTCTCAGTTGAGAGCAGGTGAGAAGAGAGAACAGGAATATGCTGGCTTCTGGGATAAGGGTCTTACCTGTGAGATGTCAGCACAGCTGCGCAGCCATCCTGAACTTCCTTCAGTATGGTTTTCCAAAGGTAGCGTTTAGAGCAGGGATCCATCCCAGAACTGGGCTCATCCTACAGGAAAAATGAAATTGATGATAGAGCAGTATGGGAAAAGCTGGCCACAACTCCAGTCCAGCATGAAGAACTAACAAAGCCCACAATAAAGTAATATATTTTTCTCTAAAAAAGCTACATTTTCAGAGGTCATTTAAAAGACACCTGATCAGTTTTTCGCTTTAACACAAATAGTTTCATTTCTAAATTCATACAAGGTACTTTTTATTTTTAAAATGTATATATGTATAAATAATATGTTTATATAGCAATGTAATAAATATAATATTATTTATAAATACCCATGTATATTTTTAATAATATATATACATATATGTTTTTAAATAGGGGAGACTTACAGGTGTTTTTCCTCACTTTCTGGGAGGGTTTGGTGTCTGTTTCTTTCCTACGTGCACATCTGCCATGAGCAGAAACAAGTGGAGAACTGTAACTGCTGGCTGCCTGCACTGCCCATCCCACAGTGGACAGTATGTTTGGATTTGACATCTCCAGCAGTTACTTCCAGCATCCCTTTGAGACGAACTCTCACCCACGGTAGAGAGAATCCACAGGATTAAATAACAACCCAGTCAGTGCTGCCCAATGCAAACTGTCTGGCAAACCAATTTCCCACTCAGATGGCTTTCATGAAGAAAGAAGCGCAGGCACAAAAACTACATTTCCCCTTCCTACCTAATCCTTCTGTCCTCACTAAATCAAATTTTGGCTTCATCTCCTCGTGGAAGCAGAAGGAATGATATCTGATTGTCAAAAGCCAGTCTCTGTCACTAGAAAACTAACGAGAAAGAAACTTCTCCACTTGCTTTTTATACTATGGAATTTCATGAGGATGTCAGCACCTACTAGGGTATAATATAACGAATCTCAGCTGAAACGTGGAAGCAAAGTTCTTGAGAAACAAAGCAAGCAAAACATCCAGTTTGATGCTTAGCTACCAATGGCAGAGGTGAAAAAGAATTCAGCTCAGTCTCCTACTATCTGTGGATAGCTAACAAAGAAAACATAAAGACCAATAAAAATAAAGCAACCCACACTATTACTTATTAATAGCTATGATTCTGGATGCAATCTAGAAGGGGATTCAGTGGTTTACATTGGTGTCTTTGCTTTCAGACGAAAAAAAAAAAAAAAGTCTTTTAAAATACTGAATATCTCCTTTAATCTGCTCGCTTTATAAAGCCAGTGAAATGTTTTAAAGCATTTGACATGTTTAGATATTATTCTTTCCTCTTGTCATTACATATGCAATAGTCTGTGCCCTGCAGCAAGAAGCAGGTTGAAATGGATACTTGCAGTAACATGCTGTCATAAAGACATTAAAAAACAGTTGGAGTCTTTTCTAAGATCAGGAAAAAGCACTGATTTAAGATTATTTCCTCCCTTTTACTAACTGAACCAGGGTCAGTTTAAGCATAAAATGTAAATAAAATAATTCAGCTCAGAATTGAGGCAATAATAGGAAGTTAGAAGCAGCAAAATGTGTGTGATCTTCTGAAACATAAGCCCCGTGAGAACACCAGTTTTATCTGGTTCTACTTAGCCTTCAATCTATTACTGGAAGCACTGGTTTCCCCCCAGCTCTTGGAAGCAACTCTTCCCTCCGACGGTTCCAAAAGGTTTATTCCACTACTGAACTAGTTTAGCTGTTGCCAGCCAAGGCTTAAGAAAGGGATGTTCAGTCTTTTCCAGTGAAACAACAAGCAATGATAAGAGAATGTGGTGTCATAACGATGCAGTTACCAAAGCACTGTAATTACCTGCTCTTCAATACAAAAGGCAGTTTACACTGGAAAGGCCAGTTTCAGGCAAAAATGAGCAGTAGGATGTAAGCACCAAAACAACATGTGATAAATAATTCAAATTAATATCATTTATTGCTGATAGTGTCATTTGTGAATCCAACAAAAATATAAGAACTAGCCAGATATATGAAGTATGACGTAGCAAATAATATGAATATGCTGAAAAAGAAGAGTCAATAATTAATAACATCAGCTACAAATTACAAATAAAAATAAGAATCTTCCTTCTTAAGGAAGCCAGTAGAATTGTTCATATATATTTTTCTCATGCTATATAGAAAGTAGAGAATACATAAAGCATTAATATATTTTACATTATTCTTTCTTCTTCTACATAAGAAATTTTTTTTTTAAATATTACATATCCATTTGGGCCATGGGATGCTACAATTGCATTTGTGTGTGTTTAGGGGCCTTCTTTTTTTTTTTCCTGCTCACTCAACTACCCCTAGAGGGAAAAAAAAAAAAAAAAAAAGAAAAAAAAAAAGAAAAAACATCTTTACTTTCTACTTTTATGAACACTGGAGAATAAAATAAGAAGTGTTTGTACAGCAGAACAAAGAGGACAGTTGTATATCTGTGGATCAATTACTCCCCGTCTGATCAGGAAACTACTTGATTTTCTTTAGACCAACATACAAGACAACAAAATTCAATGTAACCCATTTATCATAAGCACAGTATTACATTTACTCACCAGTAAAAGTATTTGGGGTTTACCAACTAAAGCCACAGCAGTAGAGAGCTTCCTCTTTGTGCCAGCACTGTATGTTCTCACCAGTTTGTCAGCATGGGCATTGAGGTGTAACCGGTTAACAAGGTCCTCTGCAACCTGTGGTTTAGAAATTTCAAGGCCAGCAAAGATGAGCCAAATTCGGTAGTGTTTGTGCTTAGATTGAAAGAACACTCTGTTCATGCATATTAAGCAAATGTAGATGTTGTTTCCTTATTTACCCCCATTTGCTGCATATTATTACTTCTGAATCCCAGACACACTCAAAATGCCACTCCAGGACTCCTTAGTTCTCCACAAAGGACAAGGATTTTCTTATATAGAAAATTTGGCTTTGTCATTGCTTGTAACAGTCATTTGCATTCATTTTGTGTTGTTGGGTCAATGATCTAAAATGTTCCTCATTTCACCTTGTTCTCCGCTATATTTAATCAAACATCTTAGTAACAGAAAATTCAGGAGACAAAATTCTACATCAGCCACAAAAAGATGGAAATGGCAAAAAAGCAAGTCACAGGCGAAGGATTTAGAGTTTCTTAAAGACAAAAGGTAACTTAGGGTTAAATTAATATAACTTCCAAATAACTGAGAGGGGTAAGCTGACCCTAGCTGGTTTGGTTGAAATTGCTTAAATAAGTATATGTGATCTGAGTAAGCTGGGCAGGCACATGAGCGCAACCGGAGGCAACGTTCATGCTGTCCTCTCTGGCCTTTCTTCTTTACCTGTCAGAGACAGTCCTAAGGTACAAGGGTCCCTCAAATACTGGTGCCAGAGAATTTTAAATGTAGCTGCTGCTGCACTGAATCTGTAGAGCTTCCAAGATAAACCTTGCAGATCATTGCAGTGCACACCATAATCCGGCTTGATATCTAGATATGCTTCTTTGGGGCAAAATGTATCAAATCAGAGCAGATTTGGAGCTGAACCACATCAGAAACATAAAGGCAGAAGGATTAGCCAGGTTTCTTATTCCTAACGATTTCCCAGCTGCATCTAAAAAGTCTCTTATTCCTGCTATCCTCCTCAACCCTTACACTTCAAAAAGGAACTGCAGCTCATGCTTCAGTGAATATTAGAATACAGAGCTCATTCTTCTTTCAAGAAATGACCCCAAACCTCTTTGTATTTTCTTTAATGTATATCATAAGATTTCCAGTAATGAAAGTCTCAGCTTCATCAATATGACATAAAGAAGAACAAAAATGTCATTTGAATTAAATTAGAAATATTATGTATTAGGTATATTGTGGAGAAACATATACATTGCCATTATAACTTCATTTACCTGTATAACCAGTGGTATCTTGTGGTTTGTAACATTGTATACTATAAAGTTAAAATTAAAATCCCTCTTAAACTACTTTAAATGAAATTCAGAATTGAACATGTGACAAATCTTCAGATACACACAATTATGCAAGAGATTTACAATTCTAATGGCTTCCTTCCTTTAGTAAATGTGAGATATATACAAAGCACCTTCTCTCCCTCCTTGTCATATTCATCATGATGTTCTATTTCTGGTTTCAATTACTTTTAGCAGTGAAGAGTGAGGAGATACATCAATTTATTTAGCAAGTTGGTAACATTGAGACCAAATTAAAAGACACAGAGTTATATGCATTGTGAGTGCACTTGAACCATAAAGGTGTTTTACATCGTCATGGCTGCAGTAATGTATTTAAACTCTTTCCTTCCTTTCCACCTCTCCCCAAATCCAGATTATAACAGACTTTACATCTATCAGCTAACAATTTCCCTATTTTCTAATATTCCTTAAAATGATGTACTTTTCCCTCATCAATTCTAACACCTTTAGCAAAAGTCCTTTTTCCCCAAATTAATTTGGACTAGTTTCCCTAACTTTGGAATAGGCACTGGAACGAGCCCTTCAGCCTGCAAAATCTAAACCAAATCCTCCCATACTTTGTGCATTTCCTAAAGACTACCTTCGTTCCAGAAGAGGTAGTAAGACAACTTAAATTTCTGCACACCATAATATTTGTGGGAGTAATGGTTAAAGTAGGTGTGGTGTCCTCTATCCACCAGGAAACCAAGAGACACATCTACCTCAATGAAAAGCATTAAGTGCTGCTAATTATTTAACTACTAATGGTACTGATTTTCCACTCTCTTTGAAAATTACCATTAATACTCAAGTAAAAGATGAAGCGGTACTAAGATTTTTCAGTTAGTATGTCTTCCAGAAAAAACTCGAGGTGGTGAAGACTTAATCTATTAGAAGACTAGAAATGTAATAGCGTGTCTATCCTGACTTGAAAGGCTGTATGCATCAGTGTATTAATTTTGCATAGTTTCTGACAAAATAAATACAATCTATAACTTCTTGCTATTTTATTTTGAACAAACCCTCATAAAACAAACCTGACTAATACTGGAAATGTGTATCATACCTAGCGAAAATGATAATAAGCATGGAATGAATTCTGGAGTCATCTGAAAAATAACTACACACTTCCAAAATAGTTGCTCAAAGTGTCAGGTTGTAAGTGAATGCAGTGTGGTTTGAACATCCTAAATAACAATCATTCATTAGTTCCACACCAAACAGTATTCATTCTGCTCCAGAGTAAACTCAGAATTATTAGATTTATTACATTAGGAAAGCATGTACTCATGGTAAAATTTCTAGGGGAAATAGTTATTTATCCCATAATCTTATAAAACTGTACACATTATTTCTGCTTGGGGTCCAAAACAAAGCAAGCATGCAAAGAATAAATGAATTTACAAATTCCCGTTTCCAGCAGCTATAGAATTCAACATGTAAGGAAGCCTTTAAGATTCCAGTCAGTGTAAAAATCTTCCTGGAGAGTTAATATAAAGAGAAATCATACTGACATTCCAAGAAGTTGCTTCTGAAGGCCTGATGAAGCTTGTTTTGAGTTTTGTAACACAGGTTTTAATGCAGATGAGAGACGTCACTAAATGTTGCGTTACTGTACTTTTTAATAAGCTGTATGCTGTCTTTTGGAACAAATTGAGATATTGAAACTTGATATATTAAAGAAATAAAAAAAAGAATTTAAAACACTGTTAAATTAGTATCTGTCTAAATAGCCCAAGAGCTCTACTCTATCTAACTTTTCCAGTTTTGCAGAAAAAGAAACTTTCAGAGCAGATTTAGGAAATAAAGTAAAACTTCACATGGCACGAAGCTTAACATTGATAGCAAATGACCCATTTTTCTCCTCCTTTCCCATTCAGTTAATTACTGTTTTGGAACATTAAGTGCACTCAACTTTATGTCAGGCACTTAACTCCTGCTGCTGATAAATCTGTCTAGCAAAGGATTTGATCCTTGAAGTTAGTGCTTCAATAGATTACTTTAGCAGCAACACATCCTGCAAGTCACCTGCCTGCTTGCCAATTTATTAAAAAATAAAATGAACGCTTGTTGCTTTCCACATGAAAACCGTGTGTTCTCTAGAACGTGCGTGTGTGCGTTAACATAAACACTCACTGGTAAACATTCAGAGGCAGGCTTGGAGCGCCATATCATAGGCAGGAGGGAATGAGAAAATAACAGCTTACATTTCCATACAGCTGCTATTCCAAAGCATTCCCAACTTTATAGGCAACTAAAATGCACACTTTTCTCCAGGCACCAGCCATTTCTGAGTTGAATCACAGCAGCTGTTCAACAGTTGACAGCAATGCCACACAGACGGAAGGGCCCACTGACAAAAACATTTGTTTTCCTCTGAGATAGCTGCATTTCAGTTTTTGATGAAGGTAAACCAGATTAGCGAAGTATTATTTGCAGGAGCCCTTTGGCGCCTTGATCGCAAGCATATGGCAACAAAGTCTGCTCTGCAATCTATGCAAACAAAAAATTAGGACAACTGAAAGGAAGAACAGTCTCTAATCACAAATGTGAAACTAAGGCACAAAAGGCTACCTATAAAGTATAGTCTAAACCTACACCTAGATCACCTAAAGGCCAGGATCATCAGAAGATTAACATTTATCTTCTCCCAGTGCACCACAGTAACATAACTCATCTCCAAATAATGCAGAATTGATTTTGATTCACTTGAAGAACGACCCGTATATGAATTGCCACACCATCTGAGGAACTGTCCCCAAAACGATCTTGAGAACTGCCATTGCAGTAGTTGTGTGAACTGCCCAGAGAACAGCTGGATCTGAACATAAAGTGGAAGCTCTTAGGTACACCAATTATTCCTAAATACTTCTGCATTTGAAATGGGTTTTATGAATGCCAGATACTTGAGAGAGCAGTATTCTCACATTTTCTACAGAGAAAGTATACGAAGCCAGGTTACCCTTGTGGCTTTTCCCCAAGTACGGACAGGAGACAGCATGTGCAGTAGTGTTCATTTACACATGCACATGCAGAGAGACACCCTGCAGGCACAGCACAGAAATCTGTTGGTGTCGTCCTGATCATCACAATCTGGAAAACTTCCTGGCCACCCAAGAAAAGCCCAGTGCCACATGGGACAGTTTACTCATGAAATCCAGGTCCCTAAGCACACCACAGATCTCTCCATTCTCAAGCTTCTGCATGTGTCCTGATCCTGCTCCTCATCCTCCAGAACAGTTGCTGCTGGAGGCCAAATGACCCGAAGGAGTCACAAACCAAGCAGTGACAAGCGGGATTCATGCGCACACGCACACACACGGACACACTCTACTCTTCTACTTGGTGTTGACAGGGTTTGTGCAGAGTGTAAGATTAAAGTATTAACAGCCCATTGCAATGCATGGATCAGTTCACACTTCTCAATCCTACTGTCTCCAGTTGTCTGCAGATGAGGTGTTACCAATAAGCAGGTGTCACCTTCAGTGCCACCTGAACAGCTTTTCCTCACACCTGTGAGTACTAAAATAAAACAATAGCGTAGAGTCTGTGACTCCAGGAGTCAGAAAGTTAGCAGAGCACTAAAAGCCCTACACAGCTGTCACTCAGATGCATCCCTCTTGGCAAACTTAAGTCAGTTATAAAAGTAACTTTTTCAATAAGGCTGAGGCAATTATTTTAACTATGGGAAGAGTCCTTATCATCATGGGATCATTCCTACTCCATTTCTCTCTCCAAGGATCGCCACCTGCCTGGGTTTACATGCTTCAGCCTGTTCACAAATGGGGAGGATGCTTACTCTGTAATCTGGAGTGAGCTTGCTGAGAGTAATACTCTATGTATATGACCCAAAGTATGCGAGTTAAGTGAGTCCCATGAAATTTAATTAAAACTACATACTGCTGTCATTCAAGTGCTTCTGAAATTTCCATTCTTCTTAGGGTGTCTTAAAAGCTGCTTCATTTATAGTATGGTGTATGATTTGGACATATGCATTACAATTATATATTGTCTTTTCTTATGAAAATGATAAGACAGAAAAGCTTAAAAGCCATGTTTAGAGGACTTTAAGAGCACTGCTGAATGATTAAACAATCAATCTTTGATTCCTGTTTTAAATTACACTTAGGACCAAAAGCATTCAATAACATATTTAAGACGTATGGATATTTAACAGCATCCTTTTAAATGACTATGAAGCTTTTAGCCCAACTCTTAGAGAGGAGTTGTCATTTTATTGAGAAAACAGGTAATTATAGTTGAGGGGTTTAGTGCAATAAAAATTATCGCTTTATATATTTCCTTTAGATCAAGGGAAACATATTCAAGTTTTCAGTACTCTGCTGGTACTCAGAAGCAAAAACTACTACTGATGAATTATGAAGAGCAAACAACTAAATAAAAGACTGTATGATGATTTCTAAGCAGCCTGCAAGAAATGTACTGTTAAAACAGTCAGTTAAAAGTCCAACCAGGCAAGATACTGCCCAAAAGAAGGGGCAAAGACTTGTAAGAATCTTTTATTTCCCCTCAGTCTCTCATCTAGAAACACCAAAATGACTAGCTTAAGACGGGAAAAATTAGAAATATTGACTGTCCTGATGCTATTATTGGGGCATGATGGCAGTTGTTTCTGAATACTCAATGTCCCACTGTAGGATTCATACCCTTTTCTGGAATAGTACCTAGCTGCGGGGCAAAAAAAAAGTGCAAAGAACTGGAAGGCGGCCCTCTCACATACAGACAAGGAACCAACTGTAAACCACTTAGTGGACCCTGAGGCAATAGCCAGGAAAATGCTGGGTAGGTAGAAAAAAAAAAGATATTTCAGTTACATGCAGTTTTGCTTCTGGAAAAAGGAAAAGGAAGACAACAGGCACCATTCTGGAGGTTAAAGGAACATCTTAGAGCCATAACAATTACGTGGGACCAATCTATACAGCAGGAAGGACAGACACTGTTTTTCATATCACACTCCAGATTTCTCAAGTTGATAGAAAAGCAATTAAGCACAAGAGACTGAGCTGCTCAGGTCCAGGTCAGATCAGACACTTCTGTCTGCAGAGATAGAAAAAAAAAACAAACCCACATTCATTTGATAATTCATTTCTGGTATTGGCTGACTGCTTGCCTCATTACCAAAGTACAGCACTGTTTGCTGGTCAGCACAGCTACATCTGCATCTGTAAATTCAAAAGCTCTCAGTCATATTCTCAGATATTGTCATTATTTATGCTAGTAAGCTCTTCAAGCATTTTCTGATATGGGTTTGGCCTCTTCTCCTTGGACAGCCCTAAGCCTGGTGTGGCAGCTGGTATATTTTAAGGACTGCTCCCAGCAGGCAGGTGGAATGCAGCCATATCTTGTGATGTTTAAGACACTGACTGTCAGAGTCCTGACAGCTGGCATCTCAGCACCCAGACATTTAGTTTATTTATATAATCGTTCAACAGTTTTTAATTCCTTCCGAGTTTAATCCCATCTGTGAAGAAAAGAGTTTTTCATAGGTGCATGACTCAGAACTTGTGGTTTTCCCTCCCAGTTTTGTAAGTGTGATAATGAAGGTCTTGAACCATTCATAGATTTAATTTCCTTCAGAGTTTTTGTGCCTGAGATTTCATTTGAACTAGTGTTATTTTACTATCCTCAGTGATATTATTGTGTTTTGAACTGGAGTAACAGACAGAAAAAAATCCATATGGTTTAAATGAAGTAGTAGTAATGACAAATCGTATTACAAAAGCTGTTAAGATGAAATATTAGATATTCTCTCATGTAAAAAAACCAATACAATTGTTTTATAAACTCCATAGCCCAACCTGGCTTCAGTTTCTCCTGAAAATCTGTCCTGGATAGTTACCTTATGGATATCCTGTTTTGGAATTCCTCGCAGTGTGCAGTAATAATGAAGATGCTCCCAACCCGTTAAAAGTTCATCCAGGGCATCTTGCTGTGGACAATAGCCGATGAGAATGCCTTCAGAGCTAGCAGATAGTATATCCATTTCAGACCTGTTTAAAGAAAAAGAGAAAGACTTGAATGTTGTTCAAAAAGCCCATAGCCCTGGGTTTCACCCTCGGGATACAGTCTTCAAGACAAACACACTTACCCTCAACTCCATAGGTAAATGGGTTTGAATCTCTTTGCTATGATCCCTTACCATAGCACCACCCATACACAATGCATGCTTTTTGTCCCTTTCAGTTTAGTACTAACACCCACGTGTTACTGTTCTAACGAGGTGTGTGTCAAGGTGCACAGATCAATGCAGCAGGAGGACAGATCTAGGAGAATCAACTCTTACCAGGTTTACCTCACTCATCTCTTTGGTAGACCCTGCTCTAAGGAGACATATTTCAAAACCATACTGCATGCATCACATTCAGCATTAAAGGGACAGTAGTTGAGAGAGAGAGGGAAGTGTTGCTGTGTGTTCTTTGTATGTCTGTGCACACATATACACACGCATGCATTCTCTAAGCAAGACTAAAACAAAACACAGAATATTAAAGCCAAGCAGGTTAATAGACAATACAGGAAGAATATATAAAATTATCCTGATTTAAGAGACTTTGGCCATCACTTTATAGCTGTACAGCATTACTTGAAATTACATTCATTGCTAAGAAGCAAGCTTGATTGCAAGGGTGTCTCATTACCCATAATGACACTAAATCTATCCTATTTATTCCAACATCTAATTCAACATTCAATGATGCTAATTTACACATACAGAAAAGACCTGTCAAAATTAAGATACTTAATAATAAAAAAAAAAAATCTGAGCTTTGAAAGAAAAAAGTTTTTAAAAGGTTCTGAGTAACAGAATGGTTTTCCCCCTAGTGGTTTTCTACATTTCTGGTTAAGAGAACTAAATATATGATTAATCATTTAGACAAAAAGTAAACGTACTAAATGCAGGATCTACAAATACCAGCACTAGTGAAAATATAAATATGTATCTCATGTTAACAAGATTCAGGAGTCTGAGGAGAAAAAGAAAACACAAATTCTCCATTTTACATAATGAACCACAGCATAAAAATATATTTTAGTGCTATCAAAAGATCAATTATCATGATTATGACAAACCTTGCTGGGGACTAATTAGAATGGTCCTTTGCTCTTAATAGCAAAGATATAAAATTTTAGTATCTTTGTAGGTTTGGATGGTGCCAAGGAAGTTAACTGCCTGTAGACATCTCTCTAGACAAAGACTTAGCAAAAAAATGAAAAGGGGTAACAGGGGAAAGTTAATTTATACCAACTTTTAGGTTATTTTAAATGAAGCTTATATTGAATTTTTACTAGCTAAGTTTCCAGCCATACCTAAATCAAATTAAGTTATTTTTAAGGTCATCTTTACCATAGGAGATGGATTGATTAACATCGATATTTTTACGTAACCTGTCAGAAGTAGTGGATTTCTTATTTAATCAACTATAACATAGTGAAATACTATCGACAGTGAAATGCTATCTAGATGCTGCTGAACAGAGAGACCTGTCAAAAGTTTGTTTTACTAAGAAGATTCAGGCACACTAACAAGGTTTCCTTTTGGTGCAGCTGCTGTCTTTGGAGAAACAAGAGACTGGACTTTTGCTAATATGCCAAGTTCAGTCACAAGAGAACAAATCTCACTCAGGGGTAATTTTAGGAACATTTACTCAGCATGAACCCTGTAGCTGGATAGATACATCTAGTCTGGAATGGGTCCATACCATGATGAACAAAAAATAAGTATGCATGGCTGCAAAAAAATAACAAACATCTAATGTTGTTTAGCTACAACTATATTAGACAATAGTTACTCAGTTTGCATGAGGAAATAAAAACACATCAGTGTCCCCAGTGGTAATTGTACAGATGCGATTTTAGTGTTGTGCCTCCTGTAAAGCACACAGCCTTAGATGAACAATATGCCACCCGCTGACCTTTAGCTTTCATAAAGGAGGAGTGCAGTGAGAATAGATCATTTAATATTCTTACTCAGTTTGGTCCTTATCTTGCAACTTTATCCATTAGTGCTGACCTTGAAGACTGAAAGAGTTCCCATTAATAAAGAGATTCTAATGGATTCACTAAAGAGCTCATGGACCAAATTGTTTTCCTTCTCTGTATCTGT
Organism: Numenius arquata; assembly: GCF_964106895.1. Taxonomy (NCBI): domain Eukaryota; kingdom Metazoa; phylum Chordata; class Aves; order Charadriiformes; family Scolopacidae; genus Numenius; species Numenius arquata. The sequence goes on from NC_133579.1 coordinate 44,202,238, forward strand.
CAAAGCAGAAAACAATCTGATCAGAAGGAAAAAAAAAAAAAAGCCATATGAGGATTCTGGTCCTTTATTGAGACTTTTTTGGTATGTATAGTACAACTCCTATTCTTTCCTCAGCAATATCACTGAGTAGATTTCCAAATCAAAAAAGTGGAGATCATCCCTTCAGTTTTGTTTAGCCAGGTCCTAAGCTTTTTCAGAATACTGAAAGAATAAATGAAAGCAAAAAACAGCATAATTTTTAATTATAATACATATCTTACAACAGAAAACTGCCCTCATCTCTGGAAATTTATTTTCCTTGAAATTCAGTTAATCTCTCAGATTTCATTTTCATGGGTCTAAATGAAAAGAACATTTCATGTAGTGATGGCATGATATCAGAAAACCTTTTCACTAAATGACATACTGTAAATGTTTTTTTCCCTTTATAAAAAAAAAATTTAAATCTGATGTCATTCATTAAACTAATTATAATCATCTTCTTCCTTAACAAACAACTTCATAAATTATGTTATCAGAATCAAATTGGAAAGATATTTTTTAATATTTTCTGAAATATAGAGTAGCATGCAGCAAAATGCTGATATTTTTTTCTCAAGCTAGGGAAAATTAGACATTTGTTTTCTGCCGTGTTATTATACACATGATAGCATTGCTCATTAGGCCATTCATATTATCAACAGGATATACAGGAAGAAAAAATCATCTTGTTTTATATATAAGGAGAGAAAGCACATTTAAGTACAGATTCCAACCCCTCATTCATCCTGTCAGCCGTTTTGTCCGTAGTACAGTAGACAAAATCAGTTCTAGTGTAATATCTAAAAACTATAGGCAGGAACCCAGACTTTTAAACTAACACAGGACTTTCTGTATCATTATAAAAACACTGAGTAATTATTTTTAAATTCTGTTAGTGATTTTGCTTATATATCCTGATCAAGTTAAAGCATAGAACTAACATGGAACATGAGTTGTCTCCTTCCTAGCGAAGACTTCATTTTTAGACTATACTGTTATGCTCAGTCAAACTTTCACTTATTTTTTATTTTTTCCTTTAGAGTGGAACAGCTGCAAAAGAAAAAAACAATCGAACATGTCCAGAAAACTTTATATGTTAAACAAAAGTACAAAGTTGCAAAATTACATTTCTAGTACACTTTTGGAAACGGTCAATAGAATGTATGGCATCCTCAAGAAAACCAGTACAGTCTAGCACATGAAGCATGGAAGATATTATATTCCATTCCTTTCTAAGAGCTTTGGTCTCCATTTATACAGGGAGATTTATGATACTTTGGTGCAAATCACCCTGAAAAAAATCCAAGACTCAAGGAGGCTTCCATAAGTTTGAAGTGCTCATTTTACAGATGAAAGAAACTTCCCAGACTTGCAAGATACTGGGGATAATAAACTAAACTCTGAGTGAATAGAAGTTTTGATTCAAAGTTGTTCCTCCACTGATCACTTTAAGGCCTTTCACATCGATCCATTTCTTTCATGTGTTGAAAAAAACCCCTTAAATTTGATTCCAGCCCTGCAGGCTACATTGGGGTGACAGGGGGCATTCCAGTCACAAAGCCCTTGCTGGGCACTGAAAAGAAAAAACAACACTGGAACAAGTGAGAATGATCTTGGACAAAATCTGTTGCCTTGTCCCACCCGAACTGGACCTGTAGTTTCCAGAAGGCTAGGCTCGTTATTGTAAAGACTTGATTTGGTTCTAATTTGTTACAATGTTTACCAGCAACATAGCTTATAGGTAGCTGTGCGCTGCCATTCAAAGGTACACCTCAACTTCAAGCTCCAGAGACAACTTAGTACCCTTCATATCAGCCTTATGGCTGGTTTTGGAAAAATTGTTTCACTATTGACTCCGCTATGCACTTTGCTTGTCTTTTGTATGCTTTTTCTGCAGTTTTGGAATACAGTTAAAACAAAAGCAGTGATATATATGGTACTTACAATGGCTTCTGTAGAGATATAAATTCCATTAATGAGTCAAAATGAAACATAAATTTACAAATTGCAGAAGTAGTTAGACATTCCATTGTATTCTTCACTGCACATTAAATTCAGTGCATACTAATGCTCAATTAACAATATAAAAAAGTCAAGGTTAAAATATAATTAATGTAACTGTAGCTTAGTTATAATTAAACTAATTATACTGATATACAGTGTAACAACAGCTATCTCTGCCATTATATTGATGTAAATTTATTCTGCCTTTCAAGTAAAGCTATTTGAATTACATTTTTAATTATTTATCAAGCTGAATATCATAACTATCAAAAAAGTCCAAGTTCTAGATATAAAGAAATATTTCACTTTCCCCTCTTCAGAAAGCAGTTCTTTGGTCCTATGACTTCGTAAGCCAACAGCTGAGAAGACTGACACTAAATTCAAATGGGATGGGGAATTGCTGTCATGGAGAATCTCTCTGTGCAGAAGAAAGATTAAATTCATGGGAGATAACTTAATTACATGAGGAAGACTACCAAATGCTTCAGGACTCAGTGGGGCAAGTTATGAACAAGACAACACCCGGCTTATTTATTTCTTCCTTTATGCACCCCACTACAAGTGAAACTCTTAGGATGAATTTAAAGCCAACTCTATTCAGCAAACTACAACGGCAAAGACTGCAAAATAGAGAGTGCCAAAAAGGCAAATAAACCACTAGGCACTCTATTTGTTATTTTACATTGACCTTGACATGACATTTAAAAGGATTTTGACGCTTTCTCTTCCAAGTTGTGTTTAGCCCTCCTAAGCTGAGGGAGGCTTCAGGACACAGAGCCACTGAAGAAGATTTAGACACAAATATGGAAAGGGGAAGAAAACAAAGAATGGCAAACGTACACACACACACACAAAAAAAAAAACCTGGAACAGATGTACAGTGTCTGCTGATCACAGAATCATAGGGGTTGGAAGGGACCTTTGGAGATCATCTAGTCTGACACCCCTGCCAGAGCAGGTCCACCTAGGGCAGGTTGCACAGGAACATGTCCAGGCAGGTTTTGAAAGTCTCCAGAGACAGAGACTCCACCACCTCCCTGGGCAGCCTGTTCCAGGGCCCTACCACCGTCAAAGTAAAGTTGTTCCTCCTCATGCATAGACAGAACTTCCTGTGTTCAAGTTTGTGCCCATTACCTCTTGTCCTGTCATTGGGCACCACTGAAAAAAGGCTGGCCCCATCCTCTTGACACCCACCCTTTAAGTATTTATAGGCATTGGTCAGATTTCCCCTCAGCCTTCTCTTCTCTAGACTAAGAAGACCCAAGTCCCTCAGCCTTTCCTCATAAGAGAGATGTTCTAGGCCCCTAATTATCTTTGTAGCGCTTTGCTGTACCCTCTCCAGCAGTTGCCTGTCCTTCTTGAACCAGGGAGCCCAGAACTGGACACAGTACTCCCGATGGGGCCTCACCAGGGCAGAGTAGAGGGGGAAGATGACCTCCCTCAGCCTGCCGGTCACACTCTTCTTGATGCACCGCAGGATGCCATTGGCCTTCTTGGCCACAAGAGCACATTGCTGGCTCATGGTTATCCTGTTGTCCACCAGGACCCCCAGGTCTTTTTCCGCAGAGCTGCTCTCCAACAGGTCAGCCCCCAACCTGTACCAGTGCAGGGGGTTATTCCTCCCCAGGTGCAGCACCCTTCACTTGCCCTTGCTGAATTTCATCAGGTTCCTCTCTGCCCAACTCTCCAGCCTGTCCAGGTCTTGCTGTATGGTGGCACAGCCTGCTGGTGTGTCAGCCACCCCTCCCAGTTTTGTGTCATCAGCAAACTTGCTGAGGGTACAGTCTATCCCTTCATCCAGGTCATCGATGAATATATTGAAGAGGACTGGACTCAGTACTGACTCCTGGGGAATACCACTTGTTATGGACCTCCAACTAGATTCTGTGCCACTAATCATGACCCTCTGAGCTCTGTCTTTCACCCAGTTTTCAATCCACCTCACTGTCCATTCATCTAACCCACACTTCCTAAGCTTACTTATGAGGATGCTGTGGGAGACTGTGTCAAAAGCCTTGCTGAAGTCAAGATAGATGACATCCACTGCACTCCGCTCATCTGTCCATCAGCCCAGAAGAGATTCAAAGACTACGAGGACTCACTTTGTTATCCCTGACCTTCTTAAGTGTCAGCTTTTCTTAGTACATATTTAATGCAGACCTTACTTCTTCAAGTTATTTGACAGAAAAAGTAACTACAAAAATTATAGTTTTATACACTAGCTTGCACTTAGCCAGCTGATGCACTGGTGGCAATCTAGTTATGGCAGTAGAACTACGCATAAAGTAATTTGAGTCCATTTGTACTTCTAAAGAGGAACAGCTGTGCTACAGTGAACACAAAAAACCCCCTTCTAAATGTCAAGCAGACCATGCAGTTAACTATTACACACATTTAAGCTTGATAACTCCTTTGTATGGATGTTGTTTAAAAGCCAGAGTCTCCTAATGTCTTATAGCATCATACCTTATAAATACAGGTAAGCAAATTTTATTAAAATGCTTTCCTTTCTAGTCATTTTTCCTTTTGCTTTTAATGTTTCTGGCCTTTATGAGAGGGACTGCTGTTACTTCAGTATCAGTATTTTATTTCCACATCTTCCCAAGTTAACTGTTTCAATGCTGCTTCTTCCTTTGGCACTCTCTAATATTGGGGCTGCTAATATCCCTAATATGGAGATGCACTATATGGTAATTATTTTTCTATTTCATTTGGACAGATATGTCACTGATAATAGCAATGTTAGTGAAGTACACAAAATAATAATAAAGGCAAATTCCCATGTGAATGGAATTTTGCTATTATCTTCACAAGACTTGCTGTTGTTAGTGATAAATTCCTATTATTTCTTTTCCTGGACTATCTTTATCACATCACAGTTACAATCAGAACAGGATTGCAAAAGTTAGAAGTTGCCTAAAAACGTTTTCTGCAGAAGGATATGAAATAAAGTAAAAAATAAAAAAAACAGGCTTTTGGTAGACTGCTCAGCTTGTATACTATAAATGTGCAATTTCCATGTAAATGGTAAGATATAAAGTTTAGGAGGTACATTAAATTTAAAATATCTGTTTAATTTGTAGTGTATCAAAAAGAGAAAAGCTTAATAAAAACAGATCAGAAGCCTTCTCTTTCCCAAAGGAAGGCCCCCATCAAGAAGAATGCCAGGAAACCCTGATTTGCAGAAGAGATGAAGTTGGCTTTAGTATTTAATAAACAGTCCTGCTTAATAGCAGACCATTTTATGAATCTCAGTGATACTGAAAACTGTTACATAACATCTACCTCTTACGCATTTTACTAAGCTTTTATGAAAACAGGCAGAGTTTTCTCTCAGGTTCTTAGAAATAAGCTTTTTTGTGGTATTAAACATTCAACAAACAAATAATCTAGAGGCCAATGAATCTTTCAGAAGTACTTGAAGATACTGTGAAACTGCTCTTCTGCCCTGTGAAGAAGGCAGCTGCAGCTCAGAAGTGCATTTTTCTTATTTTCTTTGAGACTTTAGCAGAAGTTCCCTGAATGCTACTTACAATCAATGTGTGAGGTGCTTTCTATATAACCCCATGCACCTCCAACATGTTTTAGGCTGAACTTCCCAAAATTCTGCTTTGCAATTCAAAATACGATTTTGAAAAAGCTCATCTTCCATTTCTAGTCCTCTGTGTTGTCCAAAGGTACAAAAGCTCTCTTGTAAAACTCAAGGTCATTTTCAGTGCACCTGCCTCAAAGAGACACTTCTGACTTCATTTTAAATTCAGTGAAACAATTACAAGAGCAATCAGGAAAATGTATGTATGGTTTTGTTTGGGGTTTTTTGCTCTGTTTTTTTAAAACCAGGAACTTTCAAGTGTAGTTACTCAAGGAAACAAGAACTGTTATGAATTAAGGATTTTCTACATGGAGTTACATCAGTTACATTGTCCAATATTTATAATAATAATAATTTCATATACTCATTTCATTATTTGATCGTGAAATATGCATCATGAAGGATCCATCAGATTACAGTAACCTGTCCTTCCAGGGTCACTGAGGACAAAAGTTGTGTTCTTTCCAGTCAAACCCAACAGAGATGGGATCTACATCTAAGATGCTGCCCAAATTATTCATCAGCAATCACTATCCATTCATCTCAGGTGTAAATACAAATCAATCCACGTAAAAAACCCTGGGATGAGTAGCTTTAGTGATTCTTCAACTGTTGAGGAAGGGTTCTCCAGATTTACTGCAGTTATAATCTTACCTACGGAAGAGTCAACGAATTTGCCCCCTAGTGATTTTCAGTAGTACAGCAACACAGGGCACCATCATCGGCTTAACAGCAGTTGCCAAAATACCAAGCAAGGAACAAATTCATGAATGACATAATCCTCTTCTCCCAGCTTTGAAGTTGTTTGTTTCCCCAAGTTTAGCTACTGTGTAACTGCAGCTCTTGCTTGAGGTTGCCTTCTCAAGTTAGTGATAAGTTTCAAAAACTTTGGAATATGAGTTTTACACTCACTTCAGTCAGTTCAAGCACATAAAAATCCATAACCGGGATTGACACCACCATGATACAGGGTGATAATTAATGTTGGGAAGGGTATTTTGGACATTTAAATGCAAATTTCTAATGCTTCCTCTCAAGCACCTTCAATGTATTAATTTTCCCTACCTATATTTTAGTACATGGCAAATAAACTTGCATCTTAAAGTATGCTTTCATGTTGGATTTCTAAAACACAGTGGGGGAAATGAAAGTAGCACACGTGCTTGAAGAGCATTTAACCTACTGTTAAATGCCAGTAGCATACTAAAGTAGACCTCAGAAGAATTTTTATCTGTTTAGTCATAGGTACCTAACAACATATCTAGTAAAAGGAATACAGGCATTGTTAAATTATTTTGTGATTTTTCAAAGAGTTATCTTCAGGAGTTCTGATAAAATAAGCCATGTAATCAATAAACATAGTGTAAGTGCCCATACATGTGATGATGACATATATTCTTATAACTTTACATTTGTTTTCAAGTGGATATTAAAATTTTGGAATGATCACATCAGATAAAATCATTTCCCAAATATAGATCTGGTACCACATTGTAAAGGGAAAGCCATATGCAATCCATGAATCAACGGGTGGGACCAATGGCAAGTCCTATTAAAATCTATAGAAAAAGATCCCTCAAAATCAAAACAAAACCTGGGAGCATAAATACTGCCTTGAGGGCAATATCTTGTCAAAAATTATTACAGACTATTTTATTTCTGTAAATCTCAAATACTCTTCAGACTCATGCTAAACTTGTGACTGCCATGATATCCACCAGTTCCAAAGAACTCCAAATTAATTTTTACCTAATTTTAAATCTCTTCTGTTATTGTCATTGTTGTTGTTGCTTACTATCTGAACATTTTTGTGTTCCGTTCTGGGAAATTATAAATGAAAACAATCATCTAAAAGTCTCTGTAACCACTGTATAGCCTCACTCATATCACTTCTTACTCTCTCAAGAATCATTTTTCCAAAATCTCTTTAGTCTTTCTTTCTTCTTGATTAATGATTACTTGATGGTCATTTTAGGAGTTCTTTGTTATCAAATTATTTTTACACTGAATCTCTTGAAAAAAAGTTTTTTTATGAAAGATAATGACAAAATCAAACAAAACGCATTTAAGTAAAATCCTGATTGGTAGTAGTGATGGTGTTCATTTCAAAAGAAGTTCCAGAAAATTTTGAAATGACTGAAACTACTTACATTTGAAGTTAAATCTGCTGGTCGTTGCCTTTGTAAAAAAGTGAGAAAATACTGACCTATGAAAGCAATTAATTTCTAAAATGAAGAAATATAACTTTTCATTTTGGAAATTCCAAAATGCTTCCTTTAAAAATTTTCTGAATTAAACCCTTCATCTATCCTTCTCCAAAACACATATTTTGAAATAGACATAACTTAGGAAAAGAGAAATTTTACAATTTCTAACTAGCCCATTATACATTTCTATAGAATCATGGAGTTTTCTATGTTGGAAGGGACATTTCAGACCATCTAGTCCAACCATCAACCAAACACTGACAAAAACCACCACTAAACCATATCGCTAAGCACTACATCCACCCGTCTTTTAAATATCGCCAGGGATGGTGACTCAACCACTTCTCTGAGCAGCCTGTTCCAATGCTTAATAACCCTTTCAGTGTAAAAGTTTTTCCTAATATCCAGTCTAAATCTACCCTGGCACAACTTCATGCCATTTCCTTTTGTCCTATCGCCTGTTACTTGGGAGAAGAGACCAACCCCCACCTCTCTACAACCTCCTTTCAGGTAGCTGTAGAGAGTGATAAGGTCTCTCCACTTTGCCTCCTTTTCTCCAGGCTGAACAACCCCAGCTCCCTCAACCACTCCTCAAAAGAATCGTTCTCCAGACTCCTCACCAGACTGCCCTTCTCTGGACACACTCCAGCACCTTAATGTCTTTTCTTGTAGTGAGGGGCCCAAAACTGGACACAGTACTCAGGATGGGGCCTCACCAGTGCCGAGTACAGGGGGACAATCACTTCCCTAGTCCTACTCGCTACACTGTTCCTGATACAGGCCAGGATGTTGTTGGCCGCCTTGGCCACCTGGGCACACTGCTGGCTCATACTCAGTCAACAGTCAACCAACACCCCCAGGTCCTTTTCTGCTGGGCAGCTCTCCAGCCACTCTTCCCTAAGCCTGTAGCATTGCATGGGGTTGGTGTAACCCAAGTGTAGGACGTATATACATATACATTTTACTTTGGCCTGACTAAAAAATAAGTACTTCCCCTCCAATTTTGCTGGGAAAACGGGTAAACATCTAACCCAAAAAGTCTATTATTTACTTATCACTCCATCAAAGTTAGCCTCAGTATCACCAACACTACCTCCTAGCCTAATTACATAGCATATTGATCAAAAGATTAATTAATGACTCCAAAGGACGTAAGTGTCAGAAAACATTTTAAAATTATCTACTTGAAGCACTGCTCATCAGCCCAAGACTGGAAACTTTTCAGTGCAGCACTAGTATGGGGATATATGTTCACATATCTGGACATACTGTGTTAAGATTTTTGTTACAATTTTAAAAGACTGTATTAAGACTTCCTCAAACCTACTCTTTTGCTACCATTCAAGTTTATTCTCAATTAACAGAGCTGTCAGATAGAATTACATAATGTTAAAATGCTTTCCTGCAGAGACTTAACAGTAATAAAGCAATATACATTTAAAAGGGAACTAAAAAGGTCCTTAGAGTCCAGTATAAAGGATTGAAGATATGCTGAGTCTTTAATAATTGGCATTATCAATTAGCACTATTCTGATCAAACCCTGTGTTATTTACCCTGTAGGAGTCCTGATAACAGCACGTCCTGCAGATGGGATGATATCTCCAGTCAGCATCTTAAATGTTGTGCTTTTCCCAGCTCCATTTGTTCCCAGAAGTCCAAAACACTAACAGAGATTTAAAGAAAAAAATATGAGCAAAAGCAATCAATCTGCTATGCTGAAAGAAATAAGTAATATTAATGCTTCAACAGCTTCTCCCCTTTTCATATTTCTTATTATATGTCTGTAAGATACTGCATATGGATATGCTTTCCCTTTCCCATAGAAAATAAGTTTAAATAAAACCCCATATATATATTTGATTACCCCTAATTCCTAAAAATTACTTACTTATGATAGTCCACTCCACTTAAAACCCTGTCCAATAACTAAATGAATTATTTATCCATATTATTAGTAAATGCTAGATTTAAACCAGAGGATCTCAAGCTCTATTTGAGAGCCCTGACTACCAGTCTATAGAGTCAGTATTTCTCTGTTTCTTATGAGCTGCTTCACTCTGTATAAGTAAATGAACACTGAACAGCCAAGACGCACACTGCCTCTGAAGAGTTATTTCAGGCCCCTGGCTGCAATAAAAATATGCTTAAACTAGGACAGGATTCATATTAAGTCTACATAAAGCACTTTATAACTTTAAAAATACTTGTTTCATGAAACATTCTTATTGATAAATAGGCTTTAATCAGCAATTACATCCTCCTAATTACCCCAGTTACTCAACAACTGATCTATAGGACATCACTGGACCTGCACTGCCATGCACTATTTTCTCATATCTTCCAATTTGCTATCAGCAACCAATAAAAGTCTTTTCCTTATCAGTATTTTTGAAATTAATATTTGCAATTCCCAAAAGCATCAAAATAATGAAGAAAAACCTCAAACAAATAAATGCTATTCTGAAATCTTTAGGATTACCATATTCATTGCTAAATTTCAGTTTATTAAAATAGTATATTAGTATGTTATATGCTATATTAAAATACATTGTGATGATTTCAGCATGGGAACTACGAGTTTGCCTTGGTGACAAATTCAGGATTCAGTCCACAGTTTACAATTGAGCTAGGTATTCCTTGCTTTCACTTCAGACGTTGAACTGGTACGTTATCTACTTGGTTTTTTATGTTAGCCTATAAAACAGTAACTTGGGAAAGATAACCAAGAAGAAAACATTAAGATTCTGATGAATTTGTAACCCAAAAAATAAGTAAACAGTTGCTTTTTAAACAGCACCACAGCTTCTGGTTTTATCCAGTTATTGATTTTCAGAAATTACTATAATTGAAATTGTTCTACTGCTACCTACAGATCTTTGATTGCAGACATCCTGATTATGTCTGAGCAATTAATTGCTCAGAATGAAGTGATATTTTCTAAAAGAAAAAAAAAAAAAAAAAAAAAAAGACCTCAGTACCTCTCCCCTTGGTATTCCCAAGCTTATGCTTTCCACAGCTGTGTTCTTCTTACTGAAACCTCCATAACACTTCCCGAGGTTGTACAGAAGGAGGACATCATTACCAGTTCTTCCACCAAAGAGTCGCTGTCGCTCCATTTCTACATCAACATCTTCTGAAGGGTTAACCATGCTGTTAATTGAACACTGACCCCTAAAACAGAAGTTGATAACAAATGACACATGGCAAATTGGACACTGCTGTACTCTGGATAACTCTGTTTTACTTCCCTGGTTGCAGTCTCTTAAAGCTTGGTGATCAAATCTCAGCAGAATCCAAGGGAAATAGCAACTACTTGTATTTTTTCTGCAGTGTCCACTAATTCAGGTACACCATGTTATCAGAAGCATTTATCTTCAGGTGTTCAAAGGAATCTACCATTTTCTTTCTTTAAAAATTAGTTCAGCGTCCACTATGGCAGAATACAAATGGTAACACACCTTGCTTTCTGAAGGAGATCCCAATGAAGAAAAAGCCGTAAAAGAAGTAGTAGTGTTCCCTGCAGAGCCATTTCCACAAAAATCCATCCGAGGAAATTCATCTCAAAGGGGCTCACATACGAATCTACTCCGAAGTTGCTGGTCAGGTCAAACTTGATCTGATTGTACGAAAGTTCTATTAAACCCTGGCCTAAGCAGAATTGTGGGAATACAATGAATGCCCATTTGAGGATCTTGTAGATGTTTTGAAAACTCTGTATTAAGATTGAGAAGGGGGGAGGAGAGGGGAAAAAAGTAAGAAAGGAAAACATTAACTTTCTCCAACAGCACGTTAAGCACACTTACATAGCTGGATACAGCATTCAGCTTTCAGTCAAGGTAAACTGATTTCAGAAAAGTATATCGTGAACTATTTTGGGGCAGGGTTCATCTCTTACTGCATTTTAGAGTGTTTAGGGCCATGGGGTTCTAATTTTAGTTGAGGTTCACAGACAGTAACAAAACAGATGTGGTAATGATCATTCTGTTTTTTTAAAAAATTAATATTTGAATGCAATTAATTCTAAATTATCAGCTTCAACCCAAGTCAACAACAAATCTTCCTCCAAACTTGAGTGACATATAATATAGATTTGACTTCAAACATCAAGTTTTTGACCTGGTACATGCAGAGATATTCAGATATTCATACACATTCTGAATCTCCTCTCCATCAAGCTGTTTAATGACCATTATGACTAATGAAAATTACATACATGGAGTGAGAATGCATATTACTATTCATACAGTGCATTACAGACCCTAGGAATACACGGTTTATCTCTTATGTCAATATTATTCAAACACATTTTACAATGCATATAATCTATTCAATGGACTAGAACAGCTCCCATTATGTGCCAATTACAACTTAATGGTCTGGAAAATGTCAAGGTTTCAATTAGCACTGTTTTTCCATTATTACAGCATGATTATTTTTTTTTTTTTCGTTATGAACAAGTTAAAATTCAAGATGGTAACAAGAAATACAGTATACACTGTAGGACAGAAAAATCATGAATGTTTAAAATACAAGTTTTTCTTCTGGAAAAAGTCTTGTCCATGTGTATGTATAAACATACATATATGTATACACAAACATATACACACATGGATGTGTATGCATGCATCTCCCTTATGAGTAATGTAAAGCAAAAGTTTTATACTGACCTGCACTTTGGAAATTATAGCTAACAAACGAGGCAAGAGAGTCACCAGCATGGTACACAGGCCAAACACAAAATTTAAGGAGATGTAAGAAATAAAAGCTACATCTGAACTTGAGAAGAATCTGGATACAAGATACATCCATGGCAAAGTTGCATATCTGAAAGTTTAAAGAAACAAAATTATCACAAATAAGTTATGTTGTGGCCTCACAAAAAAAAAAAAAAACAAAAACAAAAAAAGCACAGTTATCATACTAGAAAAAAACCCAATAGTTACTCCTTATTTACTCCATATTTTTAAGATATGCAAACAACTCTTTGCACCAACTGACAACAAAGGACAAATTTAGGATATATTTTCTTTGTCAAATTACCTTACGATTCTGTACACATACACATAGCTACTGCCATGTGATGGGCAGCTATGATCCATTTTTGCATATATCAACTGCATATATTTCACTGAATTTCACTGAATTTTTAGAGTTGGAAGGGACCATAAAGATCATCTAGTCCAACTCCCCTGCCGAAGCAGGATTGCCCAGAGCATGTCAGAGCACGTTACTCAGGACTGCATCCAGACAGGTCTTGAAAATCTCCAAAGAAGGGGACTCCACAACCTCCCTGGGCAGCCTGTTCCAGGGCTCTGTCACCCTCACCGTAAAGAAGTTTCTTCTCATATTTGAGTGGAACCTCCTATGTTCCAGCTTGTGCCCGTTGCCCCTCGTCCTCTCACTGGCAACCACTGAAAAGAGTCTGGCTCCCTCCTCCTTCAACCCACCCTTCAGATACTTAGAAGCATTGATAAGGTCTCCCCTCAGCCTTCTCTTCTCCAGGCTAAAGAGTCCCAGCTCTCTCAGCCTTTCTTCATAAGGGAGATGCTCCAATCCTTGAATCATCCTCATTGCCCTTCGCTGGACTCTTTCCAGTAGTTCCCTGTCCCTCTTGAATTGGGGAGCCCAGAACTGGATGCAGTATTCCAGTTGTGGCCTCACCAGTGCAGAGTAGAGGGGGAGAATGACTTCCCTCGACCTACTAGCCACACTCTTCCCTATGCAGCCCAGGATTCCATTGGCCTTCCTGGCCACAAGAGCACACTGCTTGCTCATTGTCATTTTGCTGTCTACCAGGACCCCCAGATCTTTCTCTTCAGAACTTGACTCCAGCAGGAGTTTACTTTCACTGTTTCAGGAATTTCACAACCCTGATCTCTGAATACCCGCAAAACCACACATCTCAACAAGCCTCTAACAAAGAGATAGAATTAAAACCAAATATCTGAAGCTTAAATCCTGGATACTGAGCAATCAGCTTTTCTTAGAGGTTTTTATAGAAAGAAAAGAGAACAAAAAAGGTAGGAGAGACAGGAAAAGAGAAAGGAAAAGAGAAAGGAAAAGAGAAAGGAAAAGAGAAAGGAAAAGAGAAAGGAAAAGAGAAAGGAAAAGAGAAAGGAAAAGAGAAAGGAAAAGAGAAAGGAAAAGAGAAAGGAAAAGAGAAAGGAAAAGAGAAAGGAAAAGAGAAAGGAAAAGAAAAAAAGAAAAGAAAAAGGAAAAGAAAAAAAGAAAAGAAAAAGGAAAGAAAGCATTAATCCTAGAACTGGAACTAAAATTTGTGCCAGTGATATCCGAGAACTGAAATTTGCCAGAGATAGCGCTAGCATTGTTATTACCTAAAACCAGGTTAACAGCTAGTAGAGTAGTAGGCATCAAAAATGTGTGCATACTTCATACCACAATGATGACAATGCAGCATGTCCGTAGCCACACCATTTTCAATGCAAATCTTTAAAGGAGAAGGGAAGGCAACGTCCATTCTGGCAAGCCAAATGACTCCTATCCAAAATGGAGCCGTCATTATTTTTTTTTATAAAGAATAAGCTACGTCTAGCCAGACAAAAAAAATGCCTATGCGATTTGATGAGCATGAATGTCGTGTAAAGGAAATTTATTTTCCTTTCAACATAGCACAAGACATATCTATCAAACAAACGGTATATAGGCTGCAGGATCATAGGTATCAGCATACACCACTGCATGATGGTAAGTATATACATAGTATATATATACACAGAGGTATATATAAATACTTCTTATATAGTATTAATATATATAATTGTTTTAATAGTGAGCTCAATGCAAGAGCAACTAGCCAAAAAATCTGTGAATTCACTTCTTCATTGCATTAAATGGTAGTTTCAATTATAAGCCATAAAAGTCCCTTTTAAATTCAGTATTGTGTACTTTACAGTTGAACTTTTTTCATCTAAGAATGCCAAAATCCTTTACCTTAAGAAACAAACTCAAATCCTGCTGTGAAGTAATAGTGATGTTAACCTCACTTTAGAGGAAGATAAAGATTAAATGACTTAATGTTTGGGTTTCAAATGAAGATTTTAAGTAGTCAAGATTACACTATACTTTTCAGGGTCCTGTTACCAGTCTTAAACACGCAACCTTTTCTTCCTTGCAGGCACATCCCAAAAAAATCACTGTTCTACATTTTTCTCTAAATTACAATATTGTAAATACAAGACAAGTCCATCCTTGGAAACAACACAGGAAAGAGACATGATTTAGAGTGCTGTTACTCTGCTGTAAATGAAAGAAAAATCTGATTTGTTTGCTTATAGCTGCTAAGAAATGAGTATGACTTTTGGAATACTAAAGTTGTATGATGTTCAAACACAGGCTTTAAAGTAACTGCCAGTCACGCCTCCATTTCTATTCTAACTCTTTCTTTTCCTTTAGCTTCAGCTGCAATTTGTTACTTTAAGTATCAAAGATAGAGCATTTTGGACAAAAGCGCTTAAGCAGTTGCACTATGAAACACTTCTGCCATCAGCTAAAAGAGAAAAAAAATGCAATTTAGTTAAGAGACCATTATATTTTTAAAGGAAATCAGTTTTAAAGTAGCACACTAGGAAATCGTTGATTATTCTTTCAAGCACAACCCCTTCTGGCACATAGCTTAACTTTTTCATATAACTGAGCTATTTTTATCTTTATTCTAGATCAGAAATGCTGCACAAGTGTAGTCTGAAGAGAAAAATAACATTTTAAAAGGAAAAAAATGCATTATGGAATGCAGATAAATGAGAATTACATGCACAGTACTGGGGAAGGATAAAATGACTGCAATAGGCTTCAACGCATTTACTGTGTAGTCAGGATGGGTAAAGGGTAGAATAGGAAGAGTGGCAACTCTGTGCCCTTGAGACATGTTAAACGTACTGACTAACAGTTATTGTATCTTTAATACATATTAATACACATTGAATACATAGACCTGCTTGTTAAAAATCACTATAATATTTGTTATGTCAGTCAAAATGAATGTACTAGAGGGATTATGCTCAGATGATTAAGCTGCATCTGCAGTCCACAAAAAAAATGTTTAGAAGACAGTCCAGCTTTTCAGTCAATGCTTGCTTCTTCTGAAATGCCCATACTTGAACTCAACATTTTGGTTAAAACAATGCCAGCATAACTCTTAGCACCTGGGATTACACTGTGAGCAGGACGAAAGCCTATAGCACACCACAGAAAACATTCATGACTTCAGCAGACATACAAGTATGTACTGTATAGGTCACGTGCTGCTTGACTAAGATCTCTATAGATGGCTATTCTTACACTAGGGCCACAGCAACTGGATTATAAGAAGGATTCAATAGTTGTAATTAAAAAAAAAAAACCAAACAGGAATAAGATTTAGTAGTATAAAGTCTTTGCATGAAGACTGATAAGAATTTTTGCCTTAAACTTGAAGGAATCAATTTGTAGTAGTGCAGAAGGAAGGAGAAGGAAGACAAGAGTGATACAGACAGAAAAAAAATTTTCGATGTTTCATCTGAGTTATTTACAAGATCCTGGCATCATGACCTCTAGAATATTACATACTAGTCTGGCCACTCATATCCAGGAAAGATGAGCTCAAACTGAAGTTATAGGGAAAAATGATACATAGAATTACCCAGGGAATGGGAAGGCCATTTTACAAGAGAGGACCCAGCTTTTTTGTGCTTGTAAAAGATATTTGATGAGGGAGAATTACGAAGTAAATAAACTTAGGCTGAGATTTCTAAGAACACATCCAGATACGGAGATACTGAAACAGTCTGCCAAAAAAAGGAGTTGCTGGAGACACGAGATCTTGAAAACAGTTTCAAGATTAAATATAGTAAGTTTTTTTTTAAAGTGTTTATCTGATACTCTTCCTGGAATGGAACATGTCCTGATCTTGCAGAAGATCCTTCGATTCTCTCATGGAGCAGTTATCTAAATATCGGTCTCTTAGGATACGCATTTCCCCCTACAAAGATAGCAACAATTAGTTGCTTGGGATAAGGAAGAAACTTCTGCTCAGAGTGCTTATGTGAGCACATACGCCCCTGCCCTGCCCAGCCTGACCTTTATCTCCCATAACCCTGCCCAAGCAATAACCACCCGTGGTGGTCATAATGGATGCATCTGGTCACGATGGCTCAAAGTGGATTCAGGGGAGACAGGCAACAACAGGCTAACTTGATCACCGTGCCCACCTAACCACAGTACTGATGCTGTGGTCGATATGCCAATGAGACTATGAGCCAATCATCTCACCCCTATAAATAGTGAACAACTGAAGAGCCCTTTGAGCTCTCCTGCAGGGCAGCGGGCTGCACACCAGGATCTCCCCTTGGGTAGGGATGCCTCTCAAGGGTACTCCTCAAGCTTGAGAGATTCCTTGCCACAATAGATCCTTGGTAAGAGACTAATAGCTTGATAAACTTTGATGCTTCACTAAGATGATATTTTAGATTAATTGTGCACATATAATCCTTTAGACATACACCACTGACCACATTTGGGACTAAGACTGGATCCAGCCACACCTAGACTCCTCTCTGAGGAGGGGTTTAGAAAGCAAAGGGGTCCTCTCTGAACCTCATGACTCAACAGTAGGGTCTTGCTGACAGTTTTGTAGCAAGTGTACCTTGCCATCAAATCGTGTTGAACCAGTTGCATTTACTATCAAATTTTGTTAAATTGCTGTTTTATATCACCAAATATATTGCTACTTCTCTCTTATGAGTGAAGTGCATCACTCCATTTGTGACATCATATCCTATAACTATTCATCTTCAGCATTTCTCACATCACCTGGGACTGCACATAGGAAGAGTTAAAGGAACAGAATAGACAGACCATTAGTTTGATTGAGCCCAGGGCTCAACTGCCCTATTTTTACAGAGAAATCAATCCTCTGACCAGTTATTTTAACTTTTTATAACTGTTTTTTTCACGTGAAACTAAGCAAGAGGGTGATATGGGATGACTTCCCCCTCTCTCATAGTACTATTTGGAGGCAAATTTCCAACCATCCCAATACTCAACATTGGACAGACTTCTCACTGGAAATATAAATTCCTGGACTTTGCAAAATTACAGAATTACAGAAAATGGTTAGAACTGTAATAAAAGACAGCCACTTCTTACCTTCTTGATGATATTCTGTACAGCTAAGCACTGAAATTCTAATTTGACTATGCTATTATTTTCCCTCATTTTCTAGAAGATAACATACAATCAACTTCTAACAGCAAATGGTTGTTATGCAATACAGGCTGAATATTTTCTGAGACCTTTCCAGTACTTTTTTTTTTTTTCCTTTTTTTTTTTTCTTTTTTTTTGTTTTAAATGTGTGAGCAAATCTCCCTTCACCTTCCATGTGGAAGTTTCCAACTCATGTTTCAGCCTGCTTTCTCACTATCTTTTGCTGAATCATAATCATTCCCAAAGAGAGAAAATCATGCATCCAGCAGCAGGTGCAAACCAAGTCTAAAGATTTCTGTTTGTTTCTTAGAAGCTATAATTCCATAGTAGCATTTTCAATCACATACCCAAAGAGTATCAGCAGGAGAACAGTGGCTGCCAAGTTTTTTCGGAAAGTGAAGGCTGATAGCTGGAAGGCACTAATAACACCAACACACAGGCTGACAGGAACCATGTAAAGCAACTAGAAACAGAAGAAAAAAGGCACTTAGCAGGTGAGCATCTCTTACTGGTCTTGCTTAATTAGCATAGAAGGGCTCTACAAATTAACTTTTCCATATTTGCATTATAATTATACTATAAATTAGGAAGAATTAGGCAGAAGAGCTCTGAGATTTCATAGTCCTCGCTAGCTGTGAAACTGCCCGTCTTACACAATACACATGAAACATGCCGACAAAATAAAATCTGACTACAGAATATTCCCCTTAATTCCATTTCTATTGACCTTTCCAATACATCCATTTAACAAGCTAACTCTTCCAGATAATGAGTCCGTATGGGACTATTGCTCCAAAACATCAAATTATACTATGAATACAGAGTCTTGGATTCAGAAATAGCAGTTTCACTGATTGGTGCTTCAGTCATAGGAGAATAGTAAGGATACAATTTTAAAAGAGACTTTAATGAAGGACCATGTGTGCTGATGAAGCAAATGACAACTTTTAATGGAAACAGACATAATATTTAGAAGCGTTACAGCCATTAGGCAGCAGGGAAAATCAGTTTCTGTCTCTTGACATAATGGTAACCAAATACTTAAGGGGGGAAGGATGTGATTGGTACAAGGGATTCATCTCCAAGTATTCAAGAGAGACGGGTTCTGCTTGCAACTAGCAACAGCAAGATGTGAAAATCTGTGCTCAGTTCCTCTCAGTGTGTGCCTGCTCTGTGGAGGCTGAGTTCGTTAGGGCAGTGACTGCCTCCATTTCTACTTATATAATATTTAACCTTATCCTAATGTAACTAAGATTCTGAGATGCAACTGCAATAGAGGCAACAAATCAAGGTCTAGCTAAATATTCAGTGTAGAACAACAATATCCTTACTCTTAAAATTGGACTTTCATACTGAAGTACAATGCAAGTCTGATAAACTAAACCAGAGGACATCACTTCTTTGCCAATGGAAAGACAGACATTTCTTTAACATAAGAACAATGGAGTGAAATGTTCTCATCTTGTTCGCACTGTACCTTACTCAGTGCCATATACAAATATCATACAATACCACTCCACAGATTTAGTTTTCGGTTATCCCGGAGCTGTTTGAAAAAAATACGGTAGAGAAGTCAGAAAGCATCTGAGTCCCAGTATGTTCCAACAGACCTAGGACTCTTTTTCTAGAAATAATAAATAACTTTAAACATTAGATTCTATTAGAAGTCTTACTTGAAAGCATGGTGTGTTATAAAAGTTGGGCACACACAAATAAAATAACTTTAATTTTGCCCCTCTAGTGACAGAAGCTTAATCTGAACAAAACTTCTATATTTGTCATGAAATTTTCTTAGCACTTATCCGTTTTCCATTTCTTGAACATAGTAAAGAATACCACTCAAATGTATAAATACAGTAAGAAAGCCTGACTCTCATGACAGCAGTTGCATAAATCAAATACTTCTGCAGGTCTAGTAAAGATTATGCTACCAATAATACAGGACACAGTCTGTAATACTTAAAATATGTAGAAGGATTTCAAATTTGACAGTTCATATATTCCTGTGTTCAGTGTCCTTAAATGATTTTGCAACACAATTAGCATTTAAAGCAGTGTCTGTTCTTTCCCAGATCATGATTGATCATGCAGTACTGTGCTGAATTTGTGAGAACATTTTGAAAGGAAGAGATTGGCAGAAAATAATGAGGACTTGACTTTGCTGCACAAGGAGAAACTGAATGATGAAGGACTGAGCTTTTAACCAAGCCCTCTTATCTGACACTGCAGAAAAAGGAACACAAAGATTGACTGGCCAAGTAAATAACGTTTGGAAAAATGTGTTCTTACTTCAGGCTTGCTCAAGTGTGAAAATCCTGATTTCAAGCATGGATGGGTGAAGCTCTAATGTTTCAGATTTGGAATAGTCTGAATGAGAACAGAAAGCGTTCCAAAAATCTCTGTCCCTGACCATGCTAGTTCATGTTTGTGTTGCTTATACTAGATCCCAGCTCTTCCTTCCATGACCCAATGTGTCAAGCAAGGTACAGAAAGTTTATGTCCCTTATCCAAGGCCAGGAATCTTTTCACTTTAGAATAATCCAGGTGACTCTGTTCACTGTTTCCTCTGAGACCGATCTTCCAATCCAAAACACCTTATTTGAGAAGCACAGTACAGCACCCTAGTTCTTTAAAAACAGTAATTCTATCCCTTTCCCAGAAGTAGGTGACCTAATCTCAAATTCCCACCAAACACTCAACTAATATTATAGCAAGCTTCATTACAAGTGAATTATGAAAAAGCCTTTCAGTAAGGGACATATATGTATGCCTTACGTATATATATAAACACATAGATATACACACACACATAGATACATACACAAATACATAATGGAGTAATTTTTAATTTTAGTTTTTTAAGAGTCACCTTTGAAAAAGATATTTGAAGATAATTTGTGGAATTCATGCTTAAATGGAATCTAAATGAGCTCCTTTACACAGCCAATGATAAATCAGTGACTGGGGACTAGCAGTGACTTGAGAAAGTTAATTCTATTTCACCACCTTTGCTTATTGGCCTGAACAGAAATCAACTTCTCAGACTTGAATAAGGTAAGCAAAAATTCCTTTTTCATTTATCTATGGTGGTCTAAATCTGACCTGCCAAAGTCAGGTCTCAGTGGCATTCCTGTCTTTATATTTTATTAAAAGGGTAAGGTTTAGGGAAAAATAATAATTTGTGTGATATCAAAAGAAGATAAGATATTCAGGTTTGTTAATACTATGCATGCAGACAATACTATTTGTAATGCTAACAATGGCAGAAATTACTTTATATGAGAAAAATAAATGTTAAGGACAGAGACTTTGCCTATTTCTGATCTAGGTCATTCTGTGTATGTGAATTCATAAATAATATTTTCTACTGTCTATCTTGCCAGAAATAAAAGGTACCAATTTGGAGTATCTCTCATATTACCTACCAACAGACAACATACAATTATGTCTTTAAAGTAACTGACTAGTATCTTCAGGCTTCTCCAATAACCTGAAAGATTTTGCCACTGGCAACTCAAAGCACAGAAACTCCTGCTATGAACTGCTATGTGGATGATTCTCTCTGTCTAGGCCGATTAGCCAGATCCCTTTTATTTGTAAAATAGTGTAGGTACCTAAAGCTAGCATATGCTTTACCTTACAATTCAGCAAAATCCCTGTCTTAAAGAATTTTATCTGACAGTATTAAAGTAGAAATGGTGTTCCAGTGCTTGTTAACATGACATCCAAGAGCTGTTGCTCTGCACAATTCAAACCTTATTCACGTGTTTTGTAACCGTATTTCCTTTTCCTCCTTTATGACAAGCTACTTAGAAATTTACACTTGAACACATGCTTACCTACATGATACATACCATATCACAGCAGAAGTTAGCAAGCCAGTAAGTTTTGTAACCCAGGCCGGTGATGTGCTGCAAGCGTTTTGTGCCAGATACTCTGTCTCTCACTATGGCACTTCCAATGGATGCGGTGAGGATAGAGAAACCCAGCATGATACACAGCGCTACCCCACACTGACGAACATTCTCCATTCTAGGGTAAAAAGCAAAATGGCATAATGAAATGAAAACACAGCGGGCAAAACCAGCTCACCATACCCCAACATTTTCAAGGCCAACTTCCTACCAAAACAACACTAGACATTAGGACCTTCATCCTGCTGCAAACACTGTGTTTGTACACTGTCAACATCTAATTATAAAACAGGAGCAAGATGATGTGTTAAGTTACAAAACTATACGTGAGTTACAGAACCCAGTATGTGTTTAAAGTCTGAATAGTAAAGTGAAGCTTTTGCAAATATTTCCCCCTCTAGAGAAAATTAAAATTGAAAAACTTGACAAAAATTTAAAGCAGTTAACCTTTTTGAAAACATCATGACCTGCTCACAAACACTCTGTAAAGCATAGTCAGTGTAAAATCAGTATTTTTCTCTACAAAATAATGCAACTATATCCTATATCTGATATAACCACTAGACTTGACATATAAACACCGGACTAGACAAAATGCTTCAGTCAGTGGAACTGAATTGCATCTATCAAGTCATAATATCTACTGCATACAACATACATGTTTATTGAATTAATAGTTTCAATTGTCTGCTCATTGCAGCTATTATATATTTTAAGAGTTTGCTCACATTTTGTCCTCATCCAGCAAGACTCCTCCATATGGTTGGCTGTAGAGTGTGATCCCTGTGAAAGGAAAAATAAATTATGAAAGACTAAATGCTACATCAGAACTTCAAGTTCTAGAGTACACTGTTGACCCCTTATTACACAAGATGAATGAAAAGGCTAAATACTTAATAAGGAACAGAAAGAGGTCAACCACTAAGCTGACAAACCAAATACTGTCTCCTGCTGAGTGATTCCCATAGTCTGATTCCACCAAAATCTAGTGAATAAACGTAAGTAATAGCTACTTTTCTGCATTCTGAACTGCAGAAATGGGTTCAACAATGTTGTATATTGCTGTAGGATCCCCATCACAGAAGAAACCAAATACAAAACTTAAAAGTATTATTTGTTCATATACCTAATCTTCGGGAGTAAGGTAGCTTGTTACTGAAATTTACCTACTTGGTATTTTATCATTGCTAAAAACATTTTTAGATTGCTGCTGTTTTGCAGAGAAAAACTGTTTAGCTAAATTCACAAAAAAGAGGCACACTTTATATTGAATCTGTAGAGCTTTAAATTAAAGAGATATCCAGTTTGGGGGACCAAGAAAACTCCTGAGTAGGCAATACATTCTTAGGCTGATTTTGGTTCTTGGTAAAACCAGCCTGTAACAATCTAACAAACTGAACTTGGAACTGGAAGGTAGTTTATGGACAAAAACTGTAGCTTTTTTGCTTTTTTCTTTTCAAGCAAAAGAAGAAAAATTGGGGGGTGGAGGGAGCACAAAAATTTGTCAGTGCAAAAGTGGCTGTCCAACTGCTTTTGATGCTGTTCCTGACTTATTTCTATGTGTGCACCTGACAGGTGTGCCAGCTGTAAGATTAACACCAACTGGCAATTCTTGCAGTGAGATCAAACCAGCACTACTTAAATAGAGTGTCTAAAATAAATCTACAGCGTTATCAATTAAAAAATAAAAATAAAAAATCCCATCCTAAAGGCGATTATAATCATCCCAGTATCTTTGGTAAAGAAATAAACTGTTGGTAGCCTTAGATGGACTCTGCAGGGTGCCATTGAACACATTTTGTCATATTTTATTAGAGTCCAGCTGTATAAAGATAAAAATTGTCTTTGCTTCAGTAACAGGTGCAAGCTGACCAAGAATATCTAAACATATATTTTTGCCCCTTTAATTTTTCATTCCTCATCTTCAAACGAAAGTAATCTAAAACTCACAATGTCACTGTGGGGTAAAAGGCTGAACAACAGAGAATTAACTCGCACACAAAACTAGTACAAGGTACAGATTTTCCAAATACAGTTAAAAGCTGTACACTGAAGCCCAATGGTAGTTAGCAAATCAAAAGAAGATACAAGCCAGTAAGGTCTTGATTCATCACTAGTCTGCTATTTGCAGAAGTCTTTCATGTCATTTGCCTAGAGGAACTGTTTAAAGTTTTCCTTTGTTTTTCTTTTACACCATTAATTTTTTAAACAATAGCTGCTATTTGTTCTGAAGCAAAAAAAAAAACCCAGCATATCAAAGAAAACTATTTTTTTCCCACTGGATCCAAGTATTAGCTGAAATTCTATCTATGTAAAGGAAAAGTAGCATGAAAGAAAAAGCTTCTTTTCTAAAAAATTTTTTCTATGCTTTTACAATGGTTGAATAAAGGTGTGCCTATCAGAAGAATGTATTCACTTCATATATATATATAGGATTCTCACTGAATTAGAAATTAGTAGCCAAAAATAAAATTAAGCCAGATTTTTACCATACAGACAAACTGAAATAAATCTGAACTTATTTTCAATTTGGTTAGGGAAAAAAAAAAAAAAAAAAAATCTGATTTTCAGCCTTAATCTAATTACAATGGAGGAATGCTTTTTGAAAATGGGAATCCTGATAATTTCAGAAGCGTTAAACCAAGAAGTTAACAACATGAAATGTGCTTCTTGTACTCATTACGTCTCAGTTAAATTGGAAAAGGGCAGAAATATGTCTTCCAGGTATCCCATTTTATGGCTATGAGCCAAGTTCCAGTTATAGAGGCTTTTCCCATGATTGTCAAGGTCTTGCCCTCGTGATCAAGAATTTGAATGCTCTAACCATGCTGTCCTCTCCCAAGTTTCAGATGACAGAAATCCTACAGTAAAATTGCTCCAGCTCAAGGGTTAGAATTTTTAGACATTGAAAATCTTAAAATACTGCCCATGATTGGGAAATGCCAAGACTTGGAGACCTATAGGTCCTACTGACTCACATCCCTTTTCCCAGAATTGTGACACAGGTCAACCTGTCATATGGAATGGTAGAGAATTATTGCCCATAAAGTGTCCAGGAATAGGGCAGTTTACCAGGAATTCAGGAAGGTTCTCCACTCTATTCCATTCATTAATCCAGGCTGATCTGAACCATATCTCATTGTTCTACTGCTATCAACTATCTGCTGTATTCAGTGAGAAGCACATGCACTAGTGAAAACAGAGATGAGTTGCTTGTGTAATTTCCTGTACAAATTAATTCATGCTCATAAACATAGGTTTGCCCACTTGTATGTTTTGAGAACTGAGAACCTAGTCAATGAATTTTATAGGAGATCACCTGCACTGCTGAAACTGGGTTTTAAAAAGACCTACATGGAATTAATGAAACATGCAAAACACAAAGACAAAAACGACATCAAATATTTTACAAAGAATAACTTCTCAGGAATATTTAATGTGTCTGGAAATTATCTCTCTCTCCTGAAATCACCATGGCCTGTCCCTACTAAGTGCACAGATCCCAAGAGGAACCTAATAAAACTTCCAGATTACTGCAGTGCTGTTAAACGAAAGTCTACAGCAGTTGACTTGGGTTCTATACACAGAAATCACTGCTGTAACTTTCTAGTACAGAACAAACAGAGACTGTGAAAAAGAGATAATTGCTAGGGGAAATAAAAAACACATGATATTAAATAGCATAATGCTCCTTGCAGTCTTGTATCATACAATACTGATAAAAAAAAAAAAAGTAATTGTTTTTCTTAAAAGTAGTAACCATTTTCTACAGTTAATTTCCATTCAAACCATGTAGATGAAACAAAGGATTACATTTTTGAAAATTTACACATACAGCTGAGATTAAATTTCCCAGGGTTGCTGAATTACAAATAACCAAAGAATGACGATGTTAAGCTAAATTCAGTTCTGTATTAGAGTTCAAAATTCAATCAATTTATTAAATATAATACTTGCCTCATTCATTATTTTAATTTTTTTTCAATTAGTCTAGAGCATAAGGATCTTCTGCATTTGCTACATTTTCTAGCATAATGATTTTTTCTCTACCTCCATTGTCCAAAAATATATGATAAATTTATATAAAGCTAACAAACTGGCTTGTAATTCACCTTGAACCTAAAGAGACATAAATTATAAAATGTCTTCCAATAGCAAAATAAACCAACGCATTTGATATATGCTATTTGCTAGAATATGTATTTTTTTAATAAAAAACCCTTCTGTGTACTTTTATAATCTATCTCTTCCTAAATTTCTCCTAAACACCTAGACCATCTTTCTTTACATACATCTCTGTCCCAATAGTGCTGTTAGCATGATGTAAAATGTAATTATTGATGCTTTCTTGCCTTTATATGCCCTCTTACTATGTAAAGCTGCTATAATGATGCTCATTAAGTTGAAAACTAAACATCATCTTTGAGGACTTAAAATAAAAACTATAAATGACAGATAAACCAAGAAGTTCTGGGTTACAAAGCTTCTATTAAACAGATGCATGTAGTGTTTATGCAAGAATATTTTTTAAGGATTGTATTTGCAAGCCTTGGGTGAACAGCCTTCAGGGCAAATTTTACAAAATCAGTATTCTCAAGGGAAAAACAAGACAGGCAATATCAACATATACGATATGATTCAGCTATAGCTCTGCCTGCTCATTTTCATAAATGTCTCAATATAAAATTATTTCTTCCACATCTACAGATTGCCATTATATTTTCCTGACTTAATGGCAACGTAAATTTTCCCAATTGTCCCAAAACATCCATTGTCTATGCCCTTGGCACAGAGCTGGTCACATTTTTACAGTGACAATTTAGGCTTCTTTATGGGCACAGGTGAAAATTTGTGATAGCCACCAATTCAAATCTTTCTAAAGTCCTGCATAAGCAACTCAAGAACAGGAAAAACTGTGACCATGGAGATCCTTATACTATATCAGAGTTTTAATGCTGTATTCAGAGAATAAGTGAACAGCGTGATGCCAAGGCTTTTAATCTTGAAGATTAAGACGAGCTTGAGAAATGAGAGGCACTATTTCCCCGATTAGAGTGGAGTGAAAAGGAGTGCACGTCAAAGAAGGAAACGTAACTGTATGCATGTTAATTGATATATATCTGCATGTATAGTTCTGAAAAGGAATGAAACCAGATGTCAATTCCAAAAAGAGAGCACAAGTAATAAGTTATTTTAGAATATATTTTCTTGGCTGGTTTTCACCTAAGAAACTTTTCTTTTTCTCTTCAGTTGTGTTGCCTACAGCTAACTAATTTTTGTATTCTTTTGTTCTTTCTTTCTTTTTCTTCAAAAACATAAAGTAAAAGGCTCAGTTGCTATCTCTTGTGTTGCTCGGTGACTTATCCTTACACAACTGAGAAACAAGGGCATTTTTACCAGTCCAGCAAGCTACATTAGTAAGGAAAAAAGAGAAGTAGCCACAGCTTTACAGTTTAATTATAAATTGCATGAATACTCCAGTTTGGGGGGAGGTGGACTTACATTGGAAATGCCACTAAGAGCTCCATGATACATGCTTAATAGTAAAAGAGGCAATAAAACAATTCTACCCTCTTCACCTTCTCCATGATTTCCCCTTAGTATTTGCCTTTCCAGGCTGAACAAACATACTCCTTTCCTTACATTGCTCTTCATTAAAGTAGTTTAGATTCTAATACATTTAAAAAGCATCCCTAACCTGATGAAATAAATTCTTTATAAAATGTTATAAGCATTACAACATTCTCTAGACTAAAATACTATCCCTTTCCATTCTGGATAGGACAGTTCACAGGAAAAAGGAAAACGTACCCACATTACAGATATTTGAAATGAGTAGCATCTTGGCTGTAGTAGGAGAAATTCTGCACTGTTGCCATTCAGGAGCTGCACAACTCAAGACACATTTCCCCATACCAACAACGTATTAACAGTCTGCAAACTGTCCCTTCAAGAAAAAGTCCTCTATATCTTCTATTTCAAACCTAAACCACCTGACCATTTGTCAGAAAAGAAAGCAACATGTAATTTGGCATAGTCTTAGAGGCTTGGAATGTTTCCTCCCTGTAGATTATAAAAACATGAGGCACTGGTAGCCCAGTCCATCCTGCCTGGGTCCAACCTTCCACGTAATCACACATTACAAAATCTGCAGTTTTGCAGGAAAAATGAGAACAGTGGCATGAAACCAGCAGTACTTTTTCAGTATAGGGTGGAGAGATCTGGAGGAAAAAAGTCTCAAGGGTCTTCAAGCTTGTATGTCATCACCATAGGCTTTCAGAGCTGACCTTAGTATATTTCATGGTTCTGCACTGTATTTTGGGTTTGTCTGAGCCTGTCTTTTGGCACTCCTTTGTAAACTATCTCTTCTTTCTATCACATAGCATGCTGAGTTTTGAGTACATAGATAAATGTGAACCTGCGCTACTAATACTATTCAAGTCTGTAACAATTATGATATCTAGAAGACCAATCTAGGTTTCTTTATTCCAGTCATTTTATTTTGGATTAGAATAAAATATATTAGAACAAAATAAAACAGTATGCATAACAAAAACTGAGATAGTACATATATACGTGTATGTATATATATGCTTTTTACAAGCTCTTCTTTGTGGGCATTTGAAATTTATGACGAGATTTCGGTTTGTGTAAAACGAGACATTACTGAAAATTACAACTTATGTTTTATGGAGAATTTCACAGGCAGCACCCTCATGAATGATTTATATTTTACTTTCCTCCCACTAACCAGACATGGTTAAGAAGGTTCCTACTAAATGCCATTTCACAGGTTCCTTTGAAAAGAGGTTTAAAGTTAAAATTTGCAAAGCAATCAGGAAACTATACAGTCACTTTCCACCAAAACTCAGCTGAAAATGGGTCTCTTGATCCCTTTAGCTCTTTTGAAGAGCTGAATCTGAAGTAAATGAGAATGCTATATGAACACGTACAATGAGCCCCAGCATGAAAGGTTTTTAAAAAAAACCAATGACTTCAATAGACATCCTGAGATGGGGCAGCTGCATCGCACAAGGTCCTTCTATATTCAGACATTTCTATTCTTTGAATAATGATGTAAGAACTTTTTTTGACCACTGTACTTTACAGACATCATTACAGATGATTACCACTCCTTTTTTCTTTTTATAGCTTTACCCTAAGAGATAGGTAATAGTACTTCGCCTATAATTCCAGTACAATAAACACATTTCTACTCAACTGTATACAATTAGGTGTGGAAAATAACATAGCTTTAGCTGATCAGAATTTTCATCTTAAGCTTAAGCAAAAAATGTTGCCTTTAAGTTTTTTATTCCTCTTCATTAATCCCTTTTTTATTTGCTTACAATTACTTTATCTAATTGTAGAATTCAGCATTTCAGAAAGAGATTTAAAAATATACAAACATCATTCACGTAAACTAGAAGACCAGCCAGAGCTGAAAAGTTTTGACAAAAACCTGGTACATCTTACCTTCTCTTTTGAATAGCCTTTCTCACTTTTTAAAAATTGTTTAACATGTTCATTTTCATTATCTGTCACTGAATTTATAACCCACTAGAAAACAAAACGCATTTGGTTTCCTTTCCAGTAAGCCATATGAGTTAGATTTTTTTCCACAATAGAAACACGGATTTACATGATTATGAAGCTAGAGGTGGCTATCAACATGGTACAGAAGATGAACTATTTTCATAGAAGTATTCCTCAATTGCTGTTCCAAAATAGACATCTGATCCATTAATAATGATAAACTGACCCAAATCAGTCTGGCTAACTTCTGTTGCTATATCTATTTACATGCAGCTCCAGCTGGCACACACACCTTTAACCACAAACCATACCACTCTTCACCCAAAAATTACAAGAAGCAAACATGTAACCTTTCAAGCATCCCATTGAGAAGTTTACTGATAATCGGGTGTGGGGGTGTGGGGGTGTGTGTGCGTGTGTCAGAAATCTCACCGCTTCCAAAGAAAGGATTTGAAAATTAGATTATATAATAATAAAAAGGAAGTATTTTTGATCACCAAATCATTATCATTTCGTTCTCCTTCATGCTTAGGGATGATCAAGAGTCAGTAACTTGGACTGACACAAGAAAAATAATCTTTTTTTTTTTTTTTCACAATTTTTACTAGATACAAATCCCTTGGGATATAAAACAACTTCCTTCAAACTTTCACACAAAATCCTAAGTTTATATTCCCTGTATCCTCCTGACTGAAGAAAAAACATTAAACAAAAACATTTAACCTCTTTCTCAGCTCCTTAAGAGTAAAATCTGGCAGAAACTTGGACCAGTACTACTGATCTCCTATGAAAGTTACCAGGTCTGTCCCTGTGAGCAAAGCAGGTAGAACTAGGCACACTGCCTGTAATGAATCTTCCCTCCTCCAGAGAACTTGGGAGAACTCCAGCTGCCTTCTTGCTCAAGAAAAACCCACAGGATATAACTGCTAAGTGAAAGGGTTCCTCAGTATTTATGCGACCATTTAAATAAGCTGTTGACCTCTTTCAAGGTTGTTTCAATATCGTAGTAGTGGCTGCTCTGTTTACATCCATGGTAAGGCTCCACCCTGTTGAACTAAGCCTCTTGCAGAAAAGCAAGATTTGTCTTTTTGTGCAGGAAAGACAGACTGTGTCCTCACACTCCCATTCCAAGGGTCAAATTATTTTTATGCCACTTAAAAGTAATACAGAAGCACTGGTTTTGTTGACAGGAAAATGTTACCATGTGAAAAAAAAAAAAATGGCATTAATGCAAGCGAGAATTACAAAGCTACATTTCTGCAACACCCTAACAAGCTTTCTGGCAGCAATTTCCAATAATATTCTGGAACTGACCTTCCATATAAGCAGAATTTCCAAGAGGGAAAAAAAAATCAAAAAGAATAGATTTCAGTATTGAGACATAGTATGTAGTCTTCTGACTGCTAATTTACGGCATTGCGTATAACCATTTTAATAAGAAAAGTATGTAAATAATTCTTCTCTGTCAGAGAAGTATCCTTAAATAAGAGATAGTTAAAAGTCAAAGTGCTTTGAGCTTAAGTGCCCCAAATAGTGGTGGAAAACTGGGGTTTTTTTTAAATAAAATATACACCTGTATTTGTCCCTACACATGTATACACACATACACATATACATATATGTGTACACACACATACAGATCAATATGTACATAGCAACTTCTCTTTCCAGGATTTTGCGGACAGGTCCCTCTGCATTATGCCTCAAGAGCATGATCAACCCATCTTTATTTCACCTCTCCAATAGATATGTACATAAATAAACTTATTTCTAGTTCATAAACTCTACTTCTGCAGAGACATAACGAACATATTCTGCCAGAAGATTATATAATGACCACATATCTGTATAGATGACAATCCAAGACTTGAAATATTTATTATGCACTGTTTTGCTTCTTGTGTTTCTATGTCATGCAACAGGATAAAATGTAACATTTCCACAATCCTTGGGACAACTATAATTTTCACCAACTGTTATCTGGATGGTATGTCCCCAATTCTCCATGACAGATATAAAAGTAAAGGTACTTCAACATTTAAGTTCCAGAATGGGATATCTGATGCTACGGAAAACAACCTAGCAATAGTACTATTGATGAAGTGCAGGGAAACTTGATTAAAAATTGATTTCTATTAAAAATTCTCATTAAAATATCTGATTTCATTTCATTGAAACTTTCTGCAGAAATATATTACCTTTGATTCATTCTCATAATTCATTTAGCAAAATAAAACCCCAGCCATCTTGAAAGCAAGCATTTATTCTTTTTTCATTGACATTCTGGAAAATTTTCTTAATTAATTTCTATTTTCAGATACTCAGGATTCCTTCCCCCTTTTCACTAATTTTCATCTTCTTTCTTCCTTCTTCCTTATAAACACATTTACCATTACAGACAACCATCCTACGTGTTCAAAAACTAAAAAATTGGTCAGAAGCTATTCTTAAATTTCTCTAAACCAAACTGATTCCTCTCTAACAGAACCGTAAGAACGAAAGGAACTGGAATGAACAGAAGTTAGCCTGAGCTATCAAGCCCGCATTTCAAACTAGATTTCAACATCCTAAAAGTTCACTGGTTCTTTGGCTGCAGTCATTTTTTAACAAGTCAGTTTGTAAAATTTTTATTTTAACTAGTTCTTACACGGTTCAGGAATATCTGAATCAGACCATTCAGAGGTCAAATATACTAATCTCTCTTTTGTTGTGTACAAAAGTAAGATATGCCAGCCTCTCCTGTTCTTTGAGTAACAGGATGTTATGGAACATCATGTTGCAGTGTGAATTTACAAGATACTCTGGGTTTAGCCTGAATATTTACATAAGGAGACAGAGTAAAGTGACAGAGAAGTTATAAATTCATACTCCGTTGTGCATTAATCATTCCATTTAAGCAAGCCCTAGCAGTGGTTTCACAAGGACTAACATCCCAAGTGTAGCAAACCAATTTACACTTACTCCACAGGAATGTCCTTTGTAAGAAACTCATAGAATGGTCTGGGTTGGAAGGGACCTTTAAAGCTCATGTAGTCCAACCCTGCAATAAGCAGGGACATCTTCAAGTAGGTCAGGTTGCTAAGAGCCCCTTCCAGCCTGACCTTGAATGTTTCCAGGGACTGGGGCATCTAACGCCTCTCTGGGCAACCTGTTTCATATGGTGTACCGAGCTGTAAATTCTAATGTTATGTTATTGTGCACTACATTCTTCAGACAAACAAACCTTCTGTTTAATTAAAAGTTCCACTTTCAAATCCCACCAAGAAATGTGTGATTCTGCAATCCTACTTCATGCTATGAAAATTTTTTATACTTAAAATTATTTTAGTTTATTTGAAAACTACTTTTCAAAAGATACGAAAAAAGACTTAAAGAAAGACTATTACCGTACTGTCTCCAATCCACATGAGGAGGCAAATTCAGCCACAGAATGAAGTTATTGAGCTCATTTAAGTAGGATGGTAGAGAATGGAAAGCTTTTTGGTTGTACCACACCTGGAAGAGAGAATAGAAATTGTGAATCACA
Source organism: Numenius arquata (assembly GCF_964106895.1). Lineage (NCBI taxonomy): Eukaryota > Metazoa > Chordata > Aves > Charadriiformes > Scolopacidae > Numenius > Numenius arquata. Next base: position 44,235,239 of record NC_133579.1, read on the forward strand.
AATGAGTTGAATCTGAAAACTCCCATACCTTGAAGAACAGTATGAAGATATCTAATCCTTCTGTTAGGGCACTTGCTTATAGAAGAAGGTGAACTAGGCAGAACAGAATCAGTTAATTTGTGCTGGTTTTTAAACTGAGTGCAGCAGTTTGTCTTCTACTGTTGGAGCTGTACAGCTATGTTAATTACTAAATGGAACACTGCATCACTTCCTTTGCACACATTTGGTTGAACAAATAGAGGAAAAACCATGCAAAAATAACATTCTCCAACTTAATTGAAAATACAAAAAGATGAGTAAAACTAGTGTTACAAGTGGAGAACATTACTGAAATTCAAAAAGGCTTATCTAAATAATATCTGCAACTGACACACAGCTTAAAATGTCTGGAATATCCTAGAAAGTGGGGAAGGAAACAACCAAGGAGGCACTGTTTACAAGGTGAGTGTGAAACTATTCCACCAAGGACAAAGCTGTATCTCCACCTTCAACAAGTAAGCTAAGCATGGAGGAAATTAATACAGACAAACTTTAAGGCAGACGAGGCAAGCCTGTCTCTGAGGAGCACAGGCAAGCAATTCTGCTGTAACATATACTTTATCCTCAAATCATGCAGGATCACCGCGGTTTGGTAAATAACACTCAAATTTTACACTTCCATGTACTAGAATCATTGCTGAGAGTCTAATATGCCCCAAAACGAAATAAAATGTGGTTTGAGTTTTGCTTTGTCTTTGGAAATTGATTTAATTTCTATGCCTTATTACTGTTAATCATAGCATCTTTGAACCTGCATTATCCTTATTGAAAACGAGGTCAAATCATTAAGTATGTTTGTTTTCAGTTTAGTGACACATTTCAAATCATCTTTGATTACTATCCATTCCTCACTCCACAGCAACCTTTCATCTCCTGTCTTTGTTTATACAGTTGAAAAATTCTGAACCTTTCCCTATTTGATATCAGCTATTTGCAAATTTGCATTTTGTACATCTCGGGTTGATGCTGGGCAATTCTCACTTTTTGTCTGAATCATTCTGAATCATACTGAAAATTGCACAGTTTTTAATATACGTCTTTCTTGCCTTAACACCTATCTTCTAGGATTTCAGTTTTCTTAGGTCCTTTCTAAAATTACCATCCATACAGTTACATCTTGAAAACTTCCATAAAGATTCTTTTCTCATCACTCTGATACTGTTCTCTACTGCTCTTCCACATGTATGTGCCTCTTCTTGATACCGGTGTAAAGTTCCATATATTTTTTTTTTTTCTATTTACTTGAAGATAATTCTGTTTTTCTTTCTTGTAGTATCCAGCTACAATCCTTACTTGGACATTAGTTACAGACTTTGACTGATTTCCTGCCATGTTCTTCTCTATGTTTCCCAGTGCAGATTGTCTAATCTTCAGTTTCCCTCTCTTAATAATTATTTTCTTGTGATTTATTTTCCTGACTACCTACTTGTTTGGACCTCCTTATTGTACTCTGTTGTGAGGCGTTTCCAGCACTCTAATTGTCCATTCCATTTCTTCCCATCTATCCTATATCATGTTTTCAAACACCATTCTGAGCTCCACTGTCATTTCTCCTGTGCCTCTCACCCTTGAATCTGCCTTGCCATAAGGTCTATTAGTCGTTATTTTAAAAATGAGCAGCTTTGGTCTACCACTGCTCTTGCTTGCATTAGCTTTCACATTTTCTACCCTTCTTTATGTGGTCTTCACAACTGCTTGAAATCTCAACAGCGTCTTATCCATGTTCAAAGAAAAGAAAAAAGAACAAATCCCAAACTCTTCCCCCTTTTGCAAACTCATATGCAGTTCCTTTGTTCTCCTGCAGTTCAGTTCTCACAAATTACTACACAAACTAGATCTCCCATTATTTAATTAAAAAGAGAGTTCTTTAAATAAATTAAGTGAAATTTAACCTAAGTGTCCTGAGGAAAACTGCAAACCTTTGCATCGCTGGATCTCCTGTGCAAATGGCAACCAGAGCAAAGAAACATAAATGAGTGATCAAGGGTCGCCAGTCTTTCACACACCCCCCCCACGCATTTCTTGTTCTATCTTTTTAAAAAAGATTTGTGCCCAATAAAAAGTTATACATGCATAATGAAACACCACTGCAGTTGTGTTCATTGTATTGAAAAAAAAGACAATTAAGAAAACAATAAAGCAAAATTCTGATGACACATCCTCATTTAACTGAACTAAGAGAAAGGTCTCGAGTGTTCACAAAACACCTTAGGAATATAATGTGACCAATATTCAAATGGAAACAAAAAACCCACAATAGAGCATTGTGTGTAACAATACATTTCAATATCCCATATATGAATTAGAATTCTTCCTTCAAGCTGCATCATGTAACTGAATCAAATCAAATTGAAGCTGGATATTTAATTATTTATACTCTGGCAAAAGAGACATTTATGATTGTTCACTTCATCAGAAGATAAATTTAAGCTCTATTTTCTAAACTCATGTGGCTTATTCTAAATTGATTGCAAAGGTAAAATGTAAAAAAGGAAAAATATTAGTTCCAGCTGAAATACATTTCATATTTCTTGTCTGCCACACAGGTAATTATTTACAGAAGGCAGAAAAGAGATGAGCAATGGAATAAATATATAGATTTAAATGCTTGATTCTTATTTTTGTTATTTTATCTTCTATCCATTGGTGACAAAATTCCTTCCCAAGGAAAAACACAGTCCCTCACCACATTAGATATAAGTTCTGTAAAGACATGTTCTCCGTTATTCCATACCGTTCTTACCTGCTGTTAATAGTCCAGAATAATGCTAGACACAATTTCACTAACCCATGGCCTGTAAAGAAAAAGCTAAGCACTGCTGGACCAGATTCATGATGAGAAGGCAGAGAGAAGCGCTATAAGACTGGAGAGATATAACTTCCTCTGGACACTTATACTATTACTGTACAGTAAAGACTCAAATCCCAACTTTTGAGACTGGAGAATACTGTATAAAGATTCAGAATTTTTCAAAAATTAAATGAATCGTACAGTAAGTCTCTTCAAATGCAAATTTCTAATTTTCTTTCACACAAGTCTATGTAAATGGTACATTCACTGTCTCATGAACAAGCCTGAAAGGTCAAAGTAAAAGTCTGGTCATTAATTACTGAAAGGTTAATGCAATAATTTGACATTGCATCAGTTGAAATCCACTTCCAGGAGGTATTTTAGATAACACAGTGCCCTTTATAAATCTACTCCACTATTTTCTTTTGGTCTGAAATATGAAGCTTGCTAACTAACAGTGTAACTATAATTTACCCCTGTGCTCATGGCAGGTGGTCCTCTATGCCAAAGACATTTTAAAAAAAGGGACCCTGACAATACCCACAGTTCAGGCCTGTCAAAACAAGAGTCTAAAATGATTAAAGATACATGGGACAAAAACAGCAGTCAGAAAAACACATCTTATTGAAATCCTCTAGCACTTCGAGTTCCTAATGAAGGATTGATGGAACTGGAGTTCAAAGCTATAAGAAATCTGGGGGTAGAAAAGAGATCACAAATGACCAAAATGAAAATATATAAGGTAAAGTGTGTATATAAGATGAAGAGATTTTTAACAAAACTACGCGCAAAAGGCATTGCAAACAGACATTGATTTTGCAAAACTAATCATGAAATTATATTGGATCGCAGAATATCTGTATTTAGTTTTAACACTTTGTCCCCAAATGGATTTTGGGATAGAGTTATTTATACTGTTCCTTCTCTTATTCTTTTGTAAGAGCAAATAAAATCTAGTTTGTTTACCCCCCTAAAACAATTCAAAGACAGAAGCATCTTGCTTTCATATTCCAATCTGGAAAGTCCACAGCTTCCACTGAACAAATCTGTTTTGTCTCAAATACAAAAATAGAGACCACTCACTGATAATCTTCACTACTCCAAAACTGTTGTTTCTCTACTCAGTAGTGGTCCCTATTTGAATGGATCTCGAAAGAACCTTTCAAAGCATTCCCAAGAAAATAAAATCCCTTGCACTGATGGTTGCCTGTTAGCCTCTAGGTCCCATCCCAAGTTTTCACAGTATGGAGGTACTGTATCTTTCCAGTGCACACCAAACAGCTTCAAGGAAAAGCTCTTTATTTCAATTGTGCTTATAATAACCTTTCTTTTCCTGACTTTAGAGGTAGCTCCAGACGGAAACCACTGGCTCTGTGTACTGTTGCCATACAGTACGATCTACTGTCAAGAAGAGATTCAAATTTCATACCCTGACTAATTTCATCAAGGCACACTTCTGTTTCTTTGGGATAAAAATGGAAAGTTACTCGGATTTGAAAAGATGATTAAAACCACAAAGCAGCATGTTTGATATGCAGAAGTAGCTACTCCTAGATGCTAAATCTTTACTTTTTTTTTTTTTTGGGTGCAGGGGGGAGAAATAAAGTAATGTAGCAAAGTATTCTTAACAGAAATGAAAAATTATCAATAATAACTCATTGTTGAGAAGTTCAATGAACTTTTGTCAATTCTGACAAAAGAAAACAAACAAACAAAAAGTAATATCTGGGCTGACTACCTAACAAAAAGTTTTAAAAGTGAGCTCTGAAATAAGTTCACAGGAAAAAAACCCAAAAGCTGTATCATTTGCCTCTCATAAAACTGCTTCTCAGAACACAGGAGAATTATGAACAGAGAAGTGGACTATTGTCATTCATCTCAGTGGCTAGTCCCTCCAAAATCATGACAACTATAATAGACAAGAGAGTTTTTCTTTCAATTTCTAAATGCAAGAATTTTATATAATAATTTATTATTTGCTAAGTGCCGTGGAGCCTGGAGCCTAAATTAATAAGCAACATATGCACACAAACGTGCACACATACATGCTACCCTTACCTTAACCAGAGGTTTAGATTTGGTGTTATTCAATTTTTTATCTTGCAGTTCAAATGCTTTCCTCCGTCCAAAAGACCAACCACCATATCTGGTAATAGAAAATAAAGTAATAACGAGTTACCTGCCTCAAGCTTAGCAGTCTTTTCTTGCAATGACAAAGTGGTAATATCTACAGTAATTCTTTATTTTTCAAGTAAAAGTAAAAATTCATCCCTCAGAAACCCCTTTTCTGTTAAAAAGGAGGAGCTGAATATACTCTTGAATCAGGTGAACATTATTGTTCTTTTCATGCAAAGGGATGCCCTCAGATAAGAATTTTTACTTTTGAAAGCTGAAATCCCTGAGCAACAGGAGGGTTTGTAAGCAAGAGAGGTATTACTGACTTTTAGAAACATCTTAAACATCTTGATTTCATCCTATCCCATTCATTTTCTAGCTCAAATCTTTCATCTTAAGATGTTTATCTCTATTCTTATCACATAAGATACACTTCTTATTTTTTTTAAATGTGTAAATGGCTAACACTTTCTTCTCCTGCTTGATAAAATCATGCTCGGTCTAGCATTTGCACTTATGTCAAAGGCAGTGGTTGAGCTGTAAAAGCACGTAAGCAAACCTCAAAATACAGCTGGTATCACAGAATATGAAGTCTTGCCAGGCGGACGCCAGCCCTTTTAATTTAAAGAAAGGATTAATTGGGACATATCCACCTCTATTTGGTTGAGTCTCTGAGGAATGGAAACTATATTGTTCCTCTGATTTGCATATGCATATACTTTCTCTTTCTCTGAGATGCTGAAATAACTCACTGCGTGGCAAGAAGAGCCAGAGTATGCCTAGAGGCAATTATCATGCAACTACTGGAGGAAGCTCTGAGAAGTGACCATGGAGGGAGTTCCATATTATCTTAGCCTGACTCTATGCCTTGATAACAACCATCAGACAAAGGCAACTACCCCTTATATTCTCAGTGACGTAAGTCCATGCTTAGGATCAGGAAAGACTGTAGTTTTTATACACAAAGCATAAACAAAGGTTAGATATTTAAAGGTTACCTTGCTTTATTGGAAGGCCTCACTAAATATTCTTCCACAAGGAACCCCGACAGATTATACAAAATATGTCCTTTCTTATTCTTCACGTAGGGAGCAGAGGTATTGAAACTTGGACACATCTGAAAAACAGTATACGAAAAATAAATAAAGCACTCTTAAAAATCAGTGGTGCTACATATAACCATATTTTTGAATTTTTGTGTAGATTTAACAGCATTGCTTTTCAACTGTATTTGCCTTTCTCAGCTTTGATTATTTTTCAATAAATTATGTATGGTTTTGTGTTTATAAGGCATCGCAAATAGTTGTAGAAATACCTACATATTAAAACCACATTTGATTCCTCTTGCAACCCTCTCAGGGTTTTTTTGAAAACATCAAAACTTGTATATACATCTAGAAAAGTTTACAACAATGAAAAAGGCAAGACTGCTATTCACTTGTGCCTGAAAAGCAACACAAAAAGGCACCAGATGAATATGAGATGAAAAAAAAATTCTAATTAATGCAATATCCTTCCAAAAAAATTCACTAATGGACTGCAGAGAAGAATAAATGAAGATTTTTTTCTAATGATTCAGTGGGATATTCTCACAACTAAAGAAAAGATATGGTCAGATATCTCAGAAGCCTTACAAAGTACATTATGTATATCAGCTGAAAAATGTTAATTTTTATTTGACATCTCAACCCTACACAAATTAAAATTGACTCACAGAGATTCTGGTTTTCCATAGCTCACAGATACAGGTTCTGCCTCCACTGTTATTTCTCTTCTTTGAGCTTCCATGGTTAATGGGCCTCTCCTTGTGTGAGTTCCCATTCCCATTTCATTTAAGCTTCTTCTATTTTAAGTATATGTCTCACTAGTATTACAGGCAAATTTCTTCCTTGTCCAGCAACGTAAAAAATTAATTTCCTCCTGTCACTTTTCCCAAAACTGTGTCACTATATTTTGGATGCAACTCTTACTCTAAATATTTGTATCTTTATGAAGGAGGGAATTTATTTGATAGAATGTTCCCATCCAGGGAAATATATTTGTCCCCTCAGACGCAGTTTCACATTCCTGTTTATTACTCAACCTCAGAGCAAGTCAGCAGGAAAACTCACTAGGCAAGAAACTCAGAAATTCATTATCTTTTTCAAAATTCTTTCTTTCCTCATAGGTTGTTTTATTTCAAATACACAATCCAAATCAAAACCAAAGTCTAACAATTAAATCTCATTCACATATAGATTCCCTGGTAGCTTCTATTGGCTAGGATCACTTGCCCTTCCCTTGGAAAGCAGGAAATCTTCTAGGTATCATGGAATTGTTATGTTTTAACCTTGTTTTACCTGAGGTTTTTTGTAAGCAAAGTCCTATAATATATTTAAAGCAAAGTTGCATCTGCTGAGAATAGCTCAGCCATCTCTGATTCCTGTTATTTCAGATCAATCTATAGCCATTTCTAGTGCATACACACACACACATCAAAATTGTGCTTTTCCTGAAGACTTCAGAACATGTAGCCCAAACATTAGATGAAACAGAAATTAGATTGATAGAATCGTGTAATTCTATTAGATGAAACTCTTCTTCAAAAAGAAGAGTGTATTAGAGGTAATATACAAACCCATAATTTTTACATACATAAGTAAATATAAAATGACATACCTCTTGTTGAGCCACACATCTGCATGAATCCTGGGGTGACATAGATTGCATCTGCCAACACGAATTATTTTTTCTAATAGGAATAAATATAACAATAGGAACAACCATGAAATGAAATGAATATATTACTTAACAGAAGAAATCCACAGATTAACAAGCATATCTGGCATCTTGAACACCTTTTTAGCATTTTATCACAGTGTCATCTGCCTCTAAATCTGTATCAATTTTACTCATTTTTATCAAAGTAGATTCACTAAAAATATTTGTATGAGTAAAGCAGCAAATGAGCTGCACGCCTTATGTTTGCAGCAATAACTAAAACATGGTTACAACTCTGCATTCCTAAATTTAGAAATCTGGAATGCTTCCTAAAAAATATTGTAATTATTGTCTAACTTTCATTCATATGGACACCAGACTTGGTCAAAATCCTCCTGAAATTAATCGGAACGCTGTCACTGACTTTTAGGGGATTTGGATCAGATCTTTAACAATGAAGCCTACTTATGTACTTCACCTGGATGCCAGCTCCTTCATCAGAACTGATTTGTCACTAACCTCAAGCTGTAAGAAAAACTTAAGATAGTTTACATTACACAGAAAAGAAATATTGAATTTACAATATTTACAATTTGAAATTAAGGAAGTAGTTATGTTATTCACAGTTACCCTTGTTTTGAATGCATGCATGTGTGATCCCAATCGGAGAAATATCTCAGTAGAATCTGAGAAAGGTTTCCTAGGTTATCATCTTCAGCGCTGTTCAAAATGGGTCATGGGGGAAGGGGAAGGGCAAAGGAAGAAAAAAAAAAAAAAAGAAAAAACCCATAAACATGTTAATGTGTCTAATTCTATTAACTTTCAGGCTCAAGATCCTACATGTTTACCAAGAAATTAAAGAACTATAAATGCATGCATAGGAAACACACAAAACCAGCAAAATTTTCTCATTTCAAAAACTGCATATGAACATGTAAAGAGAATTCAATAAAATTAGGACTAAACAAATCTCAGTGTCTTCCCATGGCCATCTCTCTCTTTATAAACATGCATTCCTAACAGTTAGCATGGCTTAAGTGTTTTTATGTTTCCTTTATAAATTCAAAGAGCATCATGTTATGTTTATGAATATATCTAGGTATTTGTCCTGGAGAGTAAGTGTGTAATACACTTTCAATACAGAATAGCTGGGAGCTGAGCTATAGATACCGTATGTTATACATAAATAAATAAATAAATTAATTAATGTAGTTGATTTAAAACTCAACATATAGAAACTAGAGGCTGAGTAAGTAGGGCACCAGGCTTTGTTAATACTGTGTGACACTTAAACTTGAGAATTATTTTGAGAAAATAGTTTCAGACCTAAGCAATTAGTAAAAATGAAGCATGCAAAGGCTTGTTTAAATACACTTGTGCATTTACATATAAGTAGCCATGACTGGTATTGAAACAGATTAGCCAGTTGAAACTGCCCCAAAGTCTTTGCCCCTTCCTTCAGAAAATCCTTTGCACAATGCATTTCTAATTTTATCTCTCCTTCACAATAATATATAAAAATAAACATCTGAAAAATAAACAGCTATTGTAAAAAGTAACATATTATTCTTGCTAGAATGAAAATAGTCTTTAAAAATGAGAAGTCAAGGGTAAAGGTCCCGGAACCCTGGATATTGATGATGATGAATGAGCCCTCTACCTACCTAAAGAAGGATTCTGCATTGTCATAAAGTCTTGGTGTCAGCTTGAGAGAAGGATAATCAATAGCCAGTGGCTTCACACTAAACAAGGCCATTGCCAGTGCAACAAAGACGACAGGCAGCAGCACGTTTGACAGACTTCCTCTCCAGTCTCGCCTAATGTGGTGAAACCTCTTCATCAGAAGGGCAACAATCTGTGCAAGAATGAGACGGGCTCCATGCACACTTGAGGCTCCCGTAAGTGAGACATCTGAGTGAGAAGAAAAAAACCCTCATGATAAACAAGGAAAATCAAACTTTTACATGCTACATTTTCAGATATGGTACATAATAGCCTTTTGGGTAGAAAAAACAAAACTGCGTAAACCTACAATCTTCTCCTGGAATAGCATAATCCCCCCCAGTGTAATTAATTAACTCTTCCTGAATACCTATTTTCCCATGGTCCTCACACTGGTATAACCATTCTTTGTGCATTGCCACCTTTGCTTCTAGACAAATTACTATGATAAACATAACCTGTATTAGTATTAAGGTTTTGATCCACCTTGACTGAAATGAGTGGCAACTTTTCCACAGGGATTTCAATAGGAAGTCTTCAGAGTATTAAAAAGGGCATCACAGATGGTAGAGACATGGATTCTCATAGAACCATTCCCTTCAGTTCTCTGCTCTTATGGGACTGATAAAATTTTCTCATGTGTTAGTCAATGCATTTTTCATAATCCCAGCTCATGGGTTGTCCCTCACATTCCCATGGGAGGGTGTCCATGGCTTATAAACATCTCACCAATCAGACATTTTCCTGATAGACTCTCCCTTCATTTCATTTTATTGTTCTCTGTCAGACACTTGTGAATCACAGCAATCACTTTGCCTCCATTTTAGACCCTAATGCCTTCTAGGCATGTGCAGGCTATCACCAGCTTCTCTTGTGGCTTTGCCAGACTGAATTTACTTCAGCCTCGTTTCTTCCTTATAGCATAGCAGTGTCTGGTAGATTTACTACCACAGGTAACTGCACTGTAGCAAGACTGAATAGCCTGTTTATTGTAGTAGCTCAAAGACATACTATGCTTTATGATCCCTTGCGATTTGTCTCTTACTACCTTTCCCTTCTATGTAATGAGACCACTCTAAGCAGCATTTCCAGAATAAAAATAATTGTCTGTTTTGTCCAATATATGGATTCTTACTCAATATTTCTAGTGCTGCCCAGCCAAGATACATCACAAGAAGATGTAACAAACCACTATATTAAAAGTATATGTTTGCCTCAAGCACCTCTTTTAAAAATTGTCTTTTCTAGAAAAAGCATATGATTATTGTTTAAAATTCTCGTTGAGAAAGGTGTCAAATGTCTTTCTGAATCATCTTAAATTTCAGTCTTTGTGACCTTGAATTCTGTCATTCCTTTGTGTTTCAGGAAAAAAACAAAAATCTTGCTTATCTGTTTTGAATTTATTCTGTTTGATGGTGCAGGATATGCTCTTAAATCTTGCTTTAGGAGACAGATTATAGAAGTTTCCAATTTATCTTGTGCATAAATAATCTCAAGCTTTCAGTCTCCTCTTATAAAAATCTTTATAGTCCTAACCACCCTCACCACTTGCCTCAAGTCCCCTTATATTACCACTGTATCAGTCTCAAGATATATTGTATTCAACACGACTGCCTATCAGATGTGGAAACACTACTGATTTATACAATAGCATTATGCATTCTTGTACTGATCTGCTTTGTCTTCTTTATGCATCACACCATTTTGTCTGACTGCAGCCACACTGTGAAAAGCAGCCTGCATTGGGCTTTCCATAATTGACTCAATATGGCTTTCAAGATTCCCAAAGTATTAAATCGCTCAAAAAGAAAAAAAAAAAAGCTAAATACTATTCCTGTGTACACCTGCCATTTAACCCTTCATGTTTCTTAATCCTACATGCATAGTCTAATTTAATTTTCTCTCAACTAGAACCTACAAAATTAATTTTTGCTTCATAAAGCTTTTAAATAATTCTCCACCTACATTTGGTATATATGTCAGGAAGCATAAAAGCAGCACAAATTTATGGGAAAACAGTTTCTGATTACCACTGATAATCATAAAGGCTAGAAGACAAGACCAGCTGACCTCTCTGTTATGAAGTCAATTTTTATGCAGAAAGCTTATGGAAATATTCTCATTAATAATTTAGATCATAAAATTAAAAATCTGACCCAACTGTTAGAAGCTGTCTTGCTTGAATTACGATGGCAATTAACTGGAAGAAGTGCAATTATGTTCGCAATTAAGTTGTGGTTTCCAATTCATCCAGACTCTCCTTTGTATTATGGAAAAGATTTTTGCCAGTTTCCAATTCATATAGTAAATATCAGGTACAGGGAAACAGACCATAAATCCTTAAATTTGGTAATCAAGATTTTGAAAATTGTTACCTATAGACTGCTCTAGAATTGGGAGCCAAATATTTTATGTCTCTAACTGGATATTAGATGGCCTTTTTCTCGCCCTTTTTGCACTTCTAGAGAATCATATAATTATAACCTTTTTCATGGCACAATAAAATAAGGAAAAATGGGCTATGTAATAGCGAGGTTAATGGCCAGGAGTAGACATTTTCAATTCTGCTTCTGTCATTTTGGCATTTAGACAAGTCATTTAGAGGAGGTCCAGATTTTGGGAAGGTAATCCTGGAACTGAAATACCCTCCCAAAAAAGTTGAGCTAGCTGACATAAAACTGGTTGCGTTTGGAAGCAGTATATATTCATTAGCTTATCAGAGGTTCTGTGCCAACAAGTAGTTCTAGGCCAAGCTAGTGATCTGACTTTGTTCTACATTTCAGCATATGCCATACTGGCATAGAGTCAGTGCTAGCCCACCAATCTGTGCACAGAATTCCATTAGAAGATATAAAAATGTCCTTTGTCTTCTTCCATATTTGTTTAAATAAATATTATATTGATTTTGTTTCCAGGAGGATTTTGAGAACTGATTTTCATGTAGGGCATTTGAATAAAAGGCACTTTGATGGTGTGAGGTACAAAGGGAATGCCTCTGGTCTCTGTTTCATGCTATTGATTGATTCTTACTTATATGTAATAGGCCTATGAGATGTCTCCATACAAAGCAGGTCAAAAAAATCTATATTTTAAGGGGAATTTCACAAGAGAAATTCCCGTCTGGCATTTTTAGATAGAAATCCTCCCATTTCCCCCAGAGACTTTTTCATTTTAAACATTGTGAATATTTCTTCTAAGAAGTTTATTCAAATTGTTTCCATCTTAAGAATTTCCTGTCCAGAGAAGCAAAGCTTCAGCAAAACTTGAAGTTCCTCCTTCTTCCCCCATACCTACTGCTTAATTCAGTTAAGTGACATTTTCTGAAGGGAAAAAAGTTTTCTTTTAATTAACAATTCAGCTTTACATTCTGGGCCCCAGATTCCAGAATGTGATTCTGCATGGGCCTGAAGATCTTTGAGACAGAATAATAGAGATCTAGGTAACTGTAGAGTTCATCAGTAAAATTAACATAACATTGGTGTTTGTCAAACCAGGCAGTTGACTCATCAGAAGATTTTCTTTCTTTATCTAAGACATTCTTATTGTTCAAGATTCAACATGTTCAATATTTTAGCACACTGAAGACTACTGAAAGGACAGCATGAAGTAACTGATTCTTACTGAAAAACCAAGAAAGAACCAACATAACCAGAAAAATGTGCTGAATACTCTCGCCAAAAAAAAAGCAACACCCAAACCTCACAATGCAAAAAACTGTCACTAGAAAAACTACCAGCAAACTTGTAAAGTAGCCTCTTTAAACTCCTTATTTTTGCATTTCCCAGATAAATGAGTACAAACAAAAGTTCATTTGTAGGCAAGAAGTTTAGGAAAAGAATGGGGCAAACTTCATTCAACTTAACCACCCTACATTTAGAAGATAGAAAATCTTAAGTCATGTCTAAACACAGGTGCTATGATCTACCCACAACAATGTGTAAGAGGCTGAAGAACTGCTAGGGCACCATTGTACCTAAACCTCTTAGAGGTAGGAACACCACAGTACCCTCACTCAACTGGCTGAAGAGGAGATACATCTGACCTTTGCTGGCTAAATGGAAGACACAGCCATATAGAGTGCTTTTGTACAGAAGAAAAAGTGTAAAACATGCAGGAGTTAGAGGACAACAAGCCTTCACCCATAAAATAATTTTCCCTACTGTTTCTTCCTGCATTGTTACCAAATCAGTGACACAGGTGCACTCAAGCAACAACATTTGATCATGGACATCACTGTTTGCATCCAGGATTTTCATTTAGGTTTGTTGCAAGTGGTAAAGACATTGTACAGACTCATATAAGGCACATAATTAAATGGCAATGGAAAATAAGTTGCTAGTATCCCCCAGAGAAAAGGAAAGAAACAAGACAGAGATATAGCATATTTTTGTCCCCTTCTTTCCTATTCTTTTAATTTACTTTTTCAAAGAACACTATGACGTAATCTGAGAAACCTATAGCACAACACACAACACAAGTCAATTTCTTAACAAGTAAATGAGCTGCAGTCTTTTGTTGTTGGGAGGGGAGGAACAGTTAAAATAAGGAATTTTCCAGTCATGGTTTCACATGAAATGTGACTGATACAAATATTTTAAGCACCAATCTAAAATGCTCCACTCCTCTTGCACACTGATGCACCTTAACCCTAGCTTCCACAGGATAGCTTTGGGATGGCTAACTAGCAAACTGAGAAATAATTAAAACCAGGACTAATTTTTGGGTACTGAATAACCCAACTGAATAGAATACATTATAGTTATCAAAATAATGAACTGAATAGAATACATTATCTAGATTCTCAACAGCTCATTAAATGGATGTATTGCCTTTGCTGATATGGGCTAAGCAGTTAGAGGTGAAAATGTGGAATCACAGCTTCAACACTGCAGACATCTCTGCAGCAAATGACTACCCCAAAAAGATTGATTCCTGCCCCCTAACCTCTTCAACTTTTGTACAGGTTACTAAATGAACTTGAATAGAGTCCATCAGTCCATCTGAATCACCTCCTCCCACAGCAGTCCAGCATCAGAGCATGCAGCTGCAAAGATATATGCAAAACAGTCAGAACAGGAGATTTTTAGTGTAAGAAAGAAAGCTTATTTAAGACGTTTACTCATTCTTTCCTGAGACACCATAGCCTCATCCACATTACGAATATTATCTTTCAATTTCAAGAACTTGTTTTTCTTCCAAGTTAGAAAATATTATTACCTGTATTATACAAATGTGAGCACCATTGAATGCAAACCAAATTATTTCTTAGCAATTATAGAAATTAGATAAAAACTAAAAAATAAGATCCAAATTTTCCATCTTCACAGACATCCAAGGTGATTTAAAATAGACATTATAATTCTATCACATTAAGTATTAATTTAGGTATCTGTAATGCCCATACCAAATACAAAGAAAGTAAGCCAGCCTCTTGAATTCACATATAACTAATACTGAAATACACATAGTATTTCCTGACTATTTTAACCTTCTATTTAATGCAAGAATACCCAGTCTCATACCACTGCAAAATCCATGAAGCTATCTCATCACTCATATCAAAATAACAGAAAATCCTCTAAAAGTATAAATGCCACACCATGCAATAGCACCTCATGTGTGGTAATAGATAAGAATTTTAGAACAGATGTGCATGACAGCCACTCTCTATTTTAAGGGTAAATTTGGGGAAGCAAAAGAGTCTAAAATGGCATTTAGCAAGTAAATATGGTAGATAGAAAGTCAGTGAACTGGAACCTCTGCTTTTAATTTATGGTCATGATTTATAATCTTACCTTCCCAAACCTGTTTGTCTGCTTTATCTACTCATTACATTCAGCTTTAAAACTAGACGGCAAGCTGTCAGAGGTAGTGAGAATCTGTTTTTTTCATCCTTACTATTTGTCCGTAGGGTGTCTGGAACAACAGGGCTTGACTTTAGATTGGGTTTCCAAGGTACCACTGCTACTAAAAGTAATAGCCAGCACAACAGCTAGGAAAAAAACAACACCCTAGTTGCTGCTGAAGTGTTAGCTGATGTCAAAACACTCCTTGTTGGTTTTACTACTATGAAAATGGGTAGGCATGTAGCCATAACAGAAATTCAATTGAGTATATATTTATTTTGGAATGTAACACTTTTAGTGAATGGTACAAGCACCTACTCTGGTTATAAAAACACCGCCATAACTTTCAACAAAGGGAATTAATTTTCTAGTACAAAATAGCTGGTTTTCTTCCCTTCTCTAGCCCAAAGCACACAAATAATGCACAAGCATAAGGAAATGGGAAACAATGGTGCTGCCTTCCTATCCATTACCTTACAGACCCCAAAGGGAACCAAAAAGGGTCGTTACACTGACAGCCATGCTGATTTGATGAATGGCCATCTAAACTAGTCTGGTCCTGATGGAAGAGGACACATTGGTGAATACACTGTTTCCATAATTCATAAATATAGGGTTTCCTTTCTTTCTACAGCTGTGACTGTCAGTGCCTAATACAATCGCTTTTTTTACATTTCCATGTTTTCTTTCGCTTTGCCCTGATTTATATCTATTCTCTATATTTTATTTGGGATCGCTGCCAGCCTAAACCATACTGAAAAAGAAGTTGGAATTAAGCACCAACTATTTTTTTAGCTTTGCATGGCAAACTCTACTGTGGCCAAAGCACCTTCATCACGATGAGATGGGCATATTCTTTGGAAACAAATAAAAGACAAATATTCAGCCAGGTGAACACAATCCTATCATGTGCTGAAAAGGAAAATTACTGTAATTTTGGGAGCCCTAATTCTCTGATTGTGAGTTTCTGCATGATTAAGTTGCAACATTAACAAATATGATAATTTCAATTTCCAGGAGATAATAAAAGCATATCTATTTGGAAAATTGTAGTACTATCTCCCCTGCAGTGATGCACCTGCAATGCATTGCCACGTGGAGGAGGGGACAAGAGGAGGAACAGTTGAAAAGCAGGCATGGAATGGTGGTTACAAAATGGAAGACTAGTTGAACCTTCTGTCTGTACTCTTTAAAAGCACAAAAGCAGAGAATTACAGCCTGTCAGAATCGTCAAAAAAAGATCCCAACTGATTTCATATATATATGTATATGTCTCTGTGTGTATGTGTATATATATATATATCTCAGACTTGACAGAAATAAAGAATATATTTGTACATGTGCAGGGAAACATCCATCAGATACAACTTTTGCACTAGAATTACCTCTCATTACCTTGTATGAGGCTAGAATTGTCTCATATTACAATGAGCAGCACGCTTTTTGAGATCGGCTCCTTTTATTTGTAGGAGTGTAAACAGTACTCAGAGAGCTATTAGAATTCAGCCCACCAGATTCAACCCGTAGACTCAGGTTACATTTCAAGATTGAATCCAATGTAGACAATATGGCTCCAGAACTTACACTGTGTTTGGTGAAGATTTGGTGAAAGAGGACGACAGCAATACAATCTGAATGTTCTCTCTACCACAGCACTTAACATTACATGTGAGACTTAATGCTAAATATCTTAGCATTTTCATGCTTAGCTAGCATGCATGCTAGCTTCAACCTTAGCTAGGGTCGAAGGAACTATACATTCAAACCAAGTGTTCTCAAGTACTTTCCACTGGTAACTTGGTTCCCAGAAAGGGGACATTGAAATTGCAGCTGCCCAGTTTTGTACTGCAGATGACTTTTGTCACACAGCTGCTCAGTTTGCAGTGAGTGGCCTTTGGAGGCACTGTATAAAGCACTCTGAAACATGCCTTCTGCATCATTCAGAGAACTCTCAGACAATAAATGGAGCAAACCTCTTCAGCAGGGCCAAGATTTCATCCTGATAGACAAGGACATCCTTATTCATTTTAACTTTTACAATTTGTGCAAGTATTACCTTGATATGAACAAAGTACTTAGGCTAAAATATTGCAACTGCCATAATCAAGAATATTTTTAGACACTATCTCTACTAGAATTACTCTGTTAACAATAAAATTATATCAGCGTTTGTGCAGGGAAACAATTCAAAACTGAAAGATAACTGAGTTCTGCAGAAGGCATGTTTTATTCAGACCCACAGCTATAGCAAACAATTGAAAAATTTATTTGATGAATAATCTCTTTCCTCAGGCATTCTAGTATCTCATAAATGGTAGTATTAACAGCTAAAAGGATCCTGATTAACAGAACCCATGGTTCCATTTTTTTCCAATGCCTCTAATGAATATGGAAACCTAGATAAACTGAAAAAATAGATCAAGACAGATAGAAAGAGAAAAAATGATATGGGTAAAAATTTCCACCTATACAAAAGTCCAACGCCAGTTCTACATATCATAAATTCCCACTTATATATTTCAAATAAGGAATTAACCAGCAACAGTGTCATATACAAGTCTTATCAAGGTGTCACCTTGTCACCTATGTAAGTTTATCGCATAAAAAGTTAGCAAAAAGAAATGCCGTCCTAAGTGCTGACTGCTCAACATACTGCCTTTCATACTGAATCTACTTTGGATGTTGTCCCTGTAACTCCTAAAACAGTTTTTTGTTAGCTTTGAGAAATGAAAAACCTGTAGTCCTGCAGAATGTTGCTAGTATCAGAGAAAGCAGATGTGTGACTATTGATAATGTCTTTGTGGGCTTTTGTAAGACAAAAAAAATTTTTTAGTGACGGCACAGAGACAACAACTTCACAAAAGGAGATACTTTTGAGAAGGTACTTGACACATGAAAATCTAGTTTCATGCAGAAATATCAGCCCCAAATACAGCCTAGCAAGCATAACTGTGTACCACACCTTCTACATCCATATGTTATTTACTTTTTAGATGAAGCAAGATGTTAAGAAGACTCTATGAAGCTCTTTCCCTAAGCAATGTTTCATTTCAGAATGAAAAGTAAGTATACTGTCTTGATAAGAATTTCTTCAAAAAATGGACCATATTAATATCAAATACAATTAAATTACTTACATAAATCGTGTTAAAGTATCTGTATTTGCTAGTGCAACAGCATTAACAAAGCAAAGTTGTGTTTTAAAATATTTGTGTTCATGTGTGAACATACTCATACACTATCTTCACCTATAAAAATATCTAAATATATACACACACAGGTACCCTTGGGGGAAAAGAAAAAAACTATAAAATATATACTCCACCTATAAGTTAAAGCAAGGCAAGGAACCATCAGAATTTACTTTGCATATAAAACCTAAGGACTAGCTAATAACAACAAATGTTTTCTGACACCATATGTGTGACTTTGTATTAATTATCTAAGAGTGAAATTTTCCTCCTACACATCGGCCTCAGATTCTGAGAGAAAAAAATAATCAGTTCATCTTGAATGTAAGAAGTAAATGCTCTCTGTGGAAAACTCCTGCTACTGAGCAACAGGAAGAACATGAGCCAGAAAGGATTTCACTACTTAAGCTAGGGAGACAATATTACTACAAGTGTAGCAAAAGCCACATTAGTTTTACACCAGGCAACCTGTTGCTATTTAACTTTCAGTTGCTTTTCAGATAACAGATGATCACATAATCCATACACTGAATACAGATTTTTGGAGATGTTGCAAATGTGAAAAATGTGGAATACCTCCAAAAAGTGCAATCAGGTCATCCTCAAAAGCAGTAAGTGAACACAGAAATACTGTCTGCCAGATCTCATTTATCCTCTGAGGAAGAGTTCTGCTTCTTTTATATTCTTTTGGTTTTCTTTTTTTTTTTTTGGTAAAAATTACTCAGGAATAGGAATCGTTGCAACATGAAATGGAAGACAAGCAGTCCTACAGAGTGGAGAACAAGACTCCTGAATATTTCATTAAAAGACAGGATTTTAAAAATACCATGAAATATCATAAAGGCTGTCAATACCTTTTCCCTATCTAGAGCTGTTGTAATAGCTTCAACAAAATACAGGAACTAAAAGAAAACAACAGGAAACCTACTGTACAAAGAAGAAAAAGATATCACTTGATCACCTATCAACAGACATCAAATTCTACTCTGGTACCCACGTGCAGAAATCAGTAGTACCTCTCACTGTAGCATATTTTCTGCAAATGCCCTAAGCTTGTGCCAAATGCACCAGGAGAAGGTAGATACTACCCTGGGTAGACTAACTCCAATTGTTAATTAACCTCTTAGGAGAAGTGCTTGCCTTTAACTTCCAGCTATTTATTTCTCTCCAATATAACCTCTAATATTAACTCTTCTCTGTTCCCTTTTCAAATTCTCAACTTTTCCTTAAAGACACTGAGCCTTAAAAACATGGAGAGAAAAGTTGTATGTAGTATTGTAGCATCAGTCTCATTAATTTTGTACCGATAGTCAAAATTACCTCTTCACATCATGTTGTAGATTGAATTGAAACATAAATGTTCTTAGCCATACTGTCTTAAAATGCTTTTTTCACCAGGATTAGTAGGTAACTTTCAAAGTCAGTGTTTTCCAGAATATTACTCCCCATTACATAGATTTACCCAGCATTTGGTTTAATTAAAACACACTTACTTTAGAATAGATTCAGCTTTTCAAGTGACCTAACTCCCTCTTTAGGACTGGTCTGACTCATTACTATTCTTCCAGTCCCCTGCAGCAGTCATTTTGATTTTTTCATACACAAGGTTATATTTATTTCAGTATCACTGATGAAAATAATCAAAAGGCATATTTAAAACCCAGTGAAAATTCACTGAAAGCTCTTCAGTGTGATGTTTTGCTATTGATGACTGCTTTTTGTCAGCTACAATTTCTTAGCTTTCAGATGTGCTTTATAAGTACTATATATTGTTGATCTCTTAAATCCTAATAGGAGCAATGTAACATTTTGCCCAATATCCTTCAAAATGGCTAACACCAGCTGCTTCAGAAGAAGGTTTAAGCAGCCATAAAAATTAGTTACGCATCAACCTGCTTCCACTCCAACACTTTCGGTGGCTAACTTATCCAAGAAGTTCAAAGATATATAAGCTTTAATAGCACTTCTGTTGCTATAGCTACTTATATGATATATACACTAATAACCACACTTTGGCTTTTTTAAACATATTACCAGGGTCTTAGTCTTCATAATGTTTCATGGCTATGAATTTCAAATTATATGCGTCACTGTATGAAAAACATAATTTTATCTGTTCTTAATTTTCTACAGTTTAGTTTCACTATATCTCAGGTTCCAATCATATTTTATTGTCAGATCCAAAGTTGGTATCTCCCAAAATTTCTAAGACATAGAATGCTACAAAATTAATTCATTTGGCTCTTCAGCAAGATATCTGAATATCTTAATTCAGCAGTATTTGTCCCCTAATGACCCAACGAGCCCACTCTCTAGCCACTGTCTGTCTAGCTTTTACATATGCTCAGAATATTTTGTTACTTATACATGGTTATCTAGTCACCCCTTAAACTTGCTCTTAGCTCTCCAGATTATTTCTG
This sequence comes from Numenius arquata, assembly GCF_964106895.1. Classification (NCBI taxonomy): domain Eukaryota; kingdom Metazoa; phylum Chordata; class Aves; order Charadriiformes; family Scolopacidae; genus Numenius; species Numenius arquata. The sequence goes on from NC_133579.1 coordinate 44,256,063, forward strand.
TACATATACTGCCTGCTGTAGTTTATGATAATTTTATTGGACTCCGCAGATTTGGTTTCTCCATTTTCTCAAGGCTATTTGGCTCCAACGATTTTTTCATGCAGTCATTGTGAGCTCAATCTAACTTTTTTCTGCATGCTGTGTATACATTTACAAAACAATAACCATAAATCGTGTGCCCCAGCTGTGAAGAAATTAATTATGCACATCTGTATTATAATATATGCATGTATTATGCCTGCACCCATAGGCATTCCCTGATTTAAAAAGAAAATCTTAACTGTTCTCACCAAAAGGTGAGTTTGATTCCAAGTTTTTTGATTGGAATAAAAAAAAAAATTATGAGTAAACATTTCACAAAGGAAACTTAAAGCACTAGAAATTACACGGTATGCTTTGTATCTTTAAAGTTACCAATATTAGGATTGTTACAATTAATTTAATTAACAGATTGCTACTTACCTCTAATATTTGCATTTAGAAAGGGTCGAATAATTCTGAGTTTATTTTATGTTATTATGGTGTATTGACCCTGGCCAGCAGCTAAGCACCACAGAGCTGCTTGCTCACACTCCCCCTCTTCCAGCAAGATGGGGGAGACAATATGAAGAGAGAAAGCAAAAGAACTTGTGGGTCAAGATAAAGACAGTTTAAGAAGCAAAGAAAAAAAAAGAAAAAATAAAACCCAACAAAAACACAAGCAGTGTGAAGGCCATCACTCACCACCTCCAAGAAGTAGACTGATGCTCAGCCAGTCAGTGGCCAGCAATGGCTACCTTCCCAAAAAAACCCTCTCCTCAGTTTTTATTGCTGAGTACAACACTATATGGAATCAAATAATCCTCTGGTCAATTTGGCATAGCTGTCCAGGTCACTTCCCCTCCCAGCTTCTTGCTCACCCTCAGCCTACTCACCGCAGGGTTGGGGGGACAGAATGGGAAGAAAAGAAAGCCTTGACACTGCAAGTACTCCTCAGCAACAGCCAAAACACTGGTGTGTTATATAGAATCACAGAATTGCCTAGGCTGGAAGGAGACCTTTCAGATCATCTAGTCCAACCATCAACCTCACACTGACAAAAACCATCACTAAACCATGTCCCTAAGCACTATTGTTTTAGTCACAAATCCAAAACATAGCACAGTAAGGGCTCTTATGAAGGAAATTAACTGCATTCCAGCCAGACCCAGTACAGTAAGACCCTGTAAAACTTAACTAGTAATTATCAAAGCTCCAACTTCAGTGAAATACTGTCATATTTTGCTGAAGCGATGTCTCTTGCCTGTTTTTGGCATTGGTCATCAGTTTAAATTATGTACTCTTTTTTTTTTTTTTTTTTGCAGTTTCATTTAAGAAGGCATATGCACACTGCTCCATTACATGTCTACACTACATCTTGGGAGACAAGAGACAACATTTTGATTTCTACACAGTACTGACTCCTCAAGGGCTCAGTACCAATAAAGGATAGCCAATAACCCCTGCTTGCGCTCGGATCCATGCTTTGTCAAAGCAGGTCTCTAATCCAAATTCTTTTACAAATCAAATAGCAGCATCCTGTGATCTTCTCAATAACCCAGCTGTTTGCTCTAGGGGGCTTTGAAAATTCATTTGACTACTTTGACAACAAAAAGTTTGACTGCCTTTGAATCTGCTTTCAAAGACAAAATTATACAGGTCAAGATATTGCCCATGGAGTATTCTGGCTAGCTTTGACAATGATGGATACCTTTCATGACCATTTCCCAGATCCCTTATGCCTACACTTCACAACTGTCCTTAATGATGAATGACAGTCATCTGCAATGAACGACAATTTTCCCGTACTCTCATCCCCAAAGAAATGGCATTATCATCACATTTTCTTGCTATAATTTATCAGACTGAAAAATACAGACTCTCGGATTACTAGATTCTTTATTAATGTAATAACTTGGACAAATAATACGTGTTTTGAAATGTGGATGGTAAAAGATATCAAGTTGTTAGGTACAGTATACTGTGTTTTCATTACTTTAGGAACTCTAAATCTTAGTCTCTAATGAAACAGAAGACAGACTGTTTTGATTTGAAATTGCTTCGGATATCCGAGCTGAGCCTTGAAGAAATACACAACTGATTGTTATAAAATAAAGGGATATTCAAAGCTGTATTTTGAATGGAAGTCTTGTTCTCACCACTCACAGCAGTGGATATTTTTTTTCTTTAGTGAGGGTTTTTTGCTCTATAGGTACCTCTTCACTGATTCAACAGGGACAGAAACAGTCTAATAAAAAGACCCTCTGGAAAAAAGTTTTATTCAGTTTGCACTTTGTGAGAAAAGGTTTCATCTTAGACCATAATTCTTGGCACTGATTACTCCTTACTGTGAGATCTAATTGAATTTATCTTAACAAATAACACAAGCTAGGTTCAAAATTGTTATTTCCATTATTGCAACAATGAAAGTCCTTGGTAACAGACCAGGACTTCTCTGTGCCTGCGTTCTGTAGAATCAAAACAAGAAGGACTCCATATAGATGGTTTGACATCTAACCAAAGACTATAATCTATATTTAAATAATCAAATAGAAAGAAACATTGTATGTGTAGAAGCATGAGAATCCCAGGAACAATGAGAAATATTGATGAGCTTGGTGCACAGTATCATTAGAGAACTTGAGCCTTGCATTTTGCAAGGTATCACATTAGTGACTTCTAAGAAGAGTTTTTAAGAACAAGCTTCCTAAGGTTTCTGAAATGTTAACAAGGATGCCCTCCCAGGCTTGCAGTGCAGGAAAATAGAAGGCATGAAGGAACTTGTTTTAAAACAAACAAACATGTAAAGCAGCCTGAAATAACCTTTTTTTTTTTTTTTATTTGCACATGGAGAAGAATACACCTTTCTAATAGCTTACAGATTTTATATCAGTGTTATATCTCAGCGATATTTATCAATTGTTAGTATGAGTCAAAGAGGGTAACTAGTTGCCAGGGACTGGTAGGAAGTAGTATGTTAACGCTGATGCAGTGAGACAATGATTGTGTGCGTATGTTCACATATTACAAGGGTGGGAAGACGACTGTGAAGTGATACAGAGGTGAATCACAGTAAACATAAAACCTACTACACAAGGCAGATCATGTCACACACACACACACAAAAAAAACATTACCAAGTGGTAGTAGGCAGTGTTCTCCATTTACTTGTGCATTCCTCAAGTTTAGGAACTTTGTGCATGTTAATCTTTGTGTTTGTGATCTTTATAAATCTGGCTGTTTCAGAGGATACCTAATTTTCTACTTACAGGTTGATTTGGCAGCATTTGTATGGTCCAGGTGTGCTGCTCGTTGAATGTAGGGCATCTTCTCTGAGTCCTGAAGTAGCTTCAGAAATACCTTTCATGAAATAGGAAAAAAATAAATTAGAATCCATGTTGTAAAAGCCACCTTTTATATATATATATATATATATATATATATATATACACACACACACACACTTATATATATCTCCCAGACCATTCAGGTTGTCAGATATTAGCAGCTGCTCGTGTAGCCACCCTGCTGGAATGACTATAAAATGAGTCAAGCCCTCCAGTGCAGGAATCCTGGGGATAAGAGGAAAAGAATAAATGCCAATAGAAGCAAAAGCACCTATGCAAACCACTGTTGGCCCGTGGCCACTACTATTTGCAAAGACTTTTTCAATAGACTGGCTGCCCTTGATTGGCATTTTATGCTCCTAAACTGTGGCATATGTTGGAACTCAGTTACTGCAGTTTTTTACCAAGGGCATATTAACAGTTCCAAGTCCTTTCTGATATTCTAGCTAGAAATCTGTGGGCACAAATGGAACCACTACCAGAGTTATAGCTGCACCAGTTCAGCTAAATCTAATGTACAAAATCCTACAGAATCAAGAATCCACAGCGTTCTGGGAAGTGTCCACAGATTTATGCAATCATGTGGGCATAATGGTACTGAAATACATTTAAAGGACAATGCAATCATCAGGCACAGTCAACATTAACAAAGTCCTGTCTAACTAATACAATGGAGAGGACTGGACAACAATGCATATTTTGTAGTAAAACCATTAGCATTACATACCCCAAATTGAGAGAAGATTATAGGATCCTGTTACCTAAAATCACCATGGCAAAAACTGAATTATTTTTTTTTAATAAAAGTAACAATCTAAAAATCTACACAAGAGTAAAATTGTAAAGGCCAAATCTTCCTAAGCAAGGGAGGACACCTCAGAATGGAGTTAAAGATAACGTTTTAAAAAATTGCAGCAGATTTCACCATCTTTATAATCATGAGATCTATTTAAATGGTATACACACTTGGCCAAATATGTTTGTGTTAGACCTACTATTTCGTGCTTACTTCTGTTTCTTGGTTCTATCCATATAAAATCCTTTGAGTTTTATAGAGATGTATTTCATTTATCAGTCCCTCAGCCTTTCAGAAGCTTGCAACAGCTTTCATAGTGAGTCAATTGTTAACACTCATCCTACTCAAAATGAAAAATAAAATTAATTTTTTCTCATCTTAACCTGAACTGCAATTTAAGCAATGATCTAGGAACTTTGGTAAAAAGAAAAAACAAACAAAAATTAATAGAAAATACAGCTACCATGAACATCTCTAATTGAACAGCAAAAGTACAACCAAGTTTTGCTTTCTCTTGATGAAAGCCTTCTTTTGCTTTCTCTTCTCTGTTTGGGTTGAGCTGCAAGACTTAGATTATAACCACAGAGCGACTTTCAGAAATCATTAAAAAAGCATTTATTTCTTCCCATAAAAAAGCCTGATATCAGCTACAACAAAAAAAAAATCCTTTTTCCCAAGGAGCTCATATGATAGTCAATAAAAAACAGTCAATTTGAAGTTCTTTAAAGTTGTGGAAAGATATTTCTTGACTTGCTAAGGTCTGACTGTTACATAAACCATGTTTTGCTTAGTCAATACAGTTGCCATTTAACAGTGGTTATTGATTGCATGTCTTACCTGCGAATTTTCAAGGAACACTTTTTGGCCATTAACAACTGGAAGGCCAGAAAAAATTAATACCTCCTGACATTTCTATATTAGACCCTGGAGGGAGATCCCCACTGCTCGAAGCCACATTCTAATTTGTTGCCTTGGTCCTGCTTGCTGATGGCTCCTCTGCTCACCAGTTCTGTCAAGCAAACAAAACTAAACTGAACTGACTAAAACCCAAAGGAACTGGTCCCTCTCTGGCTAGGATGAAGGCTACGCCACAAAACATTGCCTGCATATACTCAGTTCAGTGTCAAAATTCCTGCTGGAGTTGCAGACAGACATTTTCTTCCCAGATATTCCTTCTGGGAATAAGCAATAAGTATAAACAGGACCTTCCCCTTCTGGGAAGGGCGAGGGGTTAATAGAGAGCATCTGTCATTCATTTAATGACCAGCACAGCCTAAATCTTGATCAACAAGCCTTCAAACAAATTAAACAGGAGACTGTTTAAAGGCTTGTTGTTGCTCAGGGCCCCACACTGAGCTCCAGTTAACTCTGTCCCAGAAGCAGAAGGGAGAGAGAACAAGGGAGAGAGACTTATGGGTTGAAAAAAAAGAAAACTGAAACAGCTATAATGAAATATTAACAATAAAAAGATAATAATATTAATAAGAAAATAATGAAATATATAAACCTATATACAAAACTGATATTGAGATACCACGATGATGATCGTCTCACTGGCAAGCATTGGGACCGGATACAGGGGTAGACAGGAACTGAATTCAAGAACTGAATTCAGGAACACATGAATTGTCATCAAAGGCAGAAGAATGGAGAGAGTCCTCCTTGGACACTGGCTATTGAAGAAGAGGGTTGACCACTTTGATCCCTCAGCTTTTATACTGAACATGATGCAAATGGGATGGAATATCCTGTTGGTCAGTTTTGGGTCACCTGTCCTGTCCACTCCTCCACGCAGGTGCAACCCCTCTATCTTTTCTGCTTCCAGCTGTCCATTTTGGTACATAACAAAGAGAGCTGACCTTCACTGTTACAGCAGTAAGTATAAGCAGGAGCCTCTCTGTGTACCATTCCTTGGTATAACTATAAACATCAGACATTACTACTGCTGGAAGCAGACTGTCTAAAATAAATATACTCTCAATTTCAGTGAGTGCAGTCAGTTAGAAGAGGCTTAATTGAAAAGTAAAATTATTGAAAAGGAAAATTGGCACAGTATCCTTTACTCTGGATATCCTTGACACCGTATCCTACAGTGGCACTGTATCCTTGACACTTCATTGCCAAGCATAGGGACCCTGTCACACCTTAGTTATCATTCCTAAAATGCATCTTCACCTGAAAGGAAAAAGTGCAAAAAACGAAAGTGAATGAAAGAGAGAGAAAACAAAGTAGGGAATAAAAGGATAACCAACCAACACCTATAGACAGTCCTTTATAATCTAAAACCACTGACTGATATTTTAGTAACATTTCTGAGCCCTCCTATCCCACAAATTTCATGTTTATCCTAGGTATTTTGCAGTGGGAATGTGTTAATTGCTTGAATTGCTTGCCGTCAGTTAATTTGCAACAAGCACCTGCAAAAAGAGTAGTCAAAATTCTGAGCGGTAACGTATTAAGTAATTAAAAAGCCATATAAAAGTCCCTGAAAAGTAAGCAGCACATGGAATTAGGATTAGATGTTGTTAGAGCACTCTCAATAAAATTGAATCCCACTAGAAGCTATATAAATGTTTTAAGGATAAAATATTTCAAGGAGGTATATTTCTTTTCCTGGAAAGTTTTGGGAAAAACTCTTTGGTCATTTCAAGAAAGATAATTTAAAGTAGTACACCATTAACGGATATTTTGACACATCTTACTTTGCAAAGATGTTTCATTGGTTTTGTTCTTTTCTCAAAGCAAAGCAAGAAAGCAATAAGCTTTGAAACCTCCAGAGTTGCCAAAAAGTGAAACATCATCCTCCAGAGAGCTCTCAGTATACACTGAATTTAGTTCATCTTTCTATCCTTCTTTTGGTTCTGCTAACACTCTTTGGATTACAATCATTATAAAGTTCACAAATAAAAATGGTTGGAAAAGATATTTAAAACCAAAAATGAAGCAAATATAATATTAGTGAGATTTGAAAGTGTCAGAAACTGATTTTGTTAGAACTTCAAGATTGCTTTGAAGTATGAATGGAAGCCTGTTTTCCCTTGAAGAGTAAAATTTTTAGAGTGTGAGTGTCCCTCAGACTGAAAAGGAATAATGGTGAGTGTATGAAAGAACAAAAAGAAAAGATAAAATAAAAATTATAACACATTTTTCCTTTAAAGTCAGAGTTCTTTGTTTCCAGATTGAATTGTTTGAATAGACTAAATAGCACTATTATGTGCTATCCATTTAGTTGCCAATGCAAAGAGGCTTTTGATAAGAAAATGGAGAATTGAGGTTGTAACAACGACTAATGATGAGATGCAGAAATGACAGAAATCACCCCAAATTAATGCATTAAGTCTTCAAGCTGAATAAGGATGCATCAATATCTAATACCACCTTTAAAGCTTTTTTTAACCTGCAGAAAGCAACAAAAAAGCAAGCTCTCAACTGAATAACAGATGCAGCACACTGAGGAAGCTTCCTCTTATTCCATGAAAAATTCACATTTACAGATGCGAGTTCTGGAAAGTCCTATGATATCCCACAGGGACATAATCAAAAAAAAGTTCTCAATATATACATTACCTCGGAATCTATAAAGTTTGGCAGTGAACAGTATTCTTTCTTATAGCAAATTAATCACCCTATATAATTTGAAAGAAAATAACAATCTTCCAATAAGCTTTTGACTTGCCTTATAGAATTGTATAGCAGGAATGTAATTTATTTTATAGCATTAGGTAAAATGTTTATTAAACTTGTATAATTTAATTTTTTCCTCCTTCCTTCCCCACCCCACCCCCGCCATTGTCATAGCAAATGCTTGCCACACTAGCTTTATGTACTGTGGGCATTTGTAAGAGAAATGCTAAAGAGATGGTTTGGTGTTTATTTTTCTTTGTAAATAACTTGGTTATATAGAGCTTAACTTCAAAGGAAACCACATATTTGCTGGTAGATCATTCTTTGGACTGCAGTTTAAAAGCAAATATGCAAAACCAGATCTGTTATGCTTGTGCAGGGTCCTAAAAACCTATGTAGCAATTCAATATAGTTCTAAAGATGTCTCCCAGTGGACCACTTCAGGATAGAGCAGCTCCATGTGGTGGTGTTCAATAAATTCCACAACAATTGTCATTTTAGGTTTACTTGCAGTATTGGGGTTCTTTTTATATTTTATCCACAGATTATGTAAAATGAACAATTCTAAACTTGCAAAACAAACACAGAACTGCTGATGCAGTTTCAAATACCTGACCCCATTAATTCCCATATATATATAGCTCACACAGCAAAAATACAATGCATAAGTGATGTCTGACAGGCCTTAAAGTGTATCTTCTTCATAAAACCAGGCACTTCCCTCAGCTATCTCATATTCCAGCTGACCACAGTACTACATCATATCATTTCATACATTTCCAGGGAACAGATAGAGAAGGGAAAAACCCCTTTTCTATACTAAGCATTTACTGCTGTATATAAAAAAATATCACTCTACAGGAATCTGCATTTCATTATTTTTGTGGGATTTTTTTCTAACATATGTTAAATTTTCTGTTAGAAAACAGTCCAACCTTGCCTGTCTTTAACACTATAGGTAATCACTGGAGAAATGAGTTTCACAAAGTGATACTGAATGAATCAAATAAAAACAGATGTGTTTTGTGCACCAAAAAATACTTATGTCCATCTCCTGTCATCACTTGAAGAAGTGGAAAAAAATACATTTTCAAAAGGATCTATAATACAGAACTTGAACAGTGGTGGTTTAGGGAATCTTGATATTTAGAAGTTATAGTTGGGTTAAAAACAGTCCAAGGAAAATAACTTCTCAACGATGTGGCTATTTACACAGCACTAAATTCAGAAGTGATGAAGCAGCATAACATACTCTCTTTCTCTGGTCTGTTTGGAACACACACACACAGATATGTGTGTGTATATATATCCGTGTCTGTCTGTCTCTCTCTAGGTATATACACAAAATACTCTTTAGAGATTTCCCCACACAGTTTTGCTAAGCCCTAAGCTTTAGAACTTTGTAAGTCAGAGAGTATTCTCAGCAATTTTTTTTCAGTCCCAAGAGCTACCTGAACTGAACCTCCAGACTTGCAAATTCCAAGCTCATTCCAGTGCTAGAGATCCAGGACAACAACAGTGGTTTTCATTAAGTCAATGACACATTAAATTTTCCTTAAGTAAATGTAGAAACAAATATTTAAGAGTTACACAGTTCCTCACTCTTCACATCAGATCCTTTAAATCAGAAATAAGTTATAGTGCAGTGGATGCTGAAATTAACAGTACAGAAAAAGTATAAAGTATTTTGCCGGAGATGACTTTTTTTTTTCTTTTTTTTTTTCTTTTTTTTTAAGAAAATCTGCCTCTTGCAAGAAACTGTTGTGAATTATGAAAGATACAATAAGAGTAGCTGGAAGCTAATACAGGATTCTCTAACCAAAAAAATGCCATTATGCAGAAAAATTAGAAATACCTCTTCCAAGGTGGTGTCAGAAATGCCATAGCCAGTCACATGTAGATGATGAAGGCTTTGATCTAAAGCCTGGAAGAGACCTTTAAATGAGGTCTTATCTGCCCTTTCTGGAATCACGTATGTTAGCTCAGTCCCATTGTTCTCTTTCAAGAAGGCTTCTGGAATGTGGGTCTGTACCAAAGATGTGACCCGAAAAATATGCTTAGGATCCTGGATTTCAAACACACAGGGCTATGAGGAAAGAAAGATAATCATGCACAAAAAATTAAATGTTACCAGAAGTATCGGAGTTGATAGTAGAATTCATACAAGAAAATTTCCACTAATGAAACTGCACCAAAGCTGAGATGCAGACACTGCTTCCCAGGAATAAAGAACAGTGAGAAAGCCCTTTTCAGCTAAGTATTGAAATCGATCATTTTCAAAGATGTAATTGTGTTCTTCTAATTAATAATAATAATAATAATACCAACCACCCAAAGCAACCAAGAAAGCGGATAAAAACATGTTTTGCTAGCTCTCTAATAATCTATATCACATATTAGTTCCTGGCAGGGACATGCAGCTCCCTTAGAATATACACAGGTGCCTTGGCAGGCACTGTTATGTTCTGTACAGTACATTTTTAGTATACCTTTTTTATGAGCGTTAGACTGTGTCCCTGGCCATATGTTTCTCTCAGATAAGAGGGAGAACCACAGCATCTCAGCTGGCCATGCTGCAGGATGGCAATGTGATCGCTGAGCACCTCTGCCTCATCAAGATGGTGAGTGGTAAAGATCAGTGTGCAACCTGCATCAGAAAGATTGGTACATGTCTACAAAGCCTCGTTTCTAGAGAAACGCATCTTGCTTTCCCCAAGGGTCCTTTAACCTTAAGGGAGCATCTTTCAGGTTCCTTCAAAGCACAACTGCCAAACACAAACAAAACCTGCATTCAGATTTATAGTCTGAGTTAGATTCAGGTCTAAACTTGCTTTGTCTTGTATTATACATAGTAAGCGGTATGAAACCATTACAACTTCAAGCTTTTTTAAGAGTTTAAGAGATTCCTTAAAACCATGTAACAACAGCGTCTATTTCAACGGATCATTCACTGCGAGATATTACAGCTAATTGAGTGCTCACTGTCTGAAGAGTTTGCTTCCCACAAGAAGTTTTTAACCTCATGGTACTTAAAAAATTAATGTAGCAGACTGACTGATGAGTCCATTTTCATTAGACATATATATGCATCTATATACAGATATGTTCAAAATGGAAAATGAAAACCAGAAAATAATTTTGAGATGTTAATAGAAAAGAAAAAGGTAACAGAAGAGAATCTTCAGGACAGGACTCGGATCTAAATTCAATCTTCTGTTGGATTGGGCATCTTTCTGTGAGATAGCAGATAATTCTTGTAGTCTCACTTGGCTACTTTAAAGTTTCCTAAATTTGATAAAATGTTACCTCTGAAATTAATGTATTTAGTTACTGAATAGCAACACTAACATTCTGACTATCCTATTTAAATTTATTGAAACAGAATTCCAGAAAAGAAAATAAGCAGCAATTTATGTGCATAAGCTTTGTACCAGCTTTGTACTTCAGAAGAACATCCCAGATGCTACGGCGAGAACATGGATCTACTCCACTGGTGGGCTCATCTAGAACAACTGTCTTGGAGTTTCCAATAAACGAGATGGCAATTGACAGCCTCCTTTTCATTCCCCCAGAAAGGGATCCAACAGGTTTGTACTGATGTTGGGATAAATCCACATCTTCCAGAGCTCTGAAATAGGAGTAGAGAAACAGGACCAATCTGGAAAAAGTTTTTCCAGTCACATCATATTTACTCAGAGGAGAATTACTGAAAAGTCACTGTAAATGGAAAGTGAAAAAAATACTACCTCTAACTGCTTATACAATTTGGTGACAAAAACTACTAAAATAAAATTATCTCTATTCATACAAAGTATAAACAGTCATTACCACCTGAAATAAAAAATCTGGATAAATATTGTGCAGGATAAGAACAGAAAATTTTGAAATTAAGTCAAATAAAGTAAATATCAGTTTGTCCAACAATTTCAGGAAACTCTAGATTATAGCCTCTTAAACCACGGTAAAGATGGGTAGTTTCATAACTGAAACACTGCTTCAATTTTTGCAACAACATAAAGAACCTTAAAAAAATGCCTGAGTTATTAGCAAATGTGTAGTCATGTGAAGCAAATAAGGTAACACTGCTGCTTTTCTTTTTTCCTTTTTTTTTTTTTTCCTTTGAAGACATGTTTCTGTAAAGTAAACAGATTAGCAATCCATAGGTAGAATACACCTAATCCAACCCCTGTGTTAAGGGCTGAGAGATACCTTACAGACATTGCCTATTCCACCCTTGCCCTCTGATGATCTTGCATCTAAGTGGTGTGAGGAAATATGCTTAATAAAGGCAGCACTGAAAGACCATCAGTTTATTTTTCATCACATTGAACATCCATACATTTACCTAAAAGCTTTCAATTGCTATCAGCCTGGCAAGCAACACATAAAAGGCTCAACAGTCCTAAACTACTATCCAGAATCATTTGACTGAATATGCAGTCTGTAAACCATGCCATTTACCCTGAGAGAATTTTTCATTTTTAAGAAAAGAGGTTTCTATAATTGTCGTATAGATATATATCCAGCAAAATTATTCTTGATCTCTTTAGAAGCCCTCTTAATAAAAAGCAAATTTTGTTTCATTGTTTTGTTGCTTTTCTAATTTCTCTGAAGTATTTTAAAGCATTCATTGCCTTTAAAAAAAATTATTTTTTTCTTAGTAGCAAGGCCTGCAGTGTCATGAGTATTCTTATGTGCCATTAGTATGACAGACTACTGCTGAAATTTAAATTCAGCAGTCTAAGTACAATAAAATACAGAATACTATTTTGCATAAATTTTAACAAAACACTATGTTTGGTTTGTCCTTGTTGTTCTAGAGAGTTGGTTTTGTTGTGCAGTGTCCCCCACCAGAGACTTTGCAGATCAAAATTTTAAAGTAACAGGCTTTTATAATAGCTACAAAAAAGGAAAGCTACTTTGCTACAAATGTGTCTGCATATGCCTAATTGTACACTTACGGAGAAGTCTCATCAACTTGGCATGTATTTCCATTGAAGTGTGGAAGCGCACAGCCCTCCACACAGTCTAGCATGAATCAGAAGGTAAATAGAAACAACTTACATTGTATGCTCTTCTAATAGTGTGGCATTTTTTTCCTAAAGTTCAGAAAATGCAATTTGCTATTACTGAACAAGATCTCACCTTGTATAGTTTCCTAGTAGTTTAACATACATGATGCAAAAATGAAGATGTAGTCCTATACCAAAGAAGTAGCAGCCTAAAAACACTAGAAAACATTCTCAACCTGACAAGTGGCAAATCCTCTGAGGTCATGTCAGAGCTCTGACTCGTTTTTCCATGGGAGTGTTTGTTTTTAAACCCCTTCACTTATTAAACACATTTAAAGTTTGAATTTGACAAAGGAAAAAGATCATGGCCTATTTAAAAAGACTGTAACAAGCACTGCCTTTACCTGCCTTTTCTGCCTCTTCCTACTACTGCAGGTGAGGGAAAACAGGATAATAAATACATAAAGTCACTGAAAACTCAGGATGAACGCACAGCAGTTTATTTTCCATCTGCCTCTCCAGCAAGAAGGGAGGTAATGCAGACAGCATGAGGCAGGAACCACTACAGCTGCTACCAGGCTAACCATCTCCACTCCAGTCAAAACATGATTATTTGATGGTTCTGTTTACCAGGTTTTTAAACATTGACAGTTTCACTACAAATGCATTCAAGTAAAGGTTAGAAACTAAGAAATCTATTTTCAAGGCACGATTTCAGAACATGAAGTGTGATAAAAACTCATGGAAAACCTGCAGCTTCCATTTACTTCTACTTGCAATTTTGATTTAGCACTTTCTTGTTTGAGCGGTTTACAATAGACACTACTGATTTACTTGACAGATTTCAACAAATTCAAGAAAAACTTACCCACTGACGTACTGATTCAACTGTTCCTTTGTCCAGCCAGGTGCCTTCACTGATCCATAAAGCAGCAGATGTTCTCGCACCGTTAGTATGTTGAACAGAACATCATACTGTGGGCAGACACCCAGCTCTGTCCTGATGGCAGCCAGATCAGTACGTATGTCCTTTCCATTAATAATAATGGTACCAGAGCTCGGGGGGTACTGACCAGTCAACAGTGATCTGATACAAGAAAAGAAAAAAATTAGGAAAGAAAATAAAGAAGATCATGTGTAATGACTGTATTACGTATCTCACAATTGGATTTCCTGAAGCAAGTCCTAGCATCCTTAAAGCAACAGCAATTCAATTGAGCACAGTTATAGAAACACCACTAATGATTTGGGCTTTTTTTTTTTTTTAAACCAAGATCTCAACAATCCGTCATTTCCTTACTTCTAGAACAAAATCCATTTTTTCCCAACCAAATACAACAGACCATTGTTTCCTTTTTCATGTGTGCATTCTAGTTGAGGAGTAATTCCTAATTGGGTCCCAACCTGCATCACTGGTTTTATTAAAGCTGATAATAGTTAAAGGTAGAAATACATAGACTTCTTAATTAAGACATTTTTAAATGTCCTTTTCATTTTGTTATTTTTATTTCTGTTCAACTGGCAAGAATGGAGTCCCTTGCAACCTCTAGGAAGAAAGCACAAAGCCCCATAAAACTCCACACTCTCCATGTGTTAGGAGTACACATGGGATGTCAGAAAAGAACGCTTTCCTGAGATGCGTTCAACTCCACAATTAGACATGCCTAGCTCCTACTTAAGCTGCTCCTGAACATGGTTTCAGTGGCACAGAAGACCCGGTTCTCTATTCATTACATTACTTTTGTCATAGATATATAGCCTTCACTTTCCATGTACTTTGGGGATTTTATTAAAAATTTACTTGGAAAAAAACCAAAGGCATAGGAAAGAGTTCACAAACATTTTAAAGTGAGAAAGCGTAGCAGGGATCAGAGGGGAGCATAACGGTATTAAATGTCAGGCTTACATAACTGTTGTCTTGCCAGCTCCATTAGGTCCCAAGAGAGCTGTTATCTGACCTCTGTGGAAAGTGAGGCTGAGATCTTTAACAGCAGCCTTCTGGCCATCCACGTGCTCCTTGGTGAGAGACAGCAGCATGACACCAATGGTGGCTCCTTCCCTGCAAGGGCCTTTCCAACCTGGAGGTACTGGGTCTGTATGGGGAAGAGCAGCAGATTGAGAGGGTTGCTGAATCTAAACATATGTGTGTGTATATAGGGAATAACAAATGTACTTAATCCCTGTTGCCATTTACCAAAGTCTAGAATAGATGTTAAGATGCTCCAAACTGACATAAACTCCACTGAAATCAAAGATACTACACTCATTAATATTCACTAAGAATTTGGCCTATTTGCAGTTTTAAAAAGCAACCTAAAACAGTTATGCCAAGTTGTGTGCATATCCACATACATCTCCATGGGGTCATAAAACAGTTGTTAAATTTTATTTCTAGTAGAAAAAAACACTTATAATAACATTGCTTGAATCATTGTTTTATGCCCATAAGTATGAGAAAATTCTAACTGCGTGAACTACTCCATATATGCCATCTGTTTTCAGGCACATAACATAGTATTAACAGGCATAGCCAGTTAATGCTCTTAATTCCCTCAGTCAATAAAGCAAAGCAGACCTCTTTGCGAAATGATTCAGAAGAGCAGTCTTGTCTAAACATAATTCAAGGTCCTCAACGCAAATAGATACCCAGCATTTCTAACTGGCTGAGACCATATGACGCAGATCAAGTTGACTTCCTTCCTATGTCAGGAGGAAAGGTTGGCACTACTTTCCAAACGTGAGCACAGTCAATCACCAGCCCCATAAACATATTATTAACATGTAATATTTTATTGACTCATTACAACAGAGAAATCTGGCAGTGGGATCTTTTTGTTTCCTTTTAAACAAAGGCAAGCCAAATTGGAATGCTAGTCCAAAGAAAATGAAACTTTTATGGATGAGAGTTATTAGAAGAGAGAATTATCCTTTTTAATATAATATATCAAAATATAGAAAATTTATATTTTATATTTCTATTTTATCTTTATATTTTGTATTTATATTTTACATAATCATTGACTATATAATTAAAATACAAGTAAATAAATATTACAAGAAGAGAATTTTGTTTTATAATAAAATTATGTTTTATATAAATTTATATAAATCAAATTAGAAATAAAAAATGATACAATAGTTTCAAGGATTGGTTTGTTTAGTCTGTGAATGAAGAAGTTTTGTGCTCCTTTCACAATCAATTTTAAGTTTAGAGAGAACTTTTGCCAAAAGCCTTCCAGCAAGGCACTACCAGCAGCTGTGACATTTTTTATGTCCTTCTACCTATGAACCTCTCTTCCAGTTAACTTCTCTATCTTTTGGTCTGGAGACTGAAGCCATGACCAAACTCAATTTGTGCCCTTTCCTAAATTTGCAAGTACATTCTGGAACTTAAAAAATCTTGAAGTACAGCGTGAGCCTCAGACAATGTATCATGGGTAAGATTCAGAGCAAGAGCTCCAAATTACTTGCAAGCAGTAAATTCATCACCCTAGGACTTATCCTAAGAGGAATTCCAAGTGGATACTCAGCAGCCACGTTCTGCCAGCCCTACTCCAGTCATAGTTCCAGCTCATAGGACCTACACTCTGGCTCTTCCCTGATGCATCTTTGATTTCCAAAGTGCTTTCCACCCCCACTGAACCAACCCTTACCTGGACTATATGGAACAAATGCAGAAAACAAGTCACTTTGCTGTTCCAAGCAAAGTATCCATGAATGTATTTATCCCATTATCAGTACAATGACACCCAATTCTTATGAAAGAGAACAAGTTCCTTTGCATGCATGGCATCATCAGAGTTCTCACGCAGGCAATTTGTTACCGAGCACATGATATACATTAGTTTAAGCAGAGAAGGGAGATGAACAGATCCACAGTGTTGTAGCCAATCACTTGGATGGCTTGAACCAGGGACCACGCTAGTAACTTTTCAGGCAGAGAGTGTTATTCCTCGCTTTCCACAGGGGTTATGGTGAACCGAACGCAAAACATTGAAAAACTTCATTTTTAGTAAGGACCAAAGAAAATCATCTCAACAAAATGGAATTGTTCCAAATTGCAGAAACTCAGACAAAACACATTTTGATAGCTTTTCCACAAATGTTTAAATAAACCTCAAGACATTATGAAGTTTGCTCTACTCTAGGAGATAACAATGCATAAAACTGCTGAGGAGTTCAGCTGCTTCATCTGTACTGCAGACAACTGGATCATTTCCAAGCTCCTGTAACTTCCATAACCCACAAAAACCCATCACATTGTTCTAAGGCCCAAGAGGAAATATACATTTACAAAACATGAATTGTGAGAAAGTCCTTAAAGAGACCTGAGAGGGGGGAAAAAAACCCTAAAAATACTAAATTCATTTTAAGCAAGTGAACATTGAAAGAGAAGGGCAGTGATAGTATCTGGAGGCAAATTAGTTACAATAACAGTAGCTTTTTAAACAAAAGGCTAAGAAACAGAGCTAGAAAGAACAGTGATTATAAAGAGGGAAGTAAGAGATAGAGGGAATAAAGTGAAAAAACAATTTTTTCACTGAAACAAGAAGCAAATAAAAACAGCAAAGGAGAAGGAAGAAAATCAAACTGCATTTAAAAAAAAAAGAAGGTTAATAAAGCATAACACTTTTCAGATTCAGTAAGAATATGAAAGGACTCAAGGAACTTCAGAAGATCCTAACAAAGCAAAGAGGCAACACACAGGGACAGGATAAACTCAAGAGATACCTGTTTCATGGTTTTTTAAGCATTTTCTTAAATATGTGTGCACACTAGTTTTAATTGAACAATTCAAGTATTACAGGTGACAGCACAATGAACAGTTAGTATATAACATTTATAGTATACACTATATAATAGAGAAGAAAAAGGGACAAGATCTAAACACATAATATTGGACCATGAAATTATAACAGCAGATTGATCAAAATCAGCACACCATTCAGAAAAGAGCTGTTATAAAAATTCTATTATGACAACAAACCTTTTTCTTGGAAGTTTTCATTGAAGAAAAACATATTAGAATTCAGATAATGTCTCTTCCTCCTCTCTGCACCACACAAGTTCTTCCAGTAGGAAAGAGTAAACGGAAAGTACCATCGGTTCTTTAATCCAAATTTTCCTAGATAACAGTTATGATAGAAACTGTTGCAAAATTTATAGTAATTTCATATTTGTTTGTAGACTACTAATGTCCTATCATTACTTACAAAGAGCTGGTTAGATCATTTTACTAGCTCAAACTCTTAGCTTTACTTAACAAACCTTAACAAAGTGGAAAAAAGTCATTTGCCCATAACACCAGGTCCTGCCATAAAATAACCAATCCTCAGTGGTACTGTGCTTTACCCTATCTCCAAATTAGCTTTAAAATGTAACAGAATCATAGACTTAACAATATGTAGGCACAGCCTAACATAATCTTGTGATCTAGAGGAAAGAAAATGCACCAAATAGCCTGCCAAGGCAAACAGCCTTATTTTTTATCATAAAAATAATCCATTTCACCAATCACTAAATATTACTCTTCCATTATTATCTGCACGATTTACACAAATCAGCCAACATAAGAAACATTTATTGTAGCATACAACAGAAAGGGCAAAAAAATGCTCCAACACACAACCTAAACTTTGGCAGTGCCCAATTTTTCCAGACTTCACTTACTAATCACACAGTAGACTCTGTGTGTTTGGAGTTGCATTTCATCCACACTGAAGGGCACCTGGTAATTTAAGCTAAAGTTTTTAAAATTCAGTTGTATATTCCACACACCCCTATCTTTCAAGGCAAATTTAATATTTAATTTTTATATTTTTAACACAGGGTAGCTGCAAGAAAAAGTAACATGCAAATCAGAGGAAAGGTAAAATTCAAACAGCTAGCGAAGCATTAGGCTGCAATTAAAAATGCGTCAACCAACTCATTAATATTTATAAAACTCGGTTAACGAAAAAATAAAATCCCACTACTTTTTGAAAATATGCTTGAAAGTTAGTTTTCTTTATGCATTGGACTGTGGACTGACTGGTAGCAAGATACAGTTACCAGGCAGTTCAAATGCCAGATCTTTTTGATCTGAAAGTGTGGTGGTGTTTCTGGTTTTCAGCCCAAGTACAGACTTAGAAGATTCACCTTTTTCACAGGAAGTTTTGGTACTAGACTGAGCTCTGTTACTGTGAAGTACCAACGAATTCCTAATTCCTCATAAGCAAACAAAAGATATTTCATGCCTGGCTACAAGTTCTAGTCCATGTGTTAGCACTACTCAATATTTATGTATGTAAGAAGACTTTCCTAGTCCTAAGCAAGATCGTCCCTAAAGGCAATCAGACAGTCTTGCACATCAAAACCTCAACTCAGAAAAAGAAATGTTTTTGTTTTAGTTACATACAATGAGGAAAGCCAACTCTATCCATTCCATGCAATAACTTCTTCAAAAATGTGAAATAAGAACAACTCCATGATCTTACCAGGAATAATATTGCTAAAATACCAGCCACCTATAGAATATAAAACGGAGTCAAAGAACATCATCCAGCACATCCATCCAAAGGTCAGGTATCCTCCTTGTGCCATTGACTGGTGCACATTATTCCACTGAATTCCTGGTAGTAATAGTAATAATAATAGTGATTTTTAAAAGGTCACAGCTAAATCAGTACAGCATTGAAGATCACAAACACATAAGCACCGCATATTTCTGGGTATTTAAGCACTGACACAAAAAAGACCATAGTTAATAACAGTAATCCTAATGAATAGAAATGAATTGCTATGCCTCTACAAGCCTCTATTTAGAACAGCAGGTGACACTGCTGCTGGGAAAATGCAGAGAAGCCATTGTAGAAAGGGCTGTTTACAAAGTGTTAGTTGGCCCTTAATTTGGCAAAAGAAAAAGAACTACGACTGACAAAATGGGGCACTGACCTCTTCAATGAATCAAGCTTTATGCCATTCTGCCGATCTTATAAAGAAATGAGTTACACAAAGTTTAAAGTCATTTCTATAATGCTAAATCTGAAAACTTAAATCTGTGAATTCTAATTAGAAGCAAGAATTTTTGTGCACTGACAGTATTTGAAAGTAAACTGGAACAACAAACTCACTGAATAATTGTTTCATAAAATTATTATATTGCAGACAGTGCAAAACAGGTACTTAAGACGACAAGACGGTGCAAAAGTAGTACTACAGAAAGCTATCATATTGCTAAATGGAAAACAAAAGTAACCAAATCGTAGATTTACAAAAAGCATTGCATTTTTTTTCTGAAAATGCTACTTTGTTTGCAGTACAGTGAGTCATGATATTACTTCTACAATTCCTTTTCTACAATTGTCAAGAAAAGCAGTTTTTCCACAAAGCACATTTTGGTTTTTCTTCAATAAAGATGAGTCATTTTGATGAAGTGTCTGGTGGGAAATTTAAGTAATATTTTCTGCAACTGTCTCTTTCACTCTTACTGACTTTTGTCAGACATATGAGAAATGTACAAAATACTTTACAAAGTAAAGGTAATTTTTTCTTACTTTCCAATGTATAATAATTAAATATTCATCTTAGCATTTTGTTGTGAGTGAATGACTTACACTTTTCTTGTTCTGTACTATATTGTTCTCATAAACCACCATTGTGTTATAGACTAATCCATGTGTGAACCCGGACACATCTGCCAAGCTCAAGAGTAGTCCAACCCAATTAATAGGAAGTCAGGTAAAAATGCCAGGAGACCTGCATGGATGAACAAGTTGCTCCTGGCAAAACTCAAACACAAAAAAGGAAGCATACAGAGGGTGGAGCAAGGATGGATAACCTGTGAGGAATACAAAAATATTGTTTGAGTATCCAGGGATGAAGTTGCAAAAGCTAAAATCAAAATGGAATTGAGTCTGGTCAGTGATGTCAAAGACAACAAGAAGAGCTTCAGTAAGTACATAGGTGACAAAAGGAAGACTAGGGAAAACATGGGCCCATTGCCCAACAAGAAAGAGGACCTGGTTACATAGGACATGGAAAAGGTTGAGGTACTGAATGTCACCTTTGCCTCAATGTTTACAAGGAAGTCTGGTCTCCAGAAATCCCAGGTCCCAGAGACCAACGGAAAAGTCTGGAGGAAGGACAACGCAGTTTTGGTGGAAGTGGATCAGGGCAGGGAATGCTTATGCAAACTGCACATACGTAAGTCCACGGACCCTGATGGTATGGACTCAAAAGCACTGACGGAGCTGGCAGGTGTCATTGCAAGGCCATTCTCAGTAATCTTTGATTGATCATGGAAATTGGGAGAAGTGCCTGAAGACTGGAGGAAAGCAGTTATTACTCTAATCTTCAAGAAGGAGGACCTAGGGAACTACAGGCTGGTCAGCCTCAATTCATACCCTGGGAAGGTGATGGAGTAGCTAGTACTGGAAATCATTTCCAGGCACATGACAGACAAGAATGTCATCAGAAGTAGCAAGCATCGCTTTCTAAGAGGAAGTTATGCTTGACCAAGTTGATTAAACTTCTACAATGAAAAGACTGGCCTGGTAGATGAGGGGAGACTTGTGGATCTTGTCTACCTGGACTTCAGTAAGACTTCTGGCACTGTTTCCCATAAAATCCTCCTAAAGAAGTTAATTATGGGCTGGAGGAGAAGACAGTGAGGTGGATTGCAAACTGGCTGAATGGCCAGGCCCAGAGTGTGGTGATCAGTGGCATGAAGTCTAGCTGAAAGCCAGTAACTAGCAGTGTACTCCAGGGGACAATACTGAGTCTGATCCTGTTTAACTAATGATCTGGATAATGGGGCAGAGGCTATCCTCAGCAAGTTTGCTGATGACACAAAACTGGGAGGAGTGGATGATATGCCAGAGGGCCATGCTGCCACCCAGAGAGGACTGAACAGGCTAGCAGAACAGGTTGACAGGAACCTCATGAAATTTAACAAGAAGCACAAAGTCCTGTACCTGTCAAGGAACAATCCCACGTACCAATATACACTGGGGGACACCAGATAGGGGCTTTGCAGAAGAGGACCTGGGGGTCCTGGTGGACACCAAGTTGAACATGAGCCAGCAATGTGCCCTTACCACAAAGAAAGCTGATGATATCCTGGGCTGCCTTAGGCAAAGCATTGCCAGGATGTTGAGGGAGGTGATCCTTCCTCCTTATTTAGCACTGGTGAGACCATGCCTGGAGTACTATGTCCAGTTCTGGTCTCCCCAGTACAAGAGAAACATGGACGTACTGCAGAGAGTCCAGTGAAGGGCCACAAAGATCATTAAGGGACTGCTGTCCTCTCCTATGAGGAAAGTCTGAGAGAGCTGGGACTGGTCAAGCTAGAGAAGAGAAAGCTTGAGGGGGATCCTATCAATTTATATAAATACCTGAAAGGAGGTTGCAAAGAAGACAGAGTAAGGCTCTTTTCAGTGGTACCCAGTGACAGGACAAGAGGCAACAGGGACAAACTGAAACAGAGGAGGTACCCACTGAACATCAGAAAACACTTTTTCACTGTGAAGGAGACTGAGCGCTGGCACAGGTTGCCCAGAGAGGCTGTGGAGTCTTCAACCCTGGAAATATTCCAAAGCCATCTGGACATGATCCCATGCAACTGGCTCTAGATGGCCCTGCTTGAGCAATGGTGGTGGACTAGATGACCTCCAGAGGTTTCTTCCAACCTCAAATATTTTGTGATCCTACAAAAGTCCCTGTTGATATCCTCACCAGAAAGTAAGCGTAAGAGCTGCCACTGAAATCAATGAGGACTTCCAAGAAACAGCTCTAAATGCCTTGCCAAAGCTTCCTCCACTGAACTGAGAGAAATAACACATTCAACGAGTGAAATGATATTCAGTCAGATGCTCACCTTTAGGTAGCTCTACTGAATTTCACTTAATATAAAGTCTGAGTTTGCATCTAGAACAATTTCATTTGCTGAATACACTCACTCTGTCATCTAATGGGATATGAAGATTTTCCTCCAACTTGTATTTCAAATAGAGCCCTGCTAAGCCCACTTTAATTTACTGCTAGAAAGCAGCACAAGCTCAACTTGGTTTTTAAGAGACATTAAAAAGTTTTTTCTCCTGTTATGATCTAGCCTTTTAAGACATTATTAGAGATTTTTTTCTCAGAACAAAGTGAAAACTGTTTCCAACTGTAGTTTCTGAAATAAAATTACAAAGCTTTTCGTCTAACCAGAGAGCTTACCTATTTCTTGGCCCTCAAAGAATGTAATGAAAAATACTCCTTGCCCAAAGGCAGTTGTAGACAGAAGACACTACAACACCAGAGGAGAAACAGGATGTGAACATCAAATAAAACACATCATTAACAAGCTCCATGAAATAAAATAATTTGTAATATTAAAAGCAAGCACAAAATAAATAGACATTTGTTTCACATAGGCTAATGGTCATTATTTCCTTTTATGTTTTAACAATACTCCCCCACATACTGCAGTAGTATTTGCTCCACCTTAAAAAGTTCCACTGACCTAGTTATTAACATGGGAAAACATTATTTAACTTTATAACAAGTTATAGACCATCATAAATCTACCACAGACTGAAAAAACATAATGTATCACACTGTAAAAGCATGCAAAGGAATATACTTTACGTACTAAGAGCAGTCCCACTCATTTTTGTAAGACCAGAAGTCAAGAAGAGACAGAGGCAGAAGGAACACACACACTGGGTACTATATGCTGAGACAGCTTTTTTTTGTACAAGGAAATAACATTTGACTTCTACAGCATCTGAGTCATGCTGTATCACAAAAGCACAAAATGGAAAATGAGCAAGTTAGTGATGTAGTATAAAAAGGAAGTGTGACTGATAATCCATGGAAAAACACTGGTGATCTTGTGAAGGCATTATTCAGTGATAAAATTCTGCAGTTTGAAAGTGAGCTGAAATAGAAGTTCATTTTATCTCCTATTTTAAAATAATGCAACTAAATAAGGTTTCTGCAATATTTGACACAAAAGGAACACATCCTGCCAGCTGTCTGAAGAAAGAAGTATGACATAGGCTGCTATTTTGAATAAAATTCAAAATAATTCAAAAAACATTTTTGTACAGAGAAGTTCGTGCTAATTCCCATCAACTGAGTCCCTACCTCGTACATTGCTAAGGTTTCACCATCTCACTTGATGGCCTCTGCTCATCAAAAACTATTTCCTTTTTCACATGCTGCTGCCCTGTGATTTTCAGCAAATCCAGGATATCTGAAGAGTTATTTTGAAATAACAGATTTTAAAGTGTACAAGTTATCTGATGCTTTTCCCTCTCTGTGACCCAAAGAAGGGAGAAAAAAAAAGGCAACAGAAAAAATAAATAAATAAATAAATAACAACAAAAATTCCACCCTGCCTATTTATGCCAGAATTCTGCAGTCTTAAATCTGTGCTTACTTGAATGCAAAGAATCAGTATAATTTTTCTAACCGACTGATATTGAAAGGTGTCCATTTTTTTAATAGTGTATGAATTATTCCACCAGCTTAATCTGGTATGTGACTTATTTTGAAATAGTGAAGTCATACGTGTGAAATACGGTTTGCACTGTATGATGGTGATATTTGATGTCCCAATCAGGGATATAGAATGTTAAGACTGTACAAAGACATAAAACAGCCTATGGCTGTTTCCTGTATAAAACAGGAAAGGACAGGGAAGAACTGATGCCAAAGAAACATACAACTCATATACCTGTATAACCAGATAAACACTAGACAAATTTCTGATCTAATCCTCACTCAGCAGAGAAACTATCATTAGTTTTCCTCCAAACAAATAATGACTTTCAGCATTGTGTGTGCATTTTGAGGCAAAACCATAAAGAGTTCAACTGCCTTATATTTTCTGTAGTTTTACAAAATTTCCTTGAAAAATTATTTTTTATTTCTTTGTACATTAAAAACTTTTTATCAATTGGATATCTATTAATTTGACTTATTTCCAGTGAAACACAAAAGCAAACAGAAACCTGGGAAAAACACATCATGGTTGGAGGAGAAAAATTAGAAAAGGAAAAGACATATTTACCATTATAATCTGGTTGGTGAAACTCAACTGGTTCTGCAAGACCAACAAAACTATGTAGGGTAAAAAACTGATCATATACACAAGGCTGGCACACAGAGCTGCTGTATCAGCACTGCTAAAAAATGCTCCCAAAAAATAGCTTAACATAATAACTGTAACTCCAAAATCCAGGAGGAAAAAGAAGACGAGGAAGCCGTTGCTATAAGCAAAGATACCGCTTGCTTTTAAAATGATGGCCAGAGCACAGCTGCTTATTGTGAGCACAATGACATTCTCCAGAAACCAAGCAAAGAAATGAATGGCTGGATGTACACCCATTGTCTTCATATACTGCAACACAACATAACAAAGAAAGTTAAAGTTAGGAAATAAATTTTCTCCTTCTCTTATTTTTTTTTTTTTTTTTTTAGCAAAACATGTTGCCACCAAGACACCACCAGCTCCCCAAAGGATGTCATCTTCCCCTCAGATGACTCGTCTCTTTCCCTTTTCCTGTGCTACCCCTTCCACTGCTCCCTGCTGGATGAAACCTGATTCTGAGCAGGCCCACCTCTGAGCTTATCACATACTAATATGAGGAATCCTAGTGCTCAGGCACAACTCTCTTCTGCATAGCATTACAGAACCAGATGTAAGATTACTGGGTCCTCCAGTGAGGAGTTTGCCTTTTTATACTCTAAAAAGTACTGAGGATATCTACAGCACTATATAAACAAATGTTTTTTCCCCAGCCTGTTGCTGAACTAAAAGGACCATGTGGATATGTTTGTAAACCTTTATGCATTAGCATGCAAATAATAATTTAATGAGGTATGAAGAATCACCCTTTTTTTTTTTTTTTAAATGCTTTTGGAAACATGCTAATACTACTTCTGAAGCGTTTTTCATAAAATGATCAAAATTAACCTTGTTAACTTGATTTAATATTTTAAAGCATTAAAAAAAAAAGGCCTCTCTTACAAAACAAAGTTTAGAGATTTAGATAATTTCCCAAATTAAAACTTTATGCAGCAGTAAAGACCAGTATAATTCTTTTAAAAAAAGGATATTTATCCATACAGAAAATGTATCATAAAACCCCGTGTCCTTCCATATGCTTAGCATCTGCTGACTAGCCATTGATGTAAGCAAATAATTGTCTCATTTTTTTCTGTCATCCTTCCTTATATTTCTGATAATTACACAGTAAATAGAAAATTTTTTATGAAAAAAAATCCCATTTTAATCACAAGGTCTTTTTCCAAACAACCATTTACAGTTTTCAACTTCAACTTTAATGGATCTTTTGCTTGCTGCTTTTTGTCTCAGAAAAAATATTTGCATACTAAGAGGACTGATGCTTAAACAACATTGTGAATCTGAGTTGGCAGGTAGAACTAGAACCTTCTGCCGAGAGGAAACAAGTGAAAACAAAGCCAGCTGGATGATGAGTACATAAAAGTACCTCAAAGTTTAAGTTTCGTATTTCAGTACACTTTAATAAATAAATTTTATTTTCAGAGGCTAATTTGCCTCTTACCTCTTCAAGATGAATTTCTCTTTCATAAACCAGCTTGCGAACCATGCCAGCAACTGAAACCATCCATGTTAACATCATCATAAGCGGGAAAAAAAACCCTATGTTGTTCAAGAATCTATGTATGTAAAGAACATATATGCAGAGTTGTTAGACCCCAAAGGTAAAAGATTTTTTTAGCAGAATGTTAATAGGCTAATACTAGGACTATTCTCAAAGTATGCACAAAATAAGATCCAACATGAGCAATAAAATTTATTCTTGTTCTGGTTAGAATTGCTTATTTTTCACCTACAACCTAAATATATGTGTTAGTACTATAATACTATATTAGTATTTGCCAACAATACAACTGATGTAATCACTCTTTAGAGCTCCATTTCAAAGTCAAACATAATTCAGATTTGTGACTATGGTAAAGCAATATACTTGGACAGTAAAGAATAGCATGAGCCAGTCAACTTCTGCTCCATTTTACTAGATTTATTACCACTGACTAGTTTTAAATTCTAATAGTCAGGATATTTTGACAGTTTCACAAAGAACAATTCTACGCCTTTTCTTTTGCTTCATCAACTTTGCACTGTACTTCTATATGTATCAGGAACCAATTTACAGTTTGTGTACAGGACAATTAAGGATGGAAAGTGGGTTTCTTAGCATAATCTAAGTTAGTTGCACAATACGTTGACACAGCCTCTGTCTAACAGACTACTCCACCGTACAGCTGCAGACAGCTCTCTGGCAAGTGACCCCTTAGGAGAAGTTGCATAAAGTGTTGTGGTCACAGCTGTTAAACAACATTTGCTATGCTGTAATATTCTGGTAGTGGACACACTGGTTCAATCCTGTGCTGAGATATACATTCACCCACCAGCATAATATATTGAATTAAAAAGCTGAAAGTTTACTTACAGATCACTGGTATGACAAGGGTAAGGCATGGCTTGCACCTGAATGGCTGGCACTGAGGTATCTGTCCCAGTCTGTGCTGAAATAATTGCCCTTTCAATCATGTCTTGAAGAGGAATAAAGATGTGGTTGTATTTAAACCCATCAGCTGGCAACTTCTGGGGATGGGATTTCCACGCTGGGTTTTTAATCAAATCTGTTCTCATGCTATAGAGAACACTGGTCCTAATTGTATATGAAATGTGTCGTGGCAGGAGTTTGCTAGAATCTTCTGTCTTGTTCTTCGGCGTATCAAAGATGATACCTGACACAAGAAGAAAAGGAGCTTTATACCCAAGCTTATACAATTTATGCTATTTACATAGCTAACTCATGGCCAATTATCACATGACAGTAGGATACATTCACCTGGCAGGGCAGGCCTCCAAAATTTCTTGACACCCCAAACACAAGAATGGTAGGTCTCACATAGACTTTTTTTTTAAAAAAATTCATGAATGTGAAATGTAAAAAATTATCCACGTGCAACAATCATTTTTATCTGAGGAAATTCTTTCTGTAATTTGCTTTTTTGAATTGTGCTTTATTCTCTTTGTATCCAGATTTAATCCCTTTTTGGGGATGGAACTCAACTCCACAGTGAACACAGTGGCCATAAAATTTGCCCATCAAAGGACGGCAACCCCTGGAAGTGAGTGACAAAGTAAACAGTACCAACCCACTAAAATTTACTATGATTTTTAATTTCTAAGTCAATTACAAAACTTCTGGTTTAGTGCAGCAGAATTTGCATGTTTATTTTCTCTAGCTCTGTATAAAAAAAAAAAAAAAAAAGAAGCAGATGAAAGCTTAATCTGTAGCTGCAAAGATGAAGTCAAATACAACATATTCATTATATTTTCTTTCTGGATGACCCAGAGTTTTTAGGACTTCTTGATGAATGTGAAATATTGACCTTTTTACCTTCAGAAAGGGGAGAGATGTCTTACCTACCACCTGGCCCTCTGAAAGATAATATGATATAGAATACTTGACTGTTGTGTAAAGCTTATCTTTTCAACCGGCCAATCTCATTTTCCCATTTATGCAAATAATTAATTTCCTAAAATAATTCCTGAGGCTATGAAGGCTTTGAAGACTACAAACAAACAAAGAAAGGAAAATTCCATTTTAGTTTCATATCTTACTATGGAAAGGAATGTATTCCTATATCTGAGCATGTAATATTGAAGTGCTGGACACAATAGGTCCCTTAAAATGTCATTTTACCTCTTTAAGCATGTGAAGAGATTATAAAGGTCATAGTACTGAAAAAAATCCCAAGAAATGTCTTGGCTTATGTTAACATATGACCCTTCTCTATACAAGTGGAAGTAAAATGGATCTAGAACTTGACAATTCAATTTTCTGAGGGCCAAGTTCTATTTGTCTGACTTTTCCCTTGAAGGGGGAAACAATTTCACTCCCTACGAAGTACTCCTGAGAAATTTTCCTTATCTAATTATATGGCCTGTTGGTGTTATATTGATAGAGGGTGGTCATTTCCACATTCTTCAAACAGCAATACCGTGCAGGTTACAGAACAAATATAGGATTCCACACTGAGTAGTTTCATTCTCTAGAACTGCTTTGACGTGTCTTCTGTTGTGTACTTACAGGAGTCCAGGAAGGTAATAAAAACCAAAACAACAGGGGAAAACAATTGTGGCACACTTTATACAGACTTAAATGGGGCTCTCTTTTGGAAAGGCTACTTGCAACTTAAAGCATTTTATGCAAGAAGAGAAAGTGTGTGCAATAAGAAAAACATTCTTGTCTTTTAAACTCATTTGTACAATTATTTGGTTCTCAGCAATAAGGATATAATGCAGAAAAAGGATAGAGAGTGTAGTCCCAGGGAAGAAAATAAATACGTCCATTGTTTAAGAATATATTTACTCTGAATAAACAAGTTAATTTCTCTGAGATGTTGGTTTAAGAATAAAACTTAGTAAAACCCCACTTTCTTTCCTCCTTTTTGCAAAGCCAAGGATGTAAGAATTAAAATTTGAAAGGATGTAAACTAGGTGATCTTGTCATAATAAGTAGTCAAGTTTCCTCAGTACTATAAATTTTTCAGCTCTTTTTATTCTACTTCAAAAATTTATGACTATTCCTTTCAATATTTTGTTAGAAATAACAGACTCGAATGATTCACTTAGCAGTTCCACAAATAAAACAATATAATTAGTCTTTATATCATCTATTACAGCATTCACATATTGAGGAATATCTCTAAGGTGAATATGCTTTTTATATTGCATGTATTTTATGTGTTTTAATACACACTTTGAAACTGTGTAAGCTTAACCTATCTTATCAATAGACATAGACAACAACTACAAAGTCTGATTTTTCTGTCAATATACATATAAAATAAGGTACTTACTAGCCAAAAAATTATTTTGCTGCATGAGTTCATTAGCCTTCTCCTCCAATTTCTCAACAGAGTCAAAAGGCTGGAAACGGTCCAGTAACACACAGGAAGAGATATTTACTACAAGCTGTGACAACAGGTCAATCTGTTTACTTGCTGAGCTGTTAAGCATCTTGTTCATCATAGTTTCTAAAATCAGAAAACAAATTGAACTTGCTTAGTTTTAATGAACAGAACAGAAAGGTATGTTCTCACTTGCACATCCTATAACAGTAAATATCCTTTGTATTTAAAAAAAAAAAAAGGAAGAAGTTTTAAAAACACAGGAATTTTAGTGTGAACTTGTGGAAGTGTAGTTTGTGTTTCACTGGCTTTTACAAGTTCTCGGCTACTTTTCCCTTCGCTTTCAGAGCAACAAAAATGTAACAAATTCTAGCAAAGCTCTAGAAAGAAACCATGTCCTTGAAGCTGTAGGATTATTAATATTTCCTGATCTTTCCATAACTACTCCCACAAATACAAGTGAATTACTGTACTTCGACCATTAAAACAGAGATACATCTCTTTCATCTAGTAACATATTGTCCATTTCTTCTCTCCTTAACACTGCAAAATTTCAAGCAGCTTGTTATATAGAACATAAGCATTTTGACTCAAGCCCTACATTTAAAAAGCATCTGAAAAAAGGCTACAACCCCTCCATTTTGACTTTGATCTTATCTATGGATCCAGGATGAATGTGTACCTCAACCAAAGCCTGGTTTCCAAAAGCACTGAGCCTTTGGAAGAATTCAGATCTTCACCCATTGGTAGAGAATGTAGACATAGTGTTATATCTTTATGTTTGAGAGAATAACCAGAAGATAGCATGATCTAGAAACGATCTTAACTCATCTGGATTTAATGGAAACACCTGAATTTCTCAGGTAATAAATAATGTCATAAAATATCCAACAAAAGTTTCCATCTTAAATTTTTCAAGACACACTTGAACATATAGGCTTTAAAAAGTATATGTGGTGACCTCGTTTGATAACAGTGGTGACAGATAAAGCCTGAATCATAGATGTTATTCAGCATCAGCACAGGAAATATTACAATAGAAAGGCAGATTAAGTGGAAAAATATATGGAGTAGTCTGTAGAAGGGACATGATTACCAGTGAGAAAGGATAAAGATCACAAGGCAAGAAGATAGAGGAACTGATAGTCTTGTAGTCTAGAACTCAGAAGACATGCAAGCAATGACAGGGTGAATTCATGGGTTGAGAGAAAACAGCTCTAAATATAGATACTATATGTCTACATTACCACTATCCTTGAGGAGGACAACAAAGGAAATACCTATGCTGCTACTTGTTTTGTAGCATAGAGATAACAGAATATTCCTAACATTAAGCCCAAAGAGTAGGGGTTAAACTTCAGACATATTTTTATATTTATAAATATATATGTGTGTGTGTCCATAGTTATATATAGTCCTATATATATACACATCAAAAAAAAAAAGATAACCAGAGATCTCTTCACCAGCTGATCTTTGAAAGACCTTAATTTGAAATCAATAATTAACTTTAAAAACTTCTCTCTAATGAATTGAACTATTGAATATGTTAGCATAAGAAATACCAACTAGCTTGCGGTTTGCTTGGAGTACGGCATACTTAAATGTTTCTGGAAGCAAAACATTGTTTTTCACAATGCAGATTAACTTCTATACTCTAGTGTAGAAATAACACATATAAATGAAAGATAAAATCCACAGGAAAGTTTTAGAATTCAGATCTATAGAATTACCTATCATCTTGTATTATTCCAAGTTATAAATGTAGCAATTATGAATAACAACTGTGCAAATCTGTTTTCAATGTTATCTTCATACTTTGTTACATACCAACTCAGCCCTCATCTTCCGATTAGATCCTTTAACCTATCACTAAGTAACTGGGAGGAAATACAACTGTTTTATATAATTCTACTAGATAGAAGTGCTATTTAAGTAAAAGGTTGCAAGAAGAATAAATTGGAATGAACCAGCAATGAATGAATTTAGGTCAGAAATTCAGAGAAAGTTTCTTGCTATCAGGTGATTTTGGTGGTGGCACAGTTTTCAATTATGATGTTAGAGCTATTAATTTCCAGCTTTCTATATACACATAAAACTACTTCATTACAATGAGGACAGCAGAGGGGTAGCATGAAGGGAAGCTGCCTTTCCTTGGAAGTGAAAAAATACTTCACATCTGGAAGAAATCACAGAAGGACAAACGAGATACTCAACGAGCAAGAAACTAAAAGAAGATCCTGCAGCACAACTGCCTCCCAGTGTCTCTTGAGAGGTTCATAAGGACTGCACCCAGCAAGGATGTCACAAATTCTAGCAGGACAGGTTTTATATAAAATTGGTTACAACCAGGAAACTATTGCAAGTTGCTGGGTCAGAAAGCACAGAGGAATACAGTTGACTTGCCCACACACAGCTAGTTTAGAAAGTAAAGAAGGGTTTAAAAAGAAAACCACAAACTTTTCTGCCCTCAGTTAAACATTTACTTTGTTACAGGTGAGTAAAACTGACAAAGTAACCCTGTAAAACAGATTTAGAAATTTATAACTTTGTGAGGTCTTTTAGCATGATAATTTTATATAGAGAGGTTGGAAGCATTCTACATCAATCCACTGTGTCCACAACAATTTCCAGCAGGAGTAGCGGGATGAATATCATGTCACTAAGACTGTTAACCTGTTGTTATAGACTGTAGAGAAGTAAAAAAAAGATGCAAATACAAGCACCTTGGATTTGAGCCTAATTAGAAGTCAGCTTAATGTGAGTGTAGATGTAATAAACCAAGGGAATATTTGCTTTATTTAGAAGACAAAATACATAATCACACAGATTAGGTGGTTTTAGAAAATCGGATCTTTGGATGGAAATAAACAGATTGTGAGTGGTAAAACCAATAATATATATGGATATATTTAAGAGTTTAGTAGGATTCAAGCAAAATAATTAGAGGACTAAAAAGCTGATGCAGTATGAGAGTAATGAAATTTAAAAAAAACCAAAACATAAGAACACGGGTTTACAGTAACAGCTACACATGATTATAGAATAATAAACAAAAAAGCATATGCAAAATCAACATAAAAATAGGAACACAGAGTCATATTTCAAAAAGCAAAATGACAATGTGAATTTGGAAAAGAAGAAGAATCAAAGTGTAAATGCAGAATAGCGCTCTGGCACTTTGGACAGATCAGCTTCCCAAAGGCATAAAGGCTATTGTGATCTATAGGCCATATTGATTTTCACTTTCTATATGATGTTAATTTTATTGACTGTATCCCATTAGAATAAAGAAATTCTAGTTTCATAAACCATTCTACTTAAATTATTTCCTGTATTCACCATCCAAAACTATTAACCTTTTATTACTTATTGTCAAATGTCCTTGTCTCTGTTAAAAAGCTATAGGTTGAGAAACACATGCACAAATTTCTGTGATGACGTTGTCTGCAACAGTGAAGATGGACCTGATAACTCCAGAGATCTTGATATCTACTTAATGAAATATTTTTTGCCCATAACCTATCACGTAGTTCCCAGTGTTAGGTCCAAACAAACAAAATCCATCTGTTACTCAACTAATATATTGAGACTGCTATGTTTCCAGGAGGCATTGTAGGTTAAGAGAATTGCTCTTTCCTCCCTTCTGTCTTTGCAACTGTGTGATTCTGTGGGGTCCTTTCCAGTTGTACTGTGACCCAGTTTCACCATGAGGGGTGAGCTGTGCCTGACTCAGACTAGGCAACAGTTTAGTGGTTAAGAAAATTTACCCAAGAAATAGCAAATTGAAGTTTGAGTCCCTTGCCTAAGAAGGATACTGAGCCCAGATTCTTATTTTCTGGATTGAATTCTGGACAACATTTGCCATTTTTCTTAGTGAAAGTGTGCATAGCTAGTCCTAGCCTTCAAATGCTGCCTTCAAATTAAGGCCAGTTTCAATTAAATCTCACATCCTGTGTGCAAAAGAAAAGCCAAGAACTTCAGCTCACACCAACAGCACCAGCTCAGGGCAGTAGTAAAATTTAAAACTGAGAACTCACTTCGCCATTTACAAGCTTACAGGAGCTTTTGTGGGTTTTTTTTCTCATCTTCTGCTTAGAGGCAGGTACCAAAATCCAATAAAAGTTGCACTTCAGCTACATTTATTTGTTTATTTTAGCTCTAGATTTAATTCTTTAACTGTAACTTAATAACTTGTATTGATGTAAAGTCCATTTTTTCCAGCAATGAAGGCCACACAGCCCCTTCATGGGGGCATCTGAGAGCTCATCACTGCCCTCCTCCATCAGGCAACTGGAAGAGATCTGTGTCTGGCTCATAATTACCCTAACACTCACTCACAACAAACTACACAGGTCTGTCCTCTCTACCACTATCTTCCTCTAGGAAGCACCCAGCTCCCTTCATACATGATGGACACATGATGTCACATGTCTGTTACTGAATTTTATCCCACTTTTAGCTCTTTCTGGTGCGTAAAATCATGAACGTCTCTTAAATATCATTATGCTCTGCTTTGGTATGGACAGTTCCTGCTGGCAAATGTCACCAACCATTTTAATTATCATGCACCTACCCTACTTACAATGGGACATATTGATTATTTTTCTATTATCAAATTCTTATGCAATCTTTAAGTAACTTAAGTTTCCAGTATAATCCTTTCTCTTCTCCTGCTGAAATCACTCCATAACCAAGATTATTTTTTGCAATAATCCTCTGTTATAAACTGTTCCCTTTGGGATATCTATCTGGCGCTGGAGGACTTACTCTCTACTCCTGAATGTTTGGCTGCCAGGGCTCAGTACCAATGCAGAAAGGGTGTAGCCAAGGACAGCTGTGACCCAGGGGGACACTACTGGGCAGCCCTACGCAGACAGCTGAGTCATGGCCACTGCTTTATCATCAGAGCTGCACATAGCTGTTTCAGGGTTTGACTAAGGATGCAGCTCCCACCACATCACAGCCTGGCTGTGGACCTGGCCATGGACCTGCTGATCTGGGCTCAGACTCCTACCCACAGGGTTACAACCTGGCCTGGCCTCAGCATTGTTCCCATATCACCTCCTGGACATCCCAGCTCTGGGTCTCATGCTGGTAACTCTGCTGACCTGAGCCCAACCTTTCTCCTCCCTGATTACAATCATATCTCTATATCAAGGAGACCACACACAATTAATTCTCAATAAAAGGAGAGAAAAAAAAAATACAGACAGATTTTGATTAAACACACTGTACCCAATCTTATTTTCTATTTCAATTTAAAGTATATAGATTTTGTTCAAAATTTACAAATTTTACCACCACATAATGGAAATGTGGCTACTGGGATTACTTCTCCCTTCCCTCCTTTTAAGTATAGCTTCCATGTTTATAACTCTCCCACAACAGTTTGCCGCTTCTAATTTGTTACCAGATTTTTCAAGTCTTTCAATATTTTGAAAGGCAAATTATCCAGTCACTCAGAAGAAAAAAGACAATTAGAACTATTTAGACTAACTCAACAAAAAAATTTAAAAGTCTGGCACCTTAGTATCATTTAAGTAGGTAAAAGTTTAAATTTCAACTAAATGTAGTTCTAAGTTCAAGTTAAAGTCTAATAAGGATAATCAGTACCTGCACTTCTATGTACATACCATATACTTGCATTTTTTTCAAGAGTTTTTCCATGTCAATATCCAAATTACTTTCTATGAAGTGCTTTATGAAATTGTTTTGCAGTGCTTCCTAAAATGAAAAGTGATACATGTTACATCAGGTTTATCTTCCCTAAAGAAATAAAAATATACATATATCCCTTCCAACTCTGACAATTCCATGATTCCGTGATATGTATTCATGTTCAATTCCATTACCAAGACTTCCTGCATAACACTGGAGAATTCACTTAGCCTCTCCATGTCTTCAGTCTTCCGCTCTTAACAGGTTAACTCCACACATTTTAGATAAACAGCAGAACATATACTCCCCATTGCTGTACGTCACTGTTCTCCTTTATTGCAAATATTTTAACTGTGACCCCATTCTAATGTCCTTGCAAGTCTGCTGGGACAGAAACCCATTTTCTTTTCCTGCAAGACTTTAGGGCTATTATGCTATTAGCACTGGCAGTAGTAAAAAAAACATCTTTTAAAAACTGGCATTTGGGAATTCTTTTCACTTCTTTACCTCATTTGCCAAGTTCCAAGAGGTGGGGGGTGTGGGAATTATTAGCTGTACAAGAGAATCCTGGGATCTGCAATTCTAATGCATGATTACTAACATCGTTCCTTATTTGAACTTAAAAGTAATGGTTCAATCGATATGTATGGGACATGACAGGATTCTGCTTATTTTTGCAAAGTGTAACAGCCATGCATGTTTTCAAAAGTCAAAGATAGAAAAACTAAATTTTATTGGGGAAAACAACAGGACAGGAATATGTAGAATGGGAGAAATCCCAGTTACAACAATGCTCTTTTCTTTTTTTTTAAGTCAATATTTCTCACATCAGTTTTTTTATCAGATGCACACATTGTGGAAAAAGAGATGATAAACAAGCAAGTTTCAGGAAATATTTCCTACAACCTTACATTTGTTTTAAATAAGTATATATAGCTTACTTACAAGTAGGTATACCTACTTGTTTTATTTCTCCTATTGCCTGGTAATATTGGATCTCATGAGGCAACATTGCTTTTAAATATTTTCACGTCAGAATTTTCTCAGTATCACACTGTAGGCTCATAACCTAAAGCTAATCTGCCTCTTTTCAGGTCTTTTCAAACCTGAAGCCGGATAGATGGGCAGTTTCTACATGTACAGAAATTCTGCCTAGATCACATAGCAAATAATTGGAAAATAGGAAGCCCTCCCACAGTTCACCAACCTGCAGTTGTGAGACCGCGAGGACATTCCCACTGGTTTTAAAAACCTCAGACATCCTAAGCCATGTTTCAGAATAAGTCTTCAAGTTTTCCACAAAACCAAAAGTGAAATTAGCCTGGGAAAAAGAATACACGGAGACAAATGAAGTAAAAACTGTGCGTAGCAAATCTTAAGAAACAGGAAAAATTGGCATGCTTCAGATCTTCTGCAACACCTTTCCATTTCACTTTGGTAGTCAGCAGCAAGGTTATCCATGTTCTCTATTTTCTACTTAAGAAATGAAAAGTATTTGTTACAGTCTCTGAATACCAAACAAATCAAAGACTTCTTGCAGAGTGTATGTTTCCTACCTTAAGTAACATAAAGCTCTCTTTATTATATAGTGTCTTTTTCATAAAGAGTATCATAGAGGTTCTTCAGAAAAACATGAAAAAAATACAGTTAGGACATATTCAAAAGTCAGACTTTACAGACCTTGTTGGTCTTTTATTCAAACTACTTTAACTGAATATATAATAAAAGTGAAAGTTGGAAACATGGTCAGGGCAATAAATTCAATTGATCAATCTAGTTCAAATTACTCACAGAGGAACACGCCAGTATAGGAAAATATCCTTGGTCCCAGTCAAATGTAAGCTACAATTTCTCTCAGCCACCAGCAAATAACCATTTTTTCCAGTCTATTTTAAACAGATCACAGGTGTACTCAAGATTAGAAAATATTGCAGCATCTTTTTGTTTAAATTGGTGTTATCAGTCACAGAAGTGCATTTAAGAACAATCCAGCATAGTTATTATGGTAGAGATCGTGACATTTCCCAGCAAAGTGTCTGCAATGAGTTGTAAACTCCAATTTGGGACAACACTTTTTGCAATAATTACTATTGAAAGTACATCATTTTTTCCATTGTATTTTAAATGCCTTTTCCAAAATCCTACTCCTAGCACAGCATGGGAAAACAATTCGTGGTGGTTCTTTCTTTCCATTTGTAGTACAGAAGGCCCCATAGAGACCCTTGCATGTAAGTTCATTTTCCTAAAAGCATTTATGCATTTAACTTATATGAGATTCTTCATTCCACTTACAAGGGAGAGTGATTCTAAACGTTAAACTGAAATTTGGTGTCAAATCAGCTAAACAAGTTCTTTTGTTAGCAAGCTACTTACACAGAAGCCTCGTAGACTGAAATCACAGGCCTGAATATCAGGATCATGTAACCCACTGCCCAGGCATGATGTCTACAAGCTGAGGGAGATCAGAAAGGCTACAAGGGTAGCAAACAGCCAATATGGGAGAGATTGCTATTTCCCCAGTACAGAGAAGCACAGGTCACACTAACACAAGGAGATCAAGTTTTCAGACCTCATTAGAAATTGTTATATCAAGCAGCTTCTAAGATCTGAGCTCAGATCTTACTACTTTTTGACTTGATTCTGAACAGCACAAAAGGTTATTTATTTTTTTGCTGAAGTCACCTTCAAAGAGCTACAGTAACCATAACCTGCTTATATTCAACCTCCTTATACAAACAAGAAGATATTACTGTAGCAGCATGGATTTTTGGAAGAGATTAACTTTATATTACGTAGAAGCTTATTTGAAAGAAATTAAAAGCAGTGAAGGGGTAAGATGTGTGCAGGAAATACAGAGACTATTTAAGGCAGCATAGAGGAAACTGGACAAATACATATACAAAAGAAGAGTGGCCAGCAGGTCAAGGAAGGTGATTCTACCCCTCTACTCCACTCTGCTGAGACCCCACCTGGAGTACTGCATCCAGCTCTGGAGTCCTCAGCACAGAAAGGACATGGACCTGTTGGAACAGGTCCAGAGGAGGGCCACAAAAATGATCAGAGGGCTGGAGCACCTCTCCTATGAAGACAGACTGAGAAGAGTTGGGGTTGTTCAGCTTCGAGAAGAGAAGGCTCTGGGGAGACCTTATAGTGGCCTTGTAGTACCTAAAGGGGGCTACTGGAGAGATGGGGAGGGACTCTTTATCAGCAAGTGTAGTGATAGCACAAGGGGTATTTTTTTTAAACTGAAAGAGGGAAGATTTAGATTAGATATTAGGAAGAAATTCTTTACTGCAAGGGTGGTGAGGCATTGGAACAGGTTTCCCAGAGAAGCTGTGGATGCCCCATCCCTGGAAGTGTTCAAGGCCGGGCTGGATTGGGCTTTGAGCAACCTGGTCTAGTGGGAGGTGTCTCTGCCCATGGCAGGGGGGTTGGAACTCGATGATCTTTAAGGTCCCTTCCAACTCTAACCATTCTATGATATCTGTCCATCAAAAAAAGATTTGAAAAAGACTTGAGAAAGACCATATGCATGCACACACACACTACACAGCAGGAAGTTATTAGAAAACATCCTTTTAAAAACCTGAAGTTACATCCAAATAAGAAAACAAGAAAGATCAGGAAAAAAACCCCTTGAGTAACCTTGTCTAGTGGAAGGTGTCCCTGCTCGTGGTAGGGCGGTTGGAACTACATGATCTTTAAGGTCCTTTCCAATCCAAACGTTTCTATGATTATATGAAAAAAGGGTTCTGTTTAAATTTTTTTTGCTTTCTCATTCACCACAGGAGGCCTTTGGGAATTTCCTGTGTCAGAAGTCTTCTACATGAAGAATGCTTTAGAGAATCTATCTTGAACGTAAGGAGCAGTAAAAAAAAGGGTCATACAATTTAACATAATGAACAATAAGTAGTTTCCAGGACAAGATAACATCCAGCCAAGAATTCTAAGAGCGCTCAAGGATTAAATAGTTGAAGTACTCACTGTAGTGTAACCTCCTGATTAAAATTCCCTGGTTATCAGGGAACTGAAAAATAACAAATGCAATGTTATTCATAAAAGATGCTAGGGGAACTAGTGGACTACAGACTAATAATTCTGAAGTCTGTACTAAGTCAATTTTAATTTTGCTATAATAATAAATAAATACAATACATAGTATAAATACAATAAATAGTAGTGGAAATAGAGAATGAAAATAAATATATTTGGGAGATATAAACACAGGATTTTAAATTTTAGAGAAGAAGTTTCCTGAGTTGAAGTTGAAGCAAGTGAGGAAGTTGTTGATACAGAACACATCACCACAGGCACTATGAGTACTAAGCATTAATATAAATTCCAAAAGCAAGTGGACAAATTATAGCAGTGAAGTTCTGACAAGCCTGACCCTCAAGTTTTCAGAAGTTGGGACAGTATTTGGGGGGAATATCATCTTATGGACACGCGCTCTTCTGTTCTTCCCTATACAGCCTTTACTAATTACAGTAGGAATCAGAACCTGGGGCAAGAAGAATGCTTAATCTTACATGGTAAAGCAACTCTTGTGAGTTTGTATGCTAATGACCAGAGGGACTTTGATGTTTAATAGAAATTCTCTTTAAGTTCTCTTCTTCCTAATCAATGAAGATCCATTAAAATGAATATTCTTTGTAACATCTAGGCTGGATATTGCCTTTGATTAAAATTAGAGTCTTCAATATCAACTACAGTCCTGTTTGGATTGAATATGTCTAAGCCTCTTCCCTGATGCAAGAATAAATAGAAATGGTATTTTGAACTTATTGAACTGCTTTTATAATGACATCTTTTAACAGGCTGACAAGTCAAGTGTGCTTATGCAGAGCCAGGGAGGATATGTAAGTTTAGAATATGAACTTATGCAACTCAATATTGTTTTTTCAATTTATACTAGACAAAAAGACAGGAAACATTAATTAACTTGCTAGACTAGTTTTCGTTCTTTCATTTCTCAATTGCCTTTCTACATTTAATTTATTTTTTCCCTGACTGTTCCAATTACAAAGAAATAGCACAAAGTTGTCCTAATATGACTACCTGAATATAAGATCAACTCTGAGAATCTTTTGAAATAAGAAATACTTTCATAAGATCACCTTATCAATGGAAAAATGTTCAGTTGTGAAAGCAAGGCTCAAAGACATCACACGTGGTCTTTGAACTCCTGGATGCCAGTTATCACTGAACTTTTTTTGCTCCCAATCAACGCTGCAGTCTGTATCTGTGATGGGCACTGTTATTCTACACATTAGAACTGCTGACTTCTTAGAAAGAAAAAACAGAAATCTCACAATTTATTTAAGAATGGTCAGTTATACAGTCTTGAAAAAAAGTAGTCCATGTGAAAAACTTACAGAATCTATTAGTATACAAACATCAATGTTCTTTTTAGCTTTAGTCCTCTACTTTTTTCTTCTGGTGAATAGCTGCCATGTGGTCACATAGTCTAAAGGAAATTAGAACTTCTGTTCCAATTTCAGTAGAATTGTCTTAGTAAGGGCTACAGGGTCGGTTTTTAGTAGTTGCATTTGAGATAATTGGGACAATATTTTTCATTTAAATTTTTTTTCTGTTCCAGCAACAGTTGATAGGCTTCTGTAATAAAACAAAAAAATTTTGAAGAATCTTTCCTACTACTTTCATGTTTACACATAAACAGATACACATCCACAATTGTTTGTTAAATCTACAGGTTTGGAGGAAGGGTGGGAGTGTATTTACACAGATTCCTGAATAAACTGATGGAACTTTTGTGAGCCTGAAAAATACCTAAAGAGAATGAGACATTGTGCTAGAGGCACCTACTAGAACCTTTGTATTGTTCCAGAGCATTAAAAAAAAAAAAAAAACACCACCACAAACAAAAGCAACCACTAAACCCAAAAGAACACAAGCAAACTTCATTCTGAATTGTACTACTCAGTCTTGATTTCAGTAAAAGATCTATAGGCAAATACAACGTCTGTCAGGAGATTTATCTTACAGATGCTTTTAAGAATGTGGGTTTGGCATATTAATTGTCAAAATAATGTGGAAATATCTTAAGTACATTATTCTAAATTTCATTGTAATATAGAATATAATTATGTATCCAAAACAATGTGGAATTTTCATCATTTCTTACAACTCATTCTTTATAGAATTTCGATCTATTAAACATCAAGAGCAGCTTCAGTTTTTAGCTGGCTAAAAATTTTAGATTAATTATACTCAAGTCCAGAGAGATGACCTGTTGCACGAATTAAGTTATTTAACTGCGAAATATGAAATCACTGAAACTTTATTTCTGATGCAAAGCAGAAACTATAAAGTTACCTAGTATCTGCTACCTAGCATGTGCTTTTCGGCTTAGGGGTTTTTTACTATCTTTTAGTGCACAAGTACAGAATACACTGTACTTCATTTACATGGAAAGCAGTTATCACATTTAAAGTTACTACAGTCTTTTTGTGTACCACTTACAAACAGTAATGTTTTTTTCTAGATTTTAAATTAACCTAAACTGTAATTCTTACAATAAGTAATATTCCAGGGTAAAAATCATATATTTGCAAGGTAAATGGAAAATTTGCTCAGAAGTCTAATCCCTCCTCTTACAGAAGTGCTTCAAAGCTAGTAATGAACAAACATCTCATTGCAGATAACCATGCTCAAGACAGAGTACCTACCATACCAAAACTGCAGAGACAATAAAACTGTTGAATAATATCAAGTCATCATCAACCACACATACGGCAGCCCAGCTACTACTGATCATTCATACTAGTGGTGTTAGAAACATAATCAAGAGGGATGCACTATAGATTGTTTGGGGTTTTTTCCAAACACAGCTCAGTGACTCACTCAGAATAGGCTTTCATTCCTGGTGCATCCCATCCCCTCAGTTCCCTGTGCTGCCCTATTAGAGTTCCCATCATAAGCAAATGATGAGGGCAAAAGCTGACTTGGAATATGTATATCCTACACCTTGATACAGCATGATTCACATGACACTTTTTTGATCTTTCTATACGAGGTTTAAGAGGCTTAAGAACAAAATTCTGCTTTTCACACTGAGATGAAACAACTGTAACAACTAGGATAAATGTTAAGAGAAATATTAAGCTTAAAGTGGGAACAAGGTGAGAACTCAGGGACATGGTGGATTCAGTTTTCTGAAAGGCAATTATCCAATTGTTTCTACCTACCCTGAAAGAAGTGGACCTTTAAAATGAAGTACAAAGACAAAATCAATAAACAGAAATAGTGTTTCTTTTGATACTCACCTTCTCCATGACCAGGTCAATCATGCTGATGTTTGAATTGTACAGTATCTTCCCATGTAATAAAGGTTTCACAAAAGTCCATAGCAAAACCCCATTAGAAGACTGCAAAATTTCCTGATAAAGCTTCAAGCAAAATGGAGCTGCAAAAACAAAGACAGACTCACATTTAAGACAGACAACATAGGTGAGGTTAGATTATTATTTTTTTAATTCAAAGAAAATCTTGAGTCTTGATTTAGAATTTGCCTCAGCACCGTGCCAAAGACCATCCAACTACCACTAAGCAATCACTACAGGTCCCTAAATAGAAATTGTTTATCCCCAGTCTATGACAGTGTTGAGGATGAAGACACTAGACATTAGACAAAAAAAAAAAAAAAAAAAAAAAAAATTAGAATCCAAAGAGCTTCTCACATTTGTGAAAAGCATCCTGTGAACCCCTTCTATCCTAAAAGTTACATTAGAAGTTACATTAGCACATTTTAGAGTGGAAGGACACATGCAAAACCTCTGCCCACAAAACAAACGCTCGGGGAAGAGTCCCCCTTGAAAAAAAACAGACTCACTCCACACCCTCAGTTGTTCCGTAGCTTTCTATTCCTATCTAAGAAAGAAATAGGAATACACAAATTCCTTCACAAATACAGACTTTTTTATTTGTATAATTTCACAAGAAACTTCCAGAAATCCAGAAAAAAAAAAAAAAAGGCATAACTGTTAACTTCTTGAGTTGAAAAAGATAATCAGTTGTCCATTCACTGAATTTCACTGAATTTTTAGAGTTGGAAGGGACCATAAGGATCATCTAGTCCAACTCCCCTGCCAAAGCAGGATTGCCCAGAGCATGTCAGAGCATGTTACTCAGGATTGCATCCAGGCGGGCCTTGAACATCTCCAAAGAAGGGGACTCCACAACCTCCCTGGGCAGCCTGTTCCAGGGCTCTGTCACCCTCACGGTGAAGAAGTTTCTTCTCATATTTGAGTGGAACCTCCTATGTTCCAGCTTGTGCCCGTTGCCCCTCGTCCTCTCACTGGCAACCACTGAAAAGAGTCTGGCTCCCTCCTCCTTCAACCCACCCTTCAGATACTTAGAAGCATTGATAAGGTCTCTCCTCAGCCTTCTCTTCTCCAGGCTAAAGAGTCCCAGCTCTCTCAGCCTTTCTTCATAAGGGAGATGCTCCAATCCTTGAATCATCCTCGTTGCCCTTCGCCGGACTCTTTCCAGTAGTTCCCTGTCCCTCTTGAATTGGGGAGCCCAGAACTGGATGCAGTATTCCAGTTGTGGCCTCACCAGTGCAGAGTAGAGGGGGAGAATGACTTCCCTCGACCTACTAGCCACACTCTTCCCTATGCAGCCCAGAATTCCTTAACCCAAAATTCCTTAACCCAAAATTGTATTCCTACATCAGATGGGGCTATTAATGCATTAGGGTGTATGTCCTTCAGAACTGGGATCTAAGGAATAGCTTCCAAGATATCCTACCGCACTTGCACTCAAGCATTTAGATTTTTATGCCCAGCCCATGTGTTTGGGGTTTTATTATTTATTATGAGTGGATTTAGAAATATCCCATTTCCAGTGCTGTGAGGAAATATGAAAT
This sequence comes from Numenius arquata, assembly GCF_964106895.1. Lineage (NCBI taxonomy): Eukaryota > Metazoa > Chordata > Aves > Charadriiformes > Scolopacidae > Numenius > Numenius arquata. The sequence goes on from NC_133579.1 coordinate 44,300,355, forward strand.
AATGTCATTGACTTCTCAAGGAAGACAAATTATTGTACATAACGGAACACTAAACCAAAAACATTTAAAATCCTGCCAAAAGTTAAAGAAACAAATTTCAGAAATGTATCATTAGGAAAACCCCATTCCTTGCCCAAATGTTTGCTTTTTTAAAGGAAACAATCATTACCAAACATAATCATTGCTAAAAGACAGCAAAGAATTAAGAGTCTCCAAACTGGCCAGTCAGTAATGTCAATATGCTACAGACACAGAAGACTTGCTAATCTCAGTTTGCTGTGATTTTCAGAAAGTCATTGGCAAGTGCCTGGTACACAAAATACATACAAGTTAATCACTGTAAAAGAATACAAATCAAGTTTCTGTAGTGTCATAGAAATTTTTAATTTTCATTTTCCATTGCCTCATTTACCAATTTGTAGAATATGGGAAACAGTTTTGATTCACTTATAGGAATGATGGAACTAACTGGATGCTTTAAAGATATTTTTCAAGGTCCTATAGTAAAAGGTCTTACGACACTCCAGTGTTGTGACAATATTAAAAAAAAAAAAAAAAAAAAAACAAACAAAAAACGAAAAAACCCAAAGAAACAGATATTGCTTCTGGCCTAACATCTTTGAAAGAGATTAAGTCCCAAACAATCTCTCTCATTAGCCATCCTGCTAACTCCATTCTTCAAATGGGAAAGAAAAGCAGAACTGCCTGCTTACTGCTATCCTACAGACAGGTGACAAAGGCTATGGCAGAGCTCTGGCTCCATCTTAAGAGTCCCAGCCAAGCCAGAGTCAGTGTCTGGCTGCACAAACTAATAGATGATAGAGCCATGATTCACAGTCACAGGTTCTTCCCGAGTGACACTCTATCACTGTATTTTTCTCTTGCACAGGGCCACTGAGGCACTAGCAAGGTTATTAACTATATTAAAATTAAACAGAATAAGTCAAGTGTATATTGAAGAAAGGGAGCAAAGGTGAAATTATGTAAGAGAGAAGAGATTTTCTGGGCACTTGATAAAGAAAATAGGAATATCAACTATCAAAAAAAAATATTTTATCCAGAGGGCTTGCATATTTTACTGCACAATAATACCACAGCTTTGTGTTCACAGAAGAAAGGCATGCAGCAATAAATTCTCAATCGTGTACCTCAAAGATATATTTTTAATACAAAGTGCTTTAAAAATCCAAATAAATATGTCTCTAAGACAGGAATATTCTTATTTATTATTAGCAAAGATAGAAAACAACTAGAACCCCTTCTGTCTCATCCACAATTATCTCATAGCCATATAACTTTTATTGATCAATCCTTGTGCTCAGGATTACAGTGTCGACTGAGATGTCAGCTGGTATATAAACATTTCCATTCAAGAGAGGAAAGAGTCTCTAAATTCTGAATGCATACATGCAACTTGTGATTGATAGTTTTTCTTACTTGAGTCTTCAGGAATGCCGTATTTTGCCATATTGTCTTCCAAGAGTCCCATGATTCTGGGCATGTCAATGAACAGGTTTGCATTGCTGAAAAATGAAGATTCTTCTTTACACACTGCCTTGATTACAGATTCCAGGGATCCAACAGCTGAACTTCTGAACTGCCCACCTTGTAAGAACTAGAAGAAACAAAGAGAAATACAGATGAATCAAAGTTACTTTTAGTAGCTTCAGGGAGTAGCTCTGGTGTTCTCTCAATATTGGCATCCAAGGAGTTTGACAAAATTAGGCTGACGAAACTGCCTACAAGAATGAGGGCCTGCTGTGCTCTTCTCTGTTCTCCTGATCACGTTTATCATGGGAGTTTTAAAAAAAAAAAAAAAGTAATACTGTTTTAATTGCCAGGATACTCAATGAAAGACACTAGTATAATGTTCTACATTAAATTTTGAAAAATACTGTGCATTGGTTTGGCAGAAAAGGAATGAAAATATAAAGACAACTGGACTAGAGATTCCTTGATGTCAATTTCAGTTTTCACAAAGTCTGCTCTTCTGGTAGATTACTCCTGTAGCACAAAGACAGCAGGAACAGCCAAAACCATTTTGCATACATTTGCAGTGACAACAGTTGTTAAGAAGAAAAAAACGCATTCAAGTGCACATGCCCTAAAAGCCTATTTTTCAAGTACATCTTTTAGCTTGTTAGATGTGCCTCTAGTTTTTGCACATATTGGGTCATACTAGCATTTATTATTGCCATTTGCTCATGACTAGCATACATCTAATGAGTAGAGCAATCTGACTGCTTTTATGGCTTAAGTGCCGTCATTCACGACATTGAAAAAAAAAAAAAAAGAGAGAAATTAAAAAACCAAACGCAACCAGCCTCCTCTGTGCAGCTTCATTTTTAAAAAAAATGTGCTCGATTGTAACTGGTATCTCATGGAAGGCTGTACAGGTGCGCAGTTCTAAGAGAGGATACAACTCTGAGGCAACATGCTACTAGAGTATAACTGAGGGATGCATTGGCCCACCTGATGCAGATGCTTGTCAAGAAAAATGTAACTAGACTATCAGATATCATTTGAAAACTGCACAACTGGCAAATAGATGAAAGACTGTGACATGTCAACCAAATACATTTGACACCAAAATAAATTAGCATTTTATCACCGGAATGATATCTTTTAAACAGAAGAGTCAGTTTTCAAAGTGGCATAGCACTTTACATGAAGAATAATTCACAGACAGTTTAGAGATTGTGCTGTTAGAAACAGTTTATCCTGATCAATGCATTTACTGAAGTGCCAGGTGCTTCTTTAGTAATCCTGGAGGAATATTAGAAGTGTTATTTAAAACTCAGTGTTGGCTGCTCCCAAAATCTGACTTTTTGCATACGGTTTCAGCATACAGCGTAGCAAATAAAAAATATCCATATTTCATATCATCATCATCTACAGCTCTTGAATGGATCTGTTGGCATGGACTTTACTGGAGGAATAAACTTTATTTATGCACAACGCTGAATAAAAGTGGGTTTGAATCCTTATTAGTGACTATTTGCACTAGAAGGATAAATGAGGCTTATTTCAGTCAAAGAGCACAAACTTGCTAATTAATTCTGGTTCCAATCAAAATAACTTGAAATTCAAATAATGAATATTTATGTGGTAAGCTGCCACCAACAGACTGAATTTACTTACTGTCTTTCAACTAAATATCCACTGACTCAAGAAGATGTGTTTCCTAAAATTTGGCTGTGATAAAGTGGGAGAACTATATAGGATGGATGTTCACAGAGGGTTATCTTTGATCTTATTGTTCTAGTTTAAACTAAATGAAGTAGGTCTGTAATCAAGGCTGATGAAACCAACAAGCAGCCTCCTAGAAACAAAGTAATCCGTCAAGCCAGTCGCTCCAACAAAATCATGGAAGAGAAAGGCTGGTAGTGAAGATTAAAAAGTTATCTGGAACTCAATTCTTAAATGGGGGCACAGGGGCTTCTGACCCAATTGGACAGCTGTATGCTTAAAAAAAATATACAATGAATAAAACCAAATTCATGTGGAGTAGAAAAATCAGCTATTCAACAAAAGGAACCTTAAAGTCAAGTCAGGTTATGGCTTGCACATAAAACTAAAATAAATTCACAATCATTACATTAAGAGAGAGAGAGAAAAAAATGCAATTTTCCTGGAAAACTACAAGGAGATTAAAGATAATTCAAAATTTGATTAAACCAAAGGGCAAAAGGAAACAAACGCAGAGAAACAGATATTTCTACTTCTGGGTAGAGCCATAAACAAAACAAAGTCTTTATTGTACTGAAATTGACAGAATCCAGGAGGGGGGGCACAGAGAATGGCAAAGTCACTGATTTGGTTAAATTATTTTTCAAAAGGACTATGAAATTTAGATGGCAATATTTGAATAAAAAGTAGAAAGCTCATCTGTACTTAAGAATGAGTGACATAATGCTACAGGAAATCATGGATATCTCATCATGATGTTTAATAGGGCAAGATATACAATAAATTTTGAAGTGGAGAGCAGTTAAAGACAAAAAGTATGCGAGGAGTAGAATGTAATGTATTATCAAATTATCATTCCAGTCCAATACAGTATACTAACGTGGGAAGGCAAGTACTTTTTCCCAAAAAAGACATATGCTATCTCTAAACTAGGTGAACCTTAACAGTCAATTAATGTTCTTGTCCTACAAAATATTAATCAGCATTAATCCAATAATTATGTGGGTGGTAAAAAATGTTGTTAAGAAGATATCGCAGGAATTCTGGTAAAAAGAAAGAAAACACTGCATCACAGAGACGTTACTAGTGTTATTCCTGTGACACTGATCTTAGGTTCACTGTGACAAGCTTTTTAGCCCTAAAAGAAGGAAATTACTGAAATTTGCCTATAATTTAATACCAGAAGGCATTGCAGGAGAAAAGAAGATCAGAATGTGATATGGCTAGAAACCAAGTACCTAAATTTCAATAAACTGAATATAAAGATAACCAGTGCCAAACATTATTTACCAATTGAAATCACAAGATGCTGTTATCAAATTGAGTTTACCTGGGTATATCACTGATTCTTGATCAATTAAGAGACAAAAATGTATGCAGCTTACAAAAAGGTAATGCAAGATGAATGCAAGATTAAGAAAGTCATTTTAGTAGGTACAGACACGAATGAGCAGAATTGCAAGAGTCACCATCCATAATTCCCCTCAAGCACGGTACGCATTTCTTGTCCCCAGCATTCAAGATTAGCCTTAACACAGCAAGTGAAGATGGCACTAGGATGTCTGAGACAACTGAGAGCTTGTTATGAAAGAAAAAAAACTAAAACAAACAAAAAAAATACTAAAATAAATCTATTTAACCTATCAAAACAGAGTGGCCTTCCACAAACACACCAGCAAGTCAGAGAAGTTATAAAAGCTACAGAACATTTTTGATATGAGATTAAACATATCTTTTAAACTTAAGTCAGAATTTTATACATTTATAACAGCAAGAGGCTTTTCAGTAATGATAGTTTTAATGGAGAGCTTCCTCAAGTTAGTGGAGGGATTAGAGAATGAGGCCACCTTTCACAATTGACAGCATTCAGTAACTCAGCAAGTCCCCTGCAGTTTCATGAGTGACAAACGTACTGAAAATTAGCTATGGAAATACAAGCAAATAATTTCAAACAGCAAAAAAAACAAGCAAAAATCATGATTGAAAACAGCAGTGTTTTTCCTCAGGAAGTTATCCATTCACTCAAAGTTGTTAGCAGAATGTGGCTCTGTCTTCCAATTACTACTGGCTGGCAGATATTGAGTTTTTACATCTTTTATTACACAATATGTAACACACCAATTCAACTCCACATTTTACAGATAATTTAAAAGTATAGCTTGCTTTTCATTTTGTCTTTCAGACAAAAACCACACATGCATAATTGACAGTTACTTTATTACCTCTTTCATTATAGAAGTAATTAAATCTATATTTTTAAAATCAACTTCAAAATAACTTTTTCAGTCAGAAGTTAATAAAGGAGAATCTGTCTTACTCTATGCTAAAGGTCCACATACTTTTACTTTAAAAATCTTTATATACTTTGTTTGGTAATCTTCCTAGTCACTGAACTACTTTGCAGTTGGTTATCATGAAAATAAAAATTCAGAAGGATGGACTCTTTTGGAAATAGAAGAAAATATTTAAGGAGGAAAGTGTATAACCGATATCCACACTTCAGTAGCACAAGTTTGACCACTATAGAAAAGCAGAAAACAAAATAATCAATAATTAAAGGTATTAATAGAAAGTAGAAAAAAAAATCCCGTTAAACCTGACAAGGAAAGGATACTTAAAAATAAACAACTTTTACTCGTCTACAAAGTGAGAAAAAGGTACAAGACAGAAGAACCCTTCAAAACATCAAACATCTAATTTGTTATCAAAAGAAAGAGGCACTGATATTTTTTAATCATCCACAAATTATTAGGTGAAAAAAAGAAAGAGCAATTTCTCAAGAAAAATTGAATTAACAAAACCTAAGAAAATAAAGATTGTGTCAGAAAAAGTTACCAGAAAAGGTAAGATGTGAAAAGGAACCAAAATTCCAAGGTTAAATCTATGCTATATTACAGGATAATACAGGCTGCCATGGAGCAAAGATTAAAACCGTGACCAGATGGCCCTCTGCTGTTCTTTTTGTTCCTTAGCAAACTTTTTTTGAACAGGACCTTTTGAGAGGTTCTTCTATCAAATAAGCAACTTTGAGATTTCACTCCAAAAAGAATACTTCCTTTGTTCAAAGGACACAAACAGAACTAGTTTAAGGAAAGCAGAAAAGCTGTAAGCATTTGATGATAGCCACCTTTCATTGTGGCAGCCCAAAGAAGAGAGGCTCAAAATGAAAACTAATATGCACAAAACAGCATTTTACAACGTGTCTGTCACACAGATTAGATACTGAGAAAGATTCATATCACTAGGAAAAACAGTATTTAAGGCAGTGCTTACCCTGTACTGTAGTCACAAACCAGTTTGCATTGTTTACTACTGAGGGATCTTTTAGAGGTTTGCAACTTTAGAACCAGATTCAGTCCTAAGCTTTCCACACAGAAGAGCAAATCCAGAAGGTAATGAATGCCATAGGGGTAAGCAGGTGTTCTTGTGGAATTGGACCTTGCTTAGAAACGGAAATCTTTTTTCTGATTTATTTAATATCAGATCCAGCCAACACCGTGCTATCTGTGTAGATGTGCAAACAGCAACTGCCCTTAAAGACAGGGTCAAAAGAAATATCCTCACTCACACTTCATGCTGCTTTTTTTAAAATGTCAAGCAGAACTATCACACAAAAACCTTAAATGATACAAACAGAAATCCATGGCAGATACAGGAAGTGCACATGGTACCCTTAAATCTTATCCTTAAAAAAAGTAAAGTTATTTCTTACAAATAGAGTAACAGTCTGGTCATCACAAAAAAAAAAAGAAAACACAGCATTAGCAGAAAATGCATGGCTACCTCCAAATCACAGCTAATACCTGCTATTATTAATCAGTAGCCTGACCCGATAGTAACTTAGGCTATGATCTCGTAAGTTAACAAAGAAAGAGATGACAGAAACAACGCAACAATAGACTCAAAATTGCCAGAGTGCTTGAAAGAGACCAAATGAATCTTCCTTGGGTCTATGGGCTCTCTTCTAAGTTCCCAACTTTCTAGGACACAATTTCTATTAGTACACATCCCTAAAACACACCTCATGATGGGAATTAAGTTTGCATATTAAAACCATACACATACCTGCCACAATGCAGAGATGTCAAGCACACCAATATCTTGAATTCCTTGGAGGAACACTGGAAGATTTTCCATGACATGGTGGGCTTTATCGAGAAGAGAGCTGATACTAGAAACAACATCCAGTAGCATGTTTAGTACATTGCCTATCTCAGATGGTATCTTTACCTTGGAAAAGAAGGAAATATCACAACAATAAATTCCAATTAGAAAAAAAATTTAACCTTTCAATGAAACACTCAAAATTATTCAGTCTTTTTCTAAAACTGCTTATACAATGTTCTGCAAATTATGTTTAACAAAACTCCTTTTAGTATAACTCCCCAGTTACTCTCAAATTCAGCTAAAGAAAAGGTCTAAAGTAATATTACAACTGGGCTATGACAGATCTGGAATTAAAATCCAGAGAACATGGTTATACCTTCCAAGCTGAAGAGAGCTCTCCTACCCAAGATGCTAATGGGATCTGCAACATCCTGTCCCCTCAGAAATCAGTGTAAATGAGAACTTTTCCTTCAACAGGTTCAAGATGCTCAATGCAACACTTTGATATTTTAAAAATAATTAATAACTTAAATTAAGTCTAGCAACCACTGTAGTTGCTTTAGGAATCATATTAGACAACAAACTTTCCTGTCACACTGTTCCTCCCTTTGCATTTTTCATATGAACTGCCTTTTACCTAAAATAATTGTATTTCATTCCCTACTGACTAAAGTTCAATTGGCCGTTTGCTGTTTCCACCATGTAAGTTTTGGCATTATGAATTTTCTCTCTGTTTGCTTTGCTTTTATAGGTTATTTAGATGACATGGTAATACAAACTGATTCATTGTTACCTGCCTATGCATGAAAATAAAAACAATATAATCTCATTATATACTTTCAGCTGTTTCCTTTGATTTTCTTTATTTTATCCACCTTTATTTGACTTCCTACTCTAATAATGTCTGTGCTTAATTTTCTTCTCAGCCTTCACCTGGTTTTACACATAAAAAAAAAGAAACCATAAAAAAAATCTTATTAAGTTAAAAAATTAACAAAATTTCCATTATAATTTAGGATGAGCTGGCAACATTTATTATTTGCTAGGAATTCATTATGCTTCAGTACGATTCAATAGAAAAGTCTGTCAGAATAAACACAGGGGTTTTTTTCTGTTGTTTTTTTTTCCCCCACTAGGTTGGCAAATAATTCAGAAAGTGGAAATTTCTTCCTTCTGGCATCTTAACCTATTCTGGGAAATCGTCTTGGTTTTAAATGTGTGTGGCCAACTGTTTAACTGCGCATGCAACATTCCAGAATGCAACCCGGCATCTACAGCTTTAGAACAAAATATTCTTCCTCCCAATATTGTAACTATTTTTCAGTTATTTGTACTTAAAACATTTTGTGTTCTGTCAATCAAGAACTGAAATAACGTCTGCTAACTATCAGAAATCTCATCCAATAATTTTGCCCTTATAAATTAAACTATTATCTCACTGAAAACCCACACTATATCCCAGATTACCCACAGCTGTACAGATAATACAGTTTTGCTACAGACTTCTGTATCCCTTTCATTATAGTTTTGCCACTGTATTATTCTTGTCAAAGTCATTTGACTTGGGTCATATAAAATATAGGAGATTTGCCCTATAAGAGAGACTTATCCTGAGAGCTGGAAAAGCTTGTTCCTGAAGGAGCTACATGAATTACCAACATGATTTCTACAACAAATAAAATGCATTCCAGAGCCCTATGAATTTCTCCTAGAAAATATTTTGTAACTCTTGTTAATGTGATCTCCTAGGCCTGTTTTAGTTCCAATGATGCCAGATCAGTCTTCCACACTTCCACACTTACAAATTCAGAAGTGACTAATTGCATGAACTACAAACTCTGCTAAAGATTAATAAAACTATGTCTCTGACCTTCCATGTTTTCTCTAAAGCTTTTATAATTAACTCCTCAATGATAATTTTCCTCAGGATGCAAGAAATGGAATATAGTACCATCTACCAACCCCATTCTTCAACTGTTTGTGGGGCTAAATGAAGATCAAAAAAATACCATATGTCCAGGGTTTGATTCCGCAGAGAAAGAACATAATAGACATATTAATTTATTTCTTTTTTATTTATTTTATTCTTCAAAAGAAAACATAGGAACTGAATGCTCTTTTTCCCATCTTACCTTGTAAATGATATGACGTAAGTTCAAATTTTGTATAATCATTACAAATGTGGTATACAAGTCCAGTGCTGGTAAAGAACATAATTCTTCCACTACCAGGGAAGTTTTACTGTTTTCAGGTAGCTTTAGCAGCAGGCTAAGTAGTTCTTCATCACATCTTCTAGTTAAAGCTACCAGAAAGGCACTGTAAAAAACCTATCATAATGTATATGTATTAGAAATTTTTCTCCTCGAAATGCAAAACCTTCTTTTATAGTCATTAAGGTCAGAATTTGTGTCACAGTAACGTGACAATTTGCATTCATCAACAGACCTGAAATAATGAACTCTATATCAGATTGATATGTTCTTACTTTATATTCTATATACATATAAAGAAATGAAGTATATTTCTTATAAAGATTTACTTTCATTTGTGAACAGGTCAATCAATTCATCTATGAGCAATCATACCGTAAGCAGGCATATTTACAATGCTGAACATACCCATTCTAGCAGATATACACCTTTGTTGCAGAAACAATTAAGTTTCAAAATCTAGATGTATGAATCACTAAAATCAAACAATATGGACCTTCCTTTTTTTCCAAGGACACATAAATTTAACCCTTAGGAATGCTTATATGGCACAACATTCACTCTGAGCTAGCTCACATTTCTCAGTTCAGCATTCCTTTGAAGTGTTATTATTTAATAGTGGATGAAGAGACAAGCACCTAAGCAGACCTTGGGCAAAACTACCATAAAAGCTCCTTGGATAACGATGGTTTGTTTCTTCCTACAAAAATGTCATATCACAAGACATATGTTTGCAAACCATATATCTCAGGAGTTCTTAGCTATCCTTTCTCCTGAAATGCCTGAAAGAAAACAAATGGCAGCAAGTCCAGAAAAATTACAGGTTTGAAGCCTGTAGGAGCCAAAGTACAGTCCTGTGAGCTCCACTGTACTCCTTAGGACAGAACCTGCCTGTACTGCCTCCACTGAATGCATCTGTAGCTAGTAACAGTACTCAGTGAGGGAGAGGGTCCCCAAGAAAATAAAATTCAGAGCCAAAGCTGGTCAAGATATGCAATTTAAATCATTGACTCCTATGAACATTTTCATTTCCAATTTATTAATTTCACTTCTAGATTTTTATTCTGGGGTAGAATTTTTCCTTTGTGATTGCAAAGGATTTCCTATATATTTAAATTTTCCCTTGTTTCCGCATGTACAAGGAACAGAATATGAATATAAATATAATTCTACTAGCAGCTGAGAGTGATACTGATTTGGACAATATCCAAAAAGGATACTGATTTGGACAATTTCTTTTGGAGGAAATTTGACTCTGTGATACAATTTGTAGTTTATTTCCTTATGCTCCATATGAATATCACCATTTCAGTCCATTTTTTAACCCATTTGGCATCTTATGTAGTGGATTACATCCCTCTGAACTTTCCTTGCAGCTTTAGAAGTATCAGAGCTAATCCAAACTCCTACTCCACAACTATCATTAGAGTTATCAGACAGTGGCTATATATACCATAAACATAAAGGATGTGCCTAAATTGTAGCTTAAAAAAGTACTTGTCCATCTTGCATAATCATTAAGAGACATAGGCTTTAATGCTGCAGTTGTAGTGGGGGAGGATTTAAGCACTTAAGCAAACAAAAAATTCCGTATAGATATGCAAATGTGAGATGTGTACATATATCTAAACTCTACATAGGACTTTTGCTAAACATAAGGCTAGAAAGCCATCTGAAAATTCAATCAATTAGCATTATTATTCCAAAAGATCACAGGTGCACCTGTGAACTGAATTGCTTCCAGATTACCATTTACCGGTATCAAAATAACAAGCTAACAGTGAAGGCAGTTACACGGCCAAAGAAGCAAAAGAAGAAAATCACCTATAAGTAGTTATGATAGTCCGAACTGCCTTTTTAATAGCCATACTTTTGACAACCTTGCAACTGTTTCTGCAGGTGGAGCATCAGTGACACCCAGTGGCTGCTTGATTGACCTGATTAGTTTATACCAAATGTACATCCAATTCTTTTCAGTCATACAAACATTAACAGGAAAGAGAACCTGTAGGTTAGGTGGCATTTTTCATCACTTCTACTAATCACGGGGATCACAGGAAACAGCAGCAATGATAACACACAGTCCTTCACTCAGCAAACTTACACAATATACCCTTTAGAGAATACTCAAGAGACAATAGCTAAATAAAATGGAGGTAAGGAAAGATAGTGGTAAGATAATGTAGGAACAGTGAGGAGCACACAAAAGAATGAAAAAAAAAAAAAATCAGACAACTCTGTACTGCAAGGATCAAAAGTGGGAAGATACAAATTATTTCTCCAGGAATCCTCACCTTTTCTATAGTACCAAGACAGCAAAGCTTTAAATTCCATGTCAGTTCAAGGGGTTAAAACACTGCTGAAAGTAATGAAACAGTGCCATTTAGACCAGAAGACTATGCTACTATAAATTGATCTGTTAATGCTTCACATTATTATTTGGAAGTCCTAAATTTCATTAAATATTCCACATAGAAGTGACAAGTGAATATAAGATTTCACACAAACAAGGTGGGCTTTTTTTGTTTCAGCTGGCATATCAGGCTATCGATTGACCCATTAATTTAACACCTCTTTTCGATCTTTTACCTTTGAATGAGAGATGTTGGCTTCCAAGATGGTACTGATAGTTTCTTCAGAAATATTGACAGAAGAACCAATGTCCAGCCTCAGCTGAGTAAGATTCTGCACACACTCTTTGACTTTCACACCTGGAAGAGAAGAAAAATAGTGTCAACAGTACCAATCTGCTTAATTAAATTTCCCACAGGCTGTATCCTTTTCACTAGATTTATTCTGAGGGGTGATAAAGGACACAAAAACTTCATATCATGTAGTTCACTTCTACTTCAAATATAAAGGTCATTCTCCTGGAAGACTGAAGGACTTGTGCATCTGTTTCCCTTATTCTATAAGAGCACAGGTTCCCCCACATCCCTGTGTTATGAAAACATCAGAAATTCATGAAGCAGCCAGTAGTCCTTTAAGATTTGATTTTTCCACTAACTTAAATTCCCTCTTCTTTCTAATGAATCTCTGCATTTTGTTGGACAGGCTCCAACAGGGTAAGTTATGCTGTCCTGTGCCAACTCAAGCGCGTGTATGTGCACATGTGTATAATGAAAATATATTCCATTAAGTCAGTAGTCTCCATAAGCAGTATCCCTTTAAAGTTTGAAGAATAATGAAAAAGTTATTGTCCTGCAAAATTACGCAGCAGTGACTTGTAAAAAAGTGAAGAAAACTGGAACCCACCATTCAAAAGATTAAAACTGCTGAGAAAAGCTGCCGCTGGATTTTCTGACAACTGTAGCTCCAAATCGTCAGCCACCCTGAAATAACAGCCTTAGTTTCACAAGTTATCAGAACTAAGTCATGGACATTACTATGTAAAAAGAGTAACTTCAATAGTGAAACAGCCACTAAATGAGGCAAAAAGGTCACATTATGTTCTATGTGCACACACTGTGCATGCAGTAAGCAGCTCTACAGACCTTCTCATGCTGTATTTATGTGGTGCAGGGATCATCATGTTTCATGTCTAAATGAAATTGCAAATGTAGAGATCTTCCCATGATGGCTAAGTTCTCAAGCAAACTAGCTTATGGAGAAGCACAGGTCTAGCAATATCTCACTTCCATGTTTTGTACTGCACACACATTTTTAAAACCAAGATACAAAGCACTGCAGTTCAAATTACTAATTGTAATTTAAGTGCTAAAGAATATACACACATAAGGTATTATTTACCATTCAAAAACTGGGCATGAGTCTATGATCCATAAGAACAGCATCTAAGCTCAAGTTCTTCTGTATGATTATAATAATTCACATAGACCATTCAAGCCCATTATGAAAACAATCCAGTAGTCAAACCAGCACAGCAACAATTATAACAAGGACCACTTCTAACTGACAGCAAGTTTGAAATACTCTGTAGTAGCGGTTTTATTCATTTATTCAAAATCTATTATTTTTCCTCAAGGGAATAACAAATATCTGAAATTATTTGGAGTTCAAGCCTGTCAGTTTACAAACACCATCCTATGTTTCTGACTCTTTGAACTGCTGAACTGATCCAAATGTTCAATGTTTTGCAGAAGATATCCAGCTGCTAAGAGGACAAGGCCATGGCAAAACAGCTTTAAATAAAAAATTAAGATATCAAAATTTTTACCTAAGTGAGGTCATGGAAAATTGAAAATTTTCTTAGTTGTAATTCAAAGCATTCTCTTTGTGAAGCAGCAAGATCTGCAAGTGTTCAGCAAAAGTATAAGGGCTTTTAGAAATATCCAGAATTTTGCTTAAATAATTTGTGCATTATGTGCACTCAATTTCAGTTTAATGAACAAAGTTTAAAGATACTTTGATAAAGAGTATTCCTCCTGTAATTACATAATTTAGAACACAGACATATGTAGAAAATAATATCTCTAACAGGAACCGTTTGGGCTTTACATTTGCAATCGTCTCTGTGTGTTCTCCAACATTAGTTGACATTCACAGCTGCCACTGCTGTTGTTCTGTAAGGCAGTCAGAAAGCTCTCCAAAGTACTGGAAAGTTTTTGGTTTACGTATGCCATGCTGTCACAATCCCCCTTGTTGAAAGAAGGCCACATTCTTTCAATATCCTGCAAAACACAGTGATCATATGGTTAGCAAATTCATGAGATTATGTTACTGCTTGTAGCAGGTCTTGGCAGCTAGATGATGCATATTTTCAAATGAGAATATGGGTAAGGTAATACTCTTTTACTCATTTTATATGTAATTGAAACTGGGTGAGAGATTTTTAAAGACTTGAGATTTGGAAACAATCAAAAATATGGTGAATTTAACCTAGCCTATCAAGAATATTCATCCATTAAAAGAAATGCCAACAATTTCATTTGATATTTAATTTCAAAATGAAATGGGTTTTTAATTTTTTATATTAGGCTGACCATTTTTATCTTTTTCCCAAAAAAGTGTTCTAAACATCGGTTTCCATTCAGCAAACCAAAAAATCTGGATATGAATATCCAAACTTTTTCTTCAATTATATTTTATGTAGTATTCACTTTTATCTTTTCTCCTGAATATTCACATTTCTGATTTTGCAAGTTTTTTTTTTTTAATATTTGCAGAAGTAGCTCATTGAATGGCAGTAGCTAGAGAGACATTTGCTCTACAAAAGTCTAGTTTGAGATATGAGTGATGCCTCTGACGCCTGTTTACCTCAAAGCATTGCTTTTCATATCAGACAAGCTAGCAGAGCTACTTAATAAAGAGGAGGCAAATTCTATACTAAAAGCATGACTTCAGTATTTTTTTTCGGCATGTGCACACATGTGCATTCTACCCAAAGGCCTGCTTCCAACTCTGGATGAGTCTCTAAATGCCAAATGTTATTCTCTCCTGCTGGTAATTTCATGCACTGTTAAAGAAAAACAACTGACCCCAACTGGTAACCACAGTTGCTATTTTAGCCTGAATGACTCTGGCCAAGAAGTTTATTTGCATCTAGCTTGATTTCACAGCTGTTCCTGTGAAGATTTAAAAGTATGAATCTACTCCAACTCATGAAATCAGCAGTATTACAAAATTTAAAGGAATGGGCTATTGTTTGGTATTGAATGACAATCTAGTTATTCTAGTCATAGGAATTCTATTAATTCTAGTTATATTTACAGCTTTCAAAGCTCACCAATGTTTACTTAAGGAATTCCTTCTGGGTATCACTATCAAAAACATCAGAGCTATACCCATACAAATCTCAGCTTTGTATAGCCTCTGTGGGGACTCATCATTCAGATAATAGGAAAAAAAGAAGACATCTCCATTAGTTTCAATAGTTTAATGCATGCTGTAAAGAGCACTTGTAGGTGTGGAAACCACTCAAACCTGATAACGATCTCGAACCAGACTGATTCCTTCAATGACCGAGAGGACTACATGACTTGCTAGTCCATCTTTACACTTTGTAGCACAGAAAAGCTTGCCAATAACAACTGGTTCTTCTGTAAGAGAAAATATCCAGGCTTAATTAGTTAAAAAAAGAAATTACTGTAATCAGATGAAAAGTTGAAAAAATAATATAGGACAGAGAAATTTTTAAAAGGAAATAAAGTCTGATGTGTTAAGGCACTGGGAAATATTTCTGGCTAAATTTATTTATCATTGCAGAGGGCAAGAAAGGCTAGTTTGATTTTATTTCCATTACTTTTCTCCATTACGCTTTCATGATCGGTAATAGGAACAGTGATACCTGCTACAGAACCAGAGAAGAAAACTTCATTTTTGCTCTTTGTGAGCAAGAAGCATAACCCGGAGAAGCTGTGTATATTAACCACATCTACCTCCTCCTTGGGCAGGCTCCCCTGATCCTATTTCCCTGTGGAGACACCAGGATGTTACTAACTCTCCAGTGACTTTCAAACCCTACCTGCAAGGGGAGGGAAACAGCATTACATAGACATTTTGCATATCTAGGGATAAAGAATCCATATAGAGGATATTTATCACCTGATCATCCATGGCAAAAGTTTCTACTCAAGCTTGTGGCTCCCATGTCCCTGGAAAAAAGCTCCATTCCCCTGCCGGTAGTGGGTTTGTACACTGGATGGCAGGGAAGGAGTTTGGCTTGACAGCTGAGTTCTGGTTTATGGAAGGCTCAAGTTTGGTTTTCCCCCCATGTTCTTTTCCTTATATTTGGTTAATAAGTCAAAAAGGAAAAATAATAAACACTCATCACTGCTTTTAAAACACGAAAACCTTGATCTTGCTCACAGAAGTAATACAATGCAACTCAGAAATGCAAATCAAGTCAAGTAGTTTTCATTTTTTGTCATTAGATTTCATAATATTTTCTGTTTCGAACAAAACATCCCTATGACCATCGTATTGAAATAAGAATGACAAAAAAATAGGTCCTTAATCTCAGTTCCCTCAATAAATAGACCGTTCTTTAGAGGTCAAAGACAGATCCCAGGTACCTGGCACACATTTTCAGTATTACTTATCCTGAGCTCAACATTGCTACTGCTTTACTCTTTGAGAACTACATCAGTCACAGGAGAGTGAAGATAGTCAGGATTCGGTTGTAATCACATTTTACATTTTGTTTGGAAATTAAGTTGGCATAAGATATTACCGATCTCATCCCTTGTGCTAGAACAACAGGTTAATGCCTCCTAATTGCTCTTCGCAAACAATTCTGGGCATAGTTGGGTTAAAATATGGAGTTTGAAAAGCAAAGGCTTTGGTTTCCCCAAAGAAAATATAATATGAAATTACACCCTTAGGTCAATACAGAGCCTTTCTTAAAGTGCTCATCTTGGGGCCCTATATGCAAGGAATAAAAAAAGCCTAACACATTGAAATTTTTACAACCTGTTGAAGTTGAAGTTATTCAGCTAGAGTTAGCCAGTCCACTGGCTCAACATGGCCAGAATTGGGAGATGCCACTTCCTTTATACACTTGCCCCATTATTTCTTTCTGTCAGCTATATGCTACCTTATGGCAACTCTGGCTCATTAAAAAAAAACCAAACCTGTGACTTGACTCAGTTCAGTAGCCTGGCAGAAAATATCCAGTAAAAAAGGTAAGACATAACCCAAATGTGTATACAGTCTTCTGCTGGGTTTGAGAGTCAAATAAAAAAGAAGAGGTCCTGGTGTGTCCAAGTAAAACCAGGATGAAGGGAAAGAGCACATGGCTAAAAATGAGAGAAGAGGAGCTGCAAGACCTCCTGCTTTCATTGAGATTTTGAATCAATGTGACCACTCCAAAAAGAAGTCATGCCATTATGTGATCTGCATCAAAATTTTTCCTGTGCCTCTGTTGATTTGATTTCTAGGCATCAGTATGCTTGCCTTGCTTGGCATCACTCAAATTAGCTTATATTTATGAAAGTTTGCTCAGAGTAAAGACTTAACATCGTACTACAAACACATATGGTAACCCATACAGCCACTACTGTGGTAACCAACCTGAAAAGATTTTAAGAACATTCAAAATGGTAAACTGCAACTTCTGCAACAGTAGGAAGCTAGCAGGATATAAATGTTTCTGAAGAATCTTGCAGATTTTAGAAGCTCTGTGGACAGATTAATAAGAAAGCATTATTTTCTTACTAAGGGTACCACAGAAAATTTTAACTATGTACAGTTGCAGTCTTCAATGGATCACATAAGGATTTAAAGATTAACATTTATTACCTTTGTTCTATTTCAAAATCAAAGCACAATACTTCCATCTTAAAAAAAAAAAAAAAAAACAAACCAACCAAGACACACATGGGAAAAAAAAAAAGGTTTCATCAATGTGGCAAGTCATCAGCTTTCTTAAAACTTTAGGAGCATTAGAAAGTACCTTAGCAAAAGAAGCAAAATCCTAACGGCTTCAGAAATACTGAGAGCCCACAGCATATACTGACTTGACAGCAAAGAACAGATTACTTAAAATCTCTGATAATCAGCATTTGGGAAAAAATAAAGCACTTTGGGGTATCTGCTTTTGATTTTTCAACAGATTTGGCTAACACCTGGCTCTGCTGACCACTGGTTTGAGATAGCTGGATAAAATTAATAGTAAAGGTCTAAATACCACATCAGTCGTACATCAACTTCAGTATGCCATTTCTCAACTGGTCTATGTCAGCAGAATCAGCAACTCCACTAGCAAGACACCCTAGAGCTGTTTAGAGTAACCATCTTGTGGGATTCATTCAGTGAGTATCACTTAAATGCAACTCCAGTCCAGAAGCACTTTTATTAAATACATTGTCAGTAAACATTTTCCCGAAGCAGACTTTCCTCTGTTGCTGGATTACATTTTATTTGAGTAATCTGGAAAAAATTATCTTGGGCTCAAGATTCCTTCAGAAACTGTATTTGTTAAACTGAACAATTTAATGCTATAAACATAGCCCCAAAAAGTGTCATCTTGTTCGCATAAGTCATCAGCAAATTTAAGTTGAAGACATTTCAAACACAGTATATCTACATTTGGATATAGAAAAAAAAAGAAAAACAAAACCCCAAAACAAACCACAAAACATTAGTCCCAAGCATTCCTTAATATTTAGCTCCATAGTCAAAATGACCATTGTCCACCAGTAACTGCGGGTTCAGTTTTCAAACACGCAAGGATTTTAAAACACTAGTATCTTCAAATATTTGGTTCAACAACAATTCTAGAAAAACCACCTCAAGTATCAATATAGAAGACTGAACACATCAATAAACCAGTACACACAATACAATGTGATACCAAGTATGGCTGGTCTGAACAATATAAGTTGCTACAAAATATCGTTTTACTCAAAGGCAACAATCTGAAATAAAACAGTAATTAATAAAAGTTTTGATTGAGCTGTTTACAAAGAGCCCTTCTGTCATAGTCAGCATACTGTCAAAATGAATACATAGAAAATGCTCACCTCATTTCTGTCATTATATCCTTATGCAAATCCTTTAGTGAGAAGGTTATTTTGTTCCTCTCATGTTTTGTGGTAGACTGAAATACCATTTGCAAGATCTCTTGCATGATCTCCATAGTTCTGTTTTGGGACTGAGTAGAAACTTCTCTATATTGTGCATTATCAAAAAATGAATCAAAGAAGTCAACTATCTGAAGTTCAGTATTGTTTGTATGCAGAGTTTCTTCTATAACAGAAAGATCAGTGATTATATGAAAAAGACTGTTAAGCAAAACTGAATTAGCAGTATGAGTACTATTCAATTTTTCTCTGCTAAGATGACCATCAACAAACAACATACCAGTGTAATCTTCCTTAGACTTATTTTGGAATAGTTCCAGAAAGTCAATAATGTCTTTCACAAACAGAAGCAGGTCATTCAATGAATCTTCATTAGCCATGAGGAGAATGAGAGCATGCATTATTTTAGAATCATTTTTGTTGTTACACTCACATAGAAAGCTGTTCAAAATCTCTTGTATGTCTTCAAAATTTCTTAACATAGCATCTACAGATGATGTATTAAACTGCTGTATTAAATCATCAAGATCCATTGAAGAGGACTGCCCAGTGGCTAACCTTAGTAATTGAAACTCTTGGTCTAGCAACACAAGTGCATGTCTAACATTAAAATTCAACAATAAATCTTCTATGCTTGTGACTATAGGAAACCAGAAGTTCTCAAAGTTATCAGATATATTACTGTTTCCATTTAAAGCTGCTAATGTCATAAGGATTGAGTATGTATGGTTTCCAACAGAAGACAACGTCATTATAGGCTGAATTACAGAAAAAAAAGAAAGGACAGCTTCTGTATCTAGAAGTCCAGAAACTTCACTGGTCATATTCTTAAAGTTTGTAAGAACAGACTTTATAAAGGATGTTCTTGGATGTCTGTTCCAACTTAGGCCACCATAAAGATCATGCAGCTGTTCAAGAACACCTTTAGCCATCTGCATTTCTGCCACTGGCATACTGGCTAGTGTTTCTACGATTTGTAAAGCCGCTTGTCTCTTCAATGTGGAGGAACAATTGATTGAGTATGTATTATTCACCTGCAGTGGCACAGCATAGGCAGATAGCTCATTCCAAAAATCTAGCAGCTCTTTGAGAACTGAGTCATTTACATGATGGAGCTCCGAAAACTTCAGAAGAATAGAGTTCCATTCTTTGATCTGATGAAAAAAGCAAGTCAGATTGTGAGTGATTTCTGCCTGAAAGTCTTCCATAGTGCATGAGGAACTGTCCTCCAGAGTGATGAGTTTCAGCTCCTTAATTACTTCAATGACTGCATTGTAGCTAAGTGTAGAATTGCTATGCACAAAGTCACAAGGTTTAAAAGTGGGACCACTCTGAGGTGTTGCTGTTGTGAGAGTCCAGCAGAATGATGCAGAAAAACAAATTGAGGACTCTGCAGGTTCATCAGACATATCTGTCAGTGTCTCCAGTAACATTAGAAGACTTTCTACTTGATTAGAGAACTCCTCTTCAGTAAACATTGGCATTTTTGCTTCATGAGTCAGTATGAAAGTGTATACTTCAGTTAGTGCTTCTGTGATGTTTCCATGAGCTAATCTTTCCGTAAGGCTGATGACATCGAAGAGGAGATTGAACATGTCTTCTATATCATGGATCTCGTCTTGTTTAAAGACTCGTGTTATTTGCCATAAGCCAGTCAGGTTCCCATTACAGGAATTGTTCTCAAATGCATCCCACAAGTTTGTTAACATTCCTAACTCAGACCTTTCAATATACAAAGGTTTGATACTGTTAAAGAAATTATCAAGGCTCTCCTGGACTTGTTTGAATTGACTTATCAAGAACTCAACATCCATGTTCCTCATACTTTGCACCAAGGCTACCATATGCTTTAGAAACTCTTTATCATCTCTTAATGGAAAGCCAGTAAAATTAAAAGACTTGAAAATTTTAAGTGCTTTCCTTAGCAGTTCAATATTCAGAGCTGCTGTCTCTATCAGTTTCTGGCGAAATGTTTTTTGTTCATCCTGCAAGTCTGAGTCAAGTTTACTTATCACATATTGAAAGAACTCCATCAAGAAACTGGTATTTTTCTCATACAAGAAAGGTTCAATCTCAAAATCCAAATCAGAGGAGCTGTTTTCATGGATTTCAAAAGTTTTATTTTTCAGAAGAGTTTGAATTTCTGCCAAAAGTTCTACTAATGAAAGCTGAACATGGTGTAAAGAATTAAGGAACATCCTTGAAGTCCTGTTAAATTCATAGACTGACGGACTGAAATGGGTCTTATTTGATGTATTCTGTGAGTCCCCCACCAAATCATTAACAACCATTTTTATCTGCCCTCCAGAGTTGTTCAAAAGTGTAAAAATAAATTCAAGCACACTAATGTCATCTTTAAAATAAAATTCAGGGAGAAAAAATTTTAAAGTTTTTGCTATAATATTGAAATAAACATTTACACAAATCATATCAGAACCAGTTATGGAACATTCAGGGAGCATCAAATTAAAAATCAAATTAACAAAGTCCATCACGTTCATTAGTTTAGCATCTGTCTCAATGTTTCCCAGAGATTTCAGTAGAAACAAAATATGTTTTGCACTTTCAAGGTGGGAGAGTGACTTGTATTTTTCACTGAGATTACTTAATCCACGTATCCATCTGTTGCAATCCTCTGCTTCATCTGCTGTACTATAAAAGTTTAGAAAGGAATTAAGAAGAGATGAAAAATTTGTTTGTGAATGGCTTATGTCTTTCAGAGTACTGTCCAAAATTAGTTTGGTAATATTCTGGAAAATGCTGATACAAACCATATATTTTCCTTGAGGTACACTTTCAAAGAAAGCAGTTGTGTCTTTTATGTTAGTGAGAATAACTCCAAGTTCCTTTTGGGAGAGCTTGAGAATAGTAGAAAGGGAATTTCCAATGGAAAATACATCAGCACCCTTATCTTCTCCCTTAGATTGTCCTGAGATGAAAGTATCAAGCCAAGAATTCAAAAATTCTCCATTAGCAACCTTCAGTATAGATTTCTGCAATTCAGTTATCATGACTCCCATCGTGTCTAAAACACTTTCTAAGCTGTTACCTTTAAGCGAGCTTGTGACATCAACTGCATTGATAAGTATACTTTGAAGATTAGCAAGTGAAGCTTCAAAATCTTTCCAGTCATTTAAATCACCACCTCTTTCAAATATGATTTTTAATAGATTCATTGCTGCTGTTGTAGCTTCAACAACAACCATAGCTGTATTATTGCACAGTTCGTCATTAGTTACATTTAAAAGACTTTCTGAGAGATTTGCCAAATCATTTCTTAGACAGAAAAAAAAGGTTGAATTCAAATGTAAGATTTTGGATGCTTCTTCAAAAATCTCTGTCCAGGTTTGAAGCCATGTAAAAGTGCAGTGCAAAGCAGAAGGCACACTTACCTTATCTCCCAAGTTTGTTATATTAGACAGAACACTGTCCAGTGGAAGCAAAAGTAAGTTGTAAACCTCTGCTGAATGATCTACAGAAGTAATGTTTGATGGATAAAAATCAATGCACCCATTATTTACCAGACATTCTGGGGAGATATCAAGAAACTGTTCCAAATAACAAATGGCAGCTGTTTGGAGCTCTTCATCTATAAACAAAGTTTTAAGGCTGCTCAGAGTGCTATAGACAACTTGCATCTCTTTTTTTCCTTTCTGTGCAAGAAACTGGGCCTGAAACTCTGTGTAGTTGTAAATTATTAGCAATTTTTCACACAGAGACCTACTGGTGAAGTTCCAGAGAAGCTCAAAAGTTTCAGAGAGAAAATCAAAAACTCGATCCCTATCTTGCAAATCATGCCATACTTGAAAAAGTGAAATATCTTTTGAAGTCTCATAAAGAAATGTTAACAGAGTGCTATTGCTCTCACTATTTAAGACCAGATCATCGCTCTGATACAGAGAGAAAAGCATTGGAACAAGTGAGGCCACACTAGAACTGTTTAATTTTTGTATGTTTTTAAAGAAATTGTGCACAATTTCTTCTAATTCTTGTACTTTAAACATAAAAGTTGCATTTGAGAAAAATAAAGAGGCATTACTCACTCCATGAATTGTGCTGAAAGACACATTGATATGATCATCAGTCAATGATCTGACCTCATAAAGATTCCTCAGGAAGTTTTCACTTAAGTGTTTTAGATTGTTCAAAGCAGGAATATTTAAATCTGGCCAATCAGTCAGGGTATTTTTGAGCAATAGCATACTTCTATTATGGATTTTATTTTCTGTAATGAAAAATATAATTCTAGATAAGGTCTCCAATACCTCTTTCTCTTTCACTTGACTCAAATGAGAAAGCCTAGAATGAAGTTCATAGAGTACAGTTCTCACTATATGCCAGAAAACTTCTGTCTTCTCTTTTGTCCAGAATCTCTGAAGAGGCTTGAAATTTTTTCGTAGCTCATTATGGAGTTCAGAAACTGCAAGTGAGAAATTGGTGGCAGATTCCTTTCCCTTAGCAAAGTTTTTCATCTGTGTAATTGTATTATTCAAGACATTTTCGATTAAAGACTGGTTTGAAGAAGCTGAGAAATCAAGCATTATAATTTCTTTTATGACTTCTACAAGATGAAAAAGATGATCCATTTCCTTTTCACCAGAAATCTGTAAGTTTTCTTGTCTACTCAAAAACTCTTTGAAAGATGTCAAAATCCTGAAAAATTAAGCACAAGTTTTTTTTCTTGTTATTTACCTAGCAGGCAGACAAGAATTGCTTAAATATATATTTTATAATTTTGGAATATAGTTTTATTTTAGTTCAAATATCATTTAAATAGCAGTTCACAAATTAATCACCACAAAACCTGATACAACACAAATGACAATCACTTTTGTTTTCAAAAATGTAACAAAACTCACTGAATAACCATGGCCACATTCAAATCAAAACCTGAATGTAGGCAGCTAGGTTAAAGAAGTGTGCATTTACCAGTAATTATAATCAAGCTTGTATGCCACAAGGAGTCAAACATCTTTAATTAAAGTACATCACATTTTCAACTGCTGAAAAGAGCAAAGATTTCATGCTCCACAACTAATTATTTTCTAGAAAGGAACTTATCAATAAAATTGATCAAAACCTTCAATTTTCTGTGAATTCTGAAGATTTTTTAATTATAATTATTGATAGCTAAACCATTCCAGTTGACCAGCTGATAGCTGAACACTGCTATTTTAATATCTAGGAAAAAAAAAAAGAAAAGAAACCACATGAAATCACAGTGAAAATCGGAGTGCTCCCAACTGATATTTCCATTATTTCAATACTACTTATCAAAAGAAAAAACATTTACTAGGCAACATTTACTAAGCTCTGCAAGACTGGTCAAGATTGAGGTGCTTGGAAAAAGGAGCATTCCAATGCAAAGGTCTCAAGTTGAAAATACCCCCTCCATAAATATGTTTTCTTTCAATAGTTAAAATGCAGAGCGCCACACACTATTTAAGAGGTTTGTGTTGGAATTTCTGTGTCAACTACAGGAACCCAGACAAGTCAGGTGATTCTGTTAGTGCTACTGTGCAGAGAAAATAGTGCATACTCTAGAAACGGCATTTGAGACCAAATCCAAATCCTTGCCTGAGCAAATGTGTCTGCATTGATCTTTATAACAAAATTAAGAAAGAGTACAAAAGAAAAGTCATCAAACATTCAAGATATCAATTTGCATTCTACTTCTTAACTTCCTTTTTTTTTTTTTTTTTTCTTTACAATAGATATCAAGAATATCTAAGCTTTTGAAAACCCAGACCAGGAGTTCTTTTCTTCTAGAGCCTATTTTAATCAAACCGCTAAAGTCCCTGCCAAGATCTGCTTGAATGAAAAGCATGACATGTCTAACAGTGGAGGAAATACTCAAATTGTGCTATTTATAAACTTTTGATTCTTCATCTTTCCTTGCATTGATAGTAGTTATTTCCATTTGATAAGTTAAACAAGGGACTGATTTAGCAAAGAGCTAAATAACAGCATAGTGAAAAATAAAGTTCAAAGTCCAGAAATGTAATTTAGAAAGTATTCTTATCTATAAACAGCTGTGATCACCAGCATAGCATGGTAAATAGTTCACAGCACTTAATACCAGAGGCAGCACTCCACAATTAGTCTGCAGTTGTTCCATGAGGGATATTTTTTTCTTTTTTTTCTTTCTTTTTTTCTTTAAACAGAGTGATGATTAAATGGCATCTGTTTCACTGTTCATCTAGACAGTAGCAGGGCTATAATGCAAGTAAATTAGTGACAAGAACCCCTCGTAACTGTACATTGGAACTGTCAGGGATCTACCACTTTGGTTACTACTGATAAGACATCAGAGATAAAGATATCTTTTCTTAATGCTTTTGAATGGCAGCCACAGAGGCGTAACTTTCTTTGCAGGATTCTATTTCTTCCCAGTAATACTGAAAAACATCCATAATTTAGCGAAAAGAGGCAGGGTAATTATGTTCAAGAATTACAAAAGTCCAAAGTGGAGGTGGGGTAAACAATTTCTAGAAAATGGCTAAACAAAGAAATTACACTGACTAGTTCAACCTTACCGTGCCCAGGAAATAAATGAGGAATAATCTGGTAGGTCTTGCAGAAATGCTAAATAATGACCTAGGATGGTGTCCAAACTGAGCTTTTGTCTAGAGCATAGAGATGTTTCTAGCCTATCTGCAGAGAAAAAAATTTCAACATCAAGAGACAGATAAAAGAAACTTTTAATGAATACATATATGAACAACTTTATCAGCTCCCACTGAAACAACCTGAATAAATCCTACCAAATTTAGGACATGAATGTGTGCAGAAAGAGAAATACATCCTGTAAATTTTAATAGTAGTAAACATGCAATTTTTATTCAAGTGTTTGTTGTTAGTTCTACTGAATTATTTAAATGAATGAAATGCAGAATCAATCAATATCAGCTCTACATAAGGCACATCTGTATTTTCCTTGCAGAATTCCTTACAGAAAAATTAAAATAAAATTCCTTACCAAAAAAAAGGAAAAATATAACGTATCTTTTGAATTATACATGAACTGCAGAACTAGTTCAAATACAATTAGTTTTATTACACCAGAGCACACTTAGTGCTGTACTCGGCACTGAAACCAACACTAATATTTATTTTTCCTTGGAATTTCAGTAAAGAGAAAGCAGTTCTGTGAAATTCACTATTACTGCTCAGAAATCTGAAATGTCTGGAACTGTAATAGATTACAAAACCTGTACAAATCAATTCACATTTGAATAGCTCATTTCATTAACACAGTTCTTTGATTTAAAAAGTACTGCTTATTTTTGCATACATTCCATAGCTGCCCACTTGCTGATGAGGTATTCAGCACATTTCTGATTAGCTCTACAGAGAAAAAGAGTAGAGGAAAAAAAAGATAAATGTGTTCAGAAAAGCACATCTTTAGCAGAAATAAGATATTTTGCAAATCCAAATGGCTACCTAAAAAAAAGAAAAAATACATCCACCAGTAAGCTAAATCCTTCAGAAGGTGGAAATATAAGTGGTCAAAAAAACAGAAGAAATCAGAGCATAGTGAAAAGACTTAAAGGAAACAAACTGGTGACATTGGGCAAGGTCATTTTTTAGTGCTATTTGGATCAGCCACATTACGTCCTGCTTCACAGCTCCAGTAAAACCTTGAGAAGAGTAAAACAAATATTTAATGAGAAAGAATTCTGAAATGGAAGATCTCCCATTCCTCAGCACAAATCTCAGCTATTTCAAACTTTTTCCCAAATACTGAAAAAATAGTATATTCCAAGAAAGTTAATAGCAGATGGGTCAGGACATCTGGAATATCACAGGACAAGTAGGATGAAGGAAATCAAACATCAAGTCCTTGCCTAATATGAAACAAGCCTAGAAATACCTTTACTGAGTGACCAGCTAGTCTGGTCTCCCATTTATATCCTGGACTTAAGAAGTCTTGCAACAGTATTGTCAGGAAAAGCAGAGACTCCAATCAGGTTCAAGCGGTTGGAATTTTCCCAATAGAAATGGATGATCCAAAATTTTTCCACTTGGCACTAAAATCACAGTTATTTTCCAGAGTCAGGCTGTGTATATTAATAAGTTTTCCTTCCTAATGATTCACCAGCTGGTGAATCCCAAGGTTGATGGAAACACCAATAGGTTCACAAATGCAAAAATCATCACCTTTTCCCTTTCCAAGGAATACCATACTCTAAAACAGACAGAGAACCATCAGAATAAAGCCTGTGCTGTGCAGTAGCAGTTTCCTTACCCGACTGATCTCCTGTGGAGTCTGCTTCCTCATTCATGTGTTGAGCCACCTTGCATGTCCAACTGACAAAAGTTGTTAAATCCTTCCAGTATGGGCTGCCCTCAAAAGCAAACAAAGTATCTTCAAGTGTATTATTAATTCTGAAATGACACAATAAACAAGGCTGCCATGATTAAACCAGTGATTTCTTTCAAAGTCAAATTAGCTTGTGAACACCTGCCGTTTCTCTGTAAATCTCTATGTAAATTATATTGCTAATTTATGCATTCAGAGAGTCAAAGAACGATATGGGGTTGGAAGGGACCTCTGGAGATCATCTAGTCCAACCCCCCTGCCAGAGCAGATCCACCTAGAGCAGGTTGCACAAGAACATGTCCAGGCGGGTTTTGAATGTCTCCAGAGACAGAGACTCCACCACCTCTTTCAGCAGCCTGTTCCAGTTTCTGCCACCCTCAAAGTAAAGAGGTCCCTCCTCATGTTTAGATGGAACTTCCTATGTTCAAGTTTGTGCTCATTACCTCTTGTCCTGTCACTGGGCACCAATGAAAAAGAACTGGCCCCTTCCTCTTGACTCACACCCTTTAAGTACTTATAAGTCCTGTTGACTTAGGGAAAAACTGAGGCAGGCAGGCAGGCAAGCTAATAGCAGAGTCCTTTGCTAAAGAAATCAGCGGCATAGTTATTACATCACTCTAAGCACAACTAGACTTTACTACACAGAAAAACAAGAAAATGCTCTGGTTCAAAAAGTAGCATTTTGAAATTGAAAGCAATTATCGAGAAATGCTCCCTCTTGTCCTGAAATACACCTTTGCATTAAAAAAATATCATTGCTTTGTCCATGAAAAAAAAAAAAAAAACCACTAAAAAAAAATACCTCACATTAAAATAGTGATGAGCTTTTCTTGCTCTTCGATGTTGCTTAAACACGAGCTTCTATTCCCAGGGGCCTTTTAGCTGTATCAGTGTTTTTGATGCTCATAAAAGGAAACATAAAACTAGTCCTCCTGGTGATTTCATAGTCATTTAGAAACACGGAGGGAAGGAAGGCAACCAACCATTGACCAAGAATAAAAGGGACAAGAAAAGTGAAAAAATTTTCTAATTCAAGATGTTATTAATAACTGTGGATTTAATCCCTGCCGCCAATGCAGCTTTTGGAATTTCTGACAGATTCTTGAACGCTTAGGCTAATAGTTTTACTGTTTTAATAGCAAACTCTTCTGTCAATTTTATCATACACATAAGTAATGTAGTTGTCTTCTACACGTTTAAGTTTGAGACCTCGGGCATCTGTACAGTATAAAAGCAACTTCACATTAAACGCATGCTTTACATTGCCAAGCAAGAATAATAAAATCCTATCCTATTTAAAACACGTTATTGATATAGGGATTTGTTTCTTCATATACTCTGATTTAACATAATTAAAGCTTGAAATCAGTAGAATTACTGAGTCCTTGCAAATTGCAATCAACTTAATAAAAAGATGAATGGATTTTCTGCCAAAATAGAACAGTGACCACTTGATGTGTTCAGAAAGCAACTTGAGGCTGCAATACCCGTCCTAGTGCACTTCCTGACTACCCTCTCTTTAATGTTTTCCTGCATTTCCCAGGAGTCTTTCAGATCCAAGTTTCCAAAAATCCTGAGCAGCACAGCACTGGAGAGGTAGGTATCAGGAATCAGGCTCAGAAGTAGCAGAAAATGCTTGGATGTGAGAAAACAAAAAAGGGAGAATAGCTTTTAGAATCCTAGATACCTACATAACCTCAGCCTATTTCCACGCCTAGCCCCCCAAATACTACTATCAATTAAAAAAAAATATCCTCTACCTTCCTGTTTGTGCTTATAGAAAATTGTTAACACTAGGTGGTAATCAAAAGCAAAAAGCAGGGGTTTAACCTTTTTATCTATTCAGTTTATAATACCTTAACTCAGGGTTGTACTAGTCAGGATCATTATGTATTAAAAGGTACACAAGATACATACAGTGAGAAGAGCAGCTGTTCCTGACAAGAGGCGAAATGGACATCTTCCTTAGATGGTGCCTCTGTGCTCAGCAATTGATTAATTTCACAGTAATGAGCATAGTTTTTGATTAGCTGCTCTTCTATTTCTTGCCATCCCAAATAATCATCCATTTTTGAAGCTGGCAGGCTCTGTTGTCCCTGAGTTACTTTCTGCAGAAGCAGGACCTTTCATGGTAAGAAAGAAATATTTCAGACCAGTAAAAGGGAAACTAACCTGAGACTTTGGTCCCGCTTCTTAGATTTGTAATAAACATGATCTTGAAATCCAACATAAGACAGATTAAATAAACAGCCTTTCAAACAGTCTTAATTTTTTCTGGAAGCCACAGCTACTTAGCATGTCTAAAACATCACACACCCCCACCAAGAGAATCTCTGCAGGAACACTTGTGCCTTACCCCCAAGCACATTTCAATCAGTTTTATTTAAAGTGAATCAGTTACCCATTCACTTACGAGTAGCAAATGCTAAAGTAATAAGCTACAACCCCTCTTAATTTATTTCATTTTGTAATATTAATGTAAATAAGACACTGCAAGCTTTAAACACGAAAAGAATTCAGAAATACTTACAGATTCCTTTAGTGACTGGACCTGGTCACTTAGCTTGAAGGTCACCCCTGAGCCATTGCCATGGCACATGTATATTGTTGAAATGTCAATGTCATCTGAGCCCTGTGGAAGTCTCAGGGTCTTTTCAAGCATTTTAAGCACATCACTGCATATATAGGAAGCATTGCTCATCAACATCTAAAATTTAATGAATATACTGTCACTTTAAAAACAAACTCAGGGTGAAGGAACAGATTTAATTTACACTCCATATTAATTCTCACAATGAAATGTCAAAAGAGAAAAAAGTACAAAGTAAAGTTGGACCACAATGCTGCTGAATAATAAGTGAAATACCCTACTTAGCAAGTACTTTTTATCCCCCAAAATAAGCCTCTGCAGCTTCATGGAAATTAATATACAAACATTAAATAACAACATACCTGTTTTAGCTCCACAAAGAGCTTTCTGATGTCTAGATGAATGAATCCATCTCTTTGGGCAAAGGGAATCTGTTTTTCCAGACTACGTAAAGTTTCTGTAAGACATTTCCCCCACACACCCCGTGAAGAAAATATTTATTTAACCTACAGAGTAATTCAGGGACAGTACAGTAGGAGTCATTCTTCTGGGAAAGAAAACTGCATGATGATTTAAAAATGCATGACTTACAGAGGCATAAATGTTCCACTTGGGTTTAGATAATATCCTTGCCCAAAGCATTCCATCAGTTTGCACAAACTAGTTACACAGTTGCACTCTGCACTTCTGAGAAGCAAAGACTGCTCCTCTTCTGCATCACCACTGAAAAAGGTTCAAGGCAAGGCAGAAAGAAGACCGGCCTTCTCACACCAGGAAAAGCATGACCCTGTCCCCTTTCACAGTCATATCAGAGTAGCTCCAATGACTTCAGGGAGCATTCATGATTTCATGATTCCTCCATCCTTCAGGAAAGGAAAATGAAGTCCTGTGTGGGCTTCTAGCTATGAATGCTATAAATAATCTTGGACTCTTTCCATATGTAACTGTTGATTTAGCCAGTAAATTCATCTGAAATATGGAAAGGTGGCCTAATTCCTTAAGCTCCCTTAATCTCGCCATTCTCAAATAAAAGACAACCACAGAAGTGTTACCAGTTCATGTTAGGAAGTTGTCAAGTCCCATAGCCCTACAGAGGTGAGGCTGCAGCCGTTCCATGTCCCCAGGCCCAACCAGCAGCAAGGCTGGACAGGTAGGCACACAAGCCAACACGTACACAGTAAATGCATATGGCGGGCACACAGATCAACACACACAGCACACACAAACAGCACCAATGGCCTCATCCTGTTCACCTCCCTGGCGGTTCAGAGTGAAGATCTGTTAGGGGGAAGGCATGTAGATATATATACACACGCACAGCATGGATCCCGGCTATCATCTGGGCTCAGACACACAGTCTACCCAGCAGCTGCCCCTGGATCCCAGTTTCCCTTCCCAGTTGTTGGCACCTGCAGGCAGCCCTCGAGGCTGCAGCCCTGCTCCAGCTTCTGGTACAGATGTGCTTGCCCCCACACACAGTGGATCCCTGCAATAATTGCTGTTGGACACTCAGTCCATCTGGCCCTGGTCCCTCAGCTCTCCCCAGCTGCCTCACACATAGGAGATAGATACACAAACAGGTCTCTCAGTCAACATCCAGACCCCATGGACTCTCTGGTGTTGGCCTGGACCTTCTGGCTCCTCTGACAGTTGACTCCTCGCTGTCAGAGGTGCACACCTCCCCAGTTCTCAGGCCACCTCATCCGCCCTACAGCTATCCCAGCCTGATATTCGCTAGCAATCACACACTGATAATTCCCACCCTTACTCACTCTGGTTTCTGGCACCATGGACACACAGATCCCACCCCATTTTCTGGCACTTGATTTCACTCATTTCACTCCTTCCAGTTGTTGCTATGGGCCCCTATGTGTCCCATGGTCTGACCTCGGTTACTGCATGCAAACCCCTATACACACACTTGCGCACAGAATAGAGAGTCCTCACACAGCTAAAGTGTTAGAAATGGAGTTTAGTGAGGGGGTGGGACAGTCTGCAATGGTAAACCTCAGGGCACGGCCAGGCAAGCATATTAACCAAGCAGCCTGTTTATATGTGAACAGCCCCTTTCATCACCTTATTTCTATTTTCCCATACTTGTTCCTCCCCAAACCACCTAGATCACTTTGTCTCCTCTTCCAAACCTCCCGTACTAAATCTTGTACAATCCCAAAACACTCTTTCCTTGCTTCCTGTAATGAGTCCCATAGTCTTAGGCAGTAATCCCGTAAATCTGCAAGGTGACCCAGCCTAGAAGGATCCAGGACAGGGTACCATTTGGGTTGTCCCACTTCTCACTGTTCCTCTATACTCCTTTGTATGGATGGAGATGAGCATCTACTGACAGGGTAGATGCCGAGCTCTAGTAAATCAGTATAACTCCACTGTCATGAAGGAAGGTGTAGTGATATACAGTCTACAGGCAAAATGGTGTAGCATGCCTCAAATCAAACCATCCTAAAAAGGAGACTACAGAAACTATTCTGAAGTTTCAGATGTACCTTGGAGGTTTGAGTGCACAAGTAAATCAGGATTAGGTAATGCAACTAGCAGTACTGACTCTATGTGGCCGCGTGCTATAAAACAAAACCCACAGGACAAAAAATTACACCTTTTGGTCCAATGACCTTATCAATCCAGAAGATAAATAATCATCAAACTTAATATTAAATGTCCTGAAAGTGCACCTTTGGAAAATTATGTTGAAAGAGTACTTTTTTCTCATCAGATCTGCTCCCTGCTATGCACTCAGTCTTTATTCATTTTTAGAGGCTAAAACAGATTTTACAGTTCAGTTCAATTAGCTGATACAATTAAAGGGTATGTTGGTTTATATAATATTTTTTTGTGTATCAACAAGAGAACTGCTCACTGAATTCCCACAGTAATCAGCTATAAAGCCGTTAAAGGCAAGAGGCATACGTGTCATACAACATAACCCAAGGAAAGGGGGCTTTGCTGTTATCAATGATGCTATAATGTAACCTGCACAACCTTTACTTCTAGGAATGATGAACAGTACTAGAATACACAAAACTTATGCCACAGTCTGTTAATTTCCAACAGTGATCTTCAAACAAGAGGCTTTTATTTGTAATCTGATGACAACTGATCTAGAAATCAAGGACCAAATTGCACAATTTCAGTGGCACCTTGGACAAAATTTGTACTGTAAATCCATGGGCAAAGATCAAGTAATTTAAGACTATCAATGTCACCCAAAGGATCAAAGTGTATTTCACAAAACTAATTACAACTGAGTAATACGAGTGTTCTTCCTATATGTACCGACATTATAGTATTGCAGATCTCCACTAAAAGGTTTCACAGAAAGCTACCTTGTGCCTTTTACTTTTTTTTTTTTTACATTGTTTTTTTCCTTTTTTTAATCCAGATCTGTGTGGACCTTATAGTACAATTATATTGCCAACCAACTCCTGGGTATCATGGTGCTGAGCATCACACAATTTGAGTCCTAGCATACTGTTTAATACTGTAAATGTATTCCAGACCTAAAAGTGGCACTTGCTAAACGCTTATTCACAAGAACTTCATGGAAGCTAGTTCATCTTATTTAGTCAAACTGCTGAAAACAGATCCAGTTCCCCAAATTGTAAAATACACCTCCACTTGCACTAAGTTCTTCAATACTGTCCCCTTACCACCAGTCTCGCTTTGTGTCCAAAAGTGTTGCCCCAGAAGCACCCTGCCTCTGCACTTCACAGCCCTCAATCAAATCCTTACTTAAAGAGGTCAGAAAATCCATATGTCCAAGTCAGCATTTTGCTTCACCTGTAATGACCAGCCGAAAACGTCAAGCTGCATCTAAGTCTAAAACCAAGACCTCTCGTTCACACACACGACTGATTGCATCAGGTGATTGCATCGCTTGCATCAGCAACTTCTCAGGCACTGATAATTTTAATTTCTATTAAGCAGGTTCTTTTTCTTGTGTTAGATCTTTAAACAACAGCCACAGCAGCATACAACATCCCATAAGATACCTAAGGAAATTGTTTATTCATGACACAAGAAGTGAAAACAGGTGTTATGTTGTGTTCTATCACCACTAAGGGAAACAAAATTTTAGGAATTCAGAAGCTGATGTGAATATCTAAGTGTGACATGTATTACAGAGCCCAAATACCTGCCCAGAGGTAGAAAGTAATCCATTTCCTATGTTATTCTGTGGAAGTCATTTGAG
Source organism: Numenius arquata (assembly GCF_964106895.1). Lineage (NCBI taxonomy): Eukaryota > Metazoa > Chordata > Aves > Charadriiformes > Scolopacidae > Numenius > Numenius arquata. Next base: position 44,334,460 of record NC_133579.1, read on the forward strand.
TGCTAGTGACAAGTAACGACCCTGCAGCTTTACCTTCAGTGAAGTATAAATACTGTGCTATTATGTTCCTTATAGCTCCATCTACCAGAAGCAATCTCTTCGTAACAGGCCACTGAGGTATATCCTGAAGTACAGACTGCATTCTCTCCAGATGCAGGATTCTGCAATCAAAAAGTAGAGCACAGAAATATTGTGTACTATAAACAAAAAGGTAAAGTTGCTGAAAAATTATGGGGGTTTTTTTTGTTGTGTAGTCACTAAATCATCTGTTTTTTCTTACAACAGCAGCAATATAGCCATTTCCTTTTATAAAAAAAAAAAAAAAAACACAAATTCCCAAACGTACTACTAAATTATTGAACAATTTGACTACAGTCTCTCTTAACAGTAAATAATTGATTTTACAAAAAACTTGGCAAACTAAGAGAACACCAGTAAAAACAAAACAGAAGAACCCCTGTGACTCTCAGCATTCACTAATCAGTCTCCCAGGTGAGAAGTACAATTTTTCCTCATGGATAAGTCTACTTCTTTCCAGACTATTTTACCTGAAGGCCAAAACCATTAATGTTAGGGAAGACTTACACACTAAATTGCCTCCTTTCCTTCCCTTTGCAGCAAATAAATAAATAACGGAGAAGTTTCCCACGAAAGAGTTTATCCATCTATTTACTGTACTAAAAAAATGCTTCTGAACACCCGAAGGTGGGAAAAGGTGGTAGTGGCTGCTATTTCATCAGCAACTGTTAGGTCAAGCATAGGAGTTATAATCCTACATCAGTTCATTTACTTAGGAAAAATTTTTTCATTTTTTTGTGTCCCTGTTCAAACAGATTTGTTTGGAAATGGAAAGAGGCCTATGTCCATTTTATAAGCTAATTAAAACACCAACAAATCCAGAACCAAAGACGTTGCCTGATCACTTTCCACTTCAGGGCATGCTGCATTAGAGCGCTTTTATCTTTCAGATTTAGCCTCAGATATTGATTTTCTAGCATGGATCATACCTCCTCCAATGAAGGACAGTTTTTGATATAACAAGTAGAGCTATGACAAGCAAGCGAGTCCTGATCATGTACTCAGGTCCTCTGCTGAACCTGCAAGTGGGTACACTCTGAATTACAGATTTAATTTCTTTTTCAGAGTATGTATACATCAGCACAATGATTTGACTGTATATGAGGTTTGGAATTACAGAATAAAAAATAAAAACACAAAACAAAAATCAGAAATCAGTTAATTGTAACATGAAGATAAGTATTCAAGCTGATCTTGAATCAAGTTGCAGAAAGATAACTTACAGATCATAAGGTCCAGTATACCCTTCTGAAAAGTAGGCATTTGATTTCTCATTCCAACGCTGGATCAGGGTATTTATCTCTGAAAAAATTTTCCTGGCTTCCCTGTCATCTAGAAACTGAGACATCAAATCATCAAGTTCCAAAAGGAGTTTCTGAGAGAAGCTGCTGCTGAACCATTGCTCAAATACCTAGCAAATTGAATGCAAAACAAAACACACCTTGTTAGGGAATCAAAGCTTTCTTATTTAGACAAGACACAGAATTTGCATGTCTTAAAAAAAAAAAATACAATTAATGATAGTCAAATTTCTCCCTAACAATGTGTCTAGACTCTGAAATGACTGGCCTCAAAGGCTGACTTCAGTACAGCTTGTACTGACCTGCAAGTTGGCAATATAACATGCTACATCTTACAGAGAACTAACATCCTATGCTGTGCGGTCCTTACCCAAAGACTCAGAAACGGTAAGAAGATGGCCTGAGACTGAAACCAACCAAAAGCAGACCTCCACAGCCAATTACTCAGGCTTTCTCTCCCTTACAGGACTTCTGCCTGCACTACCAACACAATGGAAGGCAGCAGTCTCAACATTTTTGGGGTTCCACTGCAAAAACAGATGGAGAAGGAGCCTGTGTGCTCCCATAGTGTAGCCTAGAATAAGGCATGGCCAAACCTACTGACTGCTATCCTTTCCTCTACCATTACTTTTTTTAATGCCAAGTGGTTATAATAGATTTTTACTATAAGAGACGTCTTGTTCACCAAAGAAATTACCAGTGGCCAGCAGCATACAGTACTTCAAGTTGCCAGCATAAGGTTGTTAGCTCTGTGAAGAGTTTTAAAATCATGGCTGAAATGATTACTGGATTTTCCTACAGCTATGATAGGAATTAGTGCATTAGTTTTGGCAGTCACATTCAATTATTACTTCCAGTCACCATACATCAGTGAAACCTTTACCAAGACAGAAATCAAAGGTTACTTTTTTTTTTTTTGGAGGAAATACAGGATAAGCTCTACATGCTTTCTTTAGATGATACACAAACACTTCCAGAGCAGCTTGTTACACAGCTGATCTTTTTTAATGCAAAAGAAACATATTTCGGTGGAAAAACAAGTATCAGCATTAAGGCAACTAGTTAAGTGTTCTCCTTAAGAAACATCTGAATGGTTTATGCTTTTCTCTATGCAACTATACATGTGCCATCATAGAGACTGCATGCCAAGCTGTTCTGCCAGAGCAGAATTTTAAGCTGCTATACTGGAGATTTACTCTCATCCCTTTCAAAATGCTTCAGCCACTACTGCCAGAGACAGAAGAGGCAAATTAAAAATAAATGAATTAAAACTAAAACTTAAAATTAAAACTAAAACTCAGGCTCAGGTGGGACAGTAAATGGGTCTTCCATCTGTCAGGCCTTTGCAGTGCAGTATATTTCACTATATTCCATATTAGATTTCAAATCTGTATTTGAGTCAACGAGAAAATCTGATTAAGTGGACACATGGTGATAGATTATACTTCCAGTGTAATGATTCTTTATAAGGATTACTTTGTTTTATTAGCAAGATGAAAAAAGTTCATGACAATAACATTTAATAGCTAACTCAGATCTTTTAACTGAGTTACTGTTGACAGCCTACACGCAAAAAATAGGAATTTAATCTATTAACTTATTAAAGTGTACCTGCGCGTAGAGTCTGAGATTGCTGACAGCATGAACAAGATACAGTTTGGCCTCATGCCATGCAGAAATACAGCCTTCTTCATTATTCTCTTTGTTTGCTTCATCTTCCTGCACCCTGGACAGAGCAGAGCACACAAACTGCTCCAGTGTCTCTCCTGTGGGAATCTGGCAGGGACATAAGAAATTGATGAGCATCTCAAGAGAACTGCTGAGTGTTATCTCCGCTATCAACTTATCTGGTGAAAAAAGAATATCATGTGGCCTCCTTCAGTGAGAACAAAGCCTATTTAATCCAGTTTCATATTCTGAGGCGTGTAGTTCATAGTACTCCACACACAGAGTGGTGTATAAAATACCAGTGGCCCCATTAGGTTTCTCATACACAATGCAGAATAATAATACTTGTATATGCAAGAAATTTTCACTGTGTAGCTACACCAGTGTTACTATTTCTACAGTCATTTGCATGCTGATGCTGAAGTACAGCAATGATACGGTACACTTACACTAGAATAACTGTATCAAAGCACCTTCACAAGTATAGCAATTGCTTATGTAAAAAAATATTCAGTACAATGGTACATCTCAACAAATGACTACATGCAGCAGACTAGTTCTAAATTGAAGTTGGAATGTTTCAGCAGTGTGGCCAAGAGGCCAGAATTTTTTCCTTATAGCCTGACTTCTAAATTATTTTGAAAGATTTATTATTCCCAATCATAAATATTTTATTAAAGCATACAAAAATTATTTAGTACAGTTTAATTCTCCCTATTAATGTCTTTCTGAGACACTTCACATCATAATTCCTTTCAACTGTGACTAGAAAATTTATTAAAAGTTCTGGAGATGTTTTGACACTAAAGGATCTGGGACATTACATACAGAAGTGAAGTCCTCAGAACAGACATTGTCCAGGCTTCCATATTTCTCTTCATGCTTTTTGAGGGCCTTCAATCCCCTACCTCATGTATATAATATCAACATATTAGTTTAATGTATAAATACTTAGCAAGTGAGTTGCCTGGGATTACACAGCCAACCATAGCTAAAAGGCCGCAGTCAAATTCAGCTCAGTTGATCAAACTGGCCATCACTGACATTTCATTTAAAGGCCATTCCAAAGTCAAGTTTTTTAATAATTTATGCCTTTGTGTACATTAGCTATTTTTATGAGCTCTTCTGGAGTACAGCTCTAGGTTGTACTTGGCAAAGAGCAAACAGATTTCAGATTAATACCAGCATGTTCTATTCAAAAACTGTGGACTTTAGCAGAAATTCAAAAGATGTTTCAAGTTTTCTGCAGTTCAAACCAGACCATCACAACAGATCACTTTGCTATAGAAGGAAGGTTAGAAAACCCTCTCTGAGAAAGGAGAATTTCTTCAAAATTTGACACATCACTGGTATATTTGAATAGCTGCACTAAGACAACTCATCAGTCAAGTATATTCATATCCAGACTGCACAACTGAGAAGAAAGGACTCTTGGTGTGCCTTAATTTATGCATAGAAGAGACAGGCATTCTTTGTCCAGCAAACTAGATGAAAAATGTTACCTGCCAAATTAATCCAGGCAACTTCAAATCTAGGATCTAGTTTAAAATCTTAGTGGAGCAAACCCCTGATTCCTCTACAGAATTGGATAAACTCAAGACTTTGCCATACACAGTGGTGACTTCAGAGAAGCATAAATTCATTAATGTACACAACCAGACCTATGAGCATCATCATGTGCAGAAATTCCAGCTAAAGCTAAATACATTTCTTTTAATGGGAATGAAGCCAGGATATTTAGCAGTACTACAGGTGCTGCACAAATCTAAGATATGACTATAGCTTCTGTAAGGCATGAAAAATTCCTTCAGGGTACAGATAAAAACAAAGAAGAAAGGGACGGACATTAAAATTAATTTTGAAGTGGTTTACCTTTGTTAATTGTACTGTGTAATTTAGCAGCTTCTCAACATGAAGATCATCAAAACCAAACCTGGATTCAAGTTCTGATCTCACAGCGTGTGGATTCCACAAAATATCCCCAAGAGAAAGATTAAATTGAAAACCTGAAAGAAAAAACATGTTTATGTCATTCCTGCTTTTTGTTCATGTTGTTTCTTGATGATCCGTACCTGATGAGATCTAAGTTATCACGTTTCCAGCTTTTTGGAAAAAAAAAAAAAAAAAGAAAAAGAAGAAAAAAAAGCGTGGACCTGAACTTCATTTTCACTATGATAAAATCCGTGATTGCATTAGTAGTGCAGTGAGGTCAGTTAATGTGATGATTTTCTGACAACTGATACAATAATGATGAGATGCCCCTGCACAGTTATTGCCTGCAGACCCAGCAAACTGCAATTCTGAACTGTGTCTTATTATGCACATCCTCATGCAAATGTGTGTATGGGCTGGGTATGAACCATTGATGAGAGGGACAGCACCAGGAGAATACCAGAATATCACCTTTGTACTACTTCAGTCTTGGTTTTCACAGCTGAAGCAGGATTTAAACCACATATAACTCTTAGCCTGACCTTCTATGCTGAGCAGGCAGCTGCACCTAGAATATAATCGTGTGCCGCCAGGCAGTTTGCCAATGAAACTTGTTCCTCACCTTTTTCTGGAGGACTTGTTCTGGGGCCAGCCTACCTTCTCCAGTTAAACTCACCTCCCATACTCAAGCAGCAGATGGGGAAACATATCCCTTCAGCTGAGACCAGAATTTATGATAACAGAAGAATCAATCTTAAAGTAAAACAGCCATAATTCTTCACATGCATGTCCAAAACAAGAGGTTACCCTTCTATCAAATAGAAGAAATTATCCTTTGCAGCAATTTACTCTCTCCCCAAAATTCACCACTGAAAAATCATGCTAAACACACTATATTAGAACAATGTGCTTTCTTTTTCAAATAGTTGTCAAAGTCTGATGAAATTTAGTTATTAGTCATTAAAAGGCAGATAGATAAAGGAATGGGTTAGCACTATAGCAATATAGTTCAATTCTTAGACTTTTCACATTAGGAATTCAGCAGAAGCTCAGACAGTTACTGCTAGTGCATATTCTCAGCATGCTTACAACGTCCTTAAAAAAAAAAAAAATCTGATGCAAATTCCTTACCTTCTAATCTCATTTCCTCTGTTGATGCAGCAGTTAAATTCAGTGCTGTTTTCACCATTTCATAGAAACTTTTGCCCAATGGCATCATAGCTAAATCCTTCAATGATGCTAAGGTACTGAAAGTGGAAAAAAAAAAAAAACAAAAATCAAGCTCTCTATACACCCAGAAAAACTGAAAAGGCTTGGTAGAAAAACATGAAGTTCAAGCAACTGAATACTAAAATACTTTCTTTATTGTTGAAAAACTGATCCTTTGTCAAATTAAACTTTTCATTAGAAAAACCCACAAGTTGAGATTTTACCATTAAAATTTCACTCAATTTTCATTAAGGACATTTCCCCTATGAGGACCAATGTCCTCTTAAAAAAAAAAAAAATGAGAGAAAAAGAGTTAAAAGTGACAGCAAAAACTGAGAGCAAAAGCACCACAAGAGTTCTCACAGCAAGGCAGGATGGACACAGAATACATAAATTTTACTTCCATCCAGTCTGCAGAGAAAAAAAAGAACCTTTAGAGAAACAGAACATTTATTCTCACAACAAATTAAACAAAACATATTAGAGAATGCATTGATAAAAAGAAATATATATATATATATATTGAATTTCGTATAAGTCCCAGTCTTGGTCCCTTCAGCTGTGTTTACTTGCTGCTGAAGAAGAAAACAATGACCATAAATTTAGGTCAGGAACACTCAGACTGTGAGAGTTTGCAAACCTTTCGAAAAAGACTTCGGCTTTTGGGATAGAAATACTACAAGCACAGCTAATAGAGTTTTGCACGTTAATAGTTCAGACAACAAGCTGGAATAAGGTTATAAATGACTTGGGCATAAGGAAGAGGGGGAAGGAAATCAAGCCCCAACACAGTTGCATTCCACATATTGTAATCAAAAGAGACTTATTTCCCAGTTTCAACAAAAATACCACCATCATATCCTTCATATCTTTTTTAGTAAGAAAAAAGACAGTGGGATGCTAAAGGTTACAGAATCAGCACAGTAAGTTCCCATTCAAAGTCTTTGGGGTCATGCCTCCTTAGGGGGTAAAGCTGGTGAAGTTCATGGCTAGTCTTGCACAGGCAGGCAGGTTCAGTGGCCTCCTCTAGCCTTATAAGTATGTTCGTTAACTACAATGACAATTACCTACCAACCTATTACAACCACCTACCTACTCTGGCAAACACATTTTTCTCTTTTTCCTAACAACTCCCTTATTTTACTAAAAATTCCTGTAGATACTTGTCGTAGTCTGTGCTTTTGATACTATGTCTTCTACTGAATCCAGCTATCCTTTACCTAAGGCCCAAAAATTTCATATTCAGAATATGGTCTCTGTGCTTTTTTTCTTACTGCTTCATTTCTTGCAAGCCAAAGCTATTTTGATAGCAAGAGGCTTGAGAAACAAAACAGAGTAATTTTCCTGATACTGACCAAGTGCTACATACATACTTAGTCGATTAGAATCCAAACGATGATTTTCTTATATTCATATGTAAATATTCTGTCTTTCAAAGAGTCCCAAAGCACAATACAAAGTTCAAAGCCATACTATGTGATGGGCTAATTTCAACCATTGCTAAGATGAAGCTACTTCTTGAATACTCATAGGGAATCTCTGCTAAGCTGGACAGAGAAGAAAAACACAGTTATGAAGGAATCAGAATGGATGACGACTCCTACCACACCTCTATAAAAGCAGAATCTGGTAAACAGAAGAAAATGTCAGCCTCTTTACACTGATAAAGATGTTTCTTTTATTAAATAGCTAGTGAGAAGAAAAAGAATTGCAGGTAAAATGTTAAAGTAGAGCATTTTCAAGCACATAAAAGTACTTACTTTTGAATAACTTTCAGGAACTGTGCTATGGCAGCTAACCCATCTTCTGTATAAAAGCTGTTCAATTCAAGGTGAGGGAGTGAATGCAGAAGGTTCCAGAAATATGGTTGCTTGTACAGATTTTCTGCTTTAGAAATCATTTCCTCCACTTCATTCAAATCCATCTTTATACGAAGAAAACACATTTACACGCAACACTTCCATTAACAGAAAAAAAAAATAGCAGGTGCCTGTTACTTCCCCTACCCCTGCCCTTTTGAATTTGAAAGCATTTAAAATACTTTTTTCAAGTGGAAATACACCTCTAGCTTTGGTAATTCGTGACATCATTTTGGTGGTACTTTGAACTTATGGTAGCTTTGTTTCAGATGTCTTTCTCTGCTCTGATGGAAAATGGAGTTGGGAGAAAAGCTAAGTAATATCTTTCTGCTCAGAAGTGTAACCTCCCAAAGAGAAGGATCATCTTTGATATCTCAAACACAAGGAGCCCTTTAGTCCTGCAATGAATTTCTAAGTATAGGGTATGAAGACCAGGAGACTGTCAGGGACACGCCATCCTTGCCTCACAGCTTCCTGGGTTGGGGGGGGGGGGGGGGTGTGTCAAACAATAATTGATAAGAACAGCTCTTTAAAGATGGACTGGGGTAAAATCACTTCTTTTATAGGACTATACTATAGGATGTCTATGAAAAACATTGGATCTATCACACTCGTTTACTATGCAGTCTTCGTTTCTTTAATATTTCACTAGGGCTCTTTTGGATAATGGTAACATCAGCGTGATTTACACAAAAAGAAGGTTGTGGATATAGCTCTGTTACTAGTAATGATAGGCTACTTCCAACTAAATATTTTCTTAATGTTGATAAATACATTCTTTCTATTTCAGATTCCACTCCAGAAATGAAATTTCATATTGATACATCTCCTTTCAATCAAGTATGTCATGAGAAATTTAAAAATGTTACTATAAAAATGCCATCTAAGTTCAAGTTATAAATTGTAAATCTAGTTTTCATGAAGTGGCAGTTACAATCACATATGGAGAAGATGCATTTTAAAATATTTTAAAAGTGAAAGCAGCGATCTGTGAAAGGTACAAAACTGACAGTAATGGAGATCCACTACTGTGCCCATTCAGCCTTCCTCTTTTTGTTGAGATTGTGAGGGTGAAAGACTAATGCATTAGGGACAGCACAAAGACCAAACTCATTTCACATAAACTGCCAAATTGATTCTGGAAGGAATTATGCTACAACTTGCAAGTCTGTCCTCCTTCAGCCCCACTTGAGTCTGCTTACCATATTGATTGGATCACCAACCTGAATTCAAAGTAATCTCATTGAAGCAAGAGCACCATCTTTTCAATTTCACCACAGTCTCTTTTAAAGTTTTATGTTGGTTTGCTTCTGTTTTGTTTTTTTAATAATAAGCACACATGAGAATAAGCGCTCCTTGCAAGACGTTATGTAATATGATTTTATACAGCTATCCAAGGTCTGGCAGATGCACTTTTAACTTGCTCCTAATGAACAATTAGCCTCCAAATAGCTGTGAATTTTAGCTACTAATAACCTAGACTGGTTTAAATGAGTAATCTAGAAACAACTGAACCATCTTTTTTTTTCTTCAACAGCATACCAATTTTTTTTAAAGATAGTTTACTAAAACCTGATGGGATACAAATTTCTAACCATTATAATAAAGATGCCTCAAAACCCAGAACTGTAATTTAGAAGTAGACTGTAAAAATACTTACAGTAAGAAAAGTGGTGATGTTATGGAGCCCTGTAAAATAAAATATTTTCCTTTAGAGAGGGATTATTAACTGCAGAAGAATCAATTTTATCAGCAGTAGCAAGTAGTACACAAAGGGCATTTCTACAGGCACGTGAAACAACTAATACCCTAGAAAGACAGTGGTCCACTTGATTTCCTGTGCTTTCCAATACTTCTTCTATTATCACAAAATCAATTTTAAAGAAATTGCTTACCATACATTTTTCAGTAAGGCAAAATCACCACATCAACACTAGGTGAACGTACTAGCCAGGCATGCAAATGACTGTTTCGCCTACATCTTTCTGCTTGAAAACTCAGCCAGAATGTCAGTGGGTCTTAAATGCTCACCTGCTACAGCAGCAAAGCTGCACAGTATGGGTGGGAACAGAGAGAGAACATTGGGACTTGGTGTTTCCAGTCTCACTCTTAAATGTGAGACTCACTTATTTGCCTAAAGGTCACCAGGTGTGACCTAGTGAGGTTTTCCATCCCTATGCTCTCAAGTACAACAGAAAAACCTGGGGAGAAAGACTTAAATCCTGATACATTATTTTTGAATCCGTGTTAGACCAGGTAACCATGTACTCAGATTGTTAATCCCTAGCTTTAAACCTTTCCCCTCACAGTATTTTGTTAACTGCCAAGTAGTAAAACAACAGCACAATTTTAGAAGGCTAACATTTTTCTGAGAACTTTATGACAGCCACAGCAATAGTAATCATAAAAGTGGCTTTTTTCAGGGCAGCTAAAATTTTAGTTGGTTCACTTTATTTTTAAAATAAAAGTATTTCTTCAGTCAATGGTTATTACCACCAGATAGACTAAGAAATTAATTGTTAGAAAGATCACAGCTTACCTGAGAACTTTGAGTTTTCCTTCCATAGCTTTTCTAAAGCCATGGTTTTCTCTGTGGTCTCAATAAATCCCTTTGCAAGTTCTTCTATCTCTTTCATGAAGCCTAGATCAGGTCCTGTGAAGCTCTCTGGACCAGCCTGGATGCCTGAATTGCTTTTTCACAGAAAGAAGGGGGACAAGGGAGGTAATTACAAACTGGAAGCAAGTAGCTAAAAAATGTTTATATACTCACAGAACTATTCTGATTATTTAATTTTTTTTTGCATTTGCATTTACATAACTTTTATTTGGTTCAGTTCATTAGCATGCACGTTGCATCACTGAGTCTCAAAACCTTAGGAAAGAGGGCAATGAAAAATTACTGAGCTGGAGCAGCTCACCCACACCAGTAACCCAATTCTGGCAGCAGCCAGACACGTCCAAAGAAGTCTTAGATATTTCTGGACACACTCAACTTTTCTCCCCCGGTTTCTTGTGAGTATAGGTGATGGTTCAGTGATGGCACATACTCCGAAATTCGGGCTTTCATATTGCATCTAAGGCAACACACTGCAACCAGAACAAGTAAGCTGGTCAATGTCACCAGATGAAATATAGGTAAGTTTCTTTTTCTGGGCCATGAAGAAAGTTGGTGCTTCCTCTTTAGTTAGTTCACTAAGCAACAGAAGGATGATAACAATTCTACCACATTAACAAAAAAGCATCCATACTAACAAACATATGCTAATTCCAAAAGATGCACTCCTGAAGGTACCCTTCTACTTGAAAAGTGAGAAGAATGATGTCTCTGACTACATATTTTTGCCTTATGAAGGCTCACACATCAGAAGCACCTGTTGTTAGAAAAACCTAAACAGTTTGTATTTGGGATATGACAGCTTGTTTTTTCAAATACATACAACAACGTATAAAAATAGTATCCTATTATCATTACTGGCTTTCCCCTGATTTTAGTTTACAGCTAAACCCCTGGTACATGTTCTCTCTATTATGTCTGTCATGCTACCATCTGGTGGCTACTCAATGGCACAACAATTTTCTAACAATACTTTCAAGACGAAATCAGACATCAGAGTCTTTTAAACATCTCTATACAGGACAAAATAACTCGACATTCTCCCAAGCCATCATAAACATGGGAATAATCATCTTTTACTAGGCAGTTGAATTCTGTTTTATCTTATAGGAAGTTCAAGTTTTCTTAAAGTGAAACCCTGTGTAGCAAAAATATTGTTATTTTTTCATTAGAAGCATAATTAACTGTCAAATAAGCCCCACTTACAAAAATATAATAGAGAGTTACATTTCTTTCTTGTCAAACTTGTATGTCAATACTAGCTTTCAGCACGATTCTAACTTATTGGTTAAGAAAAACCTAATGAGACAGATTCACAAACCGAAGCAAAAACCACCAGCCACTGCTTTCTGATTCTCTCATTTCTCTTTCCCTCCCTGATCCTCATTTGTTCAGACACCCACAGAGCTGTGTGCAACTTTAGACCAAAGAATGAGAAGAAAATTTAATCTTAAAACAATCAAGTTCTTGATTGCTTCAGTGCAGCTTATTTTGATCCCAACTTGGCCAACAGCCAGTAGGATTTTGGAAAACTCTTTCACCAGCCTCAAACTTCAGTGGATTAAAGACAGAACAATTCCTCACCACCTTCCTCCCCACACCCACCCACTCCCCCCCTTTTAAATGGAGTTTTAAAAAGCAGGTTTCTGTTGTTCAGAGGGCAGCTTTTAGGGCGATTAATAGCCGCACTTCAGGTATTGCTTTTGAAAACCACCACATAAATTCCAATATTGCTAACACACCTACTGCCTGAAATTCCAGACAGCTAGAAAGACTGGTGTTTGGCAAAGAAGAACAGGAACACTAAATACATACTGAAAACTTTCTAGCACTGTGCATTCTGAGCATGAACGAGTGGCCAGCGCTTGACCAGAATAATAACAACCACATTGGTTAAAACACAAATCCAGTCAGAACTTAAAAAAAAAAAAAGCAAAACCTCTAGCTCAGTTTCCACAGGATTTTTCACTTTTTTTTTTCAAAATATTCACTGAACTTTAAACTGATGACTGAACTCACAAAATAAGCTCACTGAAAATAATCATCAGACTTCAAAGAAGTGGAGCATAAAGGCAGTATTTCAACCCACATTGTTTTCACTCCAAACTAGATATAAGCCTTGCATCCCCATGTACAAATCTCCCTGGTCTAGAAGCATTGCAAACAGTAACACTCTGGGGAAAAAGGACACTTTTACTCACATGGGAGGACATGGCTGGTCTCAACACTGGTGCCAGGGCTACTGGTGCTGCCCAGCCTCCCTGCCAGCAGCAGGTTGCACAGATGACAGTGACAGTGGAGTTAGTAACTCCCTCTCTTCTACCCCGATCACTGACTCTGCCGCACCTTGGATCTGCAACGCTTGGGTTGATAAAGAGCAGGGGAACAAAAGAGGCATCTTGGCATCTAATTTTATGAGCTAAGAAGTAGGGCAAAAGGCTTCAGATCATGCTTCCCTAGGCACTGTGTGAGACAGCAGCAGCAGCCTGCTTAGCCTTCCTACTCCACCCCTTGCCCAAGCAGGACACCAAGCTCAGCTGGGCTGTCCCTTTGATGTCTCTGGGCTTGAGGGCTGGGGAGACAAGCCACTGCCCTGTGAGGGGTCCCACAGAATACATGAAGGAAGACACATAGACTAGAAACAATAAAGAAAATAGCTGGCAGCATTCAGAGTGTGGTGGCTCTGAAGAGCTCCAGGGAGAAGTGCAGGGAAAAGCAAGTTGATGGTGAAACTGGAGGGGGAACTGGAAAACAGTAGAGGGGGTGTAGATATTTCGGGTATGGAAGAAGGACCAAAAAATAGGCATAAGGCCCAGCTATTACGGAAGAGAAGGCAGCAAGTGCAACCAGAAAACCTCAAAGAACACCACACTCCCAAGCACAAGCCCCTCAACAGGATGAGAGCAGCCGTTCGGACATGCTGTTTCTGAGCTATTAACTTTAGGGGGATTTCCAGGGCAGGAGAGATGTCAGCCAGCTGCCACTCATGCCCCTCTTTGCCATCTGTCCCAGTTTGAGGTAAATCTATCAGAGTTCTGTTCGAGCCACAGTCGAGCCCTACATTGGAGACTTTCGACACTATCATTACCACAGCCCTTCCTCTGGCTACTCTTGAAGAAGAGTGCAACCTCCTTTGCAAAAGGAAATGGCAAATGGCATATTAGTTATCAGGCTCAGCTTTATGAAACAGATTAAAATATTACAGAGGTTTCATTTTCTGAATATCCATGCTAAGTATTAAAGGATTTTATATATTTTCAATATGGTAATATGGTACCATATTTATCTCCTAGTAAGAATGCTATGAGATACTACTAGTTTCTTAATTCAGCGCTAGTTACACAAAATTGCAGGAAAATGTCACCATCTTACCAAAAAGATAAGAAATTAGACTTCAAAACTAGCTGCAGGGACAGACAAGACAAACAATTTTCAGACAGCTTGCCAACAAAAATACTTAATTGTTCTACTGCTACTCTCCCAAAGAGCCTTCAATGTCTGCTTTCTGGGGCAGAAGATGACATTAACTTACTTGTATATGTGTAAAGGAAGTCAACAGCATAATTTGCTAGGAACAATAAAGAGGAGAAGCAAGGGATGACAAAAAGGACAAAAAGAGGAAGACAGTAATTTGTAGGAGTGGACATACATAATTAGAACTGGGGTGTTAGGAAAAGTTGTATATACATATATAATTTCATTATCATCCATGGTAACTCTTCCTCAATTGTTGCATAAGGACTGAAATCAAACTGAAGACATACATTCATACAAGCTTTGACCGTGACAAAACACTGCAAAAGAGCAGAAAGACTGCATCTCTGTGAGCATGTAAAAGCAACTGGCATTTCCTAGTCATGACTCAGAAACGCTAATTCTGTCCAAATTACCCAGTTACTTAGAATGACAATAAGAACATTTCAGAGCTCATCTGAGATCTCAGCTATGATGTGCAATGCCATTTAGACTGGTGATTTTCATAAACCTCTCAGCAAACTCTTGTCTCAACCTCACTCCTGTCACCACATTAAAAATTTCTCTCTAAAATTGCAAAGCCCCAGCTGTGCTGGCTCCTGTTCTGCACTATCTCAGGACAGCCTGGAGACATGACATCTCCATCAACACCAATACACATGCTGGACAATAGCTTACTGCGTGTCTGCCACAGAAAGGAAAGATCTTTCCCCTTCATGTTGTGTACTATTATAACCCTTCTAAAATGCAATAGACTAAAAAATATAAAGAACCAAAAAAATGTTATTCTTAGTTGGTTATAAAGTGGAGAAAACTTATGTTTAAATTCCTTTTCTCCCCAACTCTCTGACAATCTATCAGCAAGGTCACAAAAATTGCTTAGGTTTCTGGTTTGCAACTAACAAAAGCTGGCCCAGACCACATAGGGTTACTACTACAATAAGCTTCTGCAGCACACAGCTATCTTGCAGAATTACTTCTTTTTTTCATTTGAAGATACACATCATTAAAGAAATATTTGAGCCTCTAAGCAATTTTATGCAAGTGCTATCATTGTTGCTTGGACCTTCCTTGATTTTGTTTTTCCACACCTGCTCTCATACATGAGCTCTTCTGATACTACTCCACTAGAGAACCACAGAGGCCCAGGTATCGATAAAACCAGTAACAGGAAAGGGACCAGCATGAGTGGGGCTGCTCCAGGAGGGGGGCCAAGCTAGAAGCTGAGGTGACCCTGAAGGAGGCCATGCCCTCACCAATGGGGCACCATGCCCCAGGATCCTAGCCAGCAGACAGAGATGGGGGTGGGTCACAGGCTCCAGCAACAGCTCCAACATGGCAGGATAAGCCCAGGAGTGCAGTCAGGTGCCAAAGGAAACAAAGCTACCACATGGGACCAAAGGGTCCATCTAGGAGAAGATGACAGGGACAGACTTAGGGCTCTCACACACCTACAGGGTGAGGCTGCTCAGGCTGCTACTATTTGTAGCTAAATAAAGAGAAATAAATTAATGTGCTTAGAAATAACATTTTAGAGTCTTGTTTCTGTGATCTTTGTAGTTCTAAGTCTGAGAAAACTTAAGCTTAGTTTTGTTTTAGATATTGGGACATGTAACAAACATAGATATAGGAGTCTGAGTTGCAAGGGCAAATCCCACCACAATCTGCAAGATTTGCAGTGGAATTAATATTTCCTTACTCCTCTGCTCTGAGATACTGCTGGGTGTAACAGGCTAGAGAATCACATCAAAGAGTTGCAAACCAGCAGCTTTTGCCATGGTTGAAGAGACAAGCAAGGAACAAAGCCTCTGAGCTGTTGAAAAATGAATGCTTCTGAGGTACCAGAGGAAGTGGCAGATTTTTCTGCAAATCAAAGTTAATTAAGTAGTTGTAGCCTTCACCTGGCTCATCTTCTTGCCATGTTGGAGGCTGCTAATGGAGCCTGTTGCCTGGAAAGATGGTGCCACATCGGTGAGGGCATGGCCTGCACCAGGATGACTTCAACCCCTGGCTCAACACCCATCGTGGAGCAGCCCTGCTCAGGCTGCTCACTGACAAATAGTTATTTGGGTGCTTTATGGCCTTCATAGTGGAGGTTCCAACAGAACTCATAGAATTACTTTTTCCAAAAGGCAACAACTGTATTTTAAACTGATAGCACCCAAGTGGTACAGGCTGTTTTTTTCACAGGCTGTGAAAACGAATGGGTTAAGCATCCATGCAAACTATGCACAGTCTTTGATTTACCCTTAAAAATCAACATTGTTGATGCAAAAATGTCCCTGAAAATGATTATAAAGGACCACCTGTGGTTTGATATAAATCCTCAATAATTGGTATTAGTGTTCCTATGCCACTCCTTCTCTCCAGCCAACAGAGGGACATTGCAGGATTTAGTCATGTTTGGCTGATCAAGCTGACAATCTGTATTCCTAGGGCTGTTGGCAGCCAGCATAAGTCAGAGCTGCCCTGAGGTTGATTTAATTTATACTGATGGACCTGCTGGAATAGACTGACCTCAGAATGCACTTCATCCTAACATTTTACCCCTTTTCCTTACCTAGGCTATGTGCTACGCGGTGTAGCCTATTGAGTGTATAAATATCCATACATGCATTTTATTTTTCAGTTGAAAAACTGAAAGCCACTGAATAATTTCACCAATTCTTAAGTAGGTCTAAGACTGCCTACAGGAAATTCTTTCCTGCTCTTCTTCTGAGCTGAAATATAATTTGGGCAGTTCAGTCAAAGCAGTGTAAATAATTATGCAGGGCAGTCAATATAGTTCATAGTTTCTAGAGGTTTAAAACACGTAGATGGCATCTGGACTAGTGATATAAATAAAACCTATCCTTTTAGGAAAAAAACTTTTAAAAAAGCCAACAGCTATTGTACCTCAATAACCTAGTAATATAATATTGCCACTGCAAGTAACAGGCTACAAGCTTTGTACTGAGTTTGTAAGACCACAGCACAGAGGCTTGACACCTTTGCTTTGTCTGATCTTGCCTTAATGTGCCTGCAGTTTGGTTTTGAGTTGGTCTAGTTTTAACTTTTTTTTTTTTCCCCCAGCCAGATGGCTATGGCTATTTGCTTTACTTTTACTTGTCATTGTATAATACCACCATAGTTTTATATAGATAGTAGTAGTAAACGATCTTTCAGTGCAAAGTGAGATATTTATGATTAACATAGCAAAGCAGCGCAGAGGAACACAGGTTCAGTATAATAGTAGAGGCCTTGAGAAGTGGGGACGCAGGATGCACTGTGCCGGAGTACAGGTCCAGGATGATAAGAGATGGGTGCCACAGGCTGGCACTGAGGACCCCACAGCTATAAACAACTCACCAGTGGTCAGTGACAAAACCAATTTAGAAGTATCAAGAAAAAAGAACAGGTACCTAACATATGTAAAAGATATCATATAAATTCAGGTGTACCACAGAGATGCAGACCAGTGGAGAACAAGCAAGGTATAAAAGCATTAGCAAACGTAAGTAACCTCAAGTGCACCCCAGAGTGAAAAAGAAGCCATCAAAACCACGTTCCTCCAGGGAATGGGGTCCGGATCATGATTTGTCATAATAACGCCACCACCACCAGACTGCAGCCACTGACCTTATTACCCAATGCAGCAGTGGAAAGATGAGCATAACCCCAGGGAAAGGAATAGAAACTAAGAGGTTGTGTAACAATTTTAACTGTATTATTATTATTGGGATAAATTTTTTTTAGGGATATTACTGTAATGCTGATTACTGATCTCTGTATATAAGTATTTTCTGTAATACTAGATATGGACTAATAATGATTCGTGGCTTAAACAGTTAAGATTCCCCTAACAAATTATTACTTTATGTAGAAGGTGTTTGCCCATAAACTATATTTATTTTGCAGGGTCTTATGCTCAATCAACAACTCTCTACATGTACAAATAAGTAGAACACACTGTCTAGATCAAACGGTAAGTATTATGGCCTATTACTGTGATACTGAAACTTTCCAACTTGCTGCATGTTGATATTGCTATCTATAAAATTCTACAATAATAAACCATAAAAACTTGATGCTCTTACACACTTACCTGGCTCAAATCTCTAAGATCTTTTTAGGTTGATATTCTCAATTTTCTAAGAATAAACATACATATATACACACATAAATTCATAGAATCATAGAATCATCCAGGTTGGAAGAGACCCTTGGGACCCTCCATGAAGGGAAGAGACCCTCCATGACCTTCCCTGGTATCGAGAATACATCAGATATATATCTTATCAGCGAGCTTATCAGAATATATCAGAACATATTCTGATAAGCTCGCCTTAATTTGACTTTATTGTTATATGTTTTGAAAGGCTGCATCCTTCAGCCACTTTGCAGAAGTGTCTTGCATCTCAATACTTTTCAACATTCTGAAGTAGATGAAATTATCACATTTCTTAAAGGAAAAGCCCAAATTCAAGTTCATCTTTTTTCTTTCTACATTCCAGGATCTTGTCACAAGGCCCTCTCACAGACTACTTTTTCAAGTTCTTTTTACTACACAGCTGCTAGTCCTTTTAGGCCCTTTGTTGGTTTGACTCAAGAGTTATCCTTGTTTTGCTTTTCTGTGTTTATTTCTTCTATTATGTATGCTCCAGAACTATTCAAAGTTTAAATCTATATGTGATACACTTTTTGTTGCTCAGTCTCACCCTCATGTAATAAAAGACTTTCTAGTGAAGGATAAAAGTATGCTCTCACACGGCAGTAGGGAAGGGCAAGAATATCACAAGGTACCTCTCCAGTTTTCCCCCTCAAACAGTTTTCAGTATCTAATAACAGCATGAAATGCCCAAGAAAGGCAAACAAAAATTAGAAAGAGGCATGACAAAAGCCCTACATCTTTTGCATTCATAAGGAGACTGAAGGCAACTTTTAACACAGAGTAACAAAGCTCCTGTGCTACCTGTCAACAAGACAGTAAGAACCTTTGTTGTAGAAAAAGATGCGTTGTGATACTGACAGCTCTGTCAAATTTGTGTAACTTACCGTAAGCGGTTTGTTTTCTGTCTTGTGTAACTAGTATTCTTGCATCTTGAACCAACATTACAGAAAAGGGTCCGCATGAATGGATAAAGGCCCTGACTTGGTAAATCCCGAGCTTCTAAGTAACCTAAAACCACACAGTGGCAGAATTAAAAACAGAAACATTGCAATTACAAACCTGTACCATCACATTGTGTTCCCTTCTCCTAGAAAGTGGCTTTGTCACCTGCAAACAATGAATTTGTATCCATGGCAGGTGTCCCATTTAAGAACAACTAATTTACCACAGGAAATGAGCAACTTCAGTGTCAGTCTGTGACAACAGGGTATAACATTTGAGAGTCTTTGAAAAGCTGGTTTTCATCATAGTAACACTGTTGCAACATCATATGCTTTCTAGCCTCTCTTCCCCAAATGATTTGTGACATAGATCAGAATACAGACTTCTTCACAAAATAGTATTTCCTCTTTTCTCCCAGGCTTTCATGAGACAAAGGAACTGGTATTCAGGAATGTCTGAATGTACATCCATCAAGGCTCTCTAAACAGCAACTTTTCCATATCTCTGGAATTTATCTATATCTCTCCATAGTTCTGAGAATTTAAATTTCAAAATATAAAGCAACTTTTTGCTTATTTTGAAACATAAGGAATAGCTATAGGGTTCATATTTAATTTAATTTCTCTGTTTAAATCAGCTAAAAATTGAGAAATAATTGAAAGATGATTTCCCTTTTCCTCTGGATAACCTTCTTTTAGCAACCATTACATCAAAATTAAGGGAATAAAATGAGAAGGAGATAAAAAAGCTAATATTTGGGCTAGTACTTTTACTGAATATTCAGAATTGAAAGATGCAGAAATGGGGCATTTACTACATCTCTCATTCTTGGATATCTTTACTATTTCCTAAATAATTCTACAAGCAGAGGTGACTAAAATAGAACACAGGACAAACAAAACATACAGTTTTCCTTGTATTTAGGGGGCTCCTGGAAGCGGATTGCAGCCAGAATCAAGAAAAGCACACATGGCCAGAGTATTTCAGTGAGAGACAAGACCTGAAAAGGAAAAGCAAAACTTCATCAGTACTGTAGAAAACAGGATTTGGGAATAAATAATTAAAATTCATATATCCTTTAATAAAAACCATTCAATATCCCCTCTACAACTACTTAAGGGAAAATAACATCTTTAAAATCAAATTAGCAATTAAGACTTCTGTTTAAAACCCTTATAACTTTTCCAAATACACTACTTTCAGAGTACAAAAGCAATTTTCACTTCTGTTTATAGTGTTTGTCGGTATTTCCCTCTGGTCAACACAGTTACTCTGACAATGTGATGACAGTGACATTCAGCTTTCCCATACCTGACCCTCTTAAAAAGCCAGCAGCATTCTGCACCTTGCTGCAACTCCTCATGCTCTCCTGAAGCCTGCTGTCCTGGAGGCCTACCTCCTTGTTCTTCCCTGGCTATCTGACTGCTGCCATTCACACTCTTTCATTCCCCTGCAGTCACGTCTCTCCAAAAGCTGCCTTTGTCACCTCCATCAGCTTGTGATACCAAGCTAATGGGCCTGTGGCTGGCCACCACCACACTTCTTGCTTCCCTGCCTTCCTATTTCCAGGGCCACAAGGAAAAGGCACCCAAGCTGGTGCACTGCAGGGCTCACAGATTTTGAGCTGGTCTCCTCTGGGCAAATTGCATATACACAGTGTGTGCTTGCCCTCCTGCAGAGAAGATGCAAATCCCCAAAAGGATTGCTTGGAGAAAATAAATTAAAAAAAAAAAAAAACAACAGTAAACAAAACCAACCATCTCAATTTTCAACTGCAAAAACGAAGAAACTGTCACTCAGCCAACTTTCGAAAGACTCCTAGATTCACTGATAAAAGTGATAGGAAAGCGTGAATATTGAACTCAGCAACAGAGATGTAGTAGAAATGACAAAGAATCACACTAAAGATCTCCCATTAGAGGCTATTAACTTCTCTAAAGCATACTGGGAATTTTTATTTCTAAACTGTCAGAGTTGAATCAAATCCCACTGGGGAAGTCATTCCTAAACTTGGGTATGTTAGAAAAATACCTGAAAAAGTAGCATAATGCTTAAGAACAAAATCTAATGGCAAAGTTTTCCCTGAGGAAAAGGTCTGCTCTGCTGAACATGACGCAAGGAACTGAAGACTTCCTGAAATTTAGGGAAATTGCCATTTACCTAAACTGAACACACTCCAAGCCCAGTAAGAGCCAACAACAAAAAAGAAAAAGTGCAAGGCCTGCTACTTTCAAATTTGTAGGGAGCAGCAAGGGCTGGCCACTCCCTAAAGCATGGGGGAGCCATGCATGGTAGCACCTCCCACAGGACTCCACAAGGCAAGCAGGGGAGGGCAGGCCCAGCCATTACAAACAGCTTCAATCAGGGTCCAGATCCTCAAGGCAAGGTCACAGTGATGAGGCAGGACCACGGTCAAGCCAGAAAGACAGCGGCCAAGCTCAAGAGCTGAGCTGGAGAGTGGTGCTCCTCTGACTTTACCCAGGCAGGACCTGAGGGCCCAAAAGCCCCATTTCAGCCTAAGGGCCCAGGTGGGGCTGGTCAGGGCCATTAAAGCTTAGCAGTGCCCCCAGAGCCCTGGCAACAGCATCCCCTCCTTGGCATGTTCATCCCCATACCTCTCACCTAGGATGTGAGGGGCCTTGCTGTGGAGCAGTGCCATTGCTGCAGGGTTGGGGGGAAGGGAGGGTGGAGCCAGGTACAAGGGATGAAGAAAGACACTGAAGATGAGAGTTGGAAGAGGTGTCACCAGGATGCCCCTGGAGACACACATCACCACCCCCAGACCACTGCTGGGGGAAGGAGTGGGATGGAAGGTCCTACAAGAAGCCCAGGGGGTCAGGGCTGTGCGAGACCAGAGCTCAGGGCAGAGTAGATGGTTTATAGGGGGCAGGTCCCAGAGAGCCACAGGCCGGGCTCCCTGGTGCTCACCTCAGGGCTCAAGGCCACCTAAGCTGGCAGTCAGGGCACAGCACCAGACACTGCTGCCTAAAGGGCAGGGAGCCAAAGCAGATGCCAGGCCAGCAGGGTCCTTCTCAGGCAAGGCAGGCAGGCTAGACAAGGGGAGCAAGGTTCATCTGAGAGTTCTGGATCTCCACGCGAGTTTGCGGTGATGAGACAGGCCTAAGACCAAGCCAGGAAGCCAACCTGCAGGCCACAGTTGCAGCCAGGGCCAGATGCAGGCCTGCAATCACGAGGGGAGCCTGTTGTAAAGTACAGCTAAGCCAGGGACTACCACTCCTACTGAAGGCCCCAGACTGAGTTTAAATAGGGGCAGGGCTC
This sequence comes from Numenius arquata, assembly GCF_964106895.1. Taxonomy (NCBI): domain Eukaryota; kingdom Metazoa; phylum Chordata; class Aves; order Charadriiformes; family Scolopacidae; genus Numenius; species Numenius arquata. The sequence continues at coordinate 44,356,966 of NC_133579.1, forward strand.
AGTGTGTGGGTGGAGGCCCCGGTGAGGCTGTTCAGGGCCATTAAGACCTATCAGTGGCCTCAGAACCCTGACACCTGTGAGCAGAGGTGTAGGTGTATTTAGGTATTCACTTGAGAACGTCCTTTACATAGGATAGAGCTATTTATTGTCTGCCCTTCTTTGCCTCCTATTCATCTTTCTGTAAACTGGAGAAGCCCTTTGGGATTCTGCAGCATGGAGACCATCTCTAGGGAACTTGTGCACTAACCAAAGTCTTCTGATTTCAAGCCCTCTGTTCTGTTCTCTATCTGTTCTACTGCACTGGACTTTTACCAGGGGATTCCTTTACCTCTTGCAAGCAGATCAAGCATAAGCAAACAATACCAGGGATAGGTCATGGAGCAGGTCATCTTGAGTGCCATCAAAACCCACATAATGGGCAACCAGGGGATCAGGCCTAGTCAGCATGGGTTTATAGAAGGCAGGTCCTGCCAGACAAACCTGATCTCCTTCTATGACAAGATAACCAGATTATTGGACGAGGGAAAGGCTGTTGATATTGTATACCTGGACTTTCGAAAAGCATTCGATACTGTCCCCCATACAATTCTCGTGGAAAAACTGGCTTCACACGGCCTGGATGAGCATACGATCTGCTGGGTCAAGCAATGGCTGACTGGACAGTCCCAAAGAGTGGTGCTCAATGGATTTAAATCCAGCTGGTGGCCGGTCACAAGTGGTGTGCCTCAGGGTTCAGTGTTAGGACCATTTCTGTTTAACGTCTTTCTTGATGATCTCAACAAGGACATAGGGTGTATCGTCAGCAAGTTCGCAGATGACACCAAGTTAAGCAGGAGTGTTGATTCCCAGGAGGATAGGGAAGCTCTACAGAGAGACCTAGATAGATTGGATCATTGGGCCAACATCAATGGTATGAGTTTCAACAAGGGCAAGTGCCAGGTTCTGCACTTGGGCCACAATAACCCCAAGCAGCGCTACAGGCTTGGGGAAATGTGGCTGGAAAACTGCCTGGAAGAAAGAGACCTGGGGGTTCTAATTGACAAGCAGTTGAATATGAGCCGGCAGTGTGTCCAGGTGGCCAAGAAAGCCAACAGCATCCTGGCTTGTATTAGAAATAGCGTGACCAGCAGAAGTAGGGGGGTGATTGTGCCCCTGTACTCAGCACTGGTGAGGCCACACCTCGAGTATTGTGTCCAGTTTTGGGCACCTCGATACAAGAGAGATACCGAGGTGCTGGAGCGAGTGCAGAGGAGGGCAATGAAGCTGTTGAAGGGCCTGGAAGACAAATCATATGAAGAGCGGTTGAAGGAGCTGGGACTGTTTAGTAAGAGGAAGCGGAGGCTGAGGGGAGACCTCATCACTCTCTACAACTACTTGAAAGGACACTGTAGAGAGGTTGGTGCTGGTCTCTTCGCACAGGTAATTAATGACAGAATGAGAGGGAATGGCTTCAAGCTCCAACAGGGTAGGTTTAGACTGAACATTAGGAAAGAATTTTTCACAGAAAGAGTGGTCGGGCATTGGAATAGGCTGCCCAGGGAGGTGGTTGAGTCACCATCCCTGGATGTGTTTAAGAGACGTTTAGATGTGGTGTTGGGGGATATGATATAGGGAAGAACTTTGTAGTGTAGGGTAGATGGTTGGACTCGATGATCCCAAGGGTCTCTTCCAACCTGGATGATTCTATGATTCTATGATTTTATGAAATTGAAAGTGCAGTTGGCTCAATAGCTTCCAAGTCCCTTGCACAATATCCAGAATCATACCTGTGACCCCCGGGCACTAAAATAACTATGCCAGCTTTTTGCTCTTTCAGTACAACAACCAGGGCAGAACAGAAAGTGATGTAAATAAAACCATGGTGAGAAGCCACCACAGCTAATTCCAGGCAACTCTACATCTGAAAGTGCAGGACTGAACTAATAGCTAAAACAAGTCACTCTTTGTCACCTACTGACTTACTTGACCTGTTCCTGGGCTTTTTTGCCTGCAATTACATTTTAGAAATTTTTTGAACTTTAAGAGTTTGACCCACTGGGAGTTGCTGCTGGATTATCAGGTGGTATGTAGAACTCGAAGCAGAGAAAGGGGAAGAAATAAGCCATTTATAGGTTTAACTGAGTGTCATCTGGCTAGAAATGCAAGAGAATAAATACTGACTAGAAAAGTCACATAGACTGTAACACAGTAGGATATGCCAGCTACAGAACAGTTGAGAACTGTCTTCTGGTTTAAGCTGTTCCAAAATTAATTTGCGTAGTCAGAATATCCAAACATCTGGCATGTGTGGAAGGGTTATTATTCCAAATCTGGGACAAATAAGCCAAAGATTCTTAAAAATGCAAAAATACAACAGCAGCATTTTTTAAAGTGGGCAAATTATCTTTTTTTTTCTTTTGGTAACAAACCTAGGGATCAATGTGATCATTGCACAATGACACTAGCATTGGACTGGGGTAGAAAGGCATAATCACAGAATTGTAAGGGTTGGAAGGGACTTTTGGAGATCATCTAGTCTAAACTCCCTGCCAAAGTAGGGTCACCTAAAGCAGGCTGGATAGGAATGCATCCAGACAGGTTTTGAATATCTCCAGAGAAGGAGACTCCACAACCTCTGTGGGCAGCCTGTTCCAGTGCTCTGGAACCTCAACCTCAAAGTAATGGAGTTTTTCTGCATGTTCAGATGGAACTTCCTGTGTTCCAGTTTGTGTCTGTTGCCCCTTGTCCTGTCATTGGGCACCACTAAGAAAAGCCTAACCCCATTCTCTTCACACCTGCCATTTAGATATTTATAAGCATTGATAAGATCCCTTCTTAGCCTTCTCTTCTCCAGGCTACATAGACCCAGGTCTCTCAGCCTTTCCTCATAAGAGAGGTGCTCCAATCCCTTGATCATCTAATGAAATAAGAGCTGTAAACAATTGTTACTCTCATTCTGGGCTGCATTCACTTTGGTTCTTGCCATTCACCTGAGAAACCTCATTATACATAAAGAATAGGGTAAATAGCAAACATTTTGGGGAATCTATAAAATTCATGGTTTAATAAATATACCAAATTCACGACTGGAGAATAACAGTCAGCCAAGCAAGTGTAGGCTTATTAGAATAACTTATGTTGTTTAGAAGTTTTTTGGAAAACACAGTTTCCTCCTTTTCCATTTATCTCCAAATTTTCAGTATGAATTAATGGCTTATCAGAGGTAGACTTCTCAGTCTAACATGCTTATGCTTTTGTTTGTTAGAGTACCATGGATGTTGATAATAGCAACTGCAGAGAACCTAGGAATACAAAGAAATAATCCCATTGTCCACATGGCCGTAGACTGCTCCAGCTGTCCTTATTACCATCTCAGCCACGGTCTGGATAGCAACAGCAGCAACCCAACAGCAGGAACCATGCAGCCGATGCTTGGACATGGGCAAGTCTGAAATAGTTGGTGGTTTTTTTCCAACTTCCAAAAGAGTCCTTAGCAGTCTTGTCCTTTGGTAAGCTAACAGGTTTTTTCAGACGAATAAAGCAAACCCCACTCAGCTGGCTTCCAGCAGGGCCTGTGATAACAGGGGAATTTGAGACAAGTACAAGAACTGAGAAGGCAGTTGCAGAGGCAACAACAGGTTAGGCTGAAGTGGAAATAGGTCGGAGGACTCAATGAACCATCAGCATGCTGCAGACATTAAGAAAGCAAAATTTATCTTACTGAGCAAGTAATTCCCAGTAAAGGTGGGAAGTAATGCTGCTGTACAAGGCATATTCATGTTCAAATAGGAAAGACACCAACAGAAGAAGGTCCAAAGAAAGGGCTTTTGAAATATGGCAGCCTTTCTGCAGCTGCTTTGCGAAGGCACTGAGGGGAACTGGAGTCTGATTGCTCATGCCAGCTCTGGTGAGCTGCACTTGAGAAGAATGGTGAATCTGGCAGTGGAGCTTTAGGACATGGCAGATAAAGGCAGTCAACTTTGTAACCACCCACTGCTATTTTATTTTATTTTTATTTTTTTGCACTGTGGCAAAAACATACATGTGCAAAACAGAGGGCACTTGAAAATAAGCAACTTTTAGGGCTGTTTATATCTTTTAAAGTGTGGAAGAAAGGAGTGTGAATTCTAACGGACAGAAGCAGGGCAAAGATGACACTCATTGTAGGGGCAGATGAAGAGCAAGAATCATACCAGCATTTTCTCTCATGCTTAACATTAATTCAAAATGAAAATAATTAATAATATCAAATTTTTTTTAAATAGGCATAGTTTTAGAATAGGCTATGTTTCTGTTATCTCCTAATAGTCGTATCAGCAACTATACACTATAAGCAATTCACAATGTGATTATAATCCCAGCTCTCCTCTAAATTGGGGTATCAGGAAAAGGGAATTTGGGAATCACGTTTTGTACTTTACCTATCTGCAAATTTGGATAGTAATAAATACTACATAAACAATAGTTAAGAAATGCAGTGATGGAAAACTTAAGTAATACAGTTGCCTGGTAGTGTGTATCTATCTCCTGAGCTTCCATAATCTGTAGTTCAGAAGCAAAAGCTTCTGAAAACTAGAAAATGAGCAGGTATCTTCTATGCAATGGCAATTTCAAACTTCAACTGTTGTCTAAACACACATGTTATCCCGCTGACTTTGAACCACGTTAATAAGAGATGCTGATGCCTGCCTGAATTTCAATCAAAACACCTACACTTTACAGAACACTTATGTCTGTCACAGCCCCTTTACCCTTCACCGTGTGATATCAACTAATACCACATGACACTCCTGACGCATCATTAATGCCACAGACCACACTTGTCTTCTAGCTCTAACTGCTGGTAAATAACCATGAGAGGCCAATCACATTCTGCAGATAGATCTACACAATATAATACAGAGCTGAAGCACACCAGATCTTTCAGGGGGGTCATCTCTCTTCAGATTCACAAGGATCTGCCTTGTCCTTTGTATAGGTAGGCGATGGATACACCTGGATTTCTCCTTGTGTAAGTGCAAATGGAGCACCTTGATGGCTCAGTGCTCAGAAAATGAGCACATAAGGAGGTTTTGCAAATTACCCAGGGCAGCTCCTGGCTCTGGACAGTCAGAATTGTGTTTGCTTTGGGTCATTCATTGTAATTCCTGTTTTGGGGAAGTCTGTATCTCAGTGAGCTCTCTGTTCAGGAAAAGTACCAATAAGGTAAATTTAAACGAGTTAAGATTTTGTTCCTCAAAAATAGATATGTGGGAAAACAAGACAGAGAACAGGACAGAGATAGAGAGGAGAGAAATAGAACAGCATGGAGGAGAACAGGAGATACTGAGAAGCCACTTAATGCACACGAATTTAAGTATGAGGAACAGGGAGCATATGGAAGTGCTTAGGAATGGAAAAGAATATAAACCATATCCCTCCCCCAGAAATGTCTTTCATGTTAAAAAACATCTCTTGAAATCACTTGGAGAAGAAATTATCTCTCTAAATCACAACTTTATTTAAGTGAAATATTTCTGAAATGAAAAGCTCCATGTTTATTTAATTGAGGTAATCCTATCCAAAGCAGCCAACATCCCTCATTGCAAATCCCCAGATCACCACAGACAAGGGAAATCAATAAAAAACTATTAATTGCAGCGACACATTTTTCCACAAAAATGCTATCTCACTTGAAAGTATTATTTTCCTTTTATCTTAAATTTAAAAAATCATGTCAATTGCAGTAAAAGCAAACAGTGACATCTCATCTCATATTTGAATACTTTTTAAATTTTGACTGGTGTTGAAGTAGCTGCCACATTCTTCTGCATATTGGAATTTGAAAGCTTAAATTAGGCTTTGTAGAGTGGACAAGAAAGAAAATTAAGAAGTATATTCAGTTTTAATACACAGTCCTTGCATTCCCCACATCTAGATTTTGATCTCAATTGCGCAAGCTTTCTTACATTATCAGTGAGTACCTGTAATGTGAAGGAAATTGATTTTCATCCTCCTCACTGCTACAAACACAGGTAGCATCTAATGATAATTAAAAGATAAACTGTGGCTCTTCAAAAGTTTTATGAGATTTCCTATCATCTCATTCGCAAATTTGGGAGCGTTGTTGTGTTCAGCCGTTTTAGAGTTAAAACACACTGTTGTTCTCTACTTGCATTTTCAACAACTAGGAGACCAAAGGCAAAACAAGGCAGTCAGCCTGTCGCTACCAATCTGCTGTGAAAAGGGAAAATTAAGATAGATAGAAACACTCTTTCCAACAGATACTAAAAGCAGACTTCAAATATTCCTTTCTTTATCATTTCCAAAAACTCACCGGTTGCCTCACACGGCAGAGCCAATTCTTCCAAAACAGAGCCTTGAACTGGTGTACAGCATGCCCCATATTGTCTTCTCTTTCCTTCATCCACTTGCAGAGTGGCTTCTTAAGGACTTTCTAACTCAGAATCATCTCATCAAGCAGTCTGAACTTATTATTCAGTAGCTGATAAATTCCAGCGCTGGAGAATGGTGCAAGAGATTTGCCTGCTTGCTGAGAAAAGATGAGATTATGTTTCTGCCTCTTGTTTTGCATTCGTTGAGGAATCTCATCTTTCCATTTGCTCAGTGCAATGAACAGTAAAGGGGATGGGTTTGTATAAATGCCTTCAGGGTGCTTTACTCCACAGTATATATTCTGCACTCGTTTCTACTTTTCTGGAATAAAAATGAATGTAAACAACAGGAAAAAAAAAGAATATGTAACACACATTTGTCTTTTTCCAGAGTTCGGTGACTTTCTGTCACTGCAGTGTTCATGTCATTTTGCATGCATGTGCTTGGATTTTGGGGAAAAAAAAAAGTATAGTAGGGAAATAAGTACACTGTTTAACCACATAGCCCTATAAATGTCTGTATACTTCTAGAACACCCTTATAAGCACACATCTAGAATTGAGGTGGTCCCATTGCATCATCATATGACTGTTTAATTTTATATTATAAAGGGGGTGTGTTTGACATATCAGTCTCCTTTTTCAGTGTACATTACCTACGTAAAGGTGGAATATTCTGACGAGTCAGAAAACTGTGTTAATTAATTGCCACATGCCACCCAGGATGACAAATGGTCTTCCAGCACTTCCTTCAGCAAAGAGGAGGGAGGGCAATTCCTGGAGCCGTTGGGGATGATCTGCAGGAGAGGAGCCTGTGCATACCTGTGGCAGCAGGGCCACCTGAAGAGGCAGCAGGTATCTGCTGGTGCAGAGCTGTGCTGTTTTACTGGGGGGTGAGGATGACTGCTCTACCAATGGGAAATGCCACCTTGAGCAGAAGAGTAAACTTTCTGTACGTTTTGTTCTACCCAAACAAATTGCCTAAGATAGAATCTGATCCCCAAAATTTCTCTCTGTGGTCAATGGAGACACATAACAGCCATTATAGAAGGTGATTCAAACCACCTAAAATCTGAATCATGAATCACACACAGACACACGTATTAGGACAGTGCAATGCCTGAACAAATTTTCTTTATTTCTCATTATTGCTGAGTAAACTGGACATTACACTTTCTGCAAAATGTTTTACCATATTAAGAAGAAAATCCCTCAAAATCTAAAAACTTTTTGGATACAGAAGTCACCAGTGAGGAATCCCAATTTCCACTTGACTTGACCTAAGGCAGCAATCTAAAAAAATTAATAAACCTGATGATACTTCTGCAATGAGCAGCTGCACATCTGCAGGTCCACTGAGCTCTGCCAGTTCCCATGGGATGAGGTTCAGCTGGTGTCTTATGTCCAGTGTCTAAGCTTCCCTTTCCCAAATTTTGCATTTGGGTCACCCAGCAGCAGTTTTTGGCCCTCCAGAGTGTGTTGTGAAGCCTAGTTACTCCTGCTCATGTTAAACTGACCGCTTTATCTGTTAAAAAATTTGTATTTAAAATGGTGCAAATTTCTGTTTTAATTTTTACATTTTCCATGAGTTAAAGGCATAGAGAAAAAACAGATTATATAGATGTCATGAATTTGTAAATTTTTACATACTGGTAAAAATCGCCTCCCAGCAAACAGAAATCACAGATGCAGTCTATGCTGAATGCACAGTCTGTTCTTATGCAGAATACGACTAGCTGAATTCCTTTCTTCCCCAAAATATGGTGGGATTTCCTTTTATTTTCTCCCCTCTGAGACAGAAAAATTACTGGAATAATAACCGCATCTAAAGATGAGCAATGAAGCTGGTGAAGCATCTAGAGCACAAGTCTTATGAGGAGCAGCTGAGGGAACTGGGCTTGTTTAGTGTGGAGAAAAGGAGGCTGAGGGGAGACCTTATTACTTGTTACAACTACCTGAAAGGACGTCTTAGGGAGGTGGGGTTTGGTCTCTTCTCCCACATTACAAGTGTTAGGACGAGTGGAGATGGTCTCAAGTTGTGCCAGGGAAGGTTTAGATTGGATATTAGGAAATATTTCTTCACCAAAAGGGTTATCAAGCATTGGAACAGGCTGCCCAGGGAAGTGATTGAGTCGCCATCCCTGGAGGTGTTTAAAAGACACGTAGATGTGGTGCTGAGGGACATGGTTTAGTGGTAACTTGGCAGTGCTAAGTTAACAGTCAGACTCGATGATCCCAAAGGTCTTTTCCAACCTAGATGATTCTATGACTGTATGACTTAGCTTTAAATAGAAATGTGAAAGTCCTCAGGACATAGCAAAAAACAAAGTAGCTCAGTGTTTACCTGAATGATGTACCTCTAAGGCAGGATTAATTAGTTATGTATGAAGGTGGGTCAAGTGAGCACATCTGTTCTTCCATTAACCCGTTTCCGACTCCACTTCTCTGTCATGGTACTGGCAAAGTGTGCACCTCCAGTAGTCATCACGCACATTACCATCTTTCTGCTTCCTCCAGTGCTGAAGAGCAGCCCCCATGCTGAGCAACAGAGACAAGTCCCCCACTTCTCACATCTCCCATCATCCCCCCACTCTGGGGCTCTCCTCATGGCATGCCCTATGGTGGTGAAGTGTAGCTGGGCAAACAACTAAAAAGGAAGAACATAGCTCACCAAGGAGCTCCACTTCACAGCTGGCTGGCACTTGCATAAGGAATATTTCTCTGCTTTTGGTCAAGCAATGCTAAAATCCCTGCTATTTCAGAGTATGTAACGGTAATTTTGTTCACCAGGACCAAAGGCAAAATTCTGACATAGCTGAGACAAAAGTCCTGTGCACAGTTGAAGTATGCATGTTTAAACAAATATGTCAATGATTGAATATTATGAATATATGTATGGGTTCACACAGCTGTTTTTGAAAACTGGGGAGCAGAATCTATAGTGTGTGATTTGTAGGAAGTGGTAATCAGTCAGCATAATGAATTAGAAGCAGTTATTTATCAAAGCAGCTGATACAGAAGGCAGTTCCTGACTAGTAAGTAAGCTGAAACAGCTCACACGAACCATTTGCCAAATTATTTTGAACAAGTAGTTCTGCAAAATCTCTGTTCATCCCAGTATGTGATGTACATAATTTATTATGCTCTATATAATTAAATACTCATAAATGCTGCATTCTTTTTTTCAATGCTAAACAACTTTTCACGGATACAGGAAACAACTATTTTGTATGCAACTAGTATTTGGTACTAATGAACTACCGAGTCTTCATTTCGACACTCTGAAATTAGTACTCTGTCAGTACTAATGAACTACCGACACTCATTCATCATATTGAGTGTCATAAGACACTCAGCAGCCAAACACCTTTCACCAGAGAGTTCTGTTAACTTCATTTGCCTTCATACATCATTGTCCTTTCGTAAAGAAATTCATTCTTGCCTAGTAGAGTTGTTTTTCCTAGAACAAAATTTATGAAAGTAAAAGATATCTCATAAATGTTCAACCAAGAACAATCCCTGCAGTGGCACTCTGGGAAATTACTTCTAAAAGTAATTTTAGAAGAAACGGGATGTATGAGCCTGATTGTATCATTTGCAATGCTACAGAAATATGAGAAATATGAAATCAAACCACCATCCCCCGCAACAAACCCTTGGCACAAAAGAGACGATAATATTAAAAATTAAGCACACAGGCAGGAAAAGCAAATCAGTTCTGAATATTTTTGGAAAGACAGATCAGCTGTATTGCTGCCATCCTGGAAGCTCTTTTGAGTGACCTAGGTTTCATCAGTACTGTGTCAAGCAGTACCCTGTGCAAATTCCAGCCTTAAATAGCAATTTTGTTTAGGAGTCGCATGTACAAAGAGCTTAAAAAAGTTCAAACACAGCACAGCTGCTTGTAGGCTCAATAAACTATCTGCTTTCAAGGCGCCTTAAGAGAGTGGCTGTAGTCAACAGCAACCATGTTGAATATTGCAGGGCAAATTAGGTGGTCATATTTTTCATCATGTGCTCCACTCATTCCTTCTGGAATGGAAAAAAGTACGTTCAGAAACAGGTCTCCAAAGCAAGGACAAGATAGTGACTTGCCCTTTTCTGCTTCTGCTTAGCTTTAGCAGCCTTTGTCTCGGTTTTAACTATAAAGTTTAGTCTTATAATATGCAAACTATCCAAAACCACTGGGACAGAAAAAGCAGAGAACCTTCTTCCAGCACCCATCTCCAGTTTTAAAACTCAACTGCTTTATAATATGATACCATCAACACGCCACGTCTAGCCTGCAGTTTTAACATGGGCTAATTAGAGTGAGTTGGCAAGCACATTCAAAGAAACATAGTTTTATATGTTAAATAGGTTAAAGCCCAGGAGCCAAAAATACTTTTTGGTAGACGGGAATGCATTCAAATCATGTGAGACCATGGCTGGGAATCTGGTAAACTAGCATATTTTCTTCCCACCACCCACAGTTTCTTTCACAAGGTTTACTGTGCGATCACAAGGCTTTCCTTTTAACATTATTAGGAAAACTACTTGTAAACATTTACATGGCACAGACCTGTTTTGCAGACAAAGTGCCTGCAGCGTGACACCAATTAGTAGCATCTTTCCCGGGAGACGCTGCCTGTGTGCAAAGTTAGGATATGATGAAAAATGTTAGTGGTGGGCAAGGTCAAGTAATAGTGTTGATTAAAATGGAGCTACACGTTTTAAAAAAAAAAAAAAAAAAAACAAACCAGACCCGATCTCTCTCTGTTTGAGCTTCTGGGCAGCTCTAGGAACTTTATTCTTGTAATATGACAGACTGAGAGTAAACTGAAAATTTTCTTGCAGTTACAAGCTCAGCGCCAACAAGAAGCATCTAGAATCAGGTTTCTGTGTTGTGTAAACCCAGCTCTGTCTGTCTTTTGCTGCTGCTGTGTTTTATTTGTAGCCTGAGCAAAAGCATTGCCCCTGTCAGCATTACTCTTTCTTCTATTATTGCGCCATAGAGTTTCAGATTTAATGTTGCTCTGTTCAGTGACCTCCTTTCTCTTCAGGCAGAAGGCTTTTTTAACTGTAATTTGATTCATACTCTGGAGTATAATATTAAATGGTAATTATTGTAGAAAGAGAAAGCATGTATTTAAGTCATTCCAACTTAAAATCTGAGAAACTTTCAGGGAAAGTAAACCTCAACATCTTGTAGCAAACGGTAATAGTGCCATCAAATCACAGTACTGTGCTTTTTGCATTCGGTCGCTGCACACAGATCCAATCCCCAAAGCTCAGTTTCCTGCTCGCAGTACCGAGGACTGCATTCAGAACACAACTAACTGCTGATGGGCAAACCTAAAAACATTCACACTTTAGTTTCTTACACCTGTCTTGTCAACGCAAATGAAACACATCTCTGATTCAACTGTATAAACATTTTATTTAGAAAAATATTGAGATCCAGACTTGAGAAGAAAATCAAGTTGTTACATAATGCACTGAAAATCCTTTGCAATAATTTAGGAAGAATGTTAAAAAAAATATATTGCATATTACATGTGTATATTTTCAAGAAATACTGAAATTACTGAATTATTTACTTAGTTTTCAAATAACGGACAAAAATATTTATACTCTAAGCACTTCTGGCAATAGGTCATTCCAAAATGAATAAAATAAATAAATATCCACTCCTTCAAGTCACTAATAATGTTACTGCACGTTCTCAGTCTCTTGCAAATGTGAAACACATGCGTTCTAGCCTATTGCCACTGTGGTCTCAACCATTTCTTTAACAAAAAGGTAGGAACAGGCCAGAAGAACACCATGAGTCACAGAACAAACCATTGCTAGAAAACACCGGTTTCACCCTTCATACTTCCATCCTATTAATATCTTCTGCCTTCCTTCTTTGCTTTTATCCCTTCTGATCTCTGGAGTAAACCAATTCTGTAGTGTATTGTTAGGTGCAGGATGGCACAGAGAACAAAAGTTGGCCTTTGATTTGAAATTGAGGTTTCCGGGGTTTACAGGATTTGTAGATCTACCAGGAGATACTGCACTATGTAATATCAAACACATCCTTAATATCTTTTATGCTGTTAAAAATACCATCACGCCAAATCTTGACTCATGTTCAGCAGCCTACCTATGCTGCTTTTCTATATGATACAGAACTAATGTGAATGGCTAATATTAAAGAATCGATTTGCATATAAAACCCTGTTAAATATTTTATAATTCTTTATGGATGCTTTTGTAAAATCTACAGGAAGGTAACTTCACTGCCGGATGCACACAGCTGAGTCATTTCTTTATCTCTCTGTCCACTTGCAGTCACAAGGGAAAATACAATTGTTCTTATCAGGGTAACGTTCTGGCAAGTTTCCTCCGAAGCTAAGAAAAGTATTTTCTTGCACGCAAGATGTGTCTATAGAGCACCCTCTTGCATTAGGAATACAGCATTACAGGGTGGTGACCAGTGGGAAACAGTAGGATACTTGCTCTCCTTTGAATTCTAATTTTAAGTTGTCACACATCCCTTTACTCCATCTATTAGGATGCACAGAAGAAAAGTTTTAGCAGAAAGAAAAATACAATGTCCTAAGGAACAGTGGGAAGGAGAAAGCATGTATTTGCAAAAAGTGAATGCCTAAAGACTTCCAGGGGTTTCTGCCAGGTTCTTGTGTATAGATTTAATGGAATAATATCACTCCATGAACGCTTGAACTTGAGCTCCAGCTTGGCCAGGCCACAATGCTAGTTATATATCGGCACATAGCATGTAAGAACTTTCATATTAGTTACGAAAATAGAAGTCCCTACTTTATATGACTGTTAATACAAAAGCTGTGTAGTTTCGATTAAGCAACTTTTTTTTTTAACCAGTTGCCAGATTCTTGCTGCCCTTCTTTTGAAAAGACAAATCACACCACCTCAGATTTATACCTCCAGGGTAACGGCAATAACACACTTCCCCAAAACTTCACACAGCCGCATTAGGTGTTTCCTTGTTTCCTTGATAAAATATTTCTTCTCCTCTCTAGGGAATTCATAGTAAGGATTTTTTTTACAACAGCAAACTGCCTCCTCCAAACCCATCCTGGTCAACCTGGTATAAGCTTTTCTTCCACCTCAAGCGCAGCACATGGCTTCTCAAGCCATCTCCTTTTTTATCTCCTTGCTGCTGTTCCGGGAACAGGAGGTTGCAAAGCAAGGATGTGCTTTGTTGCATGTTTCCCAGCGGAACTCACAGGGCTTTGTGCAATGCCCAGGCAAGCACTAGGCATATTTAAACATAGATTTTAATATTTTTTTTAATTATTATTTTTTAAATAAGAAAGGAATAGTTCAAACAAAATGCAGAGCCGTTGCCACCTGACTCCTTCCCTTAATTTTGGGGAAAAAAAAGGCGTTCTCTGGAAATTTAGATTCATTGTATATCCCAAGCATAAAATAAGAAAATGTGTTTTTAAAATTAAAGAAAGACTAAATTAGTAAATTGAAGGTATTTGAACCTGTTTGTTTGTTTGTTTGTTTTTTAAACACAAATATTTGTATCTTCAGTTGAAAATTCATCAAATTTAAGGAGATTAATCCTAATTGGCAGTTTCCTATTCACAAAAGTCATGCCTACTACTACATCACTCCCTCTTACATCTAACTCTTATGCTTGTTAACAGTGTTGCAGACTACAACCCTTGAAAAGAAAATCCCATTTAGCTGGATCAGTGACAGCTGTTCTGAGAACAGACTCTTCTACCTGTGACTCCTCTTTTTGCACTGCACCAGAGAGAGATAAATTCATTTTTCTTTAGTTGACTACATAATTATATTCAACCATAACAGCAAAGCAGCAATGAATATGATTGAAAACAGAAACAAACACTAGGCCAATGGTAGCGGAAAAAATGCTGAAATGGTTTTGATGGCACGTACAGTTGATAGGTATTCTCCAGTTATTCAAAAAAACCAAGAACCACGCAACAGTGAGTGTTACGTCCTGAAGACATGGAGATGAAAACCAATTTTAAAAGAAACAAAGTAAAAGGGAAAAAAATGAACTACCATAATGCAGTCCTGTGAACATGCTGTGCATCTTGTGAATGCCTTTTGTTACTCTCCAGTAGGCAGGAGCCTTGATTCAGCAAACTATTTTGAGTTCTTCAAAATTACTTCATGCATAAAAGTTTCCTGGGTATTGATTCAATCGTATAGTTAAAATGGGATATGAATGACCTTGTTGGATCAATATTTATGAAGTACAGATATTCAAGAGCTCAGTGTCAAGTCCTTAATGTTTAGAAAATTCAGTCCCACACTTAGCAATTTCATGAAATTTTAATATATGAAAATAGTACTATTTGTCAAAGTTTGCAAAAAATAAACTGCATTCACTTTAAGTTTTGTTTACAAGTGAAGCAACAAAGACAATTATAATTTATATAATCTTTTATAACAACAAGAAAGGGATTAGCATTCTTAAATTATTTTTAATTTGGTGGCTTGCAAGTAGTTGTCAATAAAGTTTTATTTTCTTCCTACTTTTCCTTTTACAGTAGGGATAAATAAAGCTTTTTCATATATTATAGCAGGCTTGTCCTTCACAACAGATCCACTTTCCAATTCACAGAAAAGTAAGTCTTAAATCCAGCAACGCATAACTAAGCAAAACTTAACTGAAGTCCATTCAGCACGTTCAAGTTCCCAAAGCACAGTGACATAAATGATTAACTTCCGCCGACACGCGGAATGCTCTAAGCTATTCTGAGGCAAAAGACCTGTAACGCACAGAAGTCATGACCGTGACTTCAGCCGTGCGACAGCCTTCTGCTTCTGTAAAACAAACATGGATATTTCATACTTTCCCAAGCCTTTTCTTAATGAAATATCCCACTAACTTCTGGGGTCTCTGCTGATACTCCACAAGTACATCATGTGAGCTACTAATCTGATCCCCTTCAAGCCGATTCAGAAGAGTGACACACACTACGGCACCTAGAAATTAAAAGGCAGCATTAGTTAGGAATGACATTCTGGCACTTCTACAGTCCAAAGGATAAACACTTGAACAAACAGCTAGAAGATTAGAAATATGAGAGAAAATAAACCCCCAAAAACAGTGCCCAGTACCATAAGATGCTAGGGGACTAGCATGCTGTAGATGATACAAAAAAAGTTATAAATAGTGTAAGATGACTAATCATTACATCAATAAAGCAAGAGCTCTCAGGCAGTTGCAGATACTTGTTTTATCACAATTCTTATGTTTTTCTGGATAGGAATTATATTTCACAAGTACCCAGGACTTGACTGGTAGGAAGTGAGCAGAGACACTGTTCTAGCAGACGTAGTTACAGCCCTCCACTATCTACCTTATCCCAAACTCATCCCTGTGCTGTGGATGCCATCCCTCAGGAACCAGCAGATGAGCCACTGTGGCATTCAAGGATGGGGAGCACTGCAAGTGTATGAGGATCTAATGGATCATCTCAGGTTCATCTGCTGCCGTTTGGTAATCAGAGCCCCAAAGGTAAAATCCCTACTAGCACTCCAGCTGGGCTCTACCGTGACTCTTCTGTGTCTGGTGTTTCTGCTAGTGACAATTTGCAGAGCACAAGCAGTAATACACATTACAGACCTACAAAGTACAGACAGCAAAAAGGACCAGGCTCCCCAGCGGCTCAGTGATACAATGCGCTGGGCTTTTAATCACTCTCAAGTCAGCAAGAACTGAGGATTTTTGATGTAACTGTTGGCCTTTTTGGTTATATTTCTTCATTTCGTCCTCCTTGAGTTTAAGGAAGTTTGAAAAACCTCAGTGCTTTAAATTGGCAAATTCCTTGCCAAGGAAAGTGAGAGACTATAGTTAACATGCTAAGTAGAAAGGCACTGTATTACATAATTTGTAATCACTTACTTTTTTTCCTAATCTTTACCGAAGATTAGTTAGCTTGTGTAAAAAAGTTAAAAACTCATTTTACAATTAGAAATAATTTATTCATGATGCTACTAAAATTCTTCAACTGTTTGAGAATTAAAGCCGTAAGTCTAAACAAAATATTTATATTTTCAATTTGATATGAAAGTATAGAAAGTGATTATTAAATTAAATTAACCAGTTACTTCCGGTAAACTTCAAAAACTAACTGAAGAAAACAAATTAATGGTATAGGGTAATTAGGTACTTTAATAATTTATGTGCTTGCCATGAGCTGGAATAGCAAATGACAGAACTAAACTGTGTTAAGAACCACGTGAGGAAGTTTGCCTAAGTTGTGAATATATACAACCCAAATCAAACAATCATAGCAACAAAACTATAACCAGAAGCAGGGGGTTTTTTGCATACAGAAGGTATGCTAACACCTCACTCACAGTTTTTACCACAAACCCCCTGCAATGCAGAAAACTTCCTATAACTTGAATAAAGTGACTTAAGTTAGTTTACCTTTGACACCACTGAGATTACACATTGCAGCGAATACGGAAGACTCCATCTCTATGTTTCTGACACCAGAATCATAAGCTTCCTTCAAATATTGCAGTTTCTCTTCTTCATTATATAAGCAAATTGCACCATCCAACCTGCCCTGTCCTACAAAGTAATTTTATAGAAATTTTCAGTGATGAAGTCACAGAACAAATTCAGTTTCTAAAACACCCAATTATTGCAGTTTCCTCTACACAGTGTCCAGCTATTACTACTACTCTATATTTTCATGCACAAGACAAACAGGAAAAAATGATTCTTAGCTATTGCTACAGCTTCTGCATTTTACTTATATTTTTTATAATGCGAATCATGGTAATTTAATTGGTTTTCTCCAGCTTAAATTCTCAAATTCATAAATGGGAAAAC
This sequence comes from Numenius arquata, assembly GCF_964106895.1. NCBI lineage: Eukaryota > Metazoa > Chordata > Aves > Charadriiformes > Scolopacidae > Numenius > Numenius arquata. The sequence continues at coordinate 44,374,158 of NC_133579.1, forward strand.
ATAAGCAGTAGTTTACTCATATGTGCAGAATGCGTAAAAATTCAGTAACAAACGGAGTAACTGTACGGAGGTGCTGCATTTTTTTCTGCTTAATTGTTGTCTAGAAAATCTGCCAGGCTTGAAAATGCTTTCCTGATGCTACCTTAAAAGGATGAACATTTTACTACTTACAGACTCTCTAAGGTAAGAGATGAAGAGTCTCTTAAGCTAACTAGCTAATACTATTATAATTTTTGGAGAAAATTAGTTTATTCAAATTATTCAAGAATAACGCCTACAGATAAACAGGATAAACAGCAGCAGATTACGTACAGTAAAGTTGAATTACACAGTGTTTTACTCAGTATCTTTTTTTGTTTTCAGGAGATGTACTCCTAAATTAATGCCCTGGAGCCTGTTTTCAGTTTTTGCTGTATAAGTTGAAAACAATCCTGACACTTTCTTTTTTAGTGTCGCTTACACCTGTGATTGGTGTCTGAGGAGACACACAGACTGACAGTGGCTGCTTCTGACCAAGCTTGAGCATTATTAGGAAGACCACGTGTTCCCTTGTGCGTTGCACCCTTTGTCACCTATCCAGTAACAGCCAGCGACGGTATTATCAGGTGCCACCTACGCTCTGTTCTCACAAGACTTGAAAGATGTTTGTGAATGAATCTGGGAGATCAGAAAAGCACCTGAATGTCTACACATTTATTTAAAGTAAGCCTTGGAGGTTTGCCTCTCCTGTGTAGCAGCATTGACACAACTCACCAAATTATTATCTTCAGTTGTCTGATCACTGCTTTGACAAGACAACTCAAAGTAGGGAATGCGTTCTGTTCAGTGAACTGGAACCTTAATGTTAACATATTATTCAATATTTATCTGTTGCTGCTTACCAATATACTTTTGTTAGTCTGTCGCCAGCCTTACCTTCATAGAAATCCAAAGTGCACATAGTGTTTCCAATGACTGTATTGAATTGATTGATTTCTTTACTGCACTGCATCAGTTCCTTAGCTAGCTGTTCATCTAGGTTTGTGCTGCGAATTACAGTCTTTCCCAGAATAACCTGTTCAAACTGAGGTTTGAAGGTGGCATCTACAGACTGCCTAGTTATAACCACTGAGCCTGGCTCCAGACCTGCAGGGGGGAGAAAAAAAAATAAAATATATATATATATATATAGCTTCACAATGCAGTTAATGCTTTGTTTCCACACACATAAAACATACATCTTGACCAAATCCTGCTTCTTTTAAAGGTGGTGATTTTGCCCCTGAATTCATTAAGAGAATTTTTTTGTGCATGCCTAGCTGCTTCAGTTTATTATTACAAATAATTTTTGAAAGAATGAAATTTTTACTTTTTAACTACATAGTATTTCTTATCTCATACTTCTCATACAGGACAGGAATGTCCTCTTCCCTTTGTCAGATCTCCTAAGTGTATCTTCTCTATCCAGAGAAGCAGATATTGCCTTTTCTTTCAGAATTATGGAAGCAAAATGATTCCTCCTCCTGTGCAAAACTGTTCTGACCACCAATCACTTATTTGCAGAGAAATGCTTTACTCTCACAGAATCATTTAGGTTGGAAAACACCTTTAAGATAATCAAGACCAACCGTTAACCTAACACTGTCAAGTTACCACTAAACCATGTCCCTCAGCACTACATCTACACGTCTTCTAAATACCTCCAGGGATGGCAACTCAACCACTTCCCTGGGAAGCCTATTCCAATGCTTCACAACCCTTTTGGTGAAGAAATTTTTCCTAATATCCCTACAAAGATGCTTTGCTTTAAAGAAAAAAAGAAATCAAGACGGGAAATACCTATTCCACCAGAGGTGCCAATGCGGATAATGGTTATGTTGGAACACTTGGCATGGTGCAACAGTTTGATCAGCTCATGAAGCATGATTGAAATAGAAGGAATGCCCATACCGTGCTGAAATGAAAGCAGAAACTCACATTTGACATTCATATAGACAATGCAAAATATATACGGAAGAAGGAGCTGGACAGTATCTCCTTCCTTACATTTTTTTTCCAAAATTCACTTAACTCACTCCCACAAAAGCCCTAACCTATGGGCATGCTGAAAGGCTACTGCAGGTAAACAGAAAGACTCCCACTGACTTTGGTGGACTACGGATGAAGTACAATATTTCTAAAAACCATGAATCATAAAATATTTACATTCTCAAAAGTATAAGCAGTGTCCTATACTAAGAGTTGACAAATGCACTTCATCACAGAACTTTTCTTAAACACAAGAAAAACACCACTCTGATTTTTTACCAACCTGAAGTGGTTGGTAGTGAAGCTACCAACGCTAGTGAATAGTTAAGCTAATTTTTTTCAAAACACAGACATTGTGGTTTAGTTTCAAAGTTCAGCAAATATAAGTCCACCTTAACTTGATAATGTGATAATTACAACTCAAGAGTGCAGAATGATACTACAGTTATGCAATTGTAATTGAAGTATGTAATCGTATCTAGAAATTGAAGGTATGAAGTTTTAAAATGCGCACATGAGTTGGCAGCACAAGTCCCACAGAATGCTACTCCTAAGCTATGTTAGTACATTTGACAATGCCACTGCAGATACTTAGCTCTGGATGGGATACAGCCATTTTTTCAAGTAGCCCACATGCATTGAGTGACCTTTTTTCCCCATTATTCAGAACACACAACAGGGATGAAGCAACAGTAAGTCTGCTCTAAAAATTTATATGGCCATTAACACCTCAGTGATACACTGAGGACAAAGGAGGCAAGAAAGGAATAAAGGTCTCAGAGATTTGCCCTCGTACCAGAATGGGCTAAAAAGGAATTCCTAAATAGCTGACTGCACTATTTTGAGCATGGCTAATACAAACTTAAAAACCTGACTCCATCTATTAAGTATTTAAAAGAAGTGTGCATTCATATTTTCTACTTTTAACAGCACCCCGCGCCTGATGAGGTGAAGTACTTACACTGACTGACAAAACAGGTCCCACTTTGTACATTGCGTAACGGTCAGTTCCTGCGCAGATATTAGGATAGTCATCACCAGGGCTCCCAAGCCCCAGTTCTTCAGCGATGTAGGCAGTAAAAGATTTCATCCGTGAAGCACTTCCTCCAACACATACAAACTGGGGTGGACAGTATTCAACAAAAGAAAATCGACTGCGTGATCAGTATATCAAAGAACATGCGAAGATCAACATGAGTATGCAATTAACATTAACTAATGCAGTTAACACAAAGCTATTCCCAGACGTGGTTCTTCTCATAATCACTCTAAAAGGCCATGAAGAAAAATGATGGAAACTGCCCCTCCCCTCTATATAGCACTCAAAGCCTTCATCCTGTTTAAACAAGTAGAAGACAGATATCAGCTTGAAGCCTGCCCCCCCAAAGGGAGTTCTACCTGAAGAGACTGCAGCGTTTGCCTTTTTACTGGATGCAAAGGGGCAGACAAAAACAATTATCCCCAATTTTGCTTGATATTGAAAGTGACAAGAACCCACAAAATCTTCTCCCCTTTCCATTCATTCCTCAGTGGGTGGTACACTGACACAATTAATCTCATTTTGAAGACAGCGACACTTTCACCTTCTGCAGAAAAGATTAGGCTTGCTGAATGAAATGAAGCTTCTTACCTTTACATCTCCAAACAATGCTGGAAAATCATGGGTACCAGTCCCAAGAGCAAAATGGTACAGGATGTCTTCTTTCATTTTCTCCAGGTGAGGGTTGCAGAGATGGATAAAATTGTCTCTGCCAGGACAGGAGCATTGTGAAACATACAGAGTATATCCAAACCCCTACATTGAACAGATGCTAATTTTACAAAGTTAAGCAGCCAAAGTTGGGAAATGCCACACCTAAGTATGTCTGCACTATCTTAGTTCGGTTCCTCATGCATAACTTTAAGGAAATCCTAAATTTCATTAGCACCATATGTCTTGTAATAGAAGATTTGCGCTTTATAAACAGGCCTGAAGGGAACTTCTGGCAATTTGGCTCACTGTAACTCTGCGTCATCCAGCCAGGAGCAAAAACGTCTATGGCATTAGACTGGTAACAACACTACAGAGGATCTGAAGTAGGAGAGGAAAGAAGCAAAGGGAAATCTGAAGGGAAAAAAAAAAAAACCCGAAACAAAACAAAACACGGAAGAGAAAAAAAAATTCAAGAAAAAGGGAAAGAGAGGAAGAAGTCACAAGAATTCACTTCCTCGTAAGTTGCTTCCTGTTAAGGAAGTGATACACCTTAAAAAAATAAAATTAATCTTTCTGAAGAACCAGGAAACTACAAGGCAAGGAGGGAAAACTGAACTACTTAGCATGTGGGATCGCCTTCATGAGCGGACTAAGCAAGCTGAACAATGCATAAAACATCTGCCTTCTATGCTTGATGTTTTACGTTCAGTTGAAACAGGTAGGAAAGACTAGTCAATAATCACAAGCTTAAGCAAAAAACTGGCCAATACTTCAAAGTAGTTCCTGAGAGATAAAAATCAAGCAACAAATATCTGCCAGACACAAGAAGATGACTTAATAGCTTAATGAAGGCTCACTGCAGTCACAGCACGTCTCAGCAAATTCAAACTGCTTTGTCAGAGGAAACAAACAAGATTTTGCCTGGAGTTTATGCAAAAAATTGTTAAGAGTTTACAGGAACAACTCTGAGGCCTAAATATAGGTGTTTAGTGCTATTTTAGATGGTTTTGGTTATCTTGTCTGCCTTCTAATGCCTCTCCAGAAGGGCAGCACTTTTCTGTAGGTCCTATGTCTTATCTGCCAATCCTGTACAGGATGTACTGGTTACCTTAAGAAGCCTAAAGTGGCCCAGATGCCCATACTGAGGTTACCAAACTCTTCCTCGGAAAGCAAAGACAATAGTTACAACCCCCGTATTCCAAGTATAACAATTGTTTCTGTTCTTGAAATTCTCTCTTGAATGTCTGGCAGCAGCTACACAACCAAAGAGGTATCATCCCAATCCATCCTCCCCAGACTACCAGCTTCAGCAACTGGAAAAGTGGGTGGTTCGCTCACCCCTTCAGTGCTAATTCCTTTCCATCTCCCACGTGCCCCTTTTGCCTCTCTTCAGACAAATCCTGCCTGAGGTAGAACCAAAGGCTTTAGTCGCTTTTCTTCTTCCCTCTAGAGACCTGTTTGACTCTGGGAGAAATAAAGAGCAGGTTTACGGCTCTTCAGAGAAGATGCAGACAGCCCAGAAGTTTGCCAGCTCTCAGGAGTAGAATTCCCAGGCTGGCTCCTCTGAATTATTCCTGTTTGGTTTTGTGGGACTCTCTACCCATATTTATTGGGCAACTCACTAACGTAGATCAAATAGCTGGCTGTGCTGATGTTTACTGGAATGGTTTTTACATACAAATAGGATGTGACTTGAAATCACTTTACAATTTGTTCTTAGGCAAGCAAAAAAAATATTTCCTTCTTTATGAGAATGCCAGCAATAAAAGCTTCTCTCCAGGAAATAAACTGTGACAAGGCGAGGCCTCTATTAAAAGTACAGCAAAATTCATGTGGTACGTGCCAACACCACGGTCCTCACGCCCGGCCTAAATACAGCTTCCTTCCTTGACAGTGTCTGTATTTCACCTTTTTCATCTCAGGCCCTACCAGCAACACTCGTCAACCCACCACCTCACTGCAGCTAGGGGCTGTTACTAACTTGTGCTCGTTATCTGCCCATCTAGATCTAATTGCAGACTTGGACCCTGGGGTAAAATGAGCAATAAAAGTAAGCATATTACTATGTGTACACAGGACCAATGCCATGGATTTACAGTAGAGGCAAAGTTTGCCCGATAAAAATCTTTGGCCTGAAACTCTAAGGAGCAGACAATTTATTCCCCTCACACTGTTGTAAAGCACCGACAACTTCTGGGGGTTTAAACAAAACATGAGCACCTGAGGACTGAACATGCATGTATGGTTTTACTAAAATAAGCTGAAAGTAAGGATTAGAGAAATAGATTGAAGTATTTATTCAAACTCTTGAAGCAGGCAGGTCTGGTCATATGCAGCAACCAAAGACAACATTTCAACAGTTCACTGGACTGTATATAAATTATAAATAAATAAATAAAAACATCACCTATACTTGGAAAAATTCACCATCGTGATAAATGAAAATGGCTAACCAGCAAAGCCCTCTTCTGTGTAGATGTGGTTAAAGCAGATAAAGACTCCATTTGTCAAAACAGCTTCTATTAGATACTTGATGTGATAATTAATATTTGTATCATAAACTTTATCTTAAACTAAATGTGTGTAATGAGTTTGGGGAGGAAGATAAGTGTAAACTTCAACAAGATAAGTCATTTCTGAATCTTACTTTGAAGCCTGTTCATCATCAGTTTTCTTCTCATTTGAGACACCAGGAGCCATGTATGCTTATACCTAGAATTATATTTTAAAAGAATTAGATATAAATGCATCGGAATAGTCCCATCTGTAAAGCTAGCATCATTAACAGTGATAGAAACTTTCTATATAGATGATACCGTCGTGAATATTAATGCCCACAAAATAATCCAGCCACACTACAGCTTTTATAACTGTAGGAAAATGAGCATCTCCAGTCTTTTACGGCCAAGCATCAGCACTTTCAAACCACTGAAGCCTGAACTAGCCCCTTCCTAACCCTCATCTCACCACTACTGTTCTGTGGTACGCATAACGTCTGTCTCATGAGCCAGAGAGAGGAATGTCTCTTAGCTAACTAACTAACTAACCAACCAACCTACCTCTTACTTCTGTACCTCCCGCAGCGACAGTGACTGCTGAACTAGCTTTAGCTCTCTTACACCTCTGGCTGCAAAAGGTCTCTAAAGCTCGCCCCTAACCGTTATATGCCTGAAACCCGAGTTCAGGAAGCATTTTACTCATAATATCCTCTTCATTAAACTCCTCCTACTGACCTTAAGAGCCTTTCTATCTGCCCCAGCCTAAGGGCAAGGAAGACTAAACCAAACATCACTAGTTTATCGTCCACCTTGAGTATCTTTTTTCCTCATCCATTACCCCAACCTACAAAAAAAAAAAAAAAAAATTCTCCTTTCTGCATTCTCCTTTACACCTAAATAGGTAAATGTATCACTGTGGCTTTGGTGCTGATAAAATGACATAATTATAGAATGATTCATTTGTTATTATTTTCAGAAGTGACTTAGGCTACGTGCCGAAGTTGGTACTTTCTGGAAATGCCCTTACAGGAAGTACTGAATCACAGTTTTGCTCTACCCTCCCTTACAAATAGCCTGACAGCACATAGATTATAATAGAGACAGGAATGTAATCCTTAAAAACTGCAGGACTATGCTACAAGGAAATAGAAAGAAATCAGTCTTGCAATAGGATTATGTAACGTGAATTTTGAAAGGACTGAAGAACCAAAGGAAATAAACCTGAAGTCTGCCTGTTAAAAGCCACTGAATAATGAAAATGTATTAAAATTTATATGAACAACTAGTTTTCTTCATTTAAAATATTAATCTTTATTAAATAGACCTAAAATTCACATGTACTAGATGTACTAAAGGTATACTAGAATCTATGTGCAAGGAGGTAAAGTATAAATGTTGCATTCAAAATCAATTATGCATCCTTATGATCGTACGATTAAAGTCAGTTACTACAGGCTATTGCTATTATACCATGTACATTGTGGGAAAAATGCATAATTTTTTCCAAGAAAACTACAGTGCCGTAAGTCCCAACAACAAGGAGTTAGAAGATAAGAAACAGCAAAGTGATTTTTATGTACCTAGATGATAAATGGCTGCAAATAAACCGAGGATATTCATTCAGCTGCTGTTCACTGTGTTAAGCAACCACGTGATTTTTAACAGTGCTCTTGGTTCTGTGATCCCCTAAGTAACGATGTATTTCAAAAAAACGAGAACAAAGTTCTGACAGTCCAAAGGTCCAGAATACCCTCTCTCCAGCGGTGCCCAACGGGAGATGCTTTGGCAGGAATAGAAGAAAGGAGCAAGCAGAAAGCAGTTTTCCCACAGCAGACCCTTCTGGCAAGCAGGTAGTGGCTGACAGGCTGCCAATTAATACAAAGCCACAAAATTCTCAGACTGGCTAAACAAACACAAATTTTGATAGCCACGTCAAAAGGTTCAGCAGCCTTCCTCAGCCAAAGTTAACACTGATGTTCAAGAATAAGGTCTTTCTCCCAGCAGGACTTGGCTCAAGAAGGGCAGTCTCAGGAGACCCGCGCCGGCTTTAACACGTGTACAAATCCTCTGATCGATGTTTTAAAATTACGCAGAATCCACTATCATTACTGTCTTTTTTTCTCTCTCTCCCTCACCTCCCCCCTTTCAGTTTTTAAAAGGAAAACCTTACCTAGCAGCATCTTTCAGGAAAAGCTCTAGTTTGGTGTTGATCCATCACTAGAAAAACTGAAGCCATTGCAAAATTGATTTTTCTGTTGTGGCTTCCCTCTTGAGACCGTACAAACAGTGACAGCTCGCTCGCCCTGCACATCGCTTCCAGGCGACCTCCCCGGCCCCGCCGGCGGAGGAAGGAGCCCGCAGACCGCTCCCACCCACCCCGCCTCGGAGACGGCACCGGCAGCGGCACCGGCACCGACCCACCCGGCGAGACCTCCGCGCCCGCGGCCCACGCCGGGCCCCCCTCCTCCCCACCCGCTGCCACCCACTAATTTCCGCTGCCGCTTCCCCCCTTTCCCCCGCGGGGGTTTCGCCGCCCGGCGCCCCGGGGGTGCCGCTGCAGGCACCCCGCCACCTGCCCGGTGGCCGAGAGAGGACCGGGGGATGCGGAGGGTGCGTCCCCCCCCTTCCACCGTGCGGCGGCTGGCGGGGCTGGGCTCTCACCTGTGGCGGCGGGGACGCCGCTGGGAACCGAGGGCGGCCTCTCTCTGCAACCGGACGGGCTGCGGGGCGACCCGGCCGAGCCGCCTCCCGGCTGCCACGGGCGGACACCGCCCCGCCCCGGGCCGTCGCACCGGGCGCCGTTAACTCCCTGCGCGCCGGCGGCCGGCAGCGGCGACGGCTACGGCGGGGGCTGCGGGTACCGGTGCGCGGCGGGGGTGTGAGAAGGGGTTGCGGGGGGACGCGAGAGCAACGGCCTGGTGTGTTCCAGGCGGGGGTCTGCCGACTCCGGAGGTCTGCCTCGTGGCTAGGAGCTGTCAGGATAATCTTTACATATCTATGTACAGATATATATAAGCGCATACGCGTCGGCGCCCTGAGGATTGCAGGGAGAGGTTAGGGTATGTGGACTTTGGTCTCTGTATCAAATGTAAATTCGTACAGGGGGTCTTTAAGTGCACTTCTCTTACTAGCACTTACTAGTACGGCAAAAAAAGGTGGTGAAAAAAGAGCACAGGTGATTCCGGCTAACAGAACAGAACGGTTTGGTCGGAGGGAACCTACAACGATCAACTCGTCCAACTGCCCGGCTGACCGAGTTCAACTATGTTGTTAAGGGCATTGTCCAAACGCCTCCTAAACACTGACAGGCTTGGGCCATCAACCACCTCTCTAGGAAGCCTGTTCCAGTGTCTGACCACCCTCTCAGTAAAGAAATGCTTCCTAATGTCCAGTCTGAACCTCCCCTGAACGATTCCCACGTGTCCTGTCACTGGATCCCAGGGAGAAAAGATCAGCACCTCCCTCTCCATGTTCCCTCCTGAGGCAGCTGTAGAGAGCGATGAGGTCGCCTCTCAGCCTCCTTTTCTCCAAACTAGACAAGCCCAAAGTCTTGAGCAGCTCCTCACAGGACACTCCTTCCAGCCCTTTCACCAGCTTTGTTGCCCTCCTCTGGGCATCTTCACATTCAAGTCACTTCACATCCTTCTTAAATTGTGGGGCCCAGAACTGCACACAGAACTCAAAGTGAGGCTGCACCAACGCTGAATACAGCAGGATAATCACCTCTCTTGACCGGCTGATTGTGCTGTGTTTGATGCACCCCAGGATGCGGTTTGCCCTCGTGGCTGCCAGGACACGCTGCTGACTCCTGTTGAGCCTGCTGTCGACCAGGAACCTCAGATCCCTTTCTGCAGGGCTGATCTCCAGCCGCTCCTCTCCCAGTTTATACTTGTGCCCAGCATTACTCCATCCTAGGCGCGGCACCCAGCATTTTGACTTGTTAAATTTCATCCCATAAATCATTGCCCAATGCTCCAATCTATTTAGATCCTTCTGCAAGGCCTCTTGTCCCTCAAGACAGTCAACAGCACCTCCCAGTTTGGTACCATTAGCTTGCTAATGGTGCATTCAACTCCTGCATCAAGATCATTGATAAATATTTTGAACAGAACCGGCGCCAGAATTGAACCCCGAGGAACATCACTGGTGACAGTCGCCAGCCAACTACAACCCTTTGATCTCTGCCCTTCAGCCAGTTCTTCACCCAGTGCACCATGAACCCCCTCATCCCACAGGTGGGTAACTTGTCCAGAAGGTCGCTGTGAGGGACAATATGAAAAGCCTTACTAAAATCCAGAAAAAACTACATCTACCCGCTTTCCTTCATCCACTAGTGGTGACCTCATCACAGGAGGACATCAAATTAGTTAAACAGGACTTTCCCTTTGTGAACACATGTTGATTCCACCTGATGACTGCATTACTCTCTAAATGCCTTTCAATAGTATCCAGTATAATCTTCTCCACAATTTTTCCAGGAATGGAGGTTAGACTAAAATTGCCTATATTGCTCATCAGTGCTTACATCTTGATTGGGCAATTGGTAGTAGATGCCCACTACAACACCCCCTTTTTTTTCCACCCCTCCAATCCTCATCCAGAGGCTCTAAACCACATCATCACTAACTCTAAGGGCTGTACAATCAAGCCTCTCCCTTACACACAGTGTGACTTCTCCACCTCACCTGCCCTGCCCTCCATCCCAGCACTCCAATTATGGGACTCATTCCACCAAGTCTCACTAATACCAATGATTTCGTAGCTCTGGGAGGTGACCAACACTTCCACTTCATCCAGTTTGTTTCTCATACCGTGTGCATTGGTGTGCAAGCATTTCAGATATGCTCCCGAGCCCTCCGTGTTCCCAGGAGCAGCATAAATGTTCCCACTAACATTGCCACCCTCCAGAAATGCCACGTCAACCCTTGGCTTACCCCTGGCAATCTTCTTGGTGTTCCCTTCCACACTGATTCTAATTTAAAGCCCTCTCAATAAGTCCCACCAGCTTATGTCCAAAGACACGTTTTCCTCATCGGGACGGGTAGATCCCATCAGGCCCCATCACCAGAACATTTTCCTCTACTTTACTTGAGAATTACTAACTCAGCTAAGCAGGCACCAGGGTTTATCATTGCTGGTATCAAATTCAGTGTGTCAACCGACTAACAGCTACAGAACATATAGAATGCAGGTCTGCATTTTGGATGGAAAACAAGTATTAATTAATACAAAGACCACCATGTCAGTATGAAAATTTTCCTTGGAAACAGAACCTGAGTTACTTTACCAGTAGTTTACTTGGCCATCACACCAGACAGTGACGATGATGTAATATTTAAAATGAAAGATCTATGCAACATAGATCACACCAACACAACTGAGGGGTAATTTTCATTACAACAAAACCTTGATTTACGTCTGGCATCCTAAACATACGCAAAAACCTAGAGAGTGTGACACTACTGTCTAAAGTCAGATGATCTTTTAGGGTTACAAGCTAAATAAAAAGAACAGATTCTCAGCAACTTGCTACGAAACAGGTCCTAGCTAAGCTCCAGGATTTTCAAGGCAAGGAAATATAAAATATACCGACAGCTCCTTAAACGAGACAGACGAATGCAGCACAACTGCAGCCGTGGCATCTCCAGTGCTACTTTGATAGAGCTGACCTTGCTAGAGCTAGGCCAAGTAGCCTGAGAAAAATATGGGAAACCAAGCTGTGAATTCAGCTCGTGACATTTTTAGTTCTGACAGACTGGTACCTCTTCCTCATAAAGCACCAGTGAGATCCTGAACAAGGGATGAGAACATTTGCAAGAGGAATCCAGCCCATTTAGCTACAGAAGTAACATTTGCATGGAAACAGAGCTACAATCCGACACGCTTTGAAATTACAAGGAACCTAAGAAGAGAGACTGCGAAATACACTTACCTTGACACACACTTTCCTACATCTATCGTACGGAGTCAAGACTCCAATTTTATGTGATCTGTTAAGAGAGATGTAGGCCAAACAATAGTTCTTCCAAGAGAAGCTATACTTAGTCTGGCACAACTTGTTCAAGCTGGAAAAAGACAAATTGAAAATGATGAAAGGATTATCCTTTTCCTTCAATTAGCAAAAAATCTAAAGCAAAAACAAAGAAAAAAAAAATCATAAAGCACTCTGTAAGCAAAAATTTAACATTGTTCATACAGTCACTGAAGACATTAAACCCAGAATCCTGCAATGCAATTTTTTTAATCATTTTTCCTACCGGAACCACACTGTAGTTTGTCATAGTAGGGAATTCTTGGGAGACAGAGCAAGTAAAAGCTTCTTGGTACATAATCTTCTTTCTGTATATCGGGAGGGTAAATACATTGGGCATAAGACATTGACAAGATGTATTTATTATGAAATCATGTATTGGGCATTTAGACTAAAATCTCTTAATATCCCATCTCACACCATAGGACTTTGTATGGCAACATAAGAGAGAGAAATCCCCTGCACACGGATGCCTTTCTACCCATGAATGGCAGACAAGAGAAATTGCTCAACAAGCTAAGAAAAATGTCACCTGTTCAACTTGTTTAAACCTCCAATAGGAAAAACAGAAGTACAGCCTCCTACTACATCTTCATTTTTCTGTTCCTTGAATACCTGTCAAAACTTGAAAGCTATGGTAGTGGACAATCCAAAAAGGGCACCTCAGAAGAGTGTTTTAATTCTGTGGAAGAAATTTTTCCTTCAAACAGGAGTATTACCTACCCCTTCATTTCAGGGTCCACTGAAAAATCTGCTTTGGCTTTCAGGAGGTTTGTCATGCAGCTATGTATTAAGAGAATAATCAATGTAAATTACTTCTTTTGTAAATAAAGCATAATCAGGTTACTATAGTTACCTTGACTGCAACGTTCAATAAATAATGCATCTCTATGAGTCTCATAATTGGTAGTAATCTTTGCTCTCAGTTCTCTCTAGAAAACTCTTTTAAAACGTAAACTGGTTTTAAACTTCCTGGTTTTGTAGTCGTTGAGGTTTCATTTAACTTTTTATTTTAGTGGGAAAGATACCTAAAGTAAAAATACAAAATACGTTCATAAATTTTAGAAGGTTGAAAAATATACAACTGCATACTGGGATTATTACAAAAATAAATTAAAAAAAATTACAACTGGCCTCACTTTTCAGATTTTTATATTGCATGAATGAAAACTTGCACCCATGGAAATTAAGGCTGCCTGCCCTTTTATAATCAAAAGTGTACACTCCTTCCTGCTCACCATATACCATCTTTATAGTCAATTAGTCAAATAATTCAGTGCAGCTGTTCAGACACTTACCTACTACATTTTGATTCTCCGGTCGTTCTGGTTCTTTAGTATCATTAAAACTATTAATATGATGAAAAAACATGCTATGACTGAACTTCTACATTTCCATTTCTAGCTTTTTTTCCAGGCTATAGGACATGTAACTACATTCTGAAAAAATAATCTGCAGAGAACTGCGAAAACCAGAATATTAGGCTATTTGTTTATGGAAAAAAATTTGGCTTCATCCTACATCTTTTACAGCTAAGTCCGTACACTCAGCGCAGATATGAACAGTAAAGAAATAGATATGCTGAAGTCAATGAAATTTTAGATGCATGAAAAACGCATCAGACAATGCAATTTTTGTTTACATTGCAACACAAAGGAAGTTAATGTAGATATAGCCTTGATCTCTGAAAACATGTTTATATTTTAGTCCAGTCTAAAAAAAGATATAAGTGGTCAGAATGAAGTATATATTCAGTCACATTAAAATGAAAACAGCCTTTAGACTTTGCTACAGTTAAATGGTTGCATGTAAAAGGAAAATTACTCTTCAGTACCTAAACTGCAAAGTTATTTTAAAAATATTTTTAAAATCTGCATCTGAAATTCTCTTTAAAAATATTCACATTTTCAGTATGCCTGGATGCAATTCATAAACTGTAACTGCTCTTTTGTTTTATCTTTGGGTTTGCAAAGCAATTGGTATTTAAAAAAAAAAAAAAAAGAAGAAAGACGTGATCTCACTTGTTATTTCAAGGCATTCAGGTCAGAGATGGAGCATAGTACATCTAAATAAACATTTCAGCATTTAAAACAATAAGATTAGATTTTGTAAGTAAGCTTTTGACTTTGGTATCTCTCTGAAAAACAAACACTGAAAACGCTTCTAGACCCAGAAGCTTCCGCTGCTTTTACATGAAACTGCTGATGACTTTGAAAACTGCCAGCTGCATGACTGCATTGACTCAGAAGTAAAGAAAACAACATAATTACTGGGGTAAGGCGAACTCAAGCAACCTATTTCCATCCTTGAATTCATTTGGAACTTTGTGATTTGTTACCCTACTTTGATTTTATGTCCCTTGGAGAGCTGCTAAGTTATGCTTGTGCTGCAGGTCTGCATTGCTCTGACTGCACAAACACAAACTCCAGGGTTCTCCACCCGCTCTTATAAAGAGAAAACTTGGTCTGAAGTGGCACTTCAGGCTGTTAATATTCTAACTCATGGTATTTAAACTGTGATCCATGAAGACTCAGTTGATCGACAGTGCAGATCAAACATCTCCTTGGCTTGACTAAGGAAAGCTGAGTATACATTAATGGCACATTAGCAAACTTTAAAGAATTTGAGGAATTTAATGTAGATATTACCTGTTGGTGATCAAGGTACAAAGAGACCATTTTTACAATAGGATATGGGGTACCCTTTCAAAATGTCTGAAAACCAGCACTATAAACACTTCTACAAACACAACTACAGTAAAGCAAAATAACAGTGCTGAGTGACCAAGTTAAGAAGGATCTCAGTTGCCTTTTTCTGTCTCTGCCTCTAACAATTGCCTAAAAGTATGACAGTTTTGGACAAGAACTCCAATACTGAGGAAGACGTGTTGAAAGGTGAAGAGGACTTAAACATCAAACAACTCGAAGGAAACTTTGTACAGATCTTAATGATCAAAGGAGACCATCATATTGAAAAGAATTATTAGAATTCTTGTCTGCAGATGGGCAGTATTGCAGCCACACAGGAATTCTTATTGTACGGAATAGATCTTGAGGGCTTTGGCACAGCAAGCACCTTGAAGTCTATACGAACAGGTGATCTATAAACTTGTTAGCACTTTTAACTACCTGTGCTGGTTTGTTTTGGGGTTTTTTTGTGTCATAACATTACTGTCCCCAACTTTTTCAGTAAATTTGTACTAAACACCTTTCAGAGAACTTTCTACAAACAAAAAAAAAAAAAAGAGTGAAATGGATTCAATGTATGCTGAAGAACAAAACACCTTTGTGATCAGCTGATGAGCATTAAAAAAAAAAAAAAAAAAAAAGACTTGGCCGCCTTGCCATTAAGCAATTTAACTCCAGAGAGTTTCAACATCATCTTGTATTTCCCCTTTCTTTTCTGTTTTGGCCAGTAAAGCATGTAACTGCAAACAGTATTTGCAAAAGTTTTTCCCATGATAACAGGAGTCAGAAGAAAAAAGTGGGAGTGAAAAGCAGTACTATTGCTGACAGTTATATCCTTAAAGTATGCTACAAAGGCTGTCATACACAGAATTTACTTTCCTGTTTCAGTTTACCATTGATGGGCACAACAAACCCAGCCTTCTATTACACTTTTTTACAGACACTAAAAATAAAAATCATAAACTTATCCAAAGACTCTATCAAATAAAGACAGCTGAACTCCTGGATAAGGCATGTTCATATGACTGAATAATTCTGAATAATTCATAAAATGGTACTTATATGCTGGAGAACATCATGCAGCTACTGGTCATTACTGCATTAGGTGTAAAATTTTATAGTTAAAATCTTAAGGGTATCAACAATTTGCGTTTATACACACACAATTTCTTCACACAAGCTTATTCTTTAGTGCTTCCCTATAATGACAGGTGACAGTTTCTCTACTGGTCAGGCTTTAATACCATGAGCTTCAGCTCTGGCCTCTCCTGATACGCTTAGCCGAGAAAAGTAGATTTCATCAAAAGCTCTGCTTTCACAGCAAAATTAATGGTTTCAATGTATCTGAACATAATCCACAATAAAAACTGTAAGTGAAAACAGATATAAAATAGTAATTTTTTTACCCTCCTCTCAGATACAGCTTGGTGTAAGCTTTTTCATATTTGGAAAATTTTGCTGAGTAACCAATAACTGTACATTTAGATATTTTCATATGGTTTAGCCTTTTATTTTTTGTAGGCACAACTTAGATAGTTGAACCGTTAGTTAGAATGAACAGTAAAGATGGATTCAAATGCTGGATCTAACAACAACATTAATAGCAAAACTTTCACCGAAAATTGAGGGTTCAGATTAGCAACAGCTTTACCTATTTCCAATCAATTTTCATATCAAAGTTCTAAAGAAAAGCACTATTAAGCCAAACCCTCTAAACATTCTGTTCAAAGAAATGTGTAGTCAGTAATACATTTTAAAATCTTCAGCTCTCGGATTCAAAGGTGTACAATGCAGGGTGCACTCTGAAAAGGAAACTAAAAATTACATTTTACTTATTAAAAACTTCATTTTTCATAGCGTTATCAAAAAATATCTTATTGAAGTTGCATCCACTTTCTAATGGGCTTCATATATATGGGCTATATAAATATTTAATTATTCATAAGACTTCACGGATATATCCTAATTCAAGCAGAAAAAAAAGAAAGTGTTTAAATACCAGTGTATCTAACTTTTTCAAAATATTAAAATAATTTATATACATTGCTATTTCAAAGTACAAACTTTTTTGCTAGTGTAAATAAACACGGAGATCTAGCATACAGTATTTTTGTTTCAGTCAGAACTTCAGAATAAAATTTTTATTTAACAGCTGAAAGTGCAGACATCATATATAGCCTAGTCCACACCAATGTTACCCAATGATTCATCTTCTATATAAGAAGACTATAAGAGGAAATGCCACTAGGTCTTAATTTCATTGTGTAGCTGAAAACTATGACTGATCAACTAGTTCTTGTGCAGCAGGCGTAACAACAGAATTGTCCTAGAAAGGTGAATATCTGGTGTAATTAAATGCGCTTTTGGGACTAAGAAGCCATTTTCCCAGTGAAGGTCTGGGTTTTTTACTGCAAATATCCATACCAGTTCAATTCTTCCTATCTACGTTTCATCCCATACCATACAGTTCCCCTTCACCTTTCTTTATAGCATAGTGACGAGTATAACTGTAGTTAAATAAAGAAACTTGCTGGTTTGAACACATCAGTGTCAAGCTTGAGTCTAACCCTATTTGACAATAGCAAAGGAGCACTAGTCTGGTGTAGGACAGAACTTCAGTTTTGCTTTATTTTATTTATTATATTAAGAAAAAGTCTTGGAATACGCACTGACAGCTGTTGCCTGTTCTTTAAAACTTGCTGTAATCAAGCACAATGAAGTTCATCCATGTTATAAACCAAATTAACCTCTCAATCAGGGATGAGTTCAACTATAAAAAGTAATCTAAGAAACCCGTAAATAGTAGACTATATAAGTCATATGACTACTATCCCCAATAGTCTTTTAAGTTACTTATTACGTCCTTGAAACTGTGGCTTTGACTCGTTGCTTATAGGTGCTGATTCAGACTGTGATGGCTCTGAATCTGCAATAAAAAAAGATTAAAGTTCTTAGGATAACTTCAACCATAATAAAAAGATCAACTAAAATTTTCAGTTTCTCTCTCATGTCAGCATGCATACAAATTCCAGTACTTCTAATTTTTAATTAACAAGATAAACAAGATACCTACAAAGTTTGCAGTACGATGCAAAGCTACAACCCAACACAAACGGATTATAGATTTACATGTGGAATGTGTTTTATCTCCTGTCTGATGTGTCTTGGACTTATGCTATGCAAGAGATAACAGAGAAAGCTCCACCTCAAAAGGGAGCTGCAAGGTGCTTATGCTGCCAATTGCTTTGGATGAGCAGACGGAAGTACCCTAGTGGGAATAATATACAAGCACTACCTTCAGTGCATACCTGAAAGAATGAAAAGGACAAGGTCAAGACTGAATCAAGGTAGATGTCTGGATGAAACCATACTGTTAAGAGCATTAAAAAATATCTCCTTTTACATTGAGATACAGAATCAATCTCTATCAAAATAGCTATGATTGACAAAGGAGGGCAATACAAGCAAAGCAGCTGTCATGTTATCTAAGAATTTGTGAAAGAAAAGCATCTCAAAAATAAGACGTATCTATATATCAAGCTAAGCAGCATACTGACTTTTCAGCTGCCTGTACAGTATACCCATCATTTTGTTCTCTCTCATGTCAGAGAGACCCAAGTGTTATAACCAAACCAATACCATGATTAGTCTGAAAAATCTTCAGCTTTCTTTATATCCCAATTAAAGGCACATTTCACATTAAAGAAATCAACTATCACTAAATGAACGAATTTGAGTTTTCAAAAATCCCAAATCCTTTTATTTTGCTCACATCACTTCTTTAATGGAAAAGCAAAACGTCAGTGCACAAAGAAGTTAAATAGATACTGAAGACAAAAGAAGAATATTCAAGGTTTTCTTTCTTGCTAAGGAAGAGCACTTCCAGGCTCCACAGTTGAGCCATTAGATCACTGCGCCTCCCAAGGCAGCATCCTCTGGATGATCGGAGTTCGAATACTTAAGTTGACTTTGAAGAGTGGCTTCTCAGGTTACGCACCCTCTTTCAAGTCCAGGCTGAGATCTGGCTTCATCCCTTAGTTCTATAGCGTTTACTTCTTCTGAACAATAACACACAACTTGTAGTTTTCTGTTTGCCTGTTTTCTTCTGTTACTCACCTGGAGGAAGAGGTTCTGCACACACATACAACAACAACAAAAAAAAAAAATTACTGTAAATATATTAATGGAAGACACAAAGATGAATTCAGGAAGTGCTGAAGTGTCACAGAAACTAAATTACCTGGCCTCTAAGACTTCCACATATTGATATATCAAGGTCAAGGCAATCCCTAGTGTATACACAAGCATTCACTGATATAAATTTTTTAAAAAGCAAATAAATTCTCGAGTTTGCATGTATATTCAAAAGCATTTTAAAAGGCTGCTACAGAAAACTGATATACCCACCATGGTTACCAAGCCACTGTAAAAAGCCTAAGCAAAAGGTCTTTGACAGAAGTAAGGGGAATTTTCTACCCTTTAACTTTTATATGTAAGCGTTTTCAAGTGATGCATTTCATAGCTATTACCATTGTGCATGACAAAGTAAGGTTTGAAATCCCAGGTAAACATTGGATAACTTTTTTTCTCTCTATTAAAACTGTTGCAACTCCACTGCCTTCAATGATGCGCATGTATTTATTTTGACAAATTTTTATGAGCAGTGATCTATTTCTTAAACATGAATATCAATGACATTTGTCATAAGTTTTGAGAAAAATTTTAGGGGCTAAAGACTATTCACAAAAAATAGGCAACAAATATTATATGGTGTGCTTAAATCCAGGCAGGACAGCTGTGTCTCTGCAGCATTTTACAAAAACACACCACACAGAAGCCTTTGGATTGGAAAAGAACATACTTCTGCAATTTTAAAGAAAAAAATCCATGAAAGCCCCAGCCTTTGCTGACTACAAACAGGAGCACTCTTTTCTATAGCTGGTCATAGGGTATTGTAAACTAAGTATGGTAATTCACTAAGTCTCACCATATTCAAAGAGAACCACACAAGTTATTCAGGCTACCCTCTGCTGTCACCTTGAGATCCCAACTCACTTTAAAAGAAACAGCTGTCAATAATTTTACCTTTGGACTGCTCAGTATTTTCTGGTGTTTCTTCAATCTTTTTTTCCCATCCAGTACGCTGCTGAAACCAGTCAGTCCCATAACCATTGCTAATTAATTTGCTAAAGTTTACTGCTTCACTTTTTCTCTGAGCAGGCCTGTAAGTCCAAACATATTATGGAAAACAATAGTGTAAGTTATCAAAAATGGGGATTAGGTGGGAAAAATTTACTTTGCTCAGAAAGGGCACTCACCTTATAACATAAATTATCTCTAAGTAACTAAACATATATTCTACGTGTAATTATCTAAAAAAAACAACCAACAAAAAAACCTAACAAAGCACACAACTACACCTGATTCAGTAACATGTAATTTTACATGAGAAGAGCCATCCATTTTATTGGAACTTAACATGTGTAATACTTACACAGCTTAGGTCTTAGAGATGAAAAAGGGAAATCACACAAAGATGTATAAGTAAAAAAGGCTGACAATACTCATTCTGTGCTGCATGAAGGTGAAATTTTGTCCCAGATTTGCTCCTAAGTTCATTAGAAAGTTCAATCACTTCTTTTGCAGCATTAACATATTTCTAAAACATACCGGGATTACTGATGACTGTGTAATAAATTTTTAAGACAAAGTACACAGAAACAATTCAGTTGTGCACACAGCTGATGCTGTGATTACATCACAGGTGATATAATTTGTTCAAAAGACTATTATCTTCCAGGTGTTCATCACAGTATTCTTCCTGTGCCTTACCACATATATAGGCTACAGTTTATGTGTTTTCTTAAAATGATAGTCCTACTTGTGTCTCTGTAATCTATGCTTACAGAACTAACAACGTATGTTATAGTTTGCAGCTGTTCACTGGTATTGAGAAAAAAACCCAGATAATTTAGAATACAATAAAAGTGTGTTACATGAAGACATGCAACTGTATGCTCAGGCTTCCTAAAGCAAAGTTATACTGAATAGCTTTCCTACACAAGTTAAAAGTGTTTTAGTAAAACTATTTCAGTATCGCACATGATAGCAAGCTTAGCAGCAGTAAAGATCCACAAGACCATACACATATCCGCTGATCTCTGCAATTTCACATGGAGCAATATTACTTGCATGCACAAATAGTTGCAGGCTTGAGGAGTTTAATGAATTTCCTAAGTGTACTACTTACATAGGTGGGAAAGAAAGCTTATTTTTCCCACTAAATTCCTTGTTTGTAGAAACATTCGGCGTTCTGCTTGGATATTTAGGGTTTATAGCTGGGAGCTTTACCTGCGTTAGAGAAATCTTAACTTAATAAAAGGAGTTATTATAAAAATAACCAAGAAGATTATATGATAATATAACCTTCAAAAGTGAAGGTTATATTAAAGACCCTAAATGTCTTCAAATTTTACTGTTTTATCTATATTATGTCCATAAGTAAGGGTACAGGAGTATAAAGGAATAGCAAAAGACAAGCAGCACCTTAGTTAGTTATTCAAGATGAGATCAGCTCTTTGTTCAGTATGTCAATAAAGCAAAATGTGCTCTCCACAAGCTCTTCCCTCACAGTACATTTCTACCCAAAGTTAAGCTTCAAATTCAAACTTACCTGTTGCAGCCTCTCATCTTGGCTCATTTCTCTGCATGCAGTGTATGAAAAAATCCCAGTCTTACTAAAGCCAGCACGACCAGAAATTCATTTCCAGTTTAATTACTACTTTTCTTTGTATATATAAAAAGCATTAAAAAAAAATACCATATGAAAAGAAAACAGCTGTACATTAATAAGATGTTTGAAATTCAAATAAATACAGATAGATTGGAGGAAGCCTACAACAGAAAAGTGTATTTTACTTTTATTATCTTTCTCTTGCTAGTGACAGGTAAAGTAACACAGCGTTGACTGAAAGACAGAAAGATAAGATGACACCCAGAAAGCCAGTGAAAAGACATCACAAACTCTAGGACTGGAAGTTGGAAAACTGAAAAGTAATGGAGTAACATTAGCAACATGCATCAAAGCTGTTTATTTTAACTTCAAGCAAAATCAACAGCTGCTGAAGGGTCAACTTACTTCCCTCTCAAATAAAAGCATTAAATTAAATATCCCCAACAACTCCCAGATATCTTTCACTAATAGCTGCTAAGAAATTCTGAGGTTAAAGAAAAAAAAAAGTTTTTAAAGACTATTTACAGCTTCCTTCATTGCATGAAAAAAAGAAGGGGAAAAGAAGTCACGAAAATAGTACAAAATTCTCAGAGCTTATTAACAAAGTTTTTGTGTTATACTAATATATGCTTTTAATTAGAACCTACATATTATTTGACCTTCTTCTCTTTTAAACATGCAACACAAAGAGCACCCCATAGGATAACAGATACTACTTGCAGGTTATTTTAAGAAAAAAAAAAACAACAAAAAACAGGACTTCTAAGGTAACTAGAAGTGAAGTGTATTGCTCTGTAAATTTAAACAGTAAATATACTTTTCACCTATGTGGACATACCCATGAAAACATCCATTAGGAGAAGATTCCAAAATAGATGTAAATACATCATGGACTTCTCAAGGAGCCTGTGCACATTTAGTGTGGAAAGAGCAAAGAAAAGTATAACAGCATTTGAAAACATCTAATCAGGAGTAAGCCACTAAAAGAAGCAGACCTTAACAACCTGGGAAAAAGAGACATCAAAGACAGATGGTTTTACTCATCCTGAAACAGGGTACCAATGCAAACCAATGTGTTCAGTCAGTGCTGAAATCCCTACAGAATTCAGTGGAGTCTGAGTTAACCAGAAGAAAAACTCCGGAATCTGGCAAAAAAATTAAGTGGATGGGCTACTAGATTTCAGCTTGACTGATGTTATGTTGAAGCTTGAAGAGTTTAAAAACTGGGACACTTGTCAAAGAAGAAGAGAAGGTACTAGTGAGGGCATGCAGTGATGTCAGATGAAGGGGTGGGGGGGACTGTTGTCCAACTTGGATGTTAAAAAACACATTAGCTGCTTAGAACTGCTTTTCAAATCCGTTAACTCTGCTGAAGCAGCCTATTTGTGTTTTACATTTCAAAATTCTATCCTA
Source organism: Numenius arquata (assembly GCF_964106895.1). Taxonomy (NCBI): domain Eukaryota; kingdom Metazoa; phylum Chordata; class Aves; order Charadriiformes; family Scolopacidae; genus Numenius; species Numenius arquata. The sequence goes on from NC_133579.1 coordinate 44,397,220, forward strand.
CTGTGCAAAAAATGATAGTGCTGTTTTCTGTCTATCATTAAACTGTACCATTTCAGATCTGACATACCACAGAAGCTCCAGATCCACGACAGAGTTACCTATAGTTTCAACTGACAAAAACAATTTATTTAGACAAGTAGAAATCATCAGTCTCAGGTAACTTTTGTCACATATTGAAGGCACAATGGCACACAGGGCAACACAGAAACACGATTTGATAGGCAGGGTATACAAATAGTAGATGGAAATAGGTGAGGCTCTCCTCTTGACACTGAAGAGAAGCATTAGAAAAGGGAAGTCTAGTCTAGTAATTAAAGATTTAATTAAAGGGCAGGGGATGAAGAAAAGCCTAGAGAGATTTTGTCTATAGACAGACAAAGGCACAAATGCCAAAACTAAAGTCAAGTTAAAAGGGGGAAAGGCAAGGCAATGAGGAAAGACTTGAAGGCTGCTAGCAAGTCTCACACATTGTTGTAAATGTTGTCTTTCTTTTCTTGATATTAAATGAGACAGGCTAGCATAACTTGCAGGTATCAAAACGTTCCCTACTGTTCCAAGTGATAAAAGGAGCAAGAGAACAGATCAGAATTTGGTTTTGGAGGGCACCTGCAATCCTATCAGGTCCTGTTTCTTACTTTGCTGGGCAAATTCAGCATTAAAAGCAGACCCTTGTGCCACTACACCCCAATGGTTATAGCTGAGGAGGCATTTTCACTTCAACAAGCATCTATTTCACAGCTGTCAGGTTTCGCAGATAAAGCAAACTATGCAGGACACTTTTTACATGTTCTTGGTTTAAAGTGTTCTCTCCCTTTGTGAAGGAATGGAAACAACATACTCTAAAAATTACCAACTAAATTTATTATACATCCACATTTATTAGCCTCAGATGCAAAAAACATATGCATTGTGTCTGGCTGGTATATGAAGAACAATGGATACCTGCAGCAAGCACGGAAAGCATTTTCATAGCATTTTCAACCCAACCCAGCTGGTCCACAGGATGCAGCTAGTAGTCCACACTTTGCCATAAGCACAAAGGCTAAGTCCTTCATGCCCTAACATGTCTTTGCTGCTTTGCAAAACTCCCAGAATGAGAATTATCCCTGTGATTAAGGCTTTAGGGAGGAATTACAGAATCCATCCCAAGGCACAGAGAACCACGTAATGGTCCCCCGATCTCCAGTCCTCCTCTATGCAGTGACAACCATAACACAAGGAACAGCAGAGAGTCTAATACTTCAGAACTAAGTAGCATAAAGGCTTAAAGCTCCAGAGCCAAGGCCCACTTGGGAACAATGTTTTCCAAACTGAGTAGAACAGGTACCCTTAGAGGTTAAAATGTTTTTGCACTTGTCCCTAAGGGATTCCTTTGGGATTTACTGCCATGATTGCATCACACATTTCTCTTGTGAACAACTGCTTAGTCAGACTGGACTGAAAAATATTTTCAGTACGTTCAGTCTCAACACTTGGAGTTTGCTGCTACAGTATCATCACATAGTGAAACAAATAAATTGAATATTCCTTAGGAATTTGCCTGTGGTGTTTCGGAATACATCTCTTACATTTCAATATACACCATATACAGTGAGAAAACTAAAATCAAGACTGTTTGGTAGGGCTAGTTCCATTGTCTCACTTGAAGACTCTTCAGAAAGGTACTCTTAAAGTACGGGACAGAAACCTCCTATAAGAGGAGATACAAGAAATAGCTGTTAAAGAAGCACCATGTGATGCTTCAAGATATGAGAGACACTTTTCAAGGTACAAGAAAGGTACTGTGAAGGACAGCCATTTCAGAGATGGTGGTGTGGAGGTAGAACTAAAGCTAGAGATACAGAATGTGCCTTCTCAGGCACCTAATCTGAAAGAAAAAGGTTTGGTAGATTTAGTGCTTTAGACAAAACTCAACTTCAGCTTCCAAAAGAGCGGTGTGAATTACGTATCAGAAGATTTGCAATCTGAACTGGATATATAACATATATTCACTTTGTATTTGGTGATAAATAAAACACATGGGAACTTTCATTCACATGACTGAATGAAACTGGGTCTTGATCAAACTCCACCCAAACAGAAGTGGACCTCAGTCTCACTTTACCAGTCACCACATGGACTTGAATTACACTTACTGTTATCAAAGTTAAATTTGACTCTTACAGCACTGAAGATAATTGGTTCTTAAGTGAGGGAGCAAGGGACAGTACTTCCTCTCTCTCCTAGTTGGATCCTTTTGAGAGGTTTTTTGGCTCTCCTATTTTCAGTGCCTTAAATTTCTGATTGAAAAAAGCTTCACCTACAAGCATCCAGCAAATTATAGTTTTTAAGCACACATTGCTTTTTTGCCTGCTTCCACAAATTAAGTAAACATTCCCAAGACTATTCAGGAAAGAGTTGTTCCCATTTACACAAGCCATCATTCAGAATTTGCACTAGTTACTCATCACAGCAAAGGCTAAGGACTTTTTTTCCTAAAACATTCAATATCTGACCCTCCATTCAAGAAAGGAGGTACTCATGTTCAAGTACGGAATCACGGAATTGTCAGAGTTGGAAGGGACGTCTAGAGATCATCTAGTCCAACTCCCCTGCTAAAGCAGGATTTCCTATACATCAAATGCCATTCCATGGATACTCCACCGACCTATGGTAAATGAGGCAACCAAGATTATGGAGGATATTAAAAAAAAAAAAAAAAAAAAAAAAAAAAAAAGGCTTCAGCATCTAAAACGTGCAGGGGTGGGGAGGATGAAAGAGGGACGCTTCCAGGACAAAACGCCTAGGTCACACAGAAAGGTTTGTTCTGGGCATAACTTGTGCCGTGCTTATTTTGTCTTGGATACATCTTCCATTCAAAGACAGCTAGTGCAGTATCTCTGGAGACTCTCTTGCATTTCAAACTAAAACTAATCCCTTTTTCGGAACAGTCTTATGTTCCTTCCTCCTTCTTCTTTCTTCCTCTCCCAAGATCACTAAATAAGAATTCTGTTCACCAACAGTGAATTGCAGGGGAAATAAAGCATAAGAAGATAGAAACTAACGATTGGCTTTCATTCACTCTTAAGTATATGCACCATATAACATGACTGGAAACTGCATTTCTGGTCCATATGCTATACCTGCAGCACCTAAGAGAAACACGGCTTTCTTCTCATTCTCTAACTGCAGTATAAGAATTGCTTCTGGAATACAGAAACTGGGGTGGACTACAGCTTCCTTTCTAGAAGAACCCACAGGCCCAGCTAGAAATATCTTCACAAGCTCTACAAACAAAGCATTGTCACAGAATGCCTCTCCGTCATACCTTCTTTTTCTCTGTGTTTTCTTTGTCCTCAGCATCCCGCTGCCAAATACTTTTCATATCAAAATCAAAAGGCCCTCTTCTTGTCTCATAACTATTACCATGATGGTCATCAGCCTTAAACTCTCTGTGAATCATATAATCTGGTAGAGAGGAAACGTAGCTCCTGCAAGCAGAGATTTAACACTTGTTCGTACAAGGGATATGTATCTTGCACTTCAGTGCAAAATGAAGTAAGAACCCAAGAAGTTATGCAGGGTCTCAGCAGACTTACCGTGGCTCATTGGTCGCTGGGGGATTGGAGCAGTGAGTGTACCAGTCAGGTGCAGCGTATGCTGCTGGAGAAGTCTTCATTGTCACAGGAGTGTAGTGATTCAGTAGGTCTTGTGAGAAAAAGACAAAAAAGCCACTACTTTTCTGACTTCTTACCTGGTTACAAAAGCATTAGCTTTGTTTTCAGGCTGCTGTTTTCTCAGGAAGAAATGCTTGCTTTATTCAGTAAGCAGCATTTGTCTCCCTTGATAAAACAGACAGAAACTTGCAGCATTGCGTTCCACTTGTACATTGTTTATCTTGCTCTAAATGCTTTGACATGTTTATACCTGTCTATTAATTCACATTTCTGGATTTGTCACCCTGCTCTAGGAGTTCATGGAAAGCATTTGCTCAAGTTCCTCAAGCTTCCTTCATCAATAAAGGAAATGACAAAACCGTAGATCACCTTGGTATAATGACAGAGTATATAGAGCACTGTAACAAACTGAATGTCATCACAAAAAATACTTGGCAAGTTTTCTGATGCTTTTTTGTGACATCATTTTCACCAGACCATTACTTAAATACCCCAAGCATAAATTGTAAAGATTTCACTCAAACGCAGCTTAACCATCATCATCTACTTAGATCAGATACATTACACATTTTGCTAAAAGGTACTTACACACAACAGACTGTAAGGATATCTTGACAGGTTGACCTCATGTCACATTTGCAATCACCCATTTTTTCTATAGGTTTCTTTCAAAACTCCAGAGGATTCTTCTGTAGTGTCTCCAAGCACCTTCTACCACCACACTCAAGCAAAGCCAAAGAAAACAAAAGAAAAACAAACAAGCTGGAGAGACGCTTACCAGGTCGGCCTCCTTGCTTTGCCAGCCTGACGTAAGCTGAATCGGTCTCTTTGATCCACTTTCTGCGGCACCCAGACACAGCTTCATGGGGAGCAAGGTCACCAAGACCTGGAATCTGGGATGTTGGAGGAAGCGTGCTCTTCGAGGTTACCAACTTCTCTGTTCTTTTCAGTGGCATGTGGTATTATGGTATTACCTTCCTGTGATACCAAAAAAGAAAATATTTATGGCAAAAGCTAACTACTAGCATCCCTTTTTCAGGCAACTAACAAATCGAGCCCACCTGAAACTTGAGCAACATGCTGCATTTCAGCTTGGAGACAGAAGACCAGGCTCGCTTATTCTGGGGGATATAATACACACAACTTCTAGAGGATCAGATGCAACAAGGGAACACCTTGGCTTCAGTTTTGAAACAGGATTCAAGTTTTCACGGCAAGTATTCTAACACAGTGACCATGCATCTTCATGGAGAAAACTATTTCCAAGGTCACCAAGAGCAGCCAGAGGCACAGAAGACAGCAGGAAACACTTAAGCCTTTGCCTTCCTTTCCTTCTCACCCATTAATAAAAGCAAAGGTGGTAACTGTCTGTTTGCAGGTCTACATTTTTAAAGTAACCAAACCCAATCCCCGCACTGCCCACCTCCTCAAATAAAATAATTAAATTAAAAACACCCTACCTCCTGACACATTCCCTTCTCAATTTCTAGTGAGCAAACAGAAAATACAAATAAATCCCCATTAATGGGAAAATGAAGCGGCAGGCAAGAAAGCCAGCCTAAGGACTCATGCCACGAAAGGCGCACCGGACACTTACTGAAGGGACTCCGAGAGCAGCACACGCCGTTCCGCCGCCGTAAGTAAACTACCTTAAGGCAGGCATCCTCTTGGGGAGCTCTTGGTACGAGACACGAGTGTTCGATACGCTGAACGGCAGCTCCAGAAGAGAAAACGACCGCGACCACCCGGGACAGAGAAACCAGCGACAGGAGCCAGCGGTGCAGAGGCCGCCACCCGCAGCTCCCTCGCTTGCCCGCCAAGCCCCCTTCTGACAGAAGACGAAGGCAGGCCTCGGGGCGAAGCGAGGCTCAAACCGGGAGGCAGAGCGGACAGCCCGCCTAGCGCCCCCTCCCTCCGCGGGAGGCCGAGGGCAGCACCACCGGGCCAAGTCCGAGTGGCTCCCGCTCCTCACAGCTGGCCCCTGGCTCGAGGGAAGGCGGGGAGCCGCACTGGGCCGCCCCCGCACGAAGAGAAACGCCCGCCCGCTGCCCGCGGCGACTAACGGACCGCTCTCCCGCTGCCGGCCGCGCCGCCGCAAGCGCCGCCCGTCCCCATGGCAACAGCGCACGAGGCCAGCCCCGCTCCCCCCTCAAGTACGCGGGCCGCCGCCATCTTGTTCTGGTCCGGTTTGCCCCGAGGGCGGGCAGCTGAATCCCTCGTCCTTCATTGGCCGTCGACGGCCTGTGGTGGGGTGGCTCTTCCTCTTCCCGCCCTGGACTGGCCAAGCGACCCGCTGGAGGGGAGCTGGGACTCTCTCAGGGTCCGGGCCGTGCTTGGGTCGACCCTGTGGAGCAGGGCTGGGGTTGTGAGGTGCCAGTCCCTATGTGACCACACTGCAGGCTGTCACAAAAATGACCCTCAGGGTGTTCTCAAGAGGTTGCAAACTAGGGGAATTGAAGCTGCCTGCTGAATTATATGCGCACAAATGAATTTTTGAAGTGGTTGACATGTTGGAGGTTAGGGAGCAGGACTCTAATGCCAGTTGAAACCAAAGAACTCAAGTGATCACATGCAAGCCAGTGCTTTGCTGAAACCTGCGCAGGCCCAAATCTGCCTAATCATTGTCAGCTGGAGAGCATGCCTGGTGACATCCTTTGTGCTCTATCACAGGTGATAAAGCTCTTCCTCCAGGAAGAGCTTATGTAGCTGTTCTTCCAGGGCCGGGGTTTTGCTCAGCACTTCTCCAAGCTTGTCAGTGCGGACCCTGAGTAGATACAGTCAGGTGTCGTGGCTCCGGGTCTACGGTGGCTCAGCGCTTGCAGCCTGGTGTAATTCCTGAACGCAGAGAACTAACTCTGAAATGAGAAGAAATGAGTTGCTGTTTCCTCTCTAGCATGTGACTACTGAGTAGTGCTGCAGTAATGTTCAACAGCATACTTCCAGCTGCCCTGCAAGGTCTTTTGACCTGTCACGGTCAAGATGTTCTTATCCTGCCCTATGAGCTGTAGGAAGCCAGGGGAACAGTAGAGCTGAAGGACTTAATCTCCTTCAGTAGGAAGGGGGCAGATGGGATGGACTGCTTTCTTGGAAAGATACTGCTCTGGTACAAAGACAATAAAAGAAACATTAAAAAAACCCCTAATTTCCAATAGGCTGGGCAGATCTTGTGTGAGGTTTTTTATAATGAAGTTGTTGCTGTGCCCAGCAAGAGTACACAAGGGCAGCAGCTTAATGGTGAGTACAGGTACCTGGACAGTAATATCCATGAAACTGAGCCCAGCAGCAAATGGCTTCTTTTGTAAATAAAACACAACAGCCAAAATTAAGACCCCTGTTTTACTCTGTGGTACTGTAATGATACACCTCCCATTTGTGCCAACGCTCAGCATAAAGCTTGGAAGACATTTAGCAGATATTTAGAATTAACAGTAAAGAAAATGCTTCCCTCTAACAGGCAGCCCTAACTGGCCCTCTGGACAGGTTATAATGGGCTTCATTTTCAAGTTTATGGTGAGAGCTACAGCACAATCAGATGCTGAAACAGTTTGACAAAATCCACATCATATGCACTCCTGTCAAAAGGAAGGATGAAAATACAGACTGAGATGCAACTTGAGGAAGGGAAATATGGCAAACAGTTGTATGGAGGTACTTTCTATGGTAGGTGCTGTCGTGAGGGTGCTGTTGGGTTGGCAAGGAGCCCTGGGCAGGGAAGGTCTCATGAGGAGTTAAGAGGGGGGTGGTGATGCCAGCTGGCACCAAAGGTCAACGGTGAGGTGGCAGGGACACTGGGGGCCAGGAGACAAGGACAGGACCCTCATGAGCAGCAGGAAAGGAGGAGGAGGTGGGACTGACTGTGCAAGGATAGGAGGTGCTTGCAGGGAAAATGAATCCTGCCCCCCTTGTACAACAGGACTTGCAGACCCCATGTACCTTCCAAGGAGGGCACTGGGCTGCCCCTTTGCAAAGGAGCCTGGAGAGTGCCCAGCAGGGAGAGGAAAGCGGGGAAAGCAGAGGAGAGGTGGGTGATGAAAGGGGTCCATGGCAAGTCAGCAGGCTGCTGGTCTATGTGGTTATGCTGCTGTCCCTGGTGATTGCAGTCCGTTCTATAAACAGTATTTATAACCATTTGTGTGTGTGTGTGATCTCCTACAAAATCAGCTGGATTAGCTAGTGAGTAGGTGAAGAACTAGGTACTGGAGATAGCAAGGGTTTGGGTAGCAGCTACAAGAGAGGTGTGTGAAAGAACTTAGGTTGGATGTGTGTGATCCACTGGTGAACTTTCAGGCCTATGAGGTGGTGAGTAGCTGCATTACTGGGCCATTTCTATATTCATGTTTAGGTAGCTGGTGGTGTCCCAAGTTGGTGTGCTTGTTTACTAGTCCAAATTGCAAAACAATTGAAAAAGTGCTGGTATAATCTCCCTGTCTCCCCAATATAGTTAGGGAAGCTAGCAATTAAAAAGGTGAAAACAACAATGAAGAACATGAATTTGATGATGAACAAGGGACTTCCAACATAGTTCTACCATTGGCTGTTACTGTATGAATTTCACAGCTAGCTGAAGGGGTTGCTGCTTTCAACCCATGCAAAAAACGTCCTTTAACAAATGGTTGAAGTCCTTTATCCAATGCAAATGCCTGAAAGACAGGACTTCAGACGTAGTAATCTTATTTGTGTAGCAGAAGGAAGGGGAAAGGGGAAAGACGCTGTGTGCTGGCTATTAGGCAGTTGTTTCAGAGCAGCAACAGGTAAGATTGATGAATTGAAGGGGGAAATTGTACAATGGAAAAAGGAAAATGAGGATGAGGAAAATCTCAGGATACTTGGGAATTAAAGTTTGGTCAGTTAGAAATGCAAACTTAATTGCTTTAGTCAAAAATTTGGCCCCAGTTAGTTACAAATGCCAGAAGGGCACAAGAGAACGTTCTGGAAGCTGCCAGGATTGACACAGGTAAAATCTATTGTACCTTGTGTGGTGATTATAGGGTTGGGAATATGTGGCATCAGACATTGATCTGTTCTCCTCAGGGCTGGATGATAACTAGGATGATTATCTCCCCTGCCTTCTCCACACTCCCCTTCTCTTCCCCCTCTCCCCAGTCTTGACACCCAGTAATGAAGCCCAAATAATAGGGCGCAAAACCCACCTCCCCTTAGAACATCTATTGAAGGGTTTACTCTCTTGGAATTAAGAGGTCTGTAGGGGAGGTATCATACTAACCCAAGGGAAACACCCTTGGCCTTTCTAGCACAAATCTGGATGGCCAGAGCCAACCAACTCCACATTACCCCAACTGACGCTTGTTTATTAGCATTAGGTTCAGTAGTATTTTTAGATACTGCAGGGCCAAATATTAGAAATCCCTGGGCTTCCGTTTTGTGTTGGCAACGTACATTACATCCTGCTGATCATGGAGCAAGCGCATGGCAGTGGACCTCATCAGCCAGCCCGCAGACTGCCTTCTTGAAAACCCTTATTTTAGCTGAACTGGAAGGACCAGCACCCATTGCCCAGGTGCTAAGCAAACACCTCCTGTAGAGTCCATTCCCTAGGAGGTGATTTCTTAGGACTTCTTTGTCCCATCGTAAAGGGAGCAGAAGGAGCAGAAGAACTTACAAAAATGTATTTAGATAAAGGATTCTCACCAAGTCAGTTAAATGGGCTGCTGATTCCCATTTTGTAGCAGTTGGCCAGGTTTCTCTCATTAACTCCTTACAATACTCCTCTGGGATCCATATCAGGGTATGGGAGTGACACTGTATGATTTAAGTAATGCCTAGGGAGCTGGAGGATGTTAGGGATGTGAACTTCAGGGAGATATCCAAAGCTATCAGCACTGACCCTAGACCATGACCCAAGCCCCCCCTCAGCTAGGGGCTTGATCCAGTGAAAGTACTTGCTGCAGCTACTTGCCCTGCAGAGGATCCAAGTCCCGAGACGATGGTTACAGTTAATGATTGCTGCTTTACAACATTCCCTGTCAATATAGGAGCCCAGCTGTAGACTCAAAGTAAGGACACTTTAAAGGACAGCTTCCACTTAACTACTAGTTTCTATTGTAGGCATCACTCAGCAAGTCACTACCCATACCCACTGGCCAGGGTTAAATTAATTCTGTCTAATGGATGGAGAGTCTACCTGACCTTACTCTTAGGTCCCCAAAACATCTTATGCATTGATGTATTTAAGGGCCAGTTGTAGGTGGACTTGTGGGAAAAATTCCTATTTCTGTTCCCTCTACCATTCTCCTGTATGGCCTGTAGAGAAACCTAATGGTAAGTGACAGCTAACAGATTACAAAGCCCTGAATGCTGACAACAAACTGCTCACAACCTGACTGCTAAAGTCAAATCTCTTAATTAACATGCCTTTCCATGGATGGCAACTATAGATGTGAAGGTTATGTACCAAATGCAGATAAGGAGCAATTTGCTTCTACTTGACAGGGACTCCACTATATACATTTTCTCCCTTAGGGCATGTTTTAAACAGTTCAACCATTCATGCATTAGTCTAAAGAACTAAAAGCATTAAAGTTGCCACAGGAGGTCACTGTTGTGCAATATATGTGTATATTTGGCAGAGTGATGAGCACAATCATTCCACTTTTGAAGAGGTGCTGTTAGCAGGTTATAAAGGGCTAGTAGTGACTGAACCCTTGACCCAGGGAAGGAGCGTAAAATTACATTCCAATACCTATTCTTAAACCTATGCTTGCTGGTAAACCAGTACCGTTAAGTATACCACGTAAGACCCCTGTACAGAGGTGAGTACTGTACATCTATCATCATGAAGCTGTGCATAACTTAGAATAAAGGTAGTGAAGTTGTGGAACGTATTGGAATGCCCGTTGGATACATGGAGCCTCTTTCCTCTTCTGTCCAGGATGCCCCTGAATTCAGTGCCTGTCAACTAGATGGTGTCTGATTTACTGATGGGAGCACTCGCAAAACACAGGGTAAATGGCAAGGAATGGCTACTGCTGTATTTATAGCCAAAGAACCTGTAGTAACTGAGTGAATAGGAGGTTTTGCTCAATTAGCAGAGCTCTATGCCATAGTATTGGCTCTTAGAAATGGTGCACAGGCCATATACACTGATTCCTATGCTGTATGGGATAGTGCGACACAATGGCTAGTAAATTGGGCAAATTCCCCATATATCTCAATATATGGCAAAGCAAATATTGGGAGCAAATAAAAGATAATGCCAACTGTCCTTGCATTACTATAGGGCATGTAGCAGCACACCAGAAAATGATGGTTTTAACCTCGTGTCCTGGTTTGAGGTGAAACAGAACTATTTTTCTTTTCACTAAGTTTACTTTTCAGTTAAATCTCTTCTAACTGACCTGTACTCTCTGAAATTAACGCATATTTTTCAGACAGTGTCTGCTTCCAGAGTGACAAGGTCTGATGTTTATAGTTGATACCAAGGAATGGTATGCAGAGAGGCTCTTGCTTATACTTATTACTATACTTATAGCTTATACTTATTGCTATAACTGCCCAGATCAGCTAACTTCATGTACCAAGTTGGAGGGTCAGAAATGAAAGACCATAGAAGGGTAGCACCTGCGGGGAAGAGCGCACAGGACAGGTGACCCAAAACTGACCAACAGGGTATTCTATCTCATCTCATGCATCGTGCTTGGAATAAAAGCTGAGGGATCAAAGGGGTCACTCTCTTTTTTCAATGGCTGGCATCCGAGAAGGACTCTGTTCATCTGCCTTTGATTCCAATCGATGTGTTCCTGAATCTAGTTCCCAAGTCCAGCTCCTCTCAATTGCTGAAGTCCAGTCTGGGACTTTCCCAGTGCCTGCTAGTGACATGATCGTCATCCTGGGAGCTCAATATTGTTTTGTATATATTATATATTTTTCATTATTTTCTTATTGATATTATTGTCTTTTCTTTTTAGTATTTATTTGAAGTAGTTTTAGTTTTCTTTTCAACCCATAAGTCTTTCTCCCTTATTCTCTCTCCCTTCTCTTGGGCGCCAGCAGTGCCGTTGCTTGTGTTACCGTGCAAACCTTTATGATAAATGAATATGAACAACAAGCCAATTGGATTCATGGTGGGAGTCCTGCTATGTTAGGGACCCAATTATTGAATTGGTGCCAGTATTGTACACTCCATTTTATCAAAGCTTAGGGCTAGCAAGGAAAAGTAGTCCATTGAGTGGATCAGTTTATTACCACACCATAAATAGGGAAAGGAAAGAAAACCCCATATTGCCAATACATCCCACTCCCCATTACTGTAGATAATAAAATATGGCTGCTGCTTCAAGGGAGCAAATGCATGGATAACAGAGGTAACCTAATCGATGCTCATGGATGTAAAATGGGGAAACCACGCACAGTACCATCCTGAATATTTAGGAATACAAGACCCTCATAAGAGTAATATGACCTGACGTACATGCTCTTTAGGCTAAGTGTATGATAACTGCATGGTTGTATTTTAGTGAAAATTGGGTTATGTATGTATTGGTTTTGCTTTCTGATGTTCTGTGTAATGACAGAATGACTTTATAGAAATCAAAAACTAATTCACATTGATGCTGGTGGAATATTGACCTACAACTTGGCCAGCACCCTTAGGACCAATATGGGAAACGGTCCATTTTCAAACTGAAGAATTGGAAATTGTAATCACCAGATATAAAAAAACCAATTGCTTATCAAAAATGGATGACTATTGCTATCAGGTATGATACTGACGAGATTGTCAAGATATCAACAGGAATTGAACAAGCTGCTAGACATTATTGGTATGATGTTTTTATGGGTTATGCACCATCTGCAACTGGCATATTGTATCTTATGTTGCATCTTATGATCATGGTATTGTTGTTCTGTATTTTATTTGTTTTCTATTAGTATGTTTATATATCCAGATCTATTGCTAACACCACCACATTGAAAGAATGTTACCTAGTAACAAACTGTAACGCTAGACTCCCACGAAAGCGCTCAAAGCTTTCCCTTACCCTCACCCTCAGAGCGGCAAGAAGAATAACAGTACCTCCACTCACTGAGGCATGGGATTTACTAGACTTTTGGCTGATACCAAGTGGTGGAGTGTGGGCGTTCAATTGACTCATGCACAGGTTTGGGCCTAACGTACAGCTCATGCTAAAGCCTGATGTATGGTGGAAGCATCTCCATTAGAGTAAAGTGAGAGCAACATGTACACTGGACAAGAGAGTGTGTTTGTGAGTTAGTGCTTTTGTGAGTTAATGAATTTGTGAATTAGTGAAGGGATGAATTAGGGAATTATCAAGTTAGACTAGTGCTGAAAGAGGATTGAGCCCGTGTTTGATTTTTACCTTATGAGGTAATGAAATAAAGATTGGTACATGATGTACATTGTCCTTTAAATTTGAGAGATCTAAATGAACTGTGACGTGTGTCATCCAGAATCTGCTACATGACATTGCTGGCACTCCATTGACTGTTAATTTGGCTGGGGATAAGTTTCCATTCAACTGGTTTCTGTCTCCTAAGTATTGCTTATCTATAATAGGACAGAAGTCTTTATAGTGAGCTGACACCTGTAATGGTACTATGAAAACTGTCATTTTATGTTGACAATAAAAGAAAACTTATTTCTAGTTTTGTCAAGCTCTTATGACAAGCTATGGCATGCTTTCTCCTCTGTATATTGCCATAATATTAAACATAACAATTTATTAGTGCAGAGAGAAAAGATGAGAGAAATAGAAGAGCTTTGCATTTCTTAACTTCATTTCCTATTTTTGGGCTGGGTGGCTTACCAGCTTTCACTGAACAAAAAAATTTCCTTCCTCTGAGAGACTGGAGTAATGCCATCATACTGCTTCTTGCTTGACAAGTGTATATTAACTTAAATGGTTTGTTTCATCTGCTCCTTCTGGTGCCTTTGTATTACCACCGAGCGATGATTAAGAGAGGTCTCTTTTCTATTTTCTTCCAGCTTTAGAAGTCACAATCACAGACATACTGTATGGTAATAAGGTATATAATTTCTACACAATTATTTTTCCTACCAAAAGAATGAGAGAGTTAGTCATATGCTCACCAATATACTTCATCTCAACAGAAACACTACAAAAGAGCATAGTCACAGAATCACAGAATGGTAGGGGTTGGAAGGGACCTCTGGAGATAATCTAGTCCAACCCCCCTGCCAAAGCAGGTCCACCTAGAGTAGGTTGCACAGGATCATGTCCAGGCGGGTTTTGAATGTCTCCAGAGACAGACACTCCACCACCTCTCTCAGCAGCCTGTTCCAGTGCTCTGCCACCCTCAAAGTAAAGAAGTTCCTCCTCATGTCTAGATGCAACTTCCTATGTTCGAGTTTGTGCCCATTACCTCTTGTCCCATCACTGGGCACTACTGAGAAAAGACTGGCCCCATCCTGTTGACACCCATCCTTTAAGTATTTATAGGCATTGATCAGACCCCCCTCAGTCTTCTCTTCTCAAACTCTTAATTTCCCATACATGTATCTCTTTTTTTCTGAGGTAGCCTAAGTCATTCATAGTTCATGTTTCGCTTTTTTATAAAATGTGTTTTTCATAAAGTCAGGTGAACAAAAAACATGTCAGTTTTCTGTGCAGCGTAATTTTCCTGAGAGAAATCATATAACAGCAAATTATTTGCAACCAGCATTTTTTTCTTAGAATTAAGTCTACAGTGTCATTGAGGTTTATGCCAGGAAGTGATTGTTCCTGAGCCAATTACTGTGCATCAGTTTTGCTTCGTATTGTTCATTGCCAGAGCAAACAGCCCAGCCTTAGTGAACACCACTGGGAGTGAACCCTGGTTTGGTACTTCAACAGCCCTTATGGTCATATGAGCATAATGGTCATATGAAACAGTGACCCTGGAACCTATTAATTGGCATTGCTTTGGTCCACACTTTGTGCTAACTGTAACTAACATTAGCTCTTTGTTAATGTGATAATATTCCCTTCCTACAGCTTGGAAGTTATCACTGGCCATTCCCTGTGTTTTCCTCATGCTATTGCTCTCATGCAGCTGTGGGCATGGCCTTGCACCTGCAAACACCAATGCTCTTGTTATGGCAGGTTCCCACAATAAATGTTTGTCACCAGTGTGAGAATCACTCCTTTCACACTTTTCCTACTCCTTCATTGTAGCTTTTGGTTTTCATTATGGGGAAAATACTACCTGGGGTGAGGAATGGAACGGGTCATCTTTTTCTGCTGATGTTAGTGTACTGCTGTTGGTTCACTCCTTATATCTCACAACCTCCAAGTGCAAGGCCAGGCAAAGATCAGCAGGAGGACTGTGGCTGGTCTGTATTCAGAGAAAAGACTTTAATAGAAATAAACACATAACCTTCCCAGAGGAAAGGCCCACCCTAACCCATTGAAAGAAGAATGAAGGATGGCACAGGACAGCAGCCTGTTCAGGACAACAAGAAGAAAAACACCAATAAGCTGTGCCGAGCAGAGCAAAAGAAATGGGAAACACCTAAGGTGCTGTGCATCAGGTCCAGCTTAGTGTGAGAGCTGCTGTAGGCCTGTGGGGAAATAGCTATAGGCTATAATTTAACACAGCTGGACTGATTTATAATTCCGGAACTGATTCATAAGACAGAGATGCAGCTCTTTCTCCTAACGCTCATTCACCACGTTGTTTCTAAGCTACAGCTATGCCGTGCTATCCACACAGTTCTTCGCTTTTTTTTTTCTCCAAAGACACATCTGGGCAGGAGGAAGCTGATGCTGGATGGTGTGGATGATCAGAGATTAGGCAATGCTCAGCTCTGATAGCCCGGAATGGGAGGACTGAACTGTTGGGACCCCTCCACAGTGACCAATTCTTTCAAGACAACTTTGTTGAGTGGTGTAGATGTTGAAATTAAGCTGATGCAGAGGAGACACAGCTTTTGCTGGGTGAGCTCCCTGGCGGCAGATGCTTGTAAGAAGGTTATCGCCTACAGCTTGGTGTCTGTGAAGAAACTGCCGGTGGTACTTGGGACACTATTATGCTTATTGGTATTCAGATTGTACCTCAATCACACTTTTTATGATCCAAGATTAAACATTTTCTGCTTCAGTTTTTCCTTTTAAATGAAGGTACTCACTCACTCCTTTGTTTCATCTGCTGCAGATTTCAACTACTACAGTATGTAATCATCTGAAAGGGGTCTACTGTTCTTTTGGTTCAGTGACATTCAGATAGAAAAGCTTCATCAGTCGTAGTAAAATAATCAGGTATAAGGATATGCTTGTTTTTGGTTTGTACAAGAGAAAGAACTCAACTTTCTGTTCAGCTTTAAAATTTGTTCCTTCTGCTCAGTACACAAAGATTCTATATATTAACATTTTCTATTTTTTTCTGCCTGTGCAAGTTAGTCTAATAAAAAATATACTACCTTCTCTTAGTTCTCAAGAACTTTCAGATCTTTTACTAACACCCAACTACCAAATTCCCCAGGAATTGTGTTTAGGTTGCATCTACAAAACACATGCAGTCTTTATTTGCTACTTCTAAAAGCTTGGGGAAAATGGACATAAGATTTATTGAGATTATCACACAGGAAGGTAGAAATTTGGAAGACTATAAGCCTTGTTTGAAGTTGCTGTTGCCCACTTTTGGTTTAGGTGAAACTGGGTCTGCCCACATTGGAAGATCTGAACCACGGGATTCTTTCCAGGAAACACATTGATAAAACCTTTAATGATAACTGCTGTCAGAGTTCTGAAATATTTGTAATGAATCATTCAGTGCTACATATTGGCCTCCTCTTCTCCCACTGAGTCACAGTTTTCAGTAGGAGTAAGCATGGGCAAAAAGAAATTTTATGAGCCCCTTTTGCCTTTCTCTGACGATTGGTCTACTGAATGTCAGAATTAATTAAAAGGCTGCTAGCAGGAATTGAATTTGGCAATAAGAAAAAGGCAACTATTATCAATTTCAGTGGTAATTGCAATACAGAGAACATACAGGAAGGGCCCTCAGTGCCAGATACAATATATGGATAAATCTCAGGTGTCAAGCTTCAAAATTACAAATGAGAAAATATCTGCTTAGTTGCTAACAAAGCATAAAAACATTTAAAATTCACTAGTCATCTCCAGATAAGCCTGCAGGTTCTATATGTGCTACAACTGAAGTTCTACATCTGCTAAAATACCTCCTAGCTGAGTTGAGTTGGGATGCTGAAACTAGAAAGAACAGCAGTGAAGTCCCAAGCTATGTCCAGTTTTCCCTTAGACAGTAGTGTCAGTGTCCATCCCTCTGTCATGAACCTGTGGCTTGCACACTCATTAGGGATGCTGAGGGTTCACTTTGGCCATAAAAGGAACTAAATCTTACAGCTTCAGGGAGGAGGTATATTCCACAGGTACCTATATATTACTGGAACACAATGCCAAATTTGTGGAACCAACAGGACAACAGGCAAGAATAGTCCTGAGTCTGTGCATCTCTAAGAAGATTTTATGTTAAACAGCTTTAGGGTAAGCAGAGAACAGAGAAGATTTGGCAGGGATCAGAATCCAAATGTCCACTACTGGGCAAATGACTTAGGGCAGTGAGTCCCAGGCCTTCAGCCTTGCTTGTTTCAGAACCCCTGAATCAGAGCTCTAACTGTGGCTATGGAAGAGGTATTCAGCAGCAGTGCTGGCACTGTCAGCAATCCCTCTTGGAAAAAAAAAGGAAAAAAAAGAGGAAAAAAAAGGAGGAAAAAAAATAATGCATTGCTCTTCTGCAATCTCTCAATGTCTTATGCTACTTGTGGAAAAAGACACTATGTTCATTCTGTTATTTACTTTAAATAGTTCCCTGGTCAACGTGCTGGATTTTGGGCTACTTTGTGAGGTGCCTAATTTTCTTTGTGCAGTGCACAGGAATCACAAGTACATAACTGATAGCTTATATTTCTAGGGGGTTTATTACATCTAAGTCCAAATTCCTAGAGCCATAGTCTCATTTCATTGCCTCTTTGTAATCTTCAGAGTATGGAATGCTTCATTTAGTATGCATCTGTGGATACAGCATCCCTGTATTATCTTCAAAATGTGTACTCTCAGGCAAACAAGAAGTCTTACCAAAAAAAAATGCGCAGAAAAAACATACTGTAGAATGTCCAGCTGCTTCTAAAATAGCATCCTGTAAGAGCTGGTATAAAAATTGGAGAGCAAAGTGATGCCTGTAAATTCTCTGTGGTGACTCACAATTGGGAAGGTTTTAGAAAATCTTCAGATCTTGTTTTCCTTTCATCACGTTCAAAAATGAAAATGTGTACTTTACCTTTTCCGTGCAGTCCTGTAGCCTTGATTAAGAATAGTCTCTGATGTATCAGCATGGTTTAGATTCATGAGCAGGAGCTAAGTTTCCTTAGCACTGGCTGTGCTGAGATGTTGAGTAAACATGTAAATTTTACTTACTTTTATTTATTTAATTTTATTTAGGCAGTCCTGATCCTGCCTTGACTTGAAGGAATAAGGATAATATATATGATAAAGTCTGAAAGATCGGACCTTAGATTTATGAAATTTTTATTCATTTGTAGCACTGTACAAGTGTTTTACAACAAACTAGAATTCTACAAAAGGACCACCTCCTGTGCAAAGTACTGATCGGGCTACATAGGGTCCGCCTATGGCTCCAATCTGCCTGGATCAGCCTCATCTGTCAAACACAAACGCACATTGGAACAGGTTGTCCAAAGGTGGTGTGGAGTTTCCATTTTTGGAAATATGCAGAACATGACTGGGCAAGATCCTGAGCAACCTGATCTAAGATGACACAGCTTGGGGAAGCTGGCAGTGGAGGAATAGATGACCTCCAGTGGTCCCTTCCAACATCTCTTATATTATGAGCTTCTCAATCAATGTAAGCAGGTGGTGGAATAGGAGAGCAACAGGCAAGAGACTTTGTACCAATGTGAACAAAGTTATGGTCCTTAGCAATTTCTAGATCCTTTTAAGGACTAGATTAACATTACACTTCTGGGTGGGAACTAGTCTCTGTCAAGGGCAGCTGGGTGGGCAGGAGCAAGATCCAAGGTCTTTCTGCTCCTGCCGGTGTTGATGCATTTTATCAGCATAGGTTTGAGCATCACATTAGAATGGCTGTTCCCACTGATATAAACAGTGAAGCCAGACACTTGGGGTGCATCTCAAGCCAGACACTTGGGGTGCATCTCTGAAATTCATCTTGTCTCCAGCCCTGCTTTGAGCAGAATTTCAAAGTTAAGTTTCATATGACTTCAATATGTTTTATATGAGGGAGATCCTCAAGGCAGAAAATCAGAAGTGATATTCATCTCTTATCTTTTAATCTTGCAAGGAAATTTAGAATGAAATTAAATATTTTGCTAGTTACCCTGAAATGAAAAAATAAATATGGAGTAACAGACTAGAAATCTCTTGTTGTGACTAAAGAGATAATAGATCATATCTAAGTTATTACTGGCATTTGATAGTCTCGTTTTTAGTTTGATTAATGGAATGTGCTTATATCAGGAATGATCAATTCCAGTGGCAATATGGGCCAACGAAGAAGCTGAAATAATTCCATGAGTCTAAATATTAGAGACATTAATGAATATTTAATATTAACTGCCAAGAACTACAGAAAAAAAAAGTCAAGCTGAGTATGAAATGCTGGAAGAATGAAGAAACTGATGGGATTATGACCTATAAATCTAAGATTAATATATTACTTGAATAATTTTATATCTGAATTAATTTTAAAAAATTTTTTTGCTACTGCATTTGGGAAAAAATCAGATTTCAATTCTGGGCAGGTTAAAACCTCTGTGAGTCGTAATGTTTCTATTGAACAGCTACTGCATAATTTATAGCATGAAGTCTTCTCTGTTTACATCTAAAAATAGCAGTAATTTAATAGCAAGCATAACTTTTTTCATTCAAAATATCAATCATGCCCTTTCTGCAAAGGAACGTTACCTGTCTGTGTACTTGAACGGTAGAAAAAAATCTCTAGAGGGTCTCTGTGGATGGAGAAGTCAGGGAAAGGGGCTTTCAGATGGACTTTGGGGAGCCAAGGAACTAACTAATATTCAAGGTCCTGTGTTGGGTTTGCATTAGCAAAGGAAACTGATGATAGAATCACTTCTTTCATGTACTCTATCAATAAAGACAGTTCAAAACATAAACTCTTCCTGAATGTACCGGGAACCTAACTACTAAGAGTTTCCTTGTTTATTATACAAAATCTTCTTGTTCAATGCTGCTGAAAGGACTCTTCTGCCACAGTTCTAGCAGTTTTTTGGCTGTTGACTGAGCTTTGGTTTAGGTGTACATCTAATAACAAGTGCTTATGGCTGTTTGGTACTGTAGGAGGCACTGGAATGTTTTTGAGAATATTCTCTCTGCTGACCGTGCTGATGGAAAGAACGGTTAGATTGCTCTGCAAGTTGCTGGGTCAGTGCAGAACACAAGAAACCATAACTGAGTAGGTTTCCAAGTACCTGGAGAATGGAAATAATAACTTTAAGTACTACAATACTTCAAGGAAACTTACTTACTTCTGTCATTCATTTTTTGCATCTTTTGTTAGCATGACTTCTGTTTTTATTTTTATATTCTTGGTGAATACCCTTTCCCCCCATAACAGATAAAGCTGGCGAATTTGATATAGAAAAATTCTATGAAATTTCCTGAAAGCAAATTTTTATTGGCCTCAAATAATATTGCTACAGTATGTGTTTCTTTTCTGTGATTCAGAAGCTCATGTGAGTCATCCGTGATTTCAAAGGCAATCTCAAGAGCTCAGTCAAGGAAATATTTTGGCACCATTTAGTGCTGCTCTGTCCTTTGAGTCCTAGATGAGACAAACAGTAAAAAGGAACACAGCAAATGAGTGCCCTTGGAATCAATAAAATGGCATGCATTTATGTCTTTTCTTTAATATCTTGAATTTTAATGATACTACTGAGAATGAGATTCCCTTTACATTTTTAATTATAAAGGAGAGCAGATGGTGAAGGCTTATCTTAAAGTGTTAATTAAAATAGCTTACACAGCCAAGCCTCTGCTTGAATAAAGTACATCAGGAAGATATAAGACATGAGTGAGTGCCTTATTCTAGTGAGTTATTCTTAAATAAAGCTATCTTGGAGCAAATTCATCAGAGAGACTTAAAATCATGTCAGTGAAATCTCTTCCTCTTGAGTTCATGGTGCAAGAGACTACATGTACTAAGTTTGTATTTCTGGCAGTGAAAACAAGTTTAGATTCACTAGGAGGATTTGTATACCCGACTGCCTTAGGAAACATTCAAATAAAACAAATGGATCTTCAAAAAACAAGGCTTCCTCGCTCACTCGTTTGTTGGCAGGCACGTGCAGGATCATTTCTGGGCGGGCTGCACGGAACTGAAGGAATGCCAATACTCCTCTGGGATTCATCTCGTTAATTCATACAGGTGACTCAACACAAGAGAATTGGTTCGGAGATAGTGCCTAAGCCTCCCGCCTTCGTAAAATACAGTCTGAGGGTGGCAACTGTCAGTCTGCTGTACTCAGCTGTTGGAAGAACTCAGCTTGGTTACAGAAGACCCAGTTTTAGATGCTTTTTTTGCTTGATTTGCAATAGAGCTCCTTAAGCCCTCAGCAGCACATTGTAGCCATCTAGATATTTTGTAATCAAATATGAAATTGTTCACTGGAGCAAGAACTAGAAGCCAGTTTCCCATACATCCTTTGAGCTGATCACTGGACTAGTCATATACACAAACTTTTTTTTCTCATTTCATTCTCAGAGCCAGTACATTTCTAATTGAGCTGTAAAAAACCAAAAGGCAATCAAAGAGAGGAATAACAGGTGTCTATTTTTAGTATTTGGTTTAATTTATTCAATCTGATAGTATCCGTTTTACTTTAAGACCTCAGCACTTTCTACCACATGAAGCTAAAAAATAGCAATAAGATGATTTATGGCCTTTCTTTGCACTCAGACACAGTCATTTGATGGTCTTTTTTAAGCATGTTTGGTCCAGGCGAACCCCACCTCTCATGTTCTGTGCTTCCACAGTTTTTTAACTTACCAAAATGCATTGATTTGAATTTAAGCAGCAAGTATCTGATACTTCTGAAAACTGAGCCACATCTTATTCACCTTCTCGTATGCTTAAGAAGACTGTATTAAATATTAAGTGTAGCTGAAAATGAAAAATTCAGCATAAGCATGGTATCAGTCAAACTATGTAAGAAATTGTCTTTAAAAAAAACCAACTTGAACCTCTCTCATATGAAAGTTGAGGAAGTTTTCACTGAATAGACTTGTATGTAAAAGACCTTTTATTTTTCACTTCCTATAGAGAGCTTCATCTTTTCATTTGAACTTTTTGGCAAAAGTACTTCTAAACAGCTTTACTAACTCCTGATAGAGCCAAGTGGTCAGAAATTCCTGATCTATCTGTATTTCTGCTCCTGGAGAACATGACAGATGGGTGCAAATGTTGCTGATGCAACATCGTATTGCCATCTTTGGAAGACTTTGAGAACAAAACAGCGGGTTGGGAATGAGACAGGAAAATATATCTCCTCTCCCTCAAACTCCTGCTGTGTTCTACTCAGTTGTCTTTATCCTCATGTCTCTCTCTCTCCTTTTAGTAATGATGCCCCCACTGCATCATGAGGTCTTCCTGTTTCCCTTCTTCTCCCTTCCTCCATTGGCATTCTGAACTGCTATACTGGTGACATCAGAAGCAATGAAGGTTGTGACTGGGCTGTCCTCTTCAGTTAATTTTTGTGCTGTAAACAGTTTTGAGCTGTGGGTTAAGAGTATAAGAAAACTATACAGTAACAATGATGTGTGCCTTCTTTAGAGCACCAGCGTTAAGGGAAAGCATTTTCCCCAGCCAGGTACTGTAAACATGTATAGAGCTCTGCTTTTTAAATAGCCTCTATTGAAACAAAAAAGGTGGGGAAGAACAATATCTCTGTCAATCCTTTACGTCACATATGTTAGTAGATCTTGGCAGTAAGGCAGAAAATGTTAAAGATCATCTGGTAAGAAAAGAAGATGTCAAATGCTTTGACTGCCTTTCCTGAAGGACTCAGGCTGTCAGACCCTTTTCTGAAAGGTTACTGAATTATGTGTGTGTTAATAGCTCATGGCTTGTCCTTCCAGTTAGAAAAATCATTCTTGTACCTTGGCTTGCTTAAAAATACAATTAGGTACAGTCTGGAAACATAACCAGTTAACTACCTTCATAAATGTAGGTGTTTGCTGATCAATATGTGAAACAAACACCTGTTTCTTTGAATGTTTCTTCCCTATCCGTTTCTCATTGTTTGCACATAAGATATCTGTTATTCTTAGTGAATCTCCAGTAGCGATTCATATGTCAAAGAGATGACTCCTTTCTGGACAAGGTTCTCCTATCATCTGCCCTTTTTACTTAATGTCATTGAATGCTTGTTTATCTTGAAGTGCTGAAAATTTCTGGACGATTGAAAATTGAACTATGCTAAATGCTTCCAGTTGATCCCTGAGAACAGCAAGACCTAGGAGTTAACAAATTCCAGGCTGGAAGCTTTGGTGTGGAGGCATTATGGTAGATCCCAAATGTATCTTGGCCTAACAGAAACTGGAAGGTGACACGGAGGAGCTGGCTGTGGTTCATGGTGGAGAATGAGTAAGGGAAGCACAGGAGAGGAAGCGTTCTTTCTCACTAAGCGCTTCAAAGTGATTTAATTGTTTGAAAACAACCTGCCTGGATTTTCTTCTGCAAGAATACTCTTCAGAGCATATGCAAGATGGAGAGCTGCATTTGCCCTTCAAGCTGTTTTCTTTTTCCCCAAGTAATTTGATCGAGTGCTCTGATGTTACGCTTCTTACAGTGTTCACCCTCCTGTAACAAGCCATAGTTATGAGTAACTTGTGCTGGGTTTTATCTGAGCTCTGGGAGTGCCTTATAGATGATACATTTGTCAAAAAGTAGTCTAGATTTCAGATTTTGATAGGGTTTTATAATGAATGAGTACAAATTGGGAGCCCCTTCTATTTTAAAAACTCTCTCTGCCAGACTCAAAATTTCAACAATATCTTTTTGCAATGAAGTCAAGTATCCACCACGAAGAGAATATTCTGCCTTCCTGAAATTGGGAAAGAGGCTGTTTATCCTCTGTCATTTCCTACTACATCCTTTCATTCCCAAAAGACAGTCCCTACTGTGTCTTTTGGATTGTACACAGGAATTTGACTGCTACAATTTTAGTTACTTCTAAGTTGTAAACAAAACTCTTATACCTGTGTTCTGCGCATTCAAGCCTATCTAGAGCAAATTAAGTATTTCAAGGAAAAAGTCTGAGATATTGCCAGATAACTTGATATGAAGCGGTTTTGTACTGTACACTGTGAATATTTCTTCTCCTTTTTCTACAGAATTAAATAAGCTAACAAAAAGTCACTTCAGAGCAGTATTATGTGGAAAAATTGATGGTGTGAACACAAAAACAAAAAGGCAAGAAAGCATAAGTGTTTTTCACCCACAAAACACCAGCTGTTAATCAGATTCTTCCTATATCTCACCTGGTGCTTCCATTTCACTTCATAATGGGAAGAATACAGTATTAAAAAACACTTCATAAATTACAGGTTTATTGCAGAGGGGTTTATTCAACCCTTACTCCATGGTGTTAGCTAGCATTCAGTGGTAACATGGTTCACGCAGGCTTAACGTGTAAAGGATCTTCTTCCCCCTTTGTTTGATGAGAAACAAAAGCTGTGCAATATTCCATCTTCTATCTGATCTCTACAACGTCACCTGCAAGGTTGAGATGACATAACGGAACAAAAGGCCCTTCTGTAGTCCTTGTCTCCTCACTTTGTCAAAGGCAGACATCAAAATCAAGTCATCTTGTTATGATGATGCAACTATGAATGAATTAAAGTAAAAATGAAAATCTAATTGTTAAAGTTTGGCTTCAATCCACATTGCATCCAGAGAAATTGTCTCCATCCAGAAAAGTTGAATCTTCTTTTAATGGATAAATCCTTAGAAATAGGAATGTAAAACCCTAACTTAAACCATATTTAATCACAGATTTGCAAAATAAATTTGTGACATAAATATTACTTCACAAAAAGCTAAGAGAAGAGACAAGACTTGCAGGAGGCATGGGAAGTTGTGCATATAGAATCATAGAATCATAGAATCGTCTAGGTTGGAAGAGACCCTTGGGATCATCGAGTCCAACCATCTACCCTACACTACAAAGTTCTCCCCTATACCATATCCCCAAACACCACATCTAAACGTCTCTTAAACACATCCTTTGTGAAAAAGCAGAAGCACCTCTCCAGCCTGGAGACGGACAACACGGACAGGAACAAGCACCCAGTTCTGTGATTTTTTGGGCTGTTTTGGACCTTTTTTTTTTCTTGTGCGCACCTCAGAACTTCCCAAAACAGATCGGATTCTCTCCCCAACCTCGGCTCAGCCACTGCCTGGTTCCTTCCTCCTCCTACTATCAAAATGGAAAAGACAAAACCAGACCCAGATGCTGAAACAGGAGAATTAACTCAAACTTTAAGTGAAGAGCACTTTTAACCTGCTCCTGCACCCACTGCCATGCCCCAGGCCCTGTAGTAGACGAGAGCACCTCATCCCCTAGAAATGCCAAACCCTGAACCCTGCTTTCAGGGAAAAAAAACCCCAACAACCCACCTCGTATTTCCCACAGAACTGACATTCTTCTACTCCCAAATCGGTTTGGAAACAGCATTAAACCACCCACAGCTTCCAAGCAGCAGCCCTCAGCCGAGCCACGCTGAGGTGAAGGTCGGCGCCCTCTGAGGTACAGCCGTGCGGGCCCCCTGACCGAAATGGCGGTATCCACACTTTCCCCTATAAGTCATCCCCAAAACAGCCCAAAAACACCGTGTTTGTCGGAAGGAGGATTTATTTCCTTTTATTTTCCTTTAAATAACAGCTACAGAGGCGCTCTGCGGCGGCTGGGAGACTAGAAGAGACTAGAGACTATATGAAGGAGACTAGAAGAAGGTTACTAGCAGAGATCTTTGAAGAATATTTTATTTTCATAATGATCTTGTCACAGAACTGTGAGGTCACCGAATCACAGAAATGTTACAATATGTGTTTTAAAAGCCCATCTCCAGACACAGGAAGGAGCAGAGACGCACAATGGTAGGTGGAGAAACACCAGTAACCCAGTCAGAGGAATGGACACGCTGCCCCAGCTCCTCCCAGGGCTGTCCCAGGAGACACTCAGCCCCATGATCTCAGCATCACAAGTCAAGAGGAGAGGCTGTCACCATCACCTTACAGGCTGAGAGGGGTCACTGCTTATAGGATTATGGGACACATTATGGGTTGCAGGGGTAGAGCATTTAAGGGTTGCCCAAGACTTACTATAGGATGTTGAGGGAAGAAACCAAAGGTAGGGGAAAGGAGGGATTGTGGTGGTTTGAGGATGAACAAACATGGGAAAATAGAGGAATAAAGAGATAAATGGGGCTGGTTTTGTTTAAACAGGTCAGTACACTTGCCTGGCCATGCCCTGCAGTCTGTCTTGTCTTCTCGTTAAACTCCATTTTTACCTCTTTTCCTGGGTGCGAGGCTCCCTGTTGTGTGTGCAAGTGTGTGTGTGTGTAATACGTATGTGCCTGCTTATGGGGAATACAAGCTGAGTCTCACTACAGGTTGGACCTGGGGCATGGCACTGCGGGACTCTCACCTCTCTTGGGCTGCTGGATTCAGCCGCTCTAAATTCTGAATTCCCAAAGGAACTGAGAGAACTTTCTTTGTTTTTTAAAATTGTATGATAGAATACCAAAGGAATATTACCACACATTGTGTCCTACAACATAGATAATATGTAGTAAGCTGATTAGAGGATCAGAGAATCAGGGGTTGGCTTGTTTCGATAGGTAACTGGGTACAGAAGCTCTTCCAAAATACATCAGAAGAATAGGCTATTACATCAGCATGAAGGGCTAAAGGGCTATGAAGATGATTATGGGACTAGAACATCTCTCTTATGAGGGAAAGCTGAGGGACTTGGGTCTTTTTAGTCTGGAGAAAAGAAGGCTGAGGGGAGATCTGATCAATGCCTATAAATACTTAAAGGATGGGTGTCAACAGGATGGGGCCAGTCTTTTCTCAGTAGTGCCCAGTGATGGGACAAGAGGTAATGGGCACAAACTCGAACATAGGAAGTTGCATCTAGACATGAGGAGGAACTTCTTTACTTTGAGGATGGCAGAGCACTGGAACAGGCTGCTGAGAGAGGTGGTGGAGTGTCTGTCTCTGGAGACATTCAAAACCCGCCTGGACATGATCCTGTGCAACCTACTCTAGGTGGACCTGCTTTGGCAGGGGGGTTGGGCTAGATGATCTCCAGAGGTCCCTTCCAACCCCATATCATTCTGTGATTCTGTGAAAAAAGAAGAATAAAAAAGAAAAACAGAATGCCTCTAAAAGAATAAATTAGTCTGAACAGATCAGTAGTCATTTTGGACCAGTCCTTCAACCTAAGCCCAAATTAAATATAGTTTTATTTTGTTTCTATGTAGCTTAAAGAGACTATCTGGTGGGCACATCTTTTATGGTTGTGCGTTGAGAAATACTTTTGTTAACCAGCAGGATAGGAGTGGGTGTAACATGTACAGCATGAGAGAATCCTACTTTTAGACATAGAGGACATATGGAATATGAACCCACCAAATGGGTGTGTTTCTAGAATGAGATTTCTAGTGCTAACATTTTAAAGTAGGAGGTACCTTGTATGATGATGAGTGGGTACTTTTTTTCCATTAGAAGACATGCTACAGGCAAGTATAATATTCTTTTCTCATTTGTATTAAAATCATGCTACCTCTTAATGATATCTGTGTTATTATTAGCATGGATTGTCATCACTTCGTGGTCTTTGATGGGCCAGTATGTGAACTGATGCCTACATCAATGCTTTGCAATAAAATTAGGCTGTGCTATGCAGAATTTCATTACCTTTTCTGATTAACTTTCATTACAGTAATTTTGCAACACCAACATAAGGTGTTGCACAGTTTGATAGGTCTCCTTTCCTTTTGATGATAATTGTACCAGAGAACATTTTGAGGACTTACACGATCCCAGTTCTCAAGGGTTTTTAATGATTGATTGTTTTGCTTCCTCTGATCTCAGAAAATCCTTGCCAAAAGTAGCAATTGTGCATATAATTAACACTTCTTTTTTCTCATCCACAGCACTAATTTAAGTTTAATACCATTCCAGAAAATTTATGCTTTTGAAACTCGTATCTTCAACATATAGAGTCATTAGAAAACTTGTATATTCCATACGTTAATTACTTTCAGTAAGCCACAAAATGCTCACTGATACTGCCAATAGCTTGAACATGAACACAAGTAGTTTTTATTGGTTAGCATTTAGCAATTTCCCCACTGCGTGCCTGTCAATGTATTTCAGTGCGACATTTCAACAGAATATATATTGACTGTAGTATGTACATTCAAACACATTGACTTCTGATTCTTCTGAAGTGAAGACTTCCTTGAGCCTCTAGTTGATCTAAATATGTCTGATACCTGTATTCTCCAGAGCACGGTTAGAACCTCTTACTGTGTAATATTTGAATGGGAAGGTCCTTCACCAAAGCAGTAGTCTATAGAGCTTATAGTCAGCAAGTTGAGCTCAGATTCAGATATCAATGTAGCTTCTGGTGAAATCATGATTCTGAAGTTTATATTCAAAATATTACAGATATTGAGACTTCTTTCCCCAATTTACATTCCTTTTTTGTCTGAGATTAACAGCCCCATGGAGGAGGGGTGAAAATGGCCATCCTTACTGGAAGCTTTCACTCAAGCAGATCAGGAATCTATCTGGAACTTCTCTTGTTCAAGGCATTTTTTTTAATCTGTAATTATTTCCATTAGATAACTGTTTACACAGTCTTGGTCAGCTAGGTATAACCTGTGTCCACATGATTTTGGTATCTGTGTTATGTTTTCCATTGTCCTTCATTAGTATTTATACCCTGGACTGAGTCTATGGCATAATGGTTGGGGACAGAGCTAAAAAACGGGAAACGTGAGTTTCTGTTTGATTAGTAAATCAGTAAATTAGGGTCAAAAGAGGGCTCTATCCAGAATGTGTGTGACATGAATATGATGGATTCAAGACATACTGAGTTTTAAAAAGGGAGAATATACTCAAACGCATTTTGCTTTGTTAATCCGCAGTTTATCCTGATGACTAGGCTTTATCCATCAGGATGTGTCAGCTTCTTCGGGAGTCCTTGCTAGTCCTTTTGAGGCGGTGTGGAAGGATATACAGGAAAGTTTGCAGGAGTGTGATGTGACTGATAATTTGTATTCCAAACAAATGAATTAGGATTATCCATCTGCCAATTACTACTTTTTAAATTGGTTCAGTAATCTGTACCATTCCTCCTGAAGTATGCAAGAAAATGCTAGGACCCTCGCCTGAGCTGAAGTAACTGAACTGAACATGACATCAGAAATCTATGGATGTAACAAGTATCAGAGTGAGAAGTGGACAAAAGTTAGAGATAGCACTGTAAGGAATGGCTGGCTTTCACGGGCAGGTAAGGGGGAGTGATGTGAAAGGTTTTGGGATTGTGGGGGTGTCTGTGTGTATACTGAGAACATGCCCCCAATCTTTCCATGAGCTCCACCAATAAACAGGGAGCCACCCCAGGCTGACACTACCACCTGGGGCTGGAGGAATACCAGGGTCTCTGTCCTCACGAGCCAGGAGGGGGTGTTGCCCTGCATCCCCTATGTCCAAAATACATGTTTTTTTCCCTTTCTGGTTCCTATAGGAAACACATGCAGGTGCAATGGGCACGCAGTTAAAAAACACGGGCTGTGAGCAAGCAGAGTTATAATTGTAGGTGTGAACAGTGTAGACAATAACTTGTTCTGCAGTTGACTTCATGTCCACTGGGGACTGCACAGATGCAGAACTATTAGCAGGGGCAAAAAAAATGTGTATAAGATGGTCTGATCAAAAGGAAATACTGATAAATAATGTGATGTTTTTAGAAAAATATTTACAGGTTATTACTCCGGGGGGGTGGGGTGGGTGGAAGAGGTTCCAGGCAGTGAGAAAAGGTCTGAGATGTTTTCAAAATGCATGACACTCCAATGTATTCAAATGTGTTTTGACGTGCTACAGGTTGACAGTTACCATGGTGTTCTGGATCTGAATTACTTGCCAGAGAGAAATTTCTGGCTAGACATCAGGTGGTCATAGCCCTCTTGCTGGTTTCTGTTTTGTTTATTTGAGTGCAGTATGTGCAGACAGCTTTGGGTGAGTGGTCTTTGGATTGGCCTAATTGTAGTATATTTGTTCAAAAAAGCACTTAAACACACACACAGCTGTGGATCAGTAAGAACTATGCACAGTGCCAATTTAAACCTCGGTGTGCTACTGCCACTCTTATACGGGCAGGAATCACAAAGGCAAAAGAAAGCAATGTAATGAGTGTTATTTTCCGCTCTTTGGCATGAATAATCGTTTGTGTGTCAATCTCCAAATTACAGACCTGGAAGACTCGGGAAAATAACTTTTGTAATGATTCTGAATGCGTGTTTGAGTCAGGAAGACATGTGACCAAATAAAATTCTGGGATGAGGCTGGAGCTGGAGAAATCTTGAGAATTTAAGAGTAAAGAAAAGCCTTTATTAAGAGACCTATGGGCACAAAATGTGAGGATGCAGGAAACATTTTCAAAGGTTGCAGGGGCTATTTTATAACAAGTAGCTGCTGAAGGAAAAGATAAATCTGATCACTCAGCATCTGATGTGCATAAAAATGGAACTTCTGGATTAACAGTTTCTTTACATTTTTGTTTGGTATAAGATTTAATAAACTACACCAGGCTATGGAGTTTAAATGCTCTAAAGAGTATTTCCTCTCCTCCCTCCCCCCTGCTTTTTTATAATGTCCTTAAAAATATGCATTTTGTTGACTTTGATGGAATGAAGTTGAGGGACAGGCTGAAGTTTTGTTCAAAAATCCTCAGAACATGGCTAAGATTTTTACCCTTCAGAAGAAATTTTTACGTTTGGTGGTGGTGAGATGCTAAAATTTTAAGGTCAATCTGAACTCTCTATGGGAAAGGGATAGCAGAGCAGCCCACTGTCACAAGGATGGAATAGAACTGAGAAAGCTAAATGGTGTACAGGTCTTTCTCAGTTTGTAACCCTGCCAGCTGCATGACTATATACAAGTTTGTGTTATTAAGGTAAAAGACACAGTGTTTCTCCCTCCAAGCAGATATTACAGTCAAAGAGAGATCCATGCCCCACTGATGCAGTGGTGGACAGATACCTTGCAAAAGAAACCTTGAGGTTTGTCATAGATTGTGGGAGGGGAATTAGAGGAGAGCTCTTACTCTTTTGAAGTTACACAGTTGTCAACAGGACACCTTTGAATATATTGACTGTTTTTCTGAGATTTTTTCTCCAGTTATTGTGAAACATAGTGGAGTGCCTAATAGGAAAAAAAAAATACTATTTTCTTTATTGCCTGATATAGAACAAGATTTAATATCTTAATTAGATAGAAGTTCATTGCAGGACCAGTTGGGGATAAAACAGGAAGGCTGTGCTGGAGCTGGGTAGAGAGCTTTGCTAAATGTGCCTCAGCTCTCACAGTTATGTCCCTCTGTGCTGCTTGGATAGGGAAAGCCGACAGGAGGGGACGTACAGCCACACTGATCGGAGAGGCTTAGTGTGTTGGGAAACAGGTCATGCTGGGTATAAAGGGGGAGAAGCGTGAGCATAGTCAGCACCACTTGTCGTTTTGGAGAGAAAGCTATCCTTCCTTTTTCTGGCTAGGTAAAATTACATCTCAGACAAGAAAATGAGGGATTGGGATTTTCTATACGATACAGTACTTGAGATGATAGGGGAAAAGAGTTGGTGGTGAGATGCTAAAATTTTAAGGTCAATCTGAACTCTCTATGGGAAAGAGATAGCAGAGCAGCCTACTGTCACAAGGACGGAATAGAACTGAGAAAGCTAAATGGTGTACAGGTCTTTCTCAGTTTGTAAGCCTGCCAGGTTTGTAACCACCAAAAATGAGGTGTGCATTTACATGGCAGAGGATAAGCACAGAATAGTAGCATGTAGTACAGGAACAATCCTGTACTTATAATTGTTACAGCACATTGTACTGGATGAACTTTGGATGATGAGTGAATTGCAAAAAATGTTTTCAATCTGTGTGGTAAACTTAGACAAAGAACAAATCTTTACCGTCTCAGTGCTGTGAGAGATCCTGGGGTTTTTTTACTGTCTCTTCTCCCCACAGAACAACTGGTTTCATCCTCTGATTTAGTCAGTGGTGAAATGGCATGTGTCTTGGAAGTGCGCCAAAGACTGTTATGCATTTGTCAGAAATACATATGTTTCAGGAGGCTATTTTCCACTGCTTATATTTGTTTAGAATTATATAAACCTGGATCAGCTTCAGTGATATTTCTGAATCAGAGGGTTAGCGGAACCTTCCTCAGATCCATATTTTAAGAGACTCCCCTATGCTAGCGCTTGGCGTCACCAACACATCATGTTTGTCTTCACATGACCAAAAATTTATAACTTTTTGGAGGGTCAGGAAGCCTGGGTGAGAGTCAAAGGGATTCTTCTGAATGCTACAAACTGAAGGGGTAAATAAAACTGTTTTGACTGTATAAAAAGAGGTGGTTCTCCCCAGCTGTACCACAGCTGGGAAAAACGATCTTAGAAAAGGAGAGGCACCAAGTGTATCAAACATGCAGAAGAAAAAAGGGAAAATGAGAAAAATAGGCCTTTAGATACCTAGCCAGAAAGGTTGGTTGCCACAGAAAAGAATTTCTCCCCAGCAGATGTTTTAGAAAACAGATATGCGTTAGAAACACCTGTTCTCTGTTTTATTTTTGGAACTTAAAAAAGGGTGGTAACAGTGAAAAACAAACAAAACAAAAAAAAAAAAGAAAAGAAGAAGAAGAATGAGGTGTGGATGTTGTCTGTTGTGCTGACATGCTTAAAAATACTGTGTGGTATTGTAGTTGCTTGTAACTTCTGTACAAAGGATTGCTTGGTAACTTCTTGTTCATTTTTTCTGTGGAAGAGTATCCTTCTTCTAATTTCCAGACATCAGAAAATATGATTATTTTTAGATGATTTTATAAACTCTGCTAGTGAATGGGAAGAAGACGAAAAGCCATGAGTAAGTACGGAAAGTATGGAATCTGAGAATCACAGGAATCTCAATGTTATGCGGACAGCCCAAGATTTCTTCCATTGAGGAAAAACACCATCAGCCTGAACACCAAGTATGTGTTAACCAACACCCTACACACCCACCATGCAGAAGCTGTCAGCTACAGCTTTTGGAAAGCAGACATACTCAGGCCAGCTAAAGTTCTTTCTAGAACTTTTTAAGCCCAGCATCAAAAAGTCTTGTGGATTTCTGGAGGTAGATTTAATTTAGTTTGGTTTGTTGGTTTTTTTCACCTCGAGGTACAGTGGGTCTCTCCTGTCCCATTTGTCATGTAGGAATTAATGCAATGAATTTCGAGATGAAGTCATATGGAAGAGGAAGATAATTTTGGTTTTATTTTGATTTCTAAGTATTGACTCAACTCCTTCACACTCTCACACCAACATGCAAGCACTAAGACGTGAGTCTAAGGGGTCTGGCCATGGTCACTTGTATGCAACAAGGAAAACAACATGTGACTTAAGTCCCCACTGCATCTTCTGGCTTCATTTTAATTGATGACAGTGAAGTGATTTGTAGGTAGATCTTTGACATCTTTCAGGAATCAATATTTATTTGACTCCTAGGCTTTATCTTTCACTTCGTAATATTGCCTGCTTCATCCTCTGTAAATCTCAGAGAAAGTGGCTGCCTATTTTCTTTTATTTCCTCATTTTGGCTATCTTGTGGCTGCAGTCTATCTTCCTGTCAGAGTATCAGGATGACGAAAGGCACAACCCATGTGCTGTAACTGCTGCCATCCTTATGCTGTCAGAGTGCATGTCTTCTGCTGCAGTCTGTGCTGTGCTGTAGTCTTGGTGCATTATTTCTCTGAAAACTGGGTCTTTGTGCTAAATTTGATTAGCCTTCTGTCAGGTAGCCTAAAATAACTATTTATTTTTGTAAATATTTTTTCTGAGACCCTTGGTGAAGCTTTGTTATTTCAGCATCATGTAGTCAATCTAATAATCTTCTTGACTCAGTTTCTACCTGGGTGGATGAAAGAGGCCAGAACAACTTTCTAGGGTAGATTATATACAATTTACTTTACCCTGATCATTCACAACCTCTGTATGCGGTCTTTAAGGCCAACTGTGCGTGGAGGTAGAAGAGGGATGGTGAGTGTACAGAGTCTGGTGGGTTTCCATGGATGAGGATTCTGGGACAGAATGTGGAGCTGCTTCTTCAGGGACCAATCTTAGATCATGACTCATCTCTGCAGTCCAGACAAGTGTGATTTAGGTTCTGTTTAACCGAAAGGATGTTACTCTCAACTTCCTGTCTTGTGGCCCAACAATACTTTAAAACAATGTTGGGTCACATTTTTGCTCTTCACTTTTTCTATAAACTTTCTTTAGAGGGACAGTCTTTCTCTCACATAAAAGATGTTGTGGGAGAGTTGTTTCCCAGTGTTCTCCTGCGATCCCCATTTCAATTCCCCAGCCCATCAGTTTCTAAGTTTGTAGAGAGCTGTTATGCTCAGGTATCACTGACCTAAACTGTATTTAACTTCAACATTTTCTGTTGCCCTTTAGGTTTTTAATGCTTTATTTTGCTAATCTCTTGAATTATCTCTAATTTTTCTCCTCCTTTGTCATAATGATGAGCTGCTTCGTATTGGAAGCTTGAATCTATTTCACTCTGCTATTAGTGCATTACTGTCTAAATGAAAGGAGATAGAAGATGGTTTTGTCTTTTGAAAAGAGATTTGTTCTCCTTTCAGAACACATTTATGTGCTTTCATTTTAAATATATAGCTTTTTTAAATGTTTTGTGGTTATTAATATATGCAACATGCATTTATCCATGTGGTATTCAGCCAGTTATTATCAACTTTATCCCTTACCTAATTCTTTAGTTTCCAGATCCTGAAATATGAGTGATTTCTGCAGGTCCTCATGAAACTTTTTTTTCTGTTTCATCTCTCCTGTTGTATAGGCTTCGGTCATACAATGGAACGAGGAGAGCTCCCTGATGTTTGTTTTTCTTCAAATTGGGCTACTACCAAGTTAACAACACAGACTTCCTTAGGATGTGAGTACAGTCTTTGTTCCAGTACTCGTTTAAAGAAGGTATAGGAATTAAGAAGTGATGTGCAAGAGTGAAGAATGACAGAACAAGCCAATTCGAGCCCCTGTCCTACCTGGACTCCTGCTCCATGTGAGTAACCTGTTGGGAAGTCTGTTGCTAAACACTAAGGAGAAGAAGAGATGAGAAATGGAGTGTGGATAGACTAACTGGTAAATTAAAAATGAGGTAACAGATTAAAAGATTATAGATGGGCATAAAACACAGATGTAAAAAATGACATTATTAACTTCAATATTAATGAATA
Source organism: Numenius arquata (assembly GCF_964106895.1). Lineage (NCBI taxonomy): Eukaryota > Metazoa > Chordata > Aves > Charadriiformes > Scolopacidae > Numenius > Numenius arquata. The sequence continues at coordinate 44,432,455 of NC_133579.1, forward strand.
TTATTTGTCCTACCTCTTTGCCTATATTTCTCTTGAGGACATGAGGACAATGATAGTATGAATTACTTAAAGATTTGAGCTCTTCGTCTGAAAAATCTCACGCTACAGCATAAAGAGGTAAATTTTTTATGATAATAGGATCAATAAAGACTATTTGCATTTGTAAGGGAGGAAATACTATGGCTTAAATGAATTCGAAGATCAGATTCGATGATCGTTTTGTACCACTTCTTAAGTCATATCACTATATTCCATGTGAATGGCCACATAAAATTTTAATAGCTGAAGATTAAAAAGAGCAAAAGCTGTCCTTTTCATTGTCTGACATAATGATTTTAAGTTATAATTTAATTGTGGATTCAAATTTCTACAATCAGTCTCAGTCAATAGGCACTCAGTGCTTATATGCAGCACTGGTTCATCAGATTACATAGCATCATAGCAGCTGTAGGCGTTGTCCAAATTCTCTCATTCCAAATCAAATGGTGAACTCCCAGCCCAATTTTCTACAAACTCCTACAGTCATGCCTCTAATGAAAGCACTATTTTTGCTCTTGTCTTTTCCTTCAGTGGTTTGGCTCTTTTTTTTCTTTTTTTGAGCTTCTTCAGAATGTATAATTTAAGATATACCCATATCAATTTGATGCAACATTAATACGTCAAGGTAGGGGATGCCCTGATGATCCCATTCCCATAAATGGTGGAATCATTTTAGCTCATGACTGTGAGGTATCTGTGCTTGAATTACACTGGAGAAAACACTCCCTGAATTTTGTTTGTTTCTATTTTCTGCACTAAATGCTTTCTCTGCTCTCTACAAGGCCTTTGTTCCCATTCTTAACTTCAGTATAAGTACTGCCAAAAAATACACTACAATACTGTACCTCCTGCTTCATACTCTCTTCTACCAGACGTGGTTTTCCACCACACAATCCACGTGGAAAAGTCTGCATAAGGCTTCAAGGTATAAAAGACACCAACAGACCTCAAAGACCTCAAAGACGTACTGGAAAGAAATTTCTGGAATGAGTTAAAAACAGTCGAGATGACTGTTTGACTAAACAGATGACTAAAGACCCCTGTGGTTGTGTCAGCCATCAGACTTTATTGTAAGTGGGTAGGATTGGCTCACTTGTGACTCGTTACGTTCAATTTCTGCAAAATTATTGCAGAAAGGCAAAGGCTTACTTAAGTAGATATCAAGAAACGGAGTTAACATCTCTTGACTATGTCTGCATTAAAGAATAGTACAGATATATATATATATAGTGAAATACCTAGTGCTGAGAAAACAATATGCAGGTTGGATTTATTTCAGGGAGCTTTATTTTGATCAAGCCTTGGCCTGATCTCATGTATTGAAGGGTCATGCGGAGTTGGAGCACATTAGGTGTGCTGCTGAAGCACACCTTTGAGTTTAGCTTCATCCCAAAGGAGTCTGGTCCTCATACTGTGACACCGCTCGACGATGTGTACCGCAGCAGTGAAATGGGGATGATCAGGACACTTGCTTGAGAAGTACCCTCCTGACCTAAACTACAACACAACTTTTATTGCTAATATCAAAGCAGTAGCCTGCCTCCTTCAGCTTGACTTACCCTAGTGGAAGCAGAGGAGTTTGTTTTCTGGAAACACTATATTAGGAAAAGACAGAAAGAGCTGCACCCTTAGTTTTACTTGAGCACTTAGTTAATACATTTGGTAAAATTAGTTAACCAAATCATTGTCATTAAGCCCACATTAGCACTTATTATTTTATTACCATGGGTACATTATTCTTGTAACTTAACCTGCACTTCATTGCCAGACAGAAAGAACAAACAAATATATTCAAAAGTAATAAAAATATAAAATATATTCTTTTTCTTTAATAAACAAGCTCACTGTGACCTTTCCATCTAAGCAAGCAGGCTATTTATTAACCTACCTGTAATGCAACTCAGTTCTTATGCCTAAGTGTTCTCCACTCACATTTTTGCAAAGCTGGAACACTTCAGCTGGGAAAACAGCTCCCACTACTCCACTGTGGGGTGGTGCACATCTAGCTCACCAGTAATTCTGGACTTGGGAGCTTTCATAGCTCATTACTTTCTACACTCAAGATGAACGCATATTATGGGAGTTACACCTGAGTAGCTGTGGTCTATTTATAGCTTAGGCTCAAGGATTACTCATCACTACCCGATTTTCTGGTTATTGTTTACTCCTAGATTTTCACTATGCCATTAAGAACAGACAGACTTGATGATGTGTATCATAGGACACCTAGGAATTTAATTAAAAAGAAAGGAGAAATTGCCTGAAATTATGTTAGCACAGTTCAAATACAGACAAAATTCTACCAACACCTTCTGTTTATGATGCAAACAAACTATTCTCATAATACCCCTTTCTCAACAAAAATGTGAATATGATGAGATGGTAAATTCCCTTGAAGAGCAGACTATGCCAGTCAAACTTCCACCCTAGCTTACTTTATAAATTTCTCCCTGGGCTTCTCTACTGGAGTGTCTGAATGGCTTGTAAGGAACGGTGACCTGCATTCCTGATTGTATTTGAAATTATTTTCCCCTCTTGGATTCTTTCCTATGGATTATCAGTACTTGTTGCAGCATTCCTTTTGGCACTAAAGGTCACTTTTCTTAGCTATCTCAACCTGTTATTTCTGGGACATTTTAAAAATGGAGACTATAAATATTAAAAATTATATTAAATTAAATGTCCCTTCAAACCCAAATCCTACTATGAGTCTATGACCAGGAAAAAAACAGCCTGTGTAGTTATCCTAGAAAACCTACTGAATTTTAATAGCAATTAAGCATTTTTTGCAATAAGTGTTTTGTGGAATCACACATACTGTTGTCCACCTAAAACACAAACCAAACTCAAAGTGATCAGCATGACAATATGATGAAGCAGTGTGATTTTAGTGATAGACCTTTTCAAGGATCAAGAGACCTTGTTGTAACTCTTTTGTTAACTAGCCACTTTTTGATGTAACAGACATCAGAACCAAAAAGCAGGGAGGAACACTGTAAATGTTATAGAAAAACTAGTTTCCTGATCAGTTATCTAAATACTTAGAGATATCTCTTTCTCTCTCTCGCTCTCTCTCTACATATATATATATACACTTTACCCTTATATCTATATGTTACTCTACCCCCATATCTATATATTTAAAGGGTAGAACACAATACAATATGAAGGTTAAAAAACTGACTGGAATTCTGTAGAAAGCTCTGACAGAAAAGCCATATGTCTTTATTAGTTTTAAAAATTCTGCTTGGAAAGGGACAGACTGCCTAATATCACTTATTGTGTATTGAACCCAGCTCTTTTGGTTACCGTCAATAGCTCATAGAAGGATTACATACAACATGGATCAAAACAAAACTAAATGAAAGAGGCAGGTCAAACTCTTCCTGGAGTGTTCTTCACACATGTAGATTTTTATGACCTATGAAATTTTGTGGTCATTCTTCATGTTTATTTATCACAAGCACAAAAGGCTTTAGAAACTGGGAACCCAAATATATTTTCCCTCAAAAAGGTGAGGAAAGACAAATGTCTTAGAAAACAGAGATAAGAGTGAAAAATAGTAAAAAAATTTCAGAATCAGTGGGTTGTGGCCAGATTGTAAAACAGATTGCCAAATAGCTAAGTGTAGTATGTAATCTATTGCTTAAATCTACTTTGCTACCAGAGAAATAGAAAGTGGTAAATGTCATGCAAAATTTTGAAAAGTGCTCCTGGGTGCTACAAGCCAAGAAGTCTGTCCTTCATGCAAAGAAAATCAAGTGGAAGTGGAGTGAAAGGAATGAACAGATCTATGATTAATGATTAAACAAGCAAAAGTCAACACAGTTTTTGTAGAGAGATGTTGTCCCTCACAAATTGATGATCTTTTTTCTTAGGCAGTGAACAAGGAATTGCATAAGTATACTTGAATTTAAAAAAAAATATTCAGTCAAGGTGTCTCATGAAAAGTGCTCTCATCAAAAAAAAAATTGCTTGTGAAAAGAGAGAAAAGAAAGGATGGGCTAAATGGATAGTTCTCACAACAAATCTCCTCTATTAACAGGAATATACCCTGGGATGCATGCTCAATATATTCATAAATTGTCTAGAAAAGTTATTGGATAATGGCAAGTCAAAATTATTCAAAATAGACAAAACTTAAGCTGGTCACAAAGATTTGAAAAGGATCTTAGAAATTGAAGTGACTGAGTGACAAAACAGCAGAAGAATTTCAATGTTACTAGTCACAAAGCTGTAGGAAAGGCAGCAGGAAACAATCCTGAACTGCCTGTGTATAACAATGAGCTGTTGCTACTCCTGAAGGGAATCTTGGAGCTATTGACAATCATTCTTGGTGAACACCAGTGCTCAGGAAAGACAAAAAAAAAGTAAACTAGGAATTAGAGAACAAAACCAAAACTTCATTCTACTGTGCAAATCCACAGTCCATCCCAGAATACTCTATATGGTTTTTACTGCACAGTATTAAAAAGATGAGTCATAACTTAAAGGCATGGAGGAAGAACCAACAGTGATCAGAGTATATTGGCTTATACTTAGCAGAAATTATGTGGAATTTTTCAGCCTGAAAAAAATAGATAACAGAAGGGGATGACGCAGATATGGAAAATCCTAAGTGGCCTCAGAAAAGTGAAAAATTATTCTGTGTGTTCTGTGATCTATTCTCAGGTTTGGAGGTCTCTCCTCAGCAGGAAAGCAATCACAGCCTGGCTGGGTAGCACTCCACAGCCCAAAGATGGATAGTAGCAAAATTGAGGCTGAGAACGTCCCAGAATGAACCCTGTTGTCAGCCCATGATAGCTCAGGATTTGTTAGTACGCATGCTGCGGAGGCTTTTGCAAGAGCTCAGGCAGAGTGTGAGAGAGCTCTAACTGCTCCCGCAGCTCATAATGTGTCCCACTTCTGAAATGCAGAATGTTAAGTCACTCTGGTGGACAGGAGATCCAGGCGTCTTTTTGTCACACACGTTTACAGGCCAGCATCCTACCTACCAACTACTTTCTTGACACTTGACACCTTTGGGACCCCCACTAGATAGCCAAAGCTCACAAAATGCCCAGAGTACTGTCTTGCCTTCTATATCCTGCATGGGGCATTTCCTGAGCTGGAGGTAGTTTGATACTTAAAAGCCAAGGCAGCTCACAGGCATAGTCACAGGCCATCCCATGCCAGTTGGGCATCAGTGCTTGGGAATGCTACCAAGCACATTTAATTTGCTGGTAGAAATGCTTGCCAAGGTTCAATGTAATATTCCTTTCCTATACTATCTTTTGACCAATTTCCACAGGGAAACCTTGTTTCTTCTGTAAATGTTTGTCCTCTTTTTTAAGTCCTTTTGACTGTGAATTACTCTGTCTTTGTACAGACTGTGTGGTTTCTGCTTGTATACTTGCTGTCTAGCCACAGTTTGCCCTGTCTCAGTTCTGGGGGTAATAACAAGCCTCAACGGCCCTGAGCCAGTGCTACCTGGGTCTTCCACCTAATCACCCTGTCGCCAAGGCCCAGGAGATCTGTCAGCCCTGGATGTTCAGTCTGAATTTAGCCTGAGCTAAGTCACTGGAGCTTTGGTCTCTAGTTTAACCGTAGCACCCATTGATCCAGACCCTGTCCTGCAGACTATCCTCCTGGCTTGACCTGGCACCTGCTTCATCACCAAGAAGTTGCCTGAGGATCTGGACCCTTGGTTGAACCTGGCTGCTGTCACTGGACCTGCTCTGCTTACCTTGCTTAGGTACTGTGGGAGTGGGTTCTGCCTGGTGAGACCCTTGCACTGTCTGCTATGCCATTGCTCTTGATTCTTGGCTCTCTGTCCTTTTGGGAGCAGCTCGCCATTGCTGCTATTTGACTTGACCTTATCTGCTTCCTTTACCAAAAAATGACTGTTTCTTGCAACTAGGGTTACTGTGATCAAGAGCAAGACGCTGCTGCTATGTAGTTATTCTTCAATGGTGCAAATATTTTTATACTAGTTATGAAGTCACTCTGTTTGTATTATATAGGATAATTACACAGCATTTTCATTCTGTCTCTGCATGAAAATTTGTTTGCTTAGTAGAACCACTCTACTGTCTGTTTTGTAATCTTTTGGCCAGAGTGTTAACGTACTCTGTGGACTCTAGGGTTATGTGTATTGACATAACATGAATTAAACAGTGCCAAGCACATAATCTAATAGTGATACAGGGTTCTCTAGGCTGGTAAACATTTAATAAGCCCCTGGGGCAGATGTTTAGCTGCTCCAGCTGGCCCACTCATCAGCTATGCCTGGGCATGGTCTGGATATGGGAACAATTCTACTATGCAGTATAGACAATGCGATGGCACTCGTCATCTCGACTCTGGCAGTCTTTCAGCCCTGTCCCAGCTGACCTTGACACTGCATCCTCTCTTCCATGTTTATACTTCACCTAGGGCCACATCAAACATGGCCCTAGCATTGAAGTAGAGAAGCACCTCTTTTTCTTCCTTTCTGGAATTTCAACTCAAGAGGGGAGAGCTCCTTAGTTCTCATTATAGTCAAAGGACAACAGAGGGGGCTGTGTGCACCAAGGAACCAAGGAGGTGGCAACCATTGTCTCTCTTTGAGAAGATCTCCCATAGGAATGAGGGTTTGGAGATCTGGGTAGCAGTTGTTGTACTTCTCGCTCAGCAGCTGGGACAGATAAGCTGCACATGGATGGGCAACCATGTAAAATTATTATAAGATGTGTCATACACAGGATCAAGATTGTAGCCCGTGTTCTGGTCTAGCGCAGTATGGATCCCCAGTCCTTTGATAAACCACAACAGATACTAAGATTGGATCATAACACAGACTGTTGAGTGTGCCCAGTGACCATAGACCATCACTGACAAGCAGCCGGAAGACAGAGCTGCTCAAGAACAGAGGTGGAGTGGACACCATATGGTGAAGTGGAAGGGGACCTATTCGTAGAGTTGAGGGAGACAGAAAAGACTGAGGAACTTGCAGTGGGGTCATGGCTAACACGGGATGTGGACAAGGAGCTGTTGTCATGAACTCTGCTTCACCCAAGTGGCACCATGGAAATCCAGCAGCATTTTTTGCTTGCCAGAGAATCACTTTGAGGTCAGAATGAGTGATACTCCATCCTCTTCCAGGACAGGGAAGTAGAATCATTTGGGTGCTGTGTCTACCAAGCTTGATCTCGTTTGGGGGATGCATGAACTGAATCAAATTTTTCCTTAATATTACCATGTGTGCACTAGGAGGGGGTGTGGGACCCTTTTGTATGACATATCAGATTGCTACGCAGCTGTATGCCTCTGCAGGTATTGCTTTTACTGCTACAGTTGCTATAGGAGACTATCAGATGAAGTGATGAAAGATTTCTGCCCTCACTCACCATGGCATACTGCCTGCCTTTGTGTATACTGCATACCAAGCATCTGATCCTAGCAAAAATCTGTCCCTGCTTTCTTCCTTCTCCCCCGCTGGAAACCATGGAAACCAAGCTGACTTGATTCTGCCATGGACAAAGAACAGAGGGGTGGCCCAGAGACAAGGCCCTTGTCAGCTCCATTCTTTGCCAGGAATGCTCTCACAACACAGCTTATAGGAACGAGTTAAGGCTTTATTTAATCACAGCTGCAACTTGATTATACTATTATTCTAGTTTAAGATACCATTTAAGAACATTCTTTGAAAAGAAACTTGCTTCTGTATATTCACTGTCATCACACCAGGCATCCCCAGCCACCAAGGAGTAATATGTGGACTAAGACCACTCAGAACCATTGCACTTCTTGAAGTTTTCAAGACAATGTTTGTTTTTTAAGTATCCAGATGTTGGACTGAGCCACATATGCGTCTCCTGGTTGGTCCATTAGTTGGCCAGGAGGTTGCAAGGCTGGTACTTTCCGACTTGTAGAACGATTTCTTGAGCTAAAGTATTTTCAGGGTTGCAGATAGGTGCACACAATTAGTTTCCCTGTCTGAAATGAGGGCCCTCCATCTGCCTGGTCAAGAATAAACCAGTTTTGTGGCCTTGCATGCAATTACTGGCATTCAAGTGAATAGTGCAACTCCCTTCCTTACATGCACTCAGTGTGAGAGGTCACTGAGTGGTCACAGTCCTTTGTGGCATCCTCAGTCTCTTTTGCCCTTCCAGTACATTGGGCCAAGAAAAGGTGTAGCTGAAATACAGGACCCTAAAAAGGAGCCACTGGGTTCCAGCCTGGGTTGCCAATGACCAAAGGCTCTTGCCCCCGCTGCGTGCCTGATGAATCTCGTCCAGGGCTCTGCTGTCAGACAGGTTTCTAGGGAGCAGAAAAGAAATGCTTATAACTCAGGTGCAGGAACAGCAGCTGTCTTTGAAATGGGTGAAAATTGTAGTCATTTGCTATGGGCATGCTTGTGCAATGCTACTGTCTGGCCAGACCCAGGAGTGAGCCAGCAAAGGTTGCTGTGATTACCACAGGCTGCACTTCTAGGGCACCAACACCAGAGTCCCTCCTGCAGAAGAATATCTCATTCTGGTGGAGTCTGGACACTATGCCATGCTCCAAAAGAAGCCCAAAATCCGGAATAATGATTTTTTGATCCTAGTCATTATTGAAAGAGGTTTCTCCTCCCTGCCTTCTACAGCTATGTTTCCTTTTTCCTTTCATAGGCAGACAACAGGCACCACCAAACCTAAGGGTCAGACACGATCCCTGTACGTACACCTCCTTTGCATGTCAGGGGCCCATTGGACTTTGCTCAGGTTGGTCTGAGCCAACTAATATGGGTGGCTGGAGATGGAGGGACTGCCATATTGGCAGCAGGAGAAGGAGCTAGGAGTTGTGAACACCAGATGAATGTTCCACCAGAGCTGATCTTTGTCAGGAGACACGCGGGCCCTGCTGTGTTAGCTGCAGTCATGTTCCTTGTACTTTGATTTGTCTTCATGGCAGGCTGTGAGCTAAAGAGATGACAGATGGTCCACACTTCAAACCTCTGTGTTTGCTGCCCAGTATCATGAAGCATCTGATCCTCAAACCGAATCCAAGTTTTCTCCTCTTCCCTCCCTTATTAGCAAAAGGGAAAAGGATACTTTTTATACCTGCCTCTTTTCTCCAGGCAGATGCCACTAGTGCTGGTGGTAGAGCAGGAGAGCTGTGAATCCTCTTGCATCAAAAGCAAATCACCCAGGAATGGCTCCAAAAGAAGCAGCCTTTGGTGCTGTAGGCCAGGATTCTGGCCAAATATAATGGTGACTGAGGAGGACAGGAGGTGTTGCAGGCCCTTTGTGCCCAAAGACAGGAAACAATCTCACAACCAAATACTTGGTGAGATTAGCGGAGTAGGGACAGCCATGACAAGTTATGCCAGATCTGCAATTCAGGTCTCAAGCCTGCCTGAAGCCCATTATGGACTTCTTAAGTTTCCCCTGGTACTGCTTCCCAGTCTGTGTTCCTCATCTTATCACACTGTATCTTCCAGGCAGTGAGGGAGATGCAGCAAAGGCATACTCTTTCCTTCTCCTGTGCTTTTTCTTCACAGGTGACTGCCACAAGTGGAGGGAATGTGTGAATCACCACCATATCAGAACATTGCTTTTCAGTTCCCCGGAACGGGGATTTATGCTACCCTGGGAATCAGATCCCTTAAGCGTGAAAATGAAATTTGTTGATGCTGTTCCCCCAGCTAGGTTGTTAAATAATCTTCTGGTTTGGTCATTTGTGGGCTCCAATGATCAGCCTTTCTCTCCTGTCTGGAGCAGCAACATTTGCAAGGCTCCTTGGAGGTAAAGCAAGGTACAAGGGAAAAATCAAACATCTGCTGCAGAGTTCTGCAACAAAAGAGTACTGAAAATGATGAAAGAGCAAACTGAAGAGGCAAATCACACATATAAATGAGACAGAAAAAAATCTTGGACATCTGGAGGTAGTGACGTCTGAACACAAGGAGGAAAAAGTGAGCTGAAAGAGATCAGCAAAACAACCTATGACTTAACTGTAGGAGGGCCAAAGTCTGGCGCTAAAGCAGAACAGCAGGTGCAGTGTGTATTCTGCCATGACAAGGTTAATTCATCAAAAAATCTTTGCTAATTGGATTTGGCACAATGATTTTTTAATATAACTGGGCATTGTATCTTGTGGGGACATGATATTCTTAATGTAATCATAAGAAGTCTTAAAGCTAAACTCTGAACTCTGGTCAAATAAACACAAATAAGTGAGAATGAAAAATGTAGCTTTTATTAACAATATCAACTCAATGAAAATCAAAATATAAGCACATCTTATAGCAAGCATATAAATGAAAATTAGCTGTCAATTTTAATAATGCAGCCAGAACACTTGTCTGCCAAGAAAGATAGCTTATCTTAATTTTCTTGAAGATTAGATCTACTTATTGTGTCACAAGAGTGATAGCATCTCGAGACTGATAAAGAAGTAAAAACATGATTTTACGATAATTGCAAAACATCTTAGGCCTTTTCTTATATATTGGCCATTTGTACCAGCATTTAAGTCTTTCTGTTCCACAGGAGGAGTAGCCTGAGCATGTCAGGTCTTTGAAAGCTCCATAGTTTTCTTGTAGATTTGAAGGTCAGGTACAGCTGCTGTGACCATTAGGTGGTGAATTTCAGAATCCTGAGAGGAGGGAACAAGACAAGTGGCAGGATCACAACAACCCTGGGCTTTAAGCTAAAGAATAATAGACATGCAGGAGTTCAAGCAAAAGCAGCCAGCAGCTTGCATGGAGTTTCTGACTAAAACAAGGACGTAGTACAAGGACCTCCTGACTAAAATCAGATATAGAAAGGTAGAGTGCAAGAGGTAGAAGCAGGGACAGGTCACCTGGGAGGAATACAGAGATACTGTCTGAGCCCGCAAGGGTAGGGTTAGGAGAGCCAAAGGCCAATCTGGCAAGGAACATGAAGGGCAACAAGAAGGGCTTCTACTGATGTATCATCAAGAAACAGATTACCAGGAAAAATAGAGCCCAGTGCTGCATGGGGCAAGTCAGGGGACACTGAAAGGAGCAAAGTACTCTGTGCATCTTGCCTCAGATTTTACTGGCAAGACCAGCCTTCAGGATCACCAGACCCTCAGAGCAGTGGGAGGTCTAGAGCAAGAAAGACTTAACCATCATTTGAGTTATCAAGCTAGGGAATATTTAAACAAGCTGGACAGACACAAGTCCATGTGACCTGATGGGATGCGCCCGTGAGTGCTGAGGTTGCTGGCTGGTGTCATTGTAAGGTAAGGATATGCTTACTTTCCTTTACAGTTAAGACCACCAGAGAATGCTATGATTTACATGAAAAACTAAAGAAAAAAAAATATCAAGTGCTACAGTTCTCATTTCAAAAGCATCTGAAACATCACATAGAAACTCAGTCTTTTGCAGAAAATCAATGGATTGATTTGCTTGGGTTTTTTGTTAAAGACAAGGAGAGCAGGAAAAGAGATAAAGGTAAAACAAAGGCCCAAGCAAGAAATTAGTGTTGGGGAAAGTCTATTTTTCCAATCCAGAAGTAAAAAATTATTATTTTTTTTAAGCCATCCCTAATCCTCTACCTTTTGGCTAAACTGTATTTTTTAGCTCTGCTAAGATGCAAAGTGCGTTGACGGTGACAGGCTCAAAGGACTGCATCTGTCAGCTGGGCAGTGCTCTGAGTTAATGTTTAGATTTGAAGACTTTTAACTGAACATCCTATTCAGTCTAAGGCCAAGTTACCTGAGTAATCCTGATATGGGCCCAGTTTCACTGAACTGAACAAGCTGTAACAAAATATGTTGCAAATATTGTTGGTAAAAGTAAAAAAAAAAAAAAAAAAAGGCGGCAAAGTTGTGGGGGGCTGTGCAGTCTTTGCTAAAGAACCTAATGGAATTAATAACTCTGGATGTCTTGAAAGCCAAATTCATGGACGTCTATTAAATTATTTTTTTAATAACCCTTTTAAAGGGTCAGGATATATACAGGGCCAGAAGCACAAAAGAAGAGTAGAAAAACGGAGCAGTCTTTTCAGTAGGCATATATGAAGATTCAACATAATTGAAGATACTGTAATTTCTCCTTCAATCTGGTGGTGTAGTGATGGCTTGATCAAAATAGTAAAATGCAGTTGGTATTGCATAGGGTGATGGCATTTTGATTTCCACATAGCTGATCAGACAGACACTCATTTGTTGGTTCTGTTCCTACTTTACTTAGCTGTCCATGACCATTTGCACATCTGGTCATCACTCTTTAAAAAGATTTAACACATCACATAAAATTGCTCACATTTCAGTTTTCCTCAGCTTTGTAAAAAGAAATGCTTTTTGTTAATTAAAAAAAAAACCAAACCCCAAGCCACCTCCCACCCCCGAAACCCCACTATGACTCAAATTACTTGCCCAATTGCTTAAGGCCACTGTGTTATGTTAAGGAATAATACTTTTACAGCTTGCAGTAACTAATATGTACGTGTATGATATCTGAAACGTAGTGTTACAGTTGACATATTACTATGTCTAATAGAAGGCTTTGACTTTGTGGTTCTCTTCTACAAAGGAATGAAAATAGAATTTTTAAAGAACAAATATTGGAGAATATAACATTTTCTTTGAGAATATAAAAAAACTATTTTTTTTTTTAAAGTTATTTTAAAAATACATGCATGCATCCTGTCAACATCAGTAAAGAAGGTCAGAGGCAGAGGGAGGAAGAGATGAAGAAATCACTGCAACCACAGACACTTGCCGTACCATATGCAAAATCAAGACAGGTGAGATTTACTAGAAGTGAAAAAGAGGGCAAATAAGCACATGAGATGAAAGAATCGAACGTAGCAAAAAGGTGAAAATGAATAATAGGGCCTACATGTAATGGTACCTACTTGGTGATACAAAAGGCAACACAAAATAAAAGGCATTTAAAACTATTACAAGAAGTAAAGGATTGATATCTCTTCTGAGTGGCATATTGAGAAAATTTGTCCCTTATACCGGGGATTCTCAGGAGATTCTAATGCCAGTATCAATGCTTCTGTACAGCTAGAATTGTTTCTTCCTCTGCAAAAACCCAACTTTCAGCAATCAATATCTTCTTGAATTTATAAATTATATTTAAAAACTATCATTTTAAATAGATAGGAAATAAATTTCTATAAAAATGCACTGAAAATTGTATATTAGTTATTTTTAAAACTTAGCTTGCTTTTTGCATTTTGGGAAGAAATGTAGTGGCGACAGGCTTTAACTTCCACTGTCATAAACCTAAGTCAATAGGAGTTCCATTTGACCCGGGCCTCATTTATGTAATAACACCTCTGCAGGCTAATTTAAGCCATCACTAATGTGCACAGCCCTATGGATTTCAGCCAGTCTGTCCTGATGGGGTTGTTTTGGAAGAAATAAGTAGTGCTGATGCTCAGAATGTAGAACGGACTTTGCAGTTCTGATCTGATGACTGATACACTTAATTCACACAGGGGTTTTGCAGAACCGGGAACTTAACATTACAAGCCCTGTAAGGGCAAGAGAGGTAAAAGCCAGTCAATACTTACTTTTGTCAATAAAAAAATGTTTAGTTTTTCTATTGAGACTGTTGATATAGAATAGAAACATATTTCTTTCTTTACTGAATTTCACTTTACCTGTCTCTTTGGTTTGCCTATCCTTCATGTTCTAATAGTTAAAAAGATAGATACAGTGCACCTTCAGATCTCTTCAGCATACCCAAAATGTGGTCAGAATCATACATACAGCACTACAGAAAAGCCTAGAAAATAATTTTTTAGTTACAACACAAAACAACCTCTAATTGACAGAAGCAAGATTGAGATTGAAAAGGAATTGAATATACAAATCTATCTGGAATGGATGAGTAATTAGATGCTTTTATCTTTTTTTTTAAGGTAGGTTTTTGCAAAAGGCTAGGACTTTCACAAAAATGAGTGCCTATGTCAATAGAGTAATAATGCATGAGAGTCTTAGGTGAGTAACTACAGAAAGATTTTTACTACAAAATCAATGTACTTTTATATGTACATACTAATTCATTTTAGTAGCAAGCTAATTATTGATATTGATACTAAATATTATTGATTAGTAATACTTCATATATAAATGCATACATTTATTCTGCCATACAATTGCTTAGAGTTGAAATATAGGAAACAGCTAAACTAAACAGCAATGTCAAATATTAAGAACTTCCCTCTCAGGAGAACTTTTTTTAAGCAACATCTTGCTCCCCTAGATCTCTGGGGCTTGTTTGATATGTGGGCTGTAGCTGACCTTCTTCATTTTGGTGAGTATCGATACAAAATAAGACTGGAATCTTCTTCGGCATGTAAGTTCTTCAGATTTAACCCTCAAATGAACGTGAATAAGTCTCCTGTAGTATTACTGGCAGTTATAGCCACAGGCCTAATAGCAGACTGTGCAGGACTAAATTGCCTCTCATCTGCTCTCTCCGAGGCACTGGTCTTCCCCTTCCCTAGGGGTTGCACCTTGTCTTTGCTGGGATGGGCTGTGATGTATCGGGTGTTTCAGACTTTTCTGTTCTGAATCTTTGGGGCCTTGCTAACTGTGCTAATGGAAATCAATATCAGTCTGTCTATTGACTTAAGTGATTGCTAGGTGTCAGCATTCCCTGACCTTCACAATGGCAGAGTCCCATCTTACATCAGGGGGTTTGGTTTTTTACATATCCTGGTTGTTTTTCTAAATATCCTGCACGTATATTTTGTAAACCTAATCTTGAAAGACATGTCACCTCCAGATAGCGTTTTGATCCCACTGAATGTAAAATTTTGATTGCTTTTATATTCAAGACTCACTTTAATGAATAAAAACAAAAGATGTAATAAACTTTTATTCCAAATAAGGAAATACAAAACTGCCAGTGCAGAATTACAATTGCCTAGCCTCTAACATAAAATGAGGTAATTATCAAAGAAACTAAATTTCTGAATTGCAAAACATTTAATATTAACTTCTTAGTGAGCCAAAAGGTGCAATAAATTGTCTGTAAAACAGACTGGGGACCATATTATTCACCTGATGAGATCTGTTACTGCGCAGGCAATCTTAATAAAACCCCGCCTACCGCAAAGGTCTATCTCGCGATAGCAGCAGAGGTGAGGGCAGAAGTCTTTGGGGTCTGTGCAGTGTCTGCCCCCTGCCTCTGCCCCCTCCCAGGGTGCTGCCACACCAGACTTGGGCTGATAAAACGCTTCCTCTGCTTTAGGGTTCCCGCCCCGATGAAGTTTGACTGTGTCCGTAGGGACACACGGTGAAGACGAACTTCCACAGGAGTAATGGAAGCAGCATAGTTTTAATTGGCCAGAAATTAAGCTAATTTTCCCCAATTCAAGTCTGGTCTGCCCATGAAGGTATTTGGTAAGTGATTTCCCTGTCTTCATCTCTACCCACGAGCTTTCTCATTCCTGTTCTTCCCATCTTCTCGTCTTCTCCCCCGCCCTGTCCCATTGCAGGGGGAGTGAGTGGCCGGGAGAGAGTTTGGCTGTTAGCCAAGGCTCCACACACTCCTTTACACCAACCGTCAAGAAATAAAGGCATTCCTTCAAGAAAAAAAAAAAATAATGTCAGGGAAGTAATTGAAATTATAAGGAATATTAGCAAGTAATAGAGCAGCCAAAAATTATCACTAATTTTTAAACTTCTAAAATGGTAATAAATCTGAAGGGGATTTCCCAAAGCTTTGAATTAATCTGACAGGATCTTCTCTGTCTCATAGGAGTTTATGCTAATGCTGGTTTGTAGTTGGATTAAACAGGAACTAGCTTTAAGAGAAAAGTCGATTTCATGAAATTCAATCACAGCTTTCCTTCATAACTCTTGAGCTAAAAAATCCTGATTTAATATAAATGAAGAAACCTTTTGTGATATTCTTTTAAAAAAACCCCAAAACTAGAAAATATTTAGAAAATAATTGAAAGAGTAACTCTTCATGCAGCTCTTAATAACTTGTTTTTCACCAAACTTAGAAATGCTTCTTTTATGCCATCTCCAAAATTCTATATTTTTGCTTTGAAATAATAAGCCAAATTCTGGGGGGTTTGTCTGCATGTAAAACCTCATGGAAATCAAGGAAAGTTTTGCAGAGCTACAAAGGAAGCAGCAATTCAAAGACCATGTCCTTGTTTCAGACTTACAGATAACTCAGTGCATTGAAGAAGAAATTTTTTGGTTTTTTGTTCAGATATAGGATAATCTGGGGCTAGGATCTATGTTTAAAAGTGCTTCTTGTTCATACTTGTGAATAATTGCGTTTTCTTCATCCATGTGAGAGGAACAAATTCTACATTTTTTTTTTTTTTTCCTGATGTTGTCTCAAGAACAAGAAGGCATATGTAATTCTGTAGAAGTTTTTACTTTCTCCAGCAAGAATTCCAGCTCTATAAATGCAGTCCAGCTCCCCTGACCGGAAGCACAGAAATCCAGCGGACTTTGCTAGGAGATGAGCTCTGTCCTAACTGTCTAAGGTTCGAATTTAATAAGAGGGTCTCTGCTTCGTGTTGTAAATATACGGAAGCTTATTGACTATTATTATGAACCAATGCTCTTGGCTGTGGGGGCACAGGGAAAGGCTGTATGATTTTATTGAATGTAAAAGAAAATCAAAATATATTTCTTTGCAGTTTTATTACAGCTTTTTAGGTTTGTGTTAGTCCCAGGAAACTGATATTAAGCAAAGGAGAAATTCCTGAGTACCCTTCCTATTGAAACCTTTATGTTCCTTTCAGCTATAATACTGAAAATGTTCTTTCAACGTCACAAAGGGAGATGAAAGAATATTTTAATAAAATGATGACCCTCTCAGTAAAAATATCTATTTACCCCATGTGCAGCACGTAACACCTGCTGTATCCCTATAAAACAAATGATTGATTCTGAATCACTTTGTAGGGGAGAGTTACCTTGGGAACAAGATCTTGTACCAGCTGTGTCACAGCCATCACTCAACAATTAGCTGAACTGGTCCTCAAGCAGAAACAACATCACTTTATCTCACAGGTCAGAGATTTTAGGTCAAAAGAACATAGCTCTGGATTTAATTTTGTAATTCTAAATCAGTCCACAAAAAGCTGCAAAGGGACTTCTGGCAGAAATGAAGAGGAACTCTTGTTTTGTGGCATACATATTTAATAAACTGAAACTGACAAATATTAAATACTGTCCTTGTTCACTGAAAAGCATATTTTACTTTCAATACTAATGAAACAGACCTTCCTATAAAATGTTACCCAGCTACTAGATGGATCATGTAATAAAGCACAGTTTTATTCTTAAAACATAATAAGATAAAGGCAAGATGCTTGCTTAGGTCTTGAGTATTCTGTATTTTGAAAAATATATTTTAATTAATTAAAATGCTAATTAAATTAATTTGGGATCTTTTCTTAGTGAAACTAGACAGCTCAAGTGGTGACTTTCAACGTGGCATTTGCTGTATTGACCTCAAACTTGTGAAAGCACTGAGGTTTTGCTAATTTACTCATTAAAAGAGACAGAATGGTGAGACCCCAGTTCACTAGTAGGGACTTTTCTGAAGACCTATAGATCTAGAGTAATTCTTTGAAATTACACCTTCCTTTATGAACCTTGATGCCCTGGCATGTCTACGAAATAGGGGTGCAGGGGGTGCAGTTGCAATGACTTTTTTCCAACCCTACCCATTAGTTCTCACTCTTTCACACAACAGGACAGGAGTCATGGGAGCAACCACTTGAAATTTTCAAGATTGAAAAAAAAAAAGCAGCATCATGACAGCCCTAATGGTAATATCACCCATCCAATTATGAGTAACGAATTGCAGCAAGTTCAGTCTGGAGTCCTGGCCTGAGTTTATACTTTGAAATAGTATTCTACACTTTCATGACATTGTAGGAAGAGTTATGCTAGAAGGGACCTCAGGAAGTCTCATACAGTCTCCTGATCCAAGCAGACCTCAGTTTCTAGCTCTCATTCTTAACCACTTTTGTAACATATGCCCCCCACTGCTACTTTTCTTTTTTCAAATGACAAAATGGATCAATAAAGATGATGCAGAGCAAAGGGGAGATGGGTACAGACATAGGAGTGTGAATAAGAAAATAGGTAGCAGGCAAGTTTTGCTCATTCAACAACTCCAGTGATAGAAGAATGAAATGTATGAAAACCTCCTAATTTGTTGGCCTTACAGCAATCTTCTGACAGATACATGACATGGGGAGCAGGACTTTCTTTCCTCTCTAGTTGCAGTTTTCTATGATTTTTTATGAAATTGTAGATTATCTCAAATGAGGAAACTAGTCGCCTTAGATATTTTATACTACTCTATAGTTCTGGAGGGGTAGGAAATATCAAGAGACTTTTCCAGGTGGAAAATAAGCAATCATTTGTTGTTCCTTTAAAATGAGGGTACTATGAAAAAGGTGATAATTTTTTAAATTGTGACCTACAAAGCAGAACTGCAGTGATCTTTATCAGATCTAATTGTTAATACTATCCTTTGTCTTCCTATATATCTCTCGATTTGTATGTTTGGGTGCTTAAGAAACATTCACACGTAAGATGATATCACAGTCTGTTGATTGATAGAAAATATTGCATATTATTTATAGTGAATGAAGCAAATAATATATTACTAGAGAGATAATTTGCTACTAAAAAGCTACAACAAAGCTAAGGAGTAGTCAAGGCTATAAGGGATGGGCTAGTTACTGTGTGACTCACAGTGGCAAATAGAGTGACGTATTCCTCTTAATGAAGGCTTTTTCTGTTTTTCCTGCAAAGGAAAAGACTCCAATTAAGATAAAGACACGATTTGTGTGTTATTCTACCCTGAAAGAGTTAATAATGCTTTAAAAATCCTGGACATTTTGAAATATCTGACAGAGATGAAAGAAGTAACACATAGAGGTAAATTTTTATCTTTGATGACCTGTCATGAAGTGTGTTGAGTACCAGCTGCTGTGAATTTAATTTCAAAGTTGTTTTTGACAGCATGTTCCAATTATATCCTTATTGAAAGGCTAGATTTTTGGTAGATTGACAAGTTTCCTTTTTATTTTTACCTTCTAATGAGCAAAACAATCTGTTACAGTATATTGATCCAGCTTATTTATTTCTGGATATTTAAAATATGGTCTCCTGTCCTTCTCTTCAGATACTTTTACCACCTGCAATACAGCAATAAATATACTTGCATTTGCAAGAACAGGGGGGAAAGGTTGCTTTTAAGGAACTACTGTTTTTTCTGTGAAAGTATTTTATATAAGAGCTATGGGCTTATTTTAGTTAGAGGGAGGATTATTGTGTTTGAGTATGTGTTGACCAGACACTTTACCTAGGCACACTAAGGGTCATCAACACCGTCAGGAAAGACAATAGACTGCATAGTCTACTTAAATGTCATGGACTATGACTAATATTTAGATACCGGCCTGGTTCTGAGCAGCGCACGAGGACCTGATTCAGAATATTACTATTGACGAGTCATCCTACAACAGTGATCATAACATATGCAGAGTGTGGGAGCAACAAAGAAATCCACTGAATCCATTCAGTTTCAAGAGGAATGCCGTCAACAGAAGAGAACTTTTCAGAGTGCAGCAAAAGGGCGGGAGACAACAGCACAGGTAGTAGCGGGGGAAATTTTGATTGGACATGGGGAGAGAAGCCTTCACAAAAAGCAGATTTAAGCACTGCCCGGAGAAGTGGTAGAATCATCATCCTTGAAGCTTTTAAAACTGTCCAGGACATGGCCTTGGCCAACCTGATTTAATTTTGTAGTTAGCTCTGCTTGGAGCAGGTTACTCTACAAGAGGAGCTTCCAACCTAAATCCTTCTCTGAGTCTATGATTTAAAAAAAAAAGGCTAATAATGAAATAAGCTACCCTCCCGGGCAGCATGGAGAGCATTCTGAATATCACATTGGAAATCCAGAATGCATGCCACTTACTTGGAAGAACTTCAGAAAGGCCAGAAAGGAGCTAGCATGGCTGAACAGTGTAAAAGAGACAGGTAAAAGCAAGGAGCAGTATGATCCTTCTGAAATGAGGAAAATACAAAGGATGATCAATACTGGTAGATTAAATCTAAGACTGTGCACACAGTGTATGAGTATTAATTTTTAAAAGGCACCAAAACTAACAATAAATCTTTTTGGAATGCTTCAGGAGATGAAAGGCAGAGAGAGAATAAGCAGAAGCAAAAACTGATGAGGATACAGAAGACGCAGACTAAAAATAACACAACTGTAGAAAAACTACTTATCACCAATTTATTATTTCTGTGCCATTTCCATCTTAGCACAGGGAGTATCAAGAAATTGTAACATGAATCCAACTCAAGGATATAAAGTTATTCTAAAATTTAAGATAGGGAACCAGCAGAAAAATTTCAGAGTAAAAATTCATGAGATTAAAAAGATGTAGTCCTGAGATAACAAAATAAAAATGTGCCAGACTGTGATTAATGGTTATAGTCGGTGGAGTACAGCTGATCTGGATAATTCAGCAATGGGGGTTGGGTCTCAACTGTGTTTATGTTAATTACGTTATATTTTCATTTAGCTTGCTTTTTGTGTTAATTTAATAGTGGCACAGGATATTAATGCTATTACAGCTAAAGCAGTATCCTAATCAGCTGAATTAGATTATGACCATAATATGAATTTCCACTCATGTGAGCATTTGAACTTCCATTCTGTGAAACACTCAAAAGCAAATTTCAAAAATACACCAGTGGCTTTTCGTATCAGACATGAATACATGCACATGCACACCGAACATTATTAATACCCCAAGTCTGCATTACTTAACATTCGTGTCAGGAAATGTTTCTACACTAATTGTGTCCTTCCTTGCTTATATTTTAGTCTGTATATTAAAAAGGGAATCACTCAACCTTTTTTTCTTGTAAACTTGTTAATAGAATATTTACTTCACTTTTTCAAAGATCCAAAGATGGACATAATAATGCAATCACTCTGTTAAGGTAGCAAGACTCTCAGGGAGCCAGGAAGACTAAAACCTTTGAAAAAAAATAAGAAACAAATTCTGTATGTGTTGTAAAAACACTCTTGTTTATTCCAATGGGATATTATTACCAGTTAATATCAGAGTAGGATAATGAGGAAAAATACCTAAATCTTAAAACACCTTCCCCCCACCCCTCCCTTCCTCCAGGCTCAACTTCACTCCTGATTCTCTACCTCCTCCCCCAAAACAGCACAGGAGGTTGGGAAATGGGGATTGCAGTCAGTTCATCACACGATGTCTCTGCTGCTCCTTGCTCCTCAGGGGGAGGACTTCTCACACTCTTCCCCTGCCCCAGCGTGGTGTTCTTCTCATGGGAGACAGTCCTCCATGAACTTCTCCAACATTAGCTCTTCCCACAGGCTTCAGTTCTTCATGAACTGCTCCAGTGTGGGTACCCCACGAGGTCACAAGTCCTGTCAGCAAACCTGCCCCAGTGTGGGCTCCTCTCTCCATGGGTCCACAGGTCCTGCCAGGAGCCTGCTCCAGCATGGGCTTCTCCTGGAGTCACAGACTTCTCCGGGCATCCACCTGCTCTGGTGTGGGGTCCTCCACGGGCTGCAGGTGGATTGCTGCTCCATTGTGGACCTTCATGGGCTGCAGGGAGACATCCTGCCTCACCATGGTCTTTACCATGGGCTGCAGGGGAATCTCTGCTCTGGCACCTGGAACACCTCCTCCCCCTCCTTCTTCACTGGCCTTGGGGTCTGCAGAGTTGCTGCTCTCACATCTTCTCACTCCTCTCTTCGGCTGTTGCCATGCTTTATTCCCCCCCCCGCCCCCAACACCTTCTTAAATACATTATCCCAGAGGTGCCACCACCGTCGCTGATGGGCTTGGCCTTGGCCAGCGACGGTCCCTGTTGGAGCTGGCTGGCATTGGCTCTGTTGGATACGGGGGAAGCTTCTAGCAGCTTCTCACAGCAGCCATCCCTTTAGCCCCCACACTACCAAAACCTTGCCACACAAACCCAATACACATTATTATATTATAAATGTCTTTATTTTGCTTTTTGAGAAAAAAAAAATTATTAGTGTTATTAAGCTCAGGCATTTTTTTTCCCTAAAAATTAATTCTGTTATTTTTGAAGAAGCAGAAGAGTGCACACAGACCTCTACAAAAGGAGATGGTATATTGAGTATTATGCAATTCATTGCTTGAATGGAGCACACTAAAAATTAATTTGACTAACTGAATCTAATGCTGTAGAGTAGTTAAATGATTCTAGGCCTCTTCCAACAAAAAAGCAGCTTTACTTATATACTTATTCAAATTCTGCCAGAGTTAAAGCAAAATATGTCAGCCAATACTATATCTCATTGCTAGAAAGCTTTCCTGCACTGTAATCTAAATTTCTCTTCTTTTATTTTAATTACATCTACTTTATCTGTATTAATACTTCTCTTTTTTGGTGTTGATGTGTTTCATCTACTTGCATAATAAAGTCATGGCTTTTAAATAAGGTGTATGGGCTGTTCTTGAATTATTTTGTCATGTATCTTTTCAGAAGTGAGATCATTTTAACTTCTCCACTTCCAAATCTCTCCAGGATGTCAATACTTGGTAACAAGAACAGCCAAACGAAATAGCACATAGAGTATTGTGTTGCTTAAGAATCATTTAAACAGTGCCTATTCTTTTCCTGGTATGCAATGTAATTCCTCTTCATGTGCCACACAACACTTGGTACATCACACTGTACGCTTTCCAATTTGTTATCATTCCCTAGTCTCTTTCAGACTTTGTATTGCTGAAAGGAGAGGGTACCTGTGCAAATTCAATTTAACCCTCTCTTCTTGTTGTATTGAATAATGTTGCACAGGATTGCACAAAAGTTTGGATGGGAAGGGATCTTCAAGCAAGGCTAACTTCAAAGTTAAATTGGGTTGTTCAGCTTGTGCTGGTGAGTTTGGAACATATCCAAGGATGAAGATAGTATCACCTTTACGGACAATCTCATCCCAGGCTGTGCTGGACTCCCTCTGAAGATTTTCTTCCTTACATCCAACCAAAATGGTCCCTGTTGCAATTTGTGATTGAAGGCCTTTCTGTGGGGACTCAGAAGAGCCTAGCTCCATACTCCATGCCACCCTCTTAGGTAGGGGAAGACTTTACAAAGGCTCCCGCCTTCAGGTCTTCAGTTTAGAATAACTTTGCAATCATGTAAATGATAAAACAGTTTTTCCCTTTCAGACTGTTAGAAGAGCACTCTGGTAGCTGCCAACACAGAGGCACACAATGAGAAACAAAATGTAGGAATGCAAGATGTAATTCAAATGTATTTTTCATTATTTTTTTTTATATTTGGGAAAGTATATAAATAGTTGTCATTTGCATTTATTTATGATATATTCACTATTAGAATCAGCACATTTATGTAAGATTCAAGAGACTACCACTTCAACAGCTTTACTTATTGTATTATTACTATGCATTGCAAACCACCGTTGCTGCACTGCTGTGAAAGCTTCCTGTCCCTTTTCTTTAGTTCTCACCACTTTTCCACTCTACCAACCCCTCCTCTGTTTCATGAATATTTGGATATATGCCTTAAAATAACATAGCTGAGCAGGTCTTTATCCTATGAATAAAGTAATGCCCAGTGAAATACTTTTTTAGAAAAAAATTTCTAGAAAAAACTTGTTCTAAAGCCCAGTACTATCCTGAGACCGGACTGTAGTAGCTCTGATTGATTACCTTCTTTTTCCATGAGAAAAAGTGTTAGTGTTCTCCACTCGTGGGAGTAGGAAATCTCTGCTAAATCAGGGCTGACCTTTGTGAAAGACTGATTTTTTCCACACAAAACTAGTATTAGCACCAGCCAAAAATCATGGGACCCTGAGAGGACTACAGGAGCTGGCAGTATTTCAGCTTTCCTTTTATACTTTGCGTCGCTCTGTTTTATGAACACCTTGAAACAGACTTTGTTTATAGCTCGCCCATACGACCAAGCAAAGATCCTGCTAGAGATCTTATACGCTACAGGATGTCAGTGGCACTCTTGATGGTATATACCAAACGTTTATATTGCTATACACCAGTTTAAAAATGAAAGTTCAGGTGACCAGACCCTATTACTGTCAGCATTTCGTGCCAATGAAAATGTATCCTTAAGTATATATAGTACACCAGACCAGAAATTGCTTGTAGTGACAAGATTGGTAAGAGCAATTTATAGGGTAAAGCAGTTCATGAGGCTGTATTTCAACTCACACTGTAGCAGAAGAGAGGCAGAATAGCCAAAACAATTCAGTTTTCTTTAATACGCTTCTCTCCTCTGTGTATTTCTGGCATAGCTCAGGAGAAAATAACTATCTGCAAGGGCAACTTGGAAAGGACTCCTGGGGTACCAAAACGTGAATAGCAGTTGTTTGTGACCAGTCACAGCGCCTCTATATAATTTTTGTTCACCACTCAGTTAGTCAGGTAGCATGCTTTAGAAGATTTTTTTAAATAGACAACTCTCATTTGAGGACAGAGTATGACTATTCTTTAAGCATCTACTATCTGCCACTGTCCTTACTGGCTCTTTCCCTTATTTGTAACACCAAGTAGCATCCTCCTCTAGTCTTCCAAAAGGGAAAATATGCAAAGGAAAAAGAGCCTAAGAAGAAAAAACCAACAAACTAGCATAGGTGATAGAAAATGAAAGCCAAAATAAGGAAGAGAGTCAAAAAAGTAAAGCTGGAGAAAGGGCAGGGGAGTGGAACACCCTTTCCTAAAAATCATGCATTCTCTAGAGTTGGCTTTAATATTATTTATTGAGCTTGCCATCTGTTCATAGATACCGATGAGTGATTCTGCCAGTTCTAGGGCAACACTACTAAAGATGTTTCTTCCTTGTTCCCGCTAAATTTTAATATTAATGGATCAAAGATAAGTTGTCGACTTCACAGATTCAAAGCACTGCACAAACTAGTTAATACATTTTCAAAACATCCATATGAATCACGTACTCGTTAACTGTACCAGCTTCTGAAATGAGATGTGCTGATATTTTTCTAGGTCGCAGGTAAAGCGAGAAGAGGCAGAGAGTCCGTTGTTCCTGATAGGTGTTTTACTTGTCCAGAGTAAAACTCTGCATGGGTGCTCACTGTGGGGTCAGTCCCCATTCATTATCTCGCTTTCAGTGGTGCCGGTGTCTTGCCCACGCAGCCATTCTTCTAGCCCTCTCAATCTCTTCTGAATTGCCCCATTCTCTTTAATGTTGATTTGTTGCAACAACTTTGGGGATGGATAGTAGGTACAGCAATGGAGAGTAGGGAGATTAACTGTTCTGATTCACTGAGCTGCCACAGCAGGAGATAAGCATTTACCTAGTTCTGCCGTGCTACAGATAGGAACATGTTTCACGCAAGTGATTTCAGTAATTAAATTGAACTTCTTATCTCTCTGAAAACAATACCCAAAGGGTTTCCCTATGAAAAACCTAATAATGGTTTTACTATTTTCCTTCTGGCAGCAGCTCGCTGTGTGTCAGTAATTCCCTTTTGTGGCAATATATTGCAAGACAGAAGACTTCACCAAATGCACCGGAACAATGCACAGTGGTGTCCCATAGACATGAAGAGTGCGTTGGTCCTTGGCAGTGCTATGGACAACTAAGGAGTGCATTCTGCTGAGCACTGACATAGTGTTACTTTGGGGAGAATCTACGTCTGCATCCAGAGATCTCATTTTTCCTAATATAGAATAACTCTGTGGACCTGTCAAGTGCAAGAATTTAATTACACTGAGACAAACTGCAATTATGAAGTTCTCTATTGGGGAGCAGACACCAAATCCTGTCTGATTCAGGTAAATCTATGCATCACTGTAGAAGGCAGAGTCTGAAGTTACTTGTTTGCCCGTCTTTTCTGCTAACACCTTCTAAAATAGACTAAGGTATTCCCCTCCTTGACACTAGCAATATTGAATTTGTTTAGGTATGTGATCAAGTTTTATTAAAATTTTTAAATTACTGTTTGTCTGATCCTTTTCACTAAAGCTTCTATGGCAGACAATGGATTTTTCATCAAGACAAAAAACATTCATGGAAAATACCCAGTGGACAATGATAAACCTTGTTGTTTTAGCTGGTTTATGTTGTAATGTGCTGTTGATTTTGTAATAGGAAAGCCCGAGAAATGTTGAGGAGAGAGCTTCATTCTCCAACATAAAACATTTTATTCATAAAGTTAGGGCTTTTCTCTCTGATGGGAAATAACAAAATTTTTCCGCTTCCCATCTGTATTTGGTTTATCTATTGGATAGTGCTCCTCAACTTCCAAATTTTTTCATAGTTCAAGGAAAGGAGATATGCAATAAAGGTCCATTTCAATGGTAATAAAAATAGCATCTAATATGGAACAACATATTACAAGTCAAGACATCTGTTCACATTATTATGAGAGTCTCAGTCCAATTACATTCACTATAAATTATGGAAGAACAATTGCAATAAAAATGTGCACATTATTGTTTCTGAGCTCGAGGCTAAATCGAAGATTAGGTTTCTGTGCATTCTGAATTCTGAAAGAATTTTCTGAGATATCACAATCCAGACTTACTGCAATAACATGCATAAGAAATTACATTCAAAAGCAGATTAAACACAACTTTGCCAATATATTTAAACCTTGGTTCACCAAATAAACCCAGTAAATACATATAGGGTTTAAATATTATCTTTAAACAAGGAACTGTGACCCAGCACACCATCCTAGACAGATATTTTTCCAGCATAATATTTATCCACTTATAAAATTGGTACGTGATGTGCATAGAATTCAGGAACATTCAATGCAATCCCGTTCTTTTATGCAGCTGTATCACCAGAGAATTTAACCGACTGCTTTAAAAAAAATTGATTTCTAAATAGTCTGTCCTCATTATGGTGAGGAAGTATTTTATTTTTTCTGCAGGCATCAGCTAGCAGGGCCATAGAATTATAGACTTTCATAGGTTGGAAGGGACCCGTGAGGATCATCTGCTCCAAACTCCACCTCAAAGCAGGGCCAACTTAGATCACATTATTCAGGGCCTCGATCAGTTGTGTTTTAAATATTTCCGAAGATTGCACTTCAGTGAAGTCTCTCAGCAGTCTCATTAATTGCAATTTTTTTTCCCTAAAAATTAATTACAATTTCACATGTTGCAACTTTTGGCCATTGCCTCTCATCCTATCATTTTTACCCTTAAGAAGCGTCTGTCTCCATCTTTTCTAAACCTTCCCTCTAAGTAGTTGAAAAAAAGCAACAAGATCCTTCTTTTATCCTTGCCTTCTGAGGGCAGCACAAGTAGTTGGCTCAGCTGTTCCTTGCATCACTCTCTGATCCAGTGTATGTTGAATCATGACTGTCTAGATAATCCCAAATATTTTCTGGGAACATCTGTCCAGTCAAATAACTTAAGGGTTTGCTCCATGCTAATTCCCTGACCATTCAAAATGCATACACACATATAGACTCATTTTTTTCTAAGCACTGTCTCAGAGTAAGCCCAACTAGTTTTCTCTGAGAAAAACATACTAATTACTAATGGTAAAGTGTTTCCTCCTTCTTTAAACGTTTTCATTCTTGCTTCCTCTTTTTTACACTTTAAACATGGCTTGAAAAATGCAAGATGTGTATATACTTTCAGGCTGCACCTACACTGGTTTCAAAGGCAAGTTCTGAATGTGCATGCCTGTTCCTGGGCAAATAGCATGTCATAATCCTGTCCGGAAAGCAAAGCACCCAGCTCTCCTTGAGGCTCACGATTACAGAGAAAACATTTGCTTGAGAGGTGGGCCTGTGCAAACCTCCTGAAATTCAACAAGGTTGTGCAAGTTCCTGCACCTGAGCGACAGCAATCCCAGCCACAAATACAGGTTGGGCGGAGAATGGCTGGAGAGCAGCCCTGAGGAGAAGAACTTGGAGGTGTTGGTGGATGAGAAGCTCAACATGAGCCAGCAATGTGCGCTGGCAGCCCAGAAAGCCAACCGCATCCTGGGCTGCATCAAAAGAAGTGTGGCCAGCAGGTCAAGGGAGGTGATTCTGTCCCTCACTCTGCTCTGGTGAGACCCCACCTGGAATACTGTGTCCAGCTCTGGAGGCCCCAACATAAGAAGGACATGGACCTGTTGGAGTGAGGATGATCAGAGGGCTGGAGCACCTCTCCTATGAGGACAGGCTGAGAGAGTTGGGGTTGTTCAGCCTGGAGAAGGCTCCTGGGAGACCTTATAGCAACCTTCCAGTACCTGAAGGGGGCCTTTAAGCAATGCCCCTTCTGCAGCCTGCTTTAGTCATTGAACATTCCTAACAAGTTCTAGGTACCATAAGGAAGAGTATTTTTCATATAAGGGCTGTAAACAGCATGTGATGTGGACATTTTCACAGCAACACTTCTCAAGAAGATATTTTATCTGACAGCTAAATTTATTTTACATTTTCAGCTCTTAATGGTAGCAGTTGTAAATTGGTATATTATCCATTTTTGTAGCATACAAAGCAGTCAACATATCAATTTGGCAAAAGCAGTCTCATATGCAGAATATGCATATACTTTGGTGATTATTACTAAGGAAGCCCCCTGCTCATGAACAGGTTTTTTTCTTATTATCATTATTATTGTAATGGTAAAATTAATTTGTGCAGAACTCTATTTTACTGTTGCATTTCTCTTGAGTACTCCTAATGATACAATCAGATGTGTGAAGTTCAGCCACTGAATTTTTTTATGTGACACTTGTTACAATGAGAAGTAGAATCATGACAAATTTTTGGAGATTAATTGCTATCCTCATTGAAAAAGTTGTGGAATGAATGCAAGAAAAGACTAGTTCACACAGGGGCAGCTTGACCTGCAGAGCTTTCCATGCACATTCCATTCCTGAGTTACAGAAACTAATTTAACAGTGTATTAGCACACAAGAGAAAAATGCAGTCTGTTTAAGCTAGTTAGAGCTTTCTGCACTAATCTGGGCAACGGATGCTTAAAAGTAGACTCAAATGGCTTTGTCCTTTTTCGGTGTGTTTGCAGCATTTCCAGGAAATACTTATGTATCCACGTTAGCTGTAAGTAAGCTACAAAGTCAAGCCAGATAGCTGGATAAATTAGTGCAAGAGAACTCCTGAAATTGGTGGAGGGACCTGCTGCTGACATCTGATTCAGCGGGTTTGCGTTCCCACTTGGTCTGAGTGCAGACAAGTGCCGGGGGAAGGGGAGGCATGTTTATATTGGGTTACAAACATTTGGACAGATTCGACATGGTTCTGACTCAACGCATCCTAATATAGAAAAAGTCATATTTTTTACTCTTGTCCTGAGATCAAAAACCTGTGTTGCACCCTGTTCAGAGAGGTAGCTTCAGGACAGACAACCCCCTACGTGTCACACGTCTGCGTGGGGCTCAGCTCTTTTTTGGTTTTTGCTGAACTCTATCTATTGTTCCTTTAAAATCTTCATGTTCATTATTTTATTTCTCCAAGTTATCATAAGTCTCCTAAGTTCTTTTCCCTGCCTAAGGGATAGTGTAGATTTGCTTTGGCACTTGCTAGTGTTGGTATAGTCTTCAGGTTTCATTTTGACTTTATTACTAAATAGTAGTCTGATCCCACCAACAGATCAGTTTATGAGAATGACTGTAGCAGCTAGCAGTTCTTTCTGCTCTCAAGATTAGTGAGACATTTCCATACAGAAAACATCTTTTCAGCTGCTGATATTAAAATAATAGGGTTTTTTTTTGGTTTTGGTTTAACGTGCTGTGCTTCTCTGTAAATGTACCAGGGTCCCTTCTGTGAAAATAAACCAAGAAAAAAATCCTGGAAGACTATACAAAAATGTTATACAGTATCAGCCTTAGCTGAATTATTATAGGTATGCTATAAATCCTTGAAATCACACAGATTATAATGAAGATGCTGTCTCATCCCCAGCAATATGGACAGCAGTGCAATATTGTGTCCTTTTCTGACTTTTATCTGGTACAGTGATGCCCTTTATTTCACACATGTTGATCAAAATCTAGCACACAGAGATCCTTCATTTCACTTTGTTGTTCCAGGATACCTGTCTTCAACTGCATCCTTATGCAAAATAATGTATGAAAAAAAAATAAATGGATTGTGATCTAAATATTGCTTCAAGTCGCAAAATCTATGTTATTCTCTTTGTCTGAAGAAACTCACTGTGTATTGGGTGGTTACCTTTTTCCTTATGCTTTAGTTGACTGCTTAATTAAGGTGCTGTTTTACAATACTGAATAATGCATATTGATTAATAGCTTTCACAAAAACTGCAAGAGTAAGATTGGCATCTGGTGGACTTGACAGATGCACAAGCCACTCACAATGCTTTTCTGTCAAGCAATTCAGTCCCCAAAAAAGGAGACTGCATGACTAATGAGTTTTGCACCTCCTCTTCATGTGCTCATCTGCCTTCCCATTGATGTAATTTATTAGGCACTTATGTGAGTCATGGTTAGCACACTGAAGTGGGAGTGGTTGGTGGCAGCTATTACAATAAACGTAAAGCAAATAAAACAGAAATCAGGAAAACAGGAAATGATGTCTAAGAAGCAGAGAACACCTGCTTTCCCTTTGTGCCTGCAATAAATTTTTTCAATAAATTAAAAAGTTACAATCAGAGTTTGATAATGTATTTACACTCACAACTATTTTTACAAACCAGCATTCTTGCATAATTGCTGGACTTCTGAAGAGCAAGGTTAGTGCATCTCTACTAAATGAAAACCTTCATAACACTTCACTCTGATGAACTGATTAGTTTATGTGACAACTTCATTTTCATAAAGCTTTTGACACTCACACAACCATCTGATAAACAGAACAGAGAAAATATTTCTAGGTTGTCATAGGGAGTCACTTCTGTGGCCTCTACATATACATATAACCAAGTAGCAGATGGGGCTCAAAATAAACTTAATGTGTTTGAAATGTAGTTGAGCCACAAAGAAACACTTTGAATGGAGGACAGAAAGTCTTTGGGAACCATCAGAAAACCAGTGCTGTCCACAGGGGTCAATAGAAAGCTGTTTAGTTGGTTCTTTGGAAGTGTATCAGTACAGGTGCAGTACATCACAGTTTTTTCTGCTTAGTCCATTGGTATTTGAGATGAACAGAACATTGTGTTTCATGTGAATAAAATAGACTAGGGAAGAGACGCTTCAGTGAGGAACACAGATTTGCACTAGCTCAAGGCAAATAGTAGTGATGCAATTGTACATAGGATTTATTCTGACAGAATACAGAAGTAAGGATCTCTGGGGTTTTTTAGGTGCGAGCCAATAGGACAAGTCATGACTTTCTATTAGCATCCCAAAAACCCAGAAAGCCAAAGAATGCTTGTATGCGTGTTATAAAAGAGGGCATAATAAAGTGAATGTGTTCAGCCAGTTGTTAGATATTTTTATGAAAGGAGATTTTTGCTGACTGTGACAAATGTCTAGCAGTTCAACACTGCACTAATCATTAGGGAGTACAGAAACATGAACTTCTATAAGGAGAAGTGCAAAATGCTGAGTCAGCATTGAAACTGACTGCATGAGCAGCAGTCCTGCTGAAAATGACCTGGAGGCAACAGGGAATGGCAGGTTGAATAGAAGGCAACAGTGCGGTCTCATTGGAAATAAGACAGGTTATGTGCTGTGCCACATTAAGATCATGGTGAGGAGACTGAGGGAAGTTATTAGCTTCTTCTACTTGGCATTATTGATGAATCTCCATCTCTGTGCAGACATGAGTCCCTAAAGGCCATGGAGAAACTGGACATGGTCCAGCAGGGAACAGCTAAGACAGTCTGGGACCCAGAGCATAAGTGAGAAGCTGGGCTTCATTGGTCTTGTTAAGAGGTGATCTAACGTCAGCCTACAGATATATACATGGTAGTTAAAAGCTGATGGGCCACACTCTTCTTTGCAGAAGAGCGGGATGGACTTGAGGTGTAGCTTGGGAGGCTCAAGGTGAACATTAGAAAAATATATATTCTCCAGGAGGGTAGTGCAGCACTGAAACAGGTTATTCATAAAGTGTCTGGAACCTCTGGTTTCGGAGGCTTTCAATACTTCATTACACAAAACCACAGCTGACCTAATCTGGCACAGCCACAGTCCTGCTTCAAGCAGGAGGTTGGAGTAGAGACCCCAAGAGATCCCTTCTAAACAACATTTTTACAGTTTTTGGATGGTTTTCCTACCCAGGCTGCCCCATGTTATCTGGCTGGAAGCATTCTGACAGCAGGTGGGAAGACTGAAGCTGTATCAGAAGCACACAAAAGGCTGTCTTAGAACTGGAGTCAAGGATTTGTAGAGGCTGCTTGCAAAGGCATCAAATAAGAGCATAGAAGATAATTTAAAGCTCTGAGGCAAGGCAATCTGACACCAACTGAGCACAAGCTGAAAAGAAGTGTTGAGAGATAAGGACACTCTAAGGTGCTTTTTGAAGGTTAAGAAAGTGAGCTGGTGTATAGCAGTACTAAAGTAAAAAGTTACATTTCTAACACCATTTGCACAGAGGCATCACTACAGTATGAGGATAAACAATGGCACTTAGAAGAAACAAAGATCCTGCAGAAGAAAAGTAGCTTTCTTTCTCTTCCTCAAAGACCTATAAAGCGCCAAGCCTTTCCCTGCTTGTGAAAGTCTGGCAAAGAAAGATGAGATGAAAGACTTGAGTTATTGGAGAGACTCACTTCAACAATCAGAAGCTCAACAAGGCAGACCGCATTGTTTCTCCTACAACCTGTGGTGAAGTGCTTTCCACTTGTTGAAGGTAAAAAATTAGAAGTAGAGGAATGGCATATAATTCATCAATTTTCTAAAGGTAAATTTGGTGTTTATAAAGTCAATGTAGCCATCGATTCGAAAGCAGTTTTGCTTGAAAGTTGTTTCAGTACGTTATGCCTACGTTATGTGTGCAGAAACTGTGTGTAGACCATCATGCCGATAGTACGTGTGCCGAAACTAATCGTTTCTTGGAGATCAGTGCTTAAATCCTATACCTAGCATGATTTCAGAAGTGGAGGAAAGTGACAGTAGCACAGCTGATATAAATCAACCAGGACACTGAGCCTAGGTACTGAAAGAAATCTATCTGCAGTTATCCAAGACAAGACTGACACAACGCAGTCTCTGTGGTTCACTGGTTGAGTGAAATGTTTGCTGCATTTGTATGGTGTTTGATTAACTGAAACCACTGATTTCTTGATTATATTTAATTTTTTTTCCCTGAATTCAGTTATTGTGCTTATTAATGCATTGCCATTTTAGTAAAATCATAGTAACTTCGTTTAATGTATGCTCAGTTAAGTAAATACTGATATGTTCGATATAGGTGAGTTGCATGGAATAAACATTGAGACCTTAAGTAACCTTAGACAAGAAACTTGCAAGTCAGTTGTCTCTCTGCAGGTTCATTTCCTCTCAGCAGCAATTCAAAAAGAATTAATCCACTGTAGAATAAGCTCTTTACAGAAATGCAAATCTTCTTCAGCGGAAGAGCATTATTGTACAGAATAAGCAGTTTTATTGGTCAGGCAATCAAGGGTGACCTCTTCTTGGAAGAGCTTACAGAATTTTTAAAGTATAAAAGTTATAGCAACTTGCAACCACAGTACAGAAAGAGATGCAAGAAAACAGGAACCTGAACTGTATGGGAAGAAGCCAATTTTATACTTTATGATTTCTATCATCATGATTTTAGGTATAACCTTCTCAGCTGCTGCCTCTGTTCCACTTCTGTTATTACAGTTTGAAGCTGGTAATATTCTTTGCATTTACATTTTCTCCATACTTCTGAATCATTACATTCTCTTGAAATACAAGGTTAAAGATGATGTTTTATAGCCCAATACCCTGCTCTGTTGCAGACAATCTTGTGGCATAATCTTTTGAAAACTTAGTTAAAACCCCTTTAAAAAAAAGTTGTTTTCTTGCCTTGCAAAGTAGTAAAACATAAATTGTAAAGACAAGGACTTTTCTGATGCAGCAGCAAAACAGCTTCTTCAGCAGCTATATATATACCACAAAAAAACCACTAACCTGATTTTAACAAAGGCATATATAGATTTGTTCCATTCACCTCCTTCAAGATTAGAGAGCAAATTCAGTTAGAAGCTGAATTATTGTGGGGGTGGGACAGGGGGAGGAAGGAATAGGGAAATAGGAAAAGGAAGAGAAATCACTACAGTAGCATGATGCGACCTTTTTCTAGTTGCTAGACAAGAATTACCTGAATTTTACAGGCCAAAGAGTGATTCCCTGATTGTCTAGTCTGCTATTCAAAACATAACTGTAACATTTGAGTTCCTCACAGCCTTGAATATTTTCATGCAATGAGTCTTCCCAAAGAGTGCACAATTACTGTCAGTCTGCTTTCAGAAAACAAAGGCATGGATAAATTCCCTGAAGTAGTTGTGCAAGTCTAATAAAAGTATCTCATTTCTAATGTGGAGCCCAGGAGCATGTTTTGAGTTGTCTGGGCAGAGAACATGCAGGGAGTGAAGGTGCATCCAAATGGGACTCTGAACAGCTAGCTCAGACAAAGAACCTGTTGCGAATATTTCCTTCAAACTAACATGAATCAATCTCTCCATTGGTTAGAAATGGAACCTGAAGTGGTTAGCTCAGTTGTAAATATGTATGTTGTAAACAACTTCTTTTAATCAAATTAATCCTACACGGAATAGCTAAAGTCTTCCTAGAGTGAGCTTACAGAGAATATTTAGTACACATATGACTCTTGTCTGAGTCTTCTCAGATATTTCTCTTGGGGCTTCAAGGGGAGATCTCCACCTACATAAGATCCTCATGATGGATTGTTGAAGATGATCCTAAATCCTCCCTTTAAAAAACACAGAGTTCATTCAAAAAAAAAAAAAAACAAAAAAAAAAAAACAAAAAAAAAAAAAAAACAAACCAAAACCAAAACCAAAAGCCACTGAAAGGTGTTCCATCATTCCTCTGGAACAGTGGGTAGAAAATTTCCCTCGTAATTCAGCACTCAGGCTCATTCCTTCTTCTGCCTAAAGGTATAAGAATCAGGACTGCAGCTTCTTGTCTCTTCAAAGAGTTTCCTAATCATTATGCCACAGGCTGCTTCGGACAAAGCAGCTAGGAGACAGGGACAAGGAGGAAAGGTTTGGACTAGAAGTGCCACCTCCCATCTTTGCCTTTTGGAAATGTGTGCTGTTTAAAGTGGAATTGCAGGTGGCTTGGAAGGCAGCTGGAAGAGAGCATGCCGACATGTGCTCTGGTTGTTGCACCATGGACACAGGTGCCCCTGTGACCCATGGCCATACCCCAGCTGCTGCACGCAGACCCCCATGAACACACACACACACACAGAGAACAGGGAGCCTTGCACCTGGGAAAAGGCTTACGAAATGGAGTTTAATGAGAAGACAGGACAGACTGCACTGGTCAGGCACCAGGCATGGCTTTAGCACAGAACCTAACACACTGTAAACATTGATTTTTATCTGAGGTCTCTTGCAAAAATAGTAATTATAATGCTATACACTGCATCTGTAGATTGCCAGTGTACAGCCATTAACAGAACTGGATGTGGCTGCTGCTCATGGGGCATGACCGCATCAGCCCCGTTTCCTCAATAAAAAAACATTGTGGGGAAAGGACTGTTCTGGGGTTTGTACACTTTGTTTTCACTATCAGGCATTAATTACGTTTAAGGGCCATAAATCTGTTCTTGTGGTTTTAAAAATAATAAAACACGCTGTATAAGCTCTGTGGCATTTTGTTGTTGTTGTTGTTCATGTGGTACAACAAAATGGGAAGATAAGACTTACGTAACAAGCAGGGAAATTTCAAGAACAAATCTACTTGCCATAAGTTTCTATCATGTTTATCCAGATTCAAAAAATTTTCTTGCAAGACTTATTCATGCCCATTCATTAAAGTCTTCCTGACTTACTCATTTAGAGAAGAGCACAAATGTGTGAAAAGCCCCTAAACCCATGTATGACCCATAAAACAAATACAGTAGTCCCCAAATATTTAATTGTGGAAAATTTATTATGCAGTTAGTTTATAACAATTAAGTTAGAAGCAAGTAAACAATAAAAATAATCCCCAAACTTCACAATCTGATTTTAATGCAAAAGTACAGTTGCAAGAGCAACCAGATTCAAAGCATGCTATGCAGTGTCTTTAGTATTTCTGGTTTACCAGCCTTTAAGGTGATTCCTTGCACTCTGACAAGCATTCAGAGCCTTCTTACTACATGAGAGAACAAACCGTCAGGTTTAGACCCTGTATTGTCCAGAATAATCTTTTTCCTACTCCACAATTCTAATGCTGGAGACAGCAAAACATTCAGCTATTAAAGGATTTGCATGTATTTTTGGAAACTATAGGCTGACTTTCCTGTCATTATTTGACTGAAGAATCAAGACTGGCCACAAAGTAGCTGTGTAGCATAAATGCATGAGTTTATTCTTTGCAATATGAAACATCAAAGGGAAAGACAATTAAGAAAGAATCTTTACTGAATTATATTTAATTGACTCGCTTAACCTGACTTCTGGCACACAGAAGATGGCTCCTCTCCACCTGCAGATCTACAATTGCAGAACAAGTTCAGTGCCCTAGTAGCATGTGAGAAGCAGAGCGTCATACCTCAGGAAGCATCAGAGTTGTCCAAGCATAAACTACATATTAGTGACAGGAGGAAATGGCAAGGGATAGTAGTGGTAGCTTTCCACTTGTGGAGGACAGAAGTCCCCATCTGCCTACTTGGCTTGCTATCTAGAATGATGTGTTGCTTGCCAGGGGCTCAGATCCAAGATGTTGTGGATCAGCAACTGGCTAGATGGCCACCCAAGGGGCTGCGGTCAACGGTTCAATGTCCAAGTGGATGCCAGCGACGAGTGGTGTTCCTCAGGGGTCAGTACTGGGACCAGTGCTGTTCAACATCTTTGTTGATGACATTGAGTTTGCAAGGGCTCAGGACTGAGGCTTGTCAGGTCTGCTCTGTCTTAATTTCTTTTGATCTGCCTGCACCTGTATTTTACTTGGTTTGGGTGTGTCAGCAGTTTTTCTAACTACCCAGGTATAGATATCTGATTTGTTGTGTTTATCTTTGTGTGATAAAACCACAGTTTGCTATAAGTGGCAGCAGCAAGCAGCTGTTCCAGGTAGACTGAGACTTTTACAACTCTAATACAACGATATTGAGTAGAGGAAGTACAGGTAGCAGAGACTTACATGTGGAGACAGAAGATGTGGCACAGAGGATTACAGGTATGGGATGAGAAGAGATGGGGCACATGGTTGGCACTGGAGACCTCATGCTATGAACAATTCAATAATGGTCAATTAAACTGCAGACTTGGATACAACTGGGTTTAGGGCTCAGGAGAAGAGCAAAGAAATAGTATATAACATACAGAAATCCAAACTTAGTATATATGGTGCTATGTAACCTGGAGCTGCAGACCAAAGAAGAAATAGAAAGGTGTACAGGCATGTTAGCAAACATGCAACATATATATATATACACTATTATGTATATTATACACACACATATAGATGTGTGTATTAAAACAAAAAAAAAAAACGAACAAAAAAAAACCAAAACAAAACAACAAAAAACCAACAAAAAAACTAAGAAAGGATAGGAGAAAGAAGAAAAAAGGAACAAAAAAACCTGTCAACATGAACATCATGTTTCTCCTGGTAAAGGACTCCAAATGTTCACTTGTTGTAATATTCCCTCCCCTGCCAATACCAGCACGAAACCACTGACCTTCAGACCCAGAAGAGCAGTGGAAGGGTGAGGATAACACCAGGAAAAAGGCAGAAACTAAAATGTGTGTGCTTTAGAATTAAAGTTGTGTTACTGCTATTACTATGGCTTTTTATCTGTACATAAGTATTTTACCTGCATTATTATTCTTTTTTCTGTACTCACTAGAGCTAGACTAATGGTGATTTCTGAATCAGACTGTTAAGATTTCAGCTTTACTAACAATAACTTCTTGGTCTTTATATACAAGGTGTGCTGCTTCTTTGCACATAGACGAGATCTTGATTGTAACATCTCATGAGGGGGTCTAAGTCCTCCTGCCTGCACTGCACCATCTCTCCTTGAAAAGCCCTGCACAGGATGCTTATTTATCCCTTCTCATTGGTTTAGAAAAGAAAAATTCTGAGCAATTCTGCTCCTGGCATTCAAGGTAACCATACAGCTTGAAGATGAAATTGTCCTCCTTGCTACCAAAAGTATTAGGG
The DNA here is from genome assembly GCF_964106895.1 of Numenius arquata. NCBI lineage: Eukaryota > Metazoa > Chordata > Aves > Charadriiformes > Scolopacidae > Numenius > Numenius arquata. The sequence goes on from NC_133579.1 coordinate 44,470,711, forward strand.
AGACATCAGAAAGCAAGAGGACTTCTACAAGAGAAGTTTTCTTTTAGTTTAGGAGACACTCCTTTAGGACTGAGCAAGAGAGCAGCCTCTAGCATATCTGTGACTATATGGGGCACAGGATTAGATCCTATTTGAGAGGGCTATCACAATATGATGGCTTCTGGACGTGTTTTCAGGGAGGAAATTCCTACCTTGGGGACTACCAGAGTTTACATCTATTGAGGGAGGTGGGTAAGCCCAAGGGATAAAGTCCTCTCAAGGCATTTCTAGAGCTAACAGACAGGAAGCTCTCTCCCTCCCTCTTAGCCTTTCCTCTATGAAGACCAACACCAGGCACACTGCAGATGAAACCGAAGCTTACCAGCCCTAAACAGCAGGAACCCTTTTTCCCTATGCTCATGAAGAGATGGACAAGGCAGACCTTAAAACTCTCTCCATGATGGTCTTCACTTGGAGGCCTCCATGGTGTCCCTCTCTCTTCCTGGGACCCAGTGTGTAGGTGGTATCCTAAGCCTTAAATCCCCCATTTAAATCTGATTTCTCCTGGTCAAGGTGTGTTAGGAAGGTGCAGACTAGGCTAGTGATAACCAGCTGGCCATATTCCAGATGTTACAGTCTTAGAGTTTACCCAGACCAGATAATAAAACTCTTAATCCATTCCGTTAAACAGGGAAACTGCTTACACAGTCTGTGTAAGCAAAGATGAGGATCTCCATAGACAGCTTTTGATCTGGGATCTCTACTCAGTTTCCAGTAGAATTTTTGATATTTGTCCGTGTTTTTGCATGTTTACTTTCTTGTTTGTGTATTTGCTTGTCTGTAGGTAATATTACTTGCTTGGATTGTTCTACTGTTTCTGTACACATTGAATTAAATTGCTTATGACTGTAATCCATACTTGGTTTCTATCACAAAGCAGAGACATGCTCCCAGTAAAATTATTCTTTACAACAAAACTAGTGACTGTTGCAAGGTGAGTTAGGGATTCATAAAATTATAAATATTTAGTAGTGGAATAAGTTACTGTTTTCCATTCATTGATTTCTATAGCTACAGCCTCCAGTGCTCCCTTTGCATGTTTACTTACACAGTGAAAGTATAATGAAATAGCTAACCATTGGAACCAGAGTTGCTGTTTAAACTTCTTTCTGTTCAAGTAAAAGTAAAAATGAGTTATTCTATTAAAAGGAGGAAATTAAACAGTTTCCATCTGTATTCTGAATTACAGGGTTAGTAGTACTGCATTTGTTAAGCATGAATGTATGTATATATCACCTTGTTGATCTCTTCTTGTTTCTTAAGTGAAAAATAGTCTGGGAATAACCAGATGACCACCTGAGAAGGTCAACGTACAGGAAGAAAGAAGCGGTATAGATAGTTTTAGTAGGGCAAGATTTACAAGAGTTATGCATTTAAGTGTTGCCCAATCATCCCTGGTGCCTAGGTTGAAATTTAAGATTCTCAGAACTCCTATTTACTTGATGCCTAAGTCCTAAAAATTTTGGCTAAAAGGGCCAGCATTTATATGTTAGCACTTCACATCTGTAAATACCTGTAGAAGATGGTCTCATCTAGTACATAGACTGGAGCTGAGCAGGCAGAACACACTGGAGAAAGCACTCCATCACTTTTATAGAAGAACCCTGAGGTTGACATCAGTGACAGTGCTGCAGTGATGGTGTTTCTCTGCCTGTGGAAATCTGGATCTAAAATGCTTTTTGAACATTGTCACCATCAAACTATATGCCAGATTCTCAAGTGGCAGCTCGTGAGTTAATTTGGACTGCAAGCAACCAGCTAGTATCCTGCTGATAGTAGAAGACTTTCTCTGCACCAAGCACTTCACAGGACACAATAAATGCATGTGAACGAGGGAAGGATCACAGATAATTTTAAACTTTTGCAGCAATAGTAGAAATAGAACTGGAGTACCAATGCTCATTCCTTGCTCCCTCAGTCCAACTCTTTGCACGTGCATATTCACCTTCCTTTAGTTTGCCAGATCTCATGCCCACTAAAACAGTTTTGACTGCACAAGGTACTCTGGGGTGAAAAGCCCATAGCTTCTCAACCTGTCTTAATTTGTGTGAAATAATTACTGGTTCTTGAGTCAGAGACTTACAGCAACTATAGCTTAATTTTTAGAGCACTCGCCTAGAAGCTGCTGAATACCTAATGTGACAGTGATATATTCACAAAACAAGGACTGAAACCATTTCACATTAAGGTAATGAAAATCAATACAAGACCTCACGAGAAGGGAAGGTGATATTTATTTTAAACAAAATTTACTCTCCACTCTTGCAATCATTCTTTCCTCAGTTTTACTCATATAAACATAAAGACGTGTGTATTAGTAGTTTGGGATGGGTCACTTGTGCACAACATGAAGAACAAGAGGTGCCAGCTCTTGAGTCCTCACTAAGTCTTCTGAATTTCTTTGCTAGTGACAATTAACTGCTTTCAGGCAGTTATTTTGTACCCTTCAGGAGTCACCAGTAATTGAAGCATAATCTTTTGCTTAGGACCTTGCTTACAATAGCCTCCAAAAAATATTAGGCAAGGTGGCTGCCCATTTTCCTTTATTTCCTCATTTTAGGTGTCTTGTGGCTGCAGTCTGTCTTCCTGTTGGAACACCAGGATGAGGAAAGACACAATCCGCATGCTGTAACTGTGCTGCCATCCTCCTGCTGTCAGAGTGCAGGTCTTTTGCGGATGAGTCAATTGTACCCCTGTCTTGGGGCAAGCAGCACCTCCCTTAGCTGCTAAGGATTTTATTGCTGTTATTTATGTCACTGGCTATTGATGTGTGCCATTCTTCCAACCTGTGCTCTAGCGCTTCTTGCAGTGCTTTCACATATATCTGTTTCTGTTCATGCCATCATCTCAATGTGTATATTTCTGCTACAAACCATTGTGTCCCTTTTACCACAGGAGAGTGCTTTAACTGCAACACTGGCCAAACTCGGTGTCTTTCTCAACTGATGAATGTTCAGTTCAGCAGTTCATCAGCTTCTACTTCAGTGTGTAGTGGAGCACTGCTGTCAGAAGGGGCTGTAAACTAACTTTCCCCTGCTCTCAGAGTAGCTGGTATCCTGATAGTATGGCAGGGTGTTCAGATTTTCCCAAGAAGACATGGGAAGCTAGGGTAGGTCTTATGCACCCTGGAGGTAGTCTCATATTTCCTAAGCAAAACTGTCCAGAAGTGAGTCAAAGTTATGAATCTTAACTGCACGTTAGATATTATTCTCCAACCTGAGTGAAGTTGTAACAGACTTTATGGGAGAAGGGCTTAAAGCACATGCTTCTCCCCAACATTTGTTATGAGCTGGAGAGGCTCTTAAGGTACTGGGCTTTCTGCACTCTTATCTGTAGGGAGCAGAAGGCATGCAGGGAGCAAGGGGGCCTGTGGTTTTATGAAGCCATGCTAGGTCCAGTCTCCAAAATAAGCATATTCCTGTTAACCCTTTTGGAGGTGCTAATTCAAACAAGAACAGTAGTCTGCACATGCAGATATATTCTTCCCAGCTGTAGAACCAGACCAGAGTTGTCAAGCGTAGATATGCTCCTCCTGGAAGAGTTCCCTGCAGAAAGAAGAATCAAAGTGTTATTAATTTACCACTGCCTTCCCTTTTTTGCTCAGCTGCTTAAACCTTACTGAAATACAATAGAATAAAATATAATATCATGGTAGTATGCAGACACGTTTCCTGTTCTCCAAGCTTCATTTCAAAACCTCAAATATAGACAGACAGCCCTTGGTCTCAAGTCTTGTGCTTTTTGAACTTTTCTTTTTCTCTTGAAAGGCAATACAGTTTGCAGATCTGAGGTTCAGAATTCCTAAATTCAATCTCTTTATTTTTAAAGCTTAATAAATGTTCACAGTGATATAGAATGGCATGTGTGGGAATAACAGTAGTACCTCTTGGTATCTGTGCTATGCTTATCTCCATGGTAGCTAAGCAATTTAGAGAAGAATAAGCAAACAATTTATTGCTGCATAATTCTTTCCCTCAGCCCTTTTCCTGGTTTTCTGTTGTTTGCTAGCAATACGTACTATGATGTCTGGATCAGAAAATGTCAAGGCTGAAAGAGTCACGTTGTCTAACAGCGCTAAACACTTCATCTCCAGCCCTTGGAAGTCCTGCTGCAGGTAGTTTATTCAGCCTGATTCTGTCTGATCTCGAATGAGGATGGACAAATGAGTGAGAATTGGAACTCCCAGGTATGACGTATTAGCTGAACAGCTTGTCCCAGAAGCAGGTCTGCCAGGTCTTCCACTTCACACTTGCAGCCCCAGCCCTAGTCTTGTTTCCCTCATCACAGACCTAGTGACTCCTGTTTGCCCGTGTAGGGGTGGGCTTCCCTCCAAAACCTGGGACTCCCTCATGCTGGATGAGCCAACTGAGCCAAAAAGCAGCTATGTCAAGGAGATGGGCTCCATCAGAGGTGGAAGGTGCGTGCCTCTCTAGAGCCACAGCCCTGAACACCAGCCTCACTTTTACCTTAATTTATGGGTATTACCTGACCCAAAATAGGGACTTCTAAGGGAGTTTGTTATGGTTTGAGGAACCCACAACAATTTATTGTCATTCAGACAATTATTCTATCACCTGATGAGCCCTCTCCACCAGGGAACGGGAATCAGGAGGAAAAACAAGGAAACCCAGGAGCTGAAATATAAACAGATTTTATAGAATAAGGCTAGAAAATTAACATTAATAACACCACAGAACCAATATTGATCCCAATACCAATAGAAAATATACAAGGATTATACTCAGCCAATTATACCAGCAGGAAGCTGTGCATCCCAGCAGTGGACAGCAAACATCAGACACTGCAAGTGCTACGGCTTCAGGAGGAAAGGAAGGGCTCAGGGCTCCAGCACTGGGGCAAGAAGTAACCTCCCTAAATGTTTTAAACATGAGTTTAGATGCATATGTATAGTTAGGAGTGGTGAATGAATCATTATTAACCAATCAGCTGTATCTCATTGTTAGAAATATTGGGCAGTTTGAAACATGAGGTGTGCTGGCTGTTATTAAATGCCTAGCACCTGATTCTGCAGAACTGAAAAAAAGACAAATATCTCGACTCAGTGTGTTGACTGGCGCTCACAGACCAGGTGAAGACCCCTTGTTTAGCGACAACACTGTCAGTCTCTAGGCTCAGAAGCACAGCACATTCAGAAATCCTGCAGATGTAAGGGATTTACCTTTCCCAGTCATTGGCTCAGGCCTTATGTCTTTCTATAGGTGGGTTGTCTCCTTGTCAGCTAGTCCCCCTTGAATCAAATTACACATACATTAGGTACACGCATATACACACAGGGCTGAAATTAGCTCGACAGCATCTGTGTGCCACGCTGGCCAGCTGTTGGCACTATGGGCCCTTTTGACCCACTGCCCCTTCTCCAGTTGCTGGCAATTAGACCTCTCCACACAAGCACGGGCTGCAGAGTGAGATCACACAAGAAACAAATAGTTAGGAATAGGATTTAGTAAGAACATAAGAGAGACTGCAGTTGGTGCAGGGCTCGATCAGACAACTGTATTGACCAGCAGCTTGCTTATACTTGGCCGTCCTCCTTTATCCCCACTTCTCTCCATTTTCCCATGCTTACAGTTCCTCCCACCCACCTTGATCACTCACTTTTTCCACCTGTGTCTTCTCCCAAATTAACAACCCACTCTAGTTACTTTCCCCCCATTGCTCCCGGTTGTGTCATATCCGTAACCACATTTGATGTTTCTGATACTGTTACCTGTAACATCTAGGCCTTGCAGGGTGTTATTGATATGGTAACCTGGACACTGTTTTCCTTCCAAGATTGCACTCACCAAAAGGTCCTCAGTATTCCCTTCCAGTTACCTGTAGAGCTTGTCCTTCTCTCACATAGTTCCCCATGACAAACTCTGAAATCCAGCCATTTCTCACGGTATTACAACGTAACGTTTGTCAGCTGCTTGCTCTGCTGTTTGTTATGTTCAGCACTTTCTCTTGTTATGTCCAGTGTTTTCTTGTGGTCTCTTCGGTTATCCAAGCCTTGGGATGGGGCCTAGTCATCTCCCTACATATTTCAGTGGGGAACGTAACCCATACTGTGTCCCAGTGCAGGAATCACAGAAAAATACAAATAATGTGTCCCTTGCACGAAATCACAAAAAACCTGGCTGGAAAGGACTTCTGGAGGTCATCCAGATGAGTCTTGAGAATTGCCAAGGAAAGAAACTCACTATTTCTTTGGGCAACCTGTTTCAGTGCTTAACTACTCTCAGCATGGAAGAATTGCTTCCTTACATGTCACTGGCATTTCTCTTGTTGCACTTTGTTGCTGGTAAAATTTCCTCTTGGCATTTCACTGCACACATCCAATCAGTGCAATGTTCTCTATAACACAGTTTTAGTTACTCTAAGACAGCAGTTGGAATCCTTCTTAGCCTTTTCTCCTTCAGGATAAGCCAGACCCATCCCTCTGGCCAGCCCCAGCCATATGACCATCTCAGTGGCCCTCCACCAGGCTCACTCCAGGTGGCTTCAATGTCTTCCTGGAACACAACATGAAAGGAAAGTTTGCTCCTGTAACATATGAAGTCCTCTTTCCCTCTCCCATTCAAAACAGCAATGTGTCTGGTTCAGAACAGAGGCCAGGTAAAAAAGTCAATGAAAATGAACCAAATTAATTAATAAAAACAGGATTCAGCTGCATTTCCCCATAAACAGTTCTAAGAGACTATAGAGACATAGAGGTATATCAAATACATGAGAGCTTTCAATTCTATGGAATCACTTCCCCTAAATCAAGTCTATTTCTTGTGCAGGGAAACGAAAGGGGACAGTCTTGGATTTAAAGCATAAGAGGCAGGGAAGCTATTACAGAGCTTTAAACGAATGGAAAGATACTGTCAGAAATTCAGAAAAGGAACTCGGTAACACCTGGCCAAGGATGTTAGTATTGTCTGAGTTGCTAAGCAACTATATAATAGTTGCTCATTTCAAGATAAAGTAAATTTTGTCATTTAAAGAATCAATTACAGTCTACTCCGTATTATTTAGAGGAAACCAAAATTTACTTTGTAGTGATATAGTAATTCTCACTCCTTTTTTGCTTTACAGTAGCCTGACACTAACACTTTCCTACACTGATTAAGAAATATAAAGTCCTTAATCCAAATTTGTATGGTCAGATAGAAGCAGATTGCTTTCTTCAGTTTTTCCCCTCTCCTTGAGTTGTAATGTCACCAAACCTGAAGCTGATTTCTATCACTCCAGTCCTCCTTCTTTTGTATCTGCATCTTTGTCAGTATATGACAGAAAGATATATTACAGTAATCAGTGCTCTGCTGAAGGCACAGCATCTTGTTTGATGCTTATGAGATTTATGAGCTAAAATAAGTCCTGGTCAGCATAGATGTTAACTGTTTCAAAAAATGCTGTTGGAACCATCCCAGAACACTATTTTAAATGATGACATATTAAAATCATACAATTCCCAGTTTGTAGCGCTGGAATAGATGACAAAGTGTGTTCAGATATTTTGCAGTTTGTTCTACCACCTCAAGATACACAAAAGAATTTAGTGACACGAAGAAAGATGTCATCGAGAAAGCCACACAAGGTAAGAGGGGAAACTATTTAAAAGATCAACAGCTTAATACACTTTTAGATGTATCTATTTATGTCCTTTTGCAATTTATATCGTATAATATGTCTGTACCACATACTTAATAGTAATACATAAACAATTACATAACTTCTCATCAGCTAAAATCATTTTGCTTTTGATTGTACCATCAGCACAGTGGGCCAAATGATAATTGTTAACTAGTAAAGGCTGGAGAGGTTTTACAGATCTCAACAGACTGATTTACACTGGTCAAGCACCTAATCAGTTTTTCTTTGTACAGCAATCTCCTCACTTGGCACTTCCCAATTGCTATTTGAGGAAGGAAGGTGATTTAACATTGGCAGTCTACCCGAGGATTTGTTTATTTTTTACTATGAAAAAGTTTCTTCTGGGTGTTATTTGAGGGTGAGCAATCACCCTAGAACTTACCCAAAGAAAGAGCGGCTCTGAAGCACACAGTTGCATCATGAATATTTATCCGGCCGCATGCAAAAGCTCTGAGCATCTTGGCGATGCTTTTCTCCTTCTGCAAGATATCCTCCTTTGTTGGGAGAGCGCTGCCATGGCAACCGAGGGCAGCAGAAGGCAAGGGGGCTGACAGGCATGTATATAAAGCAGGTTGGATTTTCAGGCTAATTAAAGGGTTTTGTGTTCTGGGTCACCTTGTAAATGAGATAGGGTGCTCAGAAAGCTGCGGCCAAAGCTGCTCAGCAGAAAGTGGAGAAAATGCACAAAGGTTCTTCTGGTGTTTACCCTTTCTTGAACACAACCTGTAATTTTCGTGGTAAGCAATTGCAATGGCTCCAGAAAATTGGTTGCTGGGTCATCTTGCTAAATAGACAAAAGTTGTTGTTATGAGCCAGACTGTAAAACCGTTCACTCTGTGTCTGGTGAGTGATTTGTATCAGTGGACTTTTACCCCCAGAATTCTTTTTACACTCTTGCTACAATACATTACAATTAATTTTAACACAGCCTGAATGAAATGGGTTTGAGCAGCTCTGCAAGCTAATGCTACTTCAAAATATTTTGTCATCTTGATCAGTTCAGCACTGTTTCAGCTTAAGATTGGCATGGTTTTTGATTATTTGTGCTGTATACGTAAAGCATTTCTAGGCTACCTGAGGAACAGGTATGGAGGCAGCTGGAGCCTGGTTCCTGCATTTCCTCCACCTGTGGCCTATGAGTATTTTTTTGATTCATTTTATAAATCCGCAACTTAAACCACACTTGCCACAGGAATATTGTGAAAATTAGTATTTGCACTCCTCTTTGGAGATGCTCCACCCTCACTCCTGTTATTCTCTCGACGACAGTGGGGTGGTGGTTTCTTTATGCAGTAGGATTCAGTTTTAAAATGCTGCTTCACATAAATGAGCACCAAGGAGACTTTTACCCTTAAAAAACTGTACAGGGTGTATATCTGGTAGACTCAGACCACACTGGGGCCTCTTCCTGATAGAGGGTAGGGATGTTGTGGGAACACGTACCTGCAGACAGGACCTTAAGAGCACAACGGGACCCCTCAGTGACCGTGCCGCCCTGAAGTACCTGCACACAGCACCTTGCCTTTACATCTGCATATCTGCAAGTAGAATATTTTGCAGATGATAGTGTTTACCCGGGATGTTGACATCAGGATAGACTTCTGTCTCTCTCAGGTTATTCCCAGCATGCCATTGACAAGACTTTTTCTCTTGCGGTTTTGGCTTTGTTCCTGTCTTATTTTAGCAATGTGGATCAGCCGCTTGCAGAGAGAAAATATTGGGTATGGTGAATCACTGCTTTGGTAGCTCAGATCAGGTACGCAACCTGTACAGCTTGTTCATAAATCTGGGAGTCGTAAGCTTTCGTTTTCAAGTTACACCAGAACCACTGGGTCTAACACCGACTTCTGGACTTTGCCTGATTTTTAGTGAAATGTTTTAACCTAGCTCAAGTTTTATAACTTAGTCTGAGACTGCCCGAGTGACACCTTATGGTTTCCAATATTAAGAATTTCACAGGAATATAGTAAGGCTGGTAAGATGATCTAGTCTCTTCTGGCCTTATATATAAGCATTTTTTAAAGGCTTCTTTATCTTCTTTCTAATTCTTTTGATTTAATGTTTGTAGTTACTCTGGTTTTGTTATTTTTTGTCTTAGTTACAATAAAACTAATTGCTGGTGTTGCATAAGAGCTACCACTGTATAAAAAAATCCAATCAATTTGCATATTCTCTCTGCAGTGATGGGGCAGCATCTTCCTTTAAGGCACATTGGTCCTTTGAAATTAGCAAGCAATTTGCTGGTCAGTGCGCCTAAATGAGAAACAGGCAGTAAATCAATGCCTGCACTCAGGTCCCTTGGCTCTACAGTTATTGCAAAAGCTGCAAAATTAAATGAGATTTTTATTCTACTGTACAGAGTCACTTCAGATGGATGGAAGAATGGGAGAATACTGTCAGTTCTTCAGGCAAATCCAAATCCTTCATCCCACCCTTTCTGGTGCTGCCCTGAAATGTTGCAAAGATGACTACTATAAAAATGGATCAGAGCCACCTTTTTCCCTGTCCTTCAAATTAATATCGCCTCTCCCAAAATGCTGCTGCCTGTGCAAAACTTTTTTCTGTAGCTATACTCAGAAGATAAATCAACTCCAGTAATTTGCAGCAATTTATAATTATTGATGAGTCTTGAGGATGCCTTCTTTGAAGGGAATACATATCCAATTAACTATGCACTTGATTATTAGGACTGTCTTCAACCCCCTCTTACTCTACTGATAACTGGACAAAATGGTATGGAAAGTGATCTGCAGTTTTCTAGCTCTTTGTTGTACCAGATCACTTGCAGAAAACGGAGTAGTAAAATTGTTATCATTCACTTCAATTTTTAATAGCTCTGTTGTGCTGTGGCTTTAATCTGCATGCAATTACTAAAGTGCTGAGTAAAGAAAGCAGCTGTTATAGCTAGTGGAGTTACAATATGACCAGAGCTTTCTGATGAATGTGCAGTACTACTCCACAAAGTATATATATTCACTTATAAAAATATAAATTATTATAAAATACAGAATTATAGTTCAAAAGAAGGTTCCTATGTTCTTACATGAGAAAATTTCAGCACAGTATAGTATGTACAGTACGGTATGGTGGTTATTTCATCAAAATCTGAAAGATGTACAGTTTCTGGTTGTGTGCAGCTGGATGATTGCATACCTGTGTATTTAAATACCCTTTTTATATGTGTTTACATATAATTGCTAACATGCATCTGAGGTTTTTCAAATGATTGTTTGCACAACCACATGCCATGACAATTTAAATTTTTACATATTCATTTAAACGTGTCTGTGTTTACATGAACAGCCCCAGAGTGCAGTATAGATAAGAAAAGGAAATGCCAAAGCTGTGAGATAGACATTCCTTTTTCTGTCCTTTTCAAAATGCAATTGATCTAGTTCCCAGGTGGTTTACAGGGGTGAGTTCACATCATAAAAACTTAGTCTATGGATCTGTTTTCAAAGTAAGCTTAATTTTATACCAGTGGTAAGAGGACTTAGACAAAGCAAGGGGAGTTTATGCTGGAGGACTCCTGACAAAGGAGAATGTCTGTATGTCACTCAAGTTTATTATTTACTCTTAAAAAGTACATGTACCTGATGCAGAAAAAAAGAAGAAAACACTCCTTGTTTTCCTCTGACATCACTTACAAAAGACGATTTTAAAACGTTCTATCGATGTTGACAAAAGATAATTTCATCCTCAGAAAAAATATTGGATGATTTTATATATGAACTCTGAACTGGCATATACATTATGCAAATGTTTATTTAAAAGCTGTGTAGGCTGTCTTTTCCTTAAATGGCACAGTTCTGGATAAATAAAGCGTGTCATTTTTGGTCCTGAAATGATAAAGAAGAACTTTTCAATCATCCAGGAATAGCAAAAGCAAGATTACAAATCAGGGAAAGTGCCTATTAGAGAAAAGCTAACATAGCTTTTGGTACAGGGAAGCCTTTACGTATATACAGGAGAAGGCTGATGGAGTTCTCTAAAGGTGTATGTGAGTTTTTGGACATCAAGGATGCACGGATGAACTCTGGTTGGGTTCCCTGATGGCCTTCAACAAGACCCCTTCCTAAAGAGTATTAAGGAATCTCAGGTTTTAAAAAGACAGAAATTAAAATTGTGAACAGTTCAGAGAAGGGTGGCAAGTATGATCTGAGTACAGAACGGCTTCTGTATGAGGAGCAGCTGAACAAAGTAGCCTTCAGTCTGGAAAAAAGATGGTTGGAAGGGGCATATTATAGTAGTCTATATAACCACAGGTGACATGAAGAGGAGAGACAGGAGCTGCCTGCTCCTCATGCCTTCCAGTACAAGAACTAAGAATTAAATTAGTGGATGGCTGATTCAAAACAAATGGAAGCAGATGCTTCTTCACATAATGCAAATAGGAGTTGTGGAACTCCTCAACGTGAGATTTTGTAGATATTAGGGTTTAAAGGGGCTCAAAGGGTAGCCCAACAAATTCATGGAGGGGAAAAAAAAATCCATTGAGACTTACAAAGCTGAGGATGTCCCTGTGTGCAAAATCAGTGGAGACGAGGGGAGCACACAGAGAGTCACGTGTGTAACTGCTACATTGTTCTGAGCCACAATTTCCTCTGCCTGGGAATCCTCTCTTCACACATGCTTATTGTGTTTCTTCAGGCTGCTTGTGTTCCTCAAATAATAATAAAGGCAACAGCAACAGCAATATCCCCATGATAAGCTTTGTAACTGATTGGTTTGTAAAATTTGTAGCCCAATAAACGAGAGAACTAAATGTTTTTACTAATTGCTTCCTTTCTTTTGCTTTCACCATAATCTCAGTGAGTATGTAATCATAACGGTTCTTTCCCCTCCGCTTCATCAAAATAGAGCATCATTGCTGGGCCGCAAATTAGATTTTTCTTGCGATCTTCCTTCTCTGCAACCATGAGTATCAACGTCTAGAGATGACAGAGCTTACACATAATGCTGAGCAACCTCAGGAAGTTCATTTACATAAAAAGCAGAATGTCTGTCCAAGGAAAAAAATGCATCTATGAAGATATGCGTCTTTTGCAATATGTCGTGTATGAGGAGAAATTCCCAATCTGAGTAAAAAGCAATAAAAAAGATGTCATGTAATTTATGCTTCTTGTACTCCGAAAACATGTCTTGATTTGAAAGTTTTTTGAGTTTCTTAATTTGAAAGAAGAAATTGTGTTGATTGTTTTAAACACACTTCTCTTAAATAAGTTTGGAGTATCACTGAATCCTTCTTTCGTTTTATGGAGTACCAGATGCCTATTCAATTATTCATGTAAGTATCATAACCTAATATGTGATGACCAGAAATTATATTAAATAGTCTTAGACCAAGTAACACCTCATGTTTGATGAAAGATTTATTCAAAGCCATTTTTGTCTGCTGAAGCTTCTTGGGTCTTGAGCTTTGACCATATAAGAGAGTCTCTCGAAAATGTATTGGTCAAATGTAATAAAATAATAGATAATAGCCTATTAATTAAAAGGTAATAATACTTTGAAACAAACAATAATCTTGAAGAGGGAATTTCTTATAGCCTCTTACTTCAGCAGTGTGTTTCTAAGATGCCTATGATTAAAACATTTTCCCTACAAAAAGGGCACCTACCAGCGATTTCGGTGACAGACAATTATAAGCTTCTTGTTTACTGATGAGGATTGAAAATTCCCATCACAGTATAGAAGTGGCTTGTTATATATCATTACATCTATATAATCACAGGAATTTTGAATCTTTAGCAACATTCCAAATAAAAGCTTATGAATGTCAGCAATTAACATGAAGAGTAAACACTATTTTTGCAGCAGAAGTGATATAAATATGGCCCAGATTCCCACAAAGTAACTTGCTAAATAATACAGTATTACAATAATTTCAGATCGCCTTTTCCCAGATGATATATATGTAGTTTCATCTTCCTTTGAGGATTATGTGGAGAAGTTTCTTTAATATAATGACCAAATTACAAATACTAAGTAAATTAGATTCAAGACAGATCTTTAGGAATGGGAATATTATGTGCTATTTCTTAGCACATAAAGGGACTTTTCTTTCAGGCGGAGAGAAGGAATTGTTTTGAAAATTTTCTTATTGTGCAGAAAGATGTTTATTTTTTACTGTCTGCATTATGTCTTGTTGAGACTAAATACAATGTAGTTCTCAGTATGAAATACGTCACAATACAGAAAATACAGATTCCTGACTTGAATTAAGAGTATTAAAAGAGCTGTTGCAGAAGTATCTTGCAGTGTGTGCTCCTCCATTATTTTAATTAAGAAAACATACAGAAGGAGCTTAAGCATATGGAAGTAATTGAAGTACATGCAGTAAACACAGCATTCTCAGAGCAGGGCAGATACTCGTGTCACCTTGACTCTGTGCTCTGCGGAGCTGGAAGGACATCTGGCAACTGCCCAGAAATGCTGCAGCTATTAATCATAGTAAAGTATGAAATGACTTTGTGTTGAAACATGATAATCCAGAAATATTCTTGGCAGCGATATTTCTCTTTTATTAACTTGCTGTTAAGCTCACTATTTGGAACACTTGCACATTTTTTAAGTCTCTGTTTATATAATTTACCTTTTAAATACATTGATTTAGAGAGGTTTCAGCAAAACTGCAAGTTTAGTTAGTAGTTTCTAACTGGTCTAGTTAAAATCTCAAAGATCACTCAGGGCAAAAGGAAGTAGATTGGATGGTTTACCTTCTCTATTTCTATGATCCTAGGAGAGTCAAAAATGAGATTATGGAATACCTGGGATAACTTTATTGAAATCATACAATAACCACTTTAAATCATCTGGGAACTGCATTCATCAAATAAAGAAATTTATAAAATAGAATCACAGAATCATAGAATCATTTTGGTTGGAAGAGACCTTTCAGATCATCAAGTCCAACCATTAACCTAGCACTGCCAAGTTACCATCACAACATAAAATATTTGGGAAATATCAAACCATTATCACCACTTAGCATTACTTTATCAACCAACCAAATTAGGTGACTCAATGAAAACCAAACTGCTCTGCCTAGAATGATTTTTTTTTTGCACCAAGAAACTCTTTTCTGAATGAGATGAGTGACAGATTGCTTCAGGTGCACTGGTGCTTCATCTTATTCTGAGAACTGGCTAACAACCAAAGTGCCTTGATCAGCATGAAAAAAACCTAGCCAGAGGTGTGGGTTGGATACCAAACAGCTGGTCAGCTGCTGTGTGCAACTCCTGGAACAGGTATGTCTTTACCTGTCTATCAGCCAGATGCAGGTAATCGTCAACTGCCTACTCAGGGATTCACCCAGCAGTTGTTCAGCAGTTACAATACCCTGGCTCTCACCGACAGCCTCTGACTGTCACTCCCTGTATGGACCAGCAGGACCAGAACCCTGCTCCAGCACCCTGATGATTTATTCACCACTTCAGAGCTGGTTTGGGGGTGCCACAATTGCTCAGCTGTGGCGGAGGCTGCTGTTGGAGCCCCGGCGGTGGCTCAGCTGGCTGCTGACAGGCACCACAGTTTCTGAACCAGGCTGCAGAAACTGCATGGGAAAAAGCCAACCCTTACTGTCCACCAAAGGCTAGGGTTGACCAAGGCCATCAAAGAGGAGGTGGCCAGGGCTGACCTGCCCCAGAGCCAGCCTGTCAGACCTGGGTGTCATTCTGAAGAGACCCCCACCGCGTGCCGCAGAGAACATACCCGTGTGCTTGCAGGAACCCAGCTACATTTTCCTCCATCTCCTTTGTTCACCCTACCCCACAGGAGAGGACCTTGTGGAGGAAGGTCTCCTAACCCATGGAGAAGCCAGAAACAGATATGCTTCGGCAGCTAAAAGCGGTTAAAGATGCACGGGACAAAACAATTTTTTTAAAAGGCCCTCTCATTCATCACAAAATGTGGAAAGGAAAGGGTACTTTACATTGTTTAGGCAAAATTCTTCGTTAATGCCCACTAAATATGTTCAGGTAACAATTCTTATGGGATGGAGAAGAAAAGCGAGACACAAAGGGAAATGCACAAACTGTGGAAAATATTACCCTTTATACCATAAAAATAATTGTTAAATAGTGGAATCCAGAACAGAAAAATCTTTGTTAATTGGAATAACAATAGAGTAAAATTTAAAAATAAAAATTCCTATTGCATTTTTATGAAATAGACCCTAGAGGCTTATGGGATTTTGGTTTTGGAAGTGTGAGAGTTGTTATTTGTTAGAATCCTCTGCCGCTCCTGTTTATTCTGCAAAAAGCAACTTACTCCACTGCTTTAAGAATGCTGCAGCAACAGCACTAAAAACAGCGAGAAGCGAGAGGGCCCGAGGCCTGGCCGGGGCGTCACGTAGCTGGGACAATCGAATTCGTAATGTGGTGCCAGTATCAGCAAAACATGGGCACAATCAAACAACGCTTCACAAACCAACCAAATGCGTAGATTTAGTCCGAGTCCTTGGTACAGCATTTATAGAAGGCTGATGGGGTTGTAACCGTAGCAAAACGAACAGCCTTTTCCAGACGGTACAGGAGACTCCCTAAGGCAAAAGCACGCTGCTCTTCCTGCGGGGCGATGGGAAGGCGGCAGCTGAGACACAAAGGATGCTTACTGGACAATCCAACTCATTTCAGGGGCTTCCCACAGTAAGACCACCAACCCACAGAAAATGCAGAGGTTCTATGAACAGAGTTCCTCTTTCCTCTGCCAAAAAAAACAAAACCAATAAATCTCATCTTGCCCTACCCTGCTGGTGCTCCAAAGAGGTGGGAAGTGGCAGGGTTGCGGGGAAAGGATGCAGCTGCTTAGCAGGCAGAAGGCAGCTACGATGTATTAAAACACACAAACTTGGGGTGGTTTTTTTCTGTTAAGGAAAGAAAATTTTCAGCACATACAAAAATATTTAGTAATCAGAAAGTTAAATTCTGAATTCTGTTCAGTGGTTTTATATTCAAAGAATAAATCCTCTTTCCAGCAAATCTGTAAGAGTATCCCTCTCCTTCTCACGCCTTCTTTCCCTATCAGCAGTAGGAGTAAATCCATACATTATAAACTCGACTAATCCATTATTAGTTTCTATGGAACATATAGCATGGACTATAGATATAGAAAAAACACGTTACAAAATCCATACCATATTAAGCTCATTAGCTCTGAGCTGATCCACAGAGAGCTGGTCAGCATATAAACTGATGGAGACACGTAACGCTAAGCTCCACGTAACACCTAGAAAGTAAATCCTGTGATGGTATTTTCACAGTAACAGCTGACTGTTGTGTGATACTGTTATAAATTAATACACTGGGCCCAAAATTCAGAGTAACCGTACATGTAAAAAGTAATTTGAAAATGAGGAGTACATTTTAGAATATGGTTTTTAAGCCAAAATTTATAAGCTAAATGTTTTTTGAATGCCATCACAGCAAAGGAGTTGAATCAAAGGAACAAGCAGAATGTAAAAACTTTAAGCATTTCATTTTTTAATTAAAGAATCAAAAAGGTAAGGTCTCTCCTGGTTGCAAACCTTACTCTATGTAAAAACATTAACGCCTCTGGCAATCCAGGCAGAGCAAAACACAGATGCGATGCGCTTTTCCTGTATCGCCGTTTCCTGCCCAGTGCAGTAACACTGAGAAGGGAAAAGTGTGATTAGTGTTGGGGCTAATAGAAGGAAAAGCACTTGTGCAGACTAGGGCAGGGCAGGATATTATCAGGCAGCAATCGGATTAATTTAGGCTGCCAGTTAACAAGACTTAAATAACTAATGCAAAGGAACACCTAGTTTTCTGTCATTTTGCTGGTTTTTTTTCCCTTTCGTTATGCCAGAGCTTGGTCAGGCAGTTGCTTGGCGTCATGGATGGGCTTTGCTTCAGGCAGGTACCTGAGATCTGACAGTACTTCAGGTGCGGGAACTACAGCATCAACAACTTGAGCATACCTAAATCCCCATTAAGGTCTTTAATGGACTAGGAGGGTCTGCTATAAAGCACGTGCATACAGTGCTGTTTCGGAGCTCCTGCCCAAACCCACCAAGATTAGCAGCTAAAGGAAAGTTCACAAAATTCTTTTGCTGGTGCAAGAAAAAGGCAAGTTACATGTGGAAGGACAGATGTAGCCACACACGGTTCAAGTTTCACAAATCCCCAAGACTAACAGAGGTCCTCTTGCTTCCCCTGTAAGACCATTCTGCTGCACACACGCTACGGCCCCGGGCAGTGAACCCGGCACGCTGCTGGATGGTGGGATCTCCTTACGTATGAGCAGTCACAGAGTTCACAGGTGAGTTCGCAGCTGATCAGAAATGCTTCAGCTGACAATCACTGATCCCCAAAATATCCTGCCTCAGGTAATAAGAGAAGTTTTCCCCACAAGAAACAAAATACAAAGTTGACGTTATCTTCAGATATAAGCTTTTGACAGCTAAGTTTTGATATATGTTTCATTTCTATTGCTGAGATTGAGGAATATGCTATTTTTCACAGCTTTCAGTTTATTCTCTTTCAAAGAGTAGCACACAATAGAAAACTGTTAGAATTTGTATTTTTGTTTCAAATTTTTATTCAACAACCTGCTTACAGAAAATGAATAGAATTAAACAAAAGCTTATATTAAATACTATACAAAACATTAACATTGTTGAGGAGCTAGTCCCGGAATATGTTCACTTTCTATATCCTCAGCCATCTGCACTGCAGCGCACAGAACAAAACAAGAACATCTGAAGGTTTTCTTGGCTGCAATTCATTATGACACATAAGAACTGCAGCCCTTGACAGGCTCCTGTTCAGTAGAATTTGGCAAGATGAAAGCAGTCAACTGTTTGTATTGTAATACAAAAAAAAAAAAAAAAAAAAAAAGCAGTTTACAAATGAAAAATAGTATAATAAATACATTTGTCTTAAGAACAGATGAGCCTGGAATCATTCCTCAGAAGACAAAACCTGTGATTTTCTCCTCTGGAAATGCACTTTGCAGGAAATGCTATGTATTGATAACCTGTAGGTAATTTTATCTCCAAAACCTTTCAAGAAAGAAGAATGGATTACCACAGGAAGTCTCAATTGCAATCTTTTGAGTAAAAGTCCTCAAGGATTCAGTAGCTTCAGACCAGAACCATCAGCAACCAACAAGCTCCTTTACAGTCCATCACTGCCATTTTTAGTACAGTTCTTATGAAGGCTTGGATTCTCCCTCTCTCCAATCAATGTTTTTATAGAGAAGTGTCAGTTTATGGAATTGACATTTTTAGAGCTGTTGAAGGCCAACTTAAGGAGGAGGATCTTCTCCTCGAATAGCTTTGTATTTTGCCATGTCTTCTGGGAACACCTTTGTCAGTTCTTGAATTAACAGACTTTTAAATTTCTGGAAAGAGAAAAAAAATGTGTATACATCATCTGCATCATTTATTTAGACGTCATCAAGCAATCTTACCTGAGGAACAGAATTGTTCGTCTACAACACAGTTCTACATTTCAGTGACCTACCAGAACAGTGTCCAAAAAACCTCCAAAACAAAACACAACACCCAAAGAAATTTATGTTCACACAATACACAGAATATGCTAAAGTGAAATGTGCTAGGAAAGCACTAGGCAAACTAAAATGCTTTTAATTTCCCATAAATGAACTAGCAATGTCACCTAAGAAATAAAAAAATAGTTGTCTAAGTCTCCAGTAAACTCTGGTGCATCAATAACTGTCTGACCTTATTAAGCAAAGCTAATAAAGGACTCTTGATTTCATATGGAATTCTCTCCAATAAGGAACTCATACCTGGCTTAGAAATACATAAGTCTTCCTACAACTTTTACAAGCACAGAGCATGTCTAAAGTAAGAGAAGCTTAAAACATATGGACACATGTTTACATTCCGTAGCACAAATTGGCATCTTCCACATTGAGTTCAGGCAAAGCACGTTCCTTTCTCACAGTCTCGCAAAGTCCTTTCTCCAATCTCACTAAACTTCCTTTTCTGATTTTATTTTTCAGCAACAATTCCAGCAGTTAAACAGTACAGCAGAATGCTTAGGTTCATACTACATGAAAGTACAAGTTCAGAAAACCCTAAACACTGGCATACATTTTAAGTCATTTTACAAAGATTAATTCATGCTTATATAGCACATTTGACATTTTTAATACTCTAAGATCCATTCAAGCCTGGAAAAATACTTTTTGTTTTACTTATCTCTAAACTTACACACATCACAGTTATGGATCTGTACTGGTGTGAGGCATTCATTAGTATTCAAAACGAAAACAAGTGTAGTGCTACATACACCTTTAGCCAAAATAAAATCATAGCAACACCTGCATCTCCAATCGTGGGGTGAATTACAAGTTTCCTTTCCAGAACAGGCTTTATTAGCATCAGTTAAGATACAGGGATGCAGAGCAATCCCTAATGCAAATCACCTAATACGGGAATTCAATAACTGCACAAGTGAAAAACCCCCACATATTTACAGAAAAGTAAAAACTTATCAAATACATTATTACATTAGTACTTCAATTATTACTGGTTTACCTTCATTGTGTCAATTTTTCCTTTTACTTGCTCATTTTTGGCCAAAGCTCGCTCTAGACATTCTTTAGTGTAAAGCTGAGGATTGCGGCCTTGATCTATGTATCTGAAAATAGAAAATATACTACCTCAATCATCATATTCCAACTAGGATGTTCTCTAAGGTACAAAATTATTCACCTTAATGTCTTTTTGTAACTACTATTATCCGAAACATTCGTTTTAAAAAACACAGTTCAACTCAGCCATCTTCAAAATACAGCTCAAGAAGGACTAGGTCATGGCCAGCAAACAGTTGTCTTGGTACACTGTTTTAAATCTTTGTTTCAAAAAAGCCTGAAGCTTTGAAAAAGGTATTAAAATCAAACAAAAATACAACTATCCAGCTCCTCACAGGCAATAAGCACACATGAATGAAAAAAATTAGTCCTTTTCCAAGCAACTAAAAGAGCACTAACCATAAAGTAGTTTAGTTAGTACACAGCGAGCCATAATCCCATAGGAATCAGGCACCCGGCAATTCAAGGACAAGGAGGGAGTGTACGTACCATAGTAAAGAATAAAAAGTAACTCACTTGTATTGGCAAACATATAAGTGTATTTTTGCTTTGCAATGTAAGTGCCAGACAAAGGGAAATTCTATCAATGAATAACGAAAAAACATTTAAGATTGTAAGCTCAGATTTACGGATAGAGTGAAAGCCCAGCTGAAAAAAAGTCCTGTATAGGCAGTAATACCCTATAGGAAACCAGTGACATTTGGACTTACAAGAAATGCTAGGCAGTTAACTTCTCAGCTATACTGTAAATCATGGAATAATGTAAAAGCTGTCTTGTACAGCTCTCTCTCTCTACATTCACGATTTTGATTGTCATGTTGTAATTCTCTGCCACCAAGAAGGTTGCCAGTACTGAAACTAAACACCCAAGTCCTGGCCTAATTTGTTTTTACCTGAAACTTCACATCCTGATTCTAACCTAGCAGAAAAGTATGTTTCCACAATGAAAGTTTGCTTACTGAATAACTAGATTTGTCAAAATCTGTATTACTGCCTACATATGTGAAGTTAATATAAATTGAAGATAAAAAATAAAGAGATCTGAAAGCAGATGTATAATTTATCACTTCTCTCACCCTTCCTCCTTCTCACAGGCTAAAGGTACTTGTCACCTTCTTCTGCCTGCTCACATTCTCGTGAGGCATTCAGAAGGTGTTTAAGAAACCAGCAGCCCTCCGTGAAAATATCCACCCTGCAAAGACACGCTACCTCCAGTCACACCCACCACAGCACCCTCTCCCCCTGCGACACAGTTACTTACTCAAAAACTTCCAAGGGCACGCTGATATCGTGAAGCTGCTGCCGGCACTTGTCGATATCCTGCAAACCCGTCACCATGAAATTCCTGCAAGGAAAAAGAGAGTCGGTTTTAGCCAAAAAAAGGGGCGTTCCGCGCTAAACCTAACCGCGGCTGCCAGGCAGCGACACGAAACCCAGCGAAGAAGACTTCTTATCTCCCTGCCGCTGCTTCAACGTTTGGCTACGGGGGAAGGGAGACAGATCCGCCGGCCAGGGCCTCCCTGAGGCACCAGGGCTGGGGATAAGAGGGGGGCGGCGGCAAGGGCCCCGCGGCCTGCCCTGGCCTGGCGAGGAAGAGGGGCAGCGAGCGCAGCGGCGAAACCCCTCCTCACAATTTCTGGTTGAGCCCAGCCTGGCTGCTGGGCTGGAAGTCGCTGACGATAATGCCGAGCTGCCGGATGTTCTCCACGAACTTCTCCAGGTGCTCCTCCAGGGAGTCGAACTTCTCCGCCATGGCCATGGCTCCCCGCTTCCTCCCCCACCAACTTCCGGCCAGCCGCGCATGCGCAGGAGCAGGGAGGAGGGACGGCTGGGCTGGGCCCGCGTCATACCACGCCTCCAGCCTTAAGCCACGCCCCTCGACCGCAGACCACGCCCTCCCGTGATGCAAGCCACGCCCCCTCCGCATCCTCCCTCCCGCGGCGGGAGCGGGATCGGTGCGAGGCGGGAGGGCAGCGTGAGTCCGGTGTCTGAGAGCCCTTTTGGAATTCGGGGCAAAAATAAGATCCATGAGCCCTCATCCGCGTGTGCTTTGGGCACGTGATGGCAACTAACGAGGAGTATTTTTCTTACCCTGAAGGAGATCAATGCTAAATTATAATTAGCATCTTTTGTAAAGGCCAGATAATTGGGGTTTGACAATACAGATCATTCAGTAGCCCTCGGCACTGCTTTCCTTTCTTTTGTTGCCATATAACATCTCCAGGAATTTTTCCAGTAGATCCCGGTGGAGCAGGAAGCACACAATGTGATTAATAACACCGTGTTTGAAACGGTGACATTTGAAAACTCACTACTAATTGCTATGGCCTGCCAGATACGGACTGCTGCATCATAAAGTGCCTCTCTGATTGAATTCTCAAAGGTAGCGGCTTTCCTGCCAGTCCACTCCTACAAAACCACTATAATTGACTCTTTTTTTTTTTTTTGTCAATTATCTTTTTCACCATCCTCAACAAATATTGGCACATTGCTTATATTTTTAGACCATCATTTGGAATTTCTCTGCTTTTGAGCGGTTCCCCTTCCTGTGTTGCATAGACGTAAAATCGTTCCTCATTTTCAGACCTGTTCAAAACTTGCGTCTGGCTCCAATTTTCTTACCACCCCCACCCCGGCACCAGGGCTTGAACTCAAGTCCTGATCCATTCGCAGCGCAGGGCCCACTCCCTTCTTGGAAGCTTTTCAAAAATGTGGCTTCATACTTTTTCCCCTGCTGCCCTTTACTGTTAGGTGGAGCTGCGAGTATCCTATCACTTCACTGCATCCCGTCAAATTCCTCATTAAATTACTCGCCTCGCTATCCGCAGCTGCAAGCTGCTGCCTGCTGGTACAGGCTCTGGGTTAGGGATCATCTCTGTGAAGTCCTGAGCACAAAAGGACCTCACTCGTGGGTCAAGGTCACGCATGCAACTGCACAGATCTAAAGAGCAGATATATTTCTGCCTGTCTCGCTCCCTGTGTCTGATCAGTAGATGTGCTCAGCCCATGCCTGATCCCACTCACAAAGGGAGCCCTCAGACTTCCCTTTTATCTGGTAACAAAAATGCACATCCAGAGTTCAGGATACTTGGATTTCAATCTGTCTTTTTCTTATCCACAAGGATTAGAGCCTACAAAAAGCCTTGTCCTCAGAGGCTAAGATATATTTGGCAGTGGGGTCCATTAAGTATTGCCTGAGCAATAGGAAGGCAGGGTTTGGCATACCACACAAAAAGAGATGGAGAAACCAGTGACTGATTATCTGATAAGGGCTCATTCCCACCTGTCTTATATCTGCTAATTATGAGTGTTTTTCTAAACTGTGTAAGAAATAGATGCCATAACACACAGAGGTTCATTTGATAAAAACCACAATAGAATTATCTGGGGAATGACAAAATATGAGTCTATATTAAATAATACGGCTATCATTTTCCCTGTAGGAAGATTATCTGACATGCTTAAATTCCCGTGGCACATCACAATAACTGTATGTTTTATAAATAGCTTATTTCTAGTATGTCTGTTTTCAGCTATATCTGAGAAGATCAGTCCAGTAATGTCAGCAGATAAGAATCTGATGTTTTGATTCAAAATGAAGGATTTGAATGGATGTTTGAAATAAGAACTAAACTAAAATACATGATATTCAAAATATTCAATCAACATATTTAATGTATTTTATGCATTTGTAGCTATAACTTCCGACTGTTTCTGTTCCACAATGAGAACTATCAAAATCAGCAATTCTTAATTTCTTGGATGCATCTTTTTATTAGGGTTTTTTTTTTCCATTTATGATATCAATGACAACAACAAAAATGTAAAAAACTGTCTAATGGTCAGTTCCTGTTCTGGGTTACCATGCTACTTCAGTAGCAGAAAGTTGGATCTTTGCTAAATATAAAGCACTTTTCAGGAGTTTATAAGATTAAGTATGCTAACCCAAAATTACAAAGCAAGTGACTGTAAAAAACACTAATTATTAAGGAAAATATAGTACTGTGCAAATGTGAAATTGTAAAAACAATCCTAGGCTGCAAAACGCTATTAATCAGTTCTAGGTCTTGGCAAGTGTTGTCATCCTATGATAAAATAAATCCATTGTCTACTGATCAGCAGTTGCTGACCAACCTGTTTCCACAGTTGGCAGAACATTCTCTGGACAGTCCCTGGAAGTGCCAGGATGATGAGATTTTAAGACAAGTACTTTGCACTGATCACATGAGAGATGTTGGTGTGAGGAACAGAATAGCTTTTTCTAATATTTGGGAAGGAAGAATGTAGAGCACGGTGCATTTACCAGCTTAGATCTGAATATGAGGAACAGGGCGGTGAATTTTGCAAAAACAGTCTAAATACATGTGATTGTGTCAGACGTGGCTCTGCAGGCACAAGAGGTTGGGATTCGAACAAAAGAGTTACTGTATATCCATCTTTGCTTATGGGAAACACATTCAGCAGAAGTATGGAGGAGAATAACTTGCTTTAAATTCAGGAACAAAAATGGGCTTTGAGGTACTGTTAAAACTTCCTCTCCTTCCGCTTTGTGGGAAAGCCTTTGGCTGTTGGAACTGAGCAAACATGACTTCTAGCTTGCTTGTGATGACTGAAATCTGATAGATGTCCACTACCACATCTAACTCAGGTGAAGTATCTGACAGAAAAAAATAATGGAAGTTGAACATCAAATGTAGAGATATCCAGCTCGTCTTAAATCTATGTTTACTAGGCTGGTTAGGTTAGATTAATGAATTTTGTTAGATAAATGTGTACAGTGCTTTTAAGACTACATTACCAGTTGTAAAATTTTTCTGATGATCACCAACTTGGGCACTGTTTTCCTGCTCAGGGAAAAAAAAAATGCAAAACAGAGAAAATTGTGTTCTAATGAAAGAGAAAGAGAAAAAGAGAAAGAGAAAGAGAGTCTGACAAATAACTCAATCGATCAGTAGGTACATAGAGACAGAAAAATTTAGAAAGAAAATTTCATGGTTCATGATGTAAGTAACCATATTGCACTTCTACCCTGATTTCCATGCAGAGAATGGGCAATTACTGGTTTGTAAGCTGGACATCTGCACTGGGCAATTAAGTAGGGTTTGTAATACAGGATGGAATGAGAGGCCATGTGGATCAATATGACCCATTTTTGAAGAGTAGCACAGATTACGTAAAAGAAAATCCCATTTTGCAAACCTCTAATGAATTTTGCAAGGCGTCAGCAAGCATGTAGAAAAGAGGGATCTAGTTGATACAATCTGCTTGAATTTCCCATCAGCTTTTGGTAAAATCCTGAAATCCTTAACCAAAAGCATTTTAAGGAACTAAAGTGATGGAATAAGGGGAGAAATCCCAGACTGAATAAATAACTGATTGCCAGACAGGAAATGCAAGGCAGGGGCAAATATTTAATTCTTGCAGGGAAAAATCGTTCCCAGAGGAGTTCTACAGGGAACTGGGCTGAAAATTGTGCCCTTCAATATGTTTATAGACGACCCAGAGAAGAGATCAGATGGTGCAATGAGAAAATTGACTTATGAGAAAGTTATTTGGCAGAGTTAAGATGAATATATGTTGTAGGAAAGTGTAGAAGGACCTGAAAAGCTTGGTGGCTGGGCAACAAAGTGTCAGAAGAAATTCAGACAGATAATATGAAGCAATGCACATAGCAAGCAAAAAATTCCTAGTTTTACAGGAAAACTCATGGCCTTATGAGCATTACCATATAAGAGCAAGACTCAAGAATCGCAACAGAAAGTTCCATTAAAACATCAGCTCAGTGCTCAGCAGTGGTCAGAAGTCATATGGAGAGTTTGGAATTGTTAGGAAAGGAATTTGAGAACAAAATAGAAAATGTCACTGTGCTATTGCATAAATCCACCCCAACCTTGAATCCTGTGTGCAGTTCTGGTTCCCCAGAGTAGACCTGGAAAAGAGTCAGATGCCAAGATGACTGTAGATGTGAAACGGCTTCTGTACTACGGAAATATAAATAGGGACTTTTTAGCTTGAGAGAGAGCCCTCTGACGAAACCTACAACTGATACTTTACTGTATCTGCAGAGCCATGAATGGTCTGGAGCCTAGACTGTCTTCCAGCACAAAAACTAGGGGCCATCAAATTAAAGCCAAAACACAGAGACAGCTTCAAAACATGCAAAAAGAGGTGATTTTTGTCATGCAAGGTTTAGCAGGCTTATAAAATTACTTGCCAATGGATGCTATGGACAGCAAAAGCTTAGCTGGGCTGAAGGGGAAATGGGACAGCTGTTTGGTAGAGGGAGTTAGAGAGAGGTAGGTAAACCACACCTGGCTCAGGAAATCCCGTCAACCGAAGGTAGTCCAAGCACAGGAGAGTAGTCAGGAGTGGTCTCATAGACATTTTTCTTGACCTAACCCTTTAGCATTTCCTTCTGGTTACTGCTGAGCACAGAATAATGGCCCAGATGGAGTTTTTATCTGAATCCGTGTGGTTACTGTTTGACATCCTGCCTGCCTGAATTGCCAAAGAATGGCCTGCACCATGTAGGATGTAGACAGATTGTGTAGTGGTTTCTTACCAAGCAGAGCATAAAAGGGTTGATTTGAGACTGTTAAGCTGGCCTTCCGGTCTGAAAAAGCTCAGCTCTTTTTTTATTTGGTGGTATATATACTCTGGATAAATGGCTTTTCCAGTATAATATGACACAATGTGGGGTGTTTAATTACTGAAAGCGCTGGTATAGTCACTTTTTCTTCTCAGGAATATAAGAAGCGACAAATAATTCATCTGTTTGTCCATCTCTGGAACTGTGGTTCTCCTCCCAGCTCCTGTTTTCTGCTGCTGGCCAATAAAGTGGAAGAAGTGAATAAAGAAAACAAAACATACTGAGTTCCAATGATGTATGTTTTCTCTCCTTCTGTATTTTGCACTTTATGTCTTTGACTTTGTTACTGTTTCCTTCTGCGTGATTGTATCTAATGCACCCATCACTTCTTCCTCATTATGCAGACCCAGAAATGGAGGTTGAAATTTCAGGTCATTAACTGGGAGCATCACCTGACTAAGAATTCAATTTTACAAGCCAGCTACCTTTCTTTGTTTTAATTACAACAGGTGATAAGCAAAGAGAAACAGGGAAGGTAGATGTGAGCAGCACAGAAAATAGCATTTACCTGCTCTTGATACATCAGGCTGATAGTGTTTATGTTTAAGATGCTTTTCGACTGACTCAAAAGCATGCTGTGTTTTCACATTTTACTGCATAAATATAATGTGATACAATAAAATAAACAATTTTTTTAAAATTCCATTATTCAGATGAATAAGAGGTATAATCATAGTTTCCATACAGATTTGGTATTTAGCAACTTGCTTTTTAATGACTTGAAAT
Source organism: Numenius arquata (assembly GCF_964106895.1). Taxonomy (NCBI): domain Eukaryota; kingdom Metazoa; phylum Chordata; class Aves; order Charadriiformes; family Scolopacidae; genus Numenius; species Numenius arquata. The sequence goes on from NC_133579.1 coordinate 44,498,348, forward strand.
AATACATGTCTTACCACAAATTAGCAGGATGATGCATTTATACATCATGGCTGGATCACAGTCTTACTGAAATCATCCAAATTTATTTATCTAAGAAGCAGCAGGATCAGGATTGTGTTCATACAATAATTTTTGCTCTTCCAAGTCCTGTAGATTTTGAGATGTTCTGGGACCTGATCCAAAGATAGCTGAGCCCCATGAGACTCTTTCTATTGACGGTAAAGGATATTGGATGACAGAGTCTGTTCTCACAACGCTGGCTCCAAGGAGGTCAGCAAGACACAGCAAAGGACTTACATAAATGTTTCAGGACAGGAATATTATTTCCATAGTGTTGTGACAATTGATCTAGATCCGTAACACTGAAAACTTTTGTTTCATAGTTCCCTTAATATCCTATAAAGAATTCATTCTTAATTTCGTTTTTTAAAAATATGCTGAGAAATCAATAGAATTATCTGGTTTTTTCCCCTGGAGTGTTAATCTTATTTATCAGACTCAGTATATATTGCATCCATATTGCTGCCATATGTCATTTAAAGCAAAATTATGATCTATTCTTCTGAAATGCAGAGTTGCTTTCAATATTTATCAAGTACCTTAATGTAATTTTTTTTCCACAGGTATGAGAAATACATATATATATTGTGCTTTTAGAAAAATAATCTTTTCACTATATAATACCAAGAGGTAAGACTATTTTGTCTATTTCTGCCTTTTTTTTTTTTTTTTTGCTTTTATTTTTTGTTCTGTAACTCGGAAGAACTATTGCATTGTATTTAAAGCTGATACTTTTTTCATTACCAGAGATGCAGGAAAGAAGGCATAGGAATACCCCAGGCCATAAGATTTACTGAGACTCCCAGACCACATGTATGCTAGCAAATGAAATGGACCTGGGACCATTCTCCAGCACTGAGTCCAGCTGGCATGGAGCAGCCCTTGTTTGCATTCCAACTCCTGAAATGGACCTAAAAGAATGACGGTGGACCAGACGAAAAGCTGGCTGGGTACCTTTGTAACAGTTTCACGGCGTGGATGCCTGTGTCCCTGCATTTGTGGCCCTTCCCTGGCACTTTTAGTTTTTCTAAGGTAGACAGATTATTCATGGTTGTCACGGTCCTTCAGAAAATCAGAAAAGTTACATAGCATTCACAATTATGCTTTCACAATTATATAGTGAAAAGTGTTTGAACAACCAAGCTGCATGGAGCCATGGTTACAGCCAGTATGGAGCTATTGGCACAGTTACGCTGGGGCTGGGAGTAGTCCTGGGGCTTGTATGGATATCATGCAGGAGAGGCTGGAACTAGCAAGCTCTCCAGGGTTCAGCCTGATCAACGTGAAGGGTCTCATGTTTACTAGAACGGCCTGCAAGCTGCCTCCAGTTCAAACTGGGACTACCAGGTCTTCCAAGCTACTTCTGAACTGCTCAGATTCCAATCTGGCACAGTATATGAGGGCGCGGGCAGCTGTAGGCTGTGGGGGACTTCAGAACACAGCAGGGCAAACCTTCAGAATGCAGCAAGGCAAAAAAGGCTTGAACGTGTTAGTTCCCTTAGTCCATCCTGTCATGTGGACACTTTGGACGCAATTATAGCCAGTGGGCTCTCTAAGATACCTTATCATGGAGGTAGGCATTCCTGCCTGAAAGGCACTATGAAACAGGCAGGCATTGACCTAAAAACTCTCTTTCTACTATTCTTTGGTGGGGTTCAAGTAACTCTTCCATTTTAAACTCATTCTTCACACTATTCTGTGTTCATATCCCACCCTCTTTACAATCTGCCTGCATTGCTGGGAAAGATACCTTACTGTTCATGTCCAGCATCCAGTCTTCAAATAGGTTTTACTTACAGAAGACTCTAATTTATAGCTATCGATTCTTCCCACACCTCTGTCTAACTGATGAAGAAATGCTTTATTGTCCAGTTAGTTTAGTTCTGAAATATCTATTCTGTGCTTTAATCAAATAATTGAATCATCTCTCAGACTTCTATATGATAAATTAAACACACTGAACTTTTTACATCACTTTCTTTAATTACTTTCAGCTTTTTCAGTGTTTCTATTTTTTTCAGTATCATCAGAAAAGGGAAGATGACCTGTACATCGAAATGTGGTATGGGTCTCTGCAGAGGTATTGATCCCTGTTCTCCCACGTCTTGCACTGCTCATGTATCCCTTCCTGTTGATGCATTGCAGGACTGCAACACTCCGCCACAAGATTCAACGGGAATCTTGTGCTGATCCAGTACAGTATGACCCCTAATTTCCTTTAAATTTTACTGCTATAGGGAATATAGTCTCCAGTTACATGAACTTGCATGATTTTCTCCAGGTAAGATGACTTTGCAAATTGCTTTTATTAAAATGCGTTTATTTTACAAACACAACTGTTCAGTTTACTCCCTCCACACTATTTATCACTCCACTGGCCTTTCTGTACACTCTTTCATTTGCAATTTTATATTTACCTCCAGATCATCAATACAAATATTAAATCATGCCAGTAGCAATCCCCCGAGGAATTCTGATGTTAATATTGCCAAATAAAATCTTTCTCAGGAGCAGCCCCTGGAGATGATCATCTAGTCTGCCACACTGCTCCCAAAAGTGATTTCAGAGCGATTGGACCAGCCTGATGTGAGATGAATTCTAGGTAAAGTCTGGCATAAAGGATTGCTCCGGGGTCTTCTTTTTACAAACTATATATGGATGAGGTTGTGTCAGATTTGCCTTTCTCAGCATACTAGTTCAAAACTATCCCAACAGGCCTCATGTCCCTTGTGTCTCCACAAGCCCCGCCTCAGGCCATACCACATACAACCTTATCATCTGCTTATGAAAACATAATTTTCAGGGGAATTCAGCGTCCTTCACTTTCCAAGAGGGCAGCTGTAGTAGCACAGGCTCTCAGAGTGCTTTCTGTACTATGAAGGCTGAAAAGATAGATAGAGCAGGAAATGCCCTCTCTTCTGATGACCATCTGACAGACCACATAGCTTGGCTTCTCTCTGTGTCTACTGCTTCCTTTCTGATCCCCAGCACAGGTCTTTAGACAAAACCTCAGGGCGCTGCCACGTCCACTCCTCTGGGGAATGCCTGGTGGCCCTCCTGCCTCATCATTTCTTCTGTGATGTGGTTTCGGTAAGTTCAAGCAAAACACCTCTGAAGCAAACCATGGTCTAGAGATGGAGGTGTTGGAATGAGTCTCGTGGCAAGATTTGTAAGGATGGGTGCAGGTAGATTAAGACCCAGTTTAAACCACTACCTGTCTCTGGGGCTATGGCTATATGCCATCAAAGTGAAGTAAACATGTTGCACTTGGCAGTCCTCCTCCCCACTAGAAAATGCCTGTACATGTTTGGCAGTGGGTGCGAGGAGACCAAGCTGGGAAGCTGGTAGAGTGGTCCGGCCTTGGAGAAGGAAAGAAGTTATTTTCAGGGTGCAGGCTCTGTCTTCTACTTCCCCTGATCTTCTGTAGTCACAGTGAGAATGACATGAGTTCACCCATGCAGTCACAATGGTGCTGGGCTTGCCATGTTCCTCCCAGCCTGGGCCTCCTTGTGAGCCAAGCCCCACACTAGGCATTAGCTCCCAGATCCTGCTATGTGGGTCAATGGGTGGATGCCTCTCAGAGGCTGGCATGGGAAGCTGAGGCAAAAAGTTGTTTGGCCCAAGGGAAAGCAGGCAAAAGCCAGAAATTACAGTAACAGTTTTCAAGAGACTATCTGTCTTACATAAGAGGGGTACTGGTTTTATGAGGGTTCATGGAAGATTGTGCATCTTGTATGTGATTGGTGTCATAGAGGTACAGAGACAGAGTCTAGGAGTAGAGAAAAGGGAAAGGAAGCCTCTCTTATGCTGGATTATTGCTGCTATGCTGTTGAGCATTGGTTTGGCATCAGATGTGTTCATGTGGCCTCTCTGGCTCTGGCAGCCCAAGAAATGGTAGTACCAGGCTTGGCATTACAAGCGGCAGAAGCACACCTAGCAACAACAACAAAAAAACCCCATCTGAAATGGCCAACCAGCATTTTTGCGTAAGGGGCAATGGAATATAAAGACCACATTGGGGGCTTGCTGGGTGTCACCACCTCATGAATGGCTGGGCAAATGAATGTGCTACAGAGATTGCAGATGTTCAGAGTTCAGTCTACCCATGTATCTGAAAATGGAAGCAACGCCTGGTACAGCATAGATACACTCAGAGATCATGAAGGCTAATGTCAATGGGTGAGAAAAAGAGCTTGGCCTCACTGGAAAAGAAAGACTGAGGCATCATAAATCAGGCAAACTGTGAAGGCAGTAGCATTGCATGTGATTCTGCTGTGATAGCCAGCTATGACTCAGTGGTTGTATTTAGAACAAGCACTATTCATCACCACTGTTGTATTTGTGGTTTAGGTCTACAACAGACCTAATTTAATCTGCTATGAAGGCATGTCTTAAACCCAAGAAGATTCTCTGTTTCTATTTCCCATGTCTTAGTCTGGAAACTAGGATGTCCAGGGTCATCCATCCTGTCTCGGACATCCAGATGAAGCAGAATTCTTTAGAAAACACAGTTACTGATTTCTTCTAATATAGTTAATTGCAACATATTAACTTTTACAGGAACAACCAAGTATGAACCAGCCAGGTGAGATCTGCTGTACAGCTGTCCCAATCCTGGCGAACACCTTCTAAAGAGCACAGCAGCCCAGTGACTGTGGTACTGTTGTCCCAAAGTACCTCCTGGTGCTTCCAGGACTCAGGCACAGGTTTACTCCTACTGTCCTTTTGTAGACGACGTTGCAGGAGAAAGTGCGTGTTGTTGCTAAACCTAATAGAGAGAAGCCTCCATCTTTTGGCTTGCTAACAACAGACCTAGCAGCTGATCTACAGCTACGTACACAGTTTCTGATAATCCAGGATCTCTGGGGGCATCTTCATGTGTACAGAGAGGGTAAGAAAGGACCACTGGCCTGCACTGGTCCCATAGGAGGAGCAAAAGCCCTTCTCTTACAACATCTATGACCGCAGCCACAGAGCGACAGAAGAACCTTCATCAGACCACCAAACCATTTGTTCTCTGCATGGTATGTGACAGCGCTCACTACATTCCTCCTTACATTGGCCCTACAGAAGGAGCAGAGAAGCACGTAAGGAACTGCCATTTCTACTTCTGAAATACAAAGGAGCTGCCACCCCAAAATGTATTTCTGGAACCTAAGTGGTGAAGCACATGAATGTCATCTAAACATAAAAAGGACAGGGTTGTGCGTCTGATGCTATGAATTCAGTATGCTTGCTGTTCTAGCTAGCATTTAGCAAGCCATGCCCATGCTGACTGTGAATGCTGCCATTAATTGGTCCTGTTAACATAATACAGATCTTATCTTTTGTCAAATTCCAAAATGTACTTTGGGCTGGAGCAGTGTATCTGTCACTTTCTGTAGATGTGACCTCCTTCAGGGCCTACTTGTCTTCCTGGGACTTCTTTGAGTAAGCTACGTATTCATCTCTCCAGCCAAGGACCAGTGAACTACCAGCTGGTGGCAGCAGCAGCTTCTCCAAGATCAGGCTGTGAGGACTTGATCACAGTTCCGGGCGACAGTGTATGACAGTGTATGTTAATACACACTCCTCACTTTTAAGGAATTGAGCCATTGCCAGTAATTGTGCAACTAATCTAACTATTTTTAAATATTTTACCTTTTCTACCTTTGTGACCCCCTTTTAACATTTTCCATAGTGGCTTAGGATTTATAATTGGCATTGAGAAACACAAAGCTAAAGCATGTCTCATTTCTCAGGATTACTGACCATATCTTCCATTTGTGTATGAGTGCAAGAATTTTAAAATATCCATGTGTATATGTGATTCTTCTGACACAGAATTCCATGATTCAGAATTCCGGGATGCAAATCTATTTTAGTCAGTAATCAGCAATACATGAAGGTGAATACCATGAACATAAAAAGCCTCTCCTGAACATCTCCAGCGCTGTGCAGGCTTAAAAAGCAGACAACTGTATTCTCCAGGGATATTGTTTACCTCGCTCATTCTCAAAAGCTGTTGCTGTGATATAATGGCTATTGATTTACATCATTTATTCATTTACTCAGGTATCCTTTGCATTTACCTGGGCTTATCATCATCCATGGAGAGCAGGTTACCTCAAGCCTTTTGTTTATCTAACTTGGTGAAAGAGATTAGAAATGCCAGATGGACATCCAATACTGAGAGGAAGGTAACTTTGGAGGATGTGTCAACAGTAACGTAGGGACCGCGCATGCACCTCTACAGGCTTTTACATTCCAGGAGTGAACATTTTTGTGTTTTTCTTCCTCCATGATATTTGCTGATGGAAATGCCTTTCCTCTGAATATCCTTTTAAAAATAAGTGATGCTGTCACTTTGGAGGATGAAAGGAGGCAGGCAAATAATGAATAGTCAAAGGTGCCCAGAGATACTAGTAAGCATTGGGACAACCCAGTCAGATAAAGGAGGGAGAGAGGAATAAATAGCTTGCTTGCTGAAAGTGTCTGTTTGCAGGTTTACAAAGAATTTGCTAATTAAAACTCCATTTGATTCTAGGAGAGAGTCTATGTCCCATGCTATAAAGGAAATCAATGGTGCCTAAAAAGCTGATCTAGATAAATGGCCCTTTTAGAATTCCAGGTCCAGAGGCTGGACACATAAACCCTAAGCTTTCAATGTCACCTATAACAATCTATCTATCTGCAGACCTGCAGAGAAAGGCAAAAAAGACCAGCAGAGGACAAATTATGCATCAAGAGGAATAAAATAAAATCTTCCCTAACTCCAGTGGAAGCCCTGAGGCATGGAATTATTATAAGTATAATGCAAATTGACAGTGATCTAATCTATTTTCTCACACATTTGGGGATACTGACACATCAGATGCCCAGGGACTCATAATATAAGCTTAATTTTCTATCTTCAGGCATTTTCCTGTTCTATTGTGTTGTACAATTATGTCCATAAGCTTCTCAGGCTCCATTCTACAAGACTGAAAGCTACTGCTTCCAGTCCTCAGAAGAGTATTTGAGCCCTTCATTCATCAGATAGTTGGAAGCCTTTAGATTTCCAGTCCAAATGTATTCAGGATTACTCACTGCACAGCCATTTGATCATGTGATGAAGTCAATATCCCTCTCTGACATTTACTTCTCAAATATATTTATACAGTGTTACCACACCCACATTCAGTCTTTGCTGGGCTATACTAAACAGGACAAGATCTTCTAGTTCTCCTTAGAAGATGTGCATTTTGTTCCCCTGATCATCCTAGAAAGGCTCCTTTGCACTTTTTCAATTTAAGCAACGTTTTCTAACATGCTCAGGTCTTAGAATTCTGCTGCACTTAAATGCAAGCAAACAATATGCCTCTGAGCTTTTTGCTGAGCCCCAAGTAACTCCTTTTTTTTGCAAACTCAGTAAAAATGAGAAAATCACCAGCCAATATTATCCTGTTAGGAAAAAAAAAACTCATACCACCTTCCTGGTAGCCCCAAACAACACCAAATTGGTATTGCAACAGGAGTTCAGAGCTGTGAATCTCCAATCTAGGGGCAGGTGCCTCTCTACTGCAGAAGAGTCTGAGATGCCCTTCATCTGCTGCAGTCTGCTCTGTGTGAAGCTGAGGATTGTTGCTGGACCTGAACTTTGAACACTGTCCTGTTCCACTCATCAGTGTGCAATGGCTAAGCCTGAAAGCAGCTCTCCAGCTAAATATGTAGGAGAAATATCTGCCAGAGGTCAGTCTGTTTTTCATACCCAGATGCCCTTTTACCTCCCTGATTCTGGAATCATTGCATCACTCTAAGATGTCTTTACTACTGTAAGCGGATCAACCTGTCCTGCTCCATAGGAGGGCTGTGTCTGGGAAATTGCAGACTAGTTCAGTTTGACTCCTGCACCTGGCAAACTGGTGAGAACATATAATAATGAGTAGAGTTAATAGATAGGTTTCTACTATGTAAGATACTACGGAAGAAGAATTGATGAGGAATCTGTAAAGAGAAATCACGGGCCAAACTTTTCAGCCTTTTTTGTCAGTCAATGAATATGTGGACAAGGACAGTCTAGATGATACAGGAGGAGTCTCCCCTGCAAGCTGTTCTATTCCCTGTTTTGCTTCAAGGCCCTAGACTTGCAGCCATCCACAGTCCATCCTGGACTAACCAACTAATTCCCTTCCTGAGGAAGCCTGGGTATGAAAAAGAGGAGTTCATTACAGCTTTTTAAGCCTGCAGACAGTACAGACACAGACTGTACCAGATTTCACGACTTGCAGCACAACCAGAGCAATCCCCTGTCACAGCAGAACACCATTTGTCCAGGCACACCTATTGCACCTTCCGTGTTACTGAAACAGCTTTCTCATCACTTCCATCTTTAATCTCGTACTGTTTTACAAAACAATGTCACAAAGCCACCAAGGGGCTGCTTGGCTCTGGTCTCCCTTTGCAGAGACCTTGCTCTTTTTTATGGCTCCACCGCTGGGTAGATACCTCAGCAGTTATGTGAGACAGGTAAATAACTTTCATCATGTTAAATTTATGATAGCGGCTGCTGTTACCAACTGTCACAGGAGCACCATGCAGAGACCTTTCAGTTTAAAACATTAATGTAGCCAACACAAAGGTTCAAGTTGCTAATTGGCATTCTAGTTCGGTTCAGCACATGTGCCCCCTCCATCCTATCTTGCACTAGATATTCAACCAGGGACAGCCACCGAACGCCTTGCTCTGCATGACCGCCCGCCAGGACTGAAGCTGCAGGTGAAGTTTCTGTGGAAGCGAGTCGGTTACCCCGTTTTTGATGAAAATACAATGCATCCTGCAGATAGCTTTCAAGAAACCCTACCGGTTTTCTCTGGGGCTGTTTACAGAAGCGCAACAGTCCTTTTCCAGCACAGGCCACTCTTCAAAACCACAGAAGAGAGTGTTTTAGGCCACTGCTGGTGAAAGGGGTGTGTTTGCTTGGGGAAGGTTTTATGGAACATAATGCTGCTATATGCACATGCCACCCATTGCTTTACATCCTCTGCACAACAGATGTGATCATGCTTTGGGTCTTGCCTTCACTACTACCCAATTCAAAGCACTTATTGCATTTATTCTCTTTTCCAGTCTCTGAAGGTAAAAAGGGCTGTGGGGACAGAGATTTGGGAATCAGCTTTTCTTTCCTGTCCCAGGAGGATGGACCTATGGGGTCTGGAGGGGAGCAGGGACAGGACAGATTTATCTGCTGTGCTGAAGAAACAAAGATTGTCACATCATTCACAACACAAAAAATACAGAAATGCACACACGTATACAAATATATGCATATGCATGTACTCATATCTATTTCTCAACCATGTTTACATATCATGTATTTACTCTGAGGGTGGTGAGGCATTGGAACAGGTTGCCCAGAGAAGCTGTGGATGCCCCATCCCTGGAGGTGTTCAAGGCCAGGCTGGATGGGGCTTTGAGCAACCTGCTCTAGTGGGAGGTGTCCCTGCCCATGGCAGGGGGGTTGGAACTCGATGATCTTTAAGGTCCCTTCCAACCTGAACCATTCTATGATTCTATGATCCGGTTTTATAGGTATATGCTTTATACGTGTTTAGGTGGGTAGATGTATGCACAGTGAACACATATACGCAGATGCAGTTAAACGCACTTATGTCCTTACACACGACCATACAGTTTTTATGTACCTGCATCGCACACGTTCTATATACTTGTGCACTAACCTCGAGGTATGACGGTGTATCATTTTCCGGCCGGGCGAGCCATGACACACACACGCACACACACCTGTCCGCGCGCAATCCCGACCCACGCACCCGCGGGTCTTTCCCGGGCTGGAGGCCACCAGCCCCCCCCTCCGAGGTCCGCCCGCTCGCCCCTCCCCGCTGTCGGTCACCGCCCCCGCGCTGCCGCAGCGCGGAGCAGGGCGGAGCGGAGCGGGCCGGCCGGGCGGCGGCGCTGCGGGACGGGACCCCCCCCCCCGCCCCCCAGCCTCGGCCGCCCGCCCGCCCCCGCCGAGGCCCGCAGCGGCGGTGCCGCCGGGCGCGTAGGCAGCGCGGAGCGGTGGGGGCTGCGGCGGGGCTGCCCCGGGCGGCCCCTCTCCCCTCGCCGCAGCCGAACAAAGGGCCGGAGCGCTTCTCCGCCGCCGCTGCGGGAGAACGCGGGGGTAGGGGCTGCCGCTGCCGGCCTCTCCCCCCACACCCCCCCCCCCCGCCTCCCCGGGGGGAGGCGCCCGGCGCGGCGTGGGGACCGGCCCGCCGGGGAGCCGCCGGGGATTGGCTCGGCCGCCTGCGAGCCGAAGGTGCTGGGGGAAGCCATCTGCAGCGCAGGCGATTTCGCCCGCTCTGCGTGGTGGGAAGGGAGAGGGGGGGCTCTCCCTCGCGGGTGTGTTTAGGTTTTGAGGGGTTTTTTCCTTTTTTTTTTTTTTCTCTTTCCCATTTTCACGGGATCATGGCCACGGCAGCGGGGCCGTGATGTCGCCGGGAGCAGCCCCCGTGCTGCAATGCTGCCCGCAGCAGCCCTAGCGAGGGGAGGCGTTTGAGCGGCGGCCGGCGGCCGCACATCCTCCCCGCGGCGCCGCCGCCTTTCTCTTCCCGCCGCCCGCACCGGCGGGAGAGGGGCCTCGCCGAGCGCCCAGCGCCGTCCCCTCCTCCTACCCCCGAACAGCAAACCCGCCGCGCCGGGCTTTAAATTAATAATAATAATTATTATTATTAAAAAAAAAAAAAAACCCAAACAAAAAACAAACAACCCACCGACCCATAAAGGCGAGAGGGAGAGCGGAGCCGCGCACAACATGGCCACTCTGCTGCGGAAAATCGGGCTGATCCGGCTGCACAACCGGGACACGGAGGACCCCAAGCACCACCACCACCACCGCAGCAGCAGCAGCCAGCAGGGCTCCTCGCTCAGGGGCAGGGGCAACCAGAAGAACAGCAGCAACAAGCCGCAGCCGCAGGGCCCCCCCGGGGGCGGCGGCGGCGGCTGCAGCAGCAGCAGCAGCGAGAGCAGCCCCGGGGGCCACAAGAACAAGAAGGCGCCGGAGCTCGCCAAGCAGCCCCCGCAGCCGCGCTCGGGAGGCGGCAGGGAGAAGCCGCGGGAGGCGGCTAGGGAGCCCGCCGCCGGTAAGGAGGCGGCGCAGCGGCCCGGTCCCGGCCCCGGCTCCGGTTGCGGGTCGGGGCCGGCGCCGCTAGTGCCGCTGCCGTCGGGGTCGGGTCCGCTGGCTCCCGCCGGCCGGCAGCAGCACTGCACGCAGGTGCGGACCCGGCGGCTGATGAAGGAGCTGCAGGACATCGCCCGGCTCAGCGACCGCTTCATCTCGGTGGAGCTGGTGGACGAGAGCCTTTTCGACTGGAACGTGAAGCTGCACCAGGTGGACAAGGACTCGGTGCTGTGGCAGGACATGAAGGAGACCAACACGGAGTACATCCTGCTCAACCTCACCTTCCCCGACAACTTCCCCTTCTCGCCACCCTTCATGAGGGTGCTCAGCCCCCGCCTGGAGAACGGCTATGTCCTCGACGGCGGAGCCATCTGCATGGAGCTGCTCACCCCCCGCGGCTGGTCCAGCGCCTACACCGTGGAGGCTGTCATGAGGCAGTTTGCGGCCAGCCTGGTCAAGGGGCAGGTAGGGCGTCCGTGGGCTCTCACTCTGTGTTTGTGTGGCTGGGGGAGGGTGTGTGTTTGGATGGGAACCCTGAAGGGCAGCGGGTCAAGCCCTGCCTGTGGCTGACCTTGGCCAGGCCAGGGTGGCAGGTCTGCCCCAAGGACCTGGTGTTGCTGGTGGGAAGGAGGCAGGGGCACACGTGTTCTGTTCTGGTGTCTCTTCTCGGGCAGGTGCAACGGAGGTACGGGGCAGCTTGGAGGAATAAGGAGCACGTGCATCCATCGTGTCCTCATGCGTGTCTTTTGTCCCTGTGCTTGGCTCTGCTGCATGTGGCACTGTGATGTTGTGCCTGTTGCCTCCGAGGGGCACCTACTGCACCCCAAAACCAAAGGGGCTCTTCAGGCTCCAGTGGGGTTTGGGATTTGAGCCTTCCGCCTCCTGCCCTTCACCTTCACTCGTCGGCCATACTTGCTGGTCTCTGTGTGAAGTGCTGCTGCTGGCGTAGGGCGCGATGCTGGAGCCGCTGCCCCCAGGTCTTTGTCTGGCACTGTCCTGCGTAGCGTCCCTCGGGAGGACAAGAGGCGACCCCAGGTTTGGGGCTTGGCACGCAGGGCAGTGGTGTGGCGTGGGGTCACACCTGGAACTGCTGTCTGAGCTGCCGGCAAAGTTGGGCTGGTTTAAAAATCTCACTGCCTGAGAGGAACACGTAATTTTGGGTACGTACTGCAGTTTTGCAGCAGCTAAAAGGTTGCTGCCAGCTCTCTTCTCCGGAGGAGGTGCCTGGTTCCCCCGGCAGAGGATTTCGTCTGAGCTGAATCAATGCTTTTTTTTTTTTTTTTCCTTTCTCTCTCTCCAGCAGAATATCCTTACAAGTATTTCATAAGCTGTTTTTAATAAATGGTTAAATACTGCTGGTGAAACTCATAGCCACCCCTTTATGGTTATTGTAGTGGGCAATATACACATGGCTGTGACAGGGTGATTTTCATGTTCGCTTCCTGAATGCCCTTGAACCCAGGGGACATGCACAGGTCCACATCTGTCAGTAAATGATGCTAAATAACTTCTCAAATTCATATATTGGCAAAGAGGGGAGGGGAAGAGTAAATAATAACATATTTTTCATTTGCTTAAAAATGAGGTTACTCCTGTTTGCTTCTATGGAACTGCTTGCTTGAGTAGAAGTAAAGGCTTGGTTTCTCTTAAGACTGAAAATTATTTTTGATTATTTAATGGACTCTTGTAAGTGACTTTATTTCTGTTTGATTTAGGCCTGCTGCTCCCTTTTTAATCAGATGTTTTTTTTCTCTGCACTTCATTTGAAGAGGTCAAGTTTCCTAGGTCACCTTGGGATATAAAAAACATCTACCAGAAAAAAACAGAGCCTTAATTTACATTCAGCCTGGGATATGTTGAAGTTTTTTTGCTACTCCTACTTCATCTCACTGTCTGTTAACCCATCTCTTTTTATAGAGATCATAGTTCTCATTTTAAACAAGGATTTAGAAGGACAATGCTGAATTCTCTCAATTTTTTTAATAATTCAGTATCTTTTTTCAGTATTGAATGTTGAATGTAAAAGGGTTAAATTAAGATTTATTTGGATCATAAAATGGCTCAGTGAAGAAAAGCACTAAATTGTTTTATTAGTTAAATATTAAGCTATATAATCTGACAATTTTCTTCCCTAAACCACTTAAGAGATTTCCAGAAAGTAGTAGTGATTTCTGATAACAGAGGTTATTTATGTGTGCATCATTGGTAAACACATTTAAAATGCGGGAGTTTCAGTAACATTCTTCCAGAAGTTTACAAAGTTAATTATAAAAAAAAAAAAAAAAAAAAAGAGAATGCATATGGGATAAAAAAAAAAAAGCAGAAATAAATTGCTGCCAGTAACTTAGTAGTTAAGTAGGTGTAACCTGCACATTTCAATCTCTCGGTTCGTTCATTCCGAGTGGGAAGGTTAATAGGTAATACTGAAAATAAATTTAATGGCTGGGTTGCAGAGGTGCAGCCCGTGATGGGTTGCCAGCCGGTCATCGTAGCCGGGCTCCTCGTCACAGGAGCCACGTTTCTGTCATCGCTCTCCCCTCCTTATGTAACCTCAGCTCCATTGCATAATAGGGCTCAAAATACGACATCCATCCCTCTTTGGTTTTTCATTTTACAGGCAATCTACTTTTCACCCTAGTACTTTTTTTTTCCCAAATGGAAATAGAGCCTCCGAGGCGCTGCGTTTCCCGGCGGTGCGGGGCTGGTTTCGGGTGACTCCTGCCGTGCTGTGGGGTGGCCTCGGTGCCCGCGAGGAGCCATCCTGAACAAATAGCCATGGCTTACACCAGGTTAATTGTGTAATCTTGGTAAGCAGCCTGCACCTTGCAATAGCATGGAATATTCAGCACGCTTGCTGTTACTCAGGGAGGCTGGATGGGTGAGGTCTGTTCTTCACCGCCTCAAAACGAGCCTGTGGGAGCAAATGGCGGCAGCCACGAGGCCGGGCGGGAGATGGGACCTTCCAGAGAAATGTCACCCCTTCTCAGCGCCATCGTTTAGCGTGAAATCCTTGTGAATACTCGAGCCTGTGACGCATCCGAAAGCGCAGCTCGTCGGCGCGGGTGCCGGTGTGAGTAGGCAGGACTGAAATTCCCGCCAGCCTACGTTCCTCCTTTTGGCAATCTGCGTGATAAACCCGAGGTGGCTGATTTCATTCAACGTTTCTCATCAGTCCCGTTTTGCCGAGCTAACTGTAACCCTGCTGTTCTCTGCCGGTTCTTTGGAGAGAACTGCAGCGCTTCTTGGGTCCGCTGTTTGGCAGAGCTACTAGTAACCTATGACATATACCACGTCCTTATTTTTTGATGAAGTGATCAAAAAGTAGACAAAACTAGCACTGAAAATACATCTTGGGCAGTCAAGATTCTTGATAAATTCAGATTATTTTTTTAATTAATTTCACAGACCTTTTAGCAGAGTAAAAGAAAAATCGAGAGAAGTCATTCTGACATCTCACAGGTGAAACATTTCACTCGGGAGTTATGTCCATAAGGAGACAAAAGTGTGCAACACAGAAATTAAGAGATAGCACTTTTCCGCTACTTTTCAGTATTGCCCTTGTATGTGGGGAAACCTGGGTCCAGGTTCCCAAACCTGAGCATGTCTCCCAGGGGCTGGATTTTAAAGTAGGGTGGCTGTTCGTCCATATTGTACCAAGCAGGAACCATACGCCTCAGGTGACCTCGCTTGAGAGATGTTCTGCTTTACGGGATGCATAGCCTTGCTTCCTATCACAAATCTAGTATTGCATTTTTAGATATTTTTTTTCTGGAAAAAAAAAAAAGTTTTAAATGGAAGATAGACATTTTTTGTTTGAATGAAACAATTCAACAGTACTAAACTATGCTTTTTTTTTCTTTCCAGTTTTCAAGGGGAAAAAAAAAAGTTAATTAACAAACAAGTTGGGGTTTGTTTGGTTGGTTGCTTCAGCTATTCAGCTGAGAAAATCAATTATTCACACAGCTCTAGTCAGTATCTTGAGGGGAATTCTCAGTACATCAAAGACATAAGACTGTTTATCTGTCTGGGATCCAGAAT
The DNA here is from genome assembly GCF_964106895.1 of Numenius arquata. NCBI lineage: Eukaryota > Metazoa > Chordata > Aves > Charadriiformes > Scolopacidae > Numenius > Numenius arquata. The sequence goes on from NC_133579.1 coordinate 44,513,583, forward strand.
CTTATTTTAAAAAACTTGGTGTTGTCCTTAACTCAACTGTAGCCTTGGTTTTAAGGGGATGACTTTGTACTTGCTTCCTGCAGAGTCAGCTGCTCGCTGGCTCCCATTGTCATGGGTGAAAGCTTGGCCCTGCCGAGCGGGTGAAATGGTAGCCCACTGGGGAGCTGGGGTGTCAGCCAAGGAGGTGGAGTCATGCTAACAAAATAATTTAAATACCAGTTGTTTGTTGTCCTTGAGGCAACTGTTCAACATGCCTGTCTAGGCAGAGCCTCCTATGGCTGACTGTCTGTTCAGGCTGTGGAAGTTGCCCATTGAGCGTTATGCCTTCCTAGCAGCACCCTTTAGGATGGTTTATTGATAATTTAAGAGAGATATTTAAAAAACACAGAATCACGGAATGGTAGGGATTGGAAGGGACCTCTAGAGATTTTTTTAGTCCAACCCCCCTGCCAAAGCAGGTTCACTTCGAGCAGGTTGCACAGCGTCATATCCAGGTGGCTTTTGAATATCTCTAGCAAAGGAGAGCCCACAACCTCTCTGGGCAGCCTGTTCCAGTGCTCTGCCACCCTCAAAGTGAAGAAGTTTTTCCTCATGTTCAGATGGAATTTCCTGTGTTCCAGGAGTTTGTGCCTGTTGCCTCTTGTCCTGTCGCTGGGCACCCCTGAGAAGAGCCTGACCCCATCCTCTTGACACCTGCCTTTTAGACATTTAACAGCATTGATGAAGTCCTCTCTCAGTCTTCTCTTCTCCAGGCTAAACAGACCCAGGTCTCTCAGCCTTTCCTCATAAGAGACATGCTCCAGTCCCTTGATCATCTTCACAGCCCTCTGCTGGACTCTCTTCAGTAGTTCCTTGTCTTTCTTGAACTGGGGAGCCCAGAACTGGACACAGTACTCCAGATGTGGCCTCACCAGGGTAGAGTGGAGGGGGAGGATGACCTCCCTCGACCTGCTGGCCACGCTCTTTTTAATGCATTCCAGGAGACCATTGGCCTTCTTGGCCACAAGGACACATTGCTGCCTCATGGTCAACTTGTCCACCAAAAATTGAGACTGTTGCTGTCTGCTTCCTGATAACAGTGCCATTGTCACAATAATATTCATAACTAGAGGAAAGAAGGGGGAACAGTGTTGGTCATAGGAGAGTGGTGCAACAGCAGGAGGTTCACCATGACTCTCCATGAATAACACACAGAGCTGAGGCAGCACCCATGTTTCAGGGAGGAGTCATCTTCTCTCTCATTTGAAAACATGGCGGATGATATGGTCTCAAATGAAAAGGAGCAGACTTTGTCCAAAAGTGGAAGAGGATAACCAGGATGTTTCTCACTGGAAAGGAATGTTTTGATGCTGGTTTGATGGAAGTTTGAGAGAGGACAAAACTATGCATGCCAGTGTCCAAATAATGCATCAGGATTTTTTGTTTGTTTGTTTTAAGAACAAGTAATACAGCTGCACCTGATGCCTTGAAGACTTTGGGCTTAAGCTTGTAGTAGTGCTGACCAGTAGCAGCTTTGTCCTCCTTTTTATGAGCTCCTTGTTCTCTGGAGGCTGGGGACAGGACTGCCAGCCAAAGGCAGCTTTCAGGTAACTAGTGACTCTGCAGATCATGTCTTGGAAAAGTTCTTTGTTTTGAGGAAAATACTCCCTTATTCTTCCAGTGAATAGGAGGAGCATAAAAGTTTTGTCAGGACATACTAAAATAGAAACGGGGAACCTGTAGTTACAAGTACTCTTGCTGTGGTAGACTTCTGTATAATGATTTAAGTCAAAAATGAATATTATTTGTAATTAAGACTTCATTTTCTATAGGAAAATTTCCTGAATTCAAATAAAAGTTGATGGTATATAGTACTTTCATCCCTTGCATTGTAACATTAGAAATACCTCAGTGGAATCCCGTTAGTTTGCTTCAAGAGGTACGTGCCTTGCATGACCATTGGACTGCTGTATCTTTCCATTTTAAAAATACAAGTATCCCAGCTGACTTGAAACAGGAGAAACAGGCTTATTTTATGAAAAACAGATACAGAAGGTGGCAGTTAATCATAGTCTAAATTACTCCCTCTTCATCCTTTCAAGCAAAAGTATGAGTGAGCAGATAGCAGATGGGACTTATATGGTGTCCAGGAGGTCAGCAGGCTCCAGGTCTTTCAAATATGTATAGCATAAATTAATTGCAAATCCATGGATTTTCATACTCCAGATGCTGGGTTTGAGGACTGCAGCCATGAATAAATCAGCTAATCTCAAAGGCTGCAGAAACGTATAGAGAACACAGTGGTCTCTGAATTATTTGGAGCCGTTGTACTCTATTAGGGCCTTACAACATAAAACCAGCTCGCTTTTTGCTTTCGATTAGTTGCCTACGCAAATGATGCCAGTTATCATCAAGGGAAGAAATGTTGCTTTAGGGCCATGGTTGAATAACACATCGACTCATGTACAAAGATTGCAGAGGAGACAAAGAATGTATTACGGGCCTTGTTCCCTGTGAAAAGGTATAAATGCTGGGCCAAAGAGGTAATAAAGAATATTGTTTAGCAACAGAGGAAAATCAGATATATTGGCCTGCTAAGGTTTCTCTTTTATTGCATTTCAGATTTTCAAGCTGGAGTTTAAGTGGGAGCATATATATTTGCTATGTTGAGATGCTGGGACTGATGAATGGGCTGGAAAAAATATTGCTCGTGTGTACTCTGATATATTGCTGTTCTGACTATCCACTATTATTATGCAAATATATTCTACTGAGAGGAATGAAGACACAGGGATTCCAACTCATTGAAGTAGGAGGCTGTTTTAATTCTTTTAAAAAGCAGGGAGAACATAATCCCCATTTTACCCCTTCAAAGCATAAGAAGGAAAATTTTAAAATATTTTCAACTATCATCTTTATTGTTAAAATAGCCATCAAATAAGTTAAATCACTAAATTGAAACAAATCGCTTATTTTAAAACATGCTTTTATGGTAGGTAGAACTAATTCTTCCTGGCAATACTTGGCTGATCTCTTAAATAAGAATTTAAAAATTGCCGCTTTGGACCCTTAAAAAATTGAATTTTCTCAAAAGAGTAAGATTCTTCCTCCCTGAATTGTAAAAAAAGACCTCATTTTCCTCAGTGAAAGTGTTCAAATAGATAGAGAGAACTGTGTAGCATTTGGGTGTTTTGTCAGATACTTTGTTGAAGAATTGTATTTTTTCAAATAACCCATTTTCTATTGTGAGGAAGATTTACTCTTCCTTATACGGGCTAGCCTTGAAAATATGCAGGTGCCCAGGGATTTCCATGCATGACTGGAGACTTCTAGATTGAAGATTTCTAACTCCACAGTAATTCTTGTCCTCGTATTGCGGGAGTCTTATTGCCAGGCGTGATGCGAGGCATGTCCCCCGAGTGGGCGTCTGCTCTCACAAAGTGGGATGTTGGTTAAGTAACGTAATATTGGCTGCGTTTCTTTTTCCCGTCTCAGCTCCCTAAGCTGCTGAGAGTCAGTGAAGATCTCTTCCTTTCCTTGATGTATTCAGTCCTTCACGTGCAGTTTCCAGTTTACAAATTATCTTCTCCTGTTACTGTCAAGAAAGGTAACGTTGACATTAGGCGTGAAAGGAGATGGGAGGATTGCCAGGTGCAATTACTCCATGGCTAAACAGGGAGAACTTCAGGGGCTGTGGTGGTTATGCTGTCTGAATGGCTCAAAATATATGTTAAATTTAATGTGCGTGGTTGTCTCGCTTGTAAATGGAATACCGGGGTTTCTGTTGAATATCATGGTATTTTTGGAAAGCATGTGGCTTGGGGCTGGTCTGAGTCATACTCCACAGAGTCATTTCTCGAGGGTGCTGAGCACTCCGCGGTGTTGGTCTTAATTACCGCTGTTTCCAACCAGAGTTAGAGTCGATCCTGGAAGTTGCAGGACAAGCTGCACGGGAAGGACATGGTACTGTTACCAGTGAAACCAGCACTGTGCTGGAAATGGAAAGGGCATAAGCTAGGGAGAAGCATAGGTGTGCTTTGATGAAAATGAATTTGCAGTCCCTCTTGGTCTGCATGAAACAGGTAAGTGGGCACCACACTTAAGACATTCAGGTGATTCCCCTTCTGAAACAGGATCAGGGTGCCAGTCTGATTCGCCCCATTCCAGTTAAAAGTCAAACTGGGGAGCGGTACATTAAGTGTGCCCATCCTCAGCCATGTGTGGCAGATACATGCCTGCCTTGTGCAGGGTCTGTCCTTGGGAAACGTCTTTTTATCTGCTTCATGATTTCGTGCACGTTGTTAAAATCAATGATCCTCATTGATTTAATCCTCGTCTGCACAGGCTCGCCAAAACCCCTGGAACTTCTGCAGTGACTCCTTGATAGAGTTACAAGTCAGTCACAATCCCAAATCTGCATTCAAAGACAATTTATAAATAAACCTGAGGAAGGAAGACTAAGCCTGCGTTATGAAATGGCCTGGAGCTCAGATGCTTCTCATAGCCAGGCTTTATGAGCTGTGGAATGGCTGGATATTCCTTCTGTTTCTAGGTTTGTGTTGCAAATGGCAACAAACCCCCAGCTGCAGTAAGAAGTTTAACGCTTATTTCCATAATACATGCCCATAAAAGAACCTAAAGCAGAGGAAACTGATGTTAGTACTTTTTCAAATTTTCTGTGAATTTCTGTAAATGTCAAATTTTCTGTACATTTGACAAGATTATTTCTATTAAAATATACTGCGTATTGAAGTGTTTTATAATATTGGGGGGGGAAGGGGGGGCGGGGAGGAGGACAGAGGACATTTCACAGTTAGAGCACTTAGGCTGAGGAAAGATTATCTTATCTGAGTTTGTCTTCCAGGTCTTCAGGTGCAGTAATGGGCAAGTCATATCACTTCACTATGTTCCTCTTTTCCACCTGTGAAGTGCAGATAATCCTCTTTCCAAAGGTCATTTGAGGATACGTACTTGGGACAGTCAGAAGCGGGGGCTCTATGAGTAGATGTCCATGTGCATCAGTATGAAACTTATCATAGCACAGCGATTGACACGTTTGTATAAATAGCAGGGGAAAAGGCACATCGCCTTGTGACTCTAATCTTATCGAATTGTGTCTTAACTCAATTAAACATTCCCAGATATGGTCTACTTTTTACTCCTGTGGTTTTTTTAGCAATTTTGGGAAATGTGGAGATAGACATTGTTGTCTGGGCTGTAGCTCCTTTGTCTTTACAACCTGTCATAAAGGATGCTTTGCTTTGCTTTGGTGGGTTTTATATCTGTGGCAGTCTTTAACTTGGGTAACTTCAGTTTCCTGATGTGGAGGACCTGTGGGCTGATGCAAAGAGGGGCTGTCATGCTCCCAGCCTTTTCACCGGGACTTGCCCTCAGTAACTCTCCTGGTACCCTGATTCCACAGAGAGGTGGTCCAAGGAGCTCACCAACAGAGAAAACAACCCTTTGTCATTTGGACTAGCAGGTGTCCATTTGACAGAAGGGGACAGGGACCGTCTCTTTTGATGGAAGCCCACCATGTGGTGGATGAGAAGCTGAACATAAGCCAGCAATGCGTGCTGGCAGCCCAGAAAGCCAACCACATCCTGGGCTGCATCAAAAGAAGCGTGGCCAGCAGGTCAAGGGAGGTAATTCTGCCTCTCTACTCCGCTCTGGTGAGACCCCACCTGGAGTACTGGATCCAACTCTGGCGTCCTCAACACAGGAAAGACATAGACCTGTTGGAACGAGTCCAGTGGAGGGCCACGAAGATGATCAGAGGGCTGGAGCACCTCTCCTATGAGGACAGGCTGAGAGAGTTGGGGTTGTTCAGCTTCGAGAAGGAAGGCTCCAGGGAGACCTTATAGCAGCCTTCCAGTACCTGAAGGGGGCCCACGAGAGAGATGGGGAAGGGACTCTATCAGGGATTAGGGCGATAGGGCGAGGGGTAGTGGTTATAAACTGAAAGAGGGTAGATTTAGATTAGATATCAGGAAGAAATTTTTCACTATGAGGGTAGTAAGACACTGGCCCAGGTTGCCCAGAGAAGCTGTGGATGCCCCATCCCTGGAGGTGTTCAAGGCCAGGCTGGATGGGGCTTTGAGCAACCTGGTCTAGTGGGAGGCATCCCTGCCCATGGCAGGGGATTGGAACTCGATGATCTTTAAGGTCCTTTCCAACCCGAATCATTCTATGATTCTATATTCATTTTGTAAGATGGCACCTTTGGCCCTGGAAGTGCAAGAGGCACCTTCGAAGAATGTGGTCGGCTGTCAAAATTTTCTCGGTCTTTTGCCAACACAGAGTTTGTCCCACCTATAAAATGCAAGAAGGGAGTTTCTTTCCTTAGGGAAAGGCAAGGAAAAGCAGTGCAGTGCTCTGGAGCTGTCAAACAGGGATGGGGGCTGTAAGTGTTTGTATCGATTAGGAGCTACTTGCACCAGGCTGCACACAGACGAGTGAGTGTTAATAATTACTCAGCTGGAGCTCAGATTTCTTTTTCCTGGACAAAGAACAGTCCCAGACACTCCCAGAAGGAGCAATTTATAGGATGCTTTAAAACTGGAGCTTGCCGAGTCCAAAGCTTACTTCTTTGTATGGATTATTCTTAAAAAGGAGACAAAACAGGTGTGGAAATACTGCTTTGGAAATTACACATTTGCAGGAAAACATCCCATTTTTAATTTACGTTTACTGCAACGTTAACAGAATTTGTCTGCGTCATTTTCTATACTGCTTTATTTTAGCTATGGCTAATAATTATATATAGTGCAATGTAAACTGTGTGCAGTTTTTGAGACATGATTAACTGTGCCTCATCAGTACATGAAGGAAAAAAATTATAAACCATGTAATTGGGAGAAGAGACTGTGTATATTGCACTCCAGTGATGATGTTGTGACACATGGCACTCATTGCACAGAGAGCAAGACAGTAGCTCACTTTAGCATTGCTCCACTTCTGAATGCTTCTCTAAAGCCAGGGGAAATATTTTGCTCTAAAAACTTGTTTAAATATTCTAGAATAGGACTGGTTCAGGCTTAAGCACTGTATTCCTCTGTTACTTATCAGAAAAGATTGGAGTATGTTTGCATAGTTTGAACAGTTGAGGCCCAAAGCCTTCAGTCGCTGGCACGTTAGTGGAACGTGTCACGTACTAGAGGCTCATAGTGTGCTCCAGCTCTTACAAGAATTCCAGGTTTTGTATGATCCGAGGAGAAGCCTGGGACAACAGATTTGGAAAATGAGCATATCCTTGTGGGTCTACTTCCTTGTCCTTGGAGGGATCACCACAGATGCAGTCTGTGGCATGGTGACTACCTGCAGTCACCATGTACCTCTCTAAACCTTTGCTTGTTTTCTGTCTCGACATTTACCTAGAAGTGGGTCACTAGAGCCTGTTATAGAGATCTCTTAGGAGATGAAGGAAGAAAATGAAGCTGTACCCATGCACCCTTATGCTGCTTTAAATGACGGGCCACCTTTAGCCCCATGTGCAGAAGGCAGGTATGGTTTGCCCTCGGAAGACCAACCTTGAGTTCTTTGCATCTCCAGGAATGCAGGGCTGAGGAGTCTGTGTTAAGACCAGCGCTAACGACGTGAAGGCTTGCCTGCTTCTCAGTCTATTAGCTGTGTGCTGTTCGCAATGAATGCAACTTGTTGTTAACCGGTCCAGGAGAGAAAGTCTGGATGGGCCTGAAGGGTTTGCTGTGGCATCTCTGAGACCCCGTAGCACAGGGGCTTGCGCTGTTTCCAGAATAACCTCAGTCCTGTGAGGGCCGGTGACTGCGTACAATAAATCTCTGAAAAGAATGGGACCTATTAACACAGGGACTTGTGTCAGGAGAGGACTGAGCCCAGCCTTGAAGGATTCAGGACCTGGCTACGCAGTGCCACAGCTGACCTGTGTTGGCAGTTCAGCTCCAAGTGTCTAAGTTGAACTTAGAGACCTCCATAGGTCCCTTCCGTCCAGCACTTCAGTGATTATATGATCCTGTGAAAGGCTGGCCACCGTTATGTAGTCCTGTCCTTCCATGTAGTGCCAAAATTGGTATGACATGAAAGCACACCTGATGCTGTGTGCTATGCCAAAACTGATGGGTTTTGGTCTGGGACCTACTATAGCTGATTTGATGAGAGAGAGAAATCCCTTCATTGCTTCCAAAGAAATCCCTCAAGGCCATCCTGATTCGGGAAATACCAGAAGAAATGTCAGGACTGTTTTTCATGATACACAGGCCAGACGTGGGCAGATACATGGTTGTCGTGGGATTACAGGGTTAAAGAGCCTCAGGCTTCATATTTGATATCTCTGTGCAGGACTTAACTCTGTCTTCGGAGCACTTCATGACATGGTGGTGTTAGGGAAGAAAAGATATGGCACATTGCTGATAGTGATACTGAAGGACTTTAAAACGCTATTAGATGTTGAGTTGAATATTTTTGAGGATGTGCTTCAGTGTCACACAGCCTTCTCAAGGGAGGGACATGCTGATGCGTTGATGATTGTGGAAGAACGTGGAAGCCTACTGCAGCATCACTGAGAAGCAGAAAAGCTCCCAGATTTCCCACAGTGGTCTGTAAATGTGGGTGCCAAATCACATGTGAGATAGACACGTGATCTTTTGCTGAAGATGGTGGGAGGAAGATGGTCTTTTGCTGAAGATGGTGGGAGGGAGCGGTCCCTTGGTACGGCCAGGATCCTGAGAAGGCTGCCCACAGCAGACTCTGCTCCAGGAGGTCTTTCTCCTAACAGTTACCAGGGTTATAGACTGGATCCTTACCAGCTGGTTGTTCAAACTCATTAGTTTGGGCCAAGAGTAGATGAATGGCTTGCAATTGCTCACCATGCTATGCAAACCGGCGCAGTAGGAGCACAAGTGGGTGAGGAGGCTGAATGCAGCACATGTGCCCGTGCATTTCAGCATGGCTGGGTAAACCAGTTGGATGCTGTGGCATTACTTTCACCTTTCATATGTTTCTAAGCTTGTTAAAATTATATCTTGATAAGTACATGAAGTCACAGCAGATGGCAAAATCTGAAATGTTCTCTCCAACTCCTTATTTTAATTAGGTTTTCAGTTATCCCTTTATGAAAAGCGCTCTGTGAGTGTCTGAAAGTATTGCAACTATTTAAATAAGCTCCTGGTGCGACTTCTCAGAGCTAAAGTCGACATTAATGTCGTTAAGAAAGGCTTTATTGGGTTTTATCTGTGGTTTTTAGTCTTTTGTGTAATGTTTTGATCTTGGTCAGGTACCAGCTTGATATATTTTCTTGATTTGGTGCTGGACACATGGAAACATTGGCTGTGCAGATGATCTGTATTCCTTACCACGGCAGCAGTGACGTGCGCGGTTTAGAGATTAGTCAAAATGCAGTTGTGTGTGGTTGAGCTGTGGCCAGCGCTGTATTTGCGTACTGTATTTATCATATTTACGGAATGCAGCAGCTCATAGTCTTCTGAGCAGAGTTAAAAAGGCTGCATGTTTAAGTAGCAGTCTGAAAATAAACTGTAGTCAGAGCTGGTAATGGTGCCTGTTAAAATGTTTGTTTGACACTTTCGTTTATAATTGTGTGCAAAATGCCATTTTTAGTTAAACTTGGAAGAGTTTTGTGGGAATAGCAAAAAGCTAAAAATCAAGACAGCAGATACTGCTCAGTATGCATCTGAACTGTTTACTAAAATTCCACCCCTCTTTCTTTTTACCTTAGGTTTACAGGAGGCACCAAAAAGGGAAACTTTCAGTCCACAAGGTTAAATTTTATCCAAATTATAAACACCTGGCAGGATATTTGTTAATAAGAGACAGTGCTAACCATGCCACCCTTAGTTTCTGTATAAACACAGAAATACATGGGCTACAGTCGGGTGGCATTAGCTGGTCTTTGATGATGCAGTTTACATACAACCTGCATATGGCACCAGAATGCGTTTTAGGAGTAGATTTAATGAACCGTTACATTCATAACAAAGAAGTATGAGAATAAACTCATGGAGCGATGTTCATTTTGTCTGCTGCGGCTCCAGCAAAATTTTAGAAGATGTGATGGTATTCACTGCGTTAATGCAACACCAAAGGATTCTTAGTTTCCCTGTTTGAAAGCAGTAAGTAGCTGGCAGTGCATATGAGCGATCACTGATCTCAGTGCAAAGATCCTATTGCTAGGTACAGATTAATATTAATAGTTTGATGAAGCTGGAGAAGACACGGATCATATTGTGCGAGGTGCTGTGCATGCAATTCAGAGAGGTATCAAAGCCTTAAATGATAAAAAATCAGGCGTGCGAGACAAGAGGTGGCAAATGGACCTAATCCAGAAGTTAAGCAGTAGGGTAGGTTTATATTTACTTTCAAAAATATTTAATTGATGAGATTTTAAGGACAGCATTTCCTGTGCTGGTTTCAACTTCTGTTGCACTTTGCTTTATCTTTTCCTATACTTCTCTAAGTATGCTTCCAACAAAAGCTCAGATTAGGAAGAAAATACAAAACATGTTTTGTAACAACAAAAATACTCCTGCAGGATCTGTAAGGCAATTAGTCAATGAGAATATGTTATGTTCCAGCACCCAACTGGCATAGCAATTCTTGAGAGAAGAGCAATATTAGACCTGGCAATCATGAGATTTTAAAAATATGTTACCTGGTTTTATTTAATTATTCCCTTTGTCAGAAGTAAAAAGGAACATTTCCTAAGAAAATTTATTACCAAGGTTAAATTAAGTACTATTGAGATCATCCTTATTTGGGAAATATTAATTGCCAGATTAGTATGGGGATAGAGAAAGTGTCTTGCTGTTTAGTCTATCAAAAGGTATTTAAAGAGGAAATAGGTTGCTAGTCTGGAAATGGCAACTAGGGAGAAAGGCGAGTAAAAGCATCAAAAGATAAAATAGCTATTTTTGTGAAAACCAAATGGGTATAAATTGGCTGTGAATAAATGGAGATGGGAATTAGAGGCTGTTCCTAATCTTTAGTTAAGGTAGGCTCTGAAAGAGAAGTCAAACTGCACAGAAAAATGACTTATTAAAATACAAAACACACTTTTGTGACAGCTTTCTAGAATTAAATTATTTGTCCATGCTACAGAGTAATCTTACTTATTTTAATCTGTAAAAGTAACTTCGATACTCTGAGGACAGAGTTTTTTTCTTCCCCCTCCTTTTTTTTTTCCCTTTTTTTCCCCTCCATATACCGAATTATTTTCTCAGTATTATTTGTTACATGTGATTATGAATTACAGTTTTTTAGGTTAAAATTCCAAATTGATGGTAAGATGTGAGGAAAAAGAGGAAACCTGATGCATCATTTTGAGCAAAGGAATGGAAAAAATTAGAACATACTAACTTGGTTCTTAATAATTGTAACACTGTAAATGGTATCTGCTCATAAATACCACTTATTCTAAAAAGGGTTTCAGTGTAGTCTATCAAACAGTTATAAAAATTACTAAACTTCTGTTTTGTGACAAATCCAATAGGCGTAAATACTTTAAAGGGTATTATTGCTGGAGAGTGGAATAAATCTGCAGCTAGATTTCTTTCTTGTGTCTCAGTTGGTAATTGACATGGACCAATGTGCAAAATAAGGTAAGCTATTAATAACTCAGTAGATGTCTTATGTTGCCAAACAAGGACTTGAAATTATATACTGCTGTGCATGTAGAGGTAATATTTAATTGCAAAGTAATAAGGATGGAGTATGTTTAATTGTCATTTATGATCAAACTTGTCATGAAGGAGTAATAAACAAATTAGAATTTCTTTTTATGTAGGTTGGAAGCAAGTTGGTTTTAATGTGATCCTGCCTTTAAGAAATGCCAGGGCTATTTGTTTCTCACGGGTCAGATGAGAAGAAGAACAGAGTGTGTTTCGTGGGATGGATGTAATTTTTAGTGACGTTCTGCGTTGGCAGCGGGGTGTCAGGGCTGAGATACAGTAGCTCTGAGACATATCGCACAGAAACACTCCACTTTTAGGATGGTTCTTCAGAATCGCCAACTCTGTGATATTCACACCTCGGACTATATTATAAGCGTGGCATCAAAATTGGCTTGAAACCTCTTTCTGTCTCCCCAGCCCCAAGCTGGTCCCTCGGCACTGGTACCAGCAGCCTGTCTCCTCCTCCAGCCATGGCCTCTGGCCCTCGGGGAGACCCTTCCTCTCCTGTGGCTGAAAGAAGGGGGATGCTCCCAAAACCCACCTGCCCCCATGAGCTGGTGGAAAGTGGCACCCTGCCATGCCGAGGTGCCATTTCTGTGGCATCCTTGCGGTCCCTGCCTGCCCAGGGCTGCACCCCTGACCCCACAGGGCAGGCATGAGGGTCTGCCCGCCAAATGCTTTATGGTGGAGGTCCCTTCATTAGCTTGCAGGGGTCCCTGCGCAGCAGAGAGGGAGGCGAGCCCTGCGGCACGGCCACAGCAGCAGCCGCCGCTGGTTGCTGCATGCAAGGCAGCGTGCCAGCACAGGGGCTCACTGGGAAGAAATAGCCTGGCAGATGTCTTTTTTTTTTTTTTTTTTCCCCTTTACTGCATGTAATTTTTAATCATCTCTAATAGTGTATTTGTCTGCCCCAGTTTGGGAACTCTGCTTTCTGGTACCCGTAAGTGAATGTCTTTTGGCTTGACGCATTGAAAAGTTAAGCTGCGGTTCCCAGCTGCGTGTTCACGTGTTTAATGAAGGTTTTCTTTTTTCATTTGGTGCAGGGCCGTATCTGCAGAAAAGCTGGCAAGTCAAAAAAGTCATTCAGTCGAAAGGAAGCTGAAGCAACGTTTAAGAGTTTGGTGAAGACCCATGAAAAATATGGGTGGGTGACCCCGCCTGTCTCTGATGGCTGATGTTACCAACCTGCACTTGACAAAAATGCCGAACATAAGTACTGTGACATCTCCTCAGTGCTGTACACCACCCATCCTTTTCTACTTCAGCTTCAGTTACATACCATGAATGTCAAGGAGACACCTAAGTTATTTATGAACAGATGTGTTTACAGAGGGAGAGGGAAAAAAAAATGCTGTGTAGGATTATATTTCAAGACTGGAGAATGGTCATCATTGAAGTCACCTGAGCGGATGCTGAGATTGCGTCATTTGCCCCCATACAGCCCACATTGTCTTCAGCTTCTTTCCATGACAGCAGCACCAAACAGCAGTACTGGAAAGTCTATCCATTACTGCTCAGTTCATTTAAATGTAAATGAAACAGTTAATATTTAATAGGGAAGCAGTGCATTGCAGGTACATGTTTGCTGTGCTGTTTATCTTTGTCTCCTAGCAGGTCAACATAACTTGAAGATTTGTCTTTATGTGGAACTGTGGTCTGCTGTGACTAAATTTAGACCTCATTTGTGCTCTATATATGACCTTTAATTCATAAATGAAACCGGAATTAAAATGCTGAAAGGTCCTAGTGTTGAAAAATTATTAAGTGGAATCACCCAACCGGTTACAATGTGCTATCTATGCTGATATTGTGATGTGCTGTTCAGAAATAAACCAGTGCAGTTAGCTGAAGGTTAGGTGGTTTTTTTAAACACATCCACACCTGGGCTTGGAGTGGTTGGTGGTAGCAGAACCATTATTACCCTGCCGGTACCTTCTGCAGTAGCATGTGGCCTGTCACTTCTTCAAAATGGCAAAACAAACAAATGGAAATGGACAAAGCAACCTTAAAAAAATACCTGCTTAATTTTAAAATGGTATGCCAGTAACAGAGTAAAAATTTTCAAGGCAAATGGAACAGTTTGTAAGATGATGTGCATGACTGGAATTTTCTTTTTTATTTTCACTCAATAGACATTGTATGTACTTAGAGCCCAGTATCTGAGAAAACCCACTGGTGTATATAAATGTCCTATTATTTAATCATTAAGATTTAAGTTTTCTGGTAAACATTGAAAAAAAAAAACAAACTTTCTAAGGGACTCCATAAAAGCTGAAGGTAATGTTTAGAATGGTATAAGAAAAGCATTAAAGATGTGGACTCCAAATGGAAAATCGTATTGAACACATGCTGAATAAAATCACCAGTATCGTTTCTGTTGCCTCAGGAATTCAATCATTTTGGCCAACTTTTGTTGTTTGTATTCAAAGTAATAGGTTTTCTACTGTGAAATTCTAGGCACTTTGTACATATAGCTGTTGTGGCGATATTTTGATTGAAAGCAGGACAGTATCAATTGTAAAGCTAATTTGAGGGGAGGGGGTGTTTTTGAAAACACTTTCCACTCTGTGGCTAATGCAAGAGCAAATCAAAATGGTTGACCAGTTTCTGTTTGTATTACAGCAACGGTGGACACTGTACAGAGAGTTTGGAGTTTGATTTAAAACTGCACACAGTGGAGGAGAACAAGAGAGGAAGGAAGAGAAGCAGCACAGCAGATACTTGTGCAAAAACTCTGCTCAGTTTATCCGTAGATGTTTTGCCAGTGTAGCTGTTTGTCAGCTAGAGAGGGAGAAAAATAATCAAAGCCTTCACCAAAATGGTTAGGCAGGTCAGAGCCACTCGGTTTTGTGGACATGGCTGGTTTCTTACACTTCTCATCTCCGCCAGCTGCCTCTTCTCTTTCTTCTCTGACCATTTGTGGTACCCACGTGGTGTGTCTTATCTCAGTTATAAATGGAAGTGTTTCATACCACAAATCTGCACAGACCTTACTGTGATTTATCTCACCCTGCTTTATATTTTGAGGCGATGCTGTAATCAATGTGTGTATATACTTTTCCCCTCAAACTGTGTATCAATTCTGTGCTTCCAGCAGCAGAATCTGTCTTTTGAGTGAGGAATAACATTTCGGGTGATTTATTTACTCAGTTTTATAAACATTTTTTTGCTGTCCTTTATGAAAGAGGAAACTAGTATGTTTAGTTAGGCATCAAATAATTGCTGATCCCTAGTGGGACTCCTTGAGAACATATAGGGGGATCTAGCACTGGAAAGCATAAGGTTTTTTATTTCCCTTCAGAAAAGCTCAGAAAAGCACTCATCAGCACAGTAAAATTATGTTAAAAGCCGTATGAAGGTATGGTAAGTCTTTGTGGGGGGATTATTTCTTTCTCTGCTGTTTTTTAACCTGCCTCTTTTTTTTCTGTCAGTGGGTTATTTTAAATCTTCCTGAGAACCGTATCTTTAATATTTAATTAAAGGGTTAGCTAAAAGGAACGTAGTGGGTGGATTGCTACCACTTCCCTCAAACCTACTTATTATGTGTCTTCTTAAGTGTGCTTTAAATAGTTATAGCAAACATCATTGCTAAAAATCACAGTTGCTTTCTGGCTGTAGGAGGTTCTCTGTATCACTCAGAGTCTTGGAGCAGTAGGAGAGGCAAATCAAAAAACCTGGAGTGCTTTGAAGCTGTAGCAGAAGGGGAGCAGAGCGCATGTGATAAGCTGCAGCAACCAATCGTGCAGGGAAGAAAGAAGGAAAAGTACACCGCATGAACTAGGGCAGGATGAAGTTGCTGCCGCACCAAAAATAAGACTGCTGCTATTAAAAAGAGAGTTTATAGCAGGAGCAGCCTGTGCTGGGGGAGATGCAGGAAAAAGGGGACAGCAGGGAGCACAGAAGCATTGTGCTTCTGACCAGGGAGGAAGGGAGATAGCTAGGAATGTAGTTAATTAAGAGAGTTAGAAAGAGGGTTGATTTATTTTAGGGAAAATTAGTTCATGGGGTTTGGCTAGCTGTATGCTAGACAGGTTCTACTTTCTCTGCAGCAAACAAGCCTAAAAAAAGTGAATGAGAAAATTAGGAAAGGAAAGGTGAGTGAGAGGAAGGAAGAGAGCAAGACCTGAGAGAGAAGTATGGGCTGGGGAGGATATAACTGGGCAGCTAAAACACAGGATGAAAAAAGTGAGGGATCAAAGGAGAACAGCACAGCACCAGAAAAAGCAACAAGGAGGGCTGGAGGACAGCAGTTTAGACAGGACCTACTGCAGGAGCTGATTGCAGACCTGCTCCAGGTGCTTTTCTGTTGAAGGAGCTTCAGTGAAAAAGATCCTGTAATGTTCTTTTTGTTTGTATCCTAGAAAGTGGTATGTGCTTCCTCCTTGCTCTGTCCTCCTTCTGGCAGCTGAGATCGATGTTAAGATTTGGAGCTGTGGTGTGGAACTCAAATCAGGCCATCGCCTCACTTCTGTGAGTGAGAACTGTCATTCCCAGATCCTAAACTTGATGAGGCCAAAATCAAAATAGGTTGTGCAGTCATCTGCTTTGTCAAACTTCCTCAATATCAAGTAAGTGGGAGGATTATTTTTTTTTTGCAGACACTAAACATCAATATTGCCCCTATATCCAGTCAAAAATCTCCTTAGGCCTTCTTGTAAAATGTAGCAGTCAGCAGAGGTGCTCCAGCTCTTATTAGACCCATTTTATCAGGAATATTATTTTCCACCTGCTGTCCCCAGAACAGATGATTAATTTGAAACTAACATCTGGGGAGGTGTGAAGTTGTATTAGGAAGTTACTTCCTGGCTTTTTTAGAATGTGTCCTTTTGGAGGACCTGCTTTGAGTCTGAAAAAGCTGCTTGACTGAATACAGGCATTGAACGAAGAAGGCTGTCTCTGAATACCTATACACTGAAAGATCTCCGCAAATAACAGAGATGATTATTTCTATGGGAATGTATTTCTGTGTCATAGAAATTAGTCCTAAAAGTTCAACAATCAGAAACTCAGCAAAGACCTCTTGAACTTGCCTTATTTTCTCTCCCAAAGGCAGCCTAAACTTCAGTCCCAAGTGCAAAGATAATAGGTAGGCTCGGTTTATTTGGTGCTATGACACTGTATTCTATAAAAAACGACTCTATTCTCCTTGTCCCAAGCAACACATAAGATCCTAAAATGGAGCTTCTTGCATAAATAGCAGGGCTGGGACAAAGCCTTTCTATTATAACAAATACATGTGATATGACTGTGTAATATATATACTTTTAGAAGACTCACTTAGAAAGAGATTCAGAGTTAGAGCTGCCAAGCAGTGATTGCTGCGATGGCCAGTGCTCTGATGTCTATGTATTTGCCATTCCACAGGAACTTGCAATAGAAAGAAATCTATTCTTGATAGACTGACTGTACAAAGAAAATACAGAGAACTAGCTGGCATTTGGGATTTAAGTCTCAGGGTTTTCTTTGCCACATTTTACTCTTTCGTTTGGTTTTTTTTTTTTTTTTTTCCCTAGATTTTCAGGCACAGACATGGAGCCACAGTGTCTTCGTTTTACACTAGCATTATGGCCAGTGTGGTTATTTACATGATTCCAATGAAGTAGTCTATTGTGAACACACTTCTTGTTGATGAATTTTTCTGGCAGTTTTTAGAACTGTCTTCCAGCTGAATGCCTGGGTGTGTAGCTCGGCTGATGTACTGAGGATTTACTTTTTAGGATTACATGGGCAGATGCGATACATTCTTAGGCATCTGAAAGCTTAGCTGAAATTATGTGGGGAGGCATATGCATAGAGTCAGTGTGAAAGATTGGTCTCTTCCATGCAGTAGGTAACTTCTGGTGAAGAAGTTTCCTGAAAGGAACTGTACTACAACCTGTACAAACAGAATTAAGCAGGCCAACCTGCTGCTACAATATAATTTTCCAGTTACACATCCCCTCCCTGACAAGCACCAACCAATATTAAATAGCCCACTACAGCTGTCACCTTTTGGAAGATGACAGTCAGTAGAGATGCCGAAGAAAAACTTCTGGGTATGTATCTCCTCCAGCCTTCCTGGGGCATTCCTGAGGGGAAGATGGAGCCCTGATTGAAGTGAAGGAGAGAGACTGAGAGGGCTGTGCACGTGTACTAACAGCACACATTGCCCTGAAAAATGCCAGCTGTAGGAAGCTGGGGGCAACAAGCCTCTGAGCCTACCTTGGCAATGTGTATCCTGTCTTGTATTCGTATAACGATCTCGCAAATACTTTAAAAACGCCCAGATTACTTGGATTGAGTGAAAGTGTTCAGTCCAGCTCCGACCCAAGTTGAGATTTGTGGAGCAGATGGGTTACTAAATACACACTGGAGGTTTTCCTGTTAAGTTAGTGACACATTTAAAGTTTTGCTTTGCTCGCTCTGAAGAATAAATTGTCTGCCAAACTAGGTCTGAAGACAAATAGGTTGAAAGTGAGTCACCTGCTATTATCAGCACAGCTGCACTGGAGAGGTGGTTTTATTTGTCTACATCAAAAGGTAGAGGTGAGGTACTGCAGCGAGAGCCACCAGTAGGACATTGTAAGAAGCTATAAAGACAGAGAGTTTGCCTCTCTGTTCCCCCAACCCTGTATTATCAACTACTTAATTGCATCCTCTTAAATGGACATTGTTCTGCTTTGTAAATTTTACCCTCCCTTTACATCCCTTCAAATTTTTACTCATATGCCAAGAAACCTTAAAACAAGACATGTAAACGTACATGCATTTCAATCTAGAAGCATGGAAATGCCATGCTGACACCTGTCAAATTTCACCACCGTCTTCCTCACATGAGTAAGTCTTGGACAAATCAGCGATGACGGTAGTTAACACAGAAATAGAAACTGTGTAATTTGGATGTTTGACTTAGTCCCTGATTGCTTTGTCTTTCAGTTTGATTGACTTCAGATGAGAACATCAAGCTAACAGCAGTGAAACTGTCATACTGTTGTTTATTTATAACAGTTCCTTTTGTTCATGCTGCTAAATAAGGTGGCAATAAATATTCATTTGCAGTTGTGTTTCACCAAGTGGGAATTCAGAGATAACTCCTCACACTCTGAAAACTTTGCATTTTGTACTTAGTGTTTGCCACCACACTTAGCATTCATTATCTTTTGCTGTCAAATATTCTTGTGTTTTCTTATTCAGTGACCTCACGCATTTTAAATTATTTGCGGTTTGCTATCAGAAGTATTGGAAGTATGTTACAGGTTCTCTTGGCAAAACTAGTGAAATGTAACTAAACCAAATCTAATTGTCTGTGTGATTTAGAGTAGTTCTTCACTTGCCATTTGCATTAACAAGATCCATACACTTTTACTAAAGATTTCCCTTCTGCAGTTGCTGAACAAAACCAAGACTTCAAATTCAGCACAAAAATCCATGCTGACATGGATTAGCATCAAACCATTTCTTCATTTATGCCAGCATTGTTTAGTTCTGAGAGTGTATGATAACGCTACAAACACAGGTAATGCCTTATACTAGATGAGATTGCTTTTATTATTTAATTATTACATAAATATAATTTTATAATGTATTAATAGAATTTATGATAATCCCACTAAATTGGGAGGGGCGAGATATCCTTGCAGGCAGGGCTCAGATTCAGAGGGGCTTGGACAAGCTGAAGGAATAGGCCAACGGGAACTTCGTGCAGTTTGACAATGACAGATGCTAAGCCCTCTGCTTTGAATGGAGCCACCCCATTCACCCGTGCAGGCTGGGGCTGTCTGGCCAGCTCACAGCTCTGCAGAAAAGAATTTGGAGGCCCAAGCGGACAGCAGATTTACAAAGGATCAACAGCGTGCCCTTGCCTTAATGAAGACTAGCCACATACTGGGCTGCAGTGGCAAAAGCATATCCAACTGGTGAAGGAAAGTGATTCTTTTCCTCTATTCACCACTTGTGAGTTGACATCTGGAGTACTGTGTCCAGTTTTGGCCCCCAAGAACACAGCACTTTTTGACAAATTGGAGGGAATCCAGCAGAGGGGCACCAAGATGGTTAGGGGTATGGAGCCTGTGTTGTGTGGGAAGAGGCTGAGAGAGCAGGTTCTCCTCAGCCTGGAAAAAGAAGGCTGAGATTCAGATGACTCCAGTCTTCCACTACCTAGAAAGGGATTACAGAGAAGATGGAGCCATACTTTTCTCTGAGATGAAGAGCCAAAGAGCAAGAGGCAGCAGACGCAAGTTGCAGCAAGCAAGGTCCCAGCTGGATGGGGGGGAAGAACCTCTTTACCACACAAGCAGGCGAGCACTAGAGTAAGTTTCCCAGAAATAATGGAATCTCCCTCATGGGAGATTTTTGGGACTCAACTTGGTAACGCCCCGAGTAACCTGATCCAGCTTTGAAGTTAGCCTTGTTTCAAACAGGAGTTTGGACTAGAGATCTCCATAGGTCTCTTCCAAAATAAATGTTTCTATGGTTCTATTATATTATTTATATTATAAATTTTGTTATTCAGAATTACAGGGGAAACCAACTTCATAGACAAAAATATGCCTGTAAAGCTCAACCTGATTCATAAAGCTGCCAACCTCCAGGAAGGGCCAGCTGGTCATGACTCCATACTTAGTGTAAAGTACCCCATTGAAAGCACCCTATGCTCTAACTTAACTGCATGGATGTAGGTGTATAAAGTTGTGCAAACACCTGTTGAAGGTTTCACTAATTAGCATATCCACACTAAAATTTTTGCATACATACACCAGCTACCAGTCCACTGTTATAAATATTTTCCATGTAAATAGCTGTTTTGAGAGAACTTTTAATTCTGTTTTCCCTGAAGAATTTTAAGCTTAACAGCTTTTTCATGTTGTCTGTTTCCCTGCAATGCAAGATTGAAAAATACTTCCCGCAGTAGAGAGAATAGGAAGGAAACCAGGAAAGCAAGCCTGGAGCTTACAGATGGGATCTTCTGCACGAAAAGTCTCTAAATTCTGGAAAGCACATTACTGTAGTTGACATTGTCTCACATTGCAAAGCTTTCATGATTGCAAAGGTAAGCTATTCTTGAATTCCTAGGGCCAGAGCCCCTGTTCTCAGTCTTGCCCTGGTTTTACCTGCATCCTCTAAACATTCTGCAAATTAATATCCGAGTTGAAAAGGATTTTGGTGGCATTTCTGACAAGGACTTTCATCTGGAATATATCACAGTATAGCTCATCTGCTTGTGTTTGATGTCCCCATTCTGCTGCACAACAGATCCCAGTCTGGTCAATGCACATATTTTCCCTGTCCACCATGTAGAGTCAAAGGACAGTGTGAAGACCTGGATTTGTCTTCCCTTCCCTGCTTCCTGGTATGCTTTACATCACTTTTCCTGCCTAGGAAAGCCTTCTCTGATTGCACTTATTTTGACCCTATTTCTGAGAGAAAGTTGTGTTTGTCGAGTACCCCTCCCTCACAAGCACAGTCAGAGCACTTGGAAAAACAAAGGGATGGAACAAAGGACTAATGTGTTCAAAGTGACTAGCCCTAGAGCCCAGCTGTTAACGTTGCAGCAGTGAACAGTGGTGTGATTCAGCTCGTTTATCCTCTGCACGTCGCAAAATGGAGTAATACTGGAAGTGCCGTTGGTTTGAATGTTAAGCATCGCAAGAGCAGTTTTGCTGCTTTCACTGAGCACAAGTGGTGCCCAGCCTTGACGGGGTCTCTTGCAAACAAGGTGTATCTGTTTTGAGTTGTTTGTCATCTCTCTTCCATCACCAAGCAGAAAAGAATCTGACTCTTGGCCTGACCTTCTGGACAGTTATTCTACGGGAACTCAATTATTCTTGATGTACTTTTTATTTTTATATGTATTTTTATTTTATATGTACATATATATGGGGGAAACTTGGACCCAAACCAAGACCAAAGCTGAAACAGACTGTTCTGGTATTCTTTCCACCATAACACCCAAAAGGCTTTCAAACCTGGAGCATAACTACATCTTCTGCAGCACTTGCAGTATAAATGACAACTTTATCTCAAGGCCATTTCTGCTTGTTCTTTCTGTACCAGCAGTAATAAATTCAAAGGTTCCTGCCCATCGGAAGTGACCTGAAGGGAGAATGTATTTCTTGACATGAATTTCACTGACAGATGACATGATCCACTTGCTAGTTGGAGCTAGCTACTCTAAAATTCATGCACCGGCTCTCAGAGACAGGTAGCTGAATGTTGCCCTTAATATCCATGGTAAATTATTTGTAAGAAAAACATAAATGTAACTAGGTGAACTGAGAGGATCCACCATGGTGAAGGTGGCAAAGGAGGAGTCAGAAACAATCTCCATCAGTACACCTGCTGACCATATATTATTGTAGGTAACTGTGTTCCTGGAAGAACTGACAAATTCTTTGGAAGGAAAAGAAGCAGAAGTTATTGCAACCTCCTGAAGGAGAAGCTTCAGTTTATGTTGTTGATTTCTCTTGAAATCTTTTGACAGAGAAGAACGTAAATTCCTCTTGGTAAAGAAAGCCAAACTGGGAAGGATGAGAAGTCAGAGGGTGCCTAGAAATTTCAAAGACTACCAGAAAATTCTTCTTTATACCTCTTTCTCCTACATTACTTCACATGCCTGGAGCAGCCATTCAGTTAAATATACCTTTCCACCTTCCCAGTGTTTTCCCAACATGTGGATGACATCCAAGGGGCCTTGTCACTGACACCATTGCTGGCCAAGGTGAAGCACTAACAGGAGGGGAAACACAAATATTTGGCTATTCCCTCCATCCTCAGCTAGCAGGCATCTGTAACTTGTATGACTCATACCTGCTTTGCAGAGCTATATCTGATTTGATATGTTTTTAGGTAAATTTTTTGCAACGTACCAGCTGGGAAGAAAGTGGGAAGCTGCCAGTGCAACAAGAAAATTGAAGCGTGTGCGTAGCTTAATGAGCACAAATAAACATTGCTGCTGCCTTTGTGTGGTTAAAGTTATGATCTGCTGGATCAGGGCAATAGTGACCGCTCTCTCCTGTTAGAGCTAATGTATGAATCCAAGAGTAGCTGGCCTTGGTTTATAACATGGTTATGCTATCTCTGTCATTCAAATTAATTTCAAGAAATAAATTCCCTCTTCAGGACACTTTTTCAAGTAATCTTAGATTTTGCCACATGACATATATACACGAATACTGTGTCCAGCTTTGGAGTCCTCAACACAGGAAGGACACGGACCTGTTGGAGCAAGTCCAGAGGAGGGCCATGAAGATGATCAGAGGGCTGGAGCACCTCTGCTATGAAGACAGGCTGAGAGAGCTGGGGTTGTTCAGCCTGGAGAAGAGAAGGCTCTGGGGAGACCTCATAGCAGCCTTCCAGTATCTGAAGGGAGCCTACAGGAGAACCAGAGAGGGACTCTTTGTCAGGAGATGTAGTGACAGGACAAGGGGTAATGGTTTTAAATTGGAAGAGGGGAGATTTAGATTAGATATTAGGAGGAAATTCTTTACTGTGAGGGTAGTGAAGCACTGGAACAGGTTGCCCAGGGAAGTTGTGGATGCCCCATCTGTGGAAGTGTTTAAGGCCAGGCTGGATGGGGCTTTGAGCAACCTGCTCTAGTGAAGGTGTCCCTGCCCGTGGCAGGGGGGTTGGAACTCAATGATCTTTAAGGTCCCTTCCAACTCTAACCATTCTATGATTCTATGGCATGTAACAATAGGTCTAATGTAATAGAAAAATTGAAGCAGCATTTTATATCCCAATGCCTACATCCCTTTGTCCTCTAATACTGATGCTGTAAAACAAATGATGAAATCTTACATATACTCATGAAGTTAAATGGCTGGCATATCCAGCTGCAACTGAGCAGGGCAAAGCAACAAAGGTTTTTTAAACATTCAGCCAGATTTTACTCTGTATAAGAAAAAGCTAGTAAAAAGGTAGGACCTCCATGTTTCCAATTGAAAAATGTCTTCAAAGGATCCTTAGGAACGTCCTTAACTTCTTACAGAGGCTAGGTTTACACTAAGGGCAAATTGTCTTTATTTAACAGAAGACCCTGCCGCTATGCATTGCTTCCAGCTCTCACAAACTTATCCTGCCCCTTGTTCCCTGACAGGCTCAGCCAAACCAGGAATACCATTGCTCAGTGGATGACAACACTGGTAAAGTTTAGTCAACGTCAGTAACATAAGAGATCATACTCTTTGATTCAAGCAACTAGTCAAAATGTAATCCCTTGTAGATGTTATTTTAATTAAACTAATTTTTTTCAATCTCAAAGAGAAGATTTTAGGTATCTTTGATGGAATCCACCCACTTGTAAGAAAATACAAAGTCTTACCTTTTTGACCTCAGGAAGGAATAAGCAATAGGAGACTTCTTTTTATTTCACAGCTCCTTGACCAAAGAGATCTTTGTCTACAGCCTACATATTGAAAAGACTGATTTTTTTTCTTCCCAGTTTTTCCCTTAACTTCTCCAACTGAATCATCTGTTGCTGCCTAATGGAAAAACCTATGGGATTCCTTGTAGTGGGGTAGAAATGGAGGGAGAAGAGGAGGGCAGGGTAAGGGGAGAGGAGAGGAAAGCAAAGTTAATACCGAGCAACCAGCAAAGGTGTTACCAATCTAGCCAAAGGGAGCAAATTCAGAAGATCAGCTGACAAGAAAATGAACTCAGCTGAGACAGACAACCACCTTCATGTCACTCCTTCTGCACTCACACTGTTTGCCACTATCTCTCAGTGAGGCAAAAATCCATAAAAGGGACTCACACAGTCTTGGCTCATAGGAAGCACCTCACCCTGCCTTCATACATCGGCCTCTTCCTTCTTGAGCAATGTAACACTTTGGATTGAACCCGAGAAATTGTTTAAAAGCAAGCTTCACCTTGTCGTCCATTTTCAGAGACAAAAGTAAAATAAAATAAATAAATAAATAAACAAACAGCAAAAAGCAGCACTTGTCAGAAGCATGCTTGTTACTGAAACAAAACCAACCTTTTACTTAGTGTAAAGGGACCCAACTATTTCAGAAAGTGGCCTTGTGGAAGAATTAACTTCAATATGCTCAAAGCTGATCAAAAAGGAACCTTAGTTTTCATATTGTTATGTGTGGGCAGCTTTGGCTAGTCTGTAACTTTATTGCCAGGGCATTTGAAGACTCTGAACATGTTGCACAAACTTACAGGCTTTTCCTAAAGAATGCCTGACCATATTTATATATTATATCTCATAATCTTTCAATATTACTTGCAAATTCCATTCTGTGTACATGATGAACAATAAAAACAACTGGCTTATCTTGTGCTAGGCAAGATTTGAAACAGGCATCTGGTTTTTATTTTTGATATAATATAGAAATGTGGAGATCAGTACCAATGAATTGTCCAGCTGCATAAGACAGTCATCTAATTCTGTATCCTGATGGCTCAGGTGGGAGCATTAGACTCTTGCCCTGGGCATCAGAATGATTCAGGCTGGAATGGAGATGATCTCATTCAAGCCCTTGCTCCAAGAAAGGCCAACCTTGAGGTTAGGTCAGATTGCTTAGTGCACTGTCTGTCTGAGCCCTGGATATCTCATGAGGTGGACATCCTAATACCTCTCGGCATCCTGTTCCAGTTCTTAGCCACCCTCTGGGTGATTCAACTTTTCCTCCTGTCCAACTAGTATCATGGCTGTTGGCTCTTTTCTTCTTTCATGACCATGTCTCAGAGCAGCCTGCTTTTGGGAGAAGTGAATAAAACCAGTTCAAAAGGACACAACAGAATTGTTACATTTTCCCTGTTTGTGTCGCAATGTGACATCTCGGTGTTTTATCCACCCGGAATTACCCATCAAGCAGAGGTCTCCCCTGAGCTGCATACAGTGGCACCCAGGTCTTGCAACCATGTTGGTGTTCACCATCTAAAATTTTAAAAAGTATTTGCAGAGGTTTATCTTTTCCCTCCAGCCCTCTTTCCTTTGGAGCATCGTAACAGTGTCCTCCATTTACTTGCCCTTCATTAGGTTCTTCTTCAGTTGAGTCACCTTGTAATATTCTCAGGTTTTAACTAAAACAAATGCCCTCCACAGATTTTGCTAATTCACTGTTCATATCCTCTTTCCAAATTTCCAAGTATTTAATGTTATGCAGATCAACTGTTGAAGCTTAATGTTTTTAAACATTTTGACATTTCTAATCTTTTGCCATCCTGAAAATTGATCTCTTAGTCCTACTTGGCTTTCTGTATCATGGCCAGATTTGTAGCCATAAGAAGATTCTGCATTTTTATAGCTGTTAAGGAAGGACTTCCTCTAAGGTTTTTGAATTATTAATTACATTATGTTGTCCTTTTTATCTGTTCTTTCTTGAATTTTAAACCTATTTGCCAGCTACAGGCACAAGGTTTACTGGCTATTGATTCTCTGGATCACCCAGAAAACTTATTTTTTTAGTCTGAAAAAAAAAAAAAAACAGAACAAAACAAACACTCAGAATTTTGCATATCTTTAACCCTCTAGCACAAAATTAGGTTTCAGTGAGAAATTAAGTTTTTTTAACATGTAATATATATTATTTTATACATTATGTTATACGTATTTATATAGATAGAATGTATAATGCAATATATGTAAATGTGTCTAGGTAAACTGTTTACATTATATTATATAATATATAAAACATAGTAATATTTAATAATGTATTATGTCACTATGTAATTTAATAGTATATAATCTATTAATAGATAATTATATTAACATATGCATATATTATATGCTATGCGTTATATAAATATATAATAATATACATATAGAGTATGTAATATTATTTATAATACATATATTTTATACATAATTATATAAGTAACATATTAAAATAATAGATTTAATGTATGAAAGAAACAAAAACATTTAATAGACATTCAAATTGACAAAATTAATTTTAGTATATCTATTTAATAAACATTGAATATAGAGTATGCATTAATATTTATGATGTGTTATATACTATAATGTAAGTTCATTTGCAGCTCTTCAGTGTCAGGCTTATGTCCTATCCAAGCTCTTGAATGCACCCCAACTGGGCCTATTGGAACAGCTGCTCTTTTATGTGCCATTTTGGTTTGGTACCCGTTATTTTGTTCACCAGTCTGTTCTGGTACTTCCCGTCCTCATAACACTTCATCATTACTCCCAAGCCCAGAACTGGCTCGTCTTCAACATTGTCTGCGGAGACAGTTGCCATTAGGAAATCATGTAGCTTGCTAGCAATGCCCTTAATTGCTCCCTTTAAGCACCCAAGAGATCAGCTCTTGCCTGGACACATTTCCCCCAGGAGCTGGAACCAGTAAGTGCATCAGCGCTTAAATGTGTTGTTCACTCCTGGAAACCCACTGTTCTAGCACTATCCATACACACAATGCCCCAGGTGCATCTTTTCCTTTTAACATTGGACATTTGATCTTCAAAATGTGTCTAACATTCCTCTCATCCACAGCCAGCTGCAATTTCTTCATTTGCTTATTATTCCAAATGTTACAGGATTCCTTGTTCTCCCAGCAATCTTCCCCAGCTTCCCATGTTTCTCCTAGTGCTTATCCTTTGCCCTCCCACCTGCCATCCAGTTCATGACTTCTCCCCGAAGCTTTCTCTCCCTCACAGCCTCCCTGGGGACTCGCAGCTCATTTCACTTTCCGGCTAGGAAGCAAAGAGTGGTTTTTGAATGGAAACATCCACATGAGAAGAAGCACGCACAGCATTTAAAAGCATATTTATCGTCCGGCCAAACAAGCTTTTATCCTAAGCTAGGAGAGCTCTGCAGGAGTGCCTGTCAGAGGAAAGGGCTTTTATTCGCTGTTCGCAATGGTTCTGCTCGCCCACCTCTGAGGAAGCATCGCTCATACACACTGCTCCACTCTGCAGTGCTTCTTCAGCACCCTGGGATCCTGCAGACCCATCCTATGTCCTTCAGGGGTGCAGGGAGACAGTGGCTTTGAACAGTTTGTTGAACAAGGTCACCCCCCCCCCCGAAGAACATTTATATAATGCGAGTGTGTGGAGCTGTTATCACAGGCTGAATATGCTTCAGCTTCTTTTGACAGGTTGTTTCTGGGTCGTCTCTTACATGTGCCATATGTGAGAGCAATTTGTTGCTGCTAGCACACATCTTCCACACATAAGGAGGTTCGCGGCTCTAGAGCTAGAGCCAACGTTTCTATCTGTGACCTTAGAGCTCAGTCAGGGGTCTGGAGACAATTGCTTTGAAACAACCGTTGACATCTTTGCTTGGTGCTACCAGCCATAAATTCAAGTGTTGTCCTTACCAGCTATTTGAGACTTTTAACTTCTTTTTATGATTAGCATCTGTTGTTCGTTTTTGCACAGTAAGGCCTCTCCATTGGCAGTTTTAGCAGTTAGCCTGACAAAAGGTACCATTCATATAAATCTCTCTACATTCTCCCTGTAAATCAGCGGTAATTTGTTGGTAACCACTCATTCCCTACCGAGACCTCTTTGTTCTCCCATGTTCTGTCTGGGATTTTTTGGTGTTAAACACGTATACTGTATTTCAGGAAAATACAGTATTTCAATACAGCTGCGTAAGGGACCAGCTGGCTTGTGTTTAGCTAGATTTTGCTGAATGCCTTCCCTGTAGATGTGGGTAAGCACTGGAGCAGTTGCCCAGAGAGGTGATGGACCATCTGCCGTGGGACATTCCCAAGACCCACCTGGAGCCTGAGCAACCAGCTCCAGCCTTGAAGCTGGCCCTTTGTGGTGCAGGGGGCTGCACTGCACAGCTACACCACTCTAAATCCCTTCCAACCTAACTTGTTCTATTGTTTCCATGATCCTGTGTTCTCTGTTCTCTGTGGACAGAGTCGATTTGAAACACAGCCCTGTTTGACTCAGAACATAGCCTGGAAATTAATCTAGAGATGGAAAATTACATCAGCTTTTCGTAGACAGTTGGCATGCTACAAAGAATATATCAGGGAAAATACCCTGTTTCATGATGTTTACCTTTTCAGATCAAATCTGATTTAATGTGCTTTTCTATGAACTTCAGGAAAGAATTGGGCTGAGTTTGGCTCTCCTTTCAATGTAGTTCACAGAGGTCAACAGCATTACCCTGTTATTGCAGCGCTCTACCAAGACAGACTGGAGTACAAAATGTTAATGTTCTGCCCTGTGCTCAGAGTCCTCAGAAAAATATATTTTTCACCATTAGTGTTACATTATCCCTCCTATGTCTCCTCAGAGGGAATAGCACAATCTCTGTAATAGCATGATCAGAGATTTCATATTATTTTAACCCTGCTAACCCTTTTGTATGACATCAATTCTTAATAAAGCATGTCACTTACATGACCTGTTGCAATTTGTCAAAGGAAACATTAAAGAGTTAGTTCTTATTTGAGGGGTTTGAGTGAGGTATTATGAGAGTTTTCCTGAACACTGGATGTGGATTCAAATCCTATTTGGATGTGAAAAGCAGAAAAAACAGATTCTCCATAGGAAGCAAATAAATTGTCAGTTGTGATGACTGCTTTTGTTATTTGACATGCTTTTTTCTACGATTTTCTTTAGCTTACCATTTTTTTCCAGTGCAAGGCATACCAGCTTTGCTTGAAAAGGTTTTGCTAAAAAAAACACCAAACGATCTTTTTTTTAGAAAGAAAACCTAGATTAACTGAATTGCTTCTGATATTAGCCAAACACTGAAGTTCCACCCACAGGGAAGTAATGTTCAGTTGCCTTAACGTCATCTCTGACTGTCTTTAAGATGTTCTATAATGTCGTCTCTGACTGTCTTTAAGATGTTCTAGAGCATCAGAAACATCCCCACAGGACTGGCTGACATCACATGGGACCTCCTGGAGGCCCATCAGCACACTCATCTATTACTTTCTCCACCGACCATTTTTGAGATGGTCTCACGAGCCATCTGGAACAAAGCAAATTGCTCAGATCTGCCCTTTCTATCTTAAATTCATAGTCATCATGTACAACTCATCCTTTGCCTCTAGAGACAATGTAACATTTACAGTGGAATATATGACTTAATAAAAACAGGAACAATTCAGATCTGTAGATGCCTCACATTACTCATGTACCGCAGCCTCCTTCAACTAGGAATGCAGCATTTTGAAACACAGGACACAATTCACCAGCTTTGTACCTTCTATAGGGTTATTGAAGTAATGGTATGGTGCATTGGGACAAAAAGCCAAAGTGGAGGCTCGTTCCTACGAGAGCAATCTAACATTAACAATTTCATCAACAGTTTCAACTCAGTCCTCTTTTATCCTCTGATTTATGATATAGTTGAACTAACAATAAAGTTATTCCCACTCCATTTTGGCAGATTCCACTGAATGAACTTGAATTACAGTAAATGAAAAGCACTGGCAATACTAAGCTACTGCACATAGTCACTAGAGGATCCAGTGACTGTGTTGTTAAACCATTGCACTCTGGTTTAACTTGAGTTAAACATGTGCACATGCTTTCCTAATCTCTAAATGTAATACTTTGATGTCTGAATAGCCAGAGGGTGTCTGAAGGTGTATCGAGCAGAAGAGTCTCAGAGGGCTGTGATTGTCCATACATTCGCCCGGGGAGCGATCCTAGAATCAGAAAAAGACTAAGGTTTGAATCAGGTCTGGAGGTTAGCTGGTCCAACCCCCTGCTCAAAGCAGGACTAGCTTTCCGGCTAGATCCTGCTCAGGGACAAGTTTTGAAGATCTCCAAGGACAGAGATCCACCACCTCTCTGGACAACCTGTCCCAGTGCTCGACTCCTCTTGCGGGGAATCATTTTTTCCTCATGTCTAACTGGAGTCTCCCTTGCTGCATCTTGTATCCTTTGTTGTGAGTCCCGTCACTTTGCCTTGAGAAGTGGCTTTGTTTTTTCTGTAGCCACCTGTTATTTACTGGAAGACAGCAATTAGATCTCACCTATTATTTCTTCTCCAGGCTGAACAAACCCATTTCTCCCAACCTCTCCTCACAGCATGGGCTCCAGTCTCCTAACCACATTGGTGGTCCTTCACCGGTGGACTTCTAAGCAGAAAAAGGACTCATTAAAAGAGTGGAAACTTTTTCTGTTTGCTAAAGTGAATGTAAAAGAATGCATGCATATAAGGAAGAAATATGTGCAAAATGAAATTCAATTTAGCCAGAGAATTACAGGATAACAAGAAACCATTCTCTGCGGTTTGTTCTCACCTTAGTGAATGGCCCAAAGAAAACACTGATAAATACATTCAAGGGAAAGGAATCAGCAGATGATTTCAAGCTGGATTGCCTATTACTTCTTTTGAATCTGTCCTCTCAAAATAGTAATTAATTTATCTAAAAAGATAAACTAACCCTTTAAAAAGATGAGGCTGTTCATACACATAATATCACTGAAAAGCTCTTGAGGACCAGAGAAAGAACAAGATAGAGAATAATGAAATAAGTTAGACCTAATGAAATAAATTAGATATCTTCAAATTAGACAAGCCTGATAAACATCATCTAAGGATACCTAGAGAAGTGGCTCTCACTGTCTCAGAAGCCTTAGCAGTCATCTGAAAAACTGAGTTATGGGAGATTAGAGAAGAGCAGTTGTCTTTGAAAAACTGAACGAGGGGAGCTGGGAAATAATGGAACAATCAGCTTAATTTTTAGGCTGTCAATATGGCACCTCTCACAAGCTCTAAATTACTTTTACCATAACAATAAAAAATATAAATCCAGATAACCTAAACTGATTTCGCAACAATGGATTTAAACTTTGCCCTCCCTCACCCATGAAAATGTATTACTAAGGTGTAAAAGAACACACATTTCTAAGCTGTAGACCACTTCAGACCAACTGAGTGCACTTATCCCCCTACACTTTAAAAGCTAGGAAATTATAGGATATAGAAACATATATAAAAAAATCAGTTTGTTATAACCACCATAAGGTCTGTGCCTATGCAAAGGACCGGTTTAAAAATGGAGAACAGACTGACTGAGACTGCAAAACTAGAGGTGGTGTTAAAATGTCCGTAGGAGCAATTAAATTTGCACAAGAGAAGCAGCAATATTCAACCATGTTGGAAAGTGGGGGGTTGCTTTCTCTTTCTCCTTGTAAATAGCCATTCAGGAAGAAGGTGTCAACTCATCATTTCTGTGGATTCATGCTTAAGACCCTATAGGCACTAAGAAATTACATTACAGAAGACAGAGGGAGGTTTCTTCAGAAAAGATGGGTATCTGATTATGGGCCACCAACACCCAGCCCCGCCTGCAATCTGTGGGAGAAGCTAAAAGCTCAAAGAAGTCAGATCTCCTCTTTCTCCGCAGTTTAGAGAGTTTTTTTGTCAGTGTGACAGGTAACTTGTTGCAAACAGAGGGGCCTGTTATCATTGTGAGGGCCTTACACCAAACGGTGCACATACTCTGCCACCCTGGCTATCAAGAGGCCTCTTAGCAACAGACCAAACCTAACAAAACACATTATCTTCCATCCATCCTTCTATCATAGCTATCCTTTCAGTTAATTTTTTTTTTCTAAGAGAGAGAAGTTGGTTGGATTCAACCCTCCTTGGGATCAGAAACTCACCTAAAATCCTAACCTTCAGGTTTAAGAGGATTTCAAGCGAAGGCAGAGAGACCCCCTCAGAAATCCAGATAGGACCTCAGAGGAGGGGACGAGCAGCAGTTTGCATTGCTGTTTCACTAGTACAGTCAGATCGTCCCCAAGACCTGTTACACATCGACCCAGACAGCAAGACTCAGAGCACTGAAACACTCTTTGCCTGTAGGACATATGTGCGTAGGCAGTGGATGAAGCTGGGAGCTTCTGGCTGTTCCTTTTTTTTTTACCGTGATGTAGTCATGCCCTTTGGCTCCATTCTGTACCGCAGGCAGAGCTGAGAAACATATTTTCTGCCTCCATAGCCTATATTTCTACAACAATTTATTGGTCCACTGAGTGGAGATCATGAGGCATTCCCACAAGTTCCAGCCCCTTTCTGCATTGAGGTATGTATTTTGAATCAAAAAAGAAGGTATGTATCTTTGCATTAAAGATGATCCACACATTAAATATGACATTTTTTTAAATCATCATTCAAAATAATTTACATTATTTATCATCATGAGTTTGTCACCACATAAAAAGCCCTTAAGCAATGACTACTGAAGAATCTTTGCATTTCATTTTATTTTCTTTTTGTATTGAAGAGAACTTTGCACAAAGCTAGTTATATCTCCTTGTTGTTCAGTAAATTGGCAGATTTTTGCACAGATTTTTTCTGTCATCAAAAGTAATTTGAAAAATCAGAATATGAAAATGAAGTTACAAGGCACGGAAACCCACCAAGAATATTCTAGAATAATTGCAGCATCATAAACTTCTTGAAATTTAAAACAGTCATGAAGTGGCCAGAGGTTTAAGGGTAGTGATTATTCCCCTCTTGTTTGTGAGGCTGTATCTACAGTACTGCGTCCAGCATATGTCCCCCATTAGGAGATTTTCCAACATACTGGAGAGGCCCACCAAGATGGTTAAGAGGCTCCCTGGCCAGGGAGACATTCAGACCTACAAAGGCAAGAAATCCCGGTAACACAATGTTCAAGGTATCACCTTGTTGCACAGTAAGTTAGTTGGTGAATTTGAAGCCTAAGAAGCCACAGGAAACGGGAGTTTAGAGGGTGGTTCTCAAGAGCCTTCCAGATAGATTTCTAGATTGAGGAGAACTGGAAAAGATTCTGGGGAGGCTCACAGAAGTCTTACTGCTGTGCTCCTAAGGACAATTATTTTCCTCCATTAAGCTGGTATTTTCCAGAAGAAAAGCATTCAGTGAGAGAATTTTGTGGACGGATTTTTTAAATTTTTTTAAAAATATTAGAAAGAAAATACTATACTCTCTCTTTGGTGCTCGATCATCCTGCTTATCAGCATTTTGATGTGAAATTCCTCTTCTGTGATCTTGTTGTAATGAAACAGCTAGCTCAGGATCCCTTCAGAGCTGCCAAGGATCTGCAGACTTACACAAAAAGACTTGGATACAATTCAATCAGGAGCTATTGGTTTAGGTCCAGCTACAAAGAATTGCGGCAGGACCTTACAAGACTGAGTAACTAGGTGATAAAACAGCAAATGAAACTTAATATAGATAAAAGTGATTTATATGGGGAAAAACAATGCTAACATCACATGTAAAACAACAGGTTGTCAATTGCTGCTCAGAACATAATAATGAGGTTGTGATAGACAATTCCACTGAAACATCAGCTTGATATTTAGCAGCGTTAAAAAACACCAACTAGACAACTGGAGAACAGGGTAGAGAGCACACTTGCACAAACGCCACATCCTAAGCATCATGTGCAGTTCTAGTTCCCCCACCTGGAAAAGGACATAAAAAACTGAAAAAAGTTCAGAAACGTTTGATAAAGATGATGAAAGTTCTGGAGTAGTCTCCATACAGGGAACAAACAAGTGAGCTACGACTCTTCAGCTTGGAAAAAAGACCACTGATAAGAGATTATGACAAGAAGACAATAAAATCACAAGTGTCCTGAAGAAACTAGTCAGTGACTGTTTGCGTGTTGTCTCTTCCAATACAAGAAGTGGGGATCATTGAATAAAATTATTAGGACCCAAAATAACCAAAAGGAGGTAATGCTTCACGCAACAGGTAGGATCTGAGGACTCCCTGCCGCAGGACGTTATGAGCACTTTAAGTTCACATGGCCTCAGGCAACAATTGACAAATTAATGGAGGAGAAATACACAAAGCACCATTAAACCCAAAGACAACACCTCTGGTCCAAGAAATCCCTGGATTCTGGGAGAATACTCTGGCCAAGGATGATTGTATGCTTGCCCTGTTCTTAAAAAAAATGTAAGAATTGTTTTGGCCACTGTTCATATTGGTTTCCCCTTTAGGAACAGGCAAATGTCCATTGCTAACACACCTGAAAGCCTTTGAGCTATACAAAAAGAAGACTGGGGAGGAGTCAATAACTTCAAGGGATGACAAACAGAAAATGGGATTGAAAGATGCAAAGCATCAGAAATACAAAGAGGTACACAGGAGTGTACGGGCACGTTCCCGAGGGATGGTTTGGTGACAGAGTGCCTGGAGTTACCCATCCTGCCAGAGCCACGTGTGGGTCACTCATTTAAAGAAAAAAGCAGGTTTATAGGCAGATACATATGTAGCCAACAGCCTGCTTAAGTGTAACTGTGTAGGAATACCAAGTGCAGAATTGAGAAACTTAATTTAAATTTGTAACACAAGCAGCCTCACTATAAGAAGTAAACCAGGTTTTATTCAAAAAACAATGCTCAAGGTTTATTTAAGAAACGCAGAGCAACAAACTCAATAATTAAATATAACCGTGTGTTTGGTATGAGGATCAGTGGGAGGTGTGGAAAATCCATCTGCAGTGACAGAGGTGCGGGCACCCCACGGGCCACACCGCACCTTGAAGGTCGGGGCAGCCCTTGGTCCCTCTGTTACGTGCCCTTGCCGGTGCCCGGCGCGGTGCCTCACACCCCTCTAGGGGATACAGGTCCCCCTACAATTTTCCCCAATGCCAGCTGCAAAAGCTGAGCGGTAAAAACCATGTGGCACCACCAGCCCACCAGCTGACTTTACGGGGACGTTTGTTGGGAATAACAGAAATGCTGTTGTAGCCGCTCCGCTTTGCCGGGGGTTGTTTACAAGGTTTGTCCTGGAGAGGCGGCAGGGCAAGACGGCGTGCCCAGCTCAGCTCTGGCACCAACGCGGCACGAGCACACCGCCCCTTGTATTCCAGGCTGGAATTTTTCCCACTGGAAGACAGACACGCACAGATTGCCCTTTTCTGCAGCCTCAGATAGGGGTTGTTACAGGAGCTAAATGGCTTTCTTTTACTCCCGAGACTAAATTTGAAGTTTATAGGCAGGAATTTTTGAAGGAGGGTCCGTATACTTTGAGAAGTCTCATTGACTTTTAAGAGGATTCAGAGATTTAAGAAAAAAATTAATCACCCTGGTGGCTCTAGATTATGGTATATTCATTCTGCAGCAATCTAAAGTATGAAAATTCTAATGAAGTTCCAAAGTAATGACTAACATTAGGTAAATACTGAAGAAAAATCTACAAAGGAGCATCCCATGTGGTATTTTCCCTCTTTTTCTTTCTAGGTTTTTCAATCAACAGACTATTTTCTGAAGGCTCCAGCAGCTTCTCCAGAGGGCATCTCTACGCAGAATATAAACAGACTATTCATCTAGATGCAGGAAATCTTTGTTTCCCCAGCATATAAACCTCCCTGCCATCAGTGCAAACAACTACAGTCCTGTTTCTAAGTAACAGCAACGTTAACTAGAGAAATCTCACATTTAATAGGGATTGCTTACAAGGATGGACCTTAATTTGTGAACTTCAAACCTAGTGATTTTTAAGACACATTTTCAAACTCCACGCGATCGCCTAGAGCTTCTCTTTCACCTTCCTTTTAAGTTATTTGTGGCAACCCACGATTCAAAACCACCCAAGCCACCTGACCACCAGAGCCGCAGCGGCACATAGCTCAGTAGAGACAGACAAACAGAACGCATCCTGTCCCATCGGGCTCCCAGACTGGGAAGCCAGGACAGCGTCTTCAGCCACTACCTAGGGTTTTGGGCATCTTCCCAGAGTAACTGGGACAGAGCAACTGGTGCAAGCAAACTCACAGTATTTTAAAAAATAAATCAGCAGTCTCTGAGGGTTTTTTTTTTTTTGAGATACGGAATAAAACTGCTGATCAGCACAAGAAAATTAGACTCCCAGTTTCTTGGCTGAAATCTCCCATTTGCACTTGACAGGAAAAAAAGAACTCAAAAAAGCCAAGAGCAAAGCAAAATTTCATAGATAATGCAGGAAAATGGAACTACTCAAAGGATTTAAAATGATGCAGATGTGAGCTTATTCTATTACAAGTCTAAGTTATACCCAATTTCAGTCAGTTTATGATCCAAGAACCTACTTTTCTTTAGCTCCCAGATAAAAGCTTTCTACTCTGTTTTTAGTCTGCCAGTGGTGAGCTCAGTCAAAAAAAAAAAAATCTGGACCATTCATTTTCTATTCAGTTAGCTTTTCACTGATTTAATTGTCTGGATTGTCTGTACCAACAAGTATTCATATCAGCTTAACTTGTCATAAAATTGTATCCTTAGCAGAGCCACTGACTGAATAGAAGCTTAAACTGCTGCTCAGGGACATCAGCAGATACATTAACAGCAGGCATAATTCAAAACAAATTCTGGTTTCTTCACATAAGTTTTAACACTTGACCTTCTGATAATTTATGGAGATCATTAGAGCATAAAAAGATGAGAAGGATTAAAATCAGTCATCCTCAGGGTTGAGTATTTCAGACTGTGATGGTGATGAGGCCTTAAAAACGACACTGGTCTTCCACCTTTTTCCATTTCAAATGCTCAATATCTCAGAAAAATAGAAAGATATGAAAATCAATTCTCAGTTTCATGCTTGAAGTTTCAAGTTGCTGTAATTTTTTCCTCATATGCTTTAAGAATTAAAAATTATACTTTGCATACACCTCCAATTCAAAAGAAAATTCTGCTATGCTGCTCTTCAGCCTAAGGAGCTGCCAAAAAGAACCTGTCCAATTGCAGCTCCTGATTCAAAGAACAAATTCAAACCTTAGCAAAATACAAGGGCAAGAACTGATTTTTTATTAACCTATTTTACAGACTCTCAAGAGGAAAATGAGTCCTGTCAATGGTTCTTCACTGCATGAGACTAATTTCTTATCAGAGGACATGGCATTATTTCACTTTTACTTCTCTCCCTCAAGAATACTCCCTTTGATGAAGTAGTTCAAGGGCAGGCATCAGAAAGTCCGTTGTAGCAAGGTAGAGCAAATGGGTCCAAGCTCCATTAGGACTCCATCAGTAAAAATATACATGGTAAAATTTAGTTTCACAAGAAACGCAAATATTTGCATCATGGTCCTACGGAGGACAATACCTTGTACCGCTGGTCAGTCTCCTTTCAGGTCAACTTGATACAAGTACAAAGAGTATTGCTGAAACAGCCACAAAAGATGGAATTGACAAGTTTCTGAGGTAGCCAACGAATTCATTTTTTTTTAAGTCAGATTAAGTAAATTACTTTTTTGGACCTATATAACCTCTTTTAAAGATCTACTATACAACAATATACATACCACCAGACTTTTTTTTAATGATTATTTCAGCTATAAGCAAGCATCTTGCAAAAATCAGAGAGGACTCCCACTTGAAGAAATGACAGAGAAACAGATGACTGCAGTAGATTTGAGGGACAATCACAGACTCTTAAACAGGGACATTTCAAGATAAAAGCTCGAGGCATGCTCAACATACCTGAAGATCTAGTTAAGGGCATTTATTAGCTGTGCCTGTCAAGCAAGTCACCACTCCGGAGAAGAGTCTCAGACGTCAGTCTCTGGCAAAATGCGTTCTGTATTTTTTTTTTTTTTCAGGATGCTGTGCATGGTTTTCTTTGGAATAAATATTAATCAGGTTGCTAGTTAGATAACCTATATGTGCATTTGTATGCATACTCATACTGATTCCCTTATCCATTAAAGGACCTGCATAAGTAGTAATCAGATTGAGTGGGAGGTGTGGTACGCAATCTTAAGAGAAAAATATTTTCAAGAACTCGCGTGCTTTGAATGAAACCCCATTTTTTTCTTCTGAAGGAATTCTTAACCAGTTACACAGGCAGCTCATTTGTACATGTCATCATTCCGTTTCAAATACGAGTTTTAGATTTTACTGGTGCGTGGTCCATTGCCAGCAACAGACACACAAACTCACCAGTAGTATGGTACAAAGAAGACACACGTGAAGAGAAATCTCTTTATAGCTTTCATTTAAAAAATAAAACAGACGAAACTTTAAAACAGGAATATCCTATTCCAACTGAAATTTTAAAATACACTTCCATGCTAAAAGCAAAAATCTGGATGTGAGCCTCATGGAAGCTGCCAAGTAATAAGAGAAAGAAACTTAATCTTTCACATTACTTGTATCCGTGTCTTTGCTTTCCTGGCTTACATGACTGTTGGCATTTTTACTAGATTGATCTAAATCCTCAATTTTATTTTCTACTTTCATAGCGCTGCCTTCCACAGGACTGCGGGAAGATTCTTCACCTATTTCTGCTTCCATTTTTGTGACTAAATCATGTTCTTTGTCTTCCACATCCATTCCTTCCTCTGTTTGCGCCAGCCTATGTTGAACTTCTTCCTCCGTTTTACTTTCCGATTCCTCCTCTTTCCTCTTTGCTTTAAACACTTCAACTCCCATCATCCTCAGGTAATGCAGTCTCTCATTCTTGGGCACAAAGGCACGGAGCGATGTCTTTCCTTGCCAACCACATAGCACGATAGGGCACTGAAGATCATCAGGTTTTCTACAAACAAGAAGTTACATTCAGTCATCTTTGAGAAAGGCAATCTTCAAAACTTAATTTTATAGCCATACCCTGGTAAATAAGAGCACAATCTTTAACACTAAATGCATTTTATAACTATTTGTAGAAGATGCAAGTACACTGGTCTTAGCTTCAGTATGTAAACAGGTAACGGTACCTGCCATCTAAAAGCAAGCAAGAAAAAAAAAAAAAAAAAAGCTCAATGCTATTAAATTTCTGCAACAGGCAAACTAATTTTCTGGCTCTGCTTTCAAAACTAATATAAGCAACAGTAAGATGAAAGTTTAGATTTAAAAAGTTCTCAAGAACTTCTGATACTACCTAATCAACAAAAATGAACAATGAAAAAGTTAAACTTTTTCTATTTCAAATGCTGGACTTCGCAGGGAAACAAATCACGTGTAGTGATACTGTGGACCCCTGGCAGAACTACCACCTCTCCTTTATAAAGCTAAATCCTACAATTGTTTTAAGAACACACAGGCAAGATAGGTTCTTTCCCCATTATATTCTTTGTATGCTGCCAGGCTTTACCGTTGACTTCACTGCATCTCTATGCCTCCACTTCTGTTTCTGCTGAGTGAAAATAAAATTCTTATTCAAGTTTTAAAACAGTGTAAATGGAAAGCAACACATCTACTTACTCAGGGTCTGGGTCGTACTTCAGAACTATACTTCCCATCGCTGCAGGGAAGGGAAGTGGGGGGAACAAAAAAAAAACCCAAAAGAGATGTGTTACTTGATAAAGTGCTAAAATGATTGTAATTTGAAAACGTTCAAGAAAACAAGTTTTTAGACAGCCATACAACATGAGCTGGTTAGCAGTTATCTACATCAGTACTGTAAACTATAGACAATACCAGATTTTATTCCTTTTTTTTTTTTTCAGACTGAACTACCTATATAGTTACAAAAGTAACTGCCAATCCTGCCTCCTCCCAAATGCCAAATAAACAAATTAAAATACAAAACCACTTAGTGGATTAATTTACTCAGTGAATCTATCCAGGAACTTTTACTTAAGTAAAATGAACATCAGAGTATGCCAGTCCAAACTTTAGAAAAATTGTTCTTCCCATTTTGTCTCAAACACTGAAGTACAAGAAAATAAAACAACATAAACAAAAGACGGAAAAGCAGTCTTCATTTCTTCAAGCACCCAGCGTAGCAGGAATAAAAATTTAATATGAGTAGACATTGTTCCCCATATTTAAGAAAATCAAATCTGAATAACTGTATTTGATACATAAAATCATGACCAACAATTGCAGATGACAAACAGCTTCAGCTGGAGCACTAACAGGTGTAAAGATCAGTAGTATATATGAAATTCTTATTCATGAGACATTTTAAATGCTGCCTCACAGCACCGCTTCACAGAAGTCACAAGTTTGGTTACTCTTCTGTTCTCTGGAGTTCATAAACCTTAAAGGCTGTGATCAGAAAAGACTACAGTTTCTAGTAGCACACTGGGTTTCAGTAATGCTTACTTACCTAATTAACAAGTATATTTAAGATAAATTTAGTCAAAATTTTTAGCAAACAGTTTATGTGATAGTATTTTGATCATCTGCCATGTACTGTACAATAATAATTTTGTCATAGTACAAATTAGAAGGCTTACTCATGTCTTTGACCTTCTTCTGTGTTTCACTGCTGAATTTACTTAAGAATGGATTTTCCTGGGTTAGCAGAATTTTAACATCTTCTATGCAGACATTTATAATCCTTGCATGAATGAATGGGTACAGAGTATAAATTCCCTGTTTAATAAATAAAAATAATTATTTCAAAATGCAATCTCTGTTTTCTGAAGGAAAAATGTTAAAAACAGTATGTCCTTTAGCTAATATCAGAAAAAAAATTCACATTTTAAAACCATACTGGAAATGCAAATTGTCATTAATCTGACAAAGTTAATGCCAGCTGTGCTATAGGCTCTAGAGGAAATCAAAGTTATCTCCTTCAAAAAATACAATGCTATGTAATTACCTCTTGTGCTAATCGGAATGCACATCCAAACTGTTCACCATCACTGTTGCGAGACCAGACTTTTATCCCTGTGTTAATAACCTGCAAACGGCAAAGCCCATAAGCATCATTCAGCAGTATAAATTCTAAATAACCACTCTGAATTTTGCTTTTCCTCAACTGTTTGACTAAAAGGAGGAAGAAAGGATAATTCTGCCATAAAGTTTGTTCATTTGTGCTGGACACTGAATTAAATTCATGTGAAAATTCATTCAAGGGAAAAAGGAATTCCCACGATCAAAACATAGCTCTCTTTCTCAATATAAACACCTTTTACTCCTTCCATGTTGAAAACTGAACACTGTGAGGAAGCGTTAGTCTTAAAATAAGGGCAATGAACTATTAAGACCTGATTTTAATTTTAGTTTCAGTAGGAATTTTCTGGGTGCTTCTGGGAAAGTCAACCAAGGACGGGATTTTAAAAATGCACAAGTGTTTAATATGCTTTGTGGTATTCAAAGTGTCATTGCCTAATATAAGGCACCAGTTTCTTAAAATTTTGTCAATTATGTAGTCATTTCCTGCATGTGGGATAAAAGGATAATTATTTATCCATCTCAAAGATCTGTTGCAAAGGTGTAATGAATATCCTTGGAAATTTTCACCATTTGAGTGGGTGAGGCCCCCGAACCATATCTGATGTAGCTTTCAAGTTAGCCCTACTTGGGGCAGGAAGGAAGCTGGAATAGATGACCTTATTCTAACTTAAATTATTCAAAAACTTTCAAGCAAAATCTTTAGCATTTGCAAGGCATTTTCCATGGGGAGTCGTATAAAACAAATTATCATTTTTCCCTCTAATTCACAAAACCAATTCTTATCCCATTATTATTCAGCTTAACAACTTCTCAAAATATTCAGATGTTGAAATTACTTTGAAACAATGTCCCCATGTAACACAGACAGCTAATAATGCAGCTGAAGTTACCTGTTATTTTTGGTAGGCTTTCAAAGCTCTTAATTTCATAATTAAGGGGCTCATAAACACAATAGCGTCAATGCAAACTTGTGAAGGTACCTGAAGACCAGATAACAGTGCTGGTACACACACAGCAGTTACATAGCCCCTTCCTCTACTTTTAAGTTCCCTCACATCTGACAAAAAACAAAATTATTTTAATCTTGGAAACTTATTTACCTCTCAGAGACAACTCTTCATTTCTTTAACAGAAGAGGGTTGGAGAGGAAAACGTTCATTCAGACCAAAAAAAAAAAAAAGACCTATCAGATGGCTAATTTTCTATATAACCAATAAGCTTGGCAATGAGTTCAAGGAGACATCCACTGATGCTTATGATCTCTGTTGTGAAAACCTTAAGAGATGAACCATACCTTCATCTTCTCACTGTTGTTCAGAAGCACGTTCCTTAGCTCCTTAGAAACCATGTACAGCTGTCTCTTCTTCCCTTCTTGAGTTCGAGTTAGTAAATTCATCTTGGGAAATGATGGGTCCAATGCATAAAACTTCCTGTGGCCACAATACTTGTTTTGATTAACTGAACGATGAAATTATATACTCAAAATGCATGGGTTAGCCCATTTCCTCAAGCTATCTCTGCAAACACTTAACACTTTGGCTACAGAACACAAAGATTAGACTTTCTAAGATGCAACTCTATCTGAAAACACAAGCTGTCACAGACACTAAGATATACTCAAAAATTTCCAGTGCAAACTACAGTGGTCTATTTTCATTTAAGAACAGTTTAAGTATTGAGGAGAGCGGGATCTGGTGCAAAGTTAGGGAAAAAGTTTTATGTAAGACCAACTAGACCCATCTTCTGTGATGAACCAAAACACTAATATTCCTAAACTACTAGAAATCTTACTGCCAAAACAGAAACTTTTTTCTTACTGTATAGGAAGGAACAATGGATCATCTTCAGGGAGAAACACAAAAGGGT
This sequence comes from Numenius arquata, assembly GCF_964106895.1. NCBI lineage: Eukaryota > Metazoa > Chordata > Aves > Charadriiformes > Scolopacidae > Numenius > Numenius arquata. The sequence goes on from NC_133579.1 coordinate 44,556,561, forward strand.
CTTCTTTAAAACCAAACAACTTCATTTTCTTAGATGGTGGTGGTCTAAAAAAGAAAATACCATTGCATTGCCAATTTTAGTAAAAGTACGTGGTTTAAAATCAGTATATTCAGTTCACTTAGTCAACACTTGCCTTATGGTAACGACAGTATGCCAGACAGAACACTGACATTTTCCCATGCTTCACTAAGAGAACACTACCCACAATTTAACTTCTTAAAATGAGGAAGTGAAAGCAGTGCTTGAAAACAGAAACCACAAAAACAAGTAAACAGAGATTTCTGAGGCAGTAATTCTGGAGACAGTAAAGATCTTCCAAAGGTTAACTTCTAAAAGTATGGTTTTTTTTAACAGAGGAGAAAGGACTATCAGACTTTGCAAATGCTAATAAGAAAAGTTATTTTCCTAACTTGCCAATATACAAGACAGAAAATGTGGTAATGTAGGACAACTGAGCAAGTTCATTAATTCTTCTTGATTGACTTCTAAATGAGTCCAGTAACAAAAGAACTACAGAGTGCTCAGCAATTACAAAGCTGTCACAGGACAAATACTTAGAAATGGTCTCTTACCCACAGACTCCTTCCTTTTTGCTTTGTTCAGTGTCTGAATTCTGCGGTTCTTGCATTTTCTTCGACTCTTCATTTTCAGCAAGTGTTGGTTCTTCAGCAATAGATTCAGAACCATTATCTGCATTAGCTGCTGTCACTTCAGTATCTCCTGTTCTTTGTGGTAATTTCTGATGAACCTATTTCAAATTATAGTATTTTCAACAAAGCAGAAAGCAGTATCTAACTTGTAACAAAATGTACCTATGTTGTCTCTGCACGTGCTTGATTCTTATCAATTGTATGTGGTTAAACTGATCAATTTAGGGAGCTAATCTGATTACTAAATCAAGATACCACTGTAAATTGCATTTACCTCTAGTACTGATCTGGACAATTTCTTACCAACTGTCCAAGAAAGCTATTTTTTATACTATTTACAAATTCACGTTCAAGCACTCAAAGAGAAGACTATTTTAAGTCAGGATCTGCTGCTTTCCTTCTGGCACTCAAAGTGACACACACATCCTGCTGCTGCACACTTTCTGTAAGAGTGCCACAACAATAAACTTAGAATAGCATCAACTATTTGGATGGTGCTTGCTTCTGAATAAATGCTCTTTCCTTACTGCCACATACATTTTACCCATAAGGTGTTCTAATGAAGCTAATCAAATAAATAGAAACAGCTAAAAGGGATTCACACAGTAAGTTTCTCTCAAATATATGAACAGTCTAAGAGATCAAATAAATCATGTCAACCTAAAATCCGGTTGACAGGATTTTAAAGACAATTGACAACAAATGGATTAAAGTCAGATGGCTGAAGCTGCTGCCGCTGCTCCTAACAGTTTTACATCCATTCCCTCTGCTGCTGATCTGTTCGACTAATCTGCTAGTGAATCACTCCTGAGCAACCAGCCACAGAGTAAGATAAACTGGAATCAGAATTAGCTTACAACACAGCAGAAAAAGCCTTCGGCAGAGGGACCACACACAGCTGAAGAAAGTGACAACTTTAGCGCCCCAATCTAATCTGCTTCTGTAATTCTTTCAAAGCCTTAATTTTAGGTTCAAATTTTATCTTACTATTTTACTATGATTACAAAATTTCCTCCCTCTTTTTCTTTTTTCCTATTTTAAGAAATTAACTTCAAAAAAGATGTAAGTCCTTAAGGGATTTAGGAGTTTATTTTTAATTGATACACTGAACTATAACTGAAGGGCAGAGATAAACCAGTTATAGTATGTTTTCTATTACATAAGCTTTCAAAAAATGCCAGAAACATTATTAAAAGTTAACATTTTAGCTCTTTTAAAAGAAGTTACCTTAGGCTGGCGTTTATTCCATGGCATTGGAGATTTTTTTATTAACACAGCCACAAAGAAACCTCCCGTGTTCTGGTGATGTGGCAATATCCTAAGACTAGGGAAAAAAAAAAAATGTTGTTATGTATTCATCACCAGTATTCAGGCTCTCACAAAGTACTAGAAAGGTCACATTATATTTACTTTCAGGGTAGACTAAGTATTCCTAGTAGGACTGTGCAGATTTAATTTACCAGGCTAGAAACAGGATCTAAAATAGAGCATTCTGGCAAAATAACTTGCATCAGTGCAACGCATTTGTTTCACCATTCACATCTAAGCTTTAATGACTCATTTCTAAACACTATTTTTAGAATAGCTATGAAAAGTCTTTCATAGAAAATAAGTCACACTGTTAAAATGTTAAAGTTTCACATACTTTTCCAGTACTTTTGGCTAGGCATCTCTATTGGATGCAAAGAATTTGACCTGTTTGTGTGAGTATTTATTCCTTGTAAGAAACTTTCAATAATTAGTCTCAGTTCACTGGAATTTAAGTATTGTGTACTGCCATTACACATGAAGCAATCAAAATATACTCAGACCTATACAAGCAAAGGTCTACATTACAACACATTCCTAATCTGACTGAATTATAATTTGCCCACCACCATTCAAGGTAACCACCAAAAAAACTCAAAAAATCTATTCTTGGGAAACTTACCAACGGTCTAGATTCATTGCCTTTAGCTTCTCTTCATCTTTAATTGGAAACATGGTGGGACGTATTTGTGTTTGTCTATTTGAAGGCACATCTTTCCACTCTTCAAACCACTGTCCATCTTTCAGCATTACCTTCAAAGGAGTAAATATAAATACTGTGAAGAATATGGGTCACCATTTTACAAGTTTTAATTAAAATACTTTCAAACCAAGGCTCAGGTGCCAAAAAGAGAAGTTACTTTCTGGTATAGTAAATTAAGTTCTTTAAAGTGTATTGTTCCTATGTACATTTTATGTGTGCATTTATGCACACGAGATGCTTTTCAGCTGTACCTCCTTTCTCCAGTTTCTATGCTTCAAAAAGTGTGCAGTAAAGTAAAGACTGGTGGAGAATCAACTGCAGTGATCTCTGTTAACCTTTCAGAACATATAGAACACCAAAATCCAAAGGAAGGACAGTGGTAGAATACACAAGATTATCATCAGATTTAGGATACATTACTTCTTTTTCTCTGGCTTTGAGACACTCTGCTATAGGCAGCTTCCCAGCAGTATACAAAGGAAAAGGGCTACTGCAGCCTAGTAGAAATTAGAAACGAGGAATCCCAATTTCATTACGTAAGAAAGATGCAAGAGCACAACACAACAGCTTGGTAAGCACACAGCCCCATGACACAACCCTACACAGGTCACAGAAAGAGATGTTTTCAAGGAAAGTTACTGACAAACCATGTCCCTATGAATTTTCTAATGCCTGTATCTTTATCCAGGACTCAGAACACACCTATGAATCCACTCTAAGGTACTGTGTGGGCATAACATCACCTCATTCCATCTAAAGGTCAAAGCTTTTGAAGGACTCTTAAGATACAAGCAGAAGGTTAGAGCCACAACTCTTGTAGCAAGGCATTTTGAATGCTCTTTAAGCAAGAATACCAAACTGGAAAGAAAAACAGGGAAAATTTGACTTCAGAACTCTAGACACCTGATTCTGTACTGGACTCTAGGGCTGTAAGAAAGGTCACATTCAGGAATGTGTGGGCAAATGTAAAAAATTAATGACTGAAATGAAGGCTCATTTTTGTTGTTAAGGCAACAAAATAGATAAGTAACAGTGATGGTGACTTCAGGAAAGAAAATTACGATGAACTGTTTTCATACACATTGCTGTGATTGACTTGGAGGTTTAATTAAGTGTTCTACTGGAAACTGAAATGTTAGATTTATCTAGATTAGAATTTCACTATGAACGTCAGAACACAGACTTCAGTGTCATGAAGTCTGGCATTTCTCAGCCACTGATCAGATCACACCTAAAGTATTGTGCCTTTGCATGTTCCTGAAATAGAAATGACTGTACTTGCAGAATTATTATTTCAAGTCCAAATATGCTACATGTCATACTGCTACATGGAGACGAAGACAGACTGTGATTCTGAACTACCTTTCCTTGGAAGTCATGAGTGCAGCTTGAGAGAAACAACCAGTGGGACTGATAAATAACTGAAGTGCAAACAAGTCTACAACTATTTTGGATGTGCTAGAATAACTAGCCCTGCTCTGTCCAGTGTTGGTTTGCCAGCCTAACCACAGACTGTAACTGGTAGGATGACAAAGCATCAAAGAGAATCACAGAATCATCTAGGTTGGAAAAGACCCTTGGGATCATCGAGTCCAACCATCTACCCTACTCTACAAAGTTCTTCCCTACACCATATCCCCCAACACCACATCTAAGTGACTCTTAAACTCATCCAAGGATGGTGACTCAACCACCTCCCTGGGCAGCCCGTTCCAGTGTCTGATCAAGAGCATGCTGAACTCTTCTCTATTGCATATTTCACTAGCCTCTTGTTAGGGTAGAATGAAGATTCAAAGTGTTGCAGAAGTAGGTTATCAGATCTGGAGTTAAAAAGGTGTTTTCCTTCAACTCTCGAGTTCACTCATCATCTGGCTTAAGGAGAGAGTACTGAATGCTATTTTCAAGCAGTTAAGTGTCCGTTGAACAAAACCTTATTTTTAATTTGCTGGTTCCAGAGATTTACAGTCAACTGATGTTCAGGAATATTCAACGTAATCACTAAGTCACGGAGCTCCCACTGAACAGACGTTTCACCAAGAAACAAAAGACAAAACCAAGTAAAAACAGCACCAAAACAAGCAAATACATTCACTGACAAGCTAGCCAATGAGGCTTTAAAAAATGCAGTCACAGCAAGTAAAGGCTGAAGAAAGTCTTGCGAACTTTCAACACATTTTATTAGCCGACTTTTTAAAATACCCATCAGGGAGGTTTATATTCAAACTGCAAACACAGTAATAAATGTTACAGGGAATATAATATGCTCTTAGTGATCTTTCTATATATGTTTTGTAGCTTTGTACAGTAAAAAAAAAAAAAAAGTAAAATTAACATTACAGAGTTATGCATTTTACATTTATCCTTCAGGTACAAGCAAGCCATTTAAATTTTTGGAGCGGTAAGAAGAAAGAAATCAGCTAGTTTCTAAGCTCTATTTCCAATGGCAGAACATAAGCAAATCTTTATTCCATGCATCTTGTTCATTAGCCTAGATACAGGCATAAACCTGCAGACTGCCATTGCAAGAGACCAGAGAAATGGTGAGAGAACAACCAATGGTGTTGCAAAGGCACACACTCATTATTAAAATTTTATCAGAGCTTCTTTCCCTACTACCAGGACGGCCTTCAGCTCTTCTTGATTATACTCTTAACAAGAAGCTGAAGAAGCTTTGGGTTTTTTTGCCTGTCCCTACTAGTCTGTTTCCAGAAATGAAATCACATAAGGCCTGGAACAAAATACAGAATTCTATTAATATTCTAGGATTACTGACATCACTGCAGGTTTTATAGCTTATTTCCTGAAAGGGTTTAACGGCTTTTACTTCCAAATGATTCAAGTGGACCAGCTCAAGAACTGTAGTATCTAACGCTCACAGACTGCAAAGACGGAGAAGGAGGAATAACTTTAAAAGTGGCTGAAATTATGTTGCCATCTACAGGCCACATGCATACAACGGAAAAGGGAATTATAGTAAGAAAATATAGGAGACAGAGCAAAGAAAGCTGGAGGAAAATAGGAGAACAGATGAGGCAAGAACTTACCATTAGAAAGATTTTTAGCCTTCTCCCCTACAATGCTATCTTGTCTAAAACTCTAAACAGCAAATCACTACCAATACTTAAGCTTAATCTGTTTTGAAATATTACACTTCAAAATTTCCCTAATTTAACACTCTACCACAGACCACGAACTTCACAGAAATGTCAGGTAAGTACCTTCCATTTTGTAATTCCTGGCATCCTCTTCAAACCTGGTAACTCAGAAGAGACATCAGCAAGTTCTAAGGCACCTGAAATCCCAAGAATATAAACATTCTTGAAAACAGAATTTGAGAGTTGTGTTCTTAACTAAGGTTCATAAAAATAGTTTTTCTTCAAATTTTAAGACCATTACTTTTTAAGCATTTCAAGGAATAAGAAGTTATACAATTACCACCATGTAAATTAACAAGAAAGATGGTAAGAATGGCTAACTACAGAACTTTGCAACCTGTAAGTTAACCAAAATACAATAGTTAAGTACTTTTTGTAGCAGCTGCATAGAGTAATACTCTACAACCTGTATCATTAAACATCAGTGTTCCAGGCAATACAGTCACAGAAGTTTTTATTCTCACTTACTTTGTATTTGGTTTTACTACACTGATTAAGTATTTTCCGGAGAAGTACTCTTTTGGGGATGACTGAGCCTTTTAAAATGTTTGATATATTCTCATTTTATGAACTTACAATCTTAATATATTCCAGTGTAAGAGGAAAAAGAATTTATTATTTTTTAAATGGAAAATTCAAAACTGTTTAACTGTAAGGTAAGTGCTATCAACTTAACAGGACAAAAGGCTATGTGCCTAAAATATGTCAGATTACTAAAAGAAACATCAACAGAGTGTAATTTTTTGAATTTATTATTGAATAAAAACTTTAAGCTGCCCCAAATCCAGAAAGAATTATATGAAAACTTACTGTTTAAATAGCTGATCTCTCTAGAGAAGAGTAACCTTAAAACTTCTTTTTCTGATTCTGAAGAGTTAGTTATTTAACAATTAGGTAGGCTTTTCCTCATGTTGTACACAATTTATCAACCTGTTCTACATGACTAACCGTTTACTCTTACAGTAACATTTTAAGCAAGTCTTTTAAATAAATGAAAAAGTGACATATGAATTCATAGACAAATTCCAAAATGACATTTCAAATCTGATTAAACTTGATGGTTGCATCTGTCCTTTGAATATTCCTGCCTACCCACAGCATGACTTCAACCGATGCCTCAAGACTACATCAGACTGATCAGGCACTAAATAGTCTGTCAGAAGTACAATTCCCAGCAGAGAAACATGGTACAAAAGTGCTTTTTCCTTACTCCTGCTGCCCCAAGGGGAAAGCACCCTGATCTGCTCCACAAGTAGCAGTGTAACACAGTGGTAGGAATTACGTTAACACCGAGGAACCACCAAATCTTCTGGACTGACCTGAGCAAATCCTTGAGATCCAATGCCCGATGCAGATCACTGCACTACCTCATCCTTCTTTAGCTACACCTATGCTCAGGCCCCAAGGATAATGTTTGCATGCTGGGACACATCATAGCCTCCAAATAAGCCTCAAAATACCTCCACTGGGCAGAGACAAGATCCAAATGCCACAGCCAGTCAAGATCCTTACTTCCAAGTACTGAATTTGCCCCAGATGCTGCAATTGTTGGCTTCTGTTAACATCCATACAGCTTTGTGCTCCTGTCTAAACTAGTCCTTACTGCTTTCCAATCCTGTCATTGTTAAACTTATCTCTGGTGTACTCCAACCTTCAATAAGCCAAGCATACTATAATTTAATGGAAACATGTCTATGTTGTTCTTTCACTCAGTCTGCCAAAGAAACTAGCTCTAAATAAAAATGTCCTTTGAATGGAAATTAAATAGTCAATTCCTAATTATTTGGAGGCATTTTAGCTAAACTGCTGTTTCAGGGACAATGAAATTTCACATATAATTTGAGGCCAGAATAATGACTGGCACAAAGAAAACATTACACAAAACAGGCTACTCCCAGAACCAGCTCAGCTCCAGGAGCAATAGAGCTGCTTCTGCTCTGTACAAGGCTCACTTTAACAAAGTCTGTGGAACTTTGCATGCAAAATCCAATTAAATGTCTCCAAACTTCAGGTTACTGACTCAGAACAAAACAGTGTCCATCAGCTCAAGACCAGAAATTTGGTCTACTAAGCCCTACTATCACAAACCGATGCACTACAGCTTCCCAGCTCATCTCAATTTTTCCATCTCTTGTTACTTCAGATGATGGAGATCAACCAAGCCTTCATGGGCAAGTTGAAAGTGTAAAAAAATCCAGGAGCTTAAAGACATTGGAATTCCAAGCATGTCAAAATGCACATCAAAGGATGCTAAAGGTATCAGTGATTCCCACCTACTGGTGCACAGTAACATTCCTCTAACTGCTTAAGGACACTCTGGGCTTTTTACTCCTACAGCATACAGCAGGGAAGATCCATGCCCTGTTTTCCAAAGGAAATACGAATGTCAGACATGAACTCCAACCAGTGGAATCAGTTAGCAGAAGCCAGATAACACAGACTGAATTCTACTGGTCAGTAGAAGTCTTTTATGTATCATTAACACACTCCTTCAGGTTTTATATTTGCACTCCATTTAGGCTTATTTAAGAAAACTGCTCATATTGACACCAATGAAATCCTACCAGTATAAAAAAAATAGCTGCAGTTTTGCATACTAGGAGCATGTTACCTACACTAAGCTTATTAAAAGTACTATCATACACATACCCTTTTTTGGGCTGAGAAAAAAGATCTTCCCACTCCGTCCAAGCTCGCGTTCTCACCTTGACTCTTTTCCAGCAGAGATGCGATCACAGCTTCATTTTCGATAGGATTCAACGAACATGTAGAATATACCATTCTCCCGCCTTCTGCCAGCTGTTCAACACCACGGGTTGCTATTCTTAACTGCAATCTAACAGAACACTCTTGGTCTAGCCAGGTATCATTTAGGAACCAGAAAGATTTGCCATCAAATTTCTTACAGGTGAAGTTATATTGCAGACATGTAACTCTCCATGGACTACACCAGCACTTACTGAGTTCCACAGCTGCCACCAGCACACAAATTAAAGTCAGTTTTAAACTAAGTCAGCTTAATGCAGTCTATGCTGCAGAAACACCCAAATTACACCTATTAAAACAGCAATTAAGTCAAACATTAACACTACTGCATGATAACTTTTAACATAACATTCTGTATTTTGTTCTTTCTAGTGCCCTATCAAGTTTATAATAAAGTACTCAACACTACAAAAATAACCCCTCAAAACCTAACTCTTCTTCTCAGAAATCTAGAGTTAAAATGAGGAACAATCTGATTATTATAAATATTACGGACAACACAGCTTAACTAGCAGTGGCCTTCTGAGAAAAGTATCACTGAGCTGGATCACAAGCTTATACCTTACCTGCATACTTACAACTAAAATAAAACCTGTAATTATGAATGAGTTGTCAAGCTGTAACAAGTCATCATAGGTCAGCAGAGTCACAGTAACTGACAGCATTCCCAGCTTGTTATAAACGCACAGTAAAATGTTCAAAGCTTTTTCATCTGTGTTTATGTTACTGCTTTTTACCACGTGCCTGCACTAGGCTAAGTACTCACTCAGCAACAGTTAACATAAATCAGTCCCAGGTAACTAAAACTGTTTATGTATGATCTCTAATATTCTAAATACTTTAAAACATTACTATTAAATTTTCCAAGTTTCTGCACTTTCCAACAGTATTTTACCTGCCTAAATGCTAAGAATGCCAACCAAATGATTAGTTCCCTGTTTTATTAGCTACCTTGTCTAAATCATTTCAATGAGAATTAATATGTCAGATATTCATAAGAATACAAGCAACTTAAAATTCACACACTCCACTCCTCACATCTGAAATACTGCACTTTCTGTGAATACCACAATAAGCTCTTGATTTGCGAGAAAAACAACTCTTCATAGTCTCTGCTTTGTCATATATTAACATGTGAATGCATGCAGATGTTAAAGATATGGGAAAAGGAGGAGACAGAAATGAAAGAAGTGCAAATGTGTAATAAGCATTTTTACCCATGGAGCTGCAAACTGTTTTGTGTTGTCCACTTCTTCCATACATCAATGTTTTTCCTCATGGTTCCATCTCCACTATAACAGAGGTTGAATTGATTTGTATTATTCGTGGGTAAAACTCATTTCATATCCAAGTCATTTACAGCAGCAAAAAATTAACAGTCCTTCTCCCATGTTAACTAGTTCTCCTATGCTGTACTGTTTGTTTCCACACTATCTTTGTATTTCAGTATCCTGAGTGTAAGTTTGAAATTTGAGGCACTTCAACTGACCAAATTTAAGTACCACTTGGAATCAAAAAAGTTCACCTTGATTTGGTATCCCCTTACCCAAGGCAGTTTAAGGCATTCACCTGTTCTGGAAATTACTATAAATCATAACTCCCATAGCAACTCAACAAGCGTAACTTAATAACACAAAAATTCTAGCACTGCAGTTAGTATAAAAAAATCTGTGTACTGAAGATTACATGCAAGATACCTGCAAGGGACATCACATAAAATCCTGTCGTAGAAAAGGACCTCTTTTCTTCCATCAACATCTATTTGTAGATTAGGAATGCTGGAGGCATCATGATTTACCACCATGATGCACGGACTGTTTAATCTCTTAGCCTGATGAACCAGCAAATAGCAGCGCTTGTTGTCGACATCATTAGCAATTACAAAACCCTCTGGGAACATAAAATAGTGGGAAGATGCTTTACTATTCAACAGCTAAATACTTTTACTTAGTTTAGTGCCTTACCGTCAAAGTTGTGTAAACCTTTCACTAGAGATTTTTACTTAAAAGACTGCTTAGGAATAGAGGACCCCTTACTGAACATAAAATAAAGTATGCATCAAATACAGTCTCTAGAGTTCTAGCTTCCATGCAGTGACAATAAGACACAACAAAAGGCCCTTCAACTTTTCACTCTAAAGTAACAGAGAAAACCTCCACTGCCACCAAAGACAATCTCTGTACATCAGCAGATTTTCAGCAGAACACAGAAAGAATCCACTCCCCCAACTTCACCATTTCTATAGACAGTATTTTCTGTGAGCATCTAAACAGAAAGATTCTGAAGCTTAAAAAAAAAAGATAAATATCATGACCATTTTGAAGCTAAAGCAGCTTAATCCAGTTTTTGCAGCATACCACTAAAACACAGGGGCTCATGGGCCACATCTACTAAGTAAACCTGATTTATATACAAAGATTAAGCTCTAATTACATCTACTGTAGTCTGAACATGGAAGATATATATATCTGTCGCATCCATCTCTCTCATTAAAGCCAAGGAAGCCCACAAAGTTTCAAGGAAAAGGTACTTCCCATCTCATATCACTCAATCACTTTGGGAATTCAATACGTAGTTAAATGCAGCTACTTATCTATGATATTAAAAATACTCTTCTACAAGAAAAAGCGAAAGTTCAAAGTCACAAAAGCTATTGGTAGTTTTTCCACACTTACTGGGAAAAGGAACATTCATGTCCGCGTGCAACATTTCAATGAGTTGTGCAGTCTTAGATCCAGGTGCAGCACACATATCTAGAATCTACAAATACCAGAAAGTTAAAAAAGAAGTCCTGGCTTGTATTTTTAAGTACTTGAGAAATTTACTATATGTTCTTGTTTAAATTAAATATTTTTGCATACAACTCCATATATTTTGCAAACAAATGTTAGTGTATGAAAACTTTACTAAGGTTAGAACAGGAATTTTGCAACCAGATATCCCCATTCCTACAATCTGCCATTCAGCAATATCACGGGCATTCCTTAAGCACCTCAGTTAACATTTGTAATCTATACTCTTTAGCTACCGTCAACAGCATGTTTCAGCTCACCCAAATTATTTTGCCTAACAGACTTATAGAGCAGAAGTTTGCAACTTCTACAAAAGGCAGAGAGGGGTGAAAATACCTGGTAAAGAACATTATCATTCAGATCTGGAAAAGTTCTCGGTGTGACGGGTAGCAGGACGTTAAAAACAGTCATCTTACTTTAAAAGGGGCTTGAAACATGAATATGTACTTAGATGCAGCTAAATACATTTACACATTATATATGTTGGTATGGAACTACTTTAAAACAGGTTTTTTCCAGGGTATTACATAAAGGTGAAAAAGCAGATATTCCCCTGGCCGTCTATTTGTAATCTGAACACTAGCTGATGCTGTGGTTTACATGCAGAAAGCATAAAACATACCAACACAAAACATGATTTTGTGCATCAGCATTGATACTGCTGTTGTAATTTGTAATCAGACTAACTTCCAGGAAAAAACTCTAATAGATAGTATATTCTAGAGTTACCTTATGATGAGGGTTTACATTAAGCAGCAGAGGTGGGATCATACTAACAGCCTCCTGACGACTGATATTTCCCTGGAAAGGAAAAAACAAAATCAAAACAAACTCCATTTTATTCAATTCCAAATGAATGCATTTCTTTTGCAAAAAAAAAATAAAATTTAAATGTCTATGTAGCAAAGCAATAAAGTAAACAAAAGCACACTATCATAAACTTAGGATTAAATTTTGTTCATGTTTAACAAACAAAATCACAGTATTTCACCCAATTGAAATTTCTGAAAATGGCAGATTTACTCCAATTTTATTCATTCCACACATGTAGTTTCTGCTCAAGAGATGAGAAACTGGCTTCAATTAAGTGAGAAACATCCATCATTAAAAGTAAGTCTCGGTATGTATACATGTGCACTTCTTACGAGACTTAAACATCTGTTTTCTAACAGCACCTAATTATTTTACAGGGACCCATTTTCATGTTCTCAAAGAAATAAAAAAAAAATGCAATTAGTTTAGGAGAAATATTTGTAACTGCGGTTATGTGCCAGCGTCATGGGATGAATCACTGTCAACAGCGACATACAATCCAGATACTTCTGAGCTACTCAATTTCTAAGAGAAAAGGTACAGTCTCAATTTCTCATAAGACATTTAAATAAACCACTGCTCAGGATGCGAGAGAAAAAAAAAAAAAGTCAAGATCTATTTAAAACTTACGCATTCTGTCTCGCTAACCAGGAACTGATGAAACTTTTCCAGCTGGGGTGATTTGCGTAAGATTTTTCTGCTCAAGTTAGTGTGCCACGCCAACTCTTCTGGATACCTGGGGGGAAAGAAAAGGGGGAAACGGGCAAAAGAATGAAACCAACCGATTCATGGGGCTGGATGTCAGGAACGCACAGGGTTCCTTACTTCACTTCCCCCCTCGCTTACCAGCTCAGCGACTGTGGCACCTCGACTTTTTGGCCGTCGACCTCCAGGTCCTGCAGCTCTCTGAAGTACTTTTCCTTCAGGCAGTGGAGGATCTCTTTGGCGTGGCTGCAAGGGAGAAGAGACCCCCCAGAAGAAGACCGTGTGGAGGCACACACACAGCCCTGCTCCAGACGTCGGGCCTCCTCCGCGGCAATTACGGCGGCTACTTGCCAGCCGGGCCACTGCTCGCCCCCCGGGGCCCCGCGACGCCCCTGCCCGTCCTCCAGGTCCCCCTACCTCCGGTAGCCGGTGATGCGCAGGGTGGCGGGCAGCGGCTCCCTCAGCGCCGCCATGAAGTCGTCCCACTCGCCGGCGGGGACGATGCCCAGCTCCCGGTAGTACCGCTCGAACAGCTCGTTCTCCTTCACGATCTCCGGGTAGCCGCCGGCCCAGCCCTGAAACGCGCCACCGACACCGTCAAGCTCGGCGGCCCTGCCGCTTCGCCCCCCCGCCCCGGCCCGGTCTCTCACCGCTTGGTCGCCGCCGCCGCCACTGCCACTGCCGCCCCGCTCCTGCCGCTGCTGCTGCTGCTGCTGCTGCCGGCGGCGGTCGCGCGCCCGGCGGCCCATGGCGGCCAGCCGCCGTCCGAGCCCCACCACCCGTCCCGCCGTCGGTGCAGCCGCTCCCGCCCCAGGGGACCGCGGGACCGCACGGCACCGGTGCCGCGTGCTGCCACCTCGCCACTAACACGCATGCGCGCGCACGCAGACACGCCCACCCTCCTTCCGGGCGGCCGCACGTCGCGCCGCCGCCGCCGCCCCGGCGGAACTTCCGTCCCGGAGCGCCTCTTCCCACCCGCGGCGGCTCCACCAACAGGCGGGCGGAAGCGGGGGACGGAGGCAGGCACGGACCCCGTCGCCGATTGGTCCGCGGCGGCGGTGGGCGTGTCGCCGGCCGGCTAATGAATGGAGGCGGCGGGGCGCGTGTCCGCAGCGCGCGATGGGGGTCGACGGCGTGTGCGCGTTCTGGCGGCGGGTGTCGGGCCCGGAGGAGCAGCGGCTGCTGGAGCTGCTCTCCTGGGGGCTGGTGGCGCTGGGCGTTACCTCCGGCCTGCTCCTCCGCTTCATCCCCATGCCCTATGGCCGGTACTCCTCCCGGCGCTTCGGCTGGCTGCTGCCTGTCCGCCTCGCCTGGGCGCTGCAGGAGCTGCCCTCCCTCCTCGTCCCGATCGGGCTGGCCGCCTGCGGAGGGGCCACCTCCGCCGCCTGGCCCAACCGCCTGCTGCTGGGCTGCTTCGTCCTGCACTACGCGCACAGGTGCGGCCCTTCGTGGGGCTGGGTGGGGGGAAGAGGGCACCGGCGGGGTTCTGGGGTAGGGGCGGGGTGTCCTCCTTTCGGGGCTCCTGCTCCCGAGAGTGGGGGGGGGAGAGGGGTGGTCGATGGCAGGAGAAGCGCGGTTCTGCGGCTGGTCGGGGCCAGTCTTGATAGAAACGCCTTAATATTGTTTTCTGATTGCAGGGATCGATATTCTGCTGTTAATTAACGTGTATTATTTAATATAATAATTACTAAAGCCTTTCCTGCTTCTGTATGTTAAGGTATTCTATGACTTTACGTGAGCTGAGCAAGTAACTGCTGCTTTATTTTGCTGCTGTGTGGTGGAGTGCTACGGTGCCCTTTGGAAATGGTATAAAAACAGAGTGTTTTGTGCTCTCTCAGCACGCGGCATCCCCTGTACCCAACAGCTCTACCTCTTCTAATGCCCACCCTCCAAGCGCTGACTTGGCCGGGTAGCCTTAAGAACACAATGTTCAAACAAGGAAAGATCAGTGCTGATGCTGGTATCAGCAGGATGCTGATATGATATAAATTAAATATTGTGAAACAGTAGCTCTTTGCCAGTTATGTCTTTCAAGTTGAGCTTGATTATCCTTGTGGATCCCTTCCAGCTCGGGATATTCAGCGATCCATTGCAATACTGGCAAAGCTGAGGTGGAGTGTCCCATGCTGCCGTGTAGTCCATGGGTTATCTGGGTATTTGGTGGAACTACTTGGGAGAAGGCAGCTTAGGTGGGGCTCAGATAAGATTTTGCTGTTCTTGTCAAGCCATTGACAATGGTTACCGGTAATACTCCACAAGTCGTTTTGCTACCATGCTAATACAGCAGAGGTAGATTTTCCAGGCTAATTTTAAGTGAAGTGTGTGGCTGATAGATGGCTGTTCTCTAGTGCTTATAGCAAGAGGCTGTTGCTTTTGACCAAAAGTATTGCACATCCTTGCAGTCGAGAGGGATGCAACGTACGGTTGGGCTGGTGGCTGGCTGGCTCTGCAAACCCAGGAGTGTGTCTTTACTTCTACCTTTACCATTCTTGAGAAGATAGAGATGACTATCTTTGGCATGGGATCTTAACTCGTCCTCACTATCTGGGAACAGCTAGAAACACAAGGCAGAAAGGTGAGCTGTACCGCAGTTTCTCTTTTCCCGTTGCTTATTCCTGTTGCCAGGCTGAGGGACTGTTCTGTAGGTGAATATAGACTGGAAGAGACCTCTGTTATCCAATTCCATTTGATGCAATGTGGCAGGCTTTAAATAATCATATTAATCAACTTATTACGCTTTCTGGAAAGCTGTTCTGGTTTTGCTTCCTCTGAAAAGGCTCTTCTGAAGCAGCAGTCCTTGGTCAGCTGGAGAACAAGTGAAGAACGCTCAGGCTTCAGTAATCCTGCTCCTATGTCATTCTAGATTGTCATTAAATCGATAGGTGATTGGGAGTTGGCTAGTTATGAGGCAGGGCACAAAAACATTCACCTGCTGAGCTTGTTTGTTTACTCACATAATCCTCTGGGAGAAGCAATCAAGAAGCCTTTCCCAACTGGGGTGGCAATTGTGGATTTGCCATGTCTTTAACAGGTGTGATAGGACAGACTAAGATGGTAAAGGCAATGCAATTAATGTTTTTAAGTGACTTGTAGGGCAAGGAGGAAACTGAGCTCAATTAGGTTAACTTCAAGGGGATTGACTTTCCCCCTGGAAGTGCTGGTGGATTTAGTGTAGGGATTGTGAGACCTGGCTTGTTCCAGAAAGCTTGATGACACCACTGAGGATTTAGGAACAAAGGAGGAAAAAAAAGCTGCTGTTGCCTTTACTGCTCTTGTCAAACTAATTGTCTTGGATACAAAGTTCAAAATTTCTCTTATAAAGGGTGAGAGGACAGGTCTTGTAATTCCAATCAGGCAACAAAATTAATATTTAGCTGTTAAAGCAAGTAACTAATCTTCTGAACTGGGAGGATCGAAGTCTCCACTAGGAATTTGGAAAGCAAACTTGGACTATGAATTGCAGTTTTGGACCCCAAAAGTGTCTCTTCTATTTGTTAATACAACAATTGTTCTTCCTTTGTTCACTATAGGTCGCTTATATTTCCTCTTCTCATCCGGGCAGGAAAACCAACGCCATTTTTCACTTTTGTGCTAGCACTTCTGTTCTGTGCTTATAATGGATACTTACAAGGCCGAAGCCTAACCAACTATGCAAAATACCCTTCAGGCTGGTTAAAAGATCCACTTTTCATTACAGGTGAGTTAAAACACATTATGAGAACATTAAAAGTAGTCTTATTTTGTCTTCACAGCTTCTAATTTTTTTATTATAACTTTATAGTATCTTCAATCCTGTTTTATAATATTTCTCATAGTTAATTCTCTTGTTTGTTGTAGCTGGAAGCCTTTTAACTTTTATTTTACAACTGTGAACACAATGGCATTTCTCACAATGTCAGTGCTAGGTGAGCTGATGGCCATCTTTATTCTTTAACACCAAAGTGAATATGGGTCATGTATTTTTTTTCAGTATAGGAACTTGAAGCCTTAAATGGAACCAGCAGTGTACAGGTTTAGAACAAAGCAGATTTCTATGTAACATGTACGGCAAACTGAAATCCTTTGTTTCTTGATGTTGTAAGTAGGTTTATTTTATTTGCTAAATGCCAACATACCACTTCTAATGCCAAAAGTCCTTGGTGTTAGGATATTTATACATGCATGAACACACATGCACCTACCCACCTATCTTTGTAATAGGAGTGGGCTTTGTCAAGGAAGGAGGTGAAGGGGTTGTCATTCACTCCTATCAGGAAGTCAGATTATGTTTATACTTGAAGCCATCCGTATGATTGAAAGGCTAAGATGTTTAGTGACATAGTCTTTGCCCTATTTTTTGTTTCCTAGGCATCTACTTTTCCCTACTGTCAAAACCATAGTATCATTTTCCAAGGAAATCTTTACAGAAGGATTTTTTTGATCTGAAGATAAACCAGAATGTTTTGCCTTGTCAGTAAAAGGCAGAATGCTGGGCTGTGTGGATCCTTGATCTGACCCAGTGTTGTTCTTGTTATTCTGAAGCCAGAGCAAGTTAGTGTTTCTCCCAGATTTCTCAAGTCTTTTGTAGCAAGAATAAGAAGACTTTCTTTATTACAGTGTTGTTGTGGATGACAGTAGAGGACCACAGAGCTTAATGCTGTCATGACTATAAAACTGAAGAAATTTAAATCAAAATAGATTCTCTTGCCAAGGTTAGGAGGCAGTACTGCTTGTCCTCTAAAAATGCAGAAGTTGAGGTACAAGGGAGTGACTTCAGTGAGCACTAGGCACTTGAATATACTTGAAATTCTCTTGGTATTCTTGAAATTCCAGTGTCCTTAAACTTGGATCCAACAAGAAAAAAAAAAAAATTGGTTAAAAGATCTGTTGACCAAAACTGTTGAAGTCTCTGATGCAAGGCAGACTTTATTTCCAGTGTCCTACTTTAATACCTCAAACAAAAGATATCTCAATACAGCACTGTAAACAAATCATGAGTTGGGAGCCATAAACCAAAAAAAACAAGGTAGCAAGACTGTTGCTCAGGCTTCCTTTTTGGAAGTTTTTTGACTTTCAAGGGTTTCTGAAAGATGTAAATGTATAAATGGATAATAGTTAAGTTTATCTGCCTTCTGTGTATGGGTGAGTTTGGTTTGGGTTTGGTTTTTGTTTTGAGTTTTTGGTTTTGTGGTTTGTTTTTTTTTTTTTCAAATAATACCAATTTGGAATATATTCTTATATATTTTCATTTCCCTTACTGCCAATCAAATAGCGATAGAACAAGAGGGAATGGCTTCAAGTTGCAACAGGGTAGGTTTGGACTAGACATTAGGAAGAAGTTCTTCACAGTAAGAGTGATCAGACACTGGAACGGGCTGCCCAGGGAGGTGGTTGAGTCACCATCCCTGGATGTGTTTAAGAGACATTTAGATGTGGTGTTGGGGAATATGGTGTAGGGAAGAACTTTGTAGAGTAGGATAGATGGTTGGACTCGATGATCCCAAGGGTCTTTTCCAACCTAGATGATTCTATGATCATCAGCCAAGTGTTGCTTTCATGACTATTGCCAGGCAAAATACTGCTTTAAAAAGTTAGCCTGAAAACTAAGAAAGTGAAGATTCCTGGTATACGTAGCAACCATATTAATATTGTCACTTGCTGGCATTTTTGAGACTGTTATTGCAATAAATCTTTATCTGAAGTTTGGCATGGCTATGAAACAGCCAAACCTGATACTTCTTGTTTCTTTCATTCCTGTAACTAGAATATCTTTTGGGCTTTTTTTGGTTTTGTTTTGTGGTACACATTAACATAATTGGAACATAGGGGATGTTTATAATTCCTACTTGGTATTCATCCCAGCTAGGTACCATTCCAAATATCTGCCATTTGTGTTTGGAGCTTTGGTCAACTCAAATGCAAAAGAGCTGTATTGTACTCTGCATACTCCCTGAACAGCTGGACTATTATGTTCTAGTTCTCAAAAACATCTGGCAGTGTCTTTAAGCCTCTGTTTAAAATGAATTAAAAAAAAAAAATTAGTAGAAGATTAGAAAACAACAATAGCAAGAAAGCATATTTGCTGAGAGCTAACAAAATATTTCTTCAGTTTATATAATAAAATTACATGTGGAAGAGAAATGGGAGTGTGTTTTCTAGTAGCAGCCAAACAAGGTTCAGTAGTTGGAAGCTGAAATGAGATAAATTTGCAGTGAAGACAGGAATTTGGAGAAGTGAGGCTGATTAACCACCATAGCGGGAGGCTTCAAACAACTGATATGTTCTCTGTGGAGCCTTAGCGTACAGATTGACTGTCTGTTTTCAAATGTTTAGGACTTAAATGTGGGAAAGCACTAGCTTTTTATCTACACCAGCAATTGATTTCAAGCAGCAATACAGTTTTGATGTGGTTCCCTCATGGTTTCTCGGGACTGTGTGCTAGTTTAGTTCAGAGCAGTGAACTCATCTGTTTTCAGGGGAAATGGAAATGCTCTGTTGATTAAACCATGAGCTTGCAAACCAATGTGGGGACAAGTTCATAATCTTTCAGCAGGTACCTTATGCATGTGTGCCAATAAAAAGCTTGTGAACTTACCAGGAGTACCCGTGATACCCTGAAGCAGGCAATGCTACAAACAGGGGTAATATGTACCTGCATGTTTCTCCCTTGTGTTCTTTCCTAATTTGCCTGCGCTTCTAGTTGGAAACTCCTTCCTTCCTTTGCTTGCTTTAGCTTCATCGAACCCTTTGCAGTATGTCATACGTCTTTTCTTACTCCTTTAAATCCCCATTCAACTACGTCCTTCTAAAGTTGATGGCTAACCCTTCTGCATATTGAAACACTTTTCTTTGCAGCACCTCTGCAAAACAGAGCAGTACCTATAACTCAAAAGGTGCAGGTGACATAACATCAGCACCTAGTCTGTTGCATGAGGCTTTTTATCTGGCAACCAAGCATACATGCCACCTCTGCTCTTTACACAGAACGGACATGAAGAGAGCATGGACATTGTCCATACTTGGGTGTGGTCTCATGACCCAGGGATGGTGGTTAGTCGGTATGTCTTCTGATATCCATAGGCATCTGGATGCTCCAGATGATCTTGTGCCTTCTTGGAAAGGCTAACCACACAATCTGAGATGAAGCACTGGTTCACCTGAAGT
Source organism: Numenius arquata (assembly GCF_964106895.1). Classification (NCBI taxonomy): domain Eukaryota; kingdom Metazoa; phylum Chordata; class Aves; order Charadriiformes; family Scolopacidae; genus Numenius; species Numenius arquata. The sequence continues at coordinate 44,576,596 of NC_133579.1, forward strand.
GTTTACTAGGCACTTTGAGTGAAGCTGTAGAAGCTGACCTTCTGCTGTTTCTATATGATATCTTCCGCTCCATATTCTTGAAACCCAGAGTGGGAAGGTGAGCCAGACAGCAGTTACCATACTGTCACTCTGAAATAGCCTGCAGAGCAGGAGTTGGTCTTTTTCCGTGAGAGTCTACGTGGGTGAGGGTGAAGACACTGGCGCAACAGCACACACACACTCTTCTGTTTCACTAGGTGGTTGGGCAATATAGAACTAGTTATTGTCCTTGTGCAAGTATTTTCCCAGTATGAACCCAGCCCTTAACCCCTAGGTTTATCCTGATGAAGGTAAAAAGCCTCTTGACTTTAATAGTCTTATGAGGTCATCTATGTTGCATAGGGCATCCTGTGGGTCTGAGAATCCACTGGAGTATGCTGTGGTTCCCTTCCTGTTTACATATCTGCATTTGCCTTAGGTGGAAGCCAAGCCATGCAGATCGTGGTGCATACCCATGTGCTCTTGACTTTGTAGAGTGCAGTCCTGGGGCTCAGTCATGGTGAGAATCTGAGGGTGAGGACAGTGAAGTACCATTCCCACAGAGGGTAGACACAGGGAATGTGGTTATGCAGTACTTCAGGGGAAAGTGGCCTTTCAGATTGGAGAGGGGTGCTGTGAAAATAGCCTACATTCATTGGCTTCTTGTCATCCACGAAGAGAGACTTGTTTCCTTCTGATGTGGTAGTTTTCAAATAGGAGGGGTAAAAAAAAAAATGCACAGAATCAAACTAGTCTTCTATAGTAATTGGACACTCTTACAAGTTCCAGTCTTTTTGCACTGTCTGACAAGTTCTTAGTAGTTCATATACTAATTTACAGATACCAGTATGGAATAGACAGGTAACATTCTCCAAAATTACTGTGGCATTTCAGAGGAATCAAAGGGTCTCTCATTTCCTCTTCTGAGAAAGTATCAGTTCTAGGAAGAATAGTAAATTTCTAACTTTCGGTATAGGTTTTTCCTCATGCTAATACTGAAGCAAGCTAGCAGAAATAGTTTACATTTAAATGCAGTTAATTTCTGTGCATGTTAAGAAATTTCCTCTCAGTTTATTGTATGGATAGAGATAATGATGTGCTTATTTAGTTGTATGAATAACATCCCTTGTTTTCCAAGGTAGTCTCAATCTTCTGCAGCAATTAGCAAATTGATACATAACTACCAATGCTAAGAGAAGCAAACTATTTTTATTGCTGGATGCAGTTGGAGTTCAATAATGTGTTTGGATAGAGATCTGTTTTGAAGAAAAACATTAAAATGGTTTTCTTGAAAGTAGAATTCAACAGTATTTGAATTATTCACTCTGTTTTCAAATGTTGTCATTATATGAATTACTCTGTAAATTGCTCATCACATCGATCTAATCTGTTTTATGATGGTGTAATTACATTGAATATATAGTTGAAAGAATTATGATTAAAATTTTACTGTAAAAGACACCGTGGATATGGCATCTGCAGATACTGATTGCTAGTGGAAACATACTGCCCTGTGCTGTATGAACAAAAGGTTAAGAAACATGCTTGTTCACAGGACTAAATTTTCCTATGAGTCTTGAATTTTAGGCAAACTGTAACAAGCTATTCAAACAAAATTTTTTATTTAGATAGGTAAATATGGAAAGAGCTTTCACACAAAAACCTCAATTTCTCTGTGGAGTAGTCATTTCCTTCTAATCCATGTGGAAGCAGACAGCTATGTCCTTTAGGTAAATGTAGACCACAAGGGATTGAGGAAAGAAAGATGTCTGTCTAACAACTTGCTTGAGAGTCAAAGTCCACTTAAATCTGTAGCTTCACTTCAAAATAAGCTTAAGTCTTAGTAAACTATACTCTGACAGCCTACTAGTCCTGTAACATGGCCTTATACCTCTCGTTATCCACTTGGTCTCTTTGCTGATGGTCATACTACTGGGCTTCTCTGTATTGAAGAGAATCATCTGAAAGACTCAGGTTATGGGTGCAAAAAGGCAAAGCTTTCTGTATCTGGAGTGTGAAGTGACTTTGTTCTAGAAGCACTTCACTAGCATTTACTTGGTAATTTAAATAAAATGTGATGGCTTTAGATGGTATTGCTTTGAATCCATCTCCACCATCAGACCCCAGCGTTGTCTACTGCTAGCAACAAGGAATGCTGCCTTCAAAGGAAGATAGCATGTAGCCAGAGACTCAAAATTTCAGTCCTGAATTCCTTTTGATTTAACCTACATGGTTATGCCAACAAGGCCAGGTTGGATGGAGCTTTGAGCAACCTGATCTAGTGGAAGTGTCTCTGCCCATGGCAGGGAGTTGGAATTAGATGATTTTTAAGGTCCCTTACAACCTAAACCATTCTATATAGGATCCTACTATATAGTATCCTATACTATAGTATATATATATATCCTATATAGGATACTACTATAATCTCAGTTTCTATAAAAACCTGGTATAAATGGTTAAGCTATCTTGCCAAATGACACAAGAACAGTAAACAGTGCACAATTCCTTCACAATTTTATTATGTCTTTTATTGCAGAGAAATCTGCTGTGGAACTGCTGGTATATTGTCAGTATAAAAGAATAGGGGAGGACAACACCAAGATGTGTCCATTTGATAAATCTGAATAGCTGATTCTTTCAGTGCTTAGAATCTTTATGTATTTGATTTTTCTATATGGAAGTTAAGGAAATACACACATTATATCTGTATATGTGCACATGCATACTTATATAAAAGTCTAGCAACAAAAGAATAAACTTTATACTTAGAGTACTGTTCCTTTCTAGAGACATGTTGATTACTGTGAGCTTTACTGACTGAAGAGCTCAGTGTGGGATTGGAATTGCGCAGGATGCTACTAGAATTGCTTATCCTGTGTACATTATTACTGCTTTGAGATAATATGCCTAATGTGTGATATGACTGTAGTTTGTTTTTTCTGATCAAACACTTCAGTGTATTAAAGATACTAATTTAAATCAAAAATTACTAATTTTAATTTCTCTTCAGGCTTTATCGGGTGGTTAGTTGGCATGGCAATCAATATTCATTCTGATCATATTCTCAGAAATCTGAGAAAACCAGGGGAAACTGGTTACAAGATACCAAGAGGTGAGTAAAAATGTTACAAAACTTGTGTATCAAAAGAAGCATGTCTCATATCAGGAGAGGCTGAGAGAGCTAGGACTCTTCAGCCTGAAGAAAAGGCTCAGAGGGAATCTTATTGATGTATACACCTACCTAATGGGCAGGAATGAAGAAGAGGGAACCAGGCTCTTCTTTGACAGGACCAGAGGCACTGGGCACAAATTAAAACACATGAAGTTCCCTCGGAACATGCTGTCAGAGTGGTCAAACACTGGAACAGGTTGCTCAGATGTTGAGTCTCCATCTGTAGAGATACTCAAAACCTGACTGGTCATGGTCCTGGGCAACCTGCTCTAGCTGACTGCTTGAGCTGGGGGTAGTTGGATTAGATGATTTCAAGAGGTCCTGTCCAACCTCAAATGATTCTGTGTAAAGACAGCCTTCTAAAGCTTGGTGTATTTTAGGGGAAATAGTCATTTATGATAGAGAGGATACTGCAAATAGCCACCTGTCTACCTTAAGAAGTGATTTCATAGTGTGGGAAACTTTTTTTTTTTTCCCCTCTAAGCCAAGTATTCTAAGTGATCTATTTCATCACATATTGTGAGAGTCTTTGAATTTTTGACCAACTTTGATTGTATTTTTTAAAAATGGTAAAAATATAACATGGAATTCCACAACTTCTATGAGAATCAGCATATGGGTGGAGAAGGAAGACTTAAATTATCCCAGTAGGGGGGGCAGGCAGAAAGCACCCAGCTACTTATGCAACTGTGTGTGACTGGCCCATCTTGTGTTCTTCAGTGTATGAAGAGGGAGGTAATCAGGTGATCAGAGAGCAATAACTGCTGTGATAAGAGAGATACAGGGAAGAGAGGACAGAAATCCAAAGGAAGTTAGGCATTATAAGTTCTGGCCTTCATGGGAAAGTGGAGGAAATGAAAGTACTTCTTACATAACACTGAAGTGTTAATACTTATTGACATTTTTGGAAGCATTAGACTCTTCCAGGTACATTAAACTCAGTGAGAGCAGAGGAATAATAGTTACCTCTGAATTCTGCTGTTTCTCTGAGCTTTTTCCTTTAGTTGTTATGCTCTCTTGGATTTTAGTGAGATTTTTTTTAATAAAACCAGGAAAAATAGATATAGAAGACAGTAGATTGTTACTTTTCACCAATAAGATAATTTCATATCTTTAATAGATGTAAATCCAAGTGCCCATATAAAAAATGAATATTAACATACTGTGCCATGTTCAGTATGCAAAAAAGTTCTGAAGGAAATAAGATGTTATTTGCTATACAATTAGGAGTTGGTCTTTTTGATATTGCTTATCCAATTGAAGTGCTAGAATTCTGCCTCTCTTTTGTCATTAAAACAAGGTCAAAACATGTCCTTCATTACACTTGGCAAATATGTGTTTGTTTAGTCCCGCTGGTAAAGCACATACTGAGATGTTATCAATTTGTACACTGACTTTGGAATCAGGGTGAAAGTTCTTCTTTTATAAAATTTCCAGCAGGTGAGTACTGACTGTTTATGCATAATTGGCTGTAAACCACATGTAATGCAGACTGCCAATTACTTATTTCATTGAGTGTCAGGGCTGAAGTAGTAGACCTGATGGGGGACAGGAACAAAAGGGCAACGCGTTATAAAATAGAGGATGAATTTGGAATATTAATCCATAATAATATTTTTCATAATTAACATAGTATCTAAAGTACTTAGCATACAATGTTTAATTTCTTTGATATAACTAACCCTAGGAGTATTTTCTGTGACTCTTAAAGGGGAGCATATTTTCTACTTTTACGTATTTTTAAAAAGGTTTAGTTTATGATCAAAGAACCAGCTTGATGTCATTGTTAATTATTTACAGAGGCATGAAATCACTTCTAATATTGGTAAATCTGCTTTCTTCCATGATTTAAAGAGGAAAAATGGAGCTGGAGAAGGTCTGTCTTAGAATGAGGTCTGAAGTGATCCTTCATAGTAGAGCTTGAACTGAAAAACACTGCCTCTATTGCCTTTAAAATTATATAAATAGAGATTGGTGATACAATTCTTATTGGACTTACACTAAAAGATTGCATTGGACATCTCTTTGGGTTACGGTGCTCTTGAAATAACTCTGTCCTGCTTTTAGGAGGAATGTTTGAGTATGTCAGTGGAGCCAACTTCTTTGGAGAGATCCTGGAATGGTTTGGATTTGCCCTTGCCTGCTGCACCATTGAAAGCCTTGCATTTGCATTGTGTACGCTTTTCATCTTGAGTTCAAGGGCGAAACAGCACCACCAGTAAGTGTTTGTGTCTTATAATTTCTGTTGTCTCTATGCCACACTTCATTTCCAGCTTACAAAATATGCCTCATCCCATAGGGATGTTGCAGAGCAAGTCTTGTGAAAGACTTTGCTACTGCAGTAGAGAATATGATAGAGAATACTTGGAGTAGTGTTAAGCACTGCAGAATTTCAAAGGGATAGTACTAGCTGTAAGGAGCGTAAACACACAGTGTGTACAATGAGATGGTCAAAATAATGGCTTTTAGATTAACATTTCATCCAGAACCCGTAAAGATTATAGACACATCTAGGAAAATTCTTTACTAGATCATATACTATACTTTGCAGCTCAAACTTGTTTCTATAATACTAAAATTTTGAAAATCGCTCTCATGACTTCTGTTACAGGCATCCTTTATAGTTCTGTCTATATCATGTTGTCTATAACCAAATGTGTAGACAATATGAAAACAATTTTGGTAGATGATATTTAATAAAGTCTCTGCTCTGTAATTAAACAGTCTGACTGAATGTACTGTGTTCATAATGTGACTCCTGCTAACAGAGGATCATAGTTTGAGAAGACTTCTTTCTTGAAAGAAATAGCATGTTTAAAAGAATTTGAACACCTTAGTCTTATTTTGGTTATTTTCAGCTTCTTGCTTCGTTTCTCATGCTGAAACTTAGTGGTACAAGAGGAAATAAACTTGAATTTATGGAGGAAATAGGCTGGAAAAAAAAGCCATTGCTAATAGTGTCGGGGCAGCCATAGCTATGTCTACTGGAGTTTTAAAAACCTCCAGAAATAGTGTTTTTCATGCACTTTGTGGGTGGTCAAGTTTTGTATTACTCTCCCAGTGAACAAGTTTTGCCTACTATCCAGCCTCAAACTTCAAGCCTGTTGCCTGTGACCATCTTTCCTTGTTTTACCACTTTCTGTTACTGAGCGGAGTCATAGAATAGCTTAGATTGGGAGAAGCATCTGAAGGATTTCCAATCCAGTCATCTGGTGTGACCTGCTCCCACCAGGACTAACAGCAAGGCTATACCAAGTCGCTCAGGGCCTCATCCAGTTGAACTCTCTTTAGCCTGGAGAAGAGAAGGCTGAGGGGAGACCTTATCAATGCTTATAAGTATCTGAAGGGTGGTTTGAGGGAGGAGGGAGCCAGACTCTTTTCAGTGGTTCCCAGTGACAGGACGAGGGGCAATGGGCACAAGCTGGTACACAGGAAGTTCCATTCAAATATGAGGAAAAACTTCTTTACGGTGAGGGTGACAGCACTGGAACAGGCTGCCCAGGGAGGTCATGGAGTCCCCTACTCTGGAGATTTTCAAGACCCACCTGGATGCAGTCATGAGTAATGTGCTCTAGGCAATCCTGCTTTGGCAGGGGAGTTGGACTAGATGATCTCTAGAAGGTCCCTTCCAACTCCAACAATTCTATGATTCCGTCTCCAAGGGCAGAGCTTTCAGCATGACTCTGGCAAAGCATTGGAACAGGATTTCTCTTACTCTTGTGGGGAAGAGGGTTTTTTCTTACATCCAGTAGGAATTTTCCATGTTGCAACTTTTATCCCCTGTCACTCACTTGTTCACTTGCTGTGCAGCTCCAAGAAGGATATGTCTCTCTTCTCCCCAACGTCACTGTAGGTAGTGGAAGACTGCAATTAGACCTGCCTCTTAACTTTTCCAAGCTGAACAAGCCTAGTACCCTTAACCTTTCCTCTTATATCATACGTTTGAGCTATACAGTCATCTTAATGATCATCTTCTGGATTCTTCTCGAGTTTCTGAACATCTCTATTGCACTGGAAGCTGAAAACTGGAGGCTGTAATGTAGATGTAGGCTCTCAACTGCTGAATAGTGGAGAATAAGTACTTCCCTGGACTTCGTGGCTCTATACTTGTTTAAGCAGGCCGGTATGCAGTTAGCCTTCACCATTGCAGGGATTCATTACTGACTCATGTTCTACTTGTCCACCAGGATGTCCATGTCCTTTAGTGCAGAGCTGCTCTCTAGCCAGTCCATCTCTGGCCTTTTATTTTGTGGGGCCACTGCATTCCAGCTGCAAGAATTTGCATTTCATTCATAGTTTTGCTTTATTGTCTTAATTCCCCTTCCAGTACCTGTAGGCAGCAATAACAGGGCCTCTTAGTCTCTTCCTCACCAGACTAAGCAATGCCAGGTTCCTCAGCCTCTATGTTCTTCAGGCTCAAATTCCATGGTTGGTTTCTGTCTGTCTTAAGCCTTGACAGAACTCTTACAGGGCATTATGAAAAGCAAAGCATTGTTGAAGGAAGTAATTTCCATTAAAGGAAAATCTGTAAAAATGGAAGAGGGGTACAGGAAAAAAAAAAAAAAACTAAACATAGCAAATCCATACAAGTGAAGACATATTTTGGTGTAGCCTGGTTAGTCTGGAAAACCTAGAATAAATGACTGGAAAGGATAAATAGCGTAATGCTGGTAGCCCACAGTTGCAGGTAATCATGCATTGCATGTTTTGTTCTTTGCTTATTCCAGCTTTGATCTTGCAATTAGCTATTGATAATATGAATACTGGCATCTTTGAGGAGCAAAGTTAGTTTCCTCTTTATTTTGGAGAAGCAGAATAAATACTTGACAATGGGAGTAAATTTATTTATTATATAAGGCTGACCAGACAAATAATAACATTTGGTAGCACTATGCATTTAGTCTTTTAAAATTGTCTGGATTTGAAAATAGTGATGGTCTTTGAGAAGGATTAGCAGTAAGGCTAGTGTGATGTTTGTCACACAGTTTGATTATCCACATCCTGACTGGAACTGAAGATGTTCAGGACAGGACTGTCTGTCACTCCAGTATGTGAGGTATCCCTTGCTTCCACATAAAGTCATTATACAATTCAACATGTTAACCCCTAGAATGTTTCTCTCCCCCCCGCACCCCCCCTACTTCTAAAATACAAATACTCAGAATGGATAACAATCTACATCTTAACAACAGGCTGTTGTTTCCCTGGCTGCGCTTGCCACATCTGTTCAGTTTGATTTCCTATGGCTGGAAGCAGTAACTTTGTTTCGTTGTAGTTGATTAGAAGTCATTAGGATGAGTGTGGTAAGTAGCAGTTTTCTATCCAGAGTAGGTTCTTAAGGCATTTTTCTGGTTTGTTGCCAGAAAATACATGGATTAAATTGACTGCAATATAAAATTACTTAATTTCCTGGACAGCATTTTGAAGATTCAGTGCTCATCAGATTTCTGTCTTTGTTTTTCAGATGGTACCTTGAGAAATTTGAGGACTACCCAAAGTGCAGAAAAATTGTGATCCCCTTTTTGTACTGAGCTGTGCTTTTAACACTTTTTGGTGAATGCTTCTTGTAACAGCTAATGCTTTGCAAGTGTTGGCTGGTTAACAACATATTTTGATCATCACTGTGACAAAGCCTTTATATCAGTGCTGCTATTAGTTGCTGCTTTTCCTCTTAATGAAAACCCAGAATCTGATGGACATGGCGAATAGGAACAGAAAGGCTTTTCCAACAGCAGAGCTCCATCACAAATACATTAGGCAATGCATCTGAATTCACATCATGGAAAGTACTGCACAGGACTTCTGATGCTTCCTTGTCTGCCTACATAGGCTTCTGCTGTTTCCACTCTTACATAGATATGGACACTGTATAGATAATACTTAATGCCATTTACATAAACAGCTGTAGTGCTAAATTTCTCAAATCGATTAAGACTGTCATTTATCTTTCAAACTTCATAACAAGCTCAATATTCAATATGCATTTTCTCACTCAACACTGTTTTTAGGCCAGTCTAGCACTGTTAACAATTGTGTAATGTTTTCTAATTTACTTTATAAAAAAACTTAAGATTTTTATAAAATTCCCTTGCTATGCTTTTCAAAAAAAAAATATCAAGGGTCTTCCTTCTCCTGTTGATAGTGGTCTAGATGATTTTATATTCCAAAAATGTGGAATCTTTTAGTGCTGCTTGCTTTATTAATGTCAGTCCTCACCCCCCCTACATTTTTCTCCTGAAGGACTCCAGAAGGGTTTCAAAAACATGGGATCTCAAGCATACTGACTTTAAAAAAAAAAAAAAAACCAAAACAAAACAAAAAAAAAACACAAGAGCCCAAAATGCTGCTCCTAATATACTTTGGAAATTTATGGAAATAAAACTTTTGCTGAGTGTTCTCTGAGCTGTTTACACTGTGTATGTTGAGTTACGTTCTTCAAAACAGATTGGTAATATAATTTTACCAGATGCTGAGTTTTAAAGTATAGTATTGCAGTAAGCTTTGTCTAAAGTTCTAAAATTCTGTCTTTGCTGGTGTGCTACACTGCTGTAGTAATCAAAGTAACATCTGATGGACTTTATATTAAAATTGTATTTATTAGTTTAAAAAAAAAGTACATTCAGGAACACTTGTGATGCTTAACAGTTGTTTCTTCTTCCTTTCCTTCCTGCCATGTTTATTACAGTAATTACTGCACTGAAGTCTTGGCTGTTACTGAGGATTTATTCAGTGGTATAAATAAGTGTTAAAAAAAAAAAATAATCTGCTGTTATTGACTGAAATAGTCAAAGGAAGGAGGGGAGAGAAACTGCTAGTCCTGCTGTGATGATAACTTAGCTGTAGGTAAGCCTTTGGGCTGATAGTCACTCCTCAGAATGTTGACTGGGATGACTGATCCTGCTCTCAGCCAATATCCGAAAAGTCCAGCTTTGGGAGAACATAGGAATACTTATTCCTTTGCCAGTGTTATTACTCTATTCTCAAATTGTTTAATAATTTCCTTAGTGTTTACATCTTTCCTTAGTGTTTTACTTCAGTGGTTTTTATTGTCACATTTGAATTTGACACTTGATCCTAGCAGTCTTGATGAACACTCTGTTATGAAGCTCTCTGGGGAGAAGATGGTGGGGAGAATGATTTATTCCTCAGTGCTAAAGTGGAGTTAGTGGACAATAAAAGTTCAATAGGATCACTTAAAATTGTCTTTAGAATATGCTTTAGAAACCTTGTCTAACATATTTAGATATTTCTATGCCATATCCTATCCCTGTGGCAGTTCTTAAAATCTGGTTGGCTACATCATTGAGCTATCAAAATCTGTTTTAAGGGTGGGGTGAGGGGAAAATACAAGGTTCAGAGAGCACTATCTAGTCTGTGTTTAAATAATGCTTACATAGTTTATGGTGAATTATTATCTTGTATCTTTAGGGATATTTGTTTTAAAAAAAATCACTAGTGGGACAACCAACCAGTAAAAAAGATATGGCTGCAGCACTTGAGCCTCTAATCTGCCAACTTCCGTTATTTGTTTTTGTGGGTTTTTTTTGTCTTCTATGAAAATACAAGGATTCCATTAAATAGTGGGAGAAGCTGCTTAGTGTTCAATGTTTCTCCTTATATTCAAGAGCTGTAGCTCTCTGCTGCAGTCTTTGTCATTGTTTACAGAAAACATACTGATGACTTGGTTTTGCTCTGGTGGTATGCTACTAAATAATTATCTTGACTAAAAGTTTAGCTGGTTTGCTTATGTAACATCAATTCATGGTTTATACAAGGATGGGAATCTGAAAAGTGATGCTCTGACAGCTTATCTGTGTTCTTTCTCCTTTTACAGAAAAGGAAAAGCTAAGGTCTATGGGATGTGAATGTCAGTGTGTTTAGAAATTCTAGTTAATTGGACTATAAAAAAAAGGTTTTGTTCTTTGTGTGTTTATATTTAGGTTGTCATTTTACTGCTGGAACCTTCCTTAAGTGAAGTACAAAATTTATTGGGAGCAGTTCCTTAAAGAATGAGTCTTGTGAGAAGCAGCTGAAGGAACTGGGGTTGTTCAGCCTGGAGAAGAGGAGGCTGAGGGGAGACCTTATCGCTCTCTACAACTACCTAAAAGGAGGCTGTAGCAAGGTGGGGGTCGGTCTGTTCTCCCTAATAACAGGCAATAGGACAAGAGGAAATGGCCTGAAGTTGCGCTGGGGAGGTTTAGACTGGATATTAGGAAAAACTTCTTCACTGGAAGGGTTATTAAGCATTGGAACAGGCTGCCCAGGGAAGGGGTTAAGTCGCCATTCCTGGAGGTATTTAAAAGACGTGCAGATGTGGCACTTTGGAATGTGGTTTAGTGGTGGACTTGGCAGTGTTAGATTAATGGTTGTACTCTATCTCAAGTGTCTTATCCAACCTAAATGATTATATGATTCTTGCATTTCAAACCCAAGGTACATTGGTGAAAAGCATACGATCAACTCGGTCAAATGCTAGAACTGCCTTTTGTTTGAACAATATCCTATCTATTTGTCGTGCTTCACTCTTGCTCCCTTCGCCTTTCAGCAGCTCTGACAGAATTTTTCTGTTAGAAAATATCTGGTACTGAAACATTTTTCTTGAAATTACATAGTGTGAACATGAACTCTGTTCCGCCCATTCCGGAAGAAAACACATATGCTTGCTATTGGGTATAATATCTGTAAGAAATTTGAACAGAGACACTTCTATTCATACTGCCTACATCTGTTTCCAAAAATCTCCTACTAATAAAATGTTTTGCAGTGTCTTGCTTGAATACTTTTTTTTTGTGTTGGTCAACCTCTGCAAGTTATAGCAAGGATTACTAAGGCTTTTGTACCATTAATTTCATTATGCCAAATGAGGTCTTGAGGACTGTAATAGGCTGTTTTAGAGTAGCCTAGATGCCATGTGAGCTAGGCGATGCACTCAAAGTAACTAAAAGTGACAAGATCAACTTGTCTAGTGATACATGCTTAATTATGGAAAACAAAGTACATAGTTGAGATGTTCTACGCTTGGGGTTAGAACAAAGATTAACAGAAGCAGAGGCTACTCATTGGGTTCCTCTTCTGCTGCTAGGTCATGGTGAACTTTTAATTTGGAGCAACTGTAGCACCTGCTGTTTCAACTATTTTAATTGTTGTTCAGCAGCGTATTGTTTTTCTGAGGAATGAAGATAGCGTACAAATGACTTGTCATACAAATTTACATTCTTTCAGCAGGCAAGAAATCCTGAATGCCTACCAGAGTTTTTACGGCTTATTTGGGAAAAACACCTCTAGCAAACACCTGTTTGTTAATTGAAATAAGTTAGTAATTTTAGTGTGAGGATGTCCCAGCCTGTTCTATGCTACTTAGTTTTACCAATAACAGTTGCACTTGTCGGGGCAGCCTTTCACACATACCTCAGTCAGTTTTTGTGAGGAAGACAGGCCTCTGGGTAAAATTGCACCACTCCTTGTGGTGATGCAATGTATCTGTCAGCATGTATGTGCCCACACACATGCTGTGGAAATTCCTCATGCAAGACAACTGAAGGGATAAGCCTAAACCAAAGTTTGCATCTGAGAGTTGCACAACTGCTTAGCTGCTTAAAAAAAAAAAAATAAAATTGTAGATCCATTGCCTGATTTATCATAGAATGCCAGCTGGAGACACCTTGAGGATCATCTGGATCAACTTTCTTGGCAAAAGCATGGTCTAGACAAGATGGCCTAGCACCCTGTCTAGCTGAATCTTAAAAAGTGTCCAATGCTGGGGAATCCACCACTGCCCTGGGGAGATTATTCAAATGGCTGGCTGTTCTCATTGTGAAAAATTTCCCTCCTATGTCCAATCCGACTCTCCCGAGGAGGAACTTGTACTCCTTACCCCTCATCTTTTCCATGTGGGTCCTTGTAAAAAGAGAGTCTCCGTCTTCTTTGTAGCCACCCTTTAAATACTGGCAGATGGGAATAAGGTTTCTCCTAAGCCTTCTTGATTTGCTGTCCTTTAAACTCTTGGTTAAAAGTATCTATTTTTTCCTTTAACCTGTCCAGTCTCTTTGCTATTATGCTGTAAATTCCTCTAATATATAAGCTTTTTATAAAACGTGTCATTCCTATTGCTATCAATTTTTCTCATTGTTATTTGCTCCTGATTAGGCAAATGTTAAGAAAGTTTGTTGTGGGTTGACCTTGGCTGGATGCCAGGTGCCCACCAAAGCCACTCTATCACTCCCCCTCTTCAGCTGGACACAGGGAGGAAAAATACAATGAAGGGCTCATGGGTCGAGATAAGGACAGGGAGATCACTCACCAATTACTGTCATGGGCAAAACAGACTTGACTTGGGGATATTATATTTATTGCTAATCAAAAGTCAGAGTAGGGTAATGAGAAATAAGAACCAATCTTAAAACACCTTCCCCCACCCCTCCCTTCTTCCCGGGCTCAACTTCACTTCCTCCTCACCAGAAGTGGTGCAGGAGGACAGGGAATGGGGGTTGTGGTCAGTTCATCACACGTTATCTCTGCTACTTCTTCCTTCTCAGGGGGAGGACTCCTCACACTCTTCCCCTGCTCCAGTGTGGGGTTCCTCCCACAGGAAACAGTCCTCCATGAACTTCTCCAATGTGAGTCCTTCCCACAGGTTGCAGTTCTTCGTGAACTGCTCCAGCATAGGTCCTTTCCACGGGGTGCAGTCCTTCAGGAACAGACTGCTCCAGTGTGGGTCTCTCATGGGGTCACAAGTCCTGCCTGCAAACCTGCAGGGTGGGCTCTTCTCTCCACGGGGCTGCAGATCCTGCCAGGAGCCTTCTTCACTGTGGGCTTCACACAGGGTCACAGCCTCCTTCAGGCATCCACCTGCTCCAGCATGCAGTTCTCCATGGGCTGCAGGTGGATACCTGCTCCATTGTGGACCTCCATGGTCTGTGGGGGGACAGCCTGTTTCACCATGATCTTCCCCACAAGCTGCAGGGGAATCTCTGCTCCGATGCCTGGAGCACCTCCTCCCTCTCTTTCTTCACTGACCTTGGTGTCTGCAAAGTTGTTTCTTTCACATATTCTCAGTCCTCTCCCTGGTTGCCGTTGTGCAGCAGGTTTTTTTCCCCTTCTTAAATATATTATCACGGAGGTGCTACCACCATCACTGATGGACTCAGCCTTGGCCAGTGGCAGGTCTGTCTTGGAGCTGTCTCGCATTGGCTCTATCACACAAGGGGGAAGTTTTTGCCATCTCTTCACAGAAGCCACCCCTGTAGCCCCCCACCTACTGAAACCTTGCCATGCAAACCCGATGCAAAGTTTTATTTTATAAAATTGCAAAATAAAGCAATTACATGGCACTTGTAGGCAAAAGTCTTTTGTCAATTGCTTTAAGCTCTTTTCTTAAACCGAAACTGTCATGCAATGTTTTGTAAGGTAGACATTTCAAGCCTCAATGGATAATATGCTATAATTGCTACTTTTTAAAGGGTTGTTAACAAAAGTCCATAAAAGTGAAGTAATTGCACTTTGTTTCCTAATCCTTCATACTAGATTAATTGCCACCACAACACTTCTTAATTTCAATTCAAAGTAGACAAAACAGGCAACTCCTTTGCAAATGTGACCCCATCTCCTACTGTGGCTAAATCTCAGGGATTTTCTTGAATATTTCCATTTCTGATACATATCCAAGAAGGTAAATTACAAGTAACATTGCAGATAACAAACCATGCTTTACTTTTCATCAAGTAATAATGTCATCTTCTAGCACTTGTTGTCTGCATTAACACTAGGCTAACTAGAAACATGAAATGATTATTGAACTTACTTTGTTACATGTAAAATCCAGTCAAACGCTGCTCTCAATTGTCTTATTGTGGCACTGCACAGATGTGGGCTTACTGGGTACCTATTGCATCATAGCTTCCAGTCCCCAGTAAGCACTGCCTAGAGCAGAAATCACTAGTCACAATAGCAATTTCAAGAACAGTCACCTCCTCTAGTTCAGGCTATGCTTCTCCCAGATGTGGACCACAGAAGCAGGCAAGAATACACCCACAAACAAGCACCCATATGTCAGCAGAAGTCTTCACTAGTCATCTCTGTCTATGTTGCACGTGTAAAACAACAAGGGGTGCTAACCTTCCTGCTCATGATCCTCTGTCTCCTCCAGCCCCCAGTATGGTAGCCCTCAGTAAGGTGCACCAGACCAGTTCCTTGCCAGCACCTGGGGTATAGACCCTGACCTGCTATCATGGTGCTCAGTCATGCAGGCCAGGAAAGATGGAAACTCACACAGACAATTTTTAAATTCAGCCTTTCGGAAGCTTGCAATTTTTGTTCGAGTTTGGAAGTTTTTTGGTGGTTATTTTGGTTTTGTTTTGGCTGGTTGGTTTGGTTTTGTTTTCTTTTCTTTTCTTTTCTTTTTTTTTTTTTGGGGGGGGGGGGGGAGGTGCAGGGGGAGAGGGAGAATGAGCTGTCCTACCCAGAGGGGACTTCATTTTTTGCCATACTGTGCATGGGACAGAAGTGCTGGGAGCAGAAGATGTGTTTGGCATTTGACATCCAGGTGAACAGGCGTGAAGGCTCACGAGATAGGTAGGAGATGGGGGATCTCTCCAAATGTTGCATGACGTACATACAGTTGGAGCTCTCTAAAAGCACTTAGCTTTGAGGCAATGAGGTTTGATGTGGCTTGCTGATCAGAGATTGCTTTTTGGTGTTGAAGACTTGGCAGAGCAGAGGAAGACTGAGTTTTCCTGGACAGGATTTGGAGGGAGAGAGACTTTTGTCTGCTGCAGCAGGTGAAAATAACGACAGCGTATCAGATGGAGCAAACAAGAAACTAACAAGAATAAAACATGCGCAACCTTATTTCACCCAGTAGTGGGTAAGTCTAGCAACTACCCTGAGGGTTAAGCTTTAGACACTCTGCTGTAGCTGTTGTAACATAAATGTTACAAATATGAGGGACTAAGTTTCTTCCTAAATGTCCACAGGTGTATGGTGAAGTATAAACACAGCAGACTTGTAACTTTTAGGTATTGGGCGCTGCCAAATCCAGCAGCCTGAGAGAGGCGAAGCTCCCACAGCTCCATGACCCCAGGTCCAACCAGCAGTGAGGCTGAGCGTGCATTCCCAGTGGGCGCACATACAAATGCCCACCTACAACACATACATACATATATACATGTCTGGCCACACAGATCAGCACAGGCAGACACACTCAGCACACACACAAACACAACTGGCACCAGCAGCCTCATCCTCTTCCCCTCTCTGGGTGACCAGGATAAAGGTCCGTTGATGGGAAATAGGTCAATACAAATCTAAGAGCTGGATCCTTCCAGCAGCTGGGCTCAGGCATCCAGTCTGCCCAGTAGCTGCCCTTGGACTTCAGTTTCCCCGGTCACTGACACCTAGACATACCAGACCCTGAGGCTGCAGCGCTACTGCAGTTCCCGCTGGAAACCCCGCTTGCTCACAGCCATGCACACACACACACCCACGCGCATGGAGGAGTATGGGTCCACCATTAACTGTGTTTAGACATAGAGGGCATCCACCAAGTGGCCCTGGATCCTCACTCTCCACAGCTGACAGCACCTGGGCATGCAAAGCTCTGAGGCCTGCAGCTCTACCCCAGCTGCTGGTAGGATATATTTAGTCTATTCTCCGCTCAGATTTTCTCTAAACACCTTCAATTTAAAAAAAAAAAAACAAAAACAAACCAGCAACTATTCAATGTTTTATTTCTGTGACATTGTTTTGCACATAGTGAGTTTATGGACTTTCTCATGAACTGATCACAAGAGGGGTTACTTGATACCAGATACTTGAAAATCATTCATTGTGCTTGGTCATTTCTAATGCTCCTTCTGTTTCATGACTAAAAAGATCTAACTTTTATAACACATTTTTGCCCTGAATTAATTTCCTGTCAGCAAAATATTTTTCCCTCAGTGATTTGAATTGGTGATACAAACACAAAATCTACTCTACAACCATTTGCATAAACAGAATTACTGTCTGATGTTCACACAAGGAATTTAACCTCTCTATTCACTTCCCAGAAGTGAAGTACTGATACGTAAAAATAACTATGAGGCAGATTGGTCCTTATATGTGCAGGCTGAGCAGAAGGGCCTTCCAAGCATCAACAGAAAGCCAAGCAAGTGAGACTGTGGCCAGCTAGGAAAAGCAAGCTTCTGTAAGTCACTCACATGACTTTGTATTAGTATGTCATTACTATTCTCATTAGTATGACAGTATTAGTCCCTATTTGGAAAATAACTACAGAAAAAAAGATTGCTTACTGAAGTGAAGTTTCACTCTGTTGTTTTCGTCTTTGTTGTGCTTTTAAAAAAAATAATATCAAGACTTCTTAACATAGAATTGTTTGTGTTTGTGCTGGTGAATTTTAGACGCAGCACTGTTTACAGGAGGAGCAGAAAGGGAAATGCTAGTACTGACCAGAAGCAGAGTTTGGTCCTACATTTGTTAGTGATTTGCAACTTAAATATGTTCTAAAGTACATGACTGTAGCATAAGATGTAGGGGAAAAGTACAAAGTACAAAGCACAGCTCCATTTTTTATAGAGGTTGTTTTCCATAACACCATATTTTTCAGCCTAGGGAACTATGCCTCCACGGGCATTTTGAATGGCAGCCTTTGAATGGGCTTTAATTTTAAGTAAATCAGTTTTCTTAAAGGCTCTCCAGCAAGCATTTGGAATGGATATTAGTGAAGTCTCCAGGCAACTTTGATCTGCGGGAACAAGGTCTCTTACCTCTGTTAACCTCTGTACAGATTTCTCCAGGGAAATGTACTTCCTTTTTCTTCTTTCTGCTCCAAAAGCAAGGCCAGCTGTTTGGCAGCAAGGCTGAGCACTCAGTCAGAGCTCTATTTGATCTAGAAAAGGTTTTATCTTTCCTCATGTATACTGTAAATATTTTGTTCTAGCAGATTTGTTTTGAAACTTTCCTGGGTGATTGATGAGATCTGTCCTGAGACATCACAGACCATTTCTTCTTTCTTGTGGGTAACTACAGATGTAATTTCTGTGAGACCAAAACATTTTGTCCATAATTCTTGCTGGCTTCCATGTGGTCCAAATGAGAGGGTTCAGAATGAACAAGAGAGTTTTAATCAGGCCCAGCAAAGAATTACGCCATTCTTGACAAATGTCAAGAAATGGTTCTCAGCAGCTGTGCAGAAAGCTGAGGCAGAGCTGTCTATATCATAAACAGCACAATCAAGGTCAAGTCACTTCCACCCTATCACCTAGCCCTATGCCAGAGCCATTGCTAGTAACGACAGTTCATTCCCAGGCCAGCACCAAGCAATAGCATCTTTACAGCCAGGCTAAGTAGTGCCTTATGCACCGTGACCTGTCCTTAACGAGAAACATATTACATTCAGGGCAGGGGAAGGATTTCCCTTGTCGCAAGGATGCAGAAAGTAGAAAACAGCAGGAAGAAATACAGGGCAAAAGGTGAAAGAGGCAGCTTCCACATCCTCAGGACAGCAATTATAGACAGGTTCTCGAACATTTTCCTCTCCACTCCTAACAGATACAGTCCAAGGGAAGACTCTGAAGTGGTCTGCACTTCACAGCCAAGAGTCAGCCATAGATTTATGCAATGGTGCTCTTGAAGCATCCCACGGGGTACTATGGGGTATAGACTGGTACTATGTATTGTTCTCATAGGTAAGTTAAGGAAGAAAATGATCAAGAGGGAGTCGCCACCAAAGGTGCAGAGGGACTGGTCAATCTATACAAACAAGGAGCTAGAGGAGGATGACTGTATCATGAAGGAACTGGCTGAGACCCTGACACAGCATCCCACAAGAACACTACTGTCAGAAAGGATCACCTCTGGACAGCATGACCTAGACCATCAACAAGGGAAAGGAATCAACAGAAACATTTAAAAAAAATGGCAACAAAGTTGTCAGAGAAGCACTTTTCAACCAGTAAGTGATATATGTGTGGAGTTGGAAAGGGCAGTAGCCTGGCTTTGTGCTCTGAATCACTTCTATGGAGTTGTCTGCATGGCCAGTATGACTGAATTCCTCCGAACTCATGGTAGATGAACTGAGCAAGTAAGAGGCAGAGACTGCACAAGAGTTGCTCATTCAATTCATTTTGTTCTACAGCTGTCTCCCACTCCGTAAAACTCATTGGCAGCATGGATCTTAACCCTCTGCACTGGTAGCCACATGGTTTATCCAAGTTCTGAGAATTTTGCACAATCCTAAAAAGCTCGAGTTTTACATCATGTTAATGTCTCTCACCTTCTGAGTACATGCTCAAGAGATCATTTCCATCCAACAAAAATAGGTTTCATGAACCACATCTGTCACCACCTCATGAGGAACCACGTGGGATAAACTTCATAGATATCACCAGGCAACTGTGAAGGAAAAAACAGCTACAGCCTGGTGGTGAAAAGAGGCTCTCCAGGTCGCACTAAGCAGCCCTAGAGCCACAAACACATCTGTCTTGTGTCCAAATTAACGTGTTTCCAATGAGGAGGTCCACGCATCCTTGCCACCACACCACAAAGAAAAAGACAGCTGGGCAAGTTTTGTCTTTCTGTGAGCAGAATGAGTGCTCCATCTATCTGCTCCATGGCATCAGTCAATATCACACCATGAGCTCTGCCAAAGACTCTGCAAGACAAGAGTAGCCCATTGCGAGCTTCATCTGGCAGCAACTATGACGAGCAAACAAACAGCTTCTAGTTGGAGTTGTGGTACTGGAGGCCAGACTGTGCAAAGGCAGGTTCCTGGCTGCAGGGCAGCCAGACCTCTCACTCAGCTGGGAAGCACAAGAATCACCAGTGAACTCTCTGGACACCAGGGCTCTGCAGAGAGGCCTGTGAGGCCTCCTTGTGGGTTCACTGTAGGAATCTGGAGCTGTTTCCAGCCTTCTGGATGCTTTAAGCCAATGGTGGTTTTGAGGCATGGGAAAGAAATTAACCTGCCCCTGCAAGAAGTTACATGGGTGCACAGGCACAAGGAGTGGCAGCCTCTCCTTGCTCCGGCCCATGACCTGCCTGGATGGGCAATAGCTATTCTAGCTCAAGCTAAGCACAGTCGCTGCAGGCAAGCAGAAATCCTGATCTATTTCAATGCTGACATTTCACTCCTCCTTCCTCATGTCTTTTCTGCTGTCACAACAGTAAATGAATGGTGTTTCTTTAATGTTACTTACATGTCCATAGAGCACTCAACAGCCCAGGAGCTCAGAAGCATAGACTTACTGTTGAGCCGATGGTGGCTGAGATCGGACACTAATATTGTGAACAGACACGTTAACTCAGTTCTCATGGCTGTAGAGTGGAGACTGCCATTGCAGGTAACTATCATGTTCACCGCTGATACCCACAGACAGGAGATACAGGTATTGCTATCACAAGGGGGATTTCGGATATTCAAGTATGTCCTGTTCATCTACAGTCTTCAAGATCCCAAAGGCACATCTGTTCCACTGCATATGCATAAGGTCCCAAGATGAAATGGTACCGATAAACTGAAGAAGTACTGGAGAAGTCACAGCTGATCTCTGGCCACAATCTGTCTGTGCACTGGAAAGAACTGATGGTGAAGCTGTTTATCATGCCTCAAGGGAGGCAGAGGATTTTGAAAGTGCTATATGGTTCCAGTATTGAGCTCAGGAGGATTTGGTGCAAGAAAGTTGGAGTGCTGATAGAAAGTCTGGGGGAGACGCGTCTGAGTACTGCTCTGCTGGTACCTGGCCTTGACTTTAGCTTGTTCAAAGAGCAAAGGGCAAATGCGTGTGCTGACAGATGGGTCAATACTCTGCCAGTTTTCCTGCCCCCCAGCCAACAACCACATCTGTCCACTCCAGCTCTGTCGTCCTTATTCCTAATCCAGGTATTTCTCTGCATCAGATTAAATGTTCAGCCATGCTCTCTTACTGACTCATCCTTGTTCCTATTCTCGTTCTAAAGGACCTGCTAAACTGTATTATCCTTTCCTATCAGTCTTTATCTAATCTATTCTACTGCTGCTGCACATTAGTAGTAACTAAAATCCTGCCAAAAAATATTGCTCTCCTTTGATCTTCTGTACTCCTCTGCTCACTTTTCCATGGGCCAATGCGAATATGGCTCGGGTCAGCACTTTTATACTGGCATCAAGCTGCTTCTCTTCTGGAAATCTCCTTCCTGAGATGTCCAAGTGATTTAGTTGTGGCCCAAGAACAGTTAAAAATAATAGCTTTGAAGGTGGAGATGCAGGACATAGACATACTTAAGGAGAGGGAGGTGCATTGCAACAGAGTGCAGTTTCTATTTAAAGAGTGAATGCGCACAGGTATGTGCATGTGCTGCTATAGATGAGACCTGTGGGCAGGATGAACCAATGAAATATACTTAGGCAGCTGACCAGGCAAGATAAATTAGCTTCCAGAAATCTGCACAAGATCAAATATGGCTTTGATCTAGCTTGGAAGCTAATAAAAGTGAGCTACATCTTTCACCATGATAGTCTTTGCTGACACCTGGTGTAACTTTTCTTTAATTCTATTCACAGCCATTCTGCTATGCATAAATGATTCTTCCAGGTTTAGTTTAGAAGCTGCTGGTGCTCTATCTGATGCCATGTTAGCATGACAGATGAGGGATTCAGGGTACATCCTCACTAAGCGAATTTTACATTGGCTCTCTCACAGCTTGTCCCGTATATCCTAGCACTCTTTAATCCTGTTGTTGTGGGTTTTTTTTTTTCCAATACTATCTTGCTCTCCTCAGCAGAAAGCTTACATTCAACAGTTCTGAAGGAAAGCATTTTTATTGTAATATTGCTCCTAGGAAGAACAATGCATTACTTACAGATTCTTTTCCTAGCAGAAGGTCTAGCCAGATCTACTTTTTCCTCCATTTTAGAGCATGTGCAACCACACTGTGAGCTGGGATCCATCCCCCTTGCCAGGATTCACAGAGCAGGTTCCTCTACACAATAGCTTGGAGAATGACAAAGATGATCCTGGGACCTCCTAGGTTGCAGACATGAGTAAGGGAGGAATCCTGACCAGTTCATTTCCATGAACTTCCATGAAAGTCTCCTTAATGTGTTCTCTCTACCCATCATTCAAAGGCGATTCTTCTTATAAAAGCATCTCTCCACAGGGTTCTGCATTAACCAGGACAGGAAGACAAACCACTTGATTTCATACAACTCTTCAGATCCCACTTAAAAAATACTTTCAAGAGCTTTATAGATATTTAACATAAACTTCACTTGCTTATGATTTCTCTCACAGATTATTTTCTACACCTAAAATTATTCTTAAAACCCTCTCTGTGCTTGTTATCACAATTCAATTTCCATGTCTAAATAAGCCTTTGAAGAAAGCAAGCCTGTAAAATTTAATTATCTTCAATTAGGAGTTAGTGCTGGCAGCATTTTCTCTCTAGAAAACCGACAAGTCTTAAAGGCATAAATTCCTAATCTCTGAGTTAAAAACCAAACCTTTGAAAATCTATATCCTTCCAAACTTTCTATAGATGAGGAAGAGAAGCAAAATAGAACACAAGACCAATTTAAAATTTTGCATAGACCATCCTTCAAATAGAACAATAATATATTATTTGTTTTATGTCACAGAAAACTGTAAAAAAAAGCTGTGTTAAGTATTTAATTGGTGTGTAATAAACCAAGGTAAATATTCATATTAAAGCAGCATTTTGAAAGTAATCCCTATCAGATCCCCAAATATATCAATGGAAATAGAGCGTGGGTATACCAAGGTGACACATTTCTCTTGCTTCTGTTGTAGTACTGCACAACTACACAGTGACAAAAGGTCTCCAAGACCTGGTTCCCACACAAAGTGTTGACACACATCCAGCAGCGTGAGGCAAGAATGACACCTGGCTGTCCATGCAGCCTCTCTCCCCCAAGCTGCCACCCTGACCGCAAGCGTAATTGCACGGCTTGTGAACCACCTCCCACGCTTTCTCCATTTACCACCCAGCTATTTCATGTAGGCAGCTAGAAGAGGATTTTCATGTGTATGAACATGCCTGCCTGGAAGCTGCAGCTGTTCAGCTGTTGATTTATCATCTGTTCAGTTTCTCCAACACAGGGCTGGCAACCCTTGTAAGAGTAGAAGTGGGAAGAGGAGAGGCTGGTGGTTGACAGCTGTTTCAGCCTCTGCACTTCAATTGGGTCTGAATGCGCCTCAACACCCTAAATTTGGCTGACACTCAGTGTTCATCAGCAGAGGACGTAAAGCCGCAAAGAGAGGAAGGATTGAGCAAAATGGAAGATTTAAGGAGGAAAAGATAACATGATTTTAGCCGGTTCAGGGTTACTCGTGCCAGGCCTTCCTTAACAGGAGATGGAAGCCATTTTGAAGAAGGTAAAAGCCCATGTTTCCAGAGGACAGATTACAAACGTGCCCTAAATCATACCTTGTAAGAATCAGAAGCTCCTGTTCTGCCTTTCCATTTGTCTCCCCCTTGCGATCAGATTTTCTTGAGAAAGGAAAACACTATCTCAG
Source organism: Numenius arquata (assembly GCF_964106895.1). Lineage (NCBI taxonomy): Eukaryota > Metazoa > Chordata > Aves > Charadriiformes > Scolopacidae > Numenius > Numenius arquata. The sequence goes on from NC_133579.1 coordinate 44,600,296, forward strand.
CTCTCCTGTCCAGTACATGCGTTTACTGGACGAAAAAAAAAAGTGACAAAATGCAGCTAAGGAAACTGTCTCCCCTTTAGCTCCTCACCAACATTGTCTTGGTGACTACCATGGTCTGAAAGTCACTTGTTAGAGACACACCCCTTTAGCTGGACAGCCTTTCTCTCATGCCCTCATCCAACTCAAGACAGTGTTTTTTATCTGCCTTCAGCAGATACATGACTGACCAAAAATGCTGCTGAACCCTACTCTCTGTGCTTTCTCCATCCATCCTGTGGGCCACAAAGGCTATGAAGAAGGAGATCAGAGCTGGTGAGGGTGAAGGAGGTTATGTGTCAGAGGCTTCCAGCAAGATTGTGGGTGACCAGAATGAAGGTCATAAAGGACAAAATCCTGGAGATGTCCTGGAGAATGTGAACTGTTGGAGAACCTGTTGGTCGCCTCTCAGCCACTGTGGCGCCCTGGTGGAATCACACCCATGGCAATTCCCAGCTTCAGAGAACAGAACTAAGGTTGCATCATCTGGGTATGTTGTATTTGCATCTCATAATTTCCGGGGGTGTAAACCGAGCCACATTAAAGGTATGACAGACTATCTGCCTTTCCCTGCCTTAATGAGTTCAGAGGGTTTGTTAAAAAAAGAGAAAAGATTAATAGCAAGAATTGGGCAACACTGCCCTGTATATATCCCACTTTGGTATTCAACTCGATTGCCATTATTTACCAAAAGATATGAACTATTCACAGATTTGGAACTGCAGTCATCAGGACATCAAAGTCATCAGCTACCTCAGCTACAAGGTTAGCAAAGACTTCAGTGCTGCCACTATTGCCAAACAAAAAATGTATTTGGCTGAAGCTGAAACTGAAATATAATCTTCATCCAAGAGGGAGCTGTGGGTTGTGTTTTCTGTGACAAGCAGCCAGATTAAAATGCTTTATAACAGATTAATTAAATGACCTCAGAAGTAATGAGACTATATTTTAGTCATTAGTTCACTTCAAAGTTAAATACTACCTCAAAGAAACTGAAGTCACAAAAAAGAGCAGATATAAGGATATTGTGTTACTGGCATAAGACAGGCAATGTTACTATGAAGCATTTTAATAGGACATTAATAATCTGGATCAAGTGTTTGAGTTTCACCACAGAAAACAAGGCATTGTGTCTCCTGAGAGTAGGATCTTGTCAGTATCTGGTCCTCACAAGTTCACCAGCGGGAAGGAAGCTCTTCTGAAAATAAAGCAAATTTTTCTAACAATGAAAATTATATTTGACTTCAAAACTTTCTGAGTTTTAAAGGCACTCACTTGCCTTCAGTGAGTAGTTTCATTCAGGACAACTGAATTAAAATCAACCAGTCATTTTAAAAAATCAATCCTTGCAAAGGAAATTCTCACTTTAAGGAGACAAGATTAGAAACACGCTTTATTCAGATTTCTCAATGGAGATGCTAGAAACAGAGAAGAATAAAAGCCGATGTTAGAAGATGATATTTTTTCTTGTCCTTGTGCCACAACAGGCCATTGGGTGTTATTTCTTCATATTACACACACTTACAAGGGAACATGTAATATCTCCTTTTCTGCAGAGAAATTTCAGTGACTTGCCGCAAGCTTCAAAGAATCATTGTGGGATACATGAGTGAACTGGCATGTTAACAAACCATTGCTTATAGATTTCTCAGAGACTTCTTTCTCCATGTTTTTAAAATGCATGATCCCTGAGTAGGTTTGTGCCCAAAACTTCCATCCCATGCCCACTATTGCACTCACATGGTATTTGCTGCCTCGACCCCATAGGAACTGACAAAGCAGCATTTTAGCTTCAGAAATTCTGTCCACAGGAACACAGTTTAAGTCAGCAAGAGGCAACCCCTTCTGAGAAGACTGTAGCTACTTCAGGAAACAGCCTGGCTCCTTCCAAGACAGTGTTGGGATTGGTGAGAGTCTCAGGAATGCTGCGTCTCCCCTCAATCAAAAGCTGCTTTTGAGTTACTGCCTCTTACAGGGCAACGGTCTCTACCAGCTAGACCTCAAAATGGAGTTGGAGATAATTTTAGCAAAGTGGGCAATCAGGCCCTCTTGACTGACTTTTAAAAGATGGAAGCAGGGCAGGGAAGGTGTCCTGTTTTCAGCTGGAAAAGAGTTAATTTTCTTTCTGGTGATTGCTATGAAAGGAATGTCGATAATACCTGTTGTTTTTAGTTGTTGCTAAGTGATGTTTGTAGTATTCAAGGACTTTTTTCAGTTTCCCATAGAAGCATAGACAGAATGATGGAATGGCCAATGGAATATTCTGTACCATAGATGTCATGCTCAGTATACAAGCGGGGGTTGGCCGAGAGGCAGGAATCCGCGATCACTGCTCTAAACAGTGCCAATTCACCTGGCGGTGAGAGTGACCTGCCATCATTATTGTTATTTTTCATTTTTTGCTATTGTTTCTATTAAACTGCCTTTATCTCAACCCATGAGGGTTTTTTTCCTCCTTTCCTTCCCTCCCCCCAGCTTTTTTTTCCTCCTCCCCCACCCTTCTGGGGGGGTAGAAAGAGGGGGCAAGCGAGCGGACGACAGAAGGAAATAAACAGGTCATGAAATTTCAGAGCTTGGAATTGCCTCCATAAGATCGGTCCTTGTGTCTTGATATTTGTTGTTTTGGTTTTTTTTTACATTTATTTTCAAAACACCGATCAGTACTTCTTTATTTTTAGCTCAGTAGCTTGAAGATGTGATCTTCACCTGTTGTGTGAAAAGTCAGAATGTGGAACTGAAAAGGTTGAGATCTGGGCTCTTATGGCATCCTCAGCACTTCAAAGTGGATCTACAAAGTAACCATCCTAACCACCAGCACACCACACCGGCGAGGCTTGCGGAAACACTGCCGATCCTCACCTCTGCTTGCTGAACCTGGGCCACCATAGAGGCAAGAATGCAAACTATTCAGGGCTAAAAGAGGAAAGAGACAGTATAATTCTGTGGTTTACTTCCTATGGTATGATGTAAGAATAGAGTTGAGGGACCTGTTTATTTGTCTCCATTCAAGTTCAATTAAAAACAAACAAAAAAATATCCAAAATCCTTTGGGAAGGTGAATTGTAAAACCAAAGACTGCTATCAGTAACTCAAGTGGATGAAATCTGTGCTGAAGATCTGTATACCTAGTTGACCACGCAAGTCAGAAGGACACTTTCGTTTCATTGGATGGAAGTTCTGGTGAGCATGTTTTTCTGAGACAAGCTTAATGGCTCTTTTATGTGGTTTGGTTTTGGTTAGTTTATTGTGTACTTTTATGTGTAGTTTGGCTGTTATTCCTGAAAATAATCTGTTTCTTAACAAAAAGAAATGAATGACTCGCTCTTTCTAAATGACTTCCAACAATAAACATTAGGCTGCCACCCTCAAATCAGTTTCTCTCACTCTGAAGTCTAAGGATATAGTTAGAGAATACAGCTGCATCAAATACAACTGCCTTCTGCTAACAAATGACAGTCCTGTTCTCCCATCCTCTCTCCACCCCCTCCTTAGCCCCAGCTCTGACCACAAAATAAGCTCATTTAAAATGAACTGCTGAAAACTATTACTTTTCTTCCTAGTGCAGTTTTCTGCTGAATTAACAAGCTAAATTGGCTCACTGATCAATATCAGGGCTTGCGCAAGAGAGCGCGGAAAGCAAGTAGCAGGACTGTTGAGAGTCAGACCTCTCCTTTTCTCTTCTTCTGTGGCAGTAAGTTGTTAGATCACCTACGATATCCCACACAACTGCATCGGAAGGCTGTTGTAACTAGGATTCCCCTAATAGTATTTGTCATTATGCATGTAAACCTCTCCTCTCTGTTGTTCTCTACCTGACTCGCAGTCAGGAAAGAGCTGTATCCAACTGACTGGTAATTCCTGGACCACTGGAGGTTCTGGGGGTACCCGGGGGAGAGGACACTTGATCCGTGCTCATGCTGAAGCTGGTCAAGGAAAAGGCCAAATCACTGGATTAGAAAGAGAACAGTTATGAACATCATTCTGGAAGGCTGGCTATTAAAGCCTATCCTTAGACCAGAGAATAAACACAGTCTATCTGCATTTGATCCCACTCCAACAGCCATATGCAGTTTAACTAGCAATCACTGCACATGAAACCCATCCATTACAGACACCCACTGAAACAAGCACTGACCCCCTGAGATTCAAGCCCAGTAAAAACCTAAGTATCTAGCGGATATAAGGCACTTCACGGTGCTTTCTTGGTGCCAGAAAGACAAGCAGGAGGGGCTACCCTTGCTTAAGGAACTGTGTGCTTCTGCCTGCGCGCACGGCCTGCCCTGTCCACCCGGGGGTCAGCACGGCCCCACTCAGCCCCCGCCCTCCCGGACATCCAGCCCCTCTCGAAGAAGCTCTGCCTGCACTCGCCTCTCATCTCAATCACTCCTCAAAAACTACCCCTTTTAGTTCTGTAGGAACAGGGCTACACCTTTCCACAGGGTACGAGCCCCGGCACGCGGAGAGAGAGGCGACGCGGGACCTTGGGGACAAACCGACACTGGGCTGCGGCTGCTCCCGCAGTTAATGGCCGCGGCCTGGCACAGGCTGCCGCCAGACGGGGCCGAACCGGCAGCGCCCGCCAGCACCGCTCCATCCCCTCTCTCCCTTACCGCGCGAGGGCCTCTCTGCGCAGGCGCGGCGGACGCTAAACCCCCTTCTCCCACCCGAGCGTTACGGAATCTTTCCGAACTCTTCCGAAGCTTTACGAACCCTTCCGACACCCCCCGACCGCGCATGCGCAAGAGGGTGAGCCCGCCGGAAGAGGGGAAGCCTTGCCAACGTCCTTCTCCCTCCCGCCGGTCCCGGCGGGGCCTAGCCCCGCCTACTCCGGGGGCGACAAGCACGCATGCGCGGTTGCCAGGGCGGCCGTCTTCCCGTGCAGGTTTAAAATCTGCGGCGCATGCGCAGTGCCGGTTCTGGCCCTGGCGAGGGGGACGCCACATTGGAACGGCGAGGGGGAGCGCTTCGGGCAGTCGCCGGGCCGGGTACAGTTTGCGCTGCCTCTGTTCCTCCCGGACCGCGCTCGCCTCGCCTCGCCCGGCCCGGCCCGGCTCGGCTCGGCCTTCCTTCTCTCTCTCCCTCCCTCCCCGCGACACATGCCGCTGCTGCCGGCCCGTGTCTAGCGCCGCTGCCGGGCCCGGCGCGCTGAGGCGAGGGGGTACGCGGCGAGCGGGCGGCGTCGTCGTCGTCGTCGCTCTGGCCGGGCCGTGAGGGTCGGAGGCCGGGCGGGCGGGCGTGGATGGATCCCCGCGTGGCCTGGATCCAGCCCGAGCAGAAAGGCCCCGCGAATGCGCTGTGGATGCAGATCTGGGAGACCTCGCAGGGCGTGGGGGGCCGGGGCGGCGCCAGCTTCCCGCACTACCTCTGCCTTAACTCCCCGGCGCTGGACTCAGCCGCCGCCTCCTCCCCGCCCCGCGGCCACAGCTGCGTGCGGCTCGGGGCGCCCGGCGGCGGCGGCGCCTGCTGCTCCTCTTCCTCGCCTCCTTCGCCTTCGCCTTCCCCTCCGGCCCTGCTGACCGGACTGGTTCCCGCTGCCACCCCCGGCCCTGCGGCGGTGAACGGCGGCGGCGAGGGAGGGCGGCGGCTGCAGAAGTCGCCTTCCGTGTCTTCCTCTTCCTCCTCCTGCTCGTCGGTGGAGTCCGGCACCGAGAGCCCCGGTTTCTCCTCCTCGGGATCGTGCAGCGGCGGCGGAGGCGGCGGCTCCTCCTCTTCCTCCTGCGGCCCCCGGGCGGCGGCGGTGGCTCCTCCCGGGCTGCTGGGCAGCGGGGCCGGACCCGGGGAGTTTTTTAACTTCCACGAGAACAAAGTGAACGGTGTGAACGGGCACCACCAGCCCCCGCACTTGGCGCGCAGCCCCCACCCACCACCACCGGCCTCTCCCCAGCAGCACCAGTACCACCCGGGCCGTAGGAAACGAGAGAATAAAGCCAGCACCTATGGGATGAATTACCTGCTCTCCGGCAGCCGTGGTGTCGCCATCAGCTCCCCTCACCAGCAGCGGCAGCTGCCTCAGCCAGCACTGCAGAGCCCTGGCACACCCTGGAAGACCAGAAAATACAGCCCGGGCGTGCAGGGGTGAGCAGCTGGGGCCCCTTGGGGCTGCTGCAGCCCGAGAGGAAAGGGGGACCTCGGCAGCCTCTCCTGCGGCCTCCTCTGGGCACAGGGGATGGGTGGGTTGGGGTCACACAAATGCCTCTGGAACCAGCTGTGGCAGCGAGGGTAATGATGGGGGATGGTGGGGCACAAAACCATGTTCTTTTGTAACTCACCTTGGACTGTGCTGGCTGGGTGCTGGGTGGCTCCTGGCTGGAGCAGTGAGCTGGGCAGGGCCTGGGAACCCATAGATACAGTGGGTTAGGCCTTGCCTACCTTGTAGGTTGAGAGGTGAAGATGTCAGGCACCTAGAATAGTTAAAGCAAAGATGGGTGGGGGATGGTTGTTGACCTCCTAGGGGTCAATTCAGATTGTAAGGGAGAAGTGGAAGCCTTCAGTTCAGAAGAGCTCAAGTAAGACCCTTGTAATTTTTAAATGCCTTCTTGCTTAGGCTGTAGCAGACTGGTTACTTTGGGGAGTGTCAGGAACATCACTTGAAAGGGAAGTGCCCAATTCTGGCTGAAATAAACATGAAAGTTAATGTGGACTTAGAATATTTTTGAGGGAAATGTTTTATCTCTAGAACAGATTGAGCCAGCCAATATCTGAACTGATATCTTAGCTTTCTAAAGAGAACGCTTTTATGAAGCTTATACTATTTTGTGGCCGTAACTTTCTCATATAAATGGATAGTTAGTAAGGCTGAGTATTCAGTTTGATCTGATCAGCGTGTAGATGGGACTAAACTCGAACAAAGCACCTCTGGGGTACTCCATGAGGTTTCTGTATTTCAGCTGTCAAATTTCAGTCAGTCAAGGGGAAGCGTTGCTTTCTAATGTTAAGGTTATTTTATTCATGGAAAAAGTGCTAGCTGCATTGATTGACCATAGCAGATTTCTGATGTCATTTCAAAAATAGTTTCTTGGCACTCCTAAAATCCAAGACCCTTGGATATCTGTGGGGTAAGGCACTGCATATTTGTAGAGGGAAATAAATAAAGACAGCAGGGTACACTTTCAGAGCTGGAGAAATTTAAGTGAGGTATTTAACTAAAGGACAGTGTCTTCCTTTTCTCTTTTGGGTGGTACTGTCAGGCATTGAGTGTGTTAAAGTTATCCAGAAGTATTAAAAGACATTTTTAAAGTTCTGTTTTTGCAAACCATAGCCTCTCCTGGGGAGGACAAGACTTGTGATTGCTGTGTTTTAATTCCAAACTGACACTGACAAAGAAAATTGCTTACAGGAAGCTAAGATTTGGTTGTTTAAGAGGTGTCATATGCTAGGCGCTTTGGGTCCTGTACTAAGATGTGTGTCTAAAATTCCAAAATTATCTTAAAAATAGTCTGCATTTCTTTGTTTTATTTCCATAAAGATGTGGTAGGACACTGAGTTAATATTTTAGTTTATCTGTGTAAGACAAGTCAGTGTCACTGAGGTGGATCTCCAGGCAGGTGGATGAGGGAGTTGCCTGAGGTCACCCAGGTCCCAGGCAAACCTGGGAATTGAATCCAGGCACTGCAGGTTCTGTCCTTTCGTTGCTAGGCAGCACCACCTATGCCAATCACATTTCCTTATCTTTCACCTTCTGCCCTTTTGTTTTCTGTTTGCTTTCCTTTAATAAAGGTTATGCCACTTTTCAAGTATAAGTTTATAGAGAATCCATACACAAGAAAATTGTTTAGCCAAGCTTCAGTTGCACTATTCAGTTCAATAATACAGGTTATTCCTTTGCTGATGAGTTAATGACAAGTTCTTGGCTAAATATCTTTGAAAGTGGAAGTTGTGTTTCCTGATCTTCTGTCAAGGACCTCTATTACTACAGTGAGACCTGATGCTAGGGGTGGGACACCGGTAACTACAGCATGTGTGATTCCATAGTTCCAGACTGTCTCATGATTAATTTGTCAAATCACTAAGCTTTACAAAACTGTACTAATGTTACAGCTTTCCTTAGAGGAGATAATTAGTGCTGAAGGAGAGCATGGAAGTTAAGAGTGTAGACTTAAATATGAGAAGCAGTTTCTGTCTAAAACTTTGAGTTCTGTTACCCAAGCTGAATCTTGGACAAGTGTGTATTGTAAAACAATTTTGTTTGGTGTTAGAAAAAATTTTATGAAGTGCTCACACAATTGAAATAACAAAAATATTGTCAATGATGGGAGTGGCTTTAGGTGTCTGTCTTCTGCAGTAATTCCTGACTTCTGATGAGTTTAACTTCATTTTCCTGAAGCCAGGTTGTTTTATTATTTGGCTCTTCAAATCAAAATGCACTGAAAAGACTGGGGTGGGAACAGATCCCTACAGAAGTTTCTTCTGGATCCTTTATGTTCCTGATTTGTTGCCTGGTGTTATTTGGAATTGTCAGCCCAGTCCTGAAGCATCACTTCTGTAGCTGTGATAGTCAATTGACAGAGTATCTTCAGTGGTGTCAGACTGGTGTATGCAACTGTCAAAAAATGTGATCCTTACAATCTTCAGTTGCAGTCTGCTTTGGACATAGATTATAGGAAGAAGGACTTGATCATTGGTGCTCTTGTGCTCTTATTATACATGAATGTTAAAGCTTACTCTGCCATGATGTTTTTCTACAACATACTGAAATTTCCAACTGTTATTTAGTTGCTCACAGTGTTACTGTAGTGTCTTTTGGTAACAGACTAAGAAGAGCAATCTCTGTTTGCCCTCTCCCAGGCTGCAGTATTACTTTTGATGAAATGCCTACATGCTTTGAAATAGTACTGTGTTCCCTACACTTTCTCTTTCAGAGCTGGAGGTTGTCTGTGGCAGATCACGTTGAGTGGCTTTGTGATGGTAGGTGTGGTGATGCTTAGGAATTCTTTATGTTGTAAAGGCTGAGTTTTGCTTTCTTTTGTGTACAGCATTCCTTTCTTTCCCAGTGGACTCACACCTATTTCTTTTACTGCCTTCTGATAGTAGCATGCTGATTTTTGTGTTGTAAAGGAAATTTTCTCTGTCATAAGTGAGTAGCCATGCTTGATTAGATTTCATCCTAAAGCTGTGCTTTAAGTTGCCCTAGATTGACCTGTGTCATCTTTTTCCAGATTTTTGGAAGGTTAGGAGTGAGGAGAATGAAGTCATATTTATTCCAATGCTTCAACAGAGTGATTAATCTAGCAACAGTGTAAATTCTTAAATGCCTGGGTTTAGGTCAGGAGTATAGATGACAAAATGATTGGTTTCAGATGTGATGCAGAGAAGTGTCCTTTAATATTATGAGGTTACCTCAAACTGTTATGACTGATGTTCAGAACTACATGTGGTTTCTTGGTACTGTAAAGTATCCTCTTGAGAGGTTTTAAACTACATGTAGTGTCTTAGGGTCTGCCTTCTTTGTACATCAAAGTAATACCTTCTGTTTCTGTAAAGTCAGTATTTTAAAGATATCTGACTAATTTAGACATCCAGAGAGTTTAAAAGTGCATTGCAAAACATGGAATGAAGCTCTTCTGAACTTTTTACTAAGGATTCTACTGCTAGGTTTGCATTGCTTGGGTATGAAGCTAATAGGGCACTTTCTCTTAAGATATAGCTAATAGCTTCTGAGTAGTATAAAATTGTAGCTGATTTAATTCCGCTTCTTAATATGACGTTAACAAAGTAAAGAATTAAGGCATGTTTAACAATATGAGCCTGTTCTGCTTAATACTTTCAACTAAGTTTTCAGACTGTAGATTTTGAATGAGATTAGTGCTGAAATACCTGGCATATCTGCCTGGTACGTTACAGTGCTGTGCAGAAACAACAGAACTTCCTTGTTGAGGATTAGTGTGGATACCAGAAGTGTTATGATACCTTGGAATGCTGCTCTGCCTGGATTCATTAGTGTTGCATAGCATCTGATTTACTTTATTCTTTTTTCCCCGTCCATACCTGTTGTCTTTAACCATCTCTTGATAATGATGCTAAAGTTCTGTTGTAGAGGTCAAGAGTGCAAACACCTTCACATTTGGTTAGGCTGAAGGAGGATTCAGGCCAGCATTGTCTGGTGACCATAGCAAATACCTGGGAGAGTTCTCGTAAGCAAGGTAAGCTTATGACGATGCTTCCCCAGATGACGTGCTTCAGTGTTCACCAGTTTGCAGCTGAAGGATACTGTGTACCAAAAGTGATATCTGGAGACTCATTTCTGTAGCTAATCAGATGTGGTGGTGTTACTATATACACTAAGTTTATTTCTTCACCTGTATGCTGAAGTGTTTCTAATTCTAATTCTTACTGGGTTTTTTGCTTTTATGATATATAGCTGAACTTTGACCAAGATAAATTCAATTACTTGGTTTTGTGCAATGGAACTATTAAAAATGCATTGCATTCAGGACCTTCCATAGCTCTAGTTCCATGTTTGTCAACCCTTGTTTCTTATTATGCTGCTGTCAGAGCTGGACAAAGCAAATAAACATGTAGGGATGCCATGTTGTTAGCCCCTTTTGCAAATTTTATTTTCTTGTACTTTGAGTTGAAAAAATGATCTGCAGTGTTAGGTGGATACCTGTAGTGAAGGTCTTAATGTAAGAGGCAGGCAGTGCTGGCAATGTACGCTCAATTCTTGTGTTATCTGGCTTTAGGATCAGGGCAGAACTAGGCAGTATATAGTGTAGCATGCAAGAAGGAGAGTTGGAGTAGTTGCCTGTTAGTCATAGTAAATGTCTGGAGAGAGGCTTGAGAGCATTGGGCTGTGGTTGAAAGGACTGTTTTCATGCCTAAAGGTTGGTACAGCAGAGTTCAAGGGTAACTGCTGGATGAATTGTCAAAAGAACAGAACATTTCTTTTTTGCGGTTGGCTAAGTTGACTAGGGAAAACTCGAAGTCTCCTTGTAAAGTGGATGCCTAGTGTAGAGTTAGAGACTGATGCTTTTGGTAATGGAATGAAAAGAATATTTTGGCAGCAGTAGACTTGAGAGAGAACATACTACTAGAGGTCAGAAAAGCTGAGCTACAGTAGTAAAACATGAGAAGGCTTTTCATGACAGGTGCTCACATCTGTGTGTAAAGGAGAATGGGACATGTTTGGAGCAGTTTAATCCTGGTGTCAGCTTCATGATGCTTTTCACAGTTGTTAGGTTTTGGCAGTAGAGATAATTGGCACTAAGAACATAAACAGCTGTACTGGGTGAGACCATTAGAGGCCAGTGCCAAATGTTGGGAGGAGAATATATCAACACGAGCCTGTGGTGATATTTCCTGAAATAATCTCTCGGATTTCAGTGATCTGTGGTTCTCAGGCTACCTGGGCTACAGGCAGTGCATTGTTAAGCTTATTGTGGATTTTATGTATGAATTTGTCTCATCTCATCTTGAGCTGATATGAGCTTCTGGGATCAGCAGTGTCCTGTGGGAAGGTGTTTCTCAGTTGAGTTACGCATTATGTAAAGATCCAGGTTTTTTTTGTCCTGAGGCTGTCACTAAGGTTGTAGTTGCTGCCAGCTACAGGTCTGTGCATTAATGAAGCAATCTGTGAGTGCTCTTTGCAGCTGACTTGAAAGAGGGGAGGGAAAAGTTGAATCACCTGACAGTTGCCTGTTTTCTAGTCGATTTAATCATTGCTTCTGTTGAAGCTGTTCCCTGCCTCTAGATGTTTATCACCTCTGTATGCTTTACAGTTCTCTTGTATATTTGGGATTCAGACAAACCAGACCTGTGTGTGACAGTGTCACAGTATTCCTACATCTTGGTCTATCTTGTTCTATCTTTTACTTTGTTTCCTGAATACTAACCCTATATTGAACAGACCTTTTAAGAATTCTTATTTCAAGATCTTGATCCTCAGTGTTTAGGGCTGATGCAGAGCCCCAAAGATGCAATCATCTTTGTAAAGATAGAATCTTCTCATATGCCTGTTGTGCTTATATTTATCCTATCTCAAATTCTGCCTGCTACTTTATTGTGCAGTCTGTGTTTTAATGTCCACCTGCAATTCTTATTCTGGCTTATTCTACATGACCTTGCCACCTCAGACTTCTCTGTTTTACTGTTTGTCCTCTTGGCCAGATCACTTAAGAGGATGTTGATTAGCATAGGGCACTTTGGGGCTTCACTGGTGTCCTTCCTTTAATATGGAGACGAAGAGTTCCAGTTCCTTGTTTTCTGTTTAAAACAGTTCTTTATCTATGTGAAGGTCTTACCTCTCATCCCATGGTGGCTTAGTTTCTTTGTAAATCTTCATAAAGACATGTGGGACCGTTATCAAATGCTATTTGGAAATCCGAGTAAATAACAGGGTTTCCTTTGTGATTGACTTATTCTTATGAATCATTCCTAATGGTTTTCTTGAAGACACTACCTCAATTTACAAAAGCTATGTTGGCATCTTGATATAGTCATAACTATTCATATGTTGCATTGATTCTACTTTTGACTAGTTTGACTATTATGAATGTCAAAACTAATGCTTTTAAATTAAGAAAAGAAAGATTGCTGCTTATTGTTCTTTTGACACAAATGCAGTATCAAGTGAGTGCTGCTTTTGGTGAACACCAAATAACCAGGAAAAGATTTTGCTGTGAAATATTTTCTACTAAAAAGTTGGTTTGGGCCAAGTTCTCCCTGTAGCGTTAGGGATCAGGGAAACCTCTGAGGGATTGAAAAAAGAAAAATACTCACTTCTGTACTTGTCGTGCATTGTGATCACTTAACTTTCTCTGTTCTGATCACTTAATTCACTTAACAGAAGCAGATTTTTGGACTCCTGAGCTGGTTTATCCTTTCTCAAGCACAGGTTTGCATCTCATTAGGTTGTTCCTCATAATCCTTTTTGATATCCTTAATCTTCCAATCCTCTTTTACTGCTTTGTACATGACTTCAGGGTTTCTGAAGCTGCCTTCTGATGGAATCCTGTGACAAGGTAGTAGAAACTCTTTTTTCCCTGAAATCTGATTAGTGATGCAAGTTTTTGCTAAACAACCAGTATGGTGTCTTTAATAGTCTCCGAAACATCTTATTCTTTTGGTTGAGATTCTTAAGTTAAGAAGCTTCCTCTTTTCTATGGTGAACTGCAGCAGTACTTAAATCTAGAAAATGCTTTTCTAGTTTTTGTTGCCTTGCAGAGATACTGATGTTGAAAGTACAGCGTTTGCTGCTAGTGGTGCTTTGATGGATGCTTTTTGAGTTAGACTCTGCTGCTTGAGATTACGTCAAGAGTTGCTTCTGCACTTAAATGTTTCAGTGGCTAACCTGCTGTAGGGCATACCTGATCTACGGGCACAATTAGTCTTTCATCACTAATGTGTTTCTGCTGTTGCAACCTTTCTAACTTGTCTGTGATTTTAATCACTGGGGCATTTGGAAAAGAATAGTATTAAGACAGGAATTTCAGTGTTTAGCTGTTTTATTTACTGGCATAGCGAGCTTGCTGATTCAGTTCCAAGGTTTAAGGTATGGTATGCTCCTCACTGATGCAACAAAATAATTATGTGATATTTTCTTGGTGGTGTGGTGAAGTCCTGCTGGACTTCACGAGTAATGTACAGCTGTTCAGAAGCTTGCGTAGCGGATCTATTTTGCCATGTATTAACTTGGAGATTTATATCAGTTTCTTTTCTAGATTTGTATTATGCAGCTTTCTCAAAGTAGATCCAGGCATTAATCAGGTAATTGGTTGAGCTGACATACTTTGCAAGAATAGATTCGTTTCAGATTCTTTTTCTCTTAAAAAATGCAAGCAAATTCTGTTACTTAAATCTGGAAATTTGCAGTGTAATTCAATCCATGAAGCTTAGTTTCTTGAGTGTGTGAACTGTCAAGCGCTGCTGAGGTAGAATTTAATTGGCAAGAAACTCAAGCTAAAATTAGGACTGGCTCTGACTTGCAAGAGTGTGGGTTAAAGAGAAAGCTTAGAGAGGAAATATGAACAATATGATCTCTTGTGGAACAGATACAGTATACTTTATAAACTACCCTCTTTGTTCTGTGGATGAGGAAAAAAGTACTTTTTGTCTTCCATTCTCTCCTTAGCTAATTGTAAAGTAAGCTTGATTCTTATTTGAGTTTACTATTTAGCGTACCTACTTGTAAAACATTTCACAGCTCTGATTCATACATTCTATATAATTGAGATTTTTTTTTTTTTATTCTGCCAGCCTTTGAGTTTGCTGCCTTCCATACCATTACAGTGACAAAGATAATTGCCGTCTGAATTGCATAGTAATATGAGACTGATTTGGTGTGGTGGTACAGTTTGTGAACACAGCATTATGTTTTCATAGTTTTCTCTCATCTGTAAGCCTAGAACATTGCATAGGACATGGACTGCTATTACCTGAGTGCTACTGGTAGTGAGGAGGACTGGTATACAAAAGTGAAGGCACCTGGTAGGTGTTGTGAGTGGGATGAGAAGAGAAGAATTATAAGTTCATCTCCTTCTTGGCCGTAGTTCTATTTTTTCTACATTTGCAGATGTCTTAATCTTAGAACATATTGGAAAAATTCTGTGTCTCAGAATATACTATTACTTTTAATCATACCTATATATTCTCCCATATTTCACTAAACTGTGTTCCCAAGTTTTAAACTGCAACACTGTTTTCAACTATTGAATGCATTTGATTGTTGTAGTGTAAGATTTTGCCTGCAGTTCCACAGTAATGCAGGTGTGTTTTGTAGTAGTTGTAGGTGAAGATACAGTTCAACAGGTATCTGAAATATACACAGTGGCTGCTGGGCCTTTCACCGTTTAATCTTGAGAAAGCAAAGTTGTCAGTCTTGTTTCAGAGTTCATGTTTCGCTGCAAGTACGTATCCTATTATTTGTAACCTTTATTTCAACAAAGCTTCTGTTGAAATGCTGCCTATGCCTTCCCCTTCCGTTACCTTCCTACTCCCCCTAGTGTTTCACCCACGTGCTTTAACTGTGGCATCTATTCTTTCCTTTTAAAAAGGATTCTTGGCTGATGTGTTAGGCTTTTCAGTTAGAAAAATACTCTTTACTTACTAGAATTAGTATATTTTTAAAAAGAATCAGTTCCATGTAAATGATGCAGTCCTGTTTCTATCTGTTCCTTTAGAATAAATTATTGTGTTTAGTAATGTAGACATGGTGTTGAAAAGAAACAGGATGCTTACTTGAGGGAACGAGGTCTCTGTAGCTTTTCATTCACCTTCTAGTTTGTTGATGCCATTTGAGAATTTCATTTTGTTGCATTGAAGTTAGCCCTTGAGGTAACAAGTCAATGTTATATCTAATAATAGTTGTAGGTAGAGTAAACGATGAGTAGAGTAAACGATGAGTAGAGTAAACGATGAGTAGAGTAAACGATGAGTAGAGTAAACGATGTCCTTTCTTAGAAACCTGCCTTTAAGGAAAAACATTAGAGAAGTCTGAGACTGTCTCCTGAATATTATTTTAACCTGAAGACTAGAAGTGTGTCTGCCTTTCCTAAAAGAGTAAAAGGGGTAACTTTTTGGTAAACAAAAGGTATCAGTTCTGTTGCATAGTCCAGCCTGTAAGCAACAGCTGTTTAGTGTGGTTAGCAGTAATAGCATTAGTGAATGGTAGGTTCCT
This sequence comes from Numenius arquata, assembly GCF_964106895.1. Lineage (NCBI taxonomy): Eukaryota > Metazoa > Chordata > Aves > Charadriiformes > Scolopacidae > Numenius > Numenius arquata. Next base: position 44,615,942 of record NC_133579.1, read on the forward strand.
CCAGGCTGTTAAAAGCAGCAAACTGAGTAGTGCAGCAAGTACAGCTCTCCTCTCTTCTGCATCCCTGCATTCTGGTCTTCTCCACCTTGCATTGAGAGTACAGTTATATCTCACCAACAAGTTTTGTTCCCAGTGTTTCTATAAATATAGTAAAACTGCCTTGTGAAAAAGTAAAGTAAAATGCCTGTCTTTGCTAGGAAAGTAGTATAATAGGCATCTTGAAATATGATAGAAGATAGGTGCTGGGATGCTGCTGGAGCCAGAATTCTTTGAGAAGCCAGGAGATTGAGAAAATTGTCTTGTGCTATATGTTGAAGGAAGTTCTCTTAAAAAAAAAAAAAAAAAAAAAAAACAGAACCAAACTGGAATTAAGATATTACTTATATCTGCGTGTACATCATGTGCTACAAATTGAAATTCTGTTCCTAATGATTAAAATACTGTCACAGTCTTGACTTAAGAGGTTACAAGTGCTTCTGAAGATCATAGAGGCTAACTGGGCAAAATACTTAACTGAAAACTGTGCCTGTGTTGGCTGGGTGAATATCCTGTTGTGATCTGGTTTTCAGACAAGTTATTTCCTCAGAGAGAAGTTACTCTGAGATTAGTCCCAAGCAGCATACAGGGTCTTATTTTATGTGTATCAGAGCTGCTTTTTTGTGACTGTTGCAGTAACCTTGTCTGAGCAAAGATGTTTAGAAAAGTGTAAACTAAAGTAATATTAATTTTTAAAAAAGCATCTCAGTCTTGAGAAGCTTCTTCAGTTGGAAGCCAAAAGGGTAAAATGCTTGAAAATGCAGTATTAAGATATTTGTATTGTCATATGCTGACTGTGAAGATAGCAGTGGCTCTTATCCATAAAGACGTAGACGAGGAAGATGGTGTTCTCTGAGAAGTAGAAGCTGTTTAAGGAAAACTGGAAAGAGCAAACAAAGTTTAAGACAGAGTTTGAGAACTGGTTTGCTTAAGTGAATTAAAACCTCAAAACCTTGCACATCAAAAGCAAGAAACTTACCAGTCACTAGGACTTGTAGAAAGAGACATCAAAGGGCACCCAGGAGAAGTCAGATTGTGTAGTAAAAATGAACTAATTGCATTGCTTTTTGTCAGAGAAGGCTGTAAGAGACTTCTCTCCAGAACTTTCTTTGACTCCAGGCAACTGTCATTTTAGATTTCAGTAAGGAGTGTTTAAATCCATCAGCAGAATGCTACTATTGTACAGCCATGTCTGGTGGTATATGCTGAAGAATTCTGGAGGAACTTAACCATGAAACCATGGCGTATGGTTTAAACTTTAAATGAGTTTTGATTATCTAGCTCTTGCTGTTGTCCCATGCAAACTGAAGCATTAAATGAAGTGCTGCCTTGTCAGTGCAAGGTAGAAAATGTGAAGCTAACTTCCTGAAAAGTAGATTAGGGAAATGTAGGGAAGGAAATGTAGACTAGTGATGGATGGTATTCTTTTGAGTCTTTCATGATATGATTAAGAATTGCAACAGTGTTAATGATCTGAACAGAAGCTTAGTGGGGCATTGAAGTGACAGAGCGTTTGTGTGCTTGGTGTTTTTCTGACCTTGCTGACACACTAGTGGCTGCTTTTGAAAGACTGTGCTGTGTATGGTAGAGGCTGCAGTGCTGGGGAACTGAGACCCCTTTATTCCACTACTTCTCTAATATGGGATGGCTACTATAAACATGGGGTTTTTTTTCAGGAATGTCTGGATCTCCTGGAGCAGTTGTATGGGGTTGATACCATAATAAAACGGAATTTTTACATGACTAAACATAAAGAAAGGGGTTAGTGCATGCTTTGATAAAGGTAGTTGTGTCTCACAGGTATCATTTCCTTATTTATGTAGTCAGTCTGATAACACAAAAGTGGTATTTTTTCAGAAGAATGTTTCTGAGATTCATTTTGAAGACTTTGTAAAAGCTGAACAGTCACAGGTTTGCTGGGCTTATGGGTTAACTGCTTAGAAGTAACCAAAGGAAGGAATAAACTATTTGTTTTATAATAAGGGAAGGTTAGCAGTGGAATTACTCAAGACTTTGTTGCTCAATATATTCATAAATACCTCGAGGGAAGAAATGAGTGAGAAAAGGATAGAAAGGATAATAGAAAGCTAGAGCTGACTGCAGACAGTCACAGTGGGAGTTCATTGTTCATTAGGTTATAAAATTGCTGATAAAATTAAATTTTAGTAAATATAAAATCAAGAATCTGAAGAAAAATAATTCAGGCTGAATATACATATTGGGTAGGCTTTATATTGGTGGTTATTGTTCAGAAAACACCTTGAAACTCCTTCATAATGGTTTCTTTTAAAGAGCAGCTGTATGCTCAGATATCCTCAAATAGCATTTAGCAGCAATCTTTGTAAAGACATGGACAATAGAATGAAAACAGGTGTGTGTCATGGATGAATGGTGTAATTATGTATTGACTGCATTTCTGGCCACCTGTCAGAAAAGATGGTGCAACTGAAGAGAAGTTGAAGGTTAGTCGTGATCAAGCTTTGGACCTGCTCCTGTGTAATGAAAAACAGATGAGGATTGCTAGCTTGAAAAAGAGCTGGTGGATAGAGACAAGTGGCTATGAATTGAGAGCCTGAGAACCGCGATGTTTGGAAATGAAATGCCAGTAATAACCTTTTTCCCCCAAGAAATAGCATCAAATAAAATCATTAACAGGCAGCACTTTAAAAGAAAGCACTCTTTATTCTGATGCATACTTAAATTCTCATAGAATGCTATGAATGACGAAAGCATAAATGGACTAAAGACCTGGAAAAATCAGTGGAAGAAAAGTCCTTTGAGCTAAAACACATTATGATTGGGATACACCCCAAAAGTATGCTTCATGAAATTACTGGAGGCTTGGAAGGATTGCTGCAAGGGAATTGGATAATTTCTTTGTCTTTTTTTTGCTTTCACATAGTATCTATCTACTGCTGATTATTTTTTTTTATAAGCAGGACAATGGGAAGTCTTTAGTTTGGCTCCAATGCTGTTAGGTGTATTCAAGTATTTTCTTCATTGGTCTTGTCGTCTTGGAGAGGGGGAAAAAAAGCATGCTTTCTAGAAACAAAATAATGTTAATTTGTACCTTCTGTCTTGCTTTGAAGTTTTGAAATCAAGTAGATTCATCAACAAATTGAAGTTTAGTTGGTAAGTCAACTATGTAGTTAAATGTTCAATTGTGTATCCAGGCCCAGTTTAAGATAAAAGGCAAACAGTAATTGTAAATAGGTATCCTTTTTAGAATTATCTTAGTGCTTTGCTGCTAAAATTTTCTTTGCGTATGGAACAGAATCCCGATACTTAAAAATTTGGCATATGGTCAGTTGGAGGCTGTTAGAGTGGGAATTGTCTAGTTAAATGAGTTGCAAAAGTCTCAGAGGAAGAACTACGTGTTCTACTAGAGATGTATAAATTTTTTCTTTTGAAAGCCTAAGTATGTTAACTAAGGATTGAACCTGATTTTTTTTTTTTTAAGACAGTATTTGGATTTCACTATGATGTTGAATTGATATGTTTCTTGAATTAGAAATCTTAGAAATATGTCAACATCAAAAAATGTTTTTGTAAAATATTATAGCAGTAGTTAATTACTCTTCTGTTTCAGAAATTGTGGGGGTGTTTTTTGTTTGTCATGGCTTGATGCTTTTCCATTGAATGCAAACACAACATTCACCTTAAAACTCAAATTGATCTTTCAGATTTGGCAGTGAGTGTTCCATAGTATTGGGAGATGGGAAGCAAATGGACTTAAGAGGTGTATAAAGATCCAGTGTCAGAACTCCTCATGTAGCACACTGGTATTAATGTACTTTACACTTGAGAATAAATTTAACACCTTCTCACCTTAAGTTGTTTAGTTGAAAGGTCACTTCCTATATGAATGAATGGCTAATAAAGACCTTGAGTGGTCAAAGTTTGTCAAAGTGGACATTTTCACATCAAGGCATACTCAAATATCCCTTTTATTGCCTTCTACAAAAACTAATTAATGCTAGTGGTCTGTTTCCAAGCCTGTGTAAACTTCCACATACACAGAAGTAAAAACCCTGGAAGAATAAACCTACTTGAAGATTTTAATTGTTCTTGTGCTGCTTCATATTTGGATCATTGCATAGTTTTTAAGCCTATGCATTGCTTTTTTAAGGAAAATAATCTTTGGGAATCAGGAGTTGAATTTGACCTTCACTGTTGAGCCAGTAAGAATGTTAGTAAAGATCTACTAGTTTTTGCATCCTGTGTCTTTTGACATCTTTAGCATTCTGGTAATGTGTTGAGGGCTGATGAGGTATTGTTGAGATTACTGAGAGGTGCTACCATGAAAATCAAGTACGAATATATCTGCCCCAAACCCTCCAGTTTCTCATCTGAAAGCCTTACTGTTGTGGCATTCACCTGTCTTGAAAGTACTGCTGGTTTGGGTTAAATGATGATATTAAATAAAAACTACGTCCTGTTTTGGTTGAAATTTACTTTAATAGTTAATCATAACTGATGCTACTTTGTCCTTTAGACTACATGAAGAAATAATTGACTTCTATGACTTCATGTCCCCTCGTCCTGAAGAAGCAGCTATGAGAAGAGAAGTGGTGAAAAGGATAGAAACAGTCATCAAAGATCTTTGGCCTACAGCTGATGTGAGTGTAACTTGTGTTGATTTGCTTCTCTAGTAAATTGTTGAGCTTGGTTCACTTAATGTCGCTGTTGTCTTTCTGTGCTTTAGAAATGAACAAATAAGACTTCAGTCTTAAGGCAATTGATTTAATATTACAGCTCTTGCAGTACTTGGCAATTTATTTTAAAAAGTGGAGGAAATTTAAACCCTAAATTTCAGATTAATGAAGGCTACTGATAATTCTCTTCATTTTGAGAACTGGGTATGTGAAAAACTGTCCACTTAAGTGCATTTCTTAAGGTAAAAGCTTATGAAATTGATTGTCTCTGCATAACTTCATTAAAGTTTATAAATAAACTTTATTAAAGTTTGGTGGACTACCTATGTATCCATTTCTGCAAGGACTCCTGACTGTTGATATTTGTAAATGCAAGTATTATACAGAAGAACAGTTAAAAAGCCCAGAATTCTTTTGGACTCTTCACAAATTTGACATTCAGGGAATTACTTTAGCCCTGCTTTAGTAGGAAAATTGGACTTGACTTCCTGAGTTGTCTTGCAATCAAAGTTGTGGTATTTTTAAACCCTTTATTACCCAAAGAGTACATTTCCTTCAAACCAAAATTATTCAGAAGGAATTTAATGTAAACTGTATATCTAGCATCACCTTTCTGATTACCAGATAGTAGTGTTGTCAACAAGCAGAAAAACATCTCAGAACAAAGTGATTTCATAGCCTTCCATAACAGTGAGGGCTGTGGCCACAGAACTGAGCTAAAGATACTGTAAAGATCATCTACTCCATCCTCACCTGCAATTCTCCTTGGTAATAACGTTTTTCTAGCTTGTGAGAACAGGTATAAACACTGAAATGGCCCAGTGTTGCCCAGCATTTTCATAGGTCACTTCTGGGAAGAGAACTTGTAAATTTTGCTCTGCTGTAGCGGGGGGCGTAGAATGTCTCAATTCTTTAGATTGGAAGCATGCTAAAAGTATTTGATGTGGACTGTGAATGTCTCTGTCTCTTCAACATTCTTTTCTACACACAAACACCTACCACAATTTCATATTCATCCTTACAGTAAAATTCATGTTTCTCTGAATTATATGTTTTGGTGTGCTTGCTGGTTTTTAAACAAAAAAAGTTTGGAAAAATATTTCCCTTAAACTCTTCCAATTTCAGTAAAGCTGTCCTATGAGGAAAGAAGGGAGCAGGAAGGAAGGAAACTTACAACAGCTTACATTTCTGTCACCCTGGAAATTAATAGTGTAAATGACTTGTTTCAAAAGTTTATGCTCTGCTGCTAGCAGGATTCCTAGTCATTTCATGTTTAAAAAAAATACAGTTTCCTCTAAAGTTGCACCTGTAAGACAGTGTATTTGTAGAGACGTAACAGACTATGTAGTAAAGTAAGTTCAATAACTTCTGTACTGGGCTATATCCTTAACAGGTCAAGAAAAATCTTAAGTCTTGTGAAAGTGAAATGAAGTGAGCATTTGTAATTACAAGATATTTCATTGATCTGGGTTTCTTTCAGGTGCAGATATTTGGCAGCTTTAGTACAGGGCTTTATCTTCCAACTAGGTAAGTAATAATTCACTTTTATATAAAGCTTGTCTGCTTTTAGAGTAATGGTAAATTTTAAAGGGGAATTTAGACTGTAATGTGTAAACCTATCAAACTTCCAGTAAAATTCTTGCCTAATGTCCCATGTGACAAAGGGAATAGCTTTTGAACTTACAGGTTTGGGGTAAGTATTTGATATTTGATGTGTCACCGTACTGCTGTAGATACTTACTGACCCCTTGGTGAATTCCATTTTCTTCTGTGTATCTGGGGTTAGTCTTTGGCTCTTTGTTTTCAAGACATGGTGAAATTTAGTATTTCCTGTGTAACGACTTTGTTAAATAAGGTGAATTACTGAGAGTGTGTCACATCACAGAGTTACTGTGTGAAGTCAGAGGTGTCATCACAGCTATGTTTTCCCATTTTTTGGAGAGAAAAATGTCTTATTTAACTCAGTGTATTATATTGCCTAATGGTTCAATAGATGGATGTGTAGCTGTGTCTTAAAGACTATGTTGTCTTTATATCAACTAAATTTTCAGTAGGAAAGCACTGGAAATTTAATTTCTATGAATAGCAATCACGATAAAAATTGTTTGGACTATTAACATGCCTGTCAACATGGGTTGATGAGGGATGGAATTGGGCTCTGGAAGTCAGAGGGGAGGGAGCAGGAAAGGTAAAAGGGAGAGAAGCTCAAAGAACTCATCAGAGAACTGGAAGCAAGAAGCTAGAGTAGTATTTTGGGTCCTAAAGTGCACTAGACCATCTCTTACTTAACATTGCTAAAGGAAGCTTATTGGGAACCTAGATTAAAAGTTGCAGAATGGTCACCCTGGAGGATTTACAATATGTAGAGTGCTAATTTTACCTTTTTTTTGGTGGAGTATTATGCTTTAGTGTTAATGGATCTCATGCTGTGTTCTTTTTGTCTAGTGATATTGATCTAGTTGTTTTTGGGAAATGGGAACGGCCCCCTTTACAGCTGCTGGAGCAAGCACTAAGAAAACACAATGTGGCTGAGCCATATTCCATTAAAGTACTTGATAAAGCTACGGTAAGTAATAGTCTTTGGAATACTGAACTGAAAAGCTTTCAGACTCAAGATGTTAGTGATAAATAGTGTTCTCAGTTCATCAAGCAAATGATGTTAAGCACGATGTTTTGCTCTGTGCAATATTTTAGTAGAATGTGTATATGCTTAGCAATAGCACAAGTTTTTTTAAATGAACAACGGTAATTCTGTGTACTGTATTTGCTGGAAGGCCATACTTCATGCTTATGTTGTCAATAAAGATCTGAAAGTCAATATTTGCAAAATATCTAGTAAAATAAGTGAACTACTTGTATAATGTTTTTCCACTGACCTTTGAGAGGACTTTATTTAGCCAGAGGCCAGTAACTAGAGCTATCTAGCCTGAAACCCCACTTTTTCATGTTGTCTTGTTTCTGATGACATAATGAAGTGTTCCAAACCTAACATTTGGTTTTTTCCCTTCCAAAATATGCTACTTAAGAGCTTTATTTCATTTGTGAAACTGATATGTAGTATCTCTTGCATCTGTCTTGTCAGCCTAATGGATCACATTGAATATGCTAAAAAATTAAAATATGAGAATTTTATGTTACTGAGCAAGTGGTGTTTTCTCCAGGAGCAGAGTATTCCAAACTTCTATTAGCAAGCTGTTGCTTTTTCTGCTCTCTGAAAAAGGGTGACTCTTTTAGGTCCAGAAGATTCTGATGGCTTCTGTTGGAGTAGCAGTACATAACAGTAACTCTGGTAATCTTTGGTTTATGTGAGAATGAGTGGAATTTTCAGAATCAGTTAGTGATGTAAAATGGCACTAGGCTAGGCTTATCGATTTTACTAACCTTTCTTATTTTATTCCTTCTGCTGTTGGTATAAAATGTTGCTCTTTTTTGTATTCTATTCCAGATTAAAAATACAAGAAGTTCAATTTAAAATAAATGTCATAAGCTGAAGTTTTAAGTTACTATTTTAAGACCATTTTGTAGGATACTGCCTTCAAGGTGGTGGTGTGAGACTGAACTACATATTCAGTAGTTCTGTAATAAATTATTGCTGCCAGAAAAGGAAAGACTGCTACTCCTGCTTTGCTTTGATCCATTCTGGCTTTCATTTGACTCTGCAGTGAACCAGTTCAGACAGTGCTTTATTTTTTCTGCTGGGCTAGCCTTCTGTCAGTTTAGCAAGTGAATGGTGCAGTGCTGGATCAGAGGAATGCAATTTCCACAGGTTATGAGAGTAAAATGTCTCCTATTAACAGCAGTGAGTCATTAAATTAAGTAAATTTAGTTATCTTACAAAACACTGATATTGTAGCTATGAAGCCAGATATCCAATAGCTGTGGGACAGTACATGAATGACCGTATATTAATGTGGTCATACATGCCTGTGTTTTTAATCACCTCACTAAAAAGCGTTTGCTTGTCAGTCAAGTCTCAAACACATTTTCTCAAAACATCTTTTCTCAAAAACACGTTTTCTTGCCTTGATAGTTGCATTAATTTGGACTGATGGTACCTGTGTGTCTTAAGTCAATAAGCTGGAAAATAGCACCAGTGTTGCATTTTTGGATGTTCTTAAAACCTTGTTTTAATCTTTACAGGTACCAATAATAAAACTTACTGACCAGGAGACAGAAGTGAAAGTTGACATCAGTTTTAACGTAGAAACTGGTGTGAAGGCAGCTCGATTTATCAAGGAATACATGAAGGTATCAATCATATAATGAATGTTATACTACTTACCAAGGATGTGCTAGACGCTTAGCTAATATTTTTTGGTATGGCTTAAGACTTTTGAAGATTTACTGCTGAAGACTATTTTCATTGGTTAAACATGGATATTTTAGTTTATTTTCTGTTGGTATCTATTCAGTGTTGCCTGTGAGTACTAGGGGTTTGTGTGGATAAACCTGTACAGTGAAAGGACTTCTATAGTCATATCTAGACCTGCAGTACTAAACTGTTTCTAAAGCAAGTGTGTTCAAGTATTGCTTACCTTGAATTTAAGTGGTGCTTGATTATGAATACTATCTTGCTAAACGATGTCTAAAAAGAATTCTTCTGTAGCTACATACTTAAAATCAAGTTTACTTCTATCTCTGCAGTAAAAGTACTGTTTAAATGGAAAGCTTTGACTGAGTGACACTGGCATTCAAAAATGATACGAAAATCTTCCTGTTTGGGGGGGGAAATAAATTTGATATGTAAACTGCTTGATCAAATAAGTATTAATCTGTTTCTAGAATAAAAAAAGCACGTTTCTGTTCTTCCTGTGGAAACACTTTATGGCACATGATGGAACAATGTTTTTGTATTAGAAGATGAATCTTCTTGCATTGAGATTGTGTAGTTCTTTCTTTGTTTTGGAATGTTGACATTGTCATTGATAAGACTTATTTTGCTTTGCAGAAATATTCTTTGCTGCCATACTTGATTTTAGTATTAAAACAGTTCCTCCTTCAGAGGGACTTGAATGAAGTTTTTACTGGTGGAATTAGCTCTTACAGCCTAATTTTAATGGCAATTAGTTTCCTGCAGGTAAGTCTGTTCCTTATTTGTTTCTGTGTTCTTTAAAGTATTTTGGTTTCTGTACTCATGCTCTGTTACGGTGCTGTTTCTTTAGTCCACTAGCAATGCAAAGCTTTATGGTTATGGCTGTAGGTGTTTGATCATTGGCAGCTCCTACAGACTACCTCTCAAAGCTCTAGGAACTTCTGTTCACTGTGTGAACTGAAACAGCAGCAGGAGCCTTGTGAACAGCATAGAGGCTGTGTGTTGCTTTCTATACCAGGGCCTGTGATGTGGATTATGCTACCTCCCTGGGCAGCCTATTCTAGTACCTGAATCATCTTACTAGTGTTTTGAAAGTCTGCCAGGATGCAGTTTAAGTCTGTTGCTTCCTAGACTACTGATACTAAATGTACAGAGTAGTTGATTTCAGTGTTTATTAAAGTTACAAAAGCAAACAGTCAACTTGTTTTTTAATTATATGTTGGTTAGGTTTTGACATATGTAAAACTGGCAGATATTGTAGGTAACTAATGAAATAGTTAATGAGTTATAACTTTTTCCAATACATTTTTGTGACAGTAAGCTTTGTATGAGTATGATGAGGTACAATGTTAGGCACCTCTCAGCAGCTGTGATACTGGGAAAGCCTACACATCCTGCTGCTGTTAATGTTGAAATATTTCTATAGATGATGCATACTGCATATAATATTGGGGTATTGATAGAAGAACTGTATTCCAATTGGGGTAAATAGATTCCCTTCAACTTCTGAAAAGAATAAGACTGGGTTTTCTGTGAAGAATCAGGTATTACTGCATTACTAACTAAGCTGTAATGTAGTATGCAGTACTTCTTTATTGCCTTTGGCTTAGGAAAAAGAATTTACTAATCTTCAAATAGCTGGAAGAGGAGGATGAAGGGAATTCTTTGGCTTCCAGATACTGCTTAAGTGCTGCCCCCTCTTGGTTACGTGAAAGTGGTTTAAGTACATGAAGAAATGACTCAATTCAGACTTGTATAAAGAGATCATACTCATCTGTTTAAACGAAGGCTTTTTGTTCCACTTTGTTATGGTCTGGAAAGAAATAATTTCTAATAATTAACAACTCTTCTGTGTCACAGCTGCATCCAAGAATTGATGCCAGAAGAGCTGATGAAAACCTTGGAATGCTTCTGATAGAATTTTTTGAACTCTATGGAAGGAATTTTAACTACTTGAAAACTGGTATTAGAATAAAAAATGGAGGTGCCTATATTGCCAAAGAAGAAATCATGAAAGTCATGACTAATGGATACAGACCATCCATGCTATGTATTGAAGATCCTCTCCTGCCTGGTAAGATTGTATACTTCTTGCAATATTCTAGAGCTCTGGCTCTACTTGTGCTCTTTCACAGCTTATGTTAGTCTCTAAAGTCCATCAAATGAGTTAAGAAGCTACACTGAGAAGAGACTTTGCTGGTGTCAAGGTACAGTTGTGGTGATGTGCTAAGGGATAAGGACTTGAAGTGTCCCGAGATTCATAGCCTGAGTAAATTGGATTGCACACAAACAGCATGGATATAGACTGCATTGGAGATTTAGGACTGTTGAGTCCTGAGACTGTTGAGATTCTCTGCCAGTGCTGAGGGGCAGCGAAAGAACGAGGTCCAGGAGATTGTGGAAGGGGCTTTGTTAGTAGGAGCAGCTCTCCGTTTTTCATTATGAGAGAATGAGAATAGAAGGTGTGTCTTTTTCTCACCACATCCTGTGGTGCTATACTTCAGATAAATAATACCACATGGGAAGGAAATGCACCAGATGAGGTACCTGTCCTGTAAGGTGGTGCACTAGAGACTGCACAGAAACATGGGTGTATATCCATGAATGCGTAGCAAGGGAGCAGCTATATTATGGTGTTGGTGTGAAGTCTGGTTTGCATAACTGGCTTCTGTGCTGCACAGGGACCTTTGGAGAATGCCATTCTAGTTGCATGTACTTTTGAAAGTAACTAACTTAATTTTTTTTTTTTCCTTTAAGATTTGGTTTTGATTCAGTAACCTTCAAAGTAATGAAGATTAATTTTGGCTGAACTCCTGAAAAAAACTTCCAGCTTTATAGTACTCAGTTTGGATTCTATTTAGACTGTCACAAATAGCTGAAATTCCAAAGCAGCTTCTTAACTAAGTCAATTTTCAGTTAATTTGAACTTAAACATTAGTATTTCTAGAATGTAATTGGCACTCAAACTCCATACTGTCACGTCTTGTGGGTAGACTGCTTATGTAGAGCACTTCTAAAGCAAATACCATGGATCAGGAGCTGAAGTCTGGCACCTTTCTAAATACTTAGTATGCTGAATGTTCATCGTTCTTTGGAAGAGGTTGCAAGCTAAGATACTCATTTGTCTAACCACATCTCTGATACATTTGTAGCTCTGAGTTTGTGTCCATCATGACTCTTGTACTTGGCCAGGCATAAGGTGTGATTTTGCAGAGCTTTCATTGTGGTGTTGAGATTTACTTCAGTAGATGTGTATTTACTTGCTTAAAGACTCATTTGGGTAGCAGCATGAGCCACATTTCTTTAGAGTCAAAAACCTTTACTGTGCTCCAGTTCTGTTCGTTCCTATCTGTTGAGGACTGAAAAAGAAGAAATTGTGCAGCATACACAGTGTTTCAATCACTGCTAATGGTTAATCTTTGCAATTTTTTCTTCTCTGACATGACTTTTCAGGGAAGAAAAAAAAATAATTTGCAAGTCTAGTAGGGGCTCTGAACTGTTCCTCCTAGTATAAATCTTGCAGAAGCAAAGAACTGTAATTTAGAAGAAAGATATCTAGTTATATACTATCAAAGAGTTGATAAGAACTACATTTTAGATGAGATTCTATGGGCTGAGAATGCAATTCTTACAAGAGAGAAAGTATTTTAGCAAGGGAAGTGAACGCTGACAATAATTTGAAGTTATCTGACCACTATGTCCCATCAGAATATTTTCTGGTAGCTACCACAGAGCTTCAGAACTTGCTTGATTGAACTAGGTGGAAAATTATGTAGAATGTATAGGATGGTTCTTTGAATTGGATCTCACAAATACAGTCTCCTTAGATCTAGACTCAATCAGATATTCCTACAGGATCTAAAAGCACCTGTCAAGTGTATGTAGATAATGTCTAGAATTCTGTTAATTAGTTTAGTTGTGTTATTGCTTGTGTCCCAGTACAAAAAACTTTTCAAGGGTTCAGGTCCTTGCCCAGTTGACAAGTCATCTCTGCTTGATTAGTTTGTGGTCAGATCCACTCAGTGTCTAAGTCTGTGAGGGTCAGTATGGAGGAGATGGGAACAAGTATTTTGGTAAAGAGTGGATGTATATGTTTTCTGACTTAAGTTAGCATAAGCTGCTCTAGAGTTTTTTCCCTCAAACCAGTTCATGCAATATATGCACAAATTTTTGATTTTTTTTGCAATCCTTTTTTAGCCTGATCACAGCTTTCTCTAAAGTTCTGGTTAAGCCTTGGAAGAAGACTTCAAAAGATGACTTCTTAATCCAGAAATCAGACAAAAAATACAGGGATGAAAAAAAACCCTTTCAATTTCTCAAGATTATCCAAGTAGTGTAAGGTCCCTCCTATAAGTGTATGCACTATTTCAGCCTTAGGATGTTGAAAGGTACAACTCCTAAGAATAGCTTTAGACAGTCTTCTAGGACGCAGGATTAAGTTCATTGGGATTAGTTCCTTTAAATTGGAGGAACTGTTTTTTCTTCAGTATGAAATGGTGATGTCTGGCTATCAGAAGGATAGGATACATCAGTTTTACCTGCTCAGTACCTTCTGTTAGTTCCTAGATTTGGAGAGAACAGGCATCAACCTGTTGTCTTGCTGTTTTGGTTGTAGTGGGTTTTGCAGATTCTTTTGGGTGCGGTAGGGTTTCCTCTGAGATTCTCAAAGACCTATTATTGGGCACTAGGGGATTATAATTTCTGTGACTTGAGATTCCAACAGAGGTGTCAGGAGTCTACACTTGAACTGGGAAGTGTGTTGAAATCTAGATTTGAGATGTCAGACTAATCTAGCTGGTGATGCATTTTAAAGTGGTAGTTTATACTTGCTCTTCGTACATAGACTAAGGTTCTTCATCTTGAGCTAGTGTCCTAGGACAGGGTAAGAAGATGAAAAATCTTTCCCTTAGCATCATCCAAAGAAGGGAGTTTCTATAAACATCTTGTAGCTGCCACCATTTCAGTTTCTCAAAGCAGTTGGCCTTTCTTTGATGCATAAAAAGTTAAAATACTCGTTTAGGAGAACTGCAAAGCCAGACACTCAGAAGTCTGTTCACAGGAACATGTTGGAGCAGGGTACATGATACCATCCTAGAAGAGGTTTGTGTGGAGTTGGTCTGACAGTATCCTGTCTTGGAAGACATGACTCTGGTTGCAGGGAATTGCTATGGGAACAAACAGAAGTTCTAAATGTTAAATTTAGTGTGTTTTCTTTGAAAAGAGACTCTGTAACGTGCAGGACTAACTATGCTTCATGTTGCTTGCTTCTGCATCTTGATATGTCACAAATCCAGGAAGTAATTAGATTTGAGATTGGGCAGCCACTAAGGCTAGAATAGATAATCTCAATAGTTGTTGCTGAAGTTATTCATTGCGGTTTTTCAATATCTGATGTTTGTCATTAGAACCTGCAAATGTGTGTGTATATAAAATATATGCATTTATAAAAATACACAAATACATTGACGGTAGCATCTGAAAGAACCCCTTTAATACTGAATGTTGCAAAAAGATACTTACTAGATAATAGTTTAACATAAATGGATCTGCTTCAGTCCTAGCTCATGGTCTTACCTTTACCTTTCCAGGCCACTTTCTTAAAACTGCTTTAGGTAATGGAAGGCCACCTGTTGGAGTGGTAATACTGATCGTGAGTGATGGAAATCTTGGATATGCTCCTTTAGGGGTGAAGGCTTTGTAAGAAAGAATGAGAATTGAATTATACATGAAATCACACACCATTGTTATCTACTAATGTACATCTGAGGCTTGAAGTCTGTATGATTTTTTTAAAGAGAGAGCATTGAGGTTACATGCTTTAACTGATCAGTCCATAGATTGTGACAAAAGAAGGATGCTTAGGTATGTAAGACGTGATCTGCTGGTGAGAATGACCTCTCAGAAGAAAATTTATTCAGGACAGCAAGTGCAAACGTGATCTTCTGGCTTCTTTTATATGTTGCTTTCTGGATTGAGTAGGGCCACTTCTATATAGACTTGACTGGTACAGTTCACAGTAGCTTGCATAGTAGCTTTGGCTTCCATACCTGCTTTTCAGCTGCAGTGCAAGTCAGAAGCTCTGCAGACTCTATAATTGAATAAGACTGTTTATTCAGACATTTTTATGAACTAATTACAGGTGCAGAATGAGGCAATCCAGGAACCTAGGCATGCTATGGCATGAGCTATCCTGCCTCTGTTCTCAAATCTGCTTCAATCAAGACTCATACACAACTTCGTTGGTGGTTTAGACTAAACTGCCTGAGTTTGCCGTAAGTGGATTAGGGAAGGCTTATGATTTCTTTTGCTGGCACAACAGTGGAGGTGGCAACATCTTACAAAAAGACTAACCAACAGTTTGTAGCAGTAGTGTCTTCATTTTAGTGTAACTCCATGCAGGATGCCTGTCAAATGTAGCTGTTTTAGCACCAGATCAGATTAATGCAATTTGATTGTGTATTCTTAATTCCTGTTATGTGAATTTATAGAATCATAGAATTATTTAGGTTGGAAAAAAACCTAAAGATCATCAAGTCCCACCATAGATGAACTGTAATTTAGTGGTAGGTTCAATTGTGTTTAGCCACTTGTATATATTCCATTTCTGTATTGCTTCTCAATTTAATTTTGCAATTATGTTTAGCATATCATTATGTGGAAGGTGGCATTGTTGCAGGACACAACAATGTGTCATGTACTGAATTAATTTTTTTTCCTAGTAGAACTAACGTTTTCATGATCTGATTTCTTGACCATTGAAGTATCTTGGTCTCTGTTTAGCTGCCTTTGGACTAAGTCCTTTATGAAGTTCTCTGCTACTTTGTAGTGCAGCTCTGAACTTGATTACAATATGTTTCTTCCTACATTCTCTGTTCTAGGCCCACATTGGCCTCTGCTTCTACCTCAGGATAGAGTCCAATTGCAAATATGCCATTTAGAGAGGCTTTTGTAATTTTGAGCATAGTAGCTTCTGAATGCATCATTGCAGTATCCAGAACAAGATACTCAGTTACTTCAGTAAATTCGAAGTATTTCTTGGTCAGCTTTTATTTGACCATATAAATTACTGAAGAAATTCTGTGTTCCCAAAATGCTCTTATGTTCCCAGTCTGTTTTCATTGATTATGCTTTCCTGTTAAAGTAGCATTATGATTGGAGAATCTTGGAGGACTAAAACGTGTTGTCAAGTGGTAAAGCCAAGGCTGTTCTTTTTTCCCTGGATGGCAAAACTCAGCATGTTTTTCTACAATGACTTGCTGAACTAAATACTTCAGTGAGTGAAGGGTTCCTCTAAAGTAAAATTAAGCCTCATTGGATTCAGTCCTCCAGAGGATAGGTTTGATCCTATACCTATCAATTTTCAAAGCAGATTTTTCATTAAAACCTGTTCATGGGCCCTGATCTGATTTTCAAGCTTAATGTAAACATGTTTGGTGGTTCATCGCTTTCTGGTGTTCTCGCAGCATTTCAAGCATCATTCTGAAGGAAGGGAAGGGAACCTTTTACTGTAAGCAGCTTTCTACCCACTCAAAATCTAGTCTGTATTTTAAACATGCAATTTGAAGGAACTTTTCCTTGTGTTTTATAAATTGAGTGGTGACAATGAACCTTTGGTGTCTGGTGCCAAACATATCTACAAAAAAAAACCCCAAATGTTTCTTCTTGTTAGTACTAGCAAGACCTTTCTAGGTTTCAAATGGGAGACCAATGCTTATATGTTGTCATTGATATACAGAAGCATTAGTACGTTAACTTCTGCAGTTCCTCACACTGGATTTGGAAGGAGTTCTGCTATAAATGTCACTCATGCTTAAAGAGGGGCAGTCGAGAAGTACCACTAAGTTGATCAAAAAACAATGCTGTACAGGCTTTTGGAATCCTCTATGACAGATTTTGACAAAGTGATTTATCCTGTGGAGATAAATAATCTGTATGAGCTGGTTTATTATCTGTAATTTTGATAAGGTTAAGTAGGGATTGATGTAAGTGTACCTGGCCCCATGGAGATAATGTGGTTGCACAAGTGGAATTTTAAACTGAATTTGGCTTGCAGAAACTCTACTGGTAAGTGAGACATGATGCTTTAAGCTTGATAGGTTCCCTCTTAAAAGACAGCTGTAAGAGCTTTAAGCTTATCTCTGTTCTGTTTCTTTCAGGCACTGGTACATCGATATCTTATAAGTGGTGAATTGAATGCATAATATTAAGTGTCATTCCTAAGGTTAGCTTCTTTTATTGAGATAGGTGCACTTGGTTGTTCCTGATATGAGTCGGATGGGCTAATCAGTTCAAACAGAGTTAAGCTGTATTGTTAAGGCTTCTGAGCTTTAAGTATGAATAATTTTCTGGTTACTGATATTAAAAAAAAATGATCTGATGACTGTCACATTATTTCAGGAAACGACGTTGGCAGAAGTTCTTACGGTGCCATGCAAGTGAAACAAGTTTTTGATTATGCCTACATTGTTCTTAGCCATGCAGTATCACCACTTGCAAGATCATATCCAAATAGAGATTCTGAGAGGTAATTAGTCCGCTTTTTGAATATCCATTTGTCTGTGTAATCAATTAGGAATGTTTTGGTCTAAATCAATAAAAGGAATATTGTTATTTATTGTTTAACTGTGGCTGTATTGAAATTTGCCCAGAAATTTAGGCTGCCTAGTGCTGTTGAGAGTGTGATACCTCAGTGTGTAGCATTGAAATGAAGACAGCATGACAAAACCCAGGATGAGTCCAATGTGAGATTCTCTTACTGTGGGAGGGAGCCAGAAGATAATTGGTCTTTTCTCAAACATTCTGCTTAAAGTACTTCAAAGGAAGGTCTGCTGGTTTAATGTTTGGTGTGATGTGTGACTGTACGATGGTAGAAGGAAATGTGTGATCAAACTGCTTATTTAGACACAAAACTAGACAAGGCTAGAAATTTCCCTAGTTCTTTCATACATTGCTTCCATAAGCTGCTTTAAAAGGCTTTATATCTAATTAAGCTATTAAAAGAATCAGTTCAGTTTGGCCGTAATGTCAGAACTGCCTTTAAAAGTAGCATATTTCTGGACGTGCCATTTTAATGCAGTTCTTATTGTCTTTCATGGAAACACTTTACAGCAAGTATTTTTTCAGCTCTCACCTTTGCAAGTTTTCTTTTTTTTGAAAGGGGGAAGAGAAACAAAATGGCTGACAAGCCTTTATTTTCTATTTTTATTCATGTATCTTCTCTAGCATCTGTTATGCTAACCCTCAGTACAAATTGGGGCTAGATCAGAGGACTTACGTTCCTGAGACTTCCCTAGAATCCCAATGGTCTTTGACTTCCCCAGCTATTCGCAGGGAGGGATGGCTGTAACAAGTCACACAACCCATCTAGATACAATTCCAAACTCTAAACAAGTTAACAGCTTGACAACTTCCAGCATTAATGTCACTGCAAGGTGAAATAGTTCTCCTTAAAACTGACAGTATTTTAATAGTGCCCATGAATCTCTAGGTTTTCTGTGGCCTTAAATTCACAAGGGTTGAGACTGCCTGTGATGGCCATACAGGAAGAGTGATACATAGTGTTAACACACTGACATTTGAGACTGCTGTTTCAAGATAGGTTAAAGGTGTATCTGTTAAATGGGTACTGGCTGACAATTCTTGTTACGGAATGAAACTTCATTCTTACCTAAGTATAGATAGAACACTCAGGCATTCCTGAAGTTTTGCTTGTGTCTTGGGTCCTGGCCTTCATTAACTTCTCTGTGGTTCTCCAAAGGATATAGTAATTCTCTAATAAGGTACCTGTATTTATTACAGACATTAAAAAGTATATCTGTAAATGCATTTAATGGAAGCCTCAGATGTCATCGATGTGTGCACTTGAGATGTACATTTCTTAGTGTATTTGGGAAAAATGTTTGGATTTTGTTACAACTTCAAACCTGGGGAGAAGCTCAAACAGCAGTGTTCAGGTGTCATACATCTGACCTGTCTTTCTGCTGCTTCTGGGCTCTCTGTGCCAGTGTTGTCTGAGTCTCAGAACTCATCCTGCCAGTGGCTTGCCATTCTGTCAAAGAGACTGGTGTCGCAAGAGGAACAGCATTCAACAAAGTCCTGTATGCAAGTAGCTCCCCCAGCACCTGTCTTGTCAATGCCAAAGGCCCTGTAGGTGGATGATGAGTTGTTTGGTAACAAGTTTGTTGTAGAACCTCGACACCAGTCCACGTTCAGTCTCAGATTTTAGCTGAACTCTTGGCGTTCCAGGTGTATTTCAGATTCTTCTTCTACCTGTTAGGCAGGGTGGTCCAGACTCTGTATAAAGACTTTTCAGTGGCCTGACCTGAAGCTTTAGCCATCCAGGAGCCCTTTGTCTTGATCCATTTTTTCCCCTTTTCTAGACTTGTTAGTGGTAGGTTAAGCTGTAAACAGTGGGCTTCCTTTAAGAACAGTGACTATCTATAGGACTTCCTACTAGATGGATTGATAGAGAATAAAAGAAGAGCACTTGAAAGTGTAGGAATTTGCAGGAGGCTGAATTCCCCAGGCTGACCTGAGTTTAATTTTGTCATAATTGGGGCTAGCGTTCCTCTAAGTGGAACTGTTTTGAATTTGTATCAGCTCTTTCCAGGGAGAATTTCTGTGTAGAGAGTCCTATTTTGTAGATGACAGTGTCAGCAGATTTCAAATCTTTCTGGGTGATCATCGTTACTGCTCTTTCTCAGGGTCAGTCCCACTCAAAGGAGCACAAGCCCAAGTCAATTTAAGGCTTTGTAGCCAGCTGCTGCTTCTGATATTCCCAGTGTGAAAGAGACGCAGATTTTGGTCCTTCAGCATAGGCCTTTTTCTTCTCCATGTTCTCCAGTTACAAGTTGCACAGAATAATAAGGGGTAGATTCATAGCACTCTTAATAGCCTCTTCATTCAAGCTTCCAAATATAACATTTGGAGTGTAGTGGGAGTTGAAAGCTGTCTTCTGTCTGAATGGAAACAGTAATCAGCTGAATTCTGATGGTGACTCTTACAGCCACAGAAATTACCTTAACGCTGTTTTGTCCTCAGTCTATCTCACCCATCCTCTTTCAAGAACAGCTCAGGAGAGGTTGATAGACAGTTCAATAGATTTTGTTAGAGCAAACGGATTCCCATCATCTTGGAAGGAGGAGGGGTTTTCTTGGTAGGAAAATGAGGATCCATTTTGAATCTGTACAACTTGTATGCAAGATCAAGTTTGGTGTTGAGAATTCAACCAAGGTGATTGAAAATCATGATTGATTTCTTACTGTTCGGGGCTATGGGGGTATGAGTCTACCTGTAAAGTTATGAACAGGGTGGCTCCTGCATAAGACTCAGTGTCAATATGTGCTTTGAACAGCTTTAATATGGTGTTTGGCCATAGCCTTTCTCTGGAGAAGTGTGTGTCATCTTAAGTGAGATGACACTAACTAGAGAAGTCTTTTAAGAAGTGATATTTTCATAGAATCACTTAGGTTGGAAAAGACCTTTAAGATCATTGAGTCCAGTCATTAATCTAGTACTGCCAAATCCACCACGAAACCATGTCCTTCAGTGCTACATCTATACCTCTTTTAAATACCTCCAGGGATGGAGGTATCTAAACCACTTCCCTGGGCAACCTGTTCCAATGCTTGACAACTCTTTTGGTGAAGAAATTTTTCCTAATATCCAATCTAAACCTCCTCTTGTGCAACTTGAGGGTATTTCCTATTGCTTGTTACCTGGGAGAAGAGACTGACTCCCACCTCTCTACAACCCCTTTCCAGGTAGTTTTAGAGAGCCATAAGATATCTCCTCATCCTCTTTTTCTCCAAACTGAACAATCCCAGTTCTCTCAGATGCTGTGTCCAAGGGCCTGTTCTCTAGACTGTTCACCAGCTTCTTTGCTTTTCTTTGGACACAAAGTTTCAAGTTAGTCACCATTTTCCTAGTTTTAATCTGTTTCTTGGTAAACCACAGGAAACCTTAGCAGATGTTTGACAACAAGCTCTTGCTCATTGATTTATGTTGTTTGAAGTAGTGGACTGTTCATTAATACCCTGTCCATGTTCTCTATATTAAGGTGCGATTTCACTTTCTACTAATTATCTGTGGGCTGTCAGCTGCCCTTTTTCTTCCTTCTCAATGTGTATGTCCCTGACTCTTGCCTTGGATCAGATCTAGCAATCCTTTGGTCAGAGGTCAGAGATAAACTCTCTGGTCTGACTGAACAAATACATCAACACTTACGTCATGTCAAGAAATTGATCCAGCTTGTGGCTGTGGGATGAGTAGATCAGAAGCAAGAGAAGCAGCAGGAGTTCATGTTTAGGGGAAGATGGAGAGAGTAGTATTGTACCATTTGACAGCAATAAGTTGTGCTGATCTGGATGTGACAACGATGCATTCTTAGTGTTATCCTTAAGGTTAATATGTATGTCTGTAGGTCAGCATGTTGGCTTACATGTTGGCCTGTGGCATGTTTCAGATACAAATGTGTGCTCAGACTGCATCTCTAAACAGCAGTGTAGCCACATTTGGGAGGCAGACAACGTCATATGAAATGAGGAATGGAAGGGTGGTTCTACTGTGAATGCCTGTTATGCCCTTCCAGCATAACTAAGACTTCTGAAACCTTTCCTCAGTTCCTAGAGTTGCAGATTGGTAACAAGTTCCTCCTTTTTGGCGCCAGATATGTGGGGCAGGTGGATGAGGGAAAGGGACTGTCATGCCAACAGGCCAGAGTTCAGAGTTTGAGGAAGCCTTGGCAGGATTTTGCTAATGGAGTTGTCATTTACAGGTGATATTCTACAAAAACAACAATAGTCTGGGCCATACATTAAGTAATTTTTCCATCTCTGTGCTTGAAAGCTGTTTGGTTTCTTCCTAGTGTATAGTTCAACTGATCTAGCTGCTGACAGGTGTATATGTTAGGTTTGGGTTGCCCCTGCTTGGTCAAGATAGTCCTGGGAGCTTTGGGAGCTGTCAAAGGGAATGTTAAATTTGCCTGCTAAATCTGCTGACATAGAAAGAAACGTGCTGTCTGAAATGGTCCTTCCTTTGCTTCACATCCTGAGTGGTTGGTGGCTGTCACTAGAATGCATGCTGTCTTTTAAGATATATCAGCTTTTCCTACAAGAGAATATCTCTCCGGGTAAAGGTTTTAGATCTTTTTTTTTTTTTTTTAATCCTCATACTCAAGCAGATCCTTCTCAAGTGCTCCTTAGTCTGCTTTTAGTTTATATTGACCTTTTAGTACCAGGGGGAAATTTTGTAAGTTCAGTTAAGCCCTACTGAACAGTTATTTTTTCTGTACTTTCACAGACTATATTTTTTTCTTTCCCTGGTACTCATTTGTTCATGTGGAGCTTGGCTGGAGCTTTAGATATTTGATTTTACTGAGTCTTATGTCAGCATTCTGAGCATTTTAAGAGTCATCCTAAGATTTATTTGCACCATAGTAGTGCTGTAATGACAGCTAGAAAGTGCCCCTGTGAACTGAGGGCTTGCAGTATGCAAAAAGAGGAGCTTCTAAACTCTTATCATAAACTAGGTATGCAAATAGCTTATTCCTGGTTTTACTATATGATAATATTAAGAGAAAAGCCATAGAGGGGCATCTTTCATAGGAGAGCTGTGTAATTTTATTAAGCAGTTAACTGTTTTTTCTACGTCTTCCAAACAAGTATCTTTGAAGAATTGTGGGAGTGTCTCATATCTGGAGAAATTCTCGCTTCAGCCAAAAAAAGAAACCCAAGAGCATGGACTTTTCTCATACTAAAGGCGGGGCAGATTAATAGGTTTTTTGTTCCTAAGCATTTTCGGTGTTATACATGTTTATTTTAAAAAAATTCTCTGATGCTGTAGATGTGCTTGAGTCCCATACGTGGGAAATGGTGTTCTTTGAGAGCAGTGTCTAGTTTGATCATACTTGCTTTCTCTCTCTTTGCTACTATATTAAGTGTATGGCAGTGTAGCCTTAATCACCTTTCAGTTTCTGATGTCTCATAATGAATGTTTTTAACTTTGGTGTATGAGCAATGTAGCATGGATATGCCTTTTGACTCCTGACCTGATAACTTAGTGAATTTCTTTTTTTTTTTTTTTTTTCTACCTTTCTAGCAAAAATGAGAGTTTGGGGCTTTCACCTCTGTTCTCTGTGAAAGGAGCTAGTGAGAGAAGAGGTTCCTATGTTCTGTATGTGCAACTCTGCCATAATTGTTGGTGTAGCAGGAGTTTCATCCTTTACATCTCTTTTATAGCAGGCATTTCTGGTATATCGATCATCCAAGCTGATAAAAATACCATCTTATATTATTACCATTTCATATTATCTCATACCTACAATTTTCCTTCTGGATATGAAGACACAACTATTGATTTGCTTCTGGGGAAAGTACTCCAAGAAGCTTCAGACTTGACAAACTCATCCATAAGAACTTATGTTATTCAGTCCATGTTTCACTGAATTTCACTGAATTTTTAGAGTTGGAAGGGACCATAGAGATCATCTAGTCCAACTCCCCTGCTGAAGCAGGATTGCCTAGAGCATGTCAGAGCATGTTACTCAGGACTGCATCCAGACAGGTCTTGAAAATCTCCAAAGAAGGGGACTCCACATCCTCCCCGGCCAGCCTGTTCCAGGGCTCTGTCACCCTCACCGTAAAGAAGTTTCTTCTCATATTTGAGTGGAACCTCCTATGTTCCAGCTTGTGCCCGTTGCCCCTCGTCCTCTCACTGGCAACCACTGAAAAGAGTCTGGCTCCCTCCTCCTTCAACCCACCCTTCAGATACTTATAAGCATTGATAAGGTCTCCCCTCAGCCTTCTCTTCTCCAGGCTAAAGAGTCCCAGCTCTCTCAGCCTTTCTTCATAAGGGAGATGCTCCAATCCTTGAATCATGTTCATTTTCTGGTTCTAAGACCACAGCTGGTAGTAGTTGTGAAATTTATAGGTCATCCTGGAGTGAAAACTCAAGTCTTTCTGAAGGTATTCTCAGATGAAACTTTTTATCTGCAAGATTTCCTTCTCTGTCCCAGTGGTGAAGACATCCAGCATGTGTATGTTTGAGTCCCATACTGGCATTGCTGTCTTGGGATCTGCAACTTCAGGGTCACAGTTCATTCTCTGAAGTATTGGTCATCCCTTTCTTTATTCTGTCTCCTCTGGTTTAACTTCTTTTTTGAGACTGAGAAACCACAACTGCATGAGTATTTAAAATGCAGTTATGTCACGGGAGTGTACATTGACAAAATACTATCCTCTGTTTTATTTGTTCCTTTCTTAATGTGCTCTCCTTAGCTATAGAGCTGTGGTTTCCAAAGAATTGCCTATTATAACCCAGATCTTTAGTTGCTGAGTGGTGACAATCATGCCTTTAATTCTGCATGTAAAATTCAATAGTTTTTCTGACATGCATCACTTTATCTACATTACATAAATAGAATGGTGGATGACATTCATTCTGTGTGTGAGGCCCTTCTGCAGCTATTGGACTTGTAACTTCGATGATATTATTTGGTTCAGTGTTTGCTTAAATTGCTGGGCTGCCTTTTTCAGTACTAACACACTGATATGTCTTTAGACTTGGAAGACTAAACATGGAATGTGGTATTTGGTCTTGCATGATATAGTAATCCCTAAGCCAGTAGGAGAATTATTGCTTCTTTTTAAAATGTTACTAAAAAAATGACCTAATAAAGGTAGTTTAAATGCATTTAGGCTATGTATGTCCTCCCTTCCCATTATACACCTAATCCAAAAGAAAATTCCACTACAGGTACAATGTACCTTTATGCTGTGAAATACAAAATAATGTTTATTGTAACCATTGAAGATTTTTCAAAACTAAAATAACATTATCTTCTCCAAGACGGTAACTTTTCACAGCCCATTTTTATACAATAGTCTGTCCTTCACGTATCTTGAGTGTGGAGTTTATAGTTAGTGTTTCAGCCACTAGTCCCTGATAAAAGGAAAGCTTGGAAGTTTAGCTTTCAAACAAGGACACAACTCCTGCTCAAGAAGAAGTACAAATAGCTGAATTTTGGGAAGGTATATTGGAAAAATATTACTTGTACTTGTTGATAACTGGTCACTGTTCAGCAGGACCAGGTAGGCTTTTTCTCTGAACCAGTTACTATTATGAATTTTCTTAAATTCTAACTTACTCTGGTTTTGGAGCCAGTCTGTTTCGTGTTTCCACTACCTCATGATCCATGGTACTTCCTTTATAGTTGTGGGAATCTTACACTTTTAAGTTGTATTGTAGATCTGTAAGGAAGGACTAGTGAAGGTCTCTGTCTTCAGTGTGAAGGTCAGCTAGGGGGCCTGGGGATATTAATGTCTTCAGTGCATCCCATAACTTTTCTAATCCAGATTCTGGGGAAAAAATATCTTCTGTATGGAGAAATGTAAGAACCTGTAAATTGCTTTTATTAAGTACGTTGGTATCTGTATGTACATTCTTGATAATTAAGATGCACTTCATTTAGAAATGTAGAGTAAAAATCTTACGTATATGTCAGTGTTTGCATATTAGTATGATAGAAGATACTAGTTTAAAAATTATGATGCTTTAGTGAATTAAATGGTGCGCTAAGGAAATGAAAAATTTAAAAGGATTCTTTGGGAAGGGATATCTTGAACTGACTTTCAGCATAATTTGATCGGTTGTTGAAATGCTTGCAAATATGTAATCAACAGTCTTTGTTTAATACTTAATTGAATATTTTTTTTGTTTTAGCACATTAGGTAGAATCATCAAAGTGACACAAGAAGTGATTGACTACAGGGCCTGGATTAAAAAAAAGTGGGGGAGCAAAATTAACCTATCACCTGAACTTGGTAGGTATAGCAGAAATCCTTGAAACCAACTTACATCAAATTCAAGAAAAAAAAAATTAATTCAAAATACTCATGCCTTGAAATAAATCACCTTCAGATATGTAGGAAAAAATAAAAGGAATTTGTAACTTTCTAATGCAAGACTATTTTTTTTTCCTGAGTGTGTTCTTCAGTTAACTTGTTAAACTGCGGCTCTTCCTAGACTTCAAGGCCCATGTGTTTGTATTCTGTGCTCTTAAATGATACTTATGTTTTCTGTTAACAGATAATAGGTTGAAAATAAGAGACCAGATAGCTCCGTGTAATGGAGAACAGCAACAGAACAGAGACTCTGAACCATCTTACAACCAACGCTTGACTTTGTCATTGACTAGTACACAGCAGTTATCCTCTGGCTCTTCTGCTTCTTCTGTATCATCACTCTCCGGCAGTGACATTGTAAGCTTTTTCTTTTAACGGGGTAAAGTAATAAGAAGCAGAGTTTATGATACTCTTCATAGCCCCAACTGATACAGCAGCAGCTAATGTGGTACTATCCCTAAGCTGCTATAGCAAATTAATAGCTTCCTCTACTCAGAAAAATTACTGAAATCAAATATTTTTTCATTAAATTGAACGGGTCTTAATTCTATCCTAAATCTTCAGTACTCTTTGTGATAGTAGTTAGATGTAATAAAATATAAAACCCAAAGTAGAAGAATAGAAATACATCTTCATAAATCTTCCCATCAAGCAAAATCTGCCATTGTCGAATTCTGGTCCTTTTTCCCTGTGCCCCAAATTGAACATGAACATCACATTGTGCTGTGAAGGTGAATAACATTATTTATGATTTTCAGCCCAGCAGTCAGTTCACATTTTAATGGTAATGGGGCTCTCATATGCAAAGTCTTGCTGTCAGCTTCCTTGTTTGAAACTGCAATTAGAAAGTAATTGCTGGGCTTTATTGTAACTTCCTGGAAGTTAAAGACTATAGTCTCTTAGGGTATGTTCTCAGACTCTTAAGATTGTGTAAGGTGGTTTTGTTTTGATATGGAGTTAAATCAACATGGAGTTGGGCAGTGCAGATTATGAAGCACAAAATTGCATTGCATTGCATGGTATGAGGTGCTTGTTATAAATCTACTGAAGCATTCTGTGCTAGTTAGAGGAATTAAGTGGAACTAGATGTAGGATCCAGTTAACTACAATAGTGAATAACTGGATGATGCCGAGAGAGGTCTGAGTGCCTGTTTCTTGACTGCTTTCAAAAACTAGTCAAATATGGAATTAAAAGTTGGGAATTGTATTCAATAAAAATTTAATAACTTTTGAGGGACAGATGCATTCTTTATACATTCTGGTTACTTTCTGTAATTTCTTTACTGAATTTTCTGTGTTGAATTGTTTTTTTTCATTGCATCTCCAGTAAATATGGTAAATGCTTTAGTTGCACCATCTGGCTAATGGAAAAAGAACAGCATGATGCTTGCCAGTGATACTACTAGCCATGCTTCTGGTTTGAGTACGTCAGTGAGAAAGATATTGCTGTAATAAGTTTTATGAGGAAAAGCAAATATTTGCTTAATATTGTGCACTCTCAAAGTAATGGGTGATGAGTGGTTATGATCTCCCCTTAGTCCCTTTTTGCCTGACGTTGAAGATGGAACATCCTTGCTTGATGCCAGAGAAATGAATGAAAAGCAAAAAGGAAGCTCTCAAAAAGAACGACCTGCAATCAGTTTTGGCATCCACACAGTAAATGGGAATGCCACCCTTTTTAACAAAATGCCTTAAGCCTGTGTGCTTGTAACAAACCATGGTTTAAGACCTGGGCATTTATTGGTATTATGTCCTTAGTAGACTGCCGGCATATCTTAATTTGAAATTGAATGGAAGGTTTCTGACAAATAACTGATGAGTTCATCCTACTCACACTTGAATATGTGAGGGTAATCAAGTTCTGGTTAAGCAGTCCTGAGCTGCAGCTGATTCAGGAGGAGAAGGCTATTCTGCCAGAGTCGAAGAGGCTATATGTGGCGTGGTCTGGCATAATACTGTGCCCAGGTTCCAGCAAAGGAACATGTAGCATGTGTGACAACTGGTGGTGCACTGCAAATAGGTATGATGCAGTGAACTTTGATAACCAGCTTCAGAACAAGGGAACATGAATATGGTGCATTTCATCACTGTAGAGTTAGTGGTAGCTCTGAGCTTGCGGAAGGATTGTTCTTCAGGAAAGATTCCATATTCATTTAAAGTTAAATCTTCTGAACTTTTCTGATACTGGAGACTGAAAGCAAGATACAGATTATAGAGAAAATGTGGAAGATGGGGGGACCCTAGATTGACAGTTCGGTCTCTTCCCAAGAATTGTAGTTTTCTTAGCAAAATATTCATCCCTGTGATGCCACTGTTGACTTTAAGCACAAGGTCTGTATCAAGACACTGTTTCTGGAGATGTATTTTGCATGACTGCAGAATATCAACTGAAGTGTATTAACTACAAGATCCTAGCTGTCAAATTAGAGGGACTTGATAGTGTATTTGCTTTCCAATTTACTGCTAAAGCTTCACTGATAATAGTGATCAGCTGCACCTTGACCTTTCTGAGATCTGCTTACCAATATGATAGAAGTCAACTTATGTAAGTTGAGGAAGAAGTAGGGTTGGCGACTTGTGACTTGACTTGGTCATATTGCCCCTCCCTGAACTTCAGCTTCTACTGAAGGTCAAGTATTGCAGCTGTCCACTCTAGCACAGAGATGGCTGTATTCTGACATCATCACATCACTGTACACTGGCCATAAGTCTGGAGGCCTTGCATGTATTTGTCAATATGTCCTGGAAGCAATATTGGCAATATATAAGTACACAAGCATTATCAAAGCAGTGCAGTATTGCTTATAAAGATCCTAGAATTTTTATTAAACTCTGCAGTTTTACAGCTGGTTGTAACAATAGTTAAGTTTAGTTGGTTGTAATATAGCATGCTGTATGGTTTTTAGAGATTTGCTTCCTTAAAGTTCGGCAGCATTACAGATTTTTTGACTTGTCTTCCATAAACATGGCTCAGCAGCTGAATAGACAAGGCTCCTGGTGTCTTGGAGTTACAGGCACTTCAGAGGTAGCAAGGGTTATAGATTTGTTCCAGCAGCAGGAGAACAGGTGTCAGAATAGAACAATAAAAAGGGGCAGGTTTTTCTGGAGACTGGATTGGCATAAACCAGAGCTAACATTTAGAAGTCAGCCTCTCAACTTTTGTACATACTCAGAAAAATGGAAGTGTAGGGATATAAGAGCTTAAAGTTACTACTCTGAGTTCTTTGCATTCCTGCCACTGCTTTCCTTCAGAGAGCATACTGATGGTAACCTTTTGAAAATGAGCACTCGTGTACCACTGAGGAAGGAGAGAACTGCCTCCTTCAAGGACAGCCTTCTCTTTCCCCATGTATTTCAGATGTATATACTTTTCTTCAGTACACTGCCTCAAATTCAGGAGGATGATTGCTTTCATCTCTGCAGATCCATGACTAGCTTGCAGGGCAGCACACTTCTGGGCCATAGTCTACACAGCCCAAAACTAAGAATAGGATCTAATGAGACTAAGTCATAATTTGTACCAAAAGTATCCTTTTATGGATTGTCCCAAGGCAGCAAAAGCAATTTACAAAATGCCTTATGCTAGCATTATGTGGCTGACGAAATTCTAGTTGTGCTGTCTTTTGTAAGTGTCCTAGGAAGCTTCAAAATCTTAGTCATAAAAGAAAGCTTTCATAAGGACCAGTAATTTTCAGATCAAAGACTATGTAGAAGAGTAACCTGTCTTCTGGTATCACTATTAGCGAGATACCAGTTCAATTTATGGGTTTGTCTTACTGTACCTATCAATACAGAGCTCTGACTCTCACTGGCACTTCTAATGTAGTTCCTTGCATATTATTGAGTATTAAAATTCCTGCCCTGTTACCTCCGCTCTATGAAGAATATAAATATTAGTGATCAGGAGCAAACCGAGGAACACATGGAAATAAACCTATGGATACAAGGAATCTGTTCATCAAAACATACTCAGCTGTGCATACATTTTTATGGATTCTGTTAATTATCAAACTGATCTGTGTAGTAATTGAAGTATTCTGCTGTGCAGGTATTTAAAATACCATATGCTGCCCTGACAAAGAGGCAGTATGTATTCTTCACTTACTCGTGCAAACAGGTAAGTTGCAAAATACTACACATTCCCACATGATCCAACAAATGTTGAAATGAATAATGGAAGATGCTTTGTAAATATCTTTGCTATAAAGGACAATGCAAAGTGTGTGAGTTTTTACCCTTTTGGAGCAAGACTCAAGACTGTTCCACAGTAGAAAATAAGCTGGCATAAGGAAATCGCACTTTAACCTTCCTACTGAGTTAAATGATTGTTAGGAGAATCTGAAGCCAGATGAAACTATGCTCACCCCCATCTCTCTACTTGTTCTGGCTAGTTGCAGATGTCAGTCTGAGAACCTAAGCAGTGACCTCTTGAAAATGCCTTTTTTTTTTCCTGGGTGTTTTTTCATTCTGGACCTGCACTCTGTAACTGGTGACCTAGATTTCTTATTGCTTAAGCATTGTGGAAAGCTCCTTTTTATTAGCTCAGGAAGTCCTAGAGTAGTGCTGGAGAATATCTGCTGATCAACAGTCTGCCAAGTAAAAAATAATCCTAGGTATGTTTTTGCAGTCTCATTTTGGTCTGGTGTAATTCCTGGTGCTAAGTATGCTCTGGAGTTTTGATGCTGTTTTGCCAAGTAAAGCAAAGCATTTTATGTGACAGTGATACCTGCATATCAATAACAGAAGTAATGGCTCATGGGAAAGCTTTAAAGCTCTTTTCTGTTACCTAATGGATATATAATCTCATATCCAGTCTGGCACACAAGCTCAAAGTTGTCTGTTAAAAGTTTGGATCTAAGACATTTCATATACCTTATCTCAGTGTTTCTGATGATAATGTTCTTTGGGCTTCTATGACAAGATTATTTTGTGAAGAGTTGTCAAGACCATGCAGTCGTGTCAAGGTGGTTGGACTTTCAGTGAACAAGGTACCTGTGTAGTCTAGTTTGGGGAAGAACACAATCCTTGCCTCTATTTAACTTTTTAGCATTTACAGTATGTTCTTTCAGACTCTTCTTGACATTTTAGCCATAGGCATTGCTGTTCAGCCTTAATAACAACCTTTCATCAGAATGCCCATCATCAGATCTGCCAACGTTCTGCCCCCATCAGGTAGGGGATATGCCAAGGAGTACTTTAAGTGTTTAATAGAACGTCTTTTCACTGTCTGCAGGCATTAAGTATTCAGTACTCTGATCAGACGCATACATTGTGAGAGCAGTATATAAATATGACTGATAAGACTAATACTCCTTATTGCCATCATTCTACTGAATGCATACAAGATCCACACTGACTTTGGAATTGTTACTGACTCGGTGGTAATTGTGCCTTAGGGCTTGAACTCAACATACTTAATGAAGTTATCACCATCTCCCCTTCCTTCCTATTAGTCAAAGACTGTGAATTTCAGATTAATAGCAGGAACTGTTGTACTTCCCTATTCAGAGATAGAGGTGATAGAGGACATGATTTATCTTGTCTTGGTAAATGTTGCTTTCTTTTAAAGCAATTAAATTTGCAGGTGTAAGGCATGTGCTTATCTGCAGTAGAGATACTTCTGAAGTAGGACACTTCAGAATACTTACTGTAACAGCTCTTGTAGGTCCTGTTAAACCTGTCTTAATGACTATGATTAATTTGTAGAATTCCAATTGAAAGTATGTGTGTAGGAGAGGGCGCAGAAGAGGGTGGCCCAACAAAATTCTTAGTCTGAGAGCAACTGCTGCACAGATTTTCTCCCTTCCTACATGCCTGAATATTCTTATGTCCTAACCAAAGTAACAATTCAAATATGTGTATGGACAGTTGATTGTCTTCTTGTAGAAGAGTGCAGATTCTTTCTTGCTCTTTTCCCCTTCCTGAAAAAGTAGAGACAGGTGCTCTAAAAAGTAGGCCTTTTAATCTTTAGTCTTTAAAAAAAAAAGTAAGTGCTTGCAGCCAACCTGTCTCCAGAGAGAGCAGTGGGGAACCCTGAGCGTGCAGACACAGACAACCTGGTATTACCAGGGGACAGCATTTGATTGACATTTGATTTGGGGCATTTAAGAGTTTAAGCCCCATATCCTTTAAAACTCTACTCTTTTCTCCTATTCTTGCTGTACAAATTACTGACAGTTTCTGTGGACCAGAGGGGAACATTTTTACAGTGCTGCTTTTGCCTTTTTTTCTCTTTCACAGTATAGTGCCACATTTGTTTTTGGATTTTTTAACCCTCATCTCTGACAATGTCCTGTTTTATACTGTCTTGTGCTCTTCTTCAGTTCTTCTGTCTCAGTTGCTTAAGCAGTCTTTTATCTATATCCACTTGAAGAATAAATTTCTGCAAAGGTGTAGGAGGCACAATTTTGAACACAATTATAAAGTAATTTTATTTAATAACAAGTTATACATTCCCTCTCTATCCTTTGCTGTTTAGAATAAGTCAGCAAGTAAAATTGGATTTTACTGCTGTGATGTCAGTGAAGTAAGGAGAAGCAGACAATTTCATAAAAGTCAAACTCGGACTACTTTCTGATGCCAAATGCTAGTCGTGTTCTTGCCATTATCTTAACTCCCTCCCCTGAAAAAAAAAAAAGAGGTATCTAAGCCTTTTTAGGATCAAAGAAAACCGAAACTCAATATTTATATGCTAGTATGGTATATATTCAGCTTGCATAACGAGTTCTATAATTCAGTGCTTAACGTTAAAAAAAAAACCAAACTTGAGGTATTACTGTACTCTTAACAATACAGACCAATTGAAAGCCTGTGAAAGGAAAATATTAGAGATAACAAAGGAAATTTGAAATGACACATTTCTAGGACCTTTTTTTATTTAAGATGGCTGATCTGAAATACAGTGAGTATTGATAAAACATGGAATAAGCCTATAGCTAGGCATGCAGGATATAATGAGGTTGAAGGAGTACTGTGCTTGTGTTTAATCTTGGTAGATGCTAATTAGATTACACTTTTAGTTTTCTTTCTGTAAAACAAAAACTAATGCTTTTGGAGGATACATATTTTTCAGTTTGCTTGTGTATTATATATATCTTCTTCCACTTTTCCCCTCCTGCAAGCACAATGACCAAGACATTTTCCTTTTGTAATGCAGCTGACTTAAAGGGAGAAAAATCAACCAATTGCATCTTATTCAAGACTGTTTTGTGTTGTTTATAGGCTGGCACATGGAGATGTTGCAACCATATTGGTGCAAATTCTCTACCCTTTGACCTCCCATAGAAATTTTGTTCATCTCAATTCTACTTTATTTACGATAGTTTAATAAACTATATGTTTAAGTTACGGCTCTACCTACCAAAAAGGGAAATGGCACAAGCTGATGTGGAAGAAAGGAGGTAGAGGGGTGTAATCTATGAAATCACCTTAGAAGCATGTTGCTTTATCAAGCAGAGTTAAATATGCTGAGGCTAAAACCATTCAAGCAAGAGCATGCCTAGAAGTTCTGCTGTGGCACGTGGCCCAGAATTATGAAATATCAGAAGTTTTCGAGTGTTGCTTTATGTTCCAAGGAGTGTGGTTGTACAGTTTTACTAAGCCAATCCAGTAGTCGAATGTTCTTGCTAGGGATGTTTCTGTTCACTAGCTACTCCTGTTTTTCTGTACTGGTGTTCATCTGATCCTGTGGTGAGCTGATTCAGAAGGTGAAGATAGTAAACAGTGGATTACTGTTTCTGTGGTTTGCCTCTGTGAATTGGCTCATAATAACGTCAAATCCTAATGTAGGTGTAATGCAGGACAGAATGGGAAAGGAGGCAAAAGGAGTAAGACTGGCAGCACTTACCTGTTAAATCACTTTAACTGTAAGAAAGGAACACATGAAAAAAGCCTGAATAGTTTGAAATGTTAAATATAAACACCAATTTTATCACTGTTTTCAGTTCTTTGCTTTCAGAGATGGAACACAATTTTTACTGAAGAGGTCATTGTTCTCTCAGGGCTTCCAGCTCCTGAATGCTGTGGGAAAGAGGAAAAAGAAAAAAGTTAAATTAGTGGGAGAAGATTGGAGAATAAAAACAGTAAGAACCTTTTTGCCAAGACCTCTGTAGTTAATTCTTGGCAGGTAGGGAGTAGAGTGTAAGAACCCAAATCTGTCACATTAGCAGGGGTCTTGCATTCTGTTGTTTAAATTTTGATTTCTGAATACTGATTTCTAAGATAGTTAGACTCTTCTACCACTGGACCAAACCTTAAATGGACTGGGATCGTGAATTAAACTTCTTAGGCCACTCCAGCTTTTTTCAAAAATATGTCTTGGAAACTGAAAGCTCTAAAATGAGCTTGTCAGTCAACTGAAGCTTCTCAACTCACTACATCATGAAACAAAGAAGGCAGTGCCACTTTTTCATGCATTTAGAATCATGGAAAGGAAGCTTATGAGTATAATTGAGTACCCTTGAAATTCTTGGAAACTCAACTATTGTTTTGATGGATAAATGCACCAGTACAGTTCACCTTGTATCTTAAGCCTTGAGTTATTCATGGAATTGAAATAAGCTCTTACAGCCAGATGTAGTTAATAAGGAGCTTCTGGCAAGTCAATATTCTCTTGCTGCTGAAGTTGTGGGGGGACTTATAATGGGAGATGCATTTTGCAGAGCAGTAAAGGACTTTTTGTTCTCTTCTGATGTTAGGAACAGAAGTTTGGATTGTAAGATTGCTTCGGCTCTTCATCTTTCATATGACTGCAGTGTTTCATTGTTTCTGACTAGACAGAAAGTCAGGGGATCCCATTTCTAAAGCAAAATTTGGAGTTAGATGAGAGTTCATCAGTAACAGTTGAGTTTCTAGGTCTCTTCCATACTTTGTCTTCTTTCCAACATTAAGATAAATTAAATAGTCTTCAGTAATCGAGGCTATGAATAGTAGAATTTGTCCTTCTAGGTACTAAGTTCTTACGCAGGAAGTTGAAACTGGTTTAAAGAGTATGAGTATGTTTTAAAATAGAAACTTCCCAGACTGTATCTGGCAGTCTCTCTTTGTTTCCAAAAGCATCTCTTTAGAAAACATTTTCCTTGCAGGATGAGGGACTCTGTATGATTGGCATTCATAGTAGTAGTATTCAAGATATCAGGAGCTTACCTTGACTCTCAGTGCAGTCATTGTAGCTTTATCTCTAAATTATTGCTGAAATCAATTGAGGGACCTTACCCCTTTATTTTACATTCATCTTTTTACAATGTGACCTCTGTAGCCCTTATCCCAGTAAGGGTCAGAGCTTTTGTCTTCCAGACATGGACCTAAAGTGTCAGAGTATATTACCTGTATGTTTTCTTACTTGTAGGTCTTCTGAGCTTCTGTAATGCTTCAAGTTTGCACATTACACTTGAGAATGCTGTCCAGAAGACCAAGTAAGACTTAATCCCTCAGTGTAGGCAGTGCTTGTGGAAAATCAGTTTTGTTCACATTAGCCTGAGCTTTTTGATCGCTGAGGTTAACCTTTCAGTTTGAGGAAGAAAGGTGATACTCTCCTTCACAACAGGAGTTTGGTGCTGGTGAGAAGTCAGTGTATCAACTCCATACAGCAGTCCTGTTAGCAATCCAGGATTGTCTCAGAAGAGGAATACAGTCTACTCTTATGAGACCTGTTTCTAAAGAAACTTCAGCTTAGAAATCCAAATTCTTGCCGCTGTACCTGACTCTACCACCTACTTAGTTAAGAATATATCAGCTTCATCTTTGTAGAGACCTTAACCTGTTCCCTTGGCTAATGTAGGATTGGGCAAAGGAGAAAAATGCCATGTCATCCAGGCAGTCAGCTTTTCACGTGCATACAACTAAGCTTAATTTTTTGATCACTGCTGCAGCATGTGGTTGCCCACTGTGAACATACTTCTTAAATGGTAAACGTCTGATCTCATCAATAAGACTTAAATTTCCGCACAGGTTCTTGTTACCAGTATGGTCTGTCTCTAGTGAATTCACGATGCAAGTATCTGAAACTGCTTCACAAAGGCATGCTGTAACTTTTACCACTAGTTGAACTAGTAGAAGAGCAGCTCCTTTCTTTCTAGAACTTACTTTTTAGTAAGCACAGCTTCATATGGACCAATAAAGGAGTGATTGTTCTAACAGCTGACAGTTTTATTGAGGGCTGTTTCTACTGTGGAATTCACTTCAGCTGGGATGCAAGCTTTGTTTTCTAGTGATTCATTGCTTATGTTTCTCAGTATTCACAAGTGTCAGTCTCTCTCAAATGACCTTCACCTTTCCCCAAGAAAAGCTTTAAAATATTTTCTTGTTTCTGTTCTTGAACATGTTTTCTTAGCCAGCCTATTTCCTAACTGAAGAATCCAATTTGGAAAGCAAGGCCATATGAGGGCAAGTAGTAGTGCTGGAAGTTTATTTGAAGTTTGCTTGGTTTAAGTGAAGAGTTTTTGCTTCCAGGCAGTTAATCTTTAGAGAAAGAGCAATAGAATATTTCATTCATTACTTTAACAGTAAGGATCCTTGATGATCTGAGCCAATACTGTCTTTTAATTTAGTAACTCCTAAACTACTAATTGGCCAATACCCATCTCTTCCTATACTTTGAGCCAAATGGATGGGAATGGAAAAAACACTAGTGGTTTGGGACGAAGAATAGGTTTTTTTTCTCATTGTTTTCAAGTTCAGAATACTTTGGAGTTAAGAGTGAGGTAAAAAAGCAGCAGATTTCTGATGGAAAGCGAGGGGAGCAGTGCTCCTGTCAGTGAAATGGATGGCTGGTGCACATATACTAGTCCTGACTGGCAGACTGTCTCCTTGTTTCTTGGTAGGTGGAGCCCTAACTTTGCTGTTGGGTAGAATGGGAGAAGACTATAAACATTATAGTGAGTAACTTTGCTATTCAGATAAGTACAATCCAGAACACAGTTCAGAGGACTGATTCTTTCATGGCACCTAAAATTCTAGCACATGTATCACTTACAGTGTCGCTGTTCTTGTTCCATTTTTTTTTTCCCCAACCGTAGTTCCCATCTTTTAATTCGAATTTGGTAGAGCTACAAGTTTGGCTTTAGGGTGTGCTGACTGGAACTGACCTGTGATAGACCTGTTGACATTATCTCCTTGGTGCAGGTTCAATTAAACTTTTGCTCGATATGTAAAATAAACGCAGTGATGGCTTGTATTTTATTTTTTTTACTATTGAAAAAAATCATTAAATTTTACAGTATTCACGAGTTGATATTTGGGTGCATTTTCACATGCATAGCCTGTATATACTGTACTTTCTGTAAAGTTGCTTTTCTTTTCCCCTTTTTCTCTGCCAAAAGGATTCTGATACACCACCTTGCACAGCTCCTAATGTTTACCAGTTCAGTCTGCAAGCACCGACTCAGCTTATGGCCAGTTTACCACCAGCATTGCCTATGCCAAGTGGTAAACCCCAATCTACGCCTACGAGAACCTTGATAATGGCCGCCAGTAATCAGGTATGAGCCAACTAAATGGAGCAAGTTTTTCATGAGAAAGTGATCAAATCGGAAGTGTAGATCATTTGCGCTGTGCTGTCAGTCTAAAAACCTCTGAAGATAAGCTTCATATAGCATGTGCTAAACTTCTTGTAATCATAAAAGTATTTATCAGAAGTGTGGGGAAAAGAATGGGTGGGAAAGGGTTCGCTGATTGAGACACGTCTCTGAAAATAAGAGCCCTTCCACAGCACACTGACACCTAGGAATAAGTTGAAGGGAGGGTATCAGATGTTTGACTCCTTAAGTTGTATTTGAGACTCCTGGTGCCTAACCAGTGGGATATTTGCAGATCTTTAGGCTATTTAACTTCCTGTTCTTAAAATAGAAACTTCATGTAGGTGGTGCATCTGTAAGCTAGTTTTTGAATCTGAAGAAATAGTACTGTCCTGTCTAGGCTCGTTTAGTTGTCTTGATTTTGAATTATTAGAACAGATCTGACTACACTTGTAACTTTCTGTAACACGTTTTAAAGATGGAGAACAGAAAATTAATTCTGGGCATGTGTCAAAACTTTTAACCAAAATATTGTGTGCTTAAATGTGCTGGGAGGTGAATGTGCAGGGAGACTGTATGTTACCCAACTAACCTGAAGTGTTTTAGCTAATGTATCCATTATAGTGTAAGGGGAAGAAAAATGCTCAGTGTGTCTATCTGTAGGTAAATACTCCTCATTCTTGATTATTAAAACTATTAGTCAAAAGAGCTGCCTCGCATGAGCTTTAATGCAAGTTGTGGGTTGTAGGTTGTCTGTGATGACCAAAACGAGGTTTCAAAGAAACCAGCTCATTATTTTGTTAAGTTCTTACAATGTTTTCATCCCTGTGTAACAGTTCTTGGGAGTCTAGGGCTAGGATATTTTTTAATTTAATAACCTTGTCTTTTTTGTTTGATTCAGCACTTCCTTGGTACTTTGGGCATGACGCAAGATGTATTTGCTTCAGTTTCTGCTTTGAGATTGTTCAAGCATTTTGCAGAATCACAGAATAGTTGAGGTTGGAGGGGGCCTCTGGAAGTCACCTAGTCCTACCCTCCTGCCCAAAACAGGGTCAGCTACAGCAGGTTGCTCAAGGCTTTGTCCTGTCAGGGTTTGAGTGTCTCCAAGGATGGAGACTCTGCTACGACTCTGGGCAACTTGTTCCAGTAAAAAAGATTGTTTTCTTAAATTAAATTGTGTTTTCTGTATTTCAGCTTATGCCTTTTACTTCTTGTCCTTTTACTGGGCACCAATGAGAAGAGTCTGGCTTCATCTTCTTTCCACCCTCTCATTAGTTAGACCCGTCAATAGCATCCTTTATGGGCTTTCTCTTCTTGAGATTAAGCAGTTTGAGTTCTGTCATAATTTTATTGTATGACAAATGTTTCAGTTCCTTATTGATCTTCATGGACCTGTATTGGACTCACTCCTGTATGTCCATGTCTTTCTGTTACTGGGGACCCCGGACCTGGTCCCAGCACTCCGTGGGTGGCCTCACCAGTGCTGAGTAGAAGGGAGATGATCACTTCCCTTGATCTGCTAGAGATATTCTTCGTAATGTAGCCTGGGATGCTGTTGGCCTTCCTTAATGCAAGTGCATGTTGCTGGCTCATGTTCCATTTGTTCACCAGGAATCCCTGGTCACTTCATGCTGCTTTCCATCTGGTCAGTGCCCAGTATGTACCGGTGTGTGGGATTATTCCTTCCCAAGGGCAGAGTTTAGCATTTCCCTTTTGCAAACTTCATGAGATTTCTGTCAGCCCATTTTTTCCAGCCTGATGAGGTCCTTCTTTATGGCAGCACAACCATTTTATGTATCAGCCACTCCTTCCAATTTTGTATAATCTGCAACCTTGCTGAGGGTTGCTGTCTCCCGTAATCCAGGTCATTAATGGAGGTGTTAACTAGTATTGACCCTAGTATCAGCTTTTGGGATGTACCACTAGCTGCTGACCTCCAGCTGGACTTTGTGCTGCTCATCAAAACACTTTGAGGCTGGTATGTCAGAGAATACTTTTCATTCAGCCTGTGAGTTGATTTATATGTCTAGAGATGGTAACTGCCACTTAATACAGAATAAAAAAAATAATCAGATGGCGCTTTAAACATTGAAACTTTGATGAATAATGAGGAATTTTCATCTGGACAGTAATGTCAGCATTGAGTTAGGGAAAGTTACAGCTTGATGCTCAAATTCTTTGTAGTTACTACACAAGTGCTTGTTTTAGGCACTTCACTGAAATATTTTTCACCCTTTTTCATTTAGACCAGTCTGCTTTCCCTTTGTGTACCACAGGTGTTCCACTGTTTCCTTGCAGGCACATTAACACCGATGGGGCACCATCTTTGAAAGCTGTTATCACATGATCTTCCCAGCTACCTCTGCAATCCTCAGCCATCTACTGAGCCCCACTTGTCTCTCGAAGTGTGCCTTTTGTTTTAGTCTAAGTGATTACACAAATTCCTCCCCACCTTTAACTGTCCTCCCCTACTGCTGAATCTTACCTAGGCAAAAACAGCTTATCTGCACAGGAAATGTTTTCTATTAGTGAGAAGCTAATAGAATATATTGCTATTTTAGTGTCTGCAATTGAATATTCACATGCTAGTGTACAGTCTGAAACTTTTGAAGCTTGTTTAAAATAAAACTGGAGAGCTAATTTAAGCTAAACTTCATCTAAAATGCAAAGTTGCTGTAGTTTATTCTTTTCCTTAACAACTCTGCTTTTCTGAAGAGCTACCCTGGAGTTTAACTTCATCAAAATTGCACAAAAAAAGATTCCAGTTTTGAGGCACGCGGTTGTTAGTACAAAACAAGTTGGCAGGCAGAGTTTTGGGCTCAGTTGTGAAAAGGCAATGTTTTGCATGAATTTTGGATCTCTGATGGAATTTTGAATCTTGGAAAACCAACTGCTTTGTAGCACTTTTTCTGGCTTTCTGTTACTTGGCTGTCCTTTCCAATACTTGTTAACTGTTTTCTTAGTAGTTTGTGCAGTTTCTAAGTAGTTTGTACTTAAATGTTTAACATTGGGGATTTTTCTGTGGCTTTAGCTTGACAAAGATGTGCCTTTGGGATTCACTTTAAATCAGAGGAATTTCTTGCTATCTACAGTTTAGAAATGGGATGATGCTTTTACTGCATTGAATTTACCAAAAGCTTATGTATTGTTAGGTAGAAACATTGGCTTTTGCTAAGGATTATGACCAAGTCAGAAGTAGGAAATGAAATCATTCTACCCAGAAATGAAGTCATTCTACTTTTCATTTGCAACTTTCTGGAGCATGACTGAACTAATTAGGTAGGTGGCTTTCTTTTTGCAGTTAGTATAACTTAAGGTAACTATTAGTGGCCATGTTTTACTAGCTCAGAGGACTCTTACCCTGATAGACTTGAAAATGTGCAAGCCTTTTTTTTTTAACAGCAAGTGTTCTTTCATTTTCAAAAAGTCTTTGAAAGGGATTCATTTGTCTGCATGTTGTGTTCAGCCTTTTCCCTGGCAACTCTCTCTGCCTCAGTGCAGCTTGGAAGCTGTACCTTGGTGTCCAGTACTACTCGCAAAAGCAGGAGGTGCCAATGTCAAGAGCACTAACTGTATTTGCAACAACTTGCAGCCTTCTAGGCAAATTCTCTGCTATTAGAGCTGCCTAATATTTTTTTTTTTTTGAAACAGCTTTGGTGTGATTATCAATTTTATTTATATACTACATAATTAATTGGAGAATTTCCAGATAGTTCAGGGACTAATTATGCTTCTGATATAGGTCTGTGCTTTTTTGGATCATCATCATCATTTTTCCAAGGTAATTATTCTTCTGCTTTGCTGACAAGCAGTCTGAAATATCACTTGGGAGATCAGAACAGTTTGTGAACCAGTGCTGCCCACTGAAATAAGCAGAAAAACAGATATTGGCATGCTGTCCAGATGAATGGAGGGGGCAGAAATTGTTTGGTGACTTCCCATAGAGAAGAAAGGACTACTTTCCTTGTTATTCTGGGTTTGAAATGAGTTCAGTTTGTTCTTCCTTCAATTGCTGGTTACTTCGTCACCAATGAAAACAGAAGAAACTTCATGTTGCTTAGGTCAGAAGAACTCTCTTACTTTGTGGGTTTTTTTTTTTTTTTTTTAGTTTGTGGTGTTTTCTTCCTCCCCATCCCACCCCCAAAGACTGTTCTTTTGATTCAAATGTATATAAAGCCAGTAAGCACCAGTCCTTCTGTTGTGTTGGCTTCCCATGTGTCAAAGTAAACCTTCACTGAAGACCCTTCAGATGAGTGATGTCTGATCATGAGTATGTTCATTGAAAATTTCATAGTAGCATTCACTGGCTCAGTTGTGAAGCACAGAAGACAGCTGGTAAATGACACCTTAATGTCAGCACTGAAATACCACAGTCTAAATAAGTCTAGAGAAACTTGTAGAAGTAGTTTGTTTTTCAGATTTTCAGATTCTTCTGTGTTTGGCCATATAAGGCCAGACACTTAAACTTATAAACTGCTTGTTTATATTGCTTTACAGGCACTTCACTGGCTGAAATGCTTTGTTTGAGTTTGGTCTTACCCAGAACCATTGTTAATGGTGTTGCTTTGTCTCACTGGTAATGCTGATGCTGTTAGTATGGCTGGAATGATTCCTCAAAAGTTAGTAGCGTTGGCAACTAAAATAACATGGGTCAGTGGCTTGAGTGAAAAATGTATTTTTTACATGAGTGCAAGCAGTTAAGTGTAGTTTACTTCCATGAAAGATACATTTGTAAAGATACATTTTAACATGTCAAGGCTGAACTCTAGTCCACTTTACCAAATATTTCTGAGAATGCAGGTGTCATTAACTACTGAAATGTACAAATATGCTAAATTTCCTTAGTGTATAGTGTGATTCTTCAGAGTTTCAAGTATGTTAACTTCAATTTAGAAGTGACCTGATTTGTTTCTTCAGTGGCGTTATTAAGCTGCTTAGGTGCTAAAGGTTTCTTCAGTCAACCAAATGGCATCTTTCTTATCTTTTTAGAGCGCTTTCATTTAGGGTGGAGTACTTTTTTGTTGTCCGTGCGTTTTCTTAGGCAAAGGAAGGAGGATGCTAGTGTCAACTTCAGAAACAGTTTTGATTCTAAATGTCAGACTCCCATCTTCTGTGTATGACAGAGCATTGTTTTGTTTTGATTTAATACATGCAAAATTAGGAAAAGATGATGATTAGTGAATGGAGAAAAGAAAACTGCATCTGAGTTTTGGAGGCTATTCAGCTGAAAACAGTACTCAAGATATTTTTCATCTTAGATTGTCATATATTTATATGGACAGTCTCTATGTGGTGATAACCTTCTGTATATGGAAACTGAACTCAGCTTGACTAGACCCTGGATAACCTGATCTGACTCTGCTTACAACAGAAGGTCCCCAGAGGTCCTTCTATGGAGACCTCCAGAGATTTCCATATAAAAGCATCCAGACTAGATGTTTATATGACTGTATGAAAGTCTTTGGCCACCTTGGTGGTTGCTTCCTGAGTGCTTTTTGAGTTGCAGGAAAGACACAAAATCTAAATAGGAGTTTCTAGGAACATAAATAAACGCACCATAAATAAAAGATAGACTTATGGAAATGTAGCAGTTATACCTGTTTTTTTTGTTTGCGTAACATACCTTTATCTTCCAGTGTGACTGTAATCAGATTGTTGTTCCCTGAGATTGATTTGAATACTCACATATGTATTTCCTCTACTGATTTTTCACATGCACTATATTGATACCAGCTCATCATTTGGAAAATGTTTTAGGTCTACTCACTGTAATAACACTTTTTTTTGTTCCAAAATCTCAGTGGGGTAAGATTTCTCTTTAAGGTCTGAAATTGTCGGCTTTATGCTAGAGAAGCTATTATCTCTTGTTCTCCTTAATGACAAGTATGCAGATAACACTTCATGGCCCATGTCACAACAGTAGCAAGGTTTCAGTATGAGTTCTGTCTTCTGGTAGTGTTGTTTTGACTCTTGCCCCTCATTTTTGAAACTTGACTGATGACAAGATCAACAAGGGTACTTGTTTTGTGTGTCAGATTCGACTCTCTTTACCATAAGGTAGTTCAAAATATGCTCAGATTGATGGTGGTCTCTACTTGTCAGCCACTCATTCTGGGG
The DNA here is from genome assembly GCF_964106895.1 of Numenius arquata. Lineage (NCBI taxonomy): Eukaryota > Metazoa > Chordata > Aves > Charadriiformes > Scolopacidae > Numenius > Numenius arquata. Next base: position 44,659,476 of record NC_133579.1, read on the forward strand.
ACTAGGCTCTCTGATCTCTCAAATACTACTTTATTTTTGAACTGATGAGTCTAATGGTTGCCTAACCTGTTGTTAAAGGTGAAGAGAACCGAAAGCTTCCCTTTGTTACAGGCTAATGGCAGAGCTACTGCAAAAAGTAAGATAAGATATGAAGGACTGATATAACCTGCTCCCTTGTTGCTTTGAGTCTTTCAGTTCTCTAGTGTTAGTAGATGAGAAATATCTAAAACTTTTCTTGCTTTTTGAGCTCTTTCTAGTCTCCATGTTGTTTTTCCTTTGCTGCTCTCACAACTGGTTGCATGGGTGCTGTTTTTTGATTTTAATGGGAGCAGAAATGAGTTTTGGCCCATTTTATAAAATCTATTCAGGACTCAAGATTGTGCCAGTTGTAGCTGAAAGTAGCCAGTAGATCCAAACAAGGGGCCCAAAAGGAGGGGAAGTGTCTTTGATATTTGTGGTGTTTTGGGCCTTATTTCCCCAGATTGCCAGTTCTATACAACTTGAGTAAAAACTTATTTTGGTTTTACTATACTTCAGCTTAGAAATCTAAACCACTTATAAATATTAGCAGGTCAGAAGTATGCCCAGGTAGCAGGTGCAAATATCTTGTAGAATCCTCTTAGCTAATTTGAAGTAATGAGGCCAGGTTGAACCATTGCTTGTGCAGGAATGACTAAAATGTTGGTTAGGTTGTTGCCCGTTGTTTCTCTACAAAACAGTGAATTTATTTCATAGAGAACAAGAAGTTAAATTTTACTTACATGCAAGATGCATTTTTTAGTGTATTTCCAGATGTTATGCTCAGAAAGTGGGAAAGTGAACACAAATCCTTTGAAAAGGAGTTCTTTATAACTTTTTTTTTTTGCTACAAGCTTAAAATAGGGAATTTGGAAATATGGTGATAAATTGAAACGAACTTTGTGAAATATTTTGAGGATGTATATTAAGTTATCTAGGGGGATACTTAAAATGTTAATGGTACATTAAAGTTCTTCTGAGTACTACTCTGTAATATTGCACATGGAATGATTTTGAGGTGTACAAATTTGATTACGGTTTCAGTCAACTACAGACTAGATTGAATCATGGCCATTAATCCTATAGTCTTAACAACAAAATAGTAAATATGTGTTCTTTCTAAACTGTCTTATGCCATTTCTAAAGTTTTTCTTTAGCTCTGTAGCTTCTTACCAGTTTTTGAGCACTGTATGTATAATCTCCTTCCTTTTAAAGTTGAGTACTGATACTTCATTTTCATTGCTAATGTTTCTCTGCTTTTTTCTCCTTACTTTAGAGATGCTAACAGGCAAAAAAATCAAACATTAAAAAAGTTCAGAAACCCTGTTTGTGTTTAGACTTAAGCTCTGTTATGTTACTTGTGTTATTTCAAAGTGTAGGTGACTTGGGTTTGGCTATAAATTTTGAATAATGACAGTCTTTGAGTGTCAGCAGTTTTGTATAGTCAATTTGCCAGTATTTAAGAATAAAGGTTTGGTTTCCTTAGCAAACAATTACTTGGTATTTCGATTTCCACCAGATTTCTGTTGTTTGGGGTAAAGACCAGGAACATCCTTTTCTTAAATTTCTGTTAAAATACCTGGAAACTGTTTTAACTTGGTATATGATACAGAATTCCGCCCCACCCACTGCCAGCTGGCTTGTTTTAAATGCAATTTTTTAATTTTCCCTCCAGAATCTAGCAGCTTTAATTTGCAGAGGATCAAATTCAACAGACTTGTCAAAAAAACACCCCAACAACCCAAATCAAACCAGTTCTATCAATCAGTTGTTGAATCAATAGCTCTATGATGGCAGAGGAGATTAGATCTAATTTCTCTTGATAGAATAAAGAAGTCAAAACATCTAAACCAAAGATTTATCTATCGTGTCATAGATGAAGGGCTTTCTTTTTTGATTATCTGATGTCACTCCAGCCGTCATCTGTTACAGACATGTGCCACTTCTCAGTGATTATGGGAGTCCTGACCACATGAATATCCAGAAGTGTGTGGACAAGAGAAAGCTGTTTGATACAGCCTCTTGAAGTAAATTTCTTTTACCAAAGATTCTGAAAGGAATGAAGGGAAAAATGTGTGTTCTCTTATAAACAATTAACTAGTTAGAACATTCCATTTTTGTAGCACGTGGAGTTCACCAGGAAAGCGCTTCAGGAATTTGTGCTGAGCCATGTGCTGCCTGATGTCTGAAAGGCAATGAATGAAGTGTGGCGAAGTTTACTTGTGGTGTTAAGTTCCTCGAGGGCCAACTGAGAAAAGGGGTACAGAAGGACCTTTCAAGGCAATGCATCAGGATGGGGAGAACGACTTTAAACTTTGTAGAGAGTGGTAGGCCCTGGGCTGACAGTTTCTTGTAAAGATGAGATTTTGATGTTTTTGCAGAAAACTGCTTAATAAAGCTTTCTTGATTTTTCTACTAAGAATTGAGTGTCAAACCAAATTTCAGACCTTATTAGCAATAAAGAGCAGAAATGAAAACATAATGTAAAAATCCATGTACATCCCCCATTGTGAACAGTGAGTACAATTTTGCCTCTTACATCAGAAGAAAGTTATGTATGGAAGAAGAACAGGGAAGGATGATAAAGAGTGGTCAAACATATGGAATTGCTTCTGTGTGAAGAATGAATGATACTTTAACCTGGAGAAGAAAATGAGGCAGTATATGATCTGGGGCTGTGTTGTCATGAGCAGTACATGGAGAAGTCAGATACCAGAATGACAAGAAATTAATTACTCTGAGAACTGAAAAATCATCACATAGTATGTTCAAATCAAACATGATGCTCATTTAAGCTCTGAAATGCCACTGCACAGGATGCAGGACGCTAAAAGCTTATGGTCTCAAATATCTAAACAAACTAGCGAACAATATTTAATTGAGAACTAGTAAATATAAAAGCATCATCTCTGACTTACAAGGTCCCTGAGTCAACTTCCTTATGGACCTGCTCTCAGCTGAGAGTTGTAAGAGAGATGGATTCAGATTCTGCTCTGATAGTTTGACAGTCTTTATGTTGATGGCCTAAAGAAATGTGAAATGCTTCATGGCAAGCTAGAGATCACTTTCTAGTTAGCTTATTAATCATTCTTTGGAAGTTTGATTGCCTTTTGAACAAACCAGAGATACGACTCCTTTTAGGATATGGGTAAATAGGCTTAACTGTTATACTTGCTGTGGCGCTTGTCTGATCTTGTGGTGACCTGCCTTCCTGCCCCCAGTATTTTTTTTTTCCTGAATCCTCAAATTGAGGATGAAGTTGCCAGATTTTTCACATTTCCAGCTGAAAGAGAATAGACTTGCTGACACTTTATATGCTCATTGCTCAGAGTTGTGTTCTGGTTCTACAGCAGTAAAACTAAAGATTTTCTCTGTCTCCATTTTCAACATATAGTTGAGGGTACCTGTAATGACTGGCTGGTTTTAGTGTTTTGACTGTTGAAGGATCACTCTTAGTATTTTGACCTCATTTAATGTAGAAGCTTAATTGTCTGCGTATATAATTGAGAGTCAGATGTATACTTATTGAACTAGAAAACTTTGCTGCACAAGAATGTGACAAGATGGTATATTTGCTTGAAGGACCACTTGCCCAAAAGATAAATCTATTCTACTTTATTTTTTTTTTTAAGTTTCACGGTGTTGACTTTCATAAATAGCTTCTGGTAGATGCTTTAGTAACATATGTCAAAAAAGTTTGGGCAGTTGTGTCTCTTAAGAATGAGAACTTCTCAGCTTGCATTCTCTTTTCCTGTTTGTTCTTGAATATTTTACCATCGGTAGTCTGAGGATAGCACTTGGCACATCTGTCTTGAGAGTCTAGAAGCTGCATGTTGAAGGTTGATTAGGTTGCTGTAAGACACACTTCACAAAGAAAAAACAGTTTAAGGGTTTTCTACCACCTTGCAGTTAACCTTAATTATTCCTCAATACTAGTCTTCACCAGTTTGTTTTTCCTGTATGCTCGCTGTCTCTTTTAATTATTATTTGATAGTGGAATGTTGCTTATGGAACTTACTAAAAGGCTGAGGGGAGATCTGATCAATGCTTATAAATACTTAAAGGGTGGGTGTCAAGAGGATGGGGCCAGTCTTTTTCCAGCAGTGCCCAGTAACAGGACAAGAGGTAACAGGCACAAACTTGAACATAGGAAGTTCCATCTAAACGTGAGGAGGAACTTCTTTACTTTGAGAGAGGCAGAGCACTGGAACAGGCTGCCCAGAGAGGTGGTGGAGTCTCCATCTCTGGAGACATTCAAAACCCACCTGGACATGTTCCCGTGCAACCTGCTCTAGGTGGACCTGCTTTGGCAGGGGGGTTGGGCTAGATGATCTCCAGAGGTCCCTGCCAACCCCATATCATTCTGTGATTCTGTGAATTATGCCTTCAAAATAACTGTTTTGGTTGTGTGCACACAATTATAACGATGGCTTGGTGTTCTGATATTTCTTTCTACTCCAAACTTGTTTGGAAATATAGGTTAGTAAAGTAGCTGCAGATATTTCATATTCTAAGCAGTTGCCTCAAATGTTAGCTTTGAGCTGTTCCTGTTTAACCACTTACAGTAGACAAAATGATGTGTTAGCTTTTGTTAAAGGCAGTCAGTTGTCTGTCTTTAAGCTATTGCTGTCAGACATCAGAAAAGGTTGCTTGCATTGAAGTTATAAGTATTTGAGAAGTCTGTTTAAATTTCATCTTTTGAAACTCCTGTAGCTATTTTAAGTACATACCTATTTTAAGCACATACACATTAAACCAACATACTGTATGCTGTTGAGTGATAGGGATGCTTGTACTAGCTTATGGTGCGGTAGGTTTTCTTAGGCTGCCACTAAACCTTTTTGGCAGTTTCTCTTCCAAGTTATTGGAGATTCCCTCCAAAGAAAGTGTCATGCTTATGTTCCTGATCATTTAATTGTTTTGCCTTGGTCTGGATGTGAGGTATGGTTTAGGAGCCGTGTAGCTCTACAGACTAGTAGGATTTGCAGGCTCCATATAAACTATAGCTAATTTACTTGTAGCTGAGTGAGATTATGAGCAGAGCGGACTTGTGCTTTGTATGTATTGGCTCATGTTATCACAGCCTTACACTTCTCCATGATGTTTCTGAAAGTCTTATTGAGACCTCACCCAGTCACGCTCTTGCTAAGATTCTCCAAAATAGACTCAACTGTCATAATCAGTATATAATGTGGAAGGTCTCTGTTTTTATAAGGGTGACGCATCGTGAGTGTATTTCATACTGAGATCCAAGGGTTTTAAGGATGCTTTGAAATCTACACCATTTCATTTGCAGGACATTTACTTCAGAAAACACTTATTAAGCTGTTAGTGCCATTGGACTTGCACAGCTAAAATTAGACAAGCGTGAAAAAACCAGCTGCTTCAAGCAGCATTCTGTGGGCATGACTTTTATGTTGAGGAAATACCGCTGTTAATATATGCTTTGTTTCAGTTGTTTGTATGCCTAAACTGAGTGCTTATCTTGTGTTTTTTAGCAGCACAGTGGAATGAAGTTTTCCATGAAAGGAACTCATAACCAAGGCAACGGCTACAGCCCCGTCAGCAGTGGAGGCATGAGGCAACCGGTTGGTAACCGAGGACACCACCAGTACAATCGTAATATGTGGAGAAGAAAAAAACACAGAGACAGTTTGCCTATTAGTCTGAGCAGATAATGGCAGATGCCAAAATGACCTTCCCTGTTCAGACAAACTGAGTGAGTGCCACTCGACTTGAGGGATGGAGACCAGCGTCCAGCACATCGTTTTATTGGTGTTGCCAAATATCTGCAGCTGACTTCTTTGCATGTTTCTTTGTGTGGTGGTTCAGTCCATCTTCAAGAAGTAGTTGTGCTTATCTGTGAAGCCTTATTAAATGTGGAAATTTGTTTTCTGCCTTCCCACAATGGTTCATACAGTGCCGAAGCAGCTCTGACAATAGAACTGCAAGGACATTTATGAATGCTGTGGCTTTTTTGCTGTGGCTACATCGGTTCCTTTGTGGGTTCTGTTTTCTTTTATTTCAGAAGTGAAGGAAACTTCAGCCCCTTGGAATTTTTTTCTTTGCAGCAAATCAAGTTGGGAATTCATAAAAGTAAATTTGCTGCTCTCCTGTTTTTGTTTCAAAGTTCAGATTTTTTTTCTCTGTAAATATTGGAAGTATAATTTGTGCAATAACTTGGAATTTTTAATTTAATTTCATATTGTCACATAAGTTATATTTAAGGGGAAGAGGTTTTTTTAATTTACAGATCCTTTCCCAGGTTGCATTATCTAAGTTGGGTTCATAGTTTTGGCAGGTTGTCTGAGCAGTGTTACAAACATGACATTTGGTAATATTTGAGGCTTCTTGATTCACAATGAAAGTGCGATTTGGCTTACGGTTTTAAGAAGGTATTAAGCTCCAAAGCATTTTGACCCTGTGTTTTTTAGCTCATTGTCTGGCCTCTATCAGTCGTCTTGCTCTGACCAATGAGTTTTAATTTTATTCCTTTAACTAGACAACAAATCCAGCGTTTGTAGTACCAGAAGTAAAACTTTTGAAAGGGAGGGGAAAAAGGTTGGTTCAAGTCCTGATGTGAAATTAAAAAGCTGTGAGCTACACGTTTTGATGCATTTTAGTAACGTAACCTGTTAATGTTTGGGTTCAAACAATGTTATTGAACAGAGGTACCCGGCTTAAGGAATGTGGAGAAAGGAAATATGTTGATTCCATTAAGGAATCTGTATAGCAGTATGCATTAGTTCTGTTAAGAGCAAATATATAAAAAGTACTTCAGCTGCTCTAAGCATTACGAGAGGTATCTTTTAATGTATTGCAGGAGAGCACAGCCCAGTGTTGTACACAGTATGAGTGGCTGGCACTTAATTTACAGATGCATACAGGTATACTATGCAAGTGTGTATTGCCATGACAAACACTGTCTTTAACTTTTTGAAAAATGTACATCCTGCCTAACCCTGAGTTTTTAAAGCACCACAGTTGTCCTGGGAGTAGGTCACATCTCATGCCCTCTGACTTCCCATTTTTTTTTTTTTTGTTTTTTTTTTAATGAGAGTTCTAAAGCTATACAGAAAACTACAGATCAGTTATATAAGTCCATTAGCAGAGGAAGCTGAAGAATCCTGTTAACAGGACGTTTATACTGTGTACAGATATAGAAGGTTTTAAAACTGATATCTGAATATTAAAATGAGGTGTCAAGCATGAAGCTTTTTAATACACTGTATGCCTTTGGAGCAGAAGTAGTTCATGTTATTACTGAATCTGTCAAACACAAACAGGTCCTTGAGGGGAGAGAGGGCAACATTCCAAAGTAGAGTAGTGCATATCTGTTTGCAAAAAGTTTGTCTTAATGCTCAAGACTCATCACAATTAAAAAAAAAAAAAAGTTTTAAAAATTGTGAGCTGATTCATAAATAATATCTAAGGGCTGTTACATGAGCCTGTACTGCTTAGTCTTCACACACTAGCAATATTGAGCATAACTACATTAAAGAGCCTTCAAAGGCTTTAGTTGGTGTCTTATACTAGCGTCCATTTTAAAGCAAAATTCATTTGAAAAGTGGTATCATGTAACACTTCAGTCATGGTGAACCAAATAAATTGGCCTGGCTATCACTGTGGTTATGTGCTACAGGTTTAAAAAAATCACGTTTAAATTTTTTGTGTGGACAACTATGTGGAAGCTAAAATTGACATATTTTTATGTAAAGTTTTCTATTCTTTGATTTTTAATAAACTTTGGAGACCAGTCACTCTTCTGTACCTCTTTACGGGAAACTTAATGGATGAAGTAATACTTGACCTTATCCCCTTGTTTGATGTACACTTTGAACACCTGCTTTGAATTGTTCATGCTAAACATCTTCAGAATGAGCTTCGAAAGTGGATGGACGCCCTCTGCAAACGTTTGTAAAAGGAGTAATGAACACGGCTGTTGGGTTCGTAGTTGTGGATTTGATCCCTTGATAATATGAGAGAGCAAAGGAGTGGGAGGTAGTTCCCAACAATATTCTTAAAAGAGGAGACTGAGTAATTGATCCCATGGGATACCTTAACTTTCTATATAATTTTTTAGTCCCTCCCTGTAGTTTCTAACTTCCTTTCAAAATCTTTGTCTAGTTTTCATCCTTCTCAAGGATTGGACATACCTTGTCTTTTTCTATTGATTTCTCTTAACCCTCTGAGAGGATTCTGAAATGCCAATAACTGACTCAAATTCAAAATTTCAGAAATTGAGCCTTTGGAAGGAACTTCTAAAACCAAAGTTACGTCCTGAATTCTCTAATTAAGAAATGTATGGCAGAGACGCCGATTAGGTGCTGATTGTGCCTTGTACTTATGCATGTAGACTATTTTGGAAGGTAGTTGTAGTGCCAAAAGGATTTTGGAAGCGGCCTTAGGATGAGGGGAGAAGTCAAGATTCTGCCTGGAGGAAAGATCCTGGAGACAAGGAAGATGAGCGGAGAGAAACACCAAGGGCTGGCCAGGGATCTTGGCAGATGCTGCCCTCGCACTGGTAACTGTGAGAAGCTGTACAGCATGAAGGGACGTGGTTTTCTGCCTGACCGTCACACCCCAGCTGCAAGCCTCCCTGCTGGGAAGGGAGTTGGGATCCTTACAAATGTGATGCTTTGAGAGGGGTGAGTGGATGCCTGTGTGAAATGATCAACCAGAACAAAAATTCTAACTTGTAAATAAACCCTAGCATTCGGACCCAGTACAGGTTGTTTACTTGAATTCAGGTGCAACAGAAAATGATGTCAGAATCACAATACCGACCATTTACTGAACCTCAGGTTCACAACCAGAAGACTGTTGCAGCTGACCTTTCCCAAAACCATCTTCAGATGGTATTATGCCTTCTTTTCATTTTAACTTACTGTATCAAATTTGGTTTGGTTTTTTTATTTCCAACAGATCGCATAAGTTTCAGTCCTGTAGATGCCTGTTTTGGATGACAGAAGTCCTTCATTTGTTCTTGGCAGTAGGAGATCACTTAAGGAAACCTATGGAGAGCTTGGTGTCTGGAAGAGATCTAGCGGGCAAAATGTTTTTAACTTTTTAACCAAGGATTTGGTTAAACCTTTTTAACCAAGGATTAACCTAGGAGATCAGCCATATATTACTGTTATAATTGGTTAAAGTAATGGGCTACAGTTGTGTTTCAGTGAAAGGATCGTGGGGATGCATCTTGTAGAACATCTTTGTACCTGAAACATGCAAAATTGCTGCCTAAAGCTCTGGTCACATTTCTCAGTGTTTTCTGTGATGCTCTTGCTTATGGCCTTTGTGCCGCTGCCTCTCGTGCAAGATTGTGGGTGCAGAGGGCATCTCGTCCAACCCCAGCTACTCTCCCCTTACCCCTGGATGTGACACGTTTCTCTGCTGTGAACTCTTAGCTGTGCAGCAAGCTGTTTCCTGCTTGAGTAACTTACGAGAGCTGAACAGTAGGTTGATTTACTGTCTTACTAAAAAATGGGTTCCAGATAAATGCTTCACTGACTCATTTTTACACCTAATCCAAGCAGGATTTAGGAGCTCCTATTACAGAATTTTCTGTGTGAGAGGCTGAAAGTGGTGTTTAAACTGGAAGTCCTTAACCTCTCTGCTAAAATTACCACTTTCTATCAGTGATAACTTTGGCACTGATCCGCTTGGGGATGTTCTGTTGAGAAAAATCTTTGCAAGAAGATTCCTTGCTTCTTGCTCCTCTTTTTCAGAGATGAAAAGCTGAATCTTCTGATGAGCTACATCCATCCTTTCAGGATTACTCTTGGATGCATCTGTATAATTTGAAGAGCCGAATAGATGATAACAGACAACTTGAGTACCACTTACTGTATAATCATGGGCGAGATCATCAAATCATCTCTCTTCTCTTGGGGAAATTTCTTAGGAGACTGAGGAACAGAGAATTAGGTTAATCTATTAGTCATTCATATATGTGCGTGCTCTGTTAGGCAGATGAACAGAGCGGAGTTGCAGTTCTCGGCTGAAGTGCAAGGTTTGTTCTGCTGTCCTTATGAGGACCTCAGGGGGGACAGAGTCAGCCCAGCAGGTCTGTTTGCCCCTCAGATTAAGAGAAAATGCTGCCACTTCTGCTCAAGAGCAGGTCTGTGCAGCAAATTTTCTGACTAGTTGCTGATACCAGAGTTGAACAAAATGACGTGCCGTTTCCTCCTGCTCCTCTGTTAAAAAGGAGTGGTCAAGAAATGTAATGTTATGTGAGTTACGTGTGTGGTGTGGATGTGAGGGTTAGAAATCATGAGTGGTTAAGCACTGAATACAAATGCTCTCGAGTGGTTGTGAAATTTCCATCTTTTGAAATATTCAAACCCTGCCTGGACAAGGCCCCAGCCAAGTAACCCAATCTAACTTCTAAGTTAGTCCTGCTGGACCAGAACGTTGCACCTTTCGACCTCTGTAGGGCTCCTCCTAATCTAAATTTTTCTATGATATCACAAAAAAAAGAATAACTTTTTAATTTTATCTCTGTTGGGTTTATGAAGTGTTTTAATGGGGGCAGGAAATGTTAATTTTTTTGCTTTGTCTTGCACTTGATAAAATATATCTGCAAATTCTAGGACCAACAGGTTGAAACAGGTAAGAACGCATTGACTTCTGAAGTTAATCCTGGAAATGCATAGTCCCCAAACATATATTACTAATCAAGAAGTAAATCAGTAAATCTTCCTGACTAAAATGCATTTTTGTTTGTATTTTCTCTGTATTATTATCATTGATAAACATATTTTGTCTCCTCTGATTTCAATCAACTTGCATTTGCGATAGTAACACAGTGCAGATGTGTGGGAGTAGCGGTTCATGTAGGACATCAGCAAAATACTCCAAAATGCCGAGTCCTTTATCTTTTCTTCCTGATGAGAGCTGTATAGATTCATTGTGGAAACTTTTGATAATTAAAACTTGCTTATAGAATTATTTATTCTGCATTACAGGAGTAAGTAGGTTACCTACACTGATACTGCCTGAAAGGTAGTAAAATAGCACTGCTGGACCTGAAAGCATCATGGAAAGGCTTTTTTAGAGGTAAGATTTGGAAGCTGCTATTAGCTCAAATTTTACATAAATAACTCTATATCATACCTGTCTAGATCTGAGCCGTCCCTTACTTTGCATCATAGAAACAAGAGAGAGAATAATGTTGATCAGGAGTGGGTATATAGAAAAGGAAATTTCCACAAAGCACAAGGAAACAAAATCTAAGAGCTTGATGATCTTAACCATTAAAAATAACCATTCCACCAGAATGGGAATTGTGACATGCCAAGCCACAAATCTACTAATAAGGGCTTAAAACCACCAGCAAAAAGCTCCTTAGTGCTAGTATGATGTGTAGAGAAGAGCTCCAGGATCATCTAAGATACCAGTATCGCTAAGAGATTACAAAAGTCGTTATGTAGACATCTCATAGTAGATTTACATTTTTGTTTCTGTGGGAAAGCAGAATAGGGCTAATTAGAAACTGAGGCAAAATTTAACACTAATTTATCAAATGTTTTGTAAAGTCTAACCCAGTGTTACTCCTATTAAAAAAAAATAAATGTATATTTTCTTTAACTTGTTCAGTAAAGTATATGATATGATTTGGTGCCATGTGGTGAATGAACCAGGGTATTACCTTCTACTTAACCAGAATGGAATCAATAGATGGCGCTGAGTGCATATTTTTGGGCCAAGGTAGTGCAGTTAAATTGAAGATTAACTTTGGAAGCAGCTTATTTTGACTGTGTTTGCTAACGATCGTGACACAAGAACTGCCATGCACTGGCTGGATTTGCTGATGTGAAAAATGTGGGAAGTGTGGCCCACACACAGTGTTAAGAGTTTTGTTGTACCAAGTATTAGAGATGGGATGAAATACAAAGCTGGAAATTAAGAATTTATAACTACTTCCAATCAGTGAAAGCTTACGGGTTAGAAATGACGAAGAGGAAAGAGACCTGGGCATATTTTTTGACAGTAAGACTGAATTCACCTAATAAAGATGTGTGAACCTAAGATGTACCAGATAAAATATTGCCAGTAGGTTTTTATTTTATTACAAGTCCAGAGTTTTACTGGTTAAATTACTTGTGGCTTTCCTCATTTCAGGGGGGGGGGGGGAAAGACAAAAGGAAAAATAGAGCTACAGACATAGGTTTAAAGAATCTTCTGACACCTGAGGTTCTACTTCCATCTGGAGATTCATCAAAGCTCAAGTTGCCTTTTATGATGTCATGTCAAAATGATATGAAGTACTAGGGATGACAGATACCATGACCCAGCTTTTTGCATCAGTTTGCACTATTCTTTTATTGACAAACTTTTGATCTTTGGCTTTGATGTAGGAGTGATTTGCCTCCTGGGGATGCTGAACATACTGTCTGTCTGTCATTTCAGATCTATGGATGACAAATAGAAGATCTGACTGGACATAATTGATCTAGGGAATCTGGTATGACTGAGGTAGCCAGCCCTCCTTCAGTTTTGGTGGAGAAACGCATGTGGTTTTATTCTGGGTTTCCTGTCAGTTGCTTTTCTGGTAGTTGGAAGAAAAAGGCATGCAACATCTAAGACCCCTCCAATAGCCTGGAGCACTTCAGTGGATAAAACGGGATTGGAATTTCATGACACCCTTTGACCTAGCCTGGCATCCAAACCTAGCTCAGTCCCTGATAGCTCTTGCTTCTCATTCCTGTTCATTGACCTGCTGATACAGATAGGTCCAAATTCAAATGTGTGGCAGAGGAGAGGTGGGGAGGCATCTGAGATTGTGAAGAATGTAATCCTGTAGGCATGAAAGCTATTTAAATTCTTGTTGCATGGCTCCTGGCTGTCTGCGACTACTTGAAAAGAGGCTAGTTCTTCATCAAAGAGAAGGGCCCTCCCATGTGGAATGAGAGATCTACCATAGAATTGTTGTGTCTAAATGGAATAAATTTCTGTCCTCTCCCTAAGTCCCTCTCCCATCTACTTGTACAGTCAGGTCTTAGTGATCTGAAAGAATTTTCTTCTCTGCTATTTTAGTGTACTTGCTTTAACTTGATACAGATAGTCTAGACTGTCCCAAAGGGGAGAAATAGCTCCATTAAGCTGATTTTACCTGTTACTTGCTGTACAATGTTCTTAATACCAATGTGCTCAAATTTATGCAGAATATAGTTGTGTTTTCCTCTGCAAACTTCCTGCAGCTCTAAATTTGATGCTGTACCTACAGCAGAGAGAATGTTGAGACAGACCCTGATTATGTAGTTGGCATTCAAGCTGATGGGGCACATTAGATCATGTTAAGAGTCTGCTACATGATCATGTGGTAATCACAAGATGCACCTTAGTGATCAGAGCACGTTCCACCATGGCATAAGCCACACGTGGAGCTTTGCTCAGAAATGTCTCTGATGTGTTCAGAATGGCTAGATGGGATCTCCATCTGTACCTTCATCAAACATTATGGAACTGTTGAGACATCCAAGTGTATAGCTGCACTTCGTAGAACAGCGCTAAGATCGTCAATTGCTTGGAAGACTCAGAAATGCCTGTAGAGATGCTAAGATGTAGGATGCTGCCTGCCATATCCAAGAGTATAAGCAGTCATGTCAACTAACCCCCAAAGAAAGAAACGGCTAATGAACACTTCCCAGAATGATTCACCTATTCTTTCATCTCACAGGTATTTTCTCTTTTTCCCTATAGCCCTTTATCTTTTGTAGGAATGAAAACCTGTGGTTTCTGGCTCTCAAGAACTCCTGAGAGGAGAGAGGACCCTGGGGGAGGAGGGGCAGGGAGGCATCTGAGATTGTGAGGACTGTAATCTTCTAGGCATGAACGCTATTTAAATTACCAAGGCAAAACGCTATTCCGTATGCATTTACATTTCTGAGACCCTTCTGATGCACGTGAGGTAGAAAGAGCTCAGCAGGATCTTTCTAAAGATGCTTTATGAAAAGGATTGCAGTGAACATGAATTCATTTTTTCAGCATTTTTTAAAGCAGATTGTTGTCACTAATTACTTCACAATTAGCTTGTCCTTATTTCTTTGTAGGTAAACACTGAATCTGGGGAAAACAGGATTTTTTTCTGGTGTGTTTTGCAGAGGGTTTTTTTGTTTTGTTTTATTTTAAGTGAATGTCCCCATGGGATCCTGGAACTCAATGCTGCTCATCTAGCAATCAGACTTTAAATTGACTCAAATATAGGTTTGAGTTGTGGTTTTTTTTTTTTTTTTACTTGTCTCCTCACAGGATATTAGAGGGTTTTCTGCCGCTAATAAGGTAAATGGAATTTGCTAAATTCAATTTGCCCTGACTGCAGAGAGGGTGCGCTCTTGCACCGCTCTTGTGTCTCATGGCAAAATAAACAGCACACCCGCTTCTGGTGTGGAGGTGGTGCTACCTTGATTGAAAAACCTTTCCTGAGGCACGGGGTAGCTTTAAACGTAATTTCATTTTGTTTCATGCGAATAATGCTCAGTACACTTTATTTGTAATAAGTAATGGATCACTGACCAAAGTAATTGTTTTTCTATCAAAATTGTACCTCAGAAACCCTACATTTGATTTGGGCTGTGCTGCTATACCACTAGCATAACATTTCATACTTCCAGATGTTAAATTGTTGTTTCCTTCTTAGGGATCTCTCAGTCCCTTAACTACGCAGATCCAGCTCAGGTGCATGGGCTCCTAATTGTTTTAGCATGCAGAAGAGATTTTTTTTTTTTTTTTTTTGTTCCTAAATACTCCTGCGAAAGGAACGGGGACACTGACAGATTTTCTCTAGCTCGCCTGAAATGGCTGTTCTTCTCCCTTCAAGTTTAAGATGCCAGCTGAAAATAGAGTAATACTCAGCATGGATGTAAAAGACACTCTTGAAAATAGCTCCAGGCATCACACAGGTTGGGGATTCTTTGCTTGTGCAAACAGGTACTAATATTCCTTGTGTTATCCGGCTTTAGTTCAGTGGTCAATTTGCCATTAATACCATTTTCTGAAGGTTAAAGAGTTGATAGAGTGAAATCTTTAGTCAGTAACATAATACCAGCAATCAGTGGCAAATGAGTTTGCATTCACTAAAAGTACATGGTGAAGAATAAAGAGGAATAGGACTTCTAACATAAAGCACATACATGTGCAAGCCTTCAGTTCTGTGCAGCCCAGGCTGTTTGCAGGGAGTCTGTGTTACCCGTAGTTCAAGAGTTAATTTTGTGCTTTTAAAGGCGGATTGGAATTGCAAGTGAAACAGGGTGAATCGGTAAACCTTGTATTTAAATAGGCTCTTACGTTTAATTAAAGAACTTCTAAACACAACTATATTTGTTCCCAAGGTTATCTGTTCTTGTCCCAGAACTAGAGTTATTTCACTCTGGGTTTGGGTGTTGGTTTTATGTTGTGCTTCCCCACCCTCCCAAAGCTTTTCTTTCCTATCTTCCTCCCCACTTCTTCCTGGAAGTTACTAGAGATAAAGGTATTAACATCCGTTTCTCACCTTGTACCTTTTTGCCAGGGTGCTGCCTCCATTTAGACTCACATTCAGTAAGAGCATCTAAGACTTTTGTTATCTTGTGTTTCTATTGACGGTGCAAGAAATGTGTGGTTTTACAGAGCTTTCACTGTCAGAAGAAAACATTTTCTGTACTGTACAGAAGGGTCTTGAATTTTCTTCCAAAAGGAGATCTTTCCTGAAACCTGTTTCTCTCTTCAGCCTCTACCCGTTGCTTCCTAGGCTGTAAAATGAGTAGTCTTTCAGAAAAAAAATCATGGTTTGTCACTACTGTGTATCAAACCTTTTGTGTTTTGCCAAACCTTTGTCTGCTGGAGGTTCATCAAGTATTTTAGATTTCTGGTTTAGTATTGTATTTCTTACCATGAATTCAATATAAGTTTTAAAAACAGCTTTTAGAAATGCAGCCTAGCCCATATGCCTTTTTTTCCTGTGTAAGTTGTTTCCACATCGCTGTCAGTCATTACACGCATGCCTCGATTCAGATTAATTTAAGAATCTGAGACATCTATTCAAAGTATGGGCAGATTCAGACATGTTGAGAGCAATGTCCTGTACAGTTTCCATAAAAGACTATATAGGATACACAGATTAGGACTTTTCACCTTTGACAAAAGATAAGTGAAGATGGATATGACAAAGGTCTAAAATAGACAAGGGAAAAGTTGCCAATCTCTTCTAATAACAGTTGAACAGCATCAAATCATGTAGGTACAGGTTGAAAGCGAGCAAAGGGAATGATTTTCATAACTCCTGGTTAAACTGCAGAATTTCTTCCTGGAAGATTTTGTTATGTGAAATCTGACTTGAGTTTGAAAAGCAGTTGGACAAATCCCAGGAACAGAAACCCGTTTGGGGCTATTAAATGCAAGATAACACCTCTGGATGCAACAACTAGAGCTGCAAAGGGGTTTGTTTGGAAAGGGGAGCTGTGTGCTCCAGATGGAGGCATCTCTCTCCCACTACATCTCTCTTCACCCCCCTCAGAGGCAGGCAGCAGTTTCCAGAGCTTTGGCTGGCTTCAGGGTGAGGTAAGCCGTCTCCAGATAAGCTGAGTGGTTTGTGTGGAGGAGGAAAGGGACAGAAGAGAAAAGAAGTTTCTGCAATGAAAAGGATCTGGGAAAAGGCATAATAAGATGAAATTAAAGAAAATTGCATTAAAAAGCACTGGTGATGCTGGCTTCTCCAACTACACAGGAGAGTGGTAAAGGGCTTTAGAGTGAGGAGAAAATTAAGAGTAAGCTAATTGCACACAGGTACCAGAGAGGGGGAGTGGAGGGAGAGATCAGTGGGACTCATGGTGGATGAGGGGAAAAAAAGAAGAATCAAACAGGAAAGCAAGCCATTTACAGGGCCTTAATACTTTTTTTGTCCATTGTGCCCTGTTGCACCACTTACCCACCTACAACGTAATAATGTAAGTACTAGAGCCTCCAGTTGTTGCTATCTTTTCTGCCATTCGCCATTTCTCTGATCTATCTCAGCCTGTCACCACTCTGTTGTGCGGCCAATGCCCCTTCTATTATGGCTCTGCTGCTACCCACACGTGGGATTCAGGCCAGTGGAGTCTGTAGTAAACATTAGTAAGGTTAATGTACTTATTAGAGAAAGCCATAGTTCATGTATATGTGTAGAAGTTTCTTTTGTATATAATTTGTACCTTATTTCAATGGTCTATTGTTTATTTTAATTGCACCGCATTTCTGAGTGTTGCCTACCAGATCTGTCCTCTAGTTTGGATTATTGACAGTTCTGGTTGGGTACAGGCTCAGGCAGCCTGAGAGCTGCTGTAACATTTGTGGGAATCCCTTGGCAATGCTTTTAAAGAGGTTTTTTAAACTAAATATGTCTTCTCTATATATGTATTTAATTCATACTATACAGTGTTTACTAGAGGTAAGGAGTACTCTTAATCCCTGTATTTAACAATGTCTAACACTTTCCTTCCTGAAAATCCAATGATTTCACATGGAGGGAATTACTCCTTTTTACTCCATAATTACTCCATTTATACATGAAATTTGGGAGATGAAATCTAGATGACTTTTATTACTTCATTATGAAAACATTTAGTATGCCCCCATATGGAAAGAAAAATAGGTGAGGCAAACTGTATAATGCATCATCTTGGTATTTCTTTTCTCCTTAGCTGCAATCCAGAATTACTTTATTTTCTGTGGGGAAGTTTCCTCTGTTGGTGCATGTCAGAATAACACTGTGGAATTAACTGATTTACAGCAGCTAAGAAAGTGTGCTTGAGAATTTTAATATAATGCAGGATTTAATATTTGTAAAATGTCTCAAGAAGTGTAAAATACTGAAATAATTAACAAGCGCTTATAAAAATCTGAGAGGGTGATATTAAGATTCAAATGTCAGCATCTTCAGTGGTTGATAAATAGAGTAAGGAGAAGCTGAAGTCTGCATCTTTCCCTCCTCAAGTACACTGCTGTGATTCAGTGTCCTCTACCAAGCTGCTAGCATTCATGTGACTTAGAGTAACCCAGTCATCTCCCTGATATTCGTTCCTTTCAAGCCTGATTGAAGCTGGCCAACAGAATCAAATCTTCTAATAGAAGACATGTAGATGGGACAGCTAGAAAATAGAATTGCCTAAGCTTTTTTCCTAGGAATCCTGCCTAAAAATATGGACTCCTAGACCTGTTCATCAGTCTTGCATCCCACTGAACTACAATTTTTCATGTGTGACAGATATCAAGATTTGGAAGCAGAGAACATTTTGATTAAATTTATCTCCTTTGTTGCCGCAGGTACATTCTGTGTATTCTTAGAATGTAAATCCTGCTGCTAATGAAGTTGTTCACTATTTGAGATGATAGTCTTAAAAAAATATAGCTCACCTCAGGGAGTCCCAGAAAGTAAAATGTCCATGCATAGAATTGTAATTTACCAGGAATAACTACTGTATATCCATTCAGTGGAAACAATTGAAGCTATTTTCATTGTTTTATAAGTTCTTTTCAGCTTGCAAAAGTTACTTTTGTTCTCAAAAACTGGAAAGCAGTTATCATTCTGAAAAAGTCACATATTGATGATTTGAATTGAGTTGAACAATGCAGAATAAAATTGTTGAAGCTGATCTGTTTGCTTCATACTCCATCTTTAACTATAAAGAGGAGAACAATAAATAGATATAATCATAATATCTATGCAGAAGCAACATGCTCAAAGGACTACAGCAAATACAAACCTTATGTAATCAGTTTGATTGAATTTTGTATACAAAGAAAACAAAACCTGATAGAAGCAGGCTGTTTTATGAGCATCAGAACTAATGAATTTCAGTCTGTTCTGGTTTTATTGTTTCTGTCTCCTTCCCTCGTTCCCAGTGCCTCACATCTGTCTTGTGATATCGCCACTGGGCAGAAGCCTGTAACTAACCTGGAGCTGTAGTGTTCCTGCTGACCATTGCCATATGGACAGTATATCCTCTCAGTTTTGACTGGAGCTAGATGTTAGTACGCTTATGTACTCGTGCTTCCCCTTCACCTACCTGTAGATCTTTGGGGAAGGTGTAGAAAGTGAGTTACCGCAGGGATTGTGCAGCATGTGCTCTGCAAGGGGCAGCTGAGGGACTGGGGCTGGCTCAGAAGGGAGAACAGAGGCGTTCAGGGGGACCTGACAGCAGCTGCCAGGACCCACAAGGAGGTTATCAAGAAGGTAGAGCCAGGTTCTTCACAGTGGTGCCTGGTGGGACGCTAAGAGCCGACGGAGAAACTTCTTAAACATGATGACAGTCAAAGGGTGGACCAGGGTGCCCAGAGCGGTTGTGTAGTCTCTAACATTAAAATTTCTCAAGACCAGGTTGGATAAGACCCTGAGTAATATTTTTCTGATCCTGCTTTGAGCAGAAGGCTGTATCAGATGACCTTCTGAGGCTGAAGTCCCTTCCAGTCTGAGCTATTCTATGGTCCTATTTTTCAGTCCAATTTGGTTGATCTCATTAAATAGCTGCATGAAATATACGGAGAATTGCCTAAACAGGAGATTGCTTTTACGTTTTTGTCCCTCCTGCTCCCTTAAAAAGAAAACTTTCATTTTGCTTACAATAAAAATAGGTACAATTTTTGTTCCTCTCCATCACAGCAAGGTAGTAATACTTGGGGAGAAAGCCTTTCCTACACCCATAGCAGATCAAGAGAAGTGAGGAAAACCCTTCTGTTAAAACAGGACCACTGTGCAATATGAACCGAAGCAAGTTGCTTATGCTTTGGTATTTCAAGGGGTTTCAAAGGTCTTAAGCATCTCTGTTCCCACCTATTTAACAGTTCTAATGTGTTTTAACATAATTTGTCTTTAGTCTCTTAATCCTACTATTTATAAAATAGCAATTGGTTTGAAGTTTAATTCTCTTATAATAATTCATTCTCTTATTAGGAGTGTTTACTGTCTTGTAGACTGACATCCTACAGTGCCATTTTTTTCCTCTACAGGCATTCTTCACAATGTTTCCCAAGCCACGAAAGGAAGGAATCAGCCTAGTTAATCAGGAATACCCCCTTTATGTCTTGCCAGTTTGCTTCACATAAATGTGGAAAAAGCCTGGGAGGCTGACTTTGGTTTACTCTTTGAAATTATCTTTTTGTATATGAATCTGCTACACCTGTCTTAAGCATTCTGAGATGTGCGACTGCTGTATCCCCTTTCTATCCACAACTGTGAATTTTTTATATCCTGATATAGTTATTCTGAATGCAGAAGAGTTGATGGATCTTTATTTTTAAAAATCAGGGCTGTTTCTGAAGGCAGCTTGTTACATCTGTGATATGATTGAAATATTTCTTTGGCATCATTAATTGGTAGAATTATTTTCCTTTGAGCCACGATATGAAGTCAAGAGCTTAAACAGGTTCAGAAAATGACCGGCGCTCCACTATTGATAAAAACCTGTACTGCAACGTTAGATAAGACTGAGAGGAAAAGCAGCCAAACAAGGAAGATTATTACTTTGGACACTCTGTGGGCATCAAAAGATTTTCAGGGAAAAGAGGTGGGGGAGGGAACCAGCCCATTACATTTTTGAGGTTTAGGCTAGACAAAAGATTTTTCATGTTATAAGTGGAAAATTCATGTTTTAAGTTTGACTTAGCTGAGAGAATATAAAGTTGAAAGATCAGCTTTAATTGCTTACAATATAATTAAATAACCAGAATATTTACAGAATGTATTGAATGGTTGAAAAATACACTTTCTGAAAGGAACAATAATTGATAAACAAGAAGCTAATTAAATATTATCAATACCATTCAGAGTTGGCTTTTTAAAGGCTAATATGAAAAGAGAGGCAAAAAAGACTATGGTAATTATTTCAGGTAATAATAGCAAGTATGATTTCATTTCTTTTCCCCACTTTGTCTATTAGTTATTAGTTTACTGTGTGTGATAAATTGTTACTGCTCATACCTCTGCCCTAGAATTTAAATCACTGCAGACATGTATTTTCCTGGCGAGGGCATAGTTTTTGCTAATCCCAGAACTAGACAGTAACTTTATGCCATAGGGTACTGTCCCTCTCAGCATGGACTGGAGCAAATGCCCTGGCAGCACCAGAGGCCTCTGCTCAGACGCAGCTCCAGAGGAGGCCACCACTCTCCAGATCTGGAGCTGCAGGGAGTGCCTGGTGCCACTGGCTAAGGCTGAGGCAGAGGGAGATGATGTCCATACCTACAGGAGATGTGCAGTGGTTGAGGAGGTGTGCCATCAAGTTAAGGAGCCTGGGAGGAGGGCGGCACATAGCACAGAGTTAGGGATGAATGAGAAACAGATTGGCTGGATCCAGACAGGACCCAGTCACTGCAGAAACAGGAGCCTGAACTCTTGGCTGAACGCAAGAACAGCCAGACCCTGTGCTTATCAGGGTAGCAAATGGAGGCTTTCATGATTGTGAAGGCTGGAGGCTTGTGACTTCAGGCAGCAGGAGGGTGGTTCCTTCTCCAGCTGCAGATCTGCAGCTACAGAATAGGTTCAGTGTCCAGGTAGCAGGCGAGGACCTGGACACCAGGTATCGGAGCTGGCCAAGCCTGAACCATGCGACAGCACCAAGAGGAAGTGACCTGTAGTAATAGTGGGAGACTCCCTCCTGCAGGAAAGAGAAACCCCCACTTGTGACCTGACTTGCTGTCTGGGGACATTTGCTGCTTGCTGGGGGCTTGGATTCAGGTTACTGTGGAAAGGCTGACAAGGAAGAGCCTTCACACTACTGCCCCCCTACTGCTTTTCTATGTGGTCATCAGTGATACTGCTGGGGAGACCTCGAGTGTATCAAGAGTGAATGCATGTCTCTGGTGTTCAGGGTCAAGTGCATGGAGACCCAGCTGGTTTTCTCCCCAGTCCAGCTCAGAGAAGGGCTTGAGAGAGGATTGTATGGATCCTGCTCTTCCCCTTGTTGAACTTCATGAGAGGTTTCTGTCAGCCTGTTTCTCCAGCCTGTCAATGTCCTTCTGGATGGCAGCATGACTCTGGCCACTCATTCCAGCTTTATGTCATCTGCAAACTTGCTGAAGGGCACGCTGCCCCATCATCCAGATCATTAATTACTGTTTCCTGGGTAGTTCACCCTTTCCCTTCTCCTCTGGATCCCACTGTCTGTGATTTGATTGTGGTGGAGATGGATGTTATGGTGAGTTGTCAGCACTTCGTGTCCTTTGCCAGGACATTCATATTGATATTGATAATTTTGTTTCCATCCTTATAGGATCCACTTAGGGTCATTTCTGTATGTTTCCTAACACGCTTTTACATGTTTGCTTTTCACTCATCTCCAGCTCTGTGTTACATCAAAATTTATTATATCTGATGTCTTCTATATTACTGTTAATAAATATATTTTCTTACCAGGTCTATATTTCTCTATACTTTGTCATCATGTTAGAGGCATAAACATATCATTCTACATAGAATAACTTACTACTACTGCTATCTATCTAAAGCTATAGTTTACAAAGGAAAGCGCTAGTAAAAGAAATTAGCCATAGACAAGTGGTAACCAAGTTCTAATTTAGAACAACCAAGTAAAGCAAACCTGCAGACAGGTCAAGGAAAGTGGAGACAGAACAGGTCTGAGAAGCTTCAGGTCAGGTGCCTTTTAAACTCAGTACAAAGCTTATGGCCTGTCACTAGCTGTGGCAAATCTGGATTACAGGGCTACATGGTCAAACTATTAATAATTTGATTCCAGATTTTCTGGATTTGTATCAGTTAGTAAGTTGGGACTTGGTTAATTGTCTTCAGATCTGTTGTTTCTCCCATATGGATTATGCACACGAAACAGGAGTTCCTAAGTATAGTAACTTTTTGGCTTCATCACACATTAGATGCTGCACTATTTCTATGGCAATGAACTAGCCTCTTTGGTTTAATGGCCATGATGTCAGGCTCCAGGAAATGCCATATATAGCACGAGCTCTGTAAGAAGCAAATGATATAGTTCTTGGGCTGTAGCAGTGCTTTCTGTACTTAGACTGTATGAACACCCTGAAGTAGTTTTAGCTCACCCTATTCTTCTGTATAGGCTGAAGAACATCTCACCTATATATATTGAGAGAAGTTTCTTGCCTTGCTACTTTTGAGACCAAGGGTTCATAGTGCTCCTAGTGTCAATAGTTTCAAACTGCTTGTGGTCTCTCTCTCTTCTGTCTTTTTGCCCTTGTTGTACACCAAGTTAAGATGACTGCAGGTGAGCTATCTGGTGTTTGCATTTTCATTGCCTTTCAGATTATCTACTTTTTAGCCATTGTGTATTTACTCTTCATTTTGTCTACAGGAAGGACTATTCCCATGGACGTTCTTCAATAGACTTTGAATGTTTCAATATCATGTCAGTCAATTAATTTTCATTAAAAACCTAACCTTCAGGAGGCTCTGCTGGGAAGGTCTGAGACTGCCTGCTGCACCTAGTTGTGGACCTGAATAAAAATCTGTCAGTTAAGAGCAAGGACGGGGCTGGCTAGGAATGGAAAATTGTCACTAGCAGTTTTGAATATGAATTTAGATGCAGGTGCCTATAAATAGAATAAAACTTTGAATATAAAGGTAGTTAAATAGGGCTTTTTAAAATACAAATAGAAGACTCAATTTTCTGAGAGTTTTCTTTAGTATGGCTCTTTCATTTATTGCTTCACAAAGGTAACTCTCATGTGTTTAAATGATTTAATTTTCAGCTTCACAGTAATTTACAGGTAGGGAAACAGCCGTGTAATACGCTTATGGTACTATCCAAACTGTGATTGCCATTGTTCAATGGAACTTGCGAACAGCTCATGGGTGGCCAAATCAGTCCATATGTATTGCGAGCATGAACTTCTGAAGACCCATTTTTAAAATATTTGAGGTTTTTGATGCTACTCTTCTTCTCAAAATCTCATTTCAGACCATGATTGCGTCAATGGCCTAGATATCCTCTTCTCATTTCAAATAGATATTTATTCATGGCTCATTAAGAGTCATTTGTTCTCATGCATAATAGTTCATTTTCTTCCCTGATGTTAACTCAGATACCTGCTATTATGTATATAGGTATTCATGCTCAAATAATTTTTTGCCTTTTAGAGGAGGATTGCTTTGAATCAAACAACAAATACTTTCTCACAGTTTCTCTTAAAACAGGATCCCCGCTTCTTTCATCTCTCAGGCCTTCTCCATGTGCCTTTTAAGATCCATTTTATTGAGTGTAGCTCCACTATTGAGATGACAGCTCACAAGAGCAGTTTTCCATCTACTTGGAATACCTCTGCTGACGTATTTTATGATTTTATTCTTGTTATTTTTTAGTATCATATCACACTAGCAACTTACGTAGGTATATCTGGGCAAAGTGTCCCAGCACTCTCTACAGAAAGAAAAGTTAACACAACACTGGCTCTCTGGTTATAAAACCAGAATAGTTCTCCCTGACTTAGTGTACTGTGATGTGGATTGATCATGTTGAAAGCAAAGCTTAACCTACTGCTTCTTCACAGTGTTGGTAACGACAACAAAGCTCTTCCAAAATCTCCTGCCGTTCGTAAGAGAAAGATAAATGGAAAGTCTTACATAAAGCATTTTTCGAGTAAAAGATCTTCTTTCACAATAATACATTGAGAACAAAGGCCCAATTTCTGAAATTTTAAATATTTTCCATATCTGCATCCAAAGAGATTCTTGGTTCGGTATTTATGACTATGGTATTTCCCTTTCACATATTCTCAGGGACCTATTTTAAATCTTGCTTGGTACGTTTCTGCACAGCATCTGTCAGTCCTATGCCATTCCATACAGTCTATTGCTGTACTCTAGGAAAGTAGAACTGAAATGTAGTCTGCAAAATGCTAGAGGAAAATTTGCCTCCAAACTCTTATTTACAAAAAACATGAGTCTTGAACTGCACTCTTAAACCAGTTTCTTTCAATGCATTTTTTTCCTTTCAACAAGTCTGATTATAAAATATGTGAGGACCTGGGTAATCCTCCACATTTTCTGGTTCTTTCATCCCATCTGTCACAGTGGTATCTGTGGTTGCTCTGAATTCCAAAATCCAGGACCTTTAAGGCACTTGAATTTAGAAGAGTAGCAACAGAAATGAACCTCTTAGGTTTTCTAGATTCAGTTGTATCTGAAAAGCAGCTGTCTGGTTGTAAATTTTCTTCCTGCATAGGCACCTGTAATATTCATATGATATTGGGAATCTTGATAGTTCTTGTAAGGGGTGAAAATTAGACATGAAAGGGTGTGGAGGTTCCTGCAGAGAAACTTTTAAATTATTTTAAAAAATGAATAATTTAAAAAGAAATATGTAAACATGTATTAATAGTCATTACTTATCAAGAAATTAATAGCTAATGCTTGAATTAATAAATAACAATGTAATATTATTCAATAACTGAATATTAAAAGAAACATTTAAAATGTATATTGGGTTTATCTGCATATGGTTATCATTTCATATATATGTATGTCTGCACATATATGTACAAATATACATATAGTCAGTCATTGTGTCACACTCTAGAGTGATCCCTGACCCTTTGCTAGAGGCTGACTTATGTCAAAATGATTTGGATCTATCTCCAGTACTCCCCACAATTAATGACTGGCCTTGTTCATAGAGCGTAGTGTGTAGAGAGACCCTTGCCTCAGTATGTGCCCTACTGATTTTGTGCATACTTATTCACATACCACACTAACATGCAACACATATTATCCTCTCTCGCTTTGCAACAGCCTGCAGTTCATGACTGTATCTGTTGCATCATCTGTCACTGCTCTTGGCATTTCTTAAATGCTGAGTTTGTTGCTAGTGTATGAGTGGTTTTTTCATTACCAGAGGCCTATTAGTGGGCCAGCCTCATCAGCAGATTGGTTTATGTCCTGGAGGACCTAGTCCATCAGAGCTTCTAGAGTACGGAAGGATAAGTAGAACAGATCAGCATCATTGGATCAAGTCCTTCACCAAACCTTTCAAGCTTCCTTCAAGGAAGCTAGCTATGACATAGGACAGAAGGCCCATGCACCAATATATAATGCGTTAAAAAGGTAAGTAATAGAGACTAAATGGTTAGGTCCTGCTAAAGAAAGGGATCACCAGTGTGACCTTGTGCCGCTCACCAGAAAAAGAGATGAGGAATGGGCTTAGGAAATTCTCAATAGTGCAAAGTTATTCATAGTAGCAAGGTTTAGAGCAGGCTTTGAAGAGTTGAAGGATGTTTCCAAATCACTTAGTCTTGTAATAAACTTACCCAGATGAAATTCAACAGAGATAGGTGTAAAGAGATGCACTTTGGGGGAAGATATGCATAGATTCAGTTGTAAATGGTAGGGTTATGCTCAATGATTCCATGAAGATCTTGGCTCAGCACTCAGTAATGGTCCAAAAAGCAGACCAGACGTGATTTTTTGGGGGGCAAAAAACCCCTACCCATTGTTCCATTGTATAAATCCATTCACCTACCATGTAACTTTTACAGCTCAGCAAAGACAGAGGGGATGTAACAGGGGTCTACAAATCTGTTCACTGCTCTACAATACAAAACCTAGAGGCCTAAACTACTAAAGCTAGCAGGAAACTAGTTCAAAAGAAACCAAAGGAAGGTTGTTCTCTGTGCAACAATTACGTTTACGGTTTTATGGTCAAGTCTTGAAGACCTGCTGTAGAGTTTGTGCTGTGAGCAGCTTCTGCTGTGTTTTTGCTGCTGTTTTCCTTCACTGCTTGGTCTTCAAGCCGCACCCTTCCTCTGCTCACAGCTCTAGCTGATACTGCAGTTTTTCTAACAGTTTCTTGTTAGTTCAGCTCTTAATTGGAGGGCCTGCAGTACTGCAAAAAGGAGACGCTTAATCATATATTATTTTTTCTCCAAATCATAAAAGAGGTCTAACTTAGTCTTCACGACTGTGAACTGTAGCCTGCACAACAATCTGTGACTGCTTTACAGCAGATTTCTAAACTCATCTGCTGCCCTTTTGTCAGGCTGTAACTTCTGTAACCTCGAGTCGGAAAGCATTGCCCTAGGATGGCTGCTGCTCCTGGCACACTTAAGTGGAACCATTTATTTCCTGTTTTGTTACTGATCTCTTACAGACCATGTCCGAAGAAGACTACTTGCAGGAGAACTCCAGGTGGGGTGGCTTACAAAATGCTGGTGAGTGCTCTCCGACGTAGGGGATGAGAGCGGTGCCGCAGTGATCACCTGTAGCAAGCAGACTGCAGGAGGAAGTGAGGTGTGTGGCTGTTCTCTGCTGTGTTTATATATACATATTTCTATACATATATACATATGTGGGGAAGTGAGCTGTGTTCCTCACATCCCAAGGTGAGTTCAGCAACTTCTTCTGTCCCCTGCCTGAGGTTACTGCTGACACCCCAGTGACCCGCTCACAGACTGGGTCGTTACTGGAGAGCAACGTAATTTTCTAGAGTTGGGTCGGGAGTCGGAGCAGAAGGGATAGGGAAAAGAGCACCAGATTTCTGTATCACCTCTGTCACCTCTGTATACACAGATGTCCATCTGAAATAGTGCTGTGCACTCTGTTCACTTTTGTGCATGCGGCCATCACCTTGTACCAGGCTGATGATGATTTGGCATTAAAAATCTCTCTCTTCTGAGGCTTGGGAGAGCTTCAGACAGACAGCTACAGGGATCCATATTTACTTTCTTTGAGTAACGATGCTGCTATCTCTGAGCTTGCTTCCACAGGATGATGGCCAGGGTGCAAGCTCCGTGGGGCAGGGGGAGAGGAGGTATGGCGGGGGGGAGACAGGCCTACTGAAAGAGTGTTGGAAAGGATGGCTGCTGCCTTTGTGTTGCCTGGGCAGAGCAGACCATGGGGTAGACTTTGAGGCAGAGGCACTGTCTTCCCATGCATATACAGTGTCCTGCAAACCCCTGGTGTCAAATGGTACCTCTAGGTGATGCACCATGAGTAACAAACAACAATACACAAACAGGCAAAGAGGACCCTGGAGGCAGACGACATGTACAGCAGAGAGGTTCTAACGATGGTTTGTGCATGCGTCACTAGTTCTGGCAATTTATTTCTGGGATAAGTTATTACTAAATGCTTGTCTATTTAGGAATTATCTACTTGACAAATGATGGTTATAAAATGAAGACTCTTAAATTGCTGACCTTAGGAAGCCCAAATAGCAGGTAGCTTTAGTAACTGTCAAGACTGAAGACACATTAAAACAGGCACAAATCATATTTGACATCATGAAGGTTATCCATCAGGAAGCGAAATAGCAATCACCTTTTTTTATTCTTGCTAAAATTCAATACATATGGAGAATTTGCAGTTATATTTAGGGAAATAGGAAATTACAACATCATTACTATTTCCCTATGGATTGTCTGTCAAAAGACTGCAAAGCTGGTAAAAATACCTGTACTGAATTGGAACCAGACCACAGACCAAACCTGAAGTTTTATGTGCATGTGAAATAGAAATGAACTTGTTGCTTGTTTACCACAGTTCAGGAGAAATCAAAGCGGAGGAGTTCAAATTTAGATTATGTTTCCATTACTGTTCCATTTGTTGTTTTGTGTATCTTTCAAATCATTTATTACATTTGGTATGACTTTATTAAACTGTGTCTTTATTAGGTTGAAGTGGTCCAACTGTTCAGCTCACAAACAGAAAATTCTCAGAAATTGACTTAGCCTATCTTTCTTTCTTATTTATCCACAAGGGAAAAATTACTCCTTACGTCTGCTGAAAAAGCTACAGTTCATTTTGAGGATGTTTAACAGTGTCTACACTGACACTGTCTCCCTAAATTTCCTAAGGGATTCCAAATGTACGTTATTAGTTATGAAGATGACATAGATGGAAGAGATTACATATAATAAACTGGCAAGACTTTAGTCAGCTGAGAGATTGTACTTTTAAATTCAGATGGAGATGAAAAATTGTGCAGTAATAAACATTTAAAACAGCAGGGAAATGAGAAACTGTACTATTCCATTTTAAAACAAAATGTTCCACTTCTTATTAAGGACCACAAGAACCTTTTCTTTTCACTCTTCGGTGAAGGAAGATGACTAGGAACAACATGAAAAGGAATGATTCATTTACTTCAGTCACTCTCCAGCGTACATGCCAGGCATCCATGTACCCACAAATAATTTTCATGACTATGAAATTTCACTTGCCATGACAAGCTGGAGACTAATATTAACTAGAGTTAAGCTTAGAATTTTGTAACTATTTATTACCAAGTTAACAAGAGATTTGTCTAATTTCATGCTGTAATGTCTTGTTCCTGTATACATTCTAACACAAAGCTTTTTACAAACTGAAAATCTACAGAACTGGCAACATATAAAACTTTGGGATTTAGCAGTTTATCCTGGGATTTCTAATTATGCACCCTGAAGGACTTCTAACAAGCCAGAACTCAGTAGTATGAGGCATTTTTGCATGTTTGAGTAAGTGTCCTACTGCTGAATTCTAAATTTATTGCACACAGGAAAGTCAAGTGTTGCCAGAATCAAACATGACAAATTCTTAACATTATAGTCACTTCCTATAAAAGACTATGCCCTCAAGAATGAACTCCAGTGATCACATCCTCCTCACTGGGGGAAAAAGAAGAAAATCTGGCAATGAACTATAATGAGCTCACAAGTGTTAAAATTCTAGTGGTCCTTCCAGCTGGCACAAGTAACAAGAAAGGTTGAGTTCAATTATTGAGGAGTTATCCTCCTTAAAAATAATGAGAAAAGCTGCAAACCAGGAGAATTAAACTCCATCATCTAGGCTCCCATCATGACTAACACCCCTGGCAAAACCAAGGGAACTTCACCAAGAGGGCAATGCAAATTCACCAGAAGATAATTCACCTGGGGAAGCCAGCAGTGAGTAAATGGACAATATCAAGTCAATCATGATGGCCTCCTTGCCTTGCCTCATTACACTTTTAGAACTTCATCTCTGCTCACTGTGGATTCAAAATACAGTGCATGTGCATCTCTCTCTCGCCTGTTTGGCTCTGAATAAAGAAGTCATACCAAAGCCCCTCAGCTAGACCAGGGGTCTGTACAACAGCAGCCTATCATTAGATAACCAGTTCCACCCTGGCATGCTACCATAGCACTGCTAGTATACCATCTTGGCTTTCTACATTGTGGCTGTCACTCCACTGTTTTTACCTTCAAATGGGAATCTGAGATATATGGGATCCACTAAATAAAAGCTCGTCCCAAACCAGAAAACCTTGGGTAGCTTTGTCAAGGTCCTCTGGACCTAGATGGGAAAATGAGAGTCCAGAAGGCCCTTTGCTCCAGACAGACCTCTTGTCTGCTTGCTGCTCAAAAGGGTTATTAGCAGCTTTTGCAAAGTCAAAACTCATATTTTAACAAAAAAAGAAAATACCTCAACCCTGAACTGTGGTTAATTTTAAATTTAAGTAAGGCTTGACTCACTCATTCCACTTGCTGACCAGAAGCCCTCTCTCACTCAGAGATGCCTGTTTACCCAGAGTCCTCAGGAAGCCCTGAGCTGCTCCTCTCCCTCACCAACAGTGTCTGCAGTGAACTCCTCACTGTTTGTGGCTCCACCTACAGCTGGATGTTAGCGGAGAAAACGTTTTACAAGCAGAGAATTATGAGGGAACAGGATATTTTGTTCTAATAACATCCCCAACCAGCACGGGGGTTGCTGTTGTGTGCTGTGCCGACAGTTGTCCGGTCCATCCTACCGAGGGGGTTGCACTGCCTTCTGGAGGGGTGGGTTGAGGTGGGGTGGGTGCTGAGTGCTCATGTGGTCTTCAGCTTGGGTCTGTACAAAGGCAACGTTGTCATTCTGTTAGAGCCAAACACCATTTTTAACTAATTTGAGTATAACCAATCTAACAGCCTGAAATTTCTGTCTGTCAGGTACACCTACAAGCAGAAGTTTGACTGGTTATCTGTCTTTACAGTGTAGCTGGTACCCCTTTCTGAATGTCTTATTAAAATACGAGGAGTTTAAAGTGACAGCAGTTGCACGCTAGTGCAACTAAAATGCTCTGTAACACAACGAACCATAACTTATAGCAATACAAAGATTCTACTATTTGAGTACAAGATGTTCACAAATGCACACGTGCTCTCATTGCTCCCACCTGCAAGCTAAAAAGAATTGTGAAATTGTATTAAACCCGACTCCTATTTTTATGAACACAAGACATAGGCTGACACTCATATTTAGCCCCTGTTGTGACAGAATTTAAACTCTTGCTAGTCTTTGGATGGTGCAGGCTCCCATGGTGTGCGATACAGTCGCATAGGTGCTGTGGAGCACCTGTATTTGGATCAGCAGAGTATCTGCTCTGGTTTAAAATTGATTCACTCGCACTGTAACCAGTGACTGGGGAGGAGGTGAGTGGGAGTGATATTTACCCCACCCAGAAAGGAGGGAGAACTCTCTTCTCCTTTAACTGTGGGGACTAGGGGAATTGCTATGGTCCACAAAATCCAGCCAGCCAATTGGGAATTCGGAGATTTAGAACTTTTGAGTCTCAAGTCTCTGGTGTCCTTAAGAGCATTCAGAGCTTCACATGGCAAAAATCATCACTTCAGGTACAGGAAGGTCTAAAACAGATGAAAAATTTGTTATGCATTTTGTAATTTGGTGCCTAGATTTTGCATGAGTGTCTTGGTTTTCAAGCTTTATTCTGCAATTCCTTGTTCCTAGTCTGGATGTCTGATTTACATCATCTGGAAATCTTCTCTCTTGTCATTTGTAACAAGAGTGCAACCAGAAAAAGACTTAAGCTCACAGATGGGCTCAGAGAATTTGGGAGCGTGGAGTCTGGTATTAGAAGGCAGAGGTAATATAGGTGGAAGAAGAAATAAAAGGGATCAAAGACAATAACTCTGATACTTCCAAGCTCAGATGGCTCTTTCCACCAGCATGGCAAAAAACATCCAGTTTCTGTAGTCAGCGTCTACATAACTTTACATGTAGCCTTACCTCTTGTGGCCTCTGTTGCCACCTAAAGAATTTGTGCGTGGCTGGGTTGACTGGAGCAGCCCTTGGAGCAAGAATTAACTTCACAGCTCTACATTCTTGAGTGCTTTTGCTTCTCTGTTTCCACTTTCTCATGGAAAAGATTAGGAAGAGGCTTTATTTGGTAAACATGTCGGCTAGAGTGTTCTAGAAAAGGAAAAATAGATGTTTAAAAGGATAAAATTCATCAAATTTACTTGGCAAAGAATTAGGCTGTATTCCAAAGGCAATTGCACATTGTAATGATTTTAGATATAGGCAGGTGGGAAAGATGAAGAAACAAATAAGCCATAAAAATTATTTTCCAATTTAAATTAATGATACAAACTCATAGATGCCTAGATTAAAAGCACCGTCCAGGGCTTGCAGATTCTTCAAAGCATACATTTACAGCAGAAAGAGAAGAGGATAATAGAGAGGAAGGATGTGAACAGACGTGAAATACCTGAAGGAAGTACTCACAGTATATTGACAGTGATGAACTAGGAAAGAAATTGTTCAATGTCATCTTGCTAGCAAACTGTTTTGAAAAAGTAAACCTTTTTTAGCTAAGAACAGAATTGGTCAACAGAACAGAATCTAATTAAAAGTGTAAATTATAATAATGAAGATAAAGACTAATTTTTGTGTATTTTTCTCTGCAAATGTATCTGTGAAAAAAGGAATGAAAAGATTTGGATTTTTAAAACTATACTGAATAACAAATTGCCTTTACATCTTGCAGTCTATCTTGATAGATCATTTTTATTATTCACACATTGGTGCATTGCTCCTGCACTTGTTAGTACCTCATGAATGGATATTCCCTATCTATTTCATTTAGTTTGTCAGTAGTAATAAATCACAGTGGGTTTGTTTATTTGTCCCTGAAGTACGACAAATAGTTTAGCCTTACTGCACTTCGCCCCAAGCTTCCTTGTGGGTGATATGTATGCGTGGAAAATTAAATCAGAAGCAATAGTTGTTTTTTCATGATTCAGTTGCTGCCTGTGCAGCTCTAGAGAATGGAAAATTAATATTTCACTTTTCAAGCAGTTGGGACTGAGCTGCAAAAAATGACCACCAACCTCCAATCTGGGGCCTCATTGAAAAGATTTCACAAACAAGTATATATAACCTCTTCTAAAAAGAGACAAGCTTGAAGTACAAGGGAAGCAGAACCACTTGCTAACAGCTTTCAGCTTCTAGAGAGTTGTGGTGAAAATTAATTGAATTAAACCAAGGTAATTTTGTGATAACTCTAGCATTGTAAAAAGGTTCAGTCTGTATTTAGGGCAGAACTGAGTAGTTTTGAAGATTATTTGAAATAGCTCAGTTGCTAAAACATGCATGGTTGAGAGGCTTAAACATAACCCAGAACGTAGACCCAGTGTAGAATGGTTTTGTCTGAAAATGTTCCTTAAAACAGAAGAGTAGATGGAGATTTCCTTGCTACAAGAAGATTTAACCTTTTAGATGTTCAAGGTCCCGAGAGCATCAGCAAGCTTTAATGACCCTCAGCAGCCTCTCATGGAGACTCCGCTCGCCAATGGGCCCAGGGTCTCATTTAAACTGAAGCTTGTGTCTTTAGTCCTTGCATGAGCTGTATTGTGGGCTTCTCTTCTTCCCTGGGACAGACCTTGGACCTATGCAGTAGGTAACATTATTTCCACTCCTGTGTCTGTCCCTGTCTCCTGTCAGGCCTAAGCGGACCCTCAAACCCTACTGACAGCTTTGCTTTGTCTGAGGCTGTCAATAGAGCCTGTTACCAGAAGCCTGCCCTGCCCATTGTGTCCAGACCCTGCGGGACTGTGTCTCATCGGTGAGGACGCTGCCTGGGCTGCAGTCATCTTCAGTTCCTGGCTTGTCACCTCTTACTGAGCAGCCCCACTCTTGCTCCTCCCTGACACTGCTTTGGACTAACCAAAACAGAAATTATTCTTTGTCTGTTTCAGAGATGGACCCTCATAAAGCCCTCCCATTTTCCAGGATGAGTTCCTGTCTTGCAGGCTCATGGCATGATGCCAAGAGGATGACAATACGGGATGATGCTCTGGGATGCAGTGTTTTGAGCATTTTCTCTAAAAGATATTCCACTGTGCCAATCCTAATGTGGTTACAGATGGAAAGAGCAGTCATTCTCCCCATACCTCATTAAGTGGTTATTTAATTGGTTTAATTGGTAGTTCATACGTTATGTGGAACCGTGTTCTCTCTCCCTCAGTAAAGGCAATTCAGTACATTTAAATGCCGTTTGGAACAGAGTTGGATTCCTCCCCTTATGTGCATTGTATTCACGAGGTTACAGAGAACTTCTTACCCCCTTCTTTGTCCTGGAGAGCAGGAACAGGGCCAGGACCAGCACTGCAGTGCTGGCCACCCCAGAATACCCTCCATCATGCTGGTTAGTTGGCCTTTTGGCAAGGCAAACACTTAAAACAGGGTGCTCTGTCAGGGAGATAAACTGCTCTGGTGGATAAAGATGAGATACAGCACTCCGTCCTCACTGTCTCTCTGAATGTTAGCTAAAACTTAGCACTACCCTGCTGATTTGCTTTCAGAATCATTTCTTTATGTCTCTATAGGGGATAAATGGAGTATGAGATACCCATACAGATGGAAACAAAGTTGCCACAGGTTTGGAGGAAAGGTCCTCTTAAGGTTTGAAAGCTGCTTAAAGAACAGGAAACAAAAAGCA
This sequence comes from Numenius arquata, assembly GCF_964106895.1. Taxonomy (NCBI): domain Eukaryota; kingdom Metazoa; phylum Chordata; class Aves; order Charadriiformes; family Scolopacidae; genus Numenius; species Numenius arquata. The sequence continues at coordinate 44,694,161 of NC_133579.1, forward strand.
GGATTCATGGTCATTTTCCAGGATAGAGAAGTATCGGTAGTGGCATCCCAGGGATTGGTACTAGACAGAGGTTTATCCAGCATCTTCATCACTAATTTGGAAATGGCAGTGCACAGTGAAGTTGCCAAGTTTGCAAATGATACATTTGGATGTTCAAAGGCTGTTCAGATGGCAAGGAACTCCAGAATGACCTCATAAACTGGAGTGAATGGATATTTGTGCCATTTTTTTCCGGGAAATAGGGAGAGGGAAGGGCCTCGTGGACAGCCCTATCTCCCTTTAGGAGACATGGAGTTCCATCAGCTGTATCAGTCTGTGGTTGCCCTTGGTGATGCTGGCCTTGTGGAGGAGGAATCTTGGTCCAAGGAGTCCTGTCCCTACAGTGGCACAAGACAGTAGTGTGAGCTTGGTAAGAACAGCGGTGAGTGCAGAGCTTTTGGATGTAACATGCCTCCCTTCAAAGCTTTCTGCAGGGAACTGGAGTCTGCTACCCAGTTCCAGCAGACCACCCCCAGTAGCCCCTTTTCTGCCAGAGACAGCTGCCATTCCTCTAGAGCCTCACTGACTTGTCCAGCTAGTGGGGAAGCAGTTTAAGGTAAGCAAGATAATGGGGGACTGGATTGCAGTGCTCAGGGGCTGTATGAAGACTGGAGGACAGGCTATAAATGATTTTCCACCTGGTGCTGGGGCAAACTAGAAAATTAGCATGCTAGCAGGCCTGGGCCACAGCTGATGTCATGGTATGTCACTACATGGAGTTTCAGATGATTTGACAGCAGAATGAAGTGTATCTGGCTTTGGTATATGCTACTTAGGCACCCCAGGTCTGCAATTCAAGCAGTCCCCCTCCTTAGAAGCATGTTCCAGATACAGTATCCCAGACGACAAAAGTCTTAGGGAAGATGATGCTGGAGAGATCAGCTGTTGTTGCTGCCCCAGCCATCAGTGGGTTACAGGCCAGAATAGCCTGTGAGCATTAGGAGGGTTTCTATACGTGCTTTTGGGGTGAAACATGGATCCCTTCTAACATGAAATGCTTGGTGATATTGGGTAACCTATGCAGAAACACAGCACATGCCTTTGGGGGTGGTGGTGAGCTACCATCTCCTCAAATGAGTCTCCCATGGCAAACATAGGAGACAAAGCTGCAGCTGCCAGGGATTATTGCTGAATAGTAACCAGCTACTTTACAGACCAGAGTGCTGCCTCCTGAAAAATTATAATGCAACAGCTGTAAAGATGCTTTCAGGCACTTGTCTTCCTTTCCAGACTGACATGACTGCCCATGCCCATGGACTCCAGCCAGCTCTTTCCTCACTAGAGAGCATAAAACACTGCTAAAACACCAAAAGTCATGTTTTGTATCTTGGCCATGCAACAAAAGTTCACCATCACGCTCCTGGAAGCAACTTCTGTGGCTGATCTATAGACGTACTCCAACTCAATGGAGAAACTACGATGGCCAATAACCTCCTTCTCTGTCTTCTCACACCCAGAAGGGACCCGACTTGCGGTTTCAGCATGGTCCTAAGGCAGCCTTGGGCAGCAGCCTCAGCTGCTTTCACCTGCTTTCACCTGCTTCTTCATGCAGGTTCCCCAAATTCCTGCTGCCCTCCACTGTCCTTGCTCTATTTTTCAGCCAACCCTTTCTGGGCTCAGAGGTGTCTGTGTATGACTGTCATGTTGTGTGTGGAGGTTTGCATCAGCAGTGTGAGATGGACACTTCTCAGTTCCTCATGCAGGGGAGGGCTCAGGATCTGCATAATGAAACAGGGAGGTACAGCAGCCTTGTCAGATGCTTGATCCAGCCCCTTCCCCTTAGACAAGGCAGAGAATCGCCCTTCTCCCAGCGACCCTCTCACAGCACAGGTTGTCTGGCTCCTTCCCACCTCTTGCTGTTCCGCTTGAGGTATTGTTAGAGACAAAAAGGAACTCACCTTCTAAGATGATTGGCAAGAAGTGGTGCTATGTAATCTAAGTAACAGGGACAGCAGTATCAGTTTCAATGGTAGTCTCACAGCAGTGACAGATCTGACGGACTCAGAACTGAGTGGTGCAAAAGTTTTACATGACCAGCAGGGGTGTTCTGTGAATTGGAAAGGCACGCTAAGTGATACTGCACTGTTTGAAGATCTGCTGCATGTTAATATATGTCATCATCTTGTGTGGGAGGAAAAATGGCAGTGGGCTCTCATCATTGTCAGGTGACAATCTCTAATATCCCTCCTTTTGCACAATGAGCGTTAGAGTTAGGGTGTCAGGAGGGTGTTTGGGTAAAGAAATTTTGTGAGGTTTGTCATTCATTGCACAGATGTGTTTAAGGCTGTCAATATTACTGCTAGCTCTACCTGCCATGTGGCTGTGAGGATAACATGGGCACAAGAATAAGATGCCCTAACTCATGAGCATGGAAGTCCCCCACCTCAGCATCCATTTTCTAGAATCTTTAGATATTTTTAACTCATGAAACTAAGCAGCCTTTCCCAAGAACTGCAATCTTAGGCCTACGAGTGTTATTCCCCCTTCCCTCCTGTTTTTAACACTGTTGAAAATCAAAATTATATAAGTCATTCCTCAGCATGAGTATTATGTGTGTCAGGGAACAGCGATAGCTGCTTCCTGAGGGAGGATAAGCTGAGCAAGATAACAGAGTGAGCAGAGCTACTGCCTCCCAGTCCAGATCACAGTCCTGCACTACCCGAGCAAGACAAGCAGGGCAGTGCTGGAGATGGCAGCCAGGTTGAACTGAGAGTCCAGGTCATAAGGCAAGTCTGGTCCAGGGTTCTAGTTGAATGAGTCAGGTCAGGGGTCAAACCAGGAAGCCAATCTGCAGATCAGGGACATGTTTGATGAGGGTAATCAGGATCAGCTTTTGCGCAGTGATAGTTGTCTGAGGAGAACAAGCTGTTCTTGGAATGGCACAAAGCAATGAAGGAGAAAATTTTTGACCTGCAAGAATTGACTTATTGCCAACAAGACATTAAACTTTTGAGAGGCTGCAAGAGCGAGACTATGGTGGTGATCATCTCCCATGCTATGAGAAAGATGGTGATGAAAATGTGTGAGTGAACTGCAGTATGGAAAGTGACACTGACCTCTGTGTGTGCATGTTCCTCTTTCTGTTCCTCAAGTCTAAGACCTTAGTTCTGACGGGCTAAGTACACAGGGAGATTTCAAAATAAAATTGGAGGAGAAAGGTGTTCAGTGAGGTTACTGTGGTCTTTCTCATTTCAAGTGACTACTGTCTACATTGCTACCAAAGAGCCTGTAAAAAAAAATGAACTTGGTGCTCAAGCTTTGCATGAGACGATGTTAGCTCTTTTTGTACCCAATATGATTTATATCTTATCAGTTAATAGGCTCCCACATTCTCACAGTCTTTTCCTAAATTACTATCCCAAACTCATTTAATGCAAATTATGACAGCTTCTGCCCTTGCCTCTCAGCTTGTTTTTTATGGGCATTGACCATCACACCGCTGCAGGTCAGCATGAAGTTACATCTTGGTTTGATTTTAATGGAAATCCCCTGTGAACACAATGTTCCAACAACCATAAACCGTACTTGCTCCACAGGCCATTTCGTTGCGGAGTGGCTAAAAATACTAATGCGCTCTTTTGTGCTTTGTGCTTGCTGTCTCCAAACAACTCCACCTCCAAGCTACAACCAGCATATGCAGATACCATAAGAAGCGGAGCTTGGTTTTGGTTGGTAATTAACCTTAACAGTTTTTATTTTTCTTTCATGATTTGTACACAGTTTAGGGTAACTATAGTGCATCTAACCAGACTATAGTCCATTGAGATGGTAGTGATCCACGGAATAGTTGACCTGAGCCAGTACAAGCCTGAGTGGTGACCAACAGACATAGGCAAGGTTAACAAGACAGGTCCAAGGGCAAGCCAGGAAAGCCAAACACCACCCGAGGAACAGGGCTAGGGCTAGGTCCACCTAATACATAGCTCAGGCAAGGACTAAAGGCCCGGGACTGAGCTTAAATGGAGCCCTGGGGCCATGGGCATGTGTGAGGCCACAGGTGAGGCTGGTCATGATTAGGCTGGGTGATGGACTATTAGCACTCTCAGGTCCCTGACAAATGCTTGGTTATGGCATAGGGCTAATCAGGAGGAGATGTTTGACCTGCAAAAAGGCTGTAAAGAAGATGGGGCTAGACTCTTCTTGGTGTTATCCCATGGATGAAGATGAGACAAAAGGCACATGGTGAAATACATGAAAAGTGCTGCACCTTCGCCCTTGACTCAAAATACATGGTGCTGTTTAAGAACCCCTTAGATAATCTCCAGGTTGTGTCCTTAGCCAGGCAGATGTAAGCCGGTGAGGTCCATTTGTTTTTAGAAGTATTTGAAGTTGTTATGTAGGCACTATATGGGTACCTGCTTGTCAGTTTAAATGCTTCTGGAGGCTTTTAGGCTAAGAAATGAATTCTTTCTGCCAGTGCAGCTGGCCATTTACGTATTGAAAACAGCTACCAGGATTCAGTGCTAGATAGGAAGGAGCCAGACCAACATCCTGCCTTGCTATCAGGGCAGGCTTAGGATCACTATGTCCCACTGTCTGACAATTGACCTGTATCTTCTGAAGCTGTTGATCTGTTAATGCGTTCAGGGCTATGCCATCAGTCACTGGGGTATGTGCCTAGAAGTGATTCTCTGGCATAGGGATTTGCTGTAAAAAAAAGGAGAGCTGTTTGGTGTCTGTCTTCACATTTAGTCAAAAGGCACATACTGGTTTATTTCTATCACATTGCCAAATATACTGCCCACAATCATACTAATAGTGGTGGCCAAAGCCCTGCAAAATGTATTCCTGCTCTCATATTTTCTGTTTTAATCAAAGAATAGTGACCAGCACGTTGCTAATCTGGAGACAGGTTAAAGTCAAAAAGGGTATAGCCAGGGGTGAACTCTTCCCCGTTGGCTGACTGCATACGCAGTCTTTCGTGTGGCTGCCAATCCTCCGTATGAGCTGCAGGTATTCTCTCACACAACAGCCATTCCTGAAATCAAGCTGCAGTGGTTTTTCTAGGTTCAGTTCACCATCCACATATAGAGCCACAAAATTTCTATCTTAGTGTTTAAAGTTGAAAGGGTTCTAAGCATAATTGCTGCTAAAAGCATCGTTATCTGTCAACACAATAACAACAAGTTTGGGCAGCTTTCCCAGAAACAAATTTTCCTGGTTGCTGACATGGCTGCCTGCCTGTTATGTTGAATGCTTTCATGCCTACCCGGTCAACCAGGTATTTAGCACTGGCCATGTGTAAAGAACCCAGTGTGTCCCAAATGCACCCTGTGTGCCACCCACACTCTCTTCACAAGCAGCAAGCCATAGGTATTAACTGGCTCGCAGGCCCCTGTTGCCAGAGAGCTCATCAAACAAATGCTGTCTTTGCTGCTCATCAGCCTAATTTTTACATCCTCTCAGCTCTACAAAAGCTTGTCTTGAAAGAACAGATTGTGGCAGAGTGGTCCCAAGTGCTCAATCCTCCTACTTTAGGTCGTCAGAGCTGAGCGTTGCCTTGACTGCTTTCCATTTTCTGCTTTCTGCCGCCCAGCTGTGTCTTTGCAGAACAGCCCCATGGAGAAATGTGTGGTCATTGTCACTACTGTAGCTGGGGAGTGACACAATTATGGTGCAGGAGGGGTAGCAGTTGTTGCTCTGGTCTGTAAGTCGGTCTCCCAGGGTAACTGATAGAAAACAGAGACCGGCAAGGCCCACAGCTTCACTGGTACTGAGGTTGGACCCCCCAGCTTTCATGGTTTTGCAGCAAAGGTACAGACAACTGTTGTTCGGATCTCTCTAATCTTCCCCATTCATGGCTAAGAAAAAGTCCAGAGGTGCCGACTGCCATGGTGGAAAGTGGAAGCACCTCCACAAATAGGCTTTTCTCAATGTTAGTCTGCGCTGGGGACACTTCAAACAAATCTAGCTTTGATTTGCTATATTATTTTGAGCAGCCTTAAATGTAAGCCATCCTTTTAAAAATATATCTCCTTTTCTAGTGGTATAACAGGCCCTTTTTTTTCCTAGGCTTTCAATTTCTTTTGCACCATTTTGCCTGGGTTGTTCTTTTTTTTCCTTCCCAGCTAGACTGCTGTCTGGTGCCTCCTGTCCTCATCTTTTTAAAGGGCAGGCACAGGCCATCCCTGTGCCAGGAGGCATGACAAGTCTGTCTTTCTTGTAAAGTTTTTTTTTTTGAATGTAAATAAGCCACAAGCCCTCCTTGATTTGCTTATGTTTCCAACTTGCCCAACATGGCCTTGGAAATGTGTCCAAAGATATTTTTTTCAATATTGTGAGTGATACTTCCAACATGTGACTTAACAATTTCCAAATCCCTTTTCAAAAGTTGTCTGGCCTTTCTACAGCTGAAGTACGTGGAATGTACCTCCTACATACAGTGAATATATGGGAGGCTACAGAGTATACTACCTATGTCTGCAGCATACATAGCAGGAATGCCTGGAAAACCAGGGAGACCACTTCTAGCCTGGACTTTGTAATGAATTTACAAGGCTGGGTCCCTGGAACAATTTACTTCTATCATGTTGGTGGGGTTTATTAAAATATCAGAGACTTCCAGGGCTGCAGATGCTATTTTACAATCAACTTTCGAAAGCAAAATAAGATGTGCTTGTTCTGGTCAGTCTTTATTTCAACCCTGATTGTGTCAGTGTGCGGGCAGTATACTAGCAGAGGGTGCAGCTTACCACCCATCACGGAAATGATCTCATTGTTATTACTGCTGGTTGGAACACAGAGCAATAATGCAACCAGAAAGTAGTTCCCAACAAGCTGGTACTCCACAAGATGTGTGTAGAGGTAGAGCAAGCTAAACCCTCTGGTGATGCATGCCACAAAATGAATTTTTTTTGAAGGAACACCTGGCAAAGCTCCCCCAAATACGTGCTAAAATCCCAGTTTCAGAGAAAGTGGAAGGATTTTCATCTGATTTAAGCTTTGTTTTCCAGATGACAGGATTGCAGACCAGGCTTACGGCTGGAGACTGGATGCCTGAAACTTTGTTGTGAGGGTTAATAAGAGTTCGCACATTCCACCAAAATGGACCACCTTTCCGCAAGATATAGTGCCGTGTCTACTGCCCAGCAGTAATATTTCCAAGGTGACATTTTCACTGATGTTATTCTGGCTGTTGGGGTATTGTACTTCTGTTAGCCTCATCTCCTACTCGAATGAGAACTATGGACCTCACCAGCTGTAAGGTGGAGTCTGAGACTGTGGCCTGAGGGAAATTTCTGGTCCTGGCATTTCTGGGTATGGAGAGGCATAAGCCACTGTCCACCATCCTTTTTTTTTTGTCCTTGCTCCAATCCAATCACTAGATGTCCTGGTCTTGGGAGACTTGTGTCTGGGGTGAGCCATGCTACATCACATTTGCAGAGATCACCTTCTCAATTTAGTAGAGTGTGACCTTATTTCAATTCAATTTTTCAAGTTCTTACATGTAAAATGTCCCCTCAGTTACTTTGTGACTGTGATCTATTGACTGGTACATGGGTACCTCTTTTCACAATTTTAGCTACTTTGAAAATTTCATCCATGAATTCTTTTAACTCTTCTCAAATCTCTCTTTTCTTTCAGACACCCTTATATGGTTTCCCTTTTTGATGAACGGTACAGATTCTTTAATTTAAAGTTAATTTAAATTTTTAAATTCAAACTCCTACAAGGTTTAAAGATTTCACTTCCACAGGCTCTGTGGCTGTGATAGTTCTGTGACAGCTATGGTTATAGCTCCTTATAAAATAGCAATGTAGCAAAAAGTGTTGTGCACTATAAAATATCTCCACATCTTAGTTTTGAGTGCCCTGTTAAAGTGCTCTATGGTGGAGGCTTTATTTCATTCATAGTAACAAAGCGGTGAATGTTATACAGCTTTAAGAGCTTTTTTGACGACTGGCTTAAAACATTTTTTCCCAGTCAGTCTGTAACTTCTGAGGTGGTGTGCCCTTGGTAAAAATGGTTCTAAAATACCCCTGGCTATAATGGAGTGGCCTGCATAATATACCTGTCATCATGAGGATGCACTTAACACCATGTTTGTGTTTGGAAAACTGTTACACATGCAGCAAGGCTGCCATTGTGCCTTCACCTTTGCCACAATCACCTTGTTTATTTTAAAGCGCTTTCTTGCTGCCTTACACAAGCTGTAAGCACCTTGATTTGCAAGCTGCACTTAGTTTTTGTTTGGAAAGAGGATTTGCCCTTTAGCTACTTTAAATGGGTGGTTTATAACCCCAAAGCTTCCCATTTCCCCAGGGGCACAGTGTCTTCTAACAGGAGCTGTGGCATAGACGTGTCTACCAACACACCACTACTACACACATGTAGAAATGAAACACTGGACAATCATTAACTCGTACATAGAGAAATTTTATTAATTGGGTATGAGGAGTAATGGTTGCTGGTCAGGCTTCTCCAGCTCCAGCACAGTTGAAGTCTCTTCTGTAACTCCCTCATCATATTTTCCTATTAGATATCTTACATTAGGGTTTATAATGAGTATGACTAGGGGACAGCGGAGTTCCTCACATTTCTGGAATCTGATTTACAAAGAAGCAGCTGTAGTAAGATGGACTTTTCTTCTCTCCCTTTGTTGTTTGGGATGAGTATTCTTCCTTCTGTGTCTGACAAGCTACCTTCACAGGGGTCACTACGCAGCTTTGTGATAGCTATGATACACAGGAAAAGTAGCTGTTGATTTTGGGGGAAGAAAGAAGTGAAGTATTCCCAAATTACAAACCACAGCAGGAAAAGCGGTTTCTAAGTGGTGTACTCAGGAGGGAAGTTAAACACAAAAGAGCATTAATTTTGCAAAAAGAACAAGAGCTGGGGCATGTAGATTTTAGGAACAGAGAATGATTTATTACCACAGGGGGTAAGAAGGCACTTCAAAAGTATATCTTTCCATGATGATCTCAGAAAGCGCTGTAGACAAGTGGTTAGAAAGTCACTGTGGGACCACCTGATCCTTTCTGGAAATGTGGTTCCTTGAGAGCTGTTCCCCAGCCTGCACGGTTGCAGGGGTGAATTGTCTGATATCTTTGGAAAGCTTTGATTCCTTTGATCGTGGCACTTCATTTGATGAAGATGACAGTCTTCTAGGAGAAGATAATATCCACCTGATAATAAGGAGAACATCCCTGTGAATAAAGTTATTAATGCAAAAGAAGAGGATCTTCAGCTATGCTCAAGAACAGGGACCTCAACACAGAGGCAAGTGAGGAAGTGGTGCATATGGAGAAAGTAGCACATGGGAGAAGGTTACAAGGAGGACTTTTCACTTTCATATTCAAAAGGAAGGACATTCAAAACTGTATCTCATGTCTGGACACATTAATGCACAGAGTTTGAGCTACAAACAAGAAGCATTGGAGGTGCATCCACCATCACAGAGCTCCTTCAACATCTGAGCATGGAGCTGATAACAAGACTTTTTCATTCTATACAAAGTGAACTCCTTCATGAGGGAAACCAGCAGATATAAATACATTCTGCATGTATTACAGTTGTTACTTCTGTAATAATTTTCTCCATAATTATTTTGTTGGGTGAGCGTAACTACCACATAGGGAAGAGGAGACGTCTTTCTCCAGCTGAGAATTCACACAAGGTCTTTGTGTGGAAAAACACATGAAAGGTGACACCCCGCAACCCGTCCCCCTCAATTTCTCTCCTGTTTTCCAGTTGTTTTTTTTTTTTTTTTTTTCCCTCCACATCTCTCTCCCAAACTTTCATTTGCTTCAGCAAATCCCTGGAATGTATTCCACATTTTTTGTCAGCGGGATCATCTTTACCACTGTGGGGGGGGCAGGGGGGAAAGAGCTGTTATTAACATTTAGTAGACCTCGCTGAATTATCTCCCTTTTACTTGATTATATCATGCTCTAAACCTTTATTTCTTTTCAACTGTGCACATATTTTCCTCTGGGAAGATAGACATTTTGTTGCAGCAGAAGTCTGTGTGCCTTCTAAAAGAGCAGCCATGTACCGATGAAAAGCAAAACTGTGTTGACAAATGCACATATTTATTTTCACAGCTGAATGCAATTGTTGCTTATTTTTTTGTAACCTGGTCAAATTCTAGTAAAATAAAAATTGAAACCAAGTTTTAATGTCAGAAATCTGAATGACTAAAATAACATGCAAAAAATTTTCGCTTTCCAATAAATCTGCTCTTCTTCTATAGCTTATTTATCCAGGATGAAAGAAAATTGTGGTGTACTTGAATGTCAATTAATGAATTTTTAACAGGAAATTAAGCTTTTTAAAACTAAAGAATGTGAGTCACTACAGTACATTTAATAACGAACCAGCTCAATCATCTTCAGTAGTCATTTTTGCTTGATTAATGTTTGTAGGGCATGGTTGTTTATGTGATGTATGGCGTTCTTCTATGTAGGGCTTTATGTCATTATGAACTAACATAATGTTGAGATGTTACTGACACCGTTCACCTCCTATTCACAACAATTACAACTCAATACTTTCTCCTTGCCTAGCTGAGACTTTAGAGTGGCAGAAACAAGACTGATTAAGGTCCATCTTGGATGAAGTGAAAATGTTTCTTACTATAAAATATCAGTAGTAAATGAAAGCAATCAGAGACTATTCCATACAAAAGCATATTAATTGTCTCAAATGTTTTTGGATGCCTTAAACTGCAGTAGTAGCTGCAGCACAGAAGGCAGTCATGGGTCCCTTAGTTCTCTCTCTGAGAGATACCCAGAATATTCAGTGTATGCAGATGTTTTCTAATGTTAAAATGACTAGACACGAGTCAAAGACAATTTGACAGAAATGTAAATGTACTTTAGATCAGACTTTTGGCTTCAGGTATGCCTGAAGATAAAGTGAGCGAGAATTTTGAGTCCACAATCAGTATCAATTATCTGTCTGCATTTTTTATGTGCTTCTTTCCATTAATAGCTTCCTTTTTCTTCAATAAAATCCACCAAGAGCCGTGGCTGCGTGGGTGATTTTCCACTATTAATACTGCCTCTTGAAACGATAAAATCTAAAGTCTTCGCACAATTTCATTTCAAATATGCAACACTTCCCAGAATTTTTGATCCCAACAGTTCTACTAGGAATAAGTGGCATGTGTGCCCTTTAATAGTTACATTTTAATCCCAGCCTTGCAGCTTGTGGACCTGAGGGGATGGAGCTGCAACAACCTCACATATTTAACTAATTTGGTCCTTCCTTCAAAACTTTTAAGGCTTTGGTTCTAGATTCACACTTGGATCTCTTACCTTGATGAGTTTGAGTTGTCTAGAACAGGCCAGTGAACAAAATATTTGCTTCAGGTGCAGATACCATGGATTAATACACTTTTATTTCCATGTAAGAAAAACAAGCTTAGCATCTGAGCCAGTCAATGATAGAACATATTTCTTTTACTGGTTGTAGCAAGGATGTTGTGGTATGAACAACATTTTTAAGACCTAAAGTCGCCAACTTCCAATATTTGACAGTAAAAACTTTCATTAGATTTTTATGTGAATTTTCTAGGTAATTCCTTCAGATGTTTCTGCCCTCCTCATCAGTATTGCCACAAATTATTCTCTATTTGCTGTGATATTATGGGTAATTTAGTGACTAAACTGATTTCATCTTTTTCCTTTAAGGTATTCTGTTTACTACAACATTTTACCATCTTTTACCATCTCCCCATTCCTCAGCAGTATCTTACCTCATTTAAATGAATAAGAATAGGAAATTAGCACATGGAGAACTGAAAGACAGCTGCCTATGGTATCTTCTATCCATATAGATCTGCATGGAGTACCTGCTGCCTCGTGGTGGTGATGATTGCTTCCAAGAATACAGTTGTAGCTGTGTGATCCCACCAATAGACTCAAAGATCCTATGACAAGAAGTGCTGACTGTGTGTCAAACCCAAGCAATATTTTAGGGATTTTTAGAGAAAATTAACCTTTTAAGAGTATGAGTCCCTCCCTAAAATGATATGAAGGATCTTTGTGTCACAGAATATATAGGACAGGAATCATCCCAATGTTGGTAAGAAATCTGTTCACTTCTGAAAATGTGTTGGGAGTTTCATCTCCATTCCTCTCAGAAAAGGAGAGTTCATCATTGTTGCATTTTTCTAGTCACTATACACCCAGCAGCGGTGTTCTTTCATTTACACAGGCTTGTGTGTACAGCTGTGTATGGATGATGTTTGGTTGATCTGTATGTCATAAGAATTGTTTGTGACAACAGTGCTTTTTCTTAAACAAATGCGTCCTTATTTCAGAAATATTCAGCAATTCTCTGGCTATATTTGGAGTTCAGCTGTTTGTGAAGTTATTTATGAACTGAATTGCTTCTATTTTATGTTTAGAAATGTTGCCTTCTGTTAATAGAGCAATAATTTTAAGAGCAAAGCCTTTAACATAGTGGCTTTATTGTCCCTTAATGCTTTTCTTTACGTTGTTATCAGCCTAAGGAACACATTAGTACAGCTACACGGCAAACCATACACAATTTTAAAATAGATATTGGGGACACCAAGATAAGTTCAAGTGAGCAAACCAGTGTGAGTTCACAAAATAGTAATGTCATTTTAATTATTGCCTAAAAGATTGTTCTAGTAACTAGTGTTCTATTTGTTGGTCTGAAAACAGATAGGAACCTTTACACCTGGTTTCAAACCTTGCCCTACACTGCTTATGAGCATGCCATCTGTCTAGCTACAACCTGCTCACACTGATAGCACAAGTGAAAGCAAAGGCCATCACAGTGGAATGGTCTTCTTAAGTGCCTTATCTGTTCCAGTGCTCTTCCACCAAAGGAGGCTGGTTCCTCCCCAAGAGCTGAATCCTTCTGAATTGCCTTCCACGCCTGCTATCTCCATGTGGTTGCAACTGACAGAAGGGCAATGGAGAATCAAAATGTTATTTTAGGGGATGCAGTGAACAAATACTGAACATTTTAGTTATGAATTAAAGACAATACATCTGTACAAAATTTTTTTACATATCTTCATGCTGCACCATAAAATGTGTGGAGTGTTGCCATAGACATTTTTCCTCCAATGAACAGGTAACTGAGTCATATGAGAAGTTTGAGGAGAACTTTTTTTGAAATGACAAGGTTTAAAACAAGTCTTTAAATATTTCACCAGTGCTTCAGAAATTTGCTGTATGTGAAAATGGAATAAATCTATGGAGTCCTGCTGTTTCCACAGTGTTCAATTATCAGTGGTTTTCTCCTGAACTTAGTATTCAGGGGAGACCTATGGAGCAAATGAAAATATGAGGAGGCATGTCGGCACTAATTCTCACTTACCTAATGCAAGAAATGAGAGTAGTGAAGACATGCTAGGTTGTAGCTTGGATGCCCTAGTGCAAACCCACCTTCATGAGCAATCCAAGCTGATACTAGACTACGACCTGAAACAGCTACAACATAGCATATTCTGTTTGCTACGTGGTCGGGAGAAGAAAAATCAGGCTGAAAAGTTGGGATACAGAGTCAGGACAATAATCTCTTAAACTACTGAAGTAAAATCTTGTTTGTCAGAATAAAATTTCTATCACTACGTATCACTCTTACTCAAGCTAGGAAGAATGATTCTACTTTATGTACACCTATCCACACTACAAATGTACATTTTTTGATAGTCTTGTCACATCTACCAGTTGCATGCTGGGATTAAAATTTAACTGTTAAGGGGTATCAATGTAGAACAATAAGTTGTTTCCTACTAAGCCACTAGGTTGCTTTTCATAATTTATTCTGAGTAGAAGTTGGTGGGGTCACAGCAGTTGCTGGATGAATTTAATATGCTTCTGGCTTCCTTGCTGTCCTAAAAAACATGTTCTTTGGTTAAATAATTTACAGTTCACTAGGCAGAAATGGAAAAGAAAGCACCAGAAAAGTCCATGTTCTGAAAAGTACTGTTCTCCTGTATACCTTAGTATGTTTATATTTTCTTTTCTAGCATGTAATGTTAGAAATGTCAGTTACCTTGAAACTGAAGTCTATTGTGAAAGATATTACAGTAAAGTTTTATTGTTTCCAGTTTTTTTCATAGTATAATATGAGGTTAAGAAAATTCCGTTTTTCAACATCAATTATATCTTATTCATATTTGAGTCACATATTGGAAGGGAGCTTTGATGTTATACTTCAAGGACAAAATCACAATAATTATTCCTTGGGGATGATGACAACCCAAAGGTAATGTCATAACTACATTGTACCGTTCTAGAAATAAGTCACATCTTCAACAGTGCTACTGAAGAAACAAAAGGTGAGACAGGAAAAAATATTCCTTCCCATTTTCAGTTTTCAGACATGTTTTAGGAACAGACAGCAGTGGGTATATTGAAAAATGCATACTTATGGATAATGTTTTATACCAAGGACAATGCTTTCTCCACTTGTACAAACAAATGAATGTCTTTCACTGAGCCATGGATAACTGGTCCTTCAGGTGCCTTTATTGTATCACTTCTGAACCCCAAATGTACACCTTGAAAATTTCAGAAGACTATTTCTTCCCCCAGCCACTGTTTGCTTTACTCTGGATTGGATGCAGAGGATGACCTACTGCTCACACAGCAAGCCTCCGGTCCCTTTAGGACTCATAGAAGGAATTTCAACCTCTATGGAGTCAGGTAGCAGGGCTCTGATTAGTACAGGGGCCTTTGGGAAGGACAAAACTTACAAATTTCAGCCGTACTGCTGTTAGATGTGGAGGCCTGGAGCCGTGGCTGCCATGCTTCTCTTGGGCTACCAGATCTTTCAGCTCCTGCCAGTGCCCATGCACTGCTCCTGCCACAGCTCCTCTGGGACTCACCAGAATTCCCCTGTGCTCCCGGTGCCACCGTGCTGTCAGTTCACCTGCTCGGGGTGGTCCAGAGATCTGGTCCCCTCCTTATCCTTACCGTGTGTGCAGTAGGTCATCCTCTGCATCCAATCCAGAGTAAAGCAAACAGTGGCTGGGGGAAGAAAGCCAAGTATACAGAAAAGAATAATTTAACTGAGTCTATACACGGCATTGTAGACATGGCTTTCCTTTATCTAAGCCAACTGCTCTACAGGAAGACCTCTTATAAGCTGAGAAACCTTTGCAACAAATCCCAGCACATCTGCCATGGGAGCACAGCTCTGTAGAGCTGCAGAGCAAACCTCTTACTATTCTACCTTCTGTCCTATTGGCTACAAAATAATGAAGGAGCAGGATCAGAGAGGGTTAACATGGAGACCTGAAGAGACTTGGTCTCCAGCTGTGAAAAATCTTGTTGACTGGCAGTCTCAATGAGAGCTCAAGTGCACAGATGACAGCAAACAGTGTGATAGCAGGAAGAGAGGCAGCTGGAAGATAAGGATGCAGGAGCAGGACTGACAGCTTCCTTAGGGGTTGTTCAGACCCCATTTCTACCTGAGCTTCTCACTGCAGCCGTCATGGGAACTGTCTCCTGGCCAAGAGACCAGGGCTTCCTCATTGGTGCAAATCACAAGAAAAATAGATATATAATTCTGATACTCAGGTACCTATGTGATAAGCACTGAGATAGAGTTCGCAATACCTACAGACCATATCTTCTCCTGCAGTTAGGAAAGGCATACAGACCATCTTTTTCTGCCTGATACTGTCAACAGAAGGGTCAGTGAGGAGGGGGCTGACTGAGTGTAGCTAATGTTCCTTTGAGATTTTTAAATAAAATTTACAGTGGACCCTCTGCTCAGACATCCCCCCCTCCCCCCAGAAAACCGAGTAGAACTCTCTAGATTCAGTCCTGGTGATGCTCACATCTGTAAGCAGTGAGGGTAGAAGCTCTTTTAGTCTCTAAATCATATTCTAAAGATGCAGCCATGATGCTTGTTTTTCCTTTTCCCTGCTGTGAAATTACATTAAAAGAAACTAAAAATATGCTTTCTATTACTGCTTTTTCATGCAATCAGATGCTGTACTTACTACAGGGATGTTATTTACCTGTCAAGATAAAGACAAGATAAAGTTTGTAGTCCTGGAGACATTCCCTCTACTTCTCTGAACTCTGTGTGACGGTGTTTAGGGGCTCCTGACTTCAGTGTGACAATGTTGCATAATTGGGATTGACAAACTGAAACTTAAAATTGTGATTATTTTTGTTTTAAAGTTTGTCATCTAATTGCTAAATAACAGAAAGAAGGTGCTGAAAATCTCACTGGTTATTTGTGTTTAGAACTAGAATAGAAAACATAATAAAAAGGAGTACTGGGAGAAGCCGTCCTGTCCTCTCATAGTTTCTTCAGATGTCAGCAGTCTAAAAAAAGCCTCTTTTCCCCCAGTTATATAATTAGAGGAATTCGTACATTTGCATTTAGGGAAGCAGTCACTTTCAAATGTGTTCTACAAAGCCATTTTATGAAAAGAGCCATTTCCAAATCATGCTGTTCTTCTAAGTGTGCTAAAGCATAAAGTGTAATTAGACTTCTTGCCTCAGAATTTAGTGGAAAATGCTTAAAAAGAATTCAGCCCTCCTTACAGCATGAGTCACCGGCTGGCTGGGGGCCTAAAGAGCCACAGCACAGTCCTCTATTGCTTTGTTGAAAGGGATGCTTGTCTATGAACTTGCCATTACAAAAAAAAGAGACATATGTTTTGCTGGTGGCATTCCCATATGTTTGCAGAGAGATGCTGAGAATCTGTTCCCGTCTCTATAGGACTCCTGTTCCCACTACAAGAAGGACCAGCAGAGGAAGAGCCTCCTTCTTTTTGTGCTCTTTGCTGTCAGAGGAAGCACTGGGAAACTCAAACAGGGACTTTCTCTTTTGTCAGTGGGGAGGAGGATCAGCAGGCTAAGTCTTTCCAGCCCAGCGCAGCGCTGAAGTGAGATACATGTGGATCTGCTCTCTGGGTCATTGGGCACCTGTTGTTTGCTTGATATGTGAAAGAGCAAAGGCATGGACCATAGTCAGTGAAGGCCACGTCTGTAGGTAATTTTGTAGCCTTTGAATGTATGTGAACTTGTGATTTCTCATTTCCAAAAGATTATCATTTCAATATAATTGGGCAGCCTCAAGAGCCAAAAAAGCTGCCTCGTTACATATGTAGATACTATAGCAACTCCTTCATCTGCAGAAGTACTAAAGCTTTTCAAAGAAACACTTGAGAAGGGATTTTTCCTTTGGCTTTTCAAAAAATATTATTATTATTATTATTATTATTATTATTATTATTATTTTCAGACAGAGGGAAATTTTGTTTTGGCATAGCTGTCTTGGAAATGGCTGTATTACATGACCTAAAAATTAAAAAGATAACAGTCAATTGCAGCAAGCACATAGGTGAGAGAATTCAAGCCCAAACAACTTAAGATTCACAAAACTTTAATTAATGTAAAACAAGTTTTATAAAAAAAAAAGGTTAGTCAATCTTAACTATAGGCTAAATATCGAATTTGTTACTTATTTATGAGCATGAAAAATTTAAGTCAGCCTGCCCTCACTTCCAATAAAATGTTAGTGGAAGCATTCAATGTGCAATGTGGGAGTCATGACTTCTACAGGAACTCTAATTTTTAATTGTGCTGTTCAGTGTGGCCTCTAGAGACCCCCTCGTACACATTTTAAATTGGATTCAAAGTGGTCTTTGACAGCAAGTCTAAAGTCATTTGGAGCACTGCTAGCTTATGTATCAGAGAATGAGCTGTTTAATACCAGCCTCCTCTCATCCACATCCTTGATTCATGGTAACACGACAATTTAAAATACGGAAAAAGGCAAGAAAATATTCCATATGTTTCAGTCAGGATTACCCAGGCAAAGACTCCAGATTTCTTTGAAGAATTTTCTAACCTCAGTGCAACTTTCTGTACAGCTTTCAATTGATTGCAGTACTGCAATGTATCACCCAAGCAGTGTCCTAGAGGAAAGCCACAAAAGCATCATCCGAAAGAAAAACAATATGGTGAGCTAAAGAGGAGTTACAAAGTTTATTGTAACGGTCCCTTAAAATTTTGGAGGTTTAGGTGAGGTGTGCACGTGCCTTTCCAAGATTTGGGCCTGGTTTATTTACGAGAGGAATAACGTGGGCCCAGAGAATGCATAAAGATGGCTTACATTTGTATTTGTTTTAACTAAAACAAGAAGGCTATTTTGGAATGACATTTTGGTTTTCTCAAAAAAGAGAAGTTATTCAACATTTTCATGAAGCAGAACACTCACTAACCAACTGTATTGTATATTTTGTGTCAAAGACATACAATCCTCATGTTGCTCTTTAGCTCTGACAAAACGCTTCTTGCAACATTAAAGATGGGTTCTGCTGAATGCTTATTTACTTAAAATAATCTGTGAGCTTTTTCTGTAGCTGACTGAGCATGGTTTTAATAGTCTTTTACTAGACAGTATAAATGGAAGCTGCAGGATATATAGAAGGCAAGCATGCTGTGGAAAGATAATGGAGTCTATACAGGTATTCAGTATTTCTATCCTACTCAGCTGTTAGTTTTATTATCTTTACTATGAGAGTCTGTATTTTTTGTGTTATTTCTCATCCAAAATATTACCCATTTTTTAAAGTGTTCTGCCATTCAGTGAGTAATTTGGATTGACTCTAAAGCATAAGACAAGTTACCAGCTGCTTCTGGCAACCGATTGTATTCTTATTCATTACAGTCTTAATGCATGCAGTATACACAAATCACAGTATTACTTTTGCTTTTGAATCAGTCTAATAAGCTTAATGCCATTGAGGTTTTTACCTCTTGTCAGATCTAATTTTACAGTTTATTGTGCTAGAAGGATTAGAGTTTCTGAAGCAGAGTTATTGGTGAAATCCTGATTTTATTGCAGTCAGCTGGAGTTTTCCCTGAAACTTAGCTGATAGCCAGCTTTCTATGAGGAGTTTCTCATTTTTAGGGGATGGGTCTAAGAGGAAAGGGCTCGGACATTTAAAATCCTGTGTTGATCCTTTCCAGAAATCAGGGGTCTGGTTGAACTTGTGTGAGCACTAAGAAAAGGAGAAGCATGAGGAGTGAGGAGATAGAAGCCTCTCCCTATTAAAAAACTCTCTTCAGCCATCCCTTCCAAAGAAACTTCTGAACCACTTGTGCCAAAACATTTGACACTAACCATTGCAAAACTCCACCAAGAAGGCCACTTTACATTCTTCTTTCATGTTAGCCTACAAGCCAAGACTGAATATTGTCCTGACCTTACAGCACAAGGCATCTCTAGAGGGAATGCTGTGTAAGGTGAAGGCGCTCAGACACACTGCCATCCCTCAGCTACCACTTCTAGAACTCAAGCAGCCTCTTATCCTGTTTTTGGACTGGAGATGAGGCAGAGCTGCCTCTGGAAAATGGTCGAAGGCAGGACTGCAAAGGCCTTTTCTCTGATCTATGTTTGTCATGGTTACAATAAACAACTACCTCAGTTATACTCTGCTCCTCTGACCTCAAGTGGCTGCAAGGAAGAAAGGTGTGACATTTATTTGCAACCCTGTCAGCAACCTTAGATACAGTATTTAGCATAAGATATAGTAGCTAGCTGCATATGATAACACTTAGACATAAGGGTGATCAGAGGTCTGCAACATATGACTTGGGGAAGCACATGATGTTGAGGGGCTGTGATAAAGATAAGACTGATGAATGATCAAATTGCTCCCAACACCTTAGTGAGCAGCTACAAAGATGATGGAGGACTTATTGTTAGTGCCAGATACTAAAACAAGGAAATACCCTACAGGAACCATGCGAGGACTTTGCAGTCTTCTCTGCCCAGCAGCTGGGACCCTGCTCTAGCACCACCAGCATGCCAGGCTGATTCCATGTACGGTCAGAATTGATGGCTTGGCTGGTTTATACCATGATATTTTACAATGGACAAGGTTATTTCTCAAAGAGAGATCAGTTCCACTGCTCTCTTCTATAGCCAGGTACCTGGAAGAGTTTGAGACCTTTTCTCCAAAAAGCTACTCCAAACAGAAAGAATGGTGGCAGCCTCGATGCTGGGTCTTTCCTGAGCAGTGGCTTTTTCATGGCATGTGGCAGAGACGACAGGGAACAGAGGTATGGCAGCATCTGTTCAGTGCGGTGACCCCTTCTGAGCAGGCCTCCTGACCAGGGGTGACTTAGAACCAGCCTGTGAGGTGCTTGGCTTAGGGGTAGGATGGCCTTGTATGTGTCAGCTGGCATTACTGCTTCTGCATCCCATGTTTATGGGATCCCTTCTGCTCATCATCGTTGAGGTGAAGCATGGTTCCAACCTGCCTATGGCTGTGTAGCCTCCCTGATGCAGCTCTTGCATGATCCAAATCTTCCTCCTCTCTGTGATTCAGAGGTTTCCCTCTTTTCAGGCACTCTCTGCAGGGGTGATGATCCTCCTGTATGAGCAGTATCTGCAATCTGCCTGTGCTAGAGTCTTTGCAAAAAAGAGTTACCTGTGAGATGGAAATATCCTGGGGGCATGAGACAATGCCAATGTCACATTGTCTTTGGGGTACGTACTGGAGAACAGGGATGCTTTAGCACTAAATGGTGGCAAGTGAAAGTCAAGGTCACAGCCCAATGGCTGGAGACACCCCAGAAGGCATTGTCAGGGCCAGGTAGACTCAGAATTCCAAGAGAGCACTCTCACAAGGCTTGCAAGTGTGCTTCAAGGCCAAAAATGATGTTGCTGCTTGGGGAATTTAGCGTTATATACGTTGCCTGGTATAACTAAAGCATGAGTTAGTAAAAATGTAGTGCAATTATTTGCCTTCCTTTTTAAGCACTTAAGCTCATTGTTTATATACACTATTAACATGCTCAAAATCACTGTGTACCTGTTGTCTGATTCTTTGTAGACCTGTACCTGACCAAGTAATCCACATTTCTGCTGGAGGGCCTGAGCACAAATGCCTTAGGGCTGAAACTGTGCCACAATTAATAAGCTGCTTGGTGGCCTTGACATGCCTGAGGGAGAATTCCCAAAGGCTATTTTTTCTATATAATCTGCCAATGGAGGCTATTGCAATGCTGTGATGAGAGATGATGCCACACAAAATAAAGCTGGCACATTACAATATTGTATTACTGGATGTCAAGAACTGGTGCGTGAACGGAGAGTAAGATCCTTTCTGTATCTGACTTGGGGCAAGTGGAGCAAACCCAAAGGAAAAAAAGGGTAAAATAAGGCCACAACAGCCAGTGACTTAGTAATTAACCACATTGTTCAAATATTTGAATAAAATTCATGCTCTGAACATCTTGCATGTTTTAGTTCTGACAATTCAACAGCTATAATGTTCCATTTTCATGCTGCTTTATGTGCTTCAGTCTTTAGAAGTCAAAACGGTTTGCTATGCATGTTTTATTATGAACATTTCCTGTGTTGGTACATGTTTTCTTTTTCACAGTTCATTATATATTTCTGTTTCCATTTTCCATTATGCATCTCGGCTATTGTATCTCCTTTGGCATTTCACATGCCATGATGCATTAGCATTTCAATTCTTGTTTTTGCTTGTCACTATGAATGATCGTCATCACAAATAATTTTATTTCTGATTTCACATCTCATTAGTCATTTTCCAGACCCTCACTGTGGATTTCAGTGTTCATGTTACACCATACACTGGGGGGTTTGTTTCCTGTCAAACACTGATTTTTCACAACCTGTTACAGATTTTTCTTTCTGCATTTCAACATGCATTTAATCTTTCATAATTCATTCTGCATTTTCCCTACTGCATCACATGATTCACTACCTAACTTTGCATCATTTTCCTCTTTAATCTTAAAGGTGCATTTTGGGTTTTGCTTATCGTTACTCTTTCAGATTTTGTATTTCATGGCTGATTACAATTTTTCAACTTACTATGCATTTCTGATGTCAAATCCTATTATGAGTTCTCCTTTTCATATCTCATTACCCACTTTTTTGATTCTGCATCTCAACATGAATGCTTTTTTACATCTCATTTTCACTCAGTTTCTAGTTTCAGATTTTGCTGTGCGTGTTCATTTTTATTTTACTGCTTGGTTTTGCTTCAGTGTCTCATTATGTACTTTTAGATCTAATTAGGAATTTCATGTATCATTGCTTATTAGTCAATTTCCTTTTTGTTGCCCATTACAGACTATGCATAGCAGCCTGAGCATGAGCTTTCAGATTTCCCCATGCGTTTTCCTTTTCTCGTGTTCTTCACTTATCTTCTTACATCTTATGATAAATTTAATAAACTCCTACTAGCATCTTACTATAATTTTTCAAATCTTTCTTTTTACACCTGAGTAAATTGTCTTTCTTTTGCACCTCGATAAATATATTCTTTCAGTATCTCACTAATCATTTAAATGGTATCATATTGCAAATTTCATTTTTGTATCTCATACTAGGTTTTCATTTACAGAATGCATAATGAACTTCTGGTTTTGTATTTTTTGAAACTTGGGGATGGTAGTGCCTCTTAGCATGCATTTTCATACCTACAAATCCTCACACATTTCCTTTTCAGATTGTGCATCTTTTTCCGTGGGGTTTTTTTGTTTTGTTTTGTTTTGTTTTGTTTTGTTTTTTTTTAGTAATTTCTACACTTTCCCTAATACATGCAATTATGCAGCTTGATATATTTCTAATGACATGTTTCGGATTTTGTAGCTCATGACACATTTCCGGTTTTGAATACTTCATGCTTTTCCTCTTTATCTATTTATGCATTTTTATTTACGCATTTTCATTTACGCATTTTCTTAAGGATTTCCCCTTTCAGAATGAATTTTCCTTTTTACTTTTTTTTTCCTCCTCAAACTTAAATTTTTCTTAGAAGCTTTCCTGAGTGAATGACCTGGTTTGATTTTTTTTAACTTACACACTACCTCCTTTGGTGTATAACATTACCCATTATAGGTTTTTGCATCTCTTCTTTCAATGTTTATATCTGTTCTGCATTTCATTATTCAGCTCTTCCCCATCTTTTTCCCCATTTCTCTTTAAAATGCAATTACACGTTTCCATTTTACAAGTCCTTATGCATTTCTTTTGTTGCGTTTTTCCACTTACGAGAAGTTTTTGTATTTTTGAGCAGCTTCATATGCACCAGATGTGATCTTTGTTCATCTCATCACCCGTTTCTCTATCATATCATTATATTTTTTTCAAGTTTTCCTTTTGTTATATATGTTTTTAATGCAGGTTGTTTTTTTACAATTGATTAGGTCTTAAATTCCACGTCACTATGTTTTTCTTTTTACCTATCATTGAAGCATTTCACTTTTTTAAATCAGTATGCATTTTCATCTCTAACACATGCTCTTTTCCCTGCAGCTCAGCATCTATTTTAACTTTCCTATCACATGCACTCACATCCCCTTGCATGTATTCTTGGGTCCCTTATTTCCCACTTGCCACTATGTTGCACTATTTCATTTTTACTTTCAAAGCACATGTGCTTTATTTTGTATCACACTACAGCTTTTCATTTTTACCTCTTATTAAATCTTTTACTTCTGTCTCCTTACTTTGAATATTCTTTCCCCCAGGCTGTTATGTTTCCTTTTTTATAGAATATTCTGTATCTTTTTATTTGCATTTCCTCCTGTTTACCTATTTTTCTTTATTACACATCAGTCTATGATGCTGTCTGCATTTCTTTCACTTTTTGCTCTTCTTACATACTTGCATTTCATTATGATTTTTCATTTCATCATGCCTACTTCTACTCACTTATGACCTTTAAAGGTTTTACGTTTCACTTCTACACACATTCATTTTTATATATCACCTCTCATTCTGTACCTCCTCAGAAAATATTTTTTTCTCTTTTGTATCTCACTGCTTTTTTTTTGCTTCTCATTGAATGTGTTCCTTTCTGCAGCACAGTAGGTTTTGTTGGTATATCTCATACACATCTCCCTTTTCACATAGTGCTGAACTTGCCTGCCTCTCATCATGTGTCCCTTTCCACAGTATGCAAGTATGCAAGTTTTTTCACACACCACTACAGATCTGGCTTTCACAGCTCAGAATTCATTTTCATTTCCCTCTCTATCACAATAATTTTGAGTGGCTGATCACTCAGAGGTATTTATTTTGCCTTTGTGTATACCATCTTAATGCTAAACCAAAGTGTGCTTCCTCACATGGTTACTTGCTCCTTTTTTTTTCTAGTTGGTCCTTGTGTATGCAAAAAAAATTAAATTGGTACTTCTTTCTTTTCTCCCTACTGGATGACCAAGTGCTTTTGGTTCACAGAAAAGAACAAGAAGGAATACAACTGAAAATACATATGTCAGGACAGAAAATGCATTGCAGACACTATGGGAATATAGAAAGTTGAAGATGAGTGTAAGCTTAAAAGCATAATTAGGAACCTTTTGTCAGGTTTCTTCATTAAAATCATACATATTTTGAAATGCTGATTGCATTAGCAAGCACTCTACATTTTTGTAATCAGATTTACTTTATGAAAATCAGATTAGGCAGGTTCTCTGCTCTTCCCAGTTTACCCTGGGGGAGGGGAAAAAGTATAAGAGAAATTCGGTTCTCTGGCTTGTTCCATGGCTCCAGTAATACAGAACAGGAAAACAGTGATGGAGGTTATGCAGCTGCTACCCTTGATTATCTGAGCACCATCTGAAGAACCATAAAAATGCTGTTTGGAAGAGCCCTCTGGAGGGTTCCAGCTCAGCATCCCACCAGAGCTCTGAGGGCACTGCCTAGCCTCCTGGCCCTGACTAGACCCACCTGGGGCCTCCCCCTACCCTGCCCATGGTCCTGGATCCCCTTTTCAAGTTGAGCCTGGGGCCTTCAACCCCTGCCTGAGCTGTGCTGTAGGAGTGCTGGTCTCCAGCCATGTCCCTGCCCATCTGGGCCCTGACCTACAGACTGTCTTCCTAGCTTGGCCTTGGATCTGCCTCACCACCACAGACCTTCCTGGACTCTTGGCTGAGCCTGGTTGTCCCCTCCAGCCTGCCCTGCTTGCCCTGCTGGGACACTGTGGGACCGGGAGCTGGTGGGCTGGTGAGCCTCTGCCCTGACAGCTGCAGGGCAGCTCTTGGCTCGTTGCTCCTTGACCTCCTCCTCTCAAGTGGGACAACATTGTATTGTGTCAACCTGGGTTTTGCCAACAGCACGTACTCCACCTCTCCCTAGGCAACCTGTTCTGGTGCTGCATTGCCCTCCTGGTGAAGCCCCCAGGCTGCTGAATGCAGCTACTGCTATTTGTTATGTTGCCTGGCACTACAGTGAAATGGTTTTTTCCCCTTGACTTTGTAATTCCTTCTTCAAGCAATGTAGGCAGTGATCATGTAGTCCCCCCAGTCCTCCCCAGTCAGAGAGTGGAGCAGAACAAGGCCATTGGTGCTGCCTGTGTTTGCATGTGGGCTGAGTTGTGCCTCTGTGTGTTGACCTGTGTGGCTGGATGTGTGTATGTGTCTGTGTATGTATATATGTGTTGTTCACACGTGCACGTGTGTATGTGCCTGTGGCCAGTACACACTGAGCCTTGCTACTGATTAGTCTTGGAGGCATGGAGCTGCAGCAGCATTTCTCTCCTGGGCTACTGGATTTGGCAAATCCTAACAGTCATAACCACACCCCTAGGTCAGTGTCCTCTGGAGATCTGCTGAAAGTGGACATCCAGGCCACTGATGAAAAAACAGAACCACAGGGGCACAAGTATGAATATCCAATTCACTCATTGCCATCTTCCAACTGGATGTTGATCATGACCTTATAAGCGTGTTAGTCCAGACAATTTTAAGCCCATCTAATAGTTGTCTTGTCCATTATACTCATTCTCAGTTTTCAAATGAGGACGCTGTGGGAGGAGATATCTAAAGTCAAGGTATATCATGTCCACCTTTCTCCTAAGGTGTCCTTTTCCACTCCCTTTTTCTTCTATCTCCATGAGGCATCTAAGGAAAGAAAGAAAAGCTCTCTGATCCCTAGGTATTTCCTATGCTGGGAATTCCAGACATGTTACTATTAAATGTTCATCAAAGTAATTATTATTTCCATGTCTGATATGAGCTACTACAAGCTGTAACTGGTGAGAGACATATATGGTCTGTCTCCCTGTATCTACTACATGGGACCAGAAAGTTGGAAAGGAGTTGCAGCTCTGCTTTGGCACCAAGGGACTTGGCAGTGTTGTAGGAGAAACAGGCTAATGGGGAATTTGTTCTCTTGAATCCAAACCAGCTTGATCCCACCCCAGTGAAATTGTTTCCATCAGTTTGATCAAGGACTGTGGCTTTTTACAATTTTCTGTGTTATCAACATTACCAATGCTATTAGTTGTCTAAATATTGTGTTAAAGTGCACTTAACTGTAAAATTATTTTTACAGGAGAGGAAACAAAAGATGTCATTCACAAATAAACTTGCCTGTTGAAGATAAATGGTATTTGAAGCTGAAAAGTGAAACAACTAGGAAACAACTGAACTGTTACTCTAATCTCTGAGTGCCAGGAAAATGAAGATCTTGTATCGTTTTCAGTTGTGAGAGAAGTATCTCAGCATGTTGTCCCAAAGCTACTGATTTTCTAGCTTTATTTCATTGGTGTGTAGAGTAAATAAGTCCACTGAAGGAGCAAACAAGTATAAAACAACATACATGAAGACTTTTAGCTCACGATAAAAGTGGGTCCAGTACCCACCCATCATTATCCTTTTGCATCATTCTTGAAATTCTGCTTAGAAAGGATGCTAGATCTTTGAATATCCTTTTGTATCTGTCTTGAGTTTCTGCATTTCTGAATGTTTAAGAGCAACGTGTTACTTGCTTACATGTCACTGTTAAAATTAAAACTTAAAATTCCCAAACATCATAGCAATTTAAAGGGATATGAATAAATGAGATTATGAGGGAAATTTTTGTGCACAAAACCTTCCTATATCAATATTATCTTCCCTAATGACAGTTCATTTATTTTCAGACTGTGCTAGGAAATTTGTATTTGCCTGGACAGCAGTTTCCTGTCAATTTGGAAGGCACTTGCTTTGCTGCTGTACATAATTTAGTTCCTGACTAGCATTTGTAGCACTGATGTGTAACCTGAATATGGCTGTGGCTGCTTATTGCATTCACATTTGTTCTGAGTGAAGGTAGGCAAGAATAAGTGCAGTAACTTTGTTCAGCCTCTGACCTCTTTTGAAAGGACATGCAAGGGCAGCATCCTTTGTCATATGTTCCTTTTGCAGTTCCTTGTAAGCCATTAAAGAAATGAACTGCATAAAAAATAAATGGAACTTGCAGTTCCATAGTGCCTTGCAATATATCAAATAAGAGTATTATTTTCCATTTTCATTCATTGTCTGTGAGAAACAGGATGCCTGCACTTGTTATCTGACAGATTTTCATGAGTATGAAAGATAATCAAGGGATTCTTCTGCTGAAGATTCATATTTCGGATACCTGGCAGACTGGGTTCTGGTGTTGAGTGTTGGCCTAATGGCCAAAGGTTTAAGCCAGCTGATGACTCTTACACATGTACGCAAGACAGCTAGAAGTATTCAGAACTTCAAGGTCAGACTGAGCTGGCATAGCTGGGGAGCAGTGCCTGAAATCATGCACTGCATAGGGCTATTGCCCAGTGTAAACGTATTTGGGAAATATTAGGGCAGTATTCAAGCCTGGAGATCTGTCAATCCAGCTACATACCCTGTGGGTGTAAAAAACCAGCAGGAAACAAGGAAAACTAAAACAAAGTATTGCATTTTGTTATAAACACAGTGGTCTAAAGATATCATCAGCATAAGGTTGTAATATCTTATTAGACTAAGTGGTATAATGAGGAGAAAAATAGACAATTTTTGAGCAGGCAATTCCTTCTCCAGGAGCAGCAGACATCAGACATAATTAGGGATTCAGATTATGTCCTCTGAGGTGAAGTACTTATCTGACTAACTTTGAAAAGAAAGGTGTCTGGAGTCTTAGAGTAGGTAGCATATTAGTGCAAGGGGGAAAAGAAAGCGGGAGAGAGAGGTTTTGTATTCTATGGAGCACAAAAAGATTGGAGGGGGAAGAAGGAGACTCCAATGTGCCATAAAATGTGTCTCTATTAAATCCACGGGTTTTGATGTCCTAGTGTTATGCATTTAATTCCCAGGTGCATCTGCGCACAGCCTCCCTTGAGGATCAGGGCTGCTTGTTCTGTGCAAAGCATTTCCTTGCTGGCTGGGTGTTTCATCCTTTACACATTACCTCAGGATTTAAGTCTGGCTCATAGTGGCTGCTTACTTTCACCTCCACAGCTCCTGAGAGCTTTTGGTCTGCTGGGTGAAGTGTGCAGAGGTCAGGTCTGAGAGTGGTGTAAGGTCATAAACTTTCTGGAGCACAGTTTGAGTGCAAAACTTGCTTTTTATGTTCTCTATGCTGACAAAGATTTTGCAGACTAAAATACCATGTAGAACAAAATGAATTGAATCCATGCACCAAGAAAAAGAGATGGGTGTTTTTTATGTAAATGCAATCAAAAAATCCAAAGTACTAGTTAACAAATCTAGTAGAGTATAACAGCTGTAGAGAGCTGTCTCCTGTCTCCTGTCAAATTAGAACTAGAAATTAATCTGTTTAATGGGTGGGCTTTCTTAAGGTGTGCAGGCAGATGACTGGGTCACAGCCTGAGATTTAGCTAAGTGGACAGACTGTGAGAAACTACAGGACATGACATGAGAAATTCTTGAACATAATAAATAACACAGTATGAAGCTGACAAAAGTTACAGGTAGTTCCCTGAAGAATGGCCAGATTTCACAAATGGTTATGAGGCCCTTAAGTGAAAGACGGCCAAACTTCACTGACAATTGGAGAGGGCTATTTAGGCTCTTTAGGGGAGCACAATCCTGCAAGACCCCCAATGTCTGGGTAACCATAACAATAAAATCATGTAAGGTTTAAGTGATCTAAATAACAACATCAGAAATACCATATTTGGGTACATATGTGCCAAGACAGGGAACAACAAGAAAAACAAATTAGAGAGGTGGTGTTTTTTTGGGAAGGGGATAAAGGTGAAGAAACAAAAGGCACGATGAATGGGGAGAGAAAAAGTATGGGGAAACAAAGGGAAGGTGGGGATGAAAAGATGTGTCTTAAGAAAGCTTACAAAGTGTAATCAGCTTTCCTATCTAGAAAGGGGAAAAACCCAGTTAATCATTTCATGTGAGATTCCTGTAGGAACAGACTATGCCCCAAGAGTGAATCTAAATTCTGCCCACAGCAGTACTTAAGCCCTAGACCTGCCCCCGGAGGAGGAACTTCTGGTTATTCTCAGTTACTTTTCTTCCTCTCAAGTCACATGTGGTAGTTCATCACTTCCATACCAAAAATGAGAGAGACACCCCCGCACATATACTTCTCCCAGTGATATAACTATCACATCTTCAATTCTGTTTTCAGTAGGTTTGGAAAAATACCACAATTTGCAGTCTAGTTCAGACAGGATTAAAGAGTCTTTCTTTACTTTATCCTATTGAATCTGTTCTGTATGGCACAAAATAAATCTCATTATGCTAAGGAGAGAGCAAACAAAATGGGCTTGAGCAGGGGAGTAAGGGCTCTTAGCTAGGATATAAAATAGCAGGGTTTGGGGTGTCCTTTTGGAAGAGATACCCTTTTTATTGTGTCACTCCACAGGCATTTGTGCTGACACAGTCGAGGCAGTGAGGCAGGGATGCAAATGAGAGGCCTGGGTTGGAGTGAAAGTTCAGGGAAAACAGACTGGTATAGAGCTTAAGTGGCAGGTTAGTGGATATTTTTAGGAACATCCTGTGGATTCTAAATGTTGGATTTGAGTAGCTACATATTCTTTTATCTCCATTTTAAAAAAAGTTTTTTTAGAGTTCTTTCCTGCATCCAGTCAGTCAGTTGCTCTTGTCTTTACAGGTAATATTCTTCGAGGTACAGAACAAAACCAGAATAATTTAACTAGAAGGACCTTGGGATACCATCTAGGCTGACCTCCTGCTCCAAGCAGGGCTGACTTCAAAGCTAGATATGGGATACTCCATAAAGTACCTTCTGCAATTTTCTAAGACATTAAGAGCAGCTCAGTTTAATTTCTTACTTCTAGGCACTCTGAGCTATTTGAATGCAAAGTGGTATTTTAGTATTAAATTCTGTATCCATATGTAATAAAAAAAATTAAAAATTGCTGTCTTGCTTGCTCTTTATCAGTTTGTGACAGCTGTTTGGCTGTGGTTTTCTGTGCATCCAGAGGCCCGCCTTTCAACTGCTGTTGTGCTGAAGGGCTTCCTAGTCAATCCAAACATGCATTGGGAGATGACCATTCAGGCTCGAGTGACATGTAGCCACCCTAGATTGCCATTGCTTACAAAGCTGAGCTGTCTCACTGAGGAAGATGGTTAGGAGGCTGGAGCATGTAATGTATGTGGAGAGGCTGAGGGATCTGGGTATATAAGTAAGTCTGAGGAAAAGAAGGTTTGAGGCGCAGGGGGAAACCTCTCTCCAGTCTTCTTTTTCCTAAGGGAATGGCAGAGAAGATGGAGCCAGACTCCTCTTGGGAAATACCCATCCTTGGAGATTTCTGAAATGTGGTGAAACAAGGCCTGATACAACACAGAAGGTAGTCCTGTTTGGAGGAGGAGACCTGACTAGAAGAGCTTTCGGGGTCTGTTCCAAACGAAAGTATTCTCTAATTCTTTGGATAGTATCCTGTCAACTGAAGATATCTGGTAACTTCTTTTCTAAGCTTTTTAGAAAATCATCACATAGTATCTCACAGACCTACTTAAGAATTTTCTGTTGTATTGGCCAAAGAAGGTTGGCAGAAACTGTTGATAAATATTATATAAGTGCCAGATAAATATTACTTACTGCTATTTTTACTTTGAACAAAAGGATACATCATCCTAAACAGAAATCACTGTCAACATAGAGTTCTCTTTAAAGAATCCTATGGACTATTCTGCCTGTGACTATTGCCTTCACAGACTGCATAGATAGAAACTACCTTGTTTTCTTTAGCAAAATTTATAATATTTTTGCTATTGTTATTTTTTTCTAAAACCAAAAGATTAGAATAACAGAATAACTAGATTATTTTCTTCCTCAGTTTGAAGAATCTATTCTTTGTAAGGAAGGACTGCGTAAAGAAAAGACAAAAATATTTCAGCTCTGGGCTATGGAAGTTGTCTTTTGCCTTCTGTTGTTATCACAGACGAGTTTCTTCAAGGAGTAATAAATTCTTAATGGTCCACTGTTCAAGTTATCTGATAAGAGCAAGGTTACCTGTCAAAGAGTGAAAGAAATACACATTCTATGCTGGCCGAAGTCCGGACTGCCTGTTGACTAGATCTGCAGCTGTTGTGAATTGTGAAAAATTGCATAGAATAAGTGCTCATATAAATTTAGGAAGATGAGAATCCCATCCATTAATTTTAACTAATTAGATCATGTAAGAATTGAGGCATAAGAGACTGTGTGATTGAATAATATCAAAGTGTGGATTGGAGCCTTTTTTATGCCTGAAACACGGTCCGGTTTCATACAGCACATTTTCATATGGAGTTCAAAATCTCTTTCAAAGCCACAAAAGTAAATGATCCCCTTCCCTGACCTCTGGTTATCTTCAAAAGTCTAATCTGGATTTCTTGACTGCTGCAAGATTTGATGTGACTGATGCATCTCTCAAGGAAGAATATTTGCCCTCCAGCTCACTAAAGAGTACTGTGATTCAAAGAGGACTTGATTGCAAGTCATTTTTGAGACCTAATGTTGTTTTAATACATAGCTCTTTCCCAAGTCCCTAGAAGACTATGCTTTCCTCAGACTTGAAAATTAAAGTGAAAATCCATGACCACATGTGAAGCAAGACAAGGAGTCATCTGTGAATATAAGTCAAGTCATTTAATGCTACTTCCTGTCAGATCCAGTCCAGCAGTTTCAAGGCAGGTGACCAGACCAGTCTGAGGTCAAACCAGGTAGTCAGTCCACAGCTTAGGCACAGCAATCGGGTCCATGACCAGGCATAGGCATGCTATGATACAGAATCACAGAATCACATGGGATTGGAAGGGACCTCCGGAGATCATCTAGTCCAACCCCCCTGCCAAAGCAGGTCCACCTAGAGCAGGTTGCACAGGAACTTGTCCAGGCGGGTTTTGAATGTCTCCAGAGAAGGAGACTCCACCACCCCCCTCTACAGCTAGAGACAAGCAAACCTACAGCATAGATCAGACTAACAGGGACTAACAGCCGGGACAGAGCTTAAATGGGCCTGGACTCATAAGCAGAAGGGGTGGATGGAGTCCATGGGTAAAGTTGACCAAGGCTTCTTAGTGCCCTCAGGGCTCTGACACTTCTTGGAACTGTCAATAACTGTCACTAACATTACTTACACAGAAGATAATAAGATTTTGGACTCTGAAGTTGTCTATCTTGGAGTCCACTGTGAGCCTTAGAACGTCATTAGATGTCTCCCATGGTCATCTTACCTATTTCAGTGCACAGCCTAGCTGGAGATAACTTAAGCAAGTGTCTCTTCATTACCTGTTTTTTTTTTTTCCTCCTTTTTTTCAAAGAGACCTTGTTTACTACACACCATTCAGAGCTCACTCTAATGAAAAAAACAAAAATTTTCTTCACAAACTATTGTCTGGAACTCATCACAATATTATAAGCATGCATGATACATTGCTATTGTATCTTCACAGTACCCCTATGGGGAAGGAAACTGTTAGATTCAGAGAAATGGCACTATTCATTACAATTCAAGCTGCAAGTACTTGGTACAGTTAAAAATCAGAAAAACAAATTTAAATCAAGCAATACAGCCTCAGTTAAGGAATCCAAGAATAGAGGAACATAAATGAGTTATTACCTTCAGGTAACTTCATTTACTAATTTAACAAGCATCCTTATAGCAACACTGAAGAGGCAAGGCTGTATAATAAGTCTACTAATTAGCATTAAATTTCCTTGATCAGGAGACCAATGCGGTCTCACAGGGCTCCCTGCCTTAATCACATCGTACCTTCAAACTCTGGTAGTTCTACTCTCTCTGTTATTATACTGTCCTGTTTCACCCACAAGGCACATACATCTAGTGTGCTGAATTAGATATCTAAGAGAAAAAAAGATGACTTTTGCAGTGAATATTAATGTTAATGCTTCTGAACTTTTTGTACTTGATTCTACTTGTAACATTTCATTTGTATGACATTTGTATGTCTGTCTTCTCTTTTACAAGAGCATGGATCCCATCACAGAAGGGATGGTCAAATAGTCCATCATAAGTAGATCTCTTGCACATCTGTTTGTCACTAAAGATAATGGAAAGACTAACATCAACAGCTGGTATTTTCTTCTATTTAAATCAGCCCTCATTACACAGATGTTTGTTGACAGCAGAGGAATGATAAAACTTGAGAATTGTAGGCACCATTAGACTTTCCAGAGTGGAAAGACATACTAATTGTCACAGGCTGTCATAACATCACAGTCTCTTTTCCAGTCTGTGCTCCTCTTTCGTGTATACCTTTTTCTGTCTTAGTTCTCCAAGGGAAGCAAGCAAGAAATACTGGGAGTTGCACAGGGAGTCTTCGAGGACTCAGTGATCTTGAGCAAGACCTGACAGCCATACTGGGTATTGTCCTTGATAGATCCATATGTTTGCATGAGCGACTGTTGCATAACCCCAGGTAAATAGCAATAAAGGGAAACATGCTGGAAGGCTCTGGATATGTGCTGCTCCTGGATACAGTTCCTAGACATGTTTAGCTAGGCATGCTCTGATGGGCATAAAGAGACCTTTCATAACAGGAGGTATAGCTCTGTTTGCTATACGAGATGTAAGGAGACACAACACTGAGAGGGACTGAAGCTTGCCGTGGATGGAATCTGCGCAGCGTGCTGTAGCTATGTGTCTGAGTCCTGTCCAATGCTGCAGGACAGCAGGGTTCCCAGCACCTGAAGAGATGTAGGATTTACTCACTATCTATATTTCTCTTCCTATTTCTATTGTGCTGCTGTTGTTGTTATTAATATTATTATTAAAGCAATTTTGTTACACCATTTGCTGCTGTGCCTTTCCTACCGAGATCCCCTCCCAGTGCAAAACAACTGTGCAACTGGATGAAGAGGAGGAGAGTTAGCAGTTCCTTTATGAAATATATAAATAGTTCATATTGTTTACATTAGGAACTATGATGCGATGTGAAATTTAAGGCTTTGAGGGGTAGAGTTCCTCCTGTGATATCTAGTGTTAAACTGTTCAGTGAAGGAATGGTGAGAAACATATGTGCTGACATACCACTCCCTCATGACACTTCCCATCTTTTTTTGCATACTGAAGGGGAATAGCTCCAAGACTTTGTGGGGAGGTTGTATCATACATAACTTTGTGGAGAAACCATTTCAGCATTTGCATCTAAGCTGAGCATAGTGTATAGCTCCTTTATAAAAAAAATAATAAAATCAACATAACAGTGAAACATTTTTGCTGCACTGCGCACCTGTCTGTTTTACTCTTCTTATTACTTACAAAGCACATTCAGGTTCACAGAATCACAGAATCACAGAATATTTTTGGTTGGATGGGACCTTTGAGATCATCAAGTCCAACCAACAAAAAAAAACCCCAAAAAACCAAAAAAACCCCAACACCAAAACCAAAACCAAACCAAAACAAACACCCACAACCACACCCCACCCCACCCACAAACAGACACAAACCAACAATCTCGGGCACTAGAGCATGCCCTGAAGTGCTGTGTCTCCACGTTTCTTAAATACCTCCAGGGATGGCGACTCCACCACCTCCCTGGGCAGGCTGTTCCAGTGCCTGACCACTCTCTCAGTAAAGTAATTCTTCCTAATATCTAATCTAAACCTCCCCTGCCGCAACTTCAGACCATTTCCTCTGGTCCTGCCATCATTCCCTTGGGAGAAGAGGCCAACACCCACCTCTCTACAACCTCCTTTCAGGTAGCTGTAGAGGGCAATGAGGTCTCCCCTCAGCCTCCTCCAAACTAAACATGCCCAGTTCCCTCAGCCTCTCCTCATAAGACTTGTTCTCTAGACCCCTCACCAGCTTGGTGGCTCTCCTCTGGACGCGTTCCAGCAGCTCAATGTCCTTCCTGTAGTGAGTGGTCCAGAACTGAACACAGTACTCGAGGTGAGGCCTCACCGGTGCCCAGTACAGAGGCACCATCACTTCCCTACTCCTGCTGGCCACGCTATTCCTGATACAGGCCAGGATGCCGTTGGCCTTCTTGGCCACCTGGGCACACTGCTGGCTCATGTTAAGCCGGCTGTCCACCAGCACCCCCAGGTCCTTTTCTGTTGGATAACCTGATTTTCTACGAGTAGAACATTTAAGTTCTACCATATTTTTAAGCTGAACTCCTGTGAATCCAAAGCAAGTAAGGCATTTCACTGCAATCCACCATTCTATTACCAGGGATATCATCAACAGAGTTCATTAAACACCTCTTTCAATTCTAGTTAAGTCTATCTTCACCTTTTCATCTGGAGAGAACAGCATATTTCTCAGCCTGCTAGATCAAACAAACAGAAAAAAAGCCCAGGGAGACTGAATTATCACTGAAAGCAACTTTCTTGCTCTGTGGCTCTCTTTTTTGTCTTGCTCTCCCCTTTTTCCCCCCTCCTAAGACAACACTTACTTTTGATTCAATAATAGTTTCTTCTCATGTTGAACTTTCATCAGTGAGAATATATGCTGATACAATATTTTGCCATCTCCAAATCTTAACTAATAGTTCTCAGTCTTTGTGCATTCAGACTATGCTTTCAGCTTATCTAAGGAA
This sequence comes from Numenius arquata, assembly GCF_964106895.1. Taxonomy (NCBI): domain Eukaryota; kingdom Metazoa; phylum Chordata; class Aves; order Charadriiformes; family Scolopacidae; genus Numenius; species Numenius arquata. The sequence goes on from NC_133579.1 coordinate 44,729,926, forward strand.
AAAGAAAACTATCTTAGGAATTTAGCTTTTCTTATAGTTCCTCTCCAATGAAGAAGACAATTAAATCAGGGAGTTCAAAACTTTTAGATAAACCTCTTCCTAGGTGAAGATGAGCTTGAGTTCCCCTGTGAAGTCATGTGTCTTGTTCTGCAAATTCCTAACTGAACTGAGTTCAGTGGAGTTGAAGACTCTTCCACCAGGGCCAGCAGAATATATGGTGTCTCCATGGAAATGGCGTACATTTCATACTTGCTTTCTGAGAGCAGACTGTGGTTAAGTGTTCTGCAGAGTAGTCTTGAGATTAACAGTCCCAAAAAGCAAGCCTCTAGCACCTTGTATCCAAAGAATCATAAAGCCTTTTAGAAAATAAATGTTAGGACTTGGAAAGTACAATGTAATTTCTTTAGAGAAGTTGGATATGGTTTTGTTTGGACAAGCTCACACATTTTCATGACAAATTTCTTTCAGACATTTGAATAGTCAAATACTGTGCATATAAACGTAGATTCTGAATTATTTTATCCCCTTGAGAAAATACTATCAGAATGCAAAGCAGAAGAATTAATTTTGCCCGCATCCTATTTGGTAGACCTTGGTGCAACAATGAATCTGGATGAGAGACTCACTGAGGGATTTGCGAGATCTGCAGAAAGGTACAGTGAGACGAGATTTTAATGTAAAAGCGAAAGAAACAGGGGTTATTTTAATAATTGCATTAAAATTATTTCCTAAGCAAAAATATCTCTAGCAGAACAACTCTTACCTGTGAAATCAGAATTAGTGACACTTACAGTGACTCCTATTGTCAAGAATAGTATATTTTTCTATATTTGTTTTCACCCTACATGAATGATCCAGTCTTATAACACCTAAAGGGGGATAACAGAGAATAGGGGGCATGACTTCTCACAAGCACAACAGAGAAGAGGGAAGAGGCAGCACTTAAAAGGAAAACTCTGAATAGATGTAAGGAAAAAATTATTCACCACAAGAGCATTTAAATGCTGGAATGGGTTGCTAAGGAAGGTTGTGGAATCAGCATCCTTGGAGATGTTCAAAACTCATGTGGACAAGGCCCTGAGCAATCTGAATTAGCTTTGAAGACAGTCTTGCTTGCAATTGTGCTTGAGTCAGAAGACTCCTTCCAGTTTAAGTGCTTCTGTTATCCGGTGATCTCAGTTACACCACTGAGTGATAAGTAACAAAACCCAAAAGGACTAATAATCAACTTTGCTGAGAAAAGTTATGGTACTGCACAACTACATGAGGAGCAAACAGCAAAATATGTTGCATCCAGTCCTGAAAAGGAGTAGAAGAGGGGGCATGCTGTGACAGCGACGGCTGCTGAGTTCAGAAATACATGGAAGTACTTCACATGCTGCAGGTCAATGTGTGGAATTTCCTGCGTTGCGAAGTCATGATGTGAATTATTGAGGTAAAGCAATATTGAGTTAGATGTATAGAAAAATAATGACATTTGCATGTCCATAATGCAAAGCAAGGTGCAATCCAGTATTTTGAGATATAATTTGATTACTTGCAGTGCCTTTTGCATTTATGACACTAAACATCAGACCAGATGTTTTTAGATATAAAGTTACTTAAATATTTCAGTTTTGCAGACCTCTATAGTAGAGGTAAGCATGAAAAGCAGAACACTAAGACAAGTCAGTGGTAAGATCCTATCAAATATTATTGCTATCTATCTCTTTCCCTTTGCTTGTCAGTGCAGATTAGATGCCTGCAGGCAAGTGGATTTTGAGAATCTGAGCTCTTCTCATTCTGTGTGATGAAAGTCAGTCTTGCTGGTATTCAAAATTAGAAAGGAGGAGTACACGCTCCTTTTTCTTCTACACTTGCAGTACAGTCAGTGCAGCAAGAAGTATTGTTAAAAGAGAAGCTGTAAGCAATAGTCTTGAAATTGCAAAGGCATCCCTGCCTGCGACATCCTGTACACTAGTACATATCATTTTTCTGAGCGTATCATGCAGCTGTTATAACTTGCTGCAGCACAATCAGTCTCTTGGGATAGCAAAGCCTGCAGGTTTCACATTCTTCTTCTAAGGGAATGTCTTGTTTGCTTTTAGATTTAGAGGAATATAGTAAAATGTGAGTTAAAATGACTGTAATTTTATAATAGACATCAATGATTCATGGCATGAGAATGCAGCCTCAAACGGATCACAACATTGATCAAAGATAATAAAAGCATAAGCATAAGCATTGATAAGAACTTTTCAACTTTTCAACTTGTTTCAAATGACAGAAATGGAAATGTATGCTGAGGAAGACTTCAGTAAGTTTCTTTTTATGTTCATATCATATATTCTTTATCTCCTCATTTCTTATAACAATTTTCATTATCAATAAGATTGGATCACATTTGAAACAGAGCTATTAGAAGTGGATCTTCTGAAAGTCTTTTGACAAAGTATTCCAAACATTACAAAAACTAATTATGACAACTGAGCCTACTGCATTTCTGAATGTATTAGGTTCATTTCTAAAGGTTCATTCTAAAGGTGAATCTTAAGAGCCAATAAATTTAGTGAAAAGTTTAGTCTAGATTGTATTTTGAAGAATTAATGTATTTGTGACAGTATATTTTATTCTAGAATAGTATCCACAGTTTTAGATATGAAAAGACTATGCATCTCTCCAGTTATTTTCCAAAACAGTGTTCTTACCTATGAGAAATTCAGTCCACATTTGGAGACTTGGTGTTGGGAGATTAAAGTTTACTTCTGAACTGTAAGTGCTAATGATACAGAAACTCTCTTAAAATGAGTTTTTCTGAGGTTATAGCATTTTGTCAGAAGTCAGTGGGCACAATATTCTCTCTTTTTTCCTTCAACTTTTTCAGAACTGTCACATTTGAGAGTGATGTCTGAAAATGCTCTTATGGTGCCAGGAGACGTTTTTTATTTCCAATTCTGTGATAACATTTCTGGAAATAAATTCTGCCAAAGGCAGTAATTAAAGAGACCTTCCAACTGTGCCTTAGGCTGCCCTTTTGTGTTTGTTTTCTGCACAGCCAACAAAACTGGTCATGGCAATAAAATATTCTGCTGGCATATCTTGGAGCCATATGTTCACCAAAAAGCCTTGATCAATTTCTAGATTCCCAGCTCAAATAATTAACAGTATTTGCTGTGAAGCTAGAAAGAGCTGAAACCTGTAATTCCACTTCAGATCTTTAAGAGTGTATGTTATACAAGGGCATGCCATACATCCAAGCTTACTGCAACACTTTCCCAGGATACATCTTTTATACTTTGTCTCTGCCAGATCAGTGTGGCTGTCTTCACTGGCTAAGATGACATTTTAAAGAAGTTTCTAAGCTTCAAAAGCGGGAGCCAAGTGCCATGCCTTTTCTCTGCTCTCTCAGGAAACCGAGATCTTCTGCTTCCTACTGAACTCCCTTGAAAGTTTCCCAAACTATAATCACCCTTACGCTTTCCACCTCATATCTTCTCATTGATACCCCCCTTTCTAACAGCTTCCCTTGATTCTCTTAAAGCTGCCTGCTAGTGATTCTAAACCCAACCAGAACAAAAGAGAGTATCCAGCACTTATTTCAGATGACCTTATTTCAACTTCAAATGCCACACTCTGTATGAGAAGAAAAATAAATTAAAAAAAAATCTCATACGTTTTTGATACTGGGTGTGAAGTTTGGGCTAGATTACTATTAATCTATCTATAATCTAAACATAATCCATTTTATAGAGGAAATTTGCAAATTAAAATTTCCCACACTTAAGATATTTCTTCTGTACCTTGCCATTGTGACAGGAGAGTCTGAGAGTCCAGCTCTTCAAGTACACTCTTTCAGTACTCTTGTGAACCTTTTAAGAAATCTGAAAGTTTTGTTTAAGAAATCTGCAGTTCGTTCTGCATTTCAAATAGTGATCATCACCAGGAGTAATTCAGAACACTTCTTTTTTTTTAACCTTTGAGGAAAGTGCACACAACAACCAGCCAACATCTTGTTTGACTGAGCAACTCAAAAACAGATTGTGTAGGTTTAGTCTAAAGTTTTAAGTGTCGTGTACTTCCTTGTACATGATTCTGAAGGCTGAAGTAATCTCTTCCACAGACACTAATTGATGCAAAGCAGGAAAACAGGTTCAGAGCTGAGAGTTTTTAAATAATCAGAGACACAAGGTTATTTGCATAAAGTTTGACAGATTTCTTAAAAATGTGATAGAACAGTATATTGAAAAGATGATGCATGCTGCAAGGTCAGCACTGATAGCATCTATTTTCTTTAATAGAATCATAGAATCATAGACAGTTTGGGTTGGAAGGGACCTTAAAGATCATCTAGTTTCATCTCCCACTAGATCAGGTTGCTCAAAGCCCCATCCAACACAACAAAACATCCACAACACCCTTGAACACCTTCAGGGATGGGGCATCCACAACTTCTCTGGGCAATGTGTTCCCTCCAGGGCTTTATCCTGTGGTACTCTACCAAGCAGATCCCTGCAGAGGCCAAAGTCTGCTCTTATGAAGACCAGGGTAGTGAGCTTGCTGTGTGCCCTCCTCACTGCCCAAAGGATCTTGAACTCCACCATTTAAAGCTATTTAAATCATTAGTATGACTGGGAATAGACTTACAGAAATAAATAGTAACATAGTTTCACCTTTATAACATGGGGAAAATTGACTAACGAGGTGTCTGTGAAATACAGTGGCCTTAGTATGGGGGATTTGTGTAATGAATATTAATTAAAAAATCAGTTAAAAAATAAATCTGTAGTTTTACTCTTCCTTCTGAAAGCATGGATTTTGTTAAAAACAAAAAATAAAATTTAGATGGTAGGACCAGAGAAAAATTCAGTCTGGAAGATAACTCAGGAAGTCATCTAGTCAAACCTCCAGGCCAAAGAAGGGTCAGGTCAGGTTAGGTTACTTGGGGCTTTATCTGGTCTGGTCTTAAAAGTCTCCAAAGCTGGACATTGCATGAGCTCTCTGGACAACCTATTCCACTACGTGATCCTCACGGTGAAAAATATTCTCCTCATAGCCAGTCTGAATCTCTTTTGTTTTAACTTATGCCCATTGTTTCTAGTCCTCCCAGTATACACCACCATGAAAAGTCTGGTTCTGTCATCTTGTTGACCTCCTCATCCAAATCTGTGTCAGCTATTAATAAAATATTTGTCTCAGTCAGCAACACTTCCTTGTTAGTGAATATTAGATCCAACTGTGCATCACCCTTGTTTGCCCCAACAAGTGTTTTTGTGAATAAGTTATCCTAGATACACCAAAAATTTGCTTAACTGCTTGCATACCACTATGTTGCTACTGCAACTAAGATCTGTGATTTCCAGAATTACTGGAATTGTTTAAGAAAGACTTCTCTGCAAAGCTGCTTTCCAGCCAATTGGCTCCCGGCATGTATTGGTGCATGGGGTTATTCTTCCCTATCTGCAGGGCTTTCATTTCCCTTTCTTGAACCGCATGATGTTCCCCTTTGCAGATCTCTCCAGCCTCTCAAGGTCCTTTTGAATGGCAGCACAACCACCTGGTGTATCAACCACTCCTCCCAGGCTTGTATCATCTGCAAGCTTGCTGAGGGTATATACTGTGTCCCATTATCCAGGTCATTAAGATGCTAAACAGGATTGGACTCATTATCAGTGCCTGGGGCACACTACTAGTGACTGGTCTCTAGTTGAACTTTGTGCCCCTGATCACAATCGTTCTGAGCTTGGCAATTCAGCCAGTTTTCAGTCCACTTCACTGTATACTTCTCTAGCCTGTACATCATCAGCTCATTTGTGAGGATGTTATGGGAGACAGTGCTGAAAGTCTTACTAAAGTCAAGGTAAGCAACATTCCCTGCTCTCCCCACACCCACCAAGCTAGTCATCTCATCGTAGAAGGTTGATTAAGCAGGATTTTCCCTTCATAAATCCATGCTGACCACTCCCAGTCACCTTCTTATTCCTCATGTGTCTGAAAATGGTTTCCAGGATTAGTTGCTCCATCACTTTTCTGGGGATCAAGGTGACTGACAGATCCATAGGTCCCTGGGCCCTCCTTCTTGCCCTTCTGGAAGACAGGAGTGACATTCAGTCTCTTCCAGTCCTCAGGAGCCTCCCCTGATCATCACATTCTTTCAAAGATAACTGAGAGTGGCCTCACAAGTGTGATGTTATCATAACATCAGCTGTTATGAAGTACATCTTCATAGGGGAGATCTGTCCTGATGTTATAGCTACAGCTTTTCTGTATTGTATGAAATTCTCTTTTAAACCCCAAACGTGATTAAAAATAAATAAAAAAGACATTTTCTCTAGTAATTGCAGTTTGATTATGAGCTTCTTAGAGAACGTTTTGTTTTGTTTTGTTTCGTTTCCTTTTTTTAATGTGGTTGTAAAACCTGGAAATGTATTGGTTTCAAAAATAAATGCTAAAATAATCTCAGAACTGTATGCAATTAAGAGAAAGGAGTTTCAAACTCTGTGTCATGTATGTTGATAGATTTGAAGAAAGCCTGAGTTCTGGCATTCCTACTGCTGCACAAGTGAAATATAAGATTTCTCATTCCCCAAAAGCGGAAATTAATCTTTAGAGCTTTTTTCATCTTTTCTCATCATTCAAACATCTGTTATTCAGATATAATATTTAATAAGTTCACAGCAACAATTACATTCTAAATACTTCATGATATGATACTTAGACACTGCCTTTTATCCAGATCTTTTTGAATAGTTTAAAAAGTAATCACATTTTATTGTGCTAACTGCTCAAGTTGAGCTCATCTAAATGGTAATAAGGGAGAAAATGAATGAATTATTTCATTAATTTTTCATGTTTTCCATAAGTATTGAACCATTTCTGTTAAAACTTCTTCTATTGATTTGTGTGCTCATTTCTGTGGATTATCACTATCCATATATTGAAATAATTATCTTTGCAAAGTAGTTTTTTCTTAGAGGAAAGTCTGAAGACTTTCTGGACTTTTCGTATCAGTGAAGAGCAAAGCTGATTTTTAGCCTTCTCTTTAAGATCAGCTTCTTGTAAAATTTGCTTTCTCAGATTTCTAAGATAAAACATTCACCCTTCCTAATTTTACACCATGTGCCCTGCTAGTTCCAAGAGGAATGCTTCCGATTTGTAACATCGCCCAAACCCAGTCCCCTTAACTGCTAAATTACCGCTTCATCGAATTCTTTGCTCACTGGGTCAGAACCATGGAAATCTGTGGCAGTGTCCATTCATTTTTGAAAGCTCTTATTCAGAAGCAGTCTGAGATGCTATCTCAGAGATGTGACTGGGCCTTTTCTCACATGAGATAATAACTAGTATACCTGTTTAAAATCTCAACAGTGTTCATTACGACGTAATTATGAGTACCAAGCTCATCCCACAGACAACACCTTTCAACAGCTGTCTCCCAAATTAACAAAATTCCTGACTCCCCTAACTACACAGCGTAGCTGTGCATTTTCAAAATGAAACCATAGGAAACAGCAGAGTATTATAGACCTGGGTAAGTCTCTGGAAGAGGCTTTGCTTTGGCAGAAGGAAAATAGATAATATTTCTTTTTTCAAAATCCCTTGTTATCAGCTTGCTGAAGAGACAATTTCAGAACAAGGTGAAAGGCTTTCTTCTGAACTGACCTTTCTGAGATGAGATGTCGTGTCTCGCAGGGAAGCAGAGATGTTTTGGAGTCTCCACATGGGTTTACAGGAACTCCCAGGGCTCCCACAGGGAAGGGAGAGACAAAAAAATAATGAACTGTAATATATGCACATCTATATCACTTGGAGATAGTAAGAATATCACCAAGCTATAAGGAGAGATCTCCATACCCAGCAAAAGGAAGAAAACTTATCTGTGAAAGCCTCTTGTATGGATACTGATGTGACAAACCCTATTGTATATGAGGCAATGCAACCCAGAGCAGAAGCATATAAAAACCGATTCCTGCAGTTCAGCAAAGCCACCACACACCAGCTGGGAGGCAGTAACTGGCTGTTCATGTACCCAGACTTCTATTATTCCACATTGAGTTCATTACCTTAGGAACCCAAAGTGATTTAAGCCAAGGTGTGGAGCACCACAACTGTAATAAACTAAAAATGAATTTACAGTCTGTTATGACTGTAATGACAGGCAATGAGTTACTGAGCAAGTGAACTTGATCACTTCCTGGTAGGTGACATGCCGTTGGTGAAATGTTAGGTAAAATCAGTTTAAAGTGACCGATTCTCTTTATATCTTCAAACCAAAATATTCTCATGGTCTTTTTAAAGCATTTTTGTCCTTTGTGGAAGAATATCTTTGCAGACTGTTTATAATTACACTGAAACCTGAGGGATTTATTAATATGGAAATTGAGTTAGGTAGAAATAGCTTAGCATATATTTTGGATTCTTCGCTATTCTAGACAATTTAGAACTTGATAGATTAAATTAACAATGAGGAATGACAGTTAGAAGCAACTATCTTTCATCATTATGGGAATTCAGTTACTAAAATGATGTATCAGTCTTATGAAAATGTGTATAATAACGGGAGCACCCTCTGAGACAGTTGCATGTAACTCTAAGGCTATGATTTGTTCACCATGTAACATCTTCAAAACATTTAATTTGACCTTGGTGTTCTGTTTGTCCCTACAGTTTCAAGTGATAAATGTAATTCCTTCAAAAGTTATTTAAAGCATTTGGATAAGTATGAAATATGAAGGTCATACAATGTTTCTAATACATTTTCTGTCATGGCTGCTAACTGATCAAGAAATGGAGGAAACTTGGAACTATAAAAAGGACATGTTTAAACCTATTTTAAAAATTAAATTGAAAAATCCGAAGTATGATTTCCAGTTGATAGAGAAAACAGTCTTTCCAGGGAACTAACAGGCTTTCTGAATACTTCTGAAAAAGCAAGTGTGGGAATACAATGCAATGAGATGAAAAATTATGAAGTATCGAAGCACCACAGGGAAGTATGTCTCACAGATGCATTGCATAAATTGGATGAATGGTAAACAGAATGCATGCTGTCAATTACAATGATAAGTAATTATAAATATCCCATTTTCTTATGAAACAAACACCACATTTTAAACAACATTGAACATTTTAATATTGAAAGGTAATAGGAAAAAGGTACACTTGTAGTGTACCTGCAGTGCACTGTTCCTTCATTGTCTGCAGCAAAATTGAAACTTTCAGTCTACATTTACATCGTCTTCACTGTGTGCACAGCCTGGTCCCTGGATCAGATGGTACAGAATTTCTCATATCCAACGTTTTTGTCATGTAGAGGGCCCTGTCCAGGACCACTGAATCCTTTTCACCTTTACAGTAGAGCAGCTCACAAATACATACTTCTATTTTAAACTATTTTAGAAAAGGACCAGTGCAGCTTGTTGAAAGTGAAGGCACAGCAAACTTATGGCTAGCTAATGCTTTTGCCTGTTCAGTGCTTCTGCACCTTCAAATAAGCCATTCTCGTATTTAAAACAGCTTTGCCTGTGGTGCCACGCTGGGAACTAGCAGCGCTGAACTGCCCAGCAGGCGTTTCACAGGGTTACCAGCAGAGCCCCATAATACAGCAGAGTTCTGGCTGATAGCAAGTTCTTTGCAAATGCAGACCCTGACTCCTATCCCCTCTGGACTAGAAGTTGCTTTCCTCTCATTCTAAGCCATTACAATTAATAAGCACAACAGTACATATAATAGGAGTGTAATTTGCAGCCTGCCAGACTTGGTGTTCTACAGCAGAATGCCAAGCACTTGGCATGCATATAAGGGCATGGCAAAACCTGTGAGCAGAAATGACACCCTTGGATATCTTAGAAGACTGTATTAGGAAGCAGCAGCAAAATCTGCCAATGATTTTGGACCAAACGGTAGAATAAGTACCTTGGCAAAAAACATCTTCTTATGACAAGAATTAGCTGGTTTGCTCCAAATCAGAGCAGCATGGACGACCCAAAAATTAAGGGTCCAAACTGAAAGGCAATGAATTAACTTGGCATTCCCAAAAAGGGAATGAATTAACTTGGCAAACATATTTGAACATTTATTTAAATAATCTTAGTTTTGAACCCTAAAATTCGCAGGCTATGTAAGCTTGTAGTCCTGAGGATACCTCAGTCTGGAGAGAGAGGGGAACACAGGTGCACCTGGTATGATTTGAAACCAAGGTCAGGTATGGTCACGTCTCCATGGGACACAGAAAGTTAAGCATGCTCAAGATCTTGGACCAATGAACTCAGAATGTTTTCAGCTCACTTACAAGTAGCTTTGACGCTGCAAGCGGCCACTTCTTATATAATTATTCATTGTCATTCAGGAAGGTGAAACATTTCTTAGTTTGAAGAGAGTTGAACCACATCTTTGATATTTCAGGGCAGTGTCCCCATTTCAAGGATCTCGAAGTACCCACCGTCCACAGGTATGAGTACAAGGGTCATGGTAGTAAAGAGAGAAAGAAAAATGATAAAACTAGAACATGACTCAGGTAAAAGGGAATTTATTTGTTGGAGGAAGTTATGGGTTGTACATGTCAAACTATTGTTATAAGAAATCACACTTTTAAGTATAAGATCACCCCTGAAAGAAAACGAAAAATAAAACTGCAGATTAACAAGAGTTTGAGAAAACCGGTGCCTTATTGATTATCCTTACTTACTTCAAGAACAGAAGAAGTTTAGGGTGACTCAAGAGGGCTATTAAGAACAGCAGGACTTTCTTTTAATCCTAACCACAGACAGATGAGTTTTCATCTTGGCTTTCTGATGCTTTATCCCCCTTGCATTGCTACTTCATCTCCTACATTAGAATTTTATATCATTTTTTTCCCATAATTCTATCCATTTTTACATAAACAATGTATGCTTAATTAGATTACTTCCACAGCAAACCAGCCATGAAAAACCTTGTTGTCAGAAATAGTAAAAGATAGTATGACTTTTGTTTATAAGAAGAAATTAATTTTTCTTTTTTTTAACTTTTAATGAACATAAAAGTCAGATGAAACTCATTCACATGCTGCAAAAGTCAATTCTGATAATAATTAGGTTTTTAAGTTGCTTTATTTGCATGAATATATTTCCTCTCATCTGGAAACATTCCAATGCACTGATTAATTTAGTATAGAAATCTAATCTGGAACAGTCATGGAAGGAATTATAAAAATAAAATGAACTTTACTAAAAGCAAGGTAAAGTCAGTGTTGCACTCATGTCCTCATGCAACATTCATTACAGTTGAAACTCACCAGTTGTGGCCATTAACATGTAAAAAATTAACCATTCAAAACTCCTTGTACCTTGCAACATCTAGCCACTTCATCATGAAGCTGTATTGTGGGGAGATTTTTTGGCAGGACCAGAACTCCGTGCCTCCTTTTTCGGTTGTGCCTACGAGATGTTGCTTGCAAGGGAGACAGAAGTAAAGATTATGTACACAAGGAGACTGATCCCTGCTCTGCTCATGTCCCATGTGGCCCTATGGCCCTGCGCTGCTGTTTTCCATAAAGAGGCAGAAAGTTGGGCAATAAGAAAGCTCCTTTACAGCCTACTATACCTGTGGATATATAACAAGTCAGCCAATTGGTTCATTTCAGGTAATAGCTCAGGAGTGACCTAGTATCATACAGACTGATGGGAATGAAGCTCTGAAGCCAAACTGGGAGCATATCACCATGATTTAGTGATGCATCCACTCTAATAGTATCTTCTGTTTGGAATATCTGCTTCTGTAAATTACCTAAAATTTTATGTTATGATATCTGTAATTCAATTAGTATCATAACTGTATCAAATTTTAGTGCCAATAGAAAAAAAAAAAAGCTTTATGTTTGTTGTTCTCTGGGCAGCATTTCAGGTTGAAAAATAGTATAAAATTTATGCTGAGATTTTCAGGCCAACGAAGGATACAGAAATAAAAAAAATTAAGAAGCCCTGCCAGTCTGAACTTAGCAAAACTCCTTGATCAACTACAATCATCAATATATAAATTTTACTTTAGGGGTTTGAAGACCTTATTCAGAAATTGGTCACTATATGAAGTGACAATTGATTAGACCTTTTAATTCAACTACTAATTTTCAAATTTATAGGAAAATGTAGAGTTGTCACACACAAAGAGTTAAGTCCCATTACTGATGTTTACAGACAAGAAAATAATTGTTTCAATAACTATATAAGAAAGTAGGGCAAGGAGAATTGAATGTTGAAACAATCAGTATGAACTGTTCCTATTACAATGTGGTAGTGGATGAAACAAGCTGCTCCAGGGATGCACTAAAACCAGAGTCTCAAGAGTATCTCTAAGCAGAGCAGTTTTCCTTTAGGTTCTTCAAGAATGCACTAAACTATTTGTTCTCTGAAATCTTGTGCTGTTGTTGAGATTTGGGTAGCTCTAGCAGTCACATGAGCAGGAAGGAGCCCATACACCTGCATCCTCTAACAGGGATCTGTTCCTTTTCAACATACAGGGTCAGCTGCATAATAATGTTACTGTATTAACAATTCATTTTCAGATATCAAACTGATACATAACAGATCCTTAGAAGCCAGTTAGAGACTGTTATTAAGATACAGTATTTGTCTTATTGTCTTATTGTGATGCCATAACTAATGCTTTAGCAGAACATATCTGTTCTCTAGGGTACAAATAAAGCATCTGGTATATGGTTCACATATTCCCCGCCTCCCTTGTTATTTTTGAAATTGTTTATGTCATTTTTAGAGATGTTGTTTTCCAAAATGGAAATTTAAGCAAACAACAACAACAACAACAAAATAATTCTAGGAATTAGGTTAGGAAAAAAATGTATTATTTTATATGTGAATATAAGAAAGCAGTGTAACAGTTTGTTGGAGAAGTTCTAGTCAAATCAAACCATCCAAATATGACATCCTTATACATTTTTTTTTTAAAGAAAAAATCCTTAACTTTTCACTTTAAATGCCAACACAGATAATTATTTGGTTACTCCATCTGAAGCTAGCTTGAAGTTGAGGAGCTGAACAGAAATTTACCTGCCGTTCCTGCCCCACAGCTTTAGCATTTTGCACGTGAAAGGAAGTAATGGCTCTCCTGCAATCGCAGTTACTCCTCCTGCTGGTCACCAGGAGCCACGGATGAGAGGAGCCAGTCACCTGAGCTGAACGCAGGGGGAGTGACTGTACCAGATTGATGTCACAAGAGAAAACTTTCAAGGAGGCATCAGGAGGAGACAGGTAATAATGGCCTGATCAGGGAGACTGAAAATGGGAAAAAACCCCAAAGGATATAGGAGAATGGGAATAAAATGAAAAAGAGCCAGGAAGAGATGAGAGAAGAGCCTGTATAAAGCGATAAGCTGTCATGGGCCAGAGTATACTAACACCAAAGGACACAGGTGCAGAAAGGCAAAGGCTCAAACAGGACTTGGCTAGGACAAGATCTCTGGCCAGTATAACTCCACTCCATCAATATAGGTCCACTGGTAGTGCATATCTCTTCAGTGGTTAAGTCAACAAAGAGGACAACAAGTGTTTTTCCTGCCAGTCAGTCTTTTGGGACAATTAAAAAGGACCTCTGAAAAAAAATCTAGAATTCCAAACTTCTTATTGCATGAGTAATATGCAATATTAAATAGTAAATAATGAGACATCACAGTTTAGATACTAGAAAAGAAATTTTGCAGTGAAGCTGGTTAAGCAGTGGCACAGATTTCCAGGAGCAATGGTGAAATTTCTGTCATTTGAAGATATTCTAAGACTTGTCTGGACATGGGCTTGAGCAACCTGTTTTACCTTCAGTGTTATACTTGCTTGGGGCAGAAGGCTGGATGGAAGACAGGCAGAAGCCTCTTCAAATCTATATCTTTCTGTGAATCTAATATGGATTTTCTTGGGGAGGTTCCAGTTCCTATTAGAAGAGAAGAAAACCTAGAACTTGCACATAACACAGTAAAGCAGACAAAAGTCTATCTTAATCCTGGCATTTCTTATCTTCACAACCTTAATCTGATAGTTACCAGTAAGAATTCTTGTAGACCCTTTTCGGGTATATCTCTATGCTGCAGCCACATGACGTGTGCCTTATTTAGGTGATGGGCTGACTTGGGGCTGTGCAGCAGGGAAGGCAGCACTGTCAAGACCATGGTCTGATTCATTGCAGCTACTGAAGTCAGTGAAGAAAAATTTGTAGGAATCAAAGAAGTTTCATTCAGGCAAACTAGTGTAGACCTGGAGAACTAGGGGTTATCCTGGCTTATGTCACTGAGCTCAAAACATCGCCTATTCAGGGTAAATATTTGACAAATGTTTTCCCAGTTTTACAAATATACAACTTCCCATCCAGAATCTATTTTATGGAAGTGCTGGGCACAGGACAAAGTGGAAAATGCATAAAAGATCTTTTATACAAGCAGATCTTAAGTGAACTTCAGATCTTTCAACACAGAAAAGAAATAACTGAATGAGGCAATATGACAAGGTCTGTAAAGTCATGACTGCCCTGAAAAAGCTGAATAGGGAATAATTCACTGTTTCTTATAAGACCTACAGGAAACACCAAAAGAAATTACCAGGCTGCAGATCAGAAGCACAGAAAAGACTTCTTCCACACAAAGTGTAATTAAAATGTAGAATTCATTGCCCCAGAAAGCCATACATGCCAAAAATATAAATCACTTGTAAAAGCGATTAGACGAATCCACAGAAGATCATCCATCAAAGGTTATTACAATCAACAAGGTAGATATAACCTTTGACTTGGGAATTCCCTCAAAAAAGTGACTTAGCATGAGGGCATCCATTTTGCCTGTTGACATAAGCACACCCATGCTAAGTTTTCTCATCCATTCACAAGCAACTGTGTAAACAGTCTGGGCAGATAACAAATGGCATAAGCCTAACAAATAACAGCGTTATCTCTTTTGACCAGATGCAAAGATAGATACTATGATTTAAGTGCCCATTTGCTTCACACAAAGGATGTGACATGTTGCAAAACACACTTATTTTATTGCCATGAATTCAGTCATACTGAAACCCAAGCCTTGGGATTCTGGAATAGAGCCAGCTATAATGTAAAAAAAATGCATGAGGAAATGTGCTATCAAAATACAAGCATCAGGTTCGGGAGACTGGATTTACCACAACATCCAAAGAGTTTCCTACTCTTTCTTCTACTGGAGTTATAATTTGGGTTTGGCTTTTTTATTTATAATACCTTAACTGGAGGATAATTAGTTGTGTGTTTTGTTTTCCCATAACAAGTGGTCTTCCCAGTATTTGACAGAACAGTATCACTCTGTACTAGCCCTGTTCTTATTCTCTTTCACCAAAGGCTCAGTTTTGGCTGCTGATGTATGTGAAACACATTTTTGTCTTCACACTTGGAACAGTAACTGTCAGTTTTACTGAGGGTTTTCCATTACTGCTTTAGTCAAAGTTTTACTAGCATTGCAAAGAAGCAATTAAAATGCCTTTCCCTAACTTTTCCTCTTATATTTAGGGGGAGTATTCTTTTGGCTGGGCAACCACAGTTTTCCATATATGCAAGAGCCTTTGCAACTTTGATATATTGAAGTTTAAAATTTCCTGTACTAGGCATAACTGACTTGGTATTTTGATAGAGCATCCAGTGGTCTTGTTACTACTTTGAGCCGTTGTATTGCACTGTCTCCCCAGATCAGCAGCAACGTTCCTCTTGAAGTTCCTCAGGGACAGCTGGGTGTGGGGATTGATGAAACCAGAATGATAATAACAGCTGCAGAAAGGATTTAGAGGGAGTCCATGTCTCTTCTCTGAGGTATCAGAACTGCTTTTAAAAGCGGGTGGAAATGTGAATAGCTACCCAACTGCCCTCTTATTAAAATGTAGTGTGAATTGAGAACCTAACAGAGAAACAGAAATGAATCCCAGGAGGTGCCTTTTTACATTTTCAGTCCCATATGCCTTCTTTTGAGTCTAGCCCTAGGTGCTAAAAGGGCTCTTCTCTGACACTGCCAGTTAAAAAGCTCACTTCGGTAACACATTAGGCAGACACACACCCCTACACAGTGACTAGTTCAGATCTATAGCAGACCAAGCACGGTAATCAGCACATCAAAGACATCCCATGGTGCTGCTTCTCCTGCCATCCATTGCTCCCTGGTAATCTCCTCCAAGTGCCAGTGCCTCCAAAAAATCTGTTGGATCGTCCCATCTCCCTCACATCTCAGGGCCACTGGCTAGCAGACAGATCTGTCTAAAGCTATATAGGAAACAATTTTTATTCTCTTCACTGGAGCAAAGGTGACATATTCTGAAGAATTTCAGGCATTTGTTGCACAAACGGCATTAGAATAGCCAAAACAGGGTGATATTAGGGTTCTCATGCAGGGCAGACAAGAACATTGTAGAATCAAGAACGGTGCCTCATTCTGACACGGATGTGAACCCAAGCGCTAGCCTAGAGGCAATTCGCTGAAGAGTGTTTCTCATGCTAGCTCTGGATATATTGGATTTTGTATATTTAATTAAGCTGTAATTAGGACAGACTGTAAACAAGAGAATGATGCTAATACACAGGAATGAGAGACAAATTAGCTCCTTCAGGCTATGTTAAATACAACTGAAGAGAGACACGCTTCTTGGTAGGCTGAAACCTAGGCAGCAAACTGTTGTTTGTACCACATTTTTGCATGATTCTGTGAATTTACTGAATCTATGAGAGAATGAAATGTGATTCTCTAATCTGTGAGCAGAGACTCCCACCTCAGAAGATGACTTGGATTCCAGTTTCTTATTCAATGAATAACTGATGTAAAATACTTTATCGGAGCAGCTATTTGAATCCAGGTGAGCAATCTGAGTAATTGCTGTTCTCTATAGTCTAACAATAAATTTATTAACCCATCTTTTGATGTGATCAGAACTCCACCTATAACACCATTGTGCTGCCTTTAACATGACAGGTGTGCAAATGTAACTCTTTCTTCAGGAAGGCTGATGAACAGGAAAAGCTGAAAATCCTGATTTCAGTGCACTGTTGAGGAATTGGTTCCCTGTGAGGTAATTCTGAGAGAGCCACCTCTTAGATTATACTAGTTCCTGAAGCCTACTTGGTGGTTTGGGAGAAAATCTTCTCAGAAAGGGCATTGGTTCCAGCTTAGGCTTCCTTTAACCTGAATGGGTCCTTTGGACCACTATGAGTTAGACTCAAATGGTGAGTAAATCTGGCTATTGCGGAAAGATAGGGTGAAGCTAATGAAGAAGTTCAGGTGTCTCAGAAGTTCAGCTGATTGTCCTGTATATAACAGCGTTTCCTGAAGAGTTTGTCAGAACTGGGTTTAACTGCTTATGTCACACATTTCCAGAAGCTAGTGCCCCATTAACCAGAAAAAAAAAGGCAATCAAAAGAGCTGTTAGAGAAGAATAAAAAATAATCACAGCCTCAGGCACAGAACAAATACATGGCTCTGAGAAATAACTAAGTCCCTGGAGCTCCAGAGCTGTCAGAAAATAAACTAAATTAGAACTTTTGTACTGCAAGAAAACAAAACTATGTGCCATTTTGAGAGATTTTTTGTTAAATGACTAAGCTGCCTTCCATCATTGTTTTCTCCATCTAAACCAACAAAAACAGTGTGTAGGGACCCAGATATTGGCTAATTACTTAGATCTAGTAAAGTTAATATTACAGACCAAATGTTTCACTTGATGCAATTATAACACCTGATAGAAGAAAGTTCATCGATCAATAAAATGTTATTGTGTTTCAAAGCCAGAAGCCAGAAAAATTCTCTAAGAAACATTCTACTTTGGGAATAATATATTGAGTTAGCATCTTCCTCTGCAAAAATAAATAAATAAATAAAGACAAGCAGACATATTCTCTTTTATTGGGAATAACTACTTATAGCTCATTTTGTAATTCTATAGATCATTGTTTGAGGAGAAATTTATATACAAATATGAAACATATGAAGAGCTTTAAGATATCTTGGGCATCACCCCTTCCCTTTTGCTTGATTTTTAAAAATAAAGCAGAAGTTAATAGACACGAATCTATAGTCTGTTCTGTCATGTATGATTAACATAGCATCTTCCTAAAGAGATCTAGGACCTAATGCAAAATCTACTGAAATCAACACCAGTGATTGAAATTTTAAAGGCAGCAACCCGCATCATAATAAAGCAAGCCAACTGTTTTGCATTAAATATGTTGTTTTACGCCAAACTATTTAGTTAGAAAAACTGAGGATAGGCTGACCTTTTTTAAAGATTCTTTGGTCTCTGTTGCTGACCTGTCAGACTACTTGTGACTTACTCTATTGAAAAACAAGATCTTGTCTGTTTCTATGGACCTTCACTCAGGCATCCTGAGGACTAACAAGTATACTTAAAGGAAACAACACCTGCCGTAACAAAAAAACCTCCTGTGGCATTCTTCCTGGGATAATAGTTGCTAATTATCTGTATATATAAATGAATATCTATTCAAAGCAGATACAAATATGTCACATTAATATGCCATACTTATTTAATGGAAGTTGTAGAGAAACTGTACACTGTAGTGACCGTGCCAACACTTCCTCAAGAGTTTCTGACTGTTCTCTGAAAAAGAATTAACTAATGTTGAAGAATAAAGACTTCAAAATGATACTTTTTTTACTGAATGCCAAATTGATATTTTAGGTTTTTTCTCCTCTAATCAAGAGTATTCTGGTTTTATTTTCCTTCACCTCCAGCTACTCAGCACTCTCTCAGATTCTGCCAATTCTGCAATAAGAAAGCATTTACACATGCAGCTTGTATGAAACACAGGGACAAAACCCATGTAAGTTTCACCATAAAACATAACAAAAAGAATACACAACACTGATATCTTAGAAGAATGTTTGTTGTAGTAGAGGGTGACAACAGCGATCGTTTCAGTGCTTGTGTCCTAGTTATCAGGAGTGCCCATGACTTGTCTTATCTACGTAACCAGAGGCTCAGTTCCAAGGTAAAAAGTCAGACAGGCTTATTATAACCAGTAAGACAATATGATAGCACAAAATCATATTCCTTTTGACCAACAAAAAAAGATGTGGGTTTGGCTGTAAGCAAACCTATAAATGAATATCAAATCACAGAATAACTACTGAAGTGTAAGAAAATGTGTACAGTTATTTTTCTCCCAAACTGTCTTTTCTTCTCACTTTCTTCCCTGCTCGAAACACAGATGTTTTCTTAACCCACTAGATTTAGTTTTCAGGGGATGAGCAGTATTGTTTTTAGTGAAAGTGCTTATGGCCAAAGTCCTACAGTGAATACATAGAATCATAGAGGGATGCAGGATTGAAGGGAACTCCAGACATCTCTAGTCTAGACCCTGCTCCATACAGGGCTTGACTTCAAAATCAAGCTGCTCAGAAGTTTATCCAAGCATGTTTTGAAAATCTCCAAGGATGGAGATTCCCCATAATCTCTGGGGAACCTGTGCCAGTGCTCAGACACTCTGATGGAGGTGAATCTTTTCCTTCCATCCACTTGGAATTTTCCTTGTTCCAGCCTGTGAATATTGTCTCTGATCCTTTCTTCATGCACCTCTGAGAACAGTTCGACTCCATTTTCTCTACAACACCCCTTTGGGTAGAAAAAATCCAGCAATTACATTCCCCTGAACCTCCTTTTTAAGCTAAACAAGCAAATTTCCAGCTTCTCGCTGGATGTCATGTGCTCCAGCCCTTCAGCCATCTCAGTGGCCCCTTGCTAGACTGGCTCCAGTTGTTCTGTTGTGCTGCAAAGTCTGTAGCAGCCATTGTCTTGTGATCTATTCCTGCTTCTTCCACTACCCAGCTGTGTAATTCTGAGAAGACCAAACCACAATAATTTTTCTTTTTCTCTTCCCACATTGTTTATTATGTCCCTTTGGGATTTGAATGCTTAGAAGTAGGAATTGCTTCTACCACTTGTACATACAGTTCCAAATATATTAGGGTTCTGATCTCTCTTGGCTTCTGGGCATTGCTACAATAGCAAGAGTAATAATACTTACCCACAGTAAGCACACAGGGAAAAAAGAATGGAATAGGACAAAAAGAGAAAGGCTTCATCATAAAAAAAAAAAAAAAAGAAAAAAAAGCTGAAGTATGAAATGAGAAATGATGATTTTTTACTGTGCCCATACTGTTTCTTTCACAGAGTAAAAGCAGAAGTTAGTAGAAGCTGGAATAACCACCATACTTTTTCCCCCATTTTTGCTTCACTGCCTGGAGCCATCATCATTGTATCTTCCACAGTCACTGGGCAAAGGTATAGATCCTGGGAATCACATCTCACTTTTCCTTTACACTAGAGTGCTCTCTGCAGGATGGGCTTCACCAGTGCCTTTCCCTGGGTTTAGGCCAATAGATCATGATGGAAATCTGCGAGCTGAGTTGTCAGATTGATTCAGGCGATGACAGATTCAGGCCAACATATTCAGTGCCACTGGGTGTCTCATAGGCATCTCCAGGCAGGTTGCATTGTAAAAATAGGGTCTCTCCTTTTTTAGCTGCCTCATTGAATGCAAAACAAAGCCAATGACTCTTAAATCCAGGAATGATATCTGTCCAATTATTAGTGTTCTTGTTATACAAGTGATATTGATAATCTCATTCATGTAAACAGGTGGACAAATGAAGAATATAACATGACATTGAGTGAAGATTAATGTCCTTACTCTACTGTTCAAGGGAAAACAAATTTTATCACTTAATAAAAATCAAACTACCTTACTAGTCATTTAGAGTTTTATAAAAGCACAGTTTCTTCGCCTTTCTGAGGAGACACCGCAGAAATTGTGTACATGAAGAATTCAAAGTAGAGTGGGTCAGAAAATTGTTAGGTGTTATAGAACTCTTTTTTTCCCCAATTTTTTTTTTCCCCAAAACTCTCTTTTGTTCCAAAGTGTTAAAGTTTTCCCATTTCCAGTTTCTAAATAATGTTTGGAAGCATATTCTGTTGCTTATTTCCCAGTTTTGGAGGATTAAAAATATAAATTGTTGTCAAATAATCACTTTTGGAAGTGCACATGAATAGGCCATCAATATTCTTGCTGGTAGAAAAAGTTTCATTCACTCTCATTGTTTTTCCTCTGTTTCATAGATAAAGGGATCAGACAGTCTCAATGACTAAGATTATAGACATAATTAAACACCAGTCTTCCAGGTTACAGTTCAAAGTATTAAGCCCAACTTCTTGCCTCCTTTCATATTTAAGCCAATAGATAAAAAGGTATAGAAAAAGAACGGGATTGTCCTGGAACAAAATTACAGATCCAGCTACTAAAACTAAAGAAACACAAAACCTAAACAGAAAATCTCCTGCAATTCAATTTATTTGGTGTTGAGACTCTCTTAGATAAAGTCAGAAAATGTGATTAAATTTTGTCTATTTTAAATGACACAGTTCCATGTAAATAGGCAAAAATAATCTGTGGGGTTTCCGAGTCATCTGTCTTCCCCACAGCATTTCTTGACCAGAAAAGTACAGGATTCTTGACTTTCTTCCTTATTGCCTGGATAAAACCCTGCAGCTTTTCCTTCAAGAAACAAAAGAAACAAAATAATACACAAGTTTGGTTGTTTTTTTTTTTTTTTTTTTTTTTTTTTCCTGGGAATTATCTAAATTAATCTAAACAAATTCCATTAACATACAGCATTCCTTTTTAAATTAACAGTTTTTAATGCTTTTCTGTTTTGCATATTACATGGCTCTTTCACAAAAATAAATAGTTCCATGGAAATATCAGATCAATGCTCGGTGCTGGCCAAAAAATATGTGGTGAGGGCTAGTAAATTATTAGGTAAAGAACAAAGAATAAAACATATTGTTATGCTGCTGCTATGCAGTTCTAAAATGTTTCTTGCCAACTTCGTCCTCTACTCCTTTTGCTATAGCAAAACGGCTATAGCTGGATTGGAAAACATATAGACAAGGTCAACAGTGAGAATAAAAGGTCTGGAAAGGCTCTGTATGAGAACAACTAGACAAGGACTCTTCAATTTAGAATGAAGCTGATTGAGGTCATGGAAAAGGTACGTAAAAAGCCTGTGAAATCAAAACAGCCTGGGAACAGAGAGGATGCAGGTCATTGCTTCTATCCAAAAAAACCCTAGGAGCCATCAAATAAGGCTAACAGGTAGCAGGTTCAAAACAAACCAAAAAAGGAGGTTCTTCACACAGTGTTAAACTATGAAACCGCTTGCTGGCTGTTGGTGAGAGCTAATTGTTTGCACGGCTTTGAAGGGAAACAAGATGGTGTAAGAGAGAGAAATCCATAGAATCGTTAAAATACGGAGAAGTCACTTCTGCGCTGGGAAGTCCCCAAGCTGTGAATCCTTGATGCTGGAATATTTGGTGCACTTCAGTACATCTTTTCTTTATACCTATATTCTTTCCCTAGCTATCTGAGCTGGTGACAGGGAAGGCAGCAGCAGGAGGCCATCCATGCCTGTGTGGCAGTGGCCGAATAATTGCATTTCCTGCATGAACATCCATGACCTTCAATCTTCCCTCATATCTGTCAAAAATGGATTTTTTCTGCCTTCTTCCAGCCATTGCTAATGCAAACATTTATCTCTGGCCAAGCTCACCAGATTTTGACTTTTCCTGGGTTCTGCACTACGCACTGCTTTGTACCAGCCACCCAGACTCTGTCTGCATACTGAATTTAATGCAGCCACAATTCAACCTCTTGCTCTAAACATTGTTTAGAGGCCAAGCCAGGGCTGCTTTTCATTTGTCCCAGCTCTATCACTGCTGGCTGTCTGCACTGCTCATCTGTCTTAGCAAGGCTAGCTGATCCTTAAGAGCACCTTAGCGGGCTGCTCCAGATACTGTAGGTGGTTGCAAAGCAGGCAAAGGTAAAGGTAAAGGGGAAGGAGGACATTTACCATAGTCATGCCATTGTGCATGGTCTTGCTGAGCTCAAACTGTTTATTAGTGGTTGGCGATGGTGTCTCAGAAGTGGATGTGCTGGTGCTGGTGCCAGTGTGCGTATTCCACACGCCAAGCATAAATGCTCTCTTAGGTCCCAGTGCACCCTGGCCAGAGCAGCAACCGCAGCTGTTCTGTCGTCCCGGGCCAACGCCACAGATACAAACTGGCAGTCTAGGTTTTTGTGATCAATATGACACAAAAGCTGATGTCATGGTTACAAGTCCCTCCCTCCATCTGGAGTCACAGAACAATAGATTCATAGAACAATATTGGCTGGGAGGCACCTTTGTAAGTTGTCTTGTCAAACATGACATTCCGCATCTTCCTGAAACAAAAGCCTTTAAGCTCCGGAAGCAGTGAGTGTTACCCATCTTTGAATTAGGCTCCAAAGTCTCAACACTCTCCTTGGCATTTCTTGCCAGCTGTTGAAAGTTACTTCTAGCTTAGGGTTTTGGCTTCTGTTAACACTTATCATGCACACAATGCTGCCCATGCATTATATGGCTAAGCTGGTACCTAATTCATGTTTGAGAATTCCCTTAAATGGTACGGCACCCAAAGAGTTTCTGTCACAAAGAGGTTATGGAGTGGATTAAAAAATTGTGAATGCACATTGCATAATACCAACATGGAGACAGGCTCCCATCCAAGCAGAAAGGGCTATTAAATCAGTTTAGCACAACAGTATTCATAGATTCATAGATTCATAGATTGGTCCAGGCCGGAAGGGACCTCCAAAGGTCATCTAGTCCGACCTCCCCGCAGTCAGCAGGGACACCCCCAACTAGACCAGGTTGCCCAGGGCCTCGTCGAGCTTCACCTTGAATATCTCAAGGGAAGGGGCCTCAACCACCTCCCTGGGCAACCTGTTCCAGTGTTCCACCACCCTCATGGTAAAGAACTTTTTCCTAATATCCAATCTAAATCTCTCCTTCTCTAACTTAAAACCATTGCCCCTCGTCCTGTCACTGCAGGCCTTTGTAAACAGACTGTCTCCAGCCTTCCTGTAGGCCCCCCTCAGGTACTGGAAGGTTGCTATTAGGTCTCCCCGGAGCCTCCTCTTCTCCAGGCTGAACAACCCCAGCTCCCTCAGCCTGTCCTCATAGCAGAGGTGCTCCAGCCCCCTGATCATTTTTGTGGCCCTCCTCTGGACCCTCTCTATCAGGTCCATGTCCTTTCTATATTGAGGGCTCCCGACCTGCACACAGTACTCCAGGTGAGGTCTCACCAGAGCAGATTTTATAACTATGCCATATTTATAACTATGGAAGGAATAAAATACTTATCTAAATATCAATCCAATAACAGGAAGCCAGAAAGAATCCTTTCTGGTTTCTTTATAAGAATGCTTTCTGGTTTCTTTATAAGAGAAACACAAGAGGTACTTTATTTCATAAATTTAGAGAGCTCAATAGATCACATCCTATGTGATCTAATGGTAGTCTTCATAGACTATAGATTTTCTCAGACATATATTTTCCAAAAATAATTTTGCACCATGATGAGTTATTTCTATCTTCTTGTTTTCAGTGGTTTTTTTTACCTTCTTTCTGGTGGTTCGTCTTGTGAAATTTAAACCTTTAAATATGTGTTGCTTCAAATGAACCTTAGCAATGAGTAATTCAATGTCATTTGGCATTTTTCTGCAGCATTGAATTAGAGTAAATAAAATAGATTTAAATTTAGAAATATAGATAATCTAATTAGTTTCTGACCCCATGGATCTCATGTTGGGTGGCATATTACATGAAGGATGGTGATGGAGAGTTGGTAATATTCAGCTACAGCAGATGTACTTCAGTTCTAGTACATACGGAAAGACTAGTCCTAACTTCCTCAGACACTACTGAGGCCCAATTTTGTGCAATATTTAGCAGACACTAAGTGAAAGAACGAGACTGCAGTCTAAGATTAGATAGGATTCCACAAGTACAATGAAAAAAGGAATAGAACAAGGGGGAGTGAGTTGACTAGGTCTGTAAACTTGCATTTTCAAAAGTCATTATGACTCTAACAGTGAAAACATACAGGATTTAATCTTACAAGAAAATAATAATAAGCAATCTTTGCTGGTCAGTTTTGGTAGCCAGCTGGCGATCCCTATTGGGAAGAATCTATACTGGAGCATGAAAACAGAGCAGAATAAAAGCATGTCCTGTGTGTGGTTGTAGGGATGGAAAAGAGTTGTGTGTAAAACTCACCGGTTCATTCCAAAGGACCGAGATTCAAGACTGAATGACCGAGTAGATGTAAAAAGATAAGTGACGCCATCACCACCACAGTTAGCATATTTGTTTTTGAGAATGGCAAGTACTTTAGTTGTTCATACCACAGTAATGTTCGCTTATGTCTTACTGACCAGAGACTTTCCTTTCAAATTTTTTTTTTTTTCCCAGGAGAAACTATTTACATTATCAAGACATTGTTTGCTGAACTTACCTATTACTGGTATTTTATTGTATTTTGTCTCAGCTCAGCTCCTGCAAGTCTGCAGATTCTCTGAGACATCAGACTTAAAGAGCAACCAGCTAAGTGCCACAAAATACAGATTTATTTATTTATTTTTAATAGCAAAAGTATTGCAAAGAAAGCCTATCATAAAATGAAAGCCTACATTGAACTAAAATTAATAGGTGTTGATTCTTGTCCACTTGTCACTGTCAGTTCTGATATGTCAGCACTCGTTGGAGAGAGATCTCTCTGAAGAAAACTGGCCAGTAAATACCATTTGGAATTTTTTATTTAATAATCTCCTTCAACCAGCTCAACACAATATATGTCATTTCTTTCAGAAGTTTCCTACCACTTGTTCCTCTCATTCATTTTTAATTCCTATATCAAACTTCCAGGAATCCTCCAAGGAGAAAATAATCTTCAGGTTGTACAATCTGGTTGTAAACTTCAGTGATGATGAAAATGTTAATAACATTTATCAGAAGATATTCCAATAAGTTAAGTTTGCTATACCATTACAAACTTATCCATGGTGTTTTTATTTTTAAAATACATAAATTCTTTCACACATAGATACTAGTAAGTTTCATGAACGATCATTTATGTTTCTTTTATCACTTGTTTTATTACTGAATGGCTTCAGGACAAGCAATTTCCTAGGGTTCTCTGTTTGATGGCACCTTGGGTGCAGGGAGGAGCTAGCAGGAACCTTACGAGGTTCAACAAGTCCTGTATCTGGGAAGGAGGAATCACTTGCAACAACACAGGCTGGTGATGTTCTGGCTGGGGAGCAGCTTTGCTGGAATGGAAGTCTTGGTATCAGCAAGCTCAACATGAGCCACAGTGTGCTCTGGCAGCCAAGCAGGCCAACTGCACCATGGAGTGTATTAATAGGAGCATACCTATCAGATTGAGGAAAATCACTATCTCCTTCTACTCAGCGTTCATTGGACTGCATTTCAAATGCTGTACACAGTTTTGGGCCCACTAATGCAAGAAAGACATTGCTAAACTGGAATATAATCTGCAGAGGGCCATCAGGACACTCAAGGGGCTGGAGCACCTCTCTAGGGAGGAGAGGCTGAGGGAACGGAGTTTGTTCAACCTGGAGAGAAGGTGGCTTGTGGTGGGACATACACCTAACATCAGCCTTCTAAAACTTACAAGGAGGTCACCAAGAAGATGGAAGCAGGCTTTCCACAGTGGTGTGTGCCAGCAGGACAAGAGACAAGGGGCATAAGTTGAAACAACAGAGATTCAGACTGGATATAGGGAGACACTTTTCCACCAAGAAGACAGTCAAGCAGTGGATCAGATTACCCAGAGAGGTTGTGCCACCTTCAACCTTGGACATTTTCAAGGCCAGTCTGGGTAAAGCCTTAAATAACCTAGTTCAACCTCATAGCTGACCCTTTTTTGAGTAGTAGGTTAGGCTGGATGACCTCCCAAGGTCACTCCTGACCAGAATATTCCTATAATTGTATGATCAATGTAGAAACCTTCCTGAGTTTGCAAAAGTGCAAAGAAGTAACTCTTTCCAAAACTAACACTGTTCTAAATATGCCTATTAACACTATGCAAATAAGTAATTTCCTTTGGCACAAAGACTTTCACAGTATAATTAACTTTAGAGACTTTGTACCCCTTGGTCCACATAAAATGAACTATATTCGGTACTTTCTCAATGTGCATTCAGTAACAGCATGGCAAAAACTATAAAAAAATATTTCTGTGAATCTATTTTTACAAACTACTGTGGCTTCAGTTCTCCCAGAATGATCCACAATTTTTAATTATATTTGGCAGAGAAAGAAAATTGGTTTTGTATTTACATGCATTCTGGAGGAAATGAAATGTGTTATTCAGTTCGGCAGCTAATGCTTAATGATGGAACAGCACGGTCAAAGGTCTTTTTTTTTTTTTTTTTTTTTTTTTGAGAGAGGATTTAAATACATATATCTCTTTAAAAAATATTCCCTACCCAGTTCCTATAGGAAAGGAATACATTGGGATAAGAAGGCGGCGGTACTTACAGTCTCATACTAAGTACTTCTACTTGAAATAGTAAACTTGAGAACTTGAGTGTTTGTTAATTAAATACATGTAAGAAAGAGAAAAAAGTGATAAATCTGTTGGTTATGATATTCATTTATAAGACTGGACATGCAGACATCAGTACTTTTCCCAGAGATATTGTTTTATACAAGGTGGATCAGATTCATCAAAAAAAATTGGTAGCACCTTTCTTCCCCAGAATAAAATGTAGCCCCTTAAAACACCCTTCGAGGATGTTGCAGATACAGGAGTATGTCCTTTGAAGAAATCATGAAAACTGAAGATGGTTCTCCAAGTGAATGCTCTAACTCCTGACCTGCCAGCAGACACCAGCTCCTCCATTTTGTGCTCCTCTGGTTTTGTGCTTCACTTCTAATTTATCTTACTAGAGCCTCTCAGCCCTTTTTTCTCCCATCAGCTTACACCCAAGACTGAAAGCCTTCAGCTGGGCCGGGGGGGTATATACAGCCGTTGAAAGAGGGTTCTGGCCTAAGTTACTCGGCTTGAGAACTAAAGGACCAGTACAGGTCTCAATAGGAGACAGACTTGCCTCTCTCCCAAAGCAATACTAGCACCAAGGAACAGGAGCGGCACTGTTTTAGTATTGAGTGACTGGCAATGTTTATACATCCTTATTCTGTGTATCTGAGTGCTGAGAGCAAAGCCCGCTGTGCTACTGATATGTATATGTGTGTATTGGACTCCTCCAAAGGCTCCCTAAGGGGTCATTTTAGGACAATGAAGGCTTGTAGTTGCTTGGATGAAAGCATTGCAGAAGGTTCTTTGCCAAAGCATCTGGATGGAGTATAAAGAGGCTTGGGTCTAGCAGGAAACAACATTTTCTCCCTATTCACATGTACAGCTCTCTAGTGCTAAACTGGCAATGATGTCCCCAGCCAGCCCCCTATTCTCCCTCCTGCTACCACATGGTCTTGTGTGGTCATCACATCTGGTCAGAATAACATAATGTATTTTAAGTGTGTTTTCCCACATTTCTGTGTAACTGTTAGCAAACAGCGTAAGATTAACTTTGAAAATGTTAAAGAGTAAACACTATTGCAAACTAACCCAAGGATTAAATCACCCAACAATATCAACCCTCAGCATCTCACAAAAATGCAAAACGAAAACATATGAAAAAAATTTACCTTTAACTGAACATCATACTTCATATTGTGTTATCTTCTAATGCAGAAGAACTCTTTGGGAGCACTAGCTATGCTGGGAAGAAGCCTTGAATATTTAAAGCAAAATCAAAGGTATTTCAAGAGAGACAGCAACCAGCCTTAAACGTGACTCTGGGCAGCCTAGTTTAGCAGTTTTCTGAGATCAAAAAATTGCTCAGAATTAAGCAGTTTTGGTTCATTCACACAGTTCAAAATTTCACACATAGCTGTGTGCTGCATCTTCCAATAATACATCAGCTACATAGATATGTGAATAAATATACATACGTACACGCACATATCTTTTCTACATCATGTGAAAGAAGATGAATGTGTCCCATATACCGGAAGTCTAAGGTATTTACAGACATTGTCTGCATCCTGCCCATTTAATTTACCTCTTGGAATTACTCATTATTTCTAAGCTCTAATGCAATCCCCACATAGAAAAAGAAAATCAAAATGTATAAATAAACCCAAGCTAATTTCTAAAGCATGAATTTAGGAAACTAACTTAAAACACATGAAATTGGAAAAAAATGCCTGAGTTTCTAAGGCAGAACTTCAATTTGTCAATATGGCTTTGTTCAATTTTATTCTCAAACACAAATGTATTTCAGTAAAATCTCATATTTGAATACCTTCTATTAAAATGCAAGTTATTTTATGGTACATTTCCTCATACACGAAGCTGTAATGCTATTTGGGAGAGACAGAAAGTCCAGACAAGATGATCAGGCAATGACACATTTATTACGGCTGTAGCTTGCAGCCATAATACAAGCTGCTATGTATTGTATTCTTACAACAGTTAGAAATGTAAGTGCACGGTGGGTTGACCCCTGCTGGCAGCTAAGCCCCCACCCTGTTGCTTGCTCACATCCCACCTGTGGGATGGGGAGAAAATCGTAAGGTCAAAAGCAAGAAAAACTTGTGGGTTTCAATAAAGGCAGTTAAATAAGCGAAGGAAAAAGAGGAAAACAAGTGCTGCAGAGACAACTGCTCACCACCTCTCACCAGCGCATCGAAGCCCAGCCACTCTGATCAATCCCTACATTGGGAAACTCACCCCATACCCCCTCCAGTTTTATTGATGAGCACAACATTACATAGCAAGGAATATCCCTTTGGTCATCTGGTGTCAGCTGTCCTGCCTGTGTCCTCTCCCTAACCCCAGCATCCCAGCCTACTCACAGTGTGAGGAACAGAGAAAGTCTTGACACTGTGCAAACACTGCTCAGCAACTGCTAAAACATCAGTGTGTTACCACTGTTTGGGACACCAAATGAAAACACAGAACCATGTGGGCTGCTATGAAGAAAATTAACTCCATCCCTGCCAGGCCCAGTACAATGTGAACAGAGCAGAACCCCATTAAATTCTTGATATCCTATAGTACCAAATGCTGACAGTTTTCAGGCAACAGATACGTACTTGGAGTGATTTGGGCTAGATCCTTCAAACACATGGGACAAACTCCATCAGTTCTGAAGAGGTCAACATATGTGGCCAGATATTTTAATGAAAAATATTTCAGGAAGTTCCAGAACAAGAGATGATTTCTATGAAGAAACTATCCTGACAGAAATGTCTTCAGTCATGCTGAAACAGAGCAAAGTTTTTATCAAATAAAACAAAAAATTAAATACATAGACATTTTCAGAAGCTCTATGTAAAATGTCTGCCATAATACATAACAGAAAGTGAAACAATTAGTACCATACACAATCTATGTTTAACTCAGTTTCACAGAACATCCCATAAAGCAGAAAGAAATTATGGATTTTATGTAAATAAAAATCATCCCTCAGTACATGAGCAATAACTGTGAATGCCCACTGGAGAATTACTTGTAGTGCAGCAAGATAACATTCAAAAATGAAAACCACCTCATGGAGTATTAATAGCTTGATATTAAATAGCAAGAAAAAACATGATAAGAGCCAAGAAATTCCTTGTTCTTTGAAGAACTACATAATTCTAAGCTCTAGATCTTTTTTTGGTGATTTTTCTGTCAGTCCTGTGATGATGATGGCAGAGGTGTAGTGCCTATATCCCTCCTATAGCTGACACCCCCTACGTTCACAAACAATAGAACTCTAGGACAGGTTTTATTTAACATTCTTTTCCTGTTCGGCAAAACACTTCACAATCCTGCATGTGAAGTGACGTGACACAAAAAACAACATCAAAAGCAAACCCATTAGCAAAAGCAATCAGCCATTACTTGATAATCACTAAGCAGCGCTGTGCAATTCTCAAGTGGCCATAGTGTACACTCCCTTGCTGTAGATGATGAAAGGCAATCATAATTTCCCTGAACAAAGTAGCTGTTTATGTAGCAGTACCTGCCTAGAACTCTCCAAAACAAGGAAATGTATGTTCTCTGTTTTGTGTATATGTGTTTTTAATACAGTTTTGAAGCTTCAAACAAGCCAAAAGCTCAGATGACTAAATTGCTACTGCAAAACCCAATCTTCTTTTATCACTTTACAAAGTGAGCATAGAAGTTTATTTTGAATAGAATTTTGCAGAGTTGCAGAGTAATCCAGTTCTTAAATAAGCAGATGTGAAGTGATTTAAAGCAATGGCATTGTGATCGCATATCATATAAGGTTGAATGTACAGTCTAGAACTTGGCTATCATTGTATGCTACTCATACTTGCACAGCTTTTATCACGGATTTCAAGGATTAAAGGAACCTAATGTGGTTGCAATTAGTATAATTCAGAATTTGAATTGAATTCTTGGCCTTAGTTCCTGATTTCAACACTCAGGTGTAACGTCCAAATGTGAAGTTCCTCATTGTGTCAGTTTTGTTATTGACAGCCACAAAAAATGGCCGAGGCAGTCCTCTCTTTCTAAAAACAACCTACCACTGAGGCAGGCATGCAAGCAGAATGACAAAAACAATGCATCAGCTTTTCCACGATGATGCATTCTTTGTTTAGGGATGATTAATCTGCCAAGAAGTGAAAAGGAGACAGGTTATTCATTACACAGAAACACAGAACACCTTCATCGGTCTTGCTATGTGTGAATCGACAACTAGACTAATAATACTGGGCTTTTATCAATAAAGAGTCTTATTATTGTTATTTATATGACACCCATGTGCAAATACTATTCCACAGACATGTCAAATGGTTTGGTCCATGTTTACTGCCCTCTGAGAATTCCTTGTCCAGAACTGCTGCTGTCAGCTCCATTCTTCTTAGATGTAGAATAGCTTGAAGTTAACTGCTGACCTTGCAAGGCCATTCAGCTCAAAATACACTGACATTAAAAGGATAGGAAGAGGTTGAAATTATTTATTCAAAACAACTGCAGTAGACCAGGAAGTCAGAATATTTACATGACACACCTGAGGAAAGGAAAGAAAAAAACATATTTAATTTTCTTACACAAAAATGTGGCTGTCCTACCTCCTGTATTCACCCAAACAATTGCAGATGTTTTCTTAAGGTGATTCATCATACATGTAATCTTCTTACATTTTAGGCTGCATCAGAAGGAAGATCTTAGCTGTGGAGCACCCTAGCTTTATGAGCAGTCACTCTCCAGTAGTCCTGAAGAGTTTTTTCAGTCTTTTTCTTCAAAAGTAAATCTTCTTCTAACCCATTGAACAGAGAGCAGATATTCTCATTAAATTAAGGACTGCTTTGTATCTTAAGGGTTACAAATGTTATTTTGGCAGACTAGGTGACATGTCTGTATTTCTGTAGGCTATTAACTCCTTGACTCAGTATAAGGTGAAAATTTCCTTCCTCCTTTATGTTTGGTGACTGAACCTCTTCTTTCTCTAGGGTCGTGCATTTCATACCTATCTTATGCAAAAAATTGTTTAAGTAGCATTAATGAACATAGCCTCAATGGAGACAAGGTGCAACAGCAATTAGCTACCTCAGGAAAACATGAGTTCAAGGTGAAAGGTTTTGGAAATAAGTTATCAAGGGTTATTGTAAACGTCTCCACAAATTCATGAGGCTTTGTGTCTCTCCATTGTGCCTACTCTGTCACTGAAGAAGAGGAGGAAGAGGTATGGGAGAATTTAGACACGGTCTGCCTATTCTCTAAGCTCCATGTTAGCAGGTCAGCTTAGTGTAAGGCCTCACAGGTGTCACTTTGCTGGCCATCAGCCTGCCACTCCCTTTCTAGAGATTATTTGTTTTTAACAATGAGTAGAATTTTCAGACTTATTTGATTCTTCAGTATAAAAATCTAATGCTAATGTAAGCATCCCAAGTACTAAGTTGGACTCTGAGAAACTGATGTGATTTTTCTGTGATTAATATACACCACTTTTTAAAAATGAGCATTCGCAATGCGGTTACTTCTTTCCAGAATTCTGGAAAAAATTCTTGCTTGCAGATAATTTTAAATTGCTGTTCAATTTCAATGCAGTTTATTTCATCAGAGCGAAAAAAACCCCAAATCTAAAAGTGCCACCCCCCCTCAAATTTCTCTAAAAGCCTAAATGGATAACTTAAAAAAGAAGAGAAGGCTTGAGAGGATTTGATTGCTTTGTTCTTACGCTCAAAGGGGTGTTGTAGAGAAAATGTTGTAGACTCTTCTCAGATGTGCCTGAAGAAAGGAGCAGAGACAAAACTCAGACTGAAGAAGGGAAATTCCAAGTGGAGAGAAGGAAAAAACTCACCTCACAGGAGTGTCTGAGCACTGGCACAGGTTGCCCAGAGAGGATGGGAAGTCACCATCCTTGCAGATTTTCAAAACACGCCTGGACAAACTCCTGAGCAGCTTGATGTAGCTTTGAAGTCAGTCCTACCTGGAGCAAGAGCTAGACTACAGACAACTCTGTGTATTTACTGTGGGATTTTCACCAGAAACGCATTCATACTGATCCCCTAAACACTAGGTTGGTAGGGAAAGAAAATAGTTGTGTTTCAAGCAGAACCAGCAGAAAAGATAAGAAGCTTTGGGAGCAAAGTAGCTCTACACATTTGCTTACCTTCCTCTGTCTTTTATTACCATGGTATTTCAATTCATTACAAACATGAATGCTTTTACCTCCTACTAGCCATGTATAACATTATCAGCACTTCACAGACAGTGAATTAAACACACAAAGCAAAGCCCTAATTAACTTGCCCAAAGGTCAAATGCAGAAGCCGTGGCAAATTCAAGAGCAGAAACAAGTCTTTTAAATACTATTCTAGAGCCTTAATTTTAAGCATTAATCATCTCAAGAGGATTTACCTGCCCTATTACTACAAACCAGGAAAGTAGTCACTGAGGTACCAAAGCAAAGTACTGTTTTCTTCCTACTTTATGCCTTGTAGCATACAAATGTGTTACTTTTACTGGTAATGTGTTTTAGAGTGTGAAAGCTAATACACTGTAACAAGCTCTGACCTGGATCCAAACAATCCTGCTGATTATATCCCAGTACAGGCAGTGAGCAAGAATCAGATGTAACATTTACAATATTCAAATATTTATGCCTTTGGCAAGGAACTTCTGCATGAAGCATGATACTGGATGGTGGACCAATCATCAGCAGTAAATGTTTTATTAATGTACACACTTTCAAGCAAATTTGGAAGCAGAAATCAGTCCCCTGCTACCTGGTCAGAACTGATACAGCAGGCATCATGTAGTAATTTTTCACCAGTATATCATCAATGAAATGACAATAAACGAAACAGATCTTAAGTTGGTTAAAAAAAAAAAAAAAAGAAGAAAATTCAGAGGGTTAAGAGTAATTTTTCAAGAAAAATGACAAATTAGTCAACTTCTGGAAATTCAGGCTCCTATTTTGGTTTCTATTTTGATTATAGAAAGAAGCCTAATCAATAAAAAACAAGGGAAAACACAGATGGCTACATAGAGTTTCAGTGATTTTATGAATATAAAATGTAATTTCTTATTTCCTCTCAAACAAAAGTTTTTAAACATATTTGTCCCTAAAGTGACACATCAATCAAAAGCCTATTTTCCTGCAGAGATGCATCCCATCTCCTGCAATATCACACAGTTAGCTTGCTGCATTCCTCTCCTGTCCTGACAGACAGCACCCTCACCACCACCCGCCACAATCTCCCCTTCCTCCAGCCGTAGTGCCACCACCCATTGCCCAGGGAGTGTTCTGAGTCGTCTCCATTGCCCTTGGCCAGCAGAAAAGCAGGAAGCAACGTATTTGGCTGTTGGTCTTTCCCATGTCCATCAGAACCAGCTGTACATACAGCATGCAGGTGCCATGGAGGGTCAGGCTCTGGCTCTGCTGCCAGTTCCTCTCTGCTCACCCCTCCTCAAGGTTCACGATGCTTGCAGCAGCTGCGTATCTTTGGTATCTCTACCATCCTGTCAAGTCAAGTTTAGAAAGGGACTGAAAGCTTTTAGGGCTGAATAAGAAACAGAAAACTCACTCAAATAAACTTCCTTATGAAATTAGGATTAAAGCATGCAATACTATTATTTGTATTTATCTATTAATAATGCAGCAATATAGAGGGAGTGTGGGATTTTAGTCAGCTACTCTGTACATTTTAATTACAAGTTGCACACAGAAGCCCAGATAAGGCAGAAAATATGTTCCCATACGGCAGTCACTGGGAACCTACTTTAATATGAACTTGGAGGAAGTTCTGCTGAATCTAAAATAACTGTGGGACATACTGGTCTTACAGAATTTGAAAAGCAGATGAATGGAAAATGTGACTAAACCTTTTCTGGTTTACTTGATGGAAAAGAGACAAATGTATATACTGTTGATTACAATGCTAAATTCATTGAGGACAGCACAGATGTGTGAGTCATAGTTGTCTTCTAGCTGCAAACTTATGCTTTAAAGCCAGCCTCCTAATCTCATTGCTGCTACGTTTCCTCACATCAATATTTAGGAGCATTTTAACAACTTCTTGCAGACAGCTCTCTATATCTACAAGTATGCTTTCGGGAAAATACTGCCTCTACCTTCATCTGGTCCTTTTCAGTCTGCCTTCAGTCAGTGCATTTATCTTCTTCCATATTTGGTCACAGTAGACTAAAAGTCACTAAAAATAAATAGGATTTGCAGACAAAACAGCAGTACAAGAATCTGACAAAGTTATTATTATTTTTTTTTAAATCTGACTGTATTATACCATAATGGAAATATATATGACCAAGAATGAAAAATAGAGGCCGCAAAACCAAAAAATTGCCTTAAAAGCTCGCATGAGAGAGATAAAATATTTTTGCTCCAAGTGTTAAAATCAACCTTTTCAGGAAGGTCTTTGTCTTCAGCAAAATATTATTTGGAGGTTGAAAAAGAGGACTTGGGACCTACAGTTACATTCTGCCTTATAATCTCTGTTCTTCCACTGGTTTGATTTCAGATTATGTAAAACTAGTCAGGAAATTATTGTTTTGGTTTCACATTAAGTGCTTATTTACAAATATGGGGCATTTTGACTCCCTTTATTTCTTAATTTTTCTCATTTGGTCAACTGTTTCTGCCCCAGGTCCCAAACAGCAACAAGCCCAAGCATAAAGCCCTGGCTTTTGTGCAGAGTATCACTGTGTACAGAGTTGGATAGGATAGGATAGGATAGGATAGGATAGGATAGGATAGGATAGGATAGGACAGAATAGAACAGAACAGGATATTTCAGTTGGAAAGGACCTACAACAATCACCTAGTCCAACTGCCTGACCAATTCAGGGCTGACCAAAAGTTAAAGCATGTTAAGGGCATTATCCAAATGCCTCTTAAACAATAAAGGGCTTGGGGCATCGACCACCTCTCTAGGAGGCCTGTTCAGTGTTTGACCACCCTCTCAGTAAAGAAATGTTTCCTAATCTCCAGTGTAAACGTCCCCTTGCACAGCTTTGAACCATTCCCTCATGTCCTGTCACTGGATCCCAGGGAGAAAAGATCAGCACCTCCCTTTCCATATCCCCTCCTGAGGAAGCTGTAGAGAGCGATGAGGTCGCCTCTCAGCCTCCTTTTCTCCAAACTAGACAAGCCCAAAGTCTTGAGCAGCTCCTCACAGGACACTCCTTCCAGCCCTTTCACCAGCTTTGTTGCCCTCCTCTGGGCATCTTCACATTCAAGTCACTTCACATCCTTCTTAAATTGTGGGGCCCAGAACTGCACACAGAACTCAAAGTGAGGCTGCACCAACGCTGAATACAGCAGGATAATCACCTCTTTTGACCAGCTGATTGTGCTGTGTTTGATGCACCCCAGGATGCGGTTTGCCCTCATGGCTGCCAGGACACGCTGCTGACTCCTGTTGAGCCTGCTGTCGACCAGGAACCTCAGATCCCTTTCTGCAGGGCTGATCTCCAGCCGCTCCTCTCCCAGTTTATACTTGTGCCCAGCATTACTCCATCCTAGGCGCGGCACCCAGCATTTTGACTTGTTAAATTTCATCCCATAAATCATTGCCCAATGCTCCAATCTATTTAGAACCTTCTGCAAGGCCTCTTGTCCCTCAAGAGA
Organism: Numenius arquata; assembly: GCF_964106895.1. NCBI lineage: Eukaryota > Metazoa > Chordata > Aves > Charadriiformes > Scolopacidae > Numenius > Numenius arquata. Next base: position 44,766,973 of record NC_133579.1, read on the forward strand.
GTAAACCCCTACCTAGTCACTTGTACCCGTACTTAGCCACTTTTCCAGTGATGGCATCTGCATGCATGGAATATGAGGACTTTGCACACAAGAGCCTCCAGTTAATAATAGATCTTATGTGTATAAGGCAATATTTGAAACACATGTACTCATGGAAATAGTTCATCTTTCACTAGTTTCAAACTGCACCTAAATGAGACAGGGGAGAGATCAAGAAGGTAGATTATGAGGTCAGCCACCTTCTCAAGTATAGAATGATGACCTCAGTAAGGACAGACTGAGTCACAGCTTTCATCTCTGCGTAGGCCCTCCTTGAGTCCTAAATGGGGATGAGCATCTCTACCAGCCTCTTACAGGCCATAACTATATGTTTCTACTCAGCTTTTCATATAATACTACACAAAGAAGAAAGAAAATAAGGGAATAAACCTTCCCGTCCTTTCTCCTTTTGTTAAAAAGGTATAAATGTTACAAACTCTACTTATCAAAAGTATTCAGTAATGTTGCATATCTAGTTGAGATTTTGTGCCCAAATACCGGAGTACTTTGTATTATGCAGCACTGTTTGTATATATGTGCATTATACACAATAGACATGAAAAGCTGGACATGAGCAGGCAGTGTGCACTTGCAGCCCAGAAGGCCAATCGCATCCTGGGCTGCATCAAGAGATGTGTTGCCAGCAGATCCAGAGAAGTGATTCTGCCACTTTACTCTGCTCTGGTGAGACCTCACCTGGAGTACTGTGTGCACGTCTGGAGCCCTCAATATAAGAAAGACATGGACCTGATAGAGAGGGTCCAGAGGAGGGCCACAAAAATGATCAGAGGGTTGGAGCACCTCTGCTATGAGGACAGGCTGAGGGAGCTGGGGTTGTTCAGCCTGGAGAAGAGGAGGCTCCGGGGAGACCTCATAGCAACCTTCCAGTACCTGAGGGGGGCCTACAGGAAGGCTGGAGACAGTCTGTTTACAAAGGCCTGCAGTGACAGAACAAGGGGTAGTGGCTTTAAACTGGAAAAAAGCAGATTTAGATTAGACATTAGGAATAAGTTCTTTACCATGAGGGTGGTGAAACACCGGAATAGGTTGCCAAGGGAGGGGGTTGAGGCCCCTTCCCTGGAGACATTCAAGGTAAGGCTCGACGAGGCCCTGGGCAACCTGGTCTAGTTGGGTGTGTCCCCACTGACTGCGGGGGGGGGTCGGACTAGATGACATTTGAAGGTCCCTTCCGGCCCAGATGGTTCTATGATTCTATGATTCTATTCTATGAATATATAATAACATATGGATAAATCCCACTAACTTCAGCTGAAGTTGTGATTGCTCAGGATTTCTGTAAATGAAGAGATTATATCAAATGCCAGATAATTTGGACATACTGCCTGTATGAATAGTGGGAAATGATATGAATAGTGGGAAATGGTACAATGAAAGTGGGTCAATTCACCACAAAAGCAGGTGATTATGTTACCTGTGGTTCAAGAACTTTACTTCAGGATAGATGGTCTGGTCCCCCAAACTGCATCACCCTACCACACATGTGGTTTGATGAAGTCCAAGCAAAATCTATCCTACAAAACTTTCCTTTTTTTTGGAAAGCTTGTCTTCAGCAAGCCCAGTCTGTAAAGCATCACCCTACTGTTTCATCTCTTTCTCACACAGGTCACAGTCATACATAACTACCTCTGCCAACACTGCCAATATAAGGCTTTCTACAGAAAAAGGAGCCTTATCTTTGTTTCAGCTCATGCCATTTCTGATACCATAGTGGTTGCTTCCCATCCCACCTGTGGAGGAAACCACATGTTCTCTGGCAGGATAGTCTGCTTAATAACACCATGTGATCGAATGCTGAAAAATTGCCTGGTTTGGATTAAAATGGGGAGAGATCATCTATCTAGAGCAGTATCTACCTGGACGAAAAACCTGCCTATTAAACAAATTAATCCCAGCTGGCTGGAGCAACCAAAAAAGACCAAAGAGAACACAAAGGGACTGTGCAGAGACACCCCAGTGGGGGACACCAGAAGCAGCACCTGAGAGCACTGTGACATCCCTGTGTACCTTGCCTTTTGTCCTTGCTTTCTAATCCTCCCTCTACTTTTAGTTCCAACTTCGTTGCCCAGCAACATATCCTTATATGAGGATATATGAGACCCATCTCATATCCTTGCAAATCCTCATCCACTTTTTCTTTCTTGTGAGCTCCTAATCCTTTTCTTCCCCTCCAGATCTTCCCAATTCAGTGCTCAGCCACAGTCTCTCCCTGATTCCCTGACCCTCACTCTGCGAGTCACTTTCAGGGTCAGACTTCTGTTACTCACTGCCTTCCACGCATCCTCTCTGCCCCCACACTGATTTACAAACCCGGCCCCAGACTGCCCAACTGGTACCAGTCTCTTCATTGAAACTCAGCTGTGTTCTTCATGCTTCTGCACTGAGAGTCCTCCACATTGCACGGTTGTCCACTTTGTTCCTGTATGAATTGCACTGAATATGCTTTGCTTTCAGCTGAACAACACTGTGTAACAATTTTGAAAGAACAAAAACCTTTCTCTTAAAGAGAAATAGCAGTATTGACAGTACTGACTCTGTGGACTCTTATATTGCTTTTCCAAGTGTACAAATAAAATGGTCTCAAATTTCAACATCATTAAAGATGAAGGCTTGCAAGTACACTGTTATCTTGTGTTTTGTCATCCTTTATGGGCTCCATTAGACTGATGAAAGCTTTATGACACTTTCTAGCCCTTTCTGACAACTTTTTCTTGTGCACTTCTCTAGAAAATCAGAGGTTTAAGAAGACAGAACTGCTATTCCTATTTTTCATACTGAGAGCTATTACCAAGCACCTCAAAGGGCTCTTTGTTAACCATGAAATACTATGCAGAAGTGGTTAATTAACTGTGGTGATGTAAAAACACCTGGGAACAGTCAGTTATAAGCTGTGCTGTAATGTTACAACTTGGGTTGGCTGTTTATGTTGTTCTCCAAGTACAGGGTTCACTGGGTATGGTGTCTTTTCATATTCATTGTTTAAAATCTATTGCACATTCACCTTTTGTTCTTCAGCCTGTGGTCTGAAATTTTAAAGTGAACATGGGGAAACCGTGCTGTTAGAGTGTTACAATATTTACCTATCGTGTGCTGGGAAGAAGCCATTTGAGCTGTAGAACAAAATTTGGTGCTCATTTGTATAGCCCACTTTATGTATGTCCAATGAACGCAGATTTTACCAGTAGAAAAATGAGGGCATCTTGAGTAACTGTGCAAAATGTGTCATGTGGCAAAGCAAATTACAGTGTATAAACCTAACTTGAGTATCCTTGTCCCCAGCATAAAAAACTAGCTCTTATCTCTGTTACATTTCTGAACAACAACCACATTGTTCCCTCCTGCTGGAGGATTAAGAATCCAAGTATTGGATTCTTAATTACCTAGTACAACCATGGATCTCATTTCAGTGTGAAAAAAGACAAAAAAACAGGAGTAAAACCTAGACCAGAAGAGGTAAAGATCTACTGCTGGGTAGAATCCTGACATATGGTATGGGGCTTTTTCCCTACATAGCTGTGCTCCAAGAAATAGTTTTGTGACAAAATGCAGTAGCAGCTTATTGGATCATAAGGAACAGTCCACTAAACTGTCTTTCTATCAGACTTATTCCTCCAGATTGCTCATAAACCTCATTGTCTAAATTTAGCTCTGGATAGATACCTAACGATTTTATTTCAAAGCATGTTGATGGCTGTCTCAGTCCCAGGTCAGCTACAGTCCATGCTACAACAATAGCCATTGTATCACTGTAATACCATTGACCACTGACATCACTGTCTCGGTGAACATTCTTAAGTAAATAATGATAGCAATATACCAAATCAATACCTGCACCTTATTCTTTATTGCTGTTTAGATATTGAAAAAGCATATTTCTTTTTGTCAGAATCCATAGCTTTGATTCCTCTGTACTTTAGCAGTTTGATTCAAGTTTCTAAGCCATACAATGAGTTAAAAAAGCACATAACCAACAGCATCAACAACATTCTAGCAAAATGTAAGCTAGCATTGAGCACCCTTTCCCTGCAATTGCACTTAATTCCTGGGAGAGGAATTCCTTAATTCCAGAAGAGGGGGTGGGAGAGGGACTCCACTCTCCCTACAGCTGATCTCTCCTCACCCTAGAATTTCTAGTGCTTAATTAAGGGGAGCAGGAATTCTTATATGAGCAAGAGGAAAGGCAGAAAATGTGGAGAGAATGAGAAAGAAATAGATGTGGACTTGAGAAAGAAAATGAAAAAAGTAACACATGAAAAAACCCCACCAAGCCTCTCAAAAATAACCCAGGCAGAAGAGGTGGCCAGTGTACAGAGACAAGTGGAGGCCAGGATGGAAGAGTCTGGGCAACAAGGGCCTGATGTGAGAAGAATACTGCTCTGAGAGGCAAAAACAACCCCAAACAACCAAAAAAAGTAGGAGACAGTGGAGAGAAGAGCAGGAGCAGGATGAGTAATATGAAGCCTGAAGTATAAGCAGACAAAACTACATCTATTATGTCCTTATGATCTCCTTGAGGGAGCAATTCCTCTTCTAGCAATACCTCCAAACAGCTCATGTCTATCTTATCAATGACTACTCCTGATTGGTGTGAACTGAGCACCTCCATGTTGCAGAACACTTGGAATAAATGCTACCTTGGTATCTGTTGCACAGGCCTTTGCATCTACTCACTCACAAGGCTTATCTACAAAGCTATGTATTTCATGTTGAGCTTTTGTATGTTCTACACAGTCCATGTGAGCACATTTGTTTTACCTGGTCTGCTCAGAGCTATGTTCAAAAAAATCCATGAGAAGCTTCCCTGTTCATTGATAGGGAGATTTTCTTGGTTGTGAAGCACTCATAGCTCAGTCTAGTATAATACAAAGCATGCAGCTATGCTGGCCTCCATTTTGTCCATTTTCAGTTTGAGACATTTTAAGGTATTTAAGATTTAGCACTTTACAGCTCATCTAAAATAATGAAAGAATCGTTTTTCTATTGGTTATTCTGGGCTCTTGGAGCTTGCCACTGAGGATGTATGTTGAATGGGCGTGTGTTGAGTGCTGAAGGTCATAATAAGACATATAATATGATAATAAAATATGATAATAATATGTACATTTGGTATCTCTGCTTGTTATCTCATGTCTTAATTTCAATCTGATCATTCTTTGTGTCTTGCCTATTGAGGTTGTATATTCCTTGGGACGGGAAGAGTGTGCTAAGCTCACCTAGAAGTTACCCCATAAAATCATCCAATGACTCTTGCTCCCGTTACTTTCACTCACTCCCACTTGCACTTATGATCAGACAGGAAATCCTTGTACAGTGCTCATAGAACAAAACCAGTTTCATAGGTATTATGAAAACTATGCACTTGACTTCTCTCATAATATCTTAGATGAGGTTTTCTGAAAGGTCTCAGAAAGCTGAAGTTGAAAGAAGCACTCTGAAGATAGGATTGTGCTAATAAAATTGTACAATATTAATGTTAAACCAAGGGTTAAAGAAGTAAGGAAATCTCTAAGTATGTGTTTTCCAATCAAGAGGGAAACTCAGGAAAAACAGGAAACAAAAAGATGGCTTTAAGAGGAAAATAAACATCCACATAGAGCTTATGATAGTATGAAAGGAAATCTTAGGTTTCAATGTTTAATTATCCAGTTTCTCAGGGCAAAGCTCTCATTATCCATACAAAATACTGGAGTGTCCTAATCTTTTTTCCACCCCTCTTCCAAACACTACAGTCTATCACACAGTAATGCATTCTCCTTTATATCCTTGCTTGCAACAATAAGGAGATACATGTTCAGCTCATAAGCCCACAGGCAGCCACCCAGAGTGGAACAGGCATTATTGGCATCCTATCTTCTTGCTAAGCATCGCAGCTTTTAGGAACTCTTGAATCTTGATCAAAGACTTTTGCCTTCAAAAGAGATCCCTAGTTAGATGCTCTGACCAGGCTGCCAGTGGTTTGAGCAGATGGAGTTTGGATCTACATTAGCATTTTGGCTCAGAACAGGAGAGTATTGTCTAAGCAAACCACTCAGTAGTCCTTGCACTGGTTCTGTTCACAGTGCAGTTTTCGTAGACCCAAACTAGATGCCTTTCAGAGCAACCTAAAATTGGAAGATCCTTTCTAAGTGCTTAGCAAGCACTTTCCATCTCCTAAAGAGGGACAAAGATCCAAACCAATATGTTGATGAAGCTGAGCTGCACTACTCCTGAGTGTACCAACTATTTAACCATCAAGAGCTCATGCAACAGCCTGGAATGATTTTCAGGTAACATAAAGGGCCAAATATCACATGTGGCTTCCTATTTATTGAGGAGTTCAAGCCTTTAGTCCTCTGCAAATTTATTGCTCCTTTCTCACTTATCGACCCATCTTCTGTTTCAAAAACCTTTCTCGTCTTTACCTAACCTATCTTCTTTTGCCATGCCCTAACAAATCTTTCTTTTGTCACCTTCCACTTTTAGTAATAGCAGTAGTAGTATCATCTTCTGCCATTTTCTATTGTTATCTGCTGCAATGGTGACATCTACCCCAGAAATTTCAAATTTAAGTATGAACCTAGCAAAACTGCAACCAATATTAAAAAAAAAAGAAGAAGTAATTAGAGACAGGTTGTTAATTTGGGAGGAGTTTGGATGGAGAAAAAGATGCAAGGGATGTGAGAAGGTCCATCAAATTCAGAAAAAAATGGAGTATAAGTGTTGAAATCATCAGAATACAAACGTAGGGCAACTCTGACAGTGGCAGTGTGGATGCCTACAAACAATAGTGAATCTGACCGGAAAATACCAAGTTCTCTGGAAAAACCGACTGAGTTCCCTATCAGGTCTAAGGCTATATGACTTAGTGTGGGGAGAGATAGACTTGCACCTTCATACTTATAGAATCTTAATTCAATAGGAGTTCTTTATCTGATTCACTAGATTTAAGAACAATATTAAACAGCTTCATAGCAGTACATAATAGCCTGCACAAGTGTACTGCCTGCACAAATTAGCAGTATGCTATTTAGCTAATTTGATTATTGATAATTTTGCTGTTCTTTATCAATTTCTTCATATTGTATTCATTAATCAACAAACACCTTAATCAGTTTACACCAGTTTTATCTTAAGTCTCTGATTTAAAAGGGGAGTGCTAAACTTCACAAAAGCTGTGTCTCTGAGCTTGTGTGGACATCCTTATTCCTGGAATCACTTCTTAGAAGAGTCCAGGAGACACTGTAGTCTCTAACGTGGCTATGAGGTGTTCATTGCTGGACATCCCAAAAGACCTCCACCAGGGAAAAGTCAACACCTTCAGAGACTTTTGGGGCCCTATCCCTCTCATAGTTGACAATCTTCTGTATCATTGCTCCTGATTCCAGCCAGGTAAGTGCCATGAAGGCACATTAGTGCCAAAATTCTGCTAGAAGTCTTGTTCATCACCTTTTTAGCATTGACCTCCAGAGGCATAATATATGTCACGGGTCTGACTGGGGGGACTTCTCTGCCTTTCAGAGAAATTCCTCCAAGTCTGAAAGCTGTGGTGACCTCAGAACCCACCCATTTTCTGGTCTGTTCAGTGTTGGGAAAAGCTGGGTTGAAGTACTGTACCTAGGTTTAAAACTCTTTTTCACACAAATATACCTCAGGTGCAAGACCAAGATGACCAAAGAAACTGGATTTGTTCTTTTGTTGGTGTAGGGCATGACAAGGAGAGAGATCACAAGAATTTTCCTCTATGGTTATGGAAAGGTTTTCATAAGAGTATAAGTATCTCCTTGGGAAATGGTTAGACTAAATCAAGTTACCAGCAGAAAAACTAAGACTAGATAGAGGTAAAACTCATTATGAAGACAGTACAACTAGCTTGCACAAAGATTGTAGAAAAGTGTTGGAATCTTTTTCAATGTGAGTTAATAAGAAAAGGTTAGACAAGTATCTGTACAAATTACTTAGATACTCTTGATCTGCTAAAAAATAGGGTCTAGACTGTGACATTTTGAGAGTCCCTCTGTGTACCTATAACTGTGATACTTGAGTCAGTAACTTCTGATACCCGAGTCATATTACAATTAATCCAAATATAATCACATTGCAAAACAAACAACACTTTTAATCTGAAATTTGAGAGATTAACAAAGGAAAAGAAGAAATATTAAACAAATACATTGCTGTTGATAGCTAGAGTCATATCTTTCGTCTGTTTAGCAGGTTTCCTTTCTATGTTTCTTTAAAATAAATAAACGAGCTGATGTAAAGATGAGACAAATAATGCCTTTCTGTACACATGTAGTTCAGATTCTGAAATTCTTAACTTTACCCCTTAAAATCAAATCACATACATACACAAAAATAGCAAAACATCCCTCTTCCTACTGGTCTGACATGAATGTGCAAAAGTCCATGAAAACTTCTACACAGAAACTTTTCAACTGAGAGTCTTCTGCTTTTCACTGCTTAAGAACGGAGCAACGGAATAAATGTTGGATGATTTTATTTTGCTCTCCTTTGTGCCCTTTCACACTCATACTATGACCTGGACAGTCTCCATTGCCAATGCAGACGTATTGTGTGACATAGAAGATTGAAGTTCAACAAAAATTCAATAACTCTATAAACAGAACAACACATAAGCAATGAAGATGAAACTACTTAATTATTGTTCCATGTTTATAGTTCCATGACACTACTTAGTTTATTGAATTAAATTCGGTAAATATATGCAATATCTGTTTTAAAGTGATATGGAATAAATAAAACCAGAACTGACTCTTTGATACGGTCTAGTGAGCTCGTTCTGTTTAATGTTAAAATACTACTTTGGTGACAACTTTTCTTGTTTTCCCATTAGAACACTGTTACAGTAGACTGTGAAGTCAAAAGTACGATATTTTCTTCTCACATCACTACTTCTTCCAAATGGTCTTTCTCTGAATGAACACACATTGCCTTCCGCATGAATAGTCAAAAACATTTGGTGTAGGAAAAGCTGCATATTTTGCTAGCAATTATCTATTTTTAACTAGCAGTTGAGAGACTTTTTTCCTGAACCAGTGTCTTTATCTGGTTAAGTGAGTTGGTTAGTAGAAGGTTTCTGAAAAAGGTTGCGTTGTTTTTAGTAATTTGACATTTGCAAAGGAGTCATTTAGTTCCCCAAATGATTTCTTACTATTTGACATTTTAGGAATTGAAATTCCATTTGCATACAACCTCTTGCATAATTAATATATTTAAAATGATTATTTGAAAGAGGTGTAACCCTGTTCTCCCATACTATGAACGTATAACTGAGATCATAATTATCATTCAGCTATTAGTTATCCTGTATTCAATTTCACAACTTACACAATGAGTCCCAGTTTCAAAAAAAGACCTTTTGTTGTTTCTCTTCTTTTTTTCTGGCCTAAGCTTCTGATTTGTTTCCAGTGTCAGTTTTGTTAAATAAGTTGTTTCAAAAGTGAAGACAAAAAGCAGAATGTTCCTGCGGCAGATCAATCATTATAGATTTCAAGTTCAGGACCTGTTTTAGACACTATGTGCCTGTTTGGTTAGAGGAATCATCGTTTAACTCTACCTTGGCACTTGGACCCTGAATTTCAGCAATGACGATGAGTGCTGTACTTGATACTCAGGCCACTATGGAGAAATGGGCAGAACATAGGAAAATATAGCATTTCTAGAGGTACTATCATTTGTCAAAAGTGTTAAAACATCTGTATATGTAGCTATTATATATTCTTTATAACAGAGGAAAAAGTCCAATCCAGAAAAACCCACCAAACCCCCACATTCTTTGTGCAAGTGGTGTGTCTCCCTTATTAAAGTTGGAAGTACTAGTCATAACTGTGTGGTATATATCGTATTTAGGCTCCTGGAAAACTTTGGGTACATTCTGAAGAGCTGTTTAATCAGCATTGTGTGTAGCCACACCTTAATCTGTGATAAGTATTTTAGCAAATATTAGCTAGAACTAAACGTTGAACTTTTGTTAAAGAAAGTTTGTCCAGCCAGAACAAAGTATAAACATCTCTCATACAGAGCAGTGTCTGACCCAAAGAACGTGACTCGGGGCCAGAGGAAAGGATAAGGTAGTAGATTGTTTTAAAGAACTTGTAGTACCTTTAGTACCACTAGATATTCTGAGAGTTAATTGTAGATGGCTAGGTTGTACTGTTAGGCTCAGCTCTAAACCAACAAACAAAAAAGAAAAAAACAGAACTCATGACACTGAAGCATGTAACACCCTATGAGTAATAATTAATCTTTGTTTACATTTTGTTTCTGTGTAAAAACAATCTAGGAAAGGATTTTGATGATTCAGAACTGGGGAAGTCATGGAATATATGAAATCTGAACAGAAGATAAGCAATTCCTCTAAATAGAAAGATACCAAAGTAGATTGAACTTCTAGTTCAAATATAAATAAGTAAAAGGGAGTTTTATAAAGATAAGGAAGAAAATATCCTGCTTTTCTGCATTCTATGTTGCTTTCCTAAAATACAATTTTTAAAAAAATGAAAATTAGTGATTTTCTTTTAAACTCAGGTCTGATTATTTCTAACATTTATTTCCAATGTTTCATAAAGCTTGTTTTTAGGAAAGCCCTGGGCTTACACTGAAGCTGTGTACTAGTTTTCTGTGGGATGCTTAAATGCCTGAGGAACAGAATTGTTGCAAGAGATACTTCACCATACCGGTGCCATTTCATTTCAATTCCTTGCACCCTTGGCTTGCTGTTGACCATCAGCCATTGCTGTCAGATGTGAAGCTTAGAGCCCTGAAAAAGAGGTTTTATAGAAAGATATAAAAGAATATAGGGAAACAGGAATCCTACTGGAAGCATAACATGAATAAAATTACTAAAGGTAAGAAGAAAGAATAAGCACAAGAGGTTATGAACAGAGTCAGAAAAGATAAGGCAGAGCTAGAGAAAAAGGTAAAGGAAACTGGAAAACAAAATAGTGTTAAGAAGGCCAGTGTTTAAGTGTGTTTGAGATCGCTTCTGTGTTAGTCTCCAACAAAAAGTATAACTTAGGTTAATATAACTAATAAAGGTTCAGACTAGAGTAGAAAGAGAACAGGTTGGAAAGTACTTAGATGATTTCAACTAGGCATAAAAAACAAAATTCAGCTTCTGACACTTTAATGATTTGGTCCAAAAGTCTTAGTCCAGTTATCTCTGAGAGCTGTTGAATGGATGAATGAGGTTCTCAAAGACTAGATATAGCAATTTTTTTTTTTGGTGGTGTACACAGTTGAGCTGCCACCAAACAATCTGAATTTATTTCCCAAAAAGCTGCTGGAACTCATAAATAGTTTTGTAAGCAACTAGAATGTAACACAGTGAAAAATAATGACATGACATTTTCAATAATGAATTATTTCAGAATAAGCTAGTTCTGCTTCTGTATGGTAGTACGTTACAACTTCATTAAAAAATTTCCATGATGTTGTCAAGATGAAGTTAAGGAAAAAAAACCAAAAACAACATAAAGGCAGAGAAGTGAAGGATAGGCACAGCTTGTTGGAAAGCTATATTCATGGTTTAACGTCAAATTGGAAGAGATATATCATGCAAGGTGTTACAGAAGCTTTTCCTCTGGTAGGGACCTATTCAGTGTATTCATAAATGGCTTGAGTGAATAAATGTAATATTTGCAGAAATACCACACTAGAAGTTAGTTTCAAGTAGTTTGGAGGAAAAGATCATGATTGATAGCAGTGATGAGACAAAGAAGTGACCTTAAATCAGGTAAAAAACCAAGAACTGTACATTCAGAGTAGCTTGTATCAGGGCAATGCAAGTGAGACTTCCACCTGCCACCTGTCAGGGAGCAGCAAAGGCCAGCTGCCCCCTCAGGGACAGGAAAATGTGGTCAGCAAAGCAGGGGCCATTCTAGCCAATGCCCACTCCCACCATACCCAACAAAGCAATCAAGGAAAACAGATGGCTGCTAAGCTCAGCCAAGAGTCCTTATCCTCAGGCAAATGAATGGTAATGAGGCAGGGCCAAGGTCAAGCCAAAAAGTCAATCTGCAGGTCAGATCTAGTGACAGCAACCAAGGCCAGACATAGTTCAATGATCATCAGAGAGGACCACGGTGACAAGGCAGGACAAGCCCATACTAGGAACTCAGCCTGCATGCCATGGGCCAGAGCTTTGGGGTTCAAGGCCAAGCACAGCTGTGACTTATCTGGAGATCAGCACCTCCACAACAGAGATCAGGCAGGCACTAGCAGCCCAGGACTAGCCTTAAATAAGTCTCCTGGGCTCTATAGAAAAGGTATATAGAAAAGGCCTCTTCTCCCAAGGGAATAACGACAGGACCAGAGGAAATGGTATGAAGCTGTGGCAAGGGAGGTTTAGATTAGATATTAGGAAGAATTACTTTACTGAAAGAGTGGTCAAGCACTGGAACAGCCTGCCCAGGGAGGTGGTGGAGTCGCCATCCCTGGAGGTATTTAAGAAACGTGTAGACGTGGCTCTTCAGGGCATGCTCTAGTGCCTGGGATTGTTGGTTCATGGTGGGGTGTTGTGTGTGAGGTTGTGGGTGTGGGGTTTAGTTGGTGGGTGCTTTTTTTTTCTTTTTTTGGGGGGGGGGGTTGTTGTTTGTTTGGTTTTGTGTGTTGTGTTTTTTTGTTTGTTTGTGTGTTGTTTTTTTTTTTTTTTAATGTGGTTGGACTCGGTGATCTCAAAGGTCCCTTCCAACCACTAAGATTCTGTGATTCTGTATGTGGGTGAAGGTTTCAGGTGAGGCTGGTCAGGGCCATTAAAATCTATCAGAGTCCTGGAAGTAGCCTCTCCTCCCAGCAAGGTGACCTCACAGAGATCTGGGATCACTGGGACCTTAATATAGAGAGACTTAATTGCTGTGGAATGTTACTGGGCTGCTTCAGGGCACATAGAGGTGAGATGGGGAACTGGGAAAAGGATGTGGCATAGCGTGGCATGAGAAATTTGGGGCTGGATGGAGGGGGTCAGGTTTGCTATGAGAATGTAGGCCACCATACGTGGGCTTAAGGCAATGAAAGGCCCCAGGTGGTCTCAAGAGGTCCGGTCTATTTTTGGCGAAAGGAATTTTGGATGGGAGAGGGAGGATTACTTTTTCTAAAATTACTAGTGGTAGTATTTCTTCACATCTACGGGATACTGCAGAGCAAGGTGCAGGAGATAAAATAATGTAATAAAATATATGTCAGCTCCTGCATTAAAACAGCAAACAGCTTAGATCCAAGTCTTTTTAATATTTTATACCATGTGTGAATTTCTGATTGCATTACTCGTGATTTCAATTATCTATTGACTCTGAGAAGACTTTGCTTTGTCGGGGTCAGGAACTAGATGAAGTTCTGCCTGTGCAGCGTTTTTGTTAGTTATTTGCAAGCAGTACCCTAAGAAACATGGATGTCTGATTAAAAAATGAGAGTTTCTACTTTTCTTGTGAAGAGAGCACTGATTGCCACACCTGAGCCTGCCTGGTGGCTGAAGGCAGTTGTACAAAATTAGATTCCATTTCAAGGTACACAATTGATCAGTCTCTTCTTTTTGTACTTCTGAGAGTCGACAAGGCAGGATGAGTGGTAAAAGGAATTTGGATTTGGACCTTCCCCTACAGAGTCTTGGCCATTCTGTACTTCTGCTGCTTGCTTTTTGTGTAAGACTCTAACTCATGTGAAAGCCCAGAGGAAACATCATGCTCCCCCATCTTGTTTGTGCTAAGAATTTTGGAACAACGTGCAAGGCTTCAAGTTCCAGTATGAATGCAGCTGTGCCAAAATAAAGATTCTGTAATCATATTGGTTCAAGCTAGGAAGCATCTTAGTTATATAATGAACATACAATGCAGTGTGCCAAAAAATAGAGTACAGTCATGTGGAGCTTCTCTTCGTCTGTTGATAACTCAGAAGACTGACACTAATGAGGTCCCTTGATAAGCAAAGGCAGAACTAAAAGCATCCTAACTTCAAAAGGATTTTGCACTTCAAATATTAAAGTGATGCAGTAGAGAGAAAGGGCTCACAGTTGTGGAATCCCATGAGTTAAGTCAAACTGCTTGAAGATTAAAAGCCATATCTGACCTTATATCACAGATATATAAATGATGGAAAATCTGTTCAGAGGAGATTATTGTCCCTCTTTCTGTACAATTTCTAAGGGAACTTCCCACAGGGGACTGTATGGCTGAAGTTTGATAAGGCCTGACGTTGCTGGGGATCACATGAATGATATGCATGACTTTATGAGCATCAGGCAGGAGTTTTTCCCACATGTACATGCCTGGTAACCATCTATGAGGAGAAACATCAGTCATGCTTCATGAAGTATTTTAGGGAAGTTGTGGGAACTGTTATAATGTCCTAAAATAAAGCCCTAGGAAGATTTAAAATGCTAAAACAAAATAAAATATATTGGAGTATATAAAAAAGAAAGATAGGCCAAGAAAAACAGAGTGATTTCCAGGGTGAGGTTTTACTATCCTAAAAACATTTTGCGTTTCTCATCAAGTCTTCAAAATTTCCCAGTCTGTGGCTACTATGAGTGTCTAACAGCAACAGACCCTGGCTGCTTATGTAGGGTCTCCAATCCCAGGAATGAGTGCTTCTGTGCAAGTAAATGACTCACGTAAGTTACCTTAATCAGGTGATTGTCAGTACTTGGTGCTCTTGGGTTTCAGCCATTGGATCTATTTTGCTGTGTTTCACAGTCCCTATGTGAGCCTAGCCAGATGCCAGGAGCTCCCTTCTCAGTTGTTCAGTGTTTAGGAATGGGACAGAAATAGTGTAAGAGTGGGAAAATCAAGCTGGTGAGATGGTGTATGTGTTAGATGTGCATACCTCTTGGTTTATGAGCTGTCATGAAGACAGCAAGGGCTGCCTGTTAACTTTTATGCAAATAGAATAAGGAGACTGGATACAAAAATGAGAATATACTTTTGACAACTAGTTTTGAAAAAAATGACTTGTTTATGTGGGAAAATAAAATAGAGAAATTAAGCATTGCGTTCAGCAGGAAGACCTCAATTCCAGAGTTGGATTTTTAAAAGTTTGACTGCTTCTGATGATAATCGGTTGAAAAATCATAAGTAATTTGGGGGAAAAAAAAATTCAATTCAGGGGAAAATTCAACTCAATTCTTAAGTCTTGAGTAGCTCCCTTGGCTTCTCTTGAGGCTTCTCAAATTCACTCCAGGATCCAAATCCCTGATCAGTTGTGCTGTGCAGTCATTTTATGAAGCTGACCAGTGTCTTGCACGGATTAGAAGGGAATTACTGCTTCCATGAAGGGGAGTAAGACAGATAATATTGCATGTACTGGGGGGGGGAGGGGTGTCTTTTAAATTGGTTTTAACTGTTGTGTTGCTCTCCTGTTAATAAGATGCATATCTGGGTAGGTCTGATATCCTGGATTTAGTTTACACATTAAAGGAACTTGAGTAGTATGTAAAAATGGAACCTGAAGTGTTTTTTGAGAGTTATTTTCTTACAAAATACAGAGCAGTTAACTCCAATTTTCATAATAGTCCTTTTGTCATTATAGTAATTCTGAAGTAACTTTGCCCTTAGAACTTTTTTATCTGTTCTCGGATAAAAATCTCATACTTTTGAGTCCTGCAGATGCTTTCAAATGGACAAAAAAGAAAGGGTTTACACACCTACTTCTTCTATGTCTTTTCTTGGAAGGCAAGACTGCAGATGGCTGAGATGTCTCTAAAAATACCAAACTTCTTTATAAGGAGTGATTAAACACTGTGGACTTGGCATGACATTTAAATGCACTAAAAGATGAAAGCCTCTTGTGTTGCTAAGAGCTGCTGCTGCTGCTATATGTTCTTGAAGTGAAAATAATTTTCTTGATTTGCAGTTACTTCTTAAAAGCAATACACACTTCTATGATTTAGATTTGAGGATTGTTATCTTCAGTCAGTTTATGTTCCCATCTCTACAAATGTGTGTTTTTAATTTGAAAAGGAAAAAAAAATGGAATCCAAAGTTCTTGAGGTTTAGAAGAAATTAGTAGGATTTTCACTACCTGGAAAGTGCTAAGTGCCTTTTCCAGGATCAGGGTTTCCTTGTAGTTTGGGAAATCTTAATATCAAAAGAGAGTTTGATTTCCAAGAATGTATATGGTAAATAATATGACAAGGAAAAACTGTATCTAAGTGATCAAAGACCTTGTATGTAGTGATAGGTTTAGCTCCCACAATGATAACACATTTGATTAGGGAAAAGTGTAATCACTGGAGGAAAAACATGGGGCCCAAGAACAATGAATTAGAAATTGCATGACTAATTGTAAATTGCAATTTATTACATCTCTCAATCGCAATGAAATGCACTTCTTTTAACCTCTTTTCCATCTCTTCTTTTTTCTTCACCCATAAATCTGGGGCTAGGGTTCCAGATACAGAAATAGGCATGAACGGACTTACAGGAGTAGCAATAAACTCCGGTTTCCATTCAACGATCGAGACAACTTTTCTTCAGCACAGTAAGAACTTTTATTATGTAGTCAACATTTTATTATGTACTCAACGTTGGCAAGTAGACATAAGACGACTGTTCTGCCAAAGGACACAGACCAGAAGTCTAGTGCGTTTCAGAGTGGTCTTCCTCTGTAGACCTCTTGTTTGCATCTGGTAGTGCTTACCTTGTCACAAGAAGAGAAGGGAAACAGAACTTCGTGTAAGTAAAGGAATCTCTTTTCTCTGATTTGGTATTTATCTCTTGCAAGAGTATGTATGAATTCTTGCTGGGATGTTCCTGCCTCCACAGGAGGCAGGTAGGGCTTTCAGATTTTCACACTGAATTGTGAGCATATCGAGATCTTTTGAAGATATTACATGACATAGCTAGAGAATGTTTCTCCCTGATCTGTTGTATTAGCATATTGCTATTCCACAAACCAGAACAGTGTTATCTGCAACAATTGATACTGTAATTAAAAACAAATTTAAACCTACATATACCTATCCTAGAAAAACTGAAGGGGTGCATAATTTTTTTAAAACACTGTTTTCATTAAAAAAAAAAAAAAAAAGTTGTTCACTACCCCCTGTGCATTTTCAAGCTGAGCATTTAGTTTTATAATGAAATTTCTTCTTACCACATTTATTAACATATTTTTCTTTGCTAATAGCCTTGTGGGTTTATATTAAAAAATTAGTCTTTACTTTTAATTATGTGATGAAGCCAAAGCCTGGCAAACTTTCCAGAAAAAAATAATCTCATTCTTTCTTATTGTTAACCGTGGTGTATATGCCACAAGGGAAATGCAATAGCTTGATTTTCTCAGCTGTATTATTGGCTTGAGGGAGGATAGCAAAGACTTGCTTTGACAAACAAACTCATTATTAATGCAAGAATAGGATAAATACACTATAAAAGGATACCAAAATGCTATTTAACATAACTATTTATGTCTTTGTAAGAAACATTCTTAAAGGCATTAAACTTGCCTTTTTTTTTTTTTTTTTTTCTCCAGTTTCCTAAGAGGAACCAGGCTTAGACAATAGGAATTAAAAGAAAAGAGACAGTGAAAAATAAATTTATTACACCTGGGACGCTAGAAAGGAACTCATTTGTGAAATAATTGTCTGAACTGAATTACAGCCTCCTCATCTGTTGCTTGCATTCAGCACTCTAGGTTGTAAGTCCTCATTGCTAAAAGTCACAATCTAATAATAATAGTAATAACACTAGTACTAGCACTTGACGCTTCAAATGATGATGTGTTCCCTTTATGTTAGGTATTACACAAACACAATCAAAATGGAAAGATCAAAAGAAAAATAGATGCTATTTTTCCCATTTCACATCAATGAGTCACAATACATTTAAGCAAATTTTCAATGTTCTCCTGAATTAGGGTTTGATTCTGGAGTGAGGGTTAGAGCACACCGACTACATCTGAATTAATCTTTGCTGGCATGTTGCATTTTCCCACTGCCTCCTGCTGCTTTGATTGTCCATGTTAGGCATCTCTTGTAGCACATGCAGGACACATGCCTAGACTTCCTTTGAGTGAAAATGAGTGTGCAGGGAAGAGAAGAGTAGGCTGTAATCTTCACGTTTTCACTTAAAATGGAAGAGGATCGCAACAGGGGATGTGTCGAGGATTGAGCGCTAAACTAGATGAGCGTAGCTGTTTTCATCAGAGGTCCATTTAACACAGTATCTCACCTCTAACAGTGACCAGTGGAAGGTGCTTGTGGTGGAGTATAAGAACAGATACTCATACTCCAAATAGTCACCTAGCTGTCTTTGTTCTTTTAACACAATTAGCATCTTTTATGTTCCATAGCCATTGGTGTCTTTTTTCTCCACAACGGAAAATTTCCAATCACTTTTTAAACCTACAGGAACTCTAAAATCTCATCAATTCTTGTGGCAAGGAGTTATGTATTTTAAACCTAGTCTTTGTGAGATGTTTTCTGGTTTTTGTCCTTTTTTTTTTTTCTTTTTTGTTTTGTTCTGAAAGCATTGAACCTAATTTCCTTTGCTGCTCCTTGTTGTTACTGAAAGAAACAGAGAACAACTTCCTACCATCTGCAGACCATGCTTGATTTTATAGGTCTCTAGCATATTTTCTCCCCAGTCACCTCTCTTCACAGTCTAAATTAGCTATTCATGGATAAAATCAGTGCAATATTCTGATACTTCTCTTCTTTCTACCACTTTCTTTTTTTTCCCCTCCTACAGCCTTCTTCAAAATCAGGAGCAAAAACACACGTAGAGTTCAAGATGCAGATCTCATATGCGTTTGTACAACAGCATTAGGCTTACTGGTTTAATACTGGATTTTCTTTTTTGTCCAACAGTAAGCACTGAGCTGATGTTTTAACAAAGCGGTACTATAACCCCAAGAACTCTTTCATAAGGGGCATATCAGAATCCAGAAGTGTACATACAAATTTAGGATTCTTCCCTGTCCATACTTTTCCCGAAACAATTTCAACTTTGCAAGTTTCCTGTTGGCTCACTTTTCCAGTCGTCATGTTCCCTCTGAATGGCAGTCTTGTCTTGGAGAAGAGATATTACCTGCTCTTCCCAAGCCCTTCCAGTTTGGCATCATCTGCAAGCTTGTTGAGCGTGAACCCTCTCCTATCATACAGACTGTTTACTGAGACATTAAACAGAAGATTGAAGACGTTAGTCTCTTGTCCTCCTCTCCTAATGATTTTCAAAGTTTCAGGTGTTTACTCTCAGGTGGATCTCTCCACAGTCTGCAGTGGAAGGCATATTAAAACATTGCCTTTTATTAGAAGTTTTTTCTATTTTAGTCTATTACCCAGTTGCATTTTTTTTTTTTTTTTGGTAATAACGGTGAAGGTGACAGAGAGGCCCTTCTGTTGACCAAAGGATTGGATATGGCTTTTCTTTCTGAAGAATATTGTCTGAGAAATTCATTAGAATGTTAAAGAATGTTTTGGATCCTGTATTAAGGAGTGGACTGATGTTCCACATTCAATATTGATTCTCTCCGTTTTAAAACATCTTGTCGTTATTATATCTATTTCTCTCTGATACAGCAAGGAAAGGAATATTTGGCTGCATTAGATTAGAAAAGATACAGGTAAAAAGACCACTAAATACTAAAAAGACCAGATTATTGAATGCATATGATGCATTCAATAATTGATGCATATGAAAAAGAAGCTGTGAAAATAAGAGAAATATAGAATAAGTTGACAAATATGGTGCTTCCTTAAAATGCCCTTTGAACATCCTTTAGTCTTCTTGTGCTCATCCTTTTCACTGACAAAATAGAGTAAACAACAGGCAATAGTGGATCTGGGTTTCTTTAAGAAAATATTACTTTATTTGATGACTACACACTCTCTTCCCCTGCAGAGCTGCATTCACTAGAACCTGTATAGTCTATGTACAGGTGGTTTTATCTCATGTCCCCTCACTAATCAGAGGACTCAGAATGCGCTGCTTTGGTTTAGTTCAGTTGTTACCAAAATTTACAACCAGCCTGTATTAGTTGCACCTAGCAGGTTCCTGTCTTAGAATTCAAAAATTCGTTTTCAAACAGTCATCCACAACCAATTATCTGCAGCCTGTAAGCATTAGCAATTTAACTTAAATAACTTTTAAATGCTTAAAGTTATGCTTTTCACCTACAAAAGCAACAAAGCTCAGTCTAAGATTGAAGGACCAAGCCTGAAACTAAATGGAGTACCTGGACCAATCTGCAGAGCTTGAGTGGGTGAGGGTCCCAAGTGAGACTGGTCAAGGCAATTTAGGTCTGTTACTGCACCCATAGCCCTGCATCCATGAATTGCCTAAAAAGCCTTCTGAAACTCTTCAAACAACCAATTGAAATTCTTATTGATAGGCTAAAATATTCTGCTCCATTTTAGCATTGCTTTTTTTGTTCTCTTCTCATGCAAATTTCTTCCTGGATTTTCAGCTCCATCTGATCTAAAGGGAAGCATTAATCTGCATGTATTCTAGAGCTGAAGCTGGCTGAAGTCACCATGTCCTTCTTGTGTTTTACTTGTCTTGTGTTTATGTGATATAAATCCAAAGTATGCTGTAATAAGGGATTCCAAACCACAGTCAATTGTGGTAGCCAAGAGGGTTTTAGGAGACCTGGCTCAGTCAGTTCCAAATACACATGACCTTGCAGAATCTCACCCTGAGTTCATTTTGATCTGGTCAGGTGCAAGACACATCCAAATCACAAGCAATGCAGTTGCAATGCACTGGGAGTAATGGCAAAGCAGCTTACCTATATGTGCAAAGCTAGTTTGGAAATAGTTTTGTTTCTGAAAGTATTCTCTCCTCTACAGTAAGCTGATACCAGATTTTTCAATCTAGTAAATAAAGGAAGACAAGTTGCTCATTAAAAGTGCCTTATACCTTGGCCATATGCTGCTTATAAGCAGCTGTAAGTGTATTATTATTATTCCAGTGACAGTAGTAGATCCTTAGAGAAATGTTCCTGTGAAAATACAGTCCGCATGTGTCTGCAAGACTGACAATCCCTGCAGTGATTAACATACAGATACCCTTACGCTAATCCCTCAGTACAATTCTTATTGCATCAGTCTACCTCCAACTGAGGAGAAACTTCTGTTTCATATTTGTCTGAAAGAAAATAAATGAAACCAATAATGTCTTTTAAAAATAAATGTTCCATTTCAAACAAGAACAAAGGCAGGAGAGTGCTGTGATTTGAGCCACACCAGACAGCTGATGGAATCATTTGTGCAGGATGTATGACCCATGTGCAGATTATAGCTCAGTAAACAATACCTTGGGGTGACAGATAATTTATGCCATTTGCCCCATCATCAACTAAGAAGGGAAGTGTGATTCTTAGCTGGCCGACCAGTCAGAATAAACGTGTCTCTGAGCAGCCGGCCAAAAAGATGCCTGCCCATACTTTCCAGACTGAAGGTATGCTGGTTTGTCAGCAGGCCGAGACACTCACGTGTTTTCCTTGTCTTGCTGCCCAAGGAAGTGCATGTGCAGGATCTTGGACCTCTGTGGGTCTGCTGTGGTTTTGCAGGCAAGCGAGGCTGTCAGTGCACAAATATGTTATAATACTTCTTTAAACAACTTTTTTGTTTGTTTGGTATAGGGAAAGGGGACAGCAGATTTTGGAGGAAAAGGAAGGAGAAAAACACACTGTAGCAGAACAGAAGGTGGTGCCTACTGTTGTTAAATTAAATATGTTTAAAAGTTCACCCACTTGTTTATGTTTGACATGCCTGGGCTAAATCCATGCAGTTGTCCCTTCATAAACTATAGATGGGTGATATACAGGTAATTGTTTCAAATTATAAATATTTCAATTTTTAGATAAAGTAAGGAAACAGAAATTATCTTGTCCTGCCTTTCTGAAAGATTTTGGCTATGTCACTTAAAAGGTCATTTATCTTTCTGATCACAAGGCCGTCTTCTTGAATAACTTTTTTCTTCTTGTGAAGAAAGCACTTTCGTCACATTGAAATGGTAGAGAAATCATAATTTTGTCATTCTTTAAATGTTAAAATGCAGGCATTGTTGTAAATATAGCTGCTACAGACATGGTCTTATGCTTTTTTTTTTTTTTTTTTGCAATTCAGCTCAGCTATTCTTAATCCTTCCAATGATATATTTCTTTAAGCAATCACGTTTATGTGGTCTACAAAATTGCATGGAGAAGTGCAAGCTCTATTGTACGACTTCCAAAAGCAATAGCTGATATGAAGATATCCCCTTAGCTACCCTCTCCTATGGATTTTGTTTCCTCGGCACCTGGGTATACGCTTTATCACATTTGCACTTAGCACAATGGCTGGCAGAAACCTCTGTCAGGACAGAGCAAAAGGGAATGTATACATAAGTATATGTAAAAGACATATCTAAGTATAGAAATGAAAGAGAAAGGGGGGAAAACATCATCATGAGAGTGGTTAAGCACTGGAACAGGTTGACCTGAGAGCTGGTGGCATCTCTGCCCTTGGAGGTTTTCGTGACCCAGCAGGACAAGGCCCTACACAACCTGATGCAGCTTAGAAGGTAAGGCCTGCTTGGTGCAGGGGGTTGGCCTGATTGACCTCTGGAGGTCACTTCCAGCCTACGCTTTTCTGTGATTTTATGAATCAGCACTAACCAAACAGTAACCTTCAACAGAAGTAAACTATCTGCCCCAGGAGATTCTCTAGCTGCTCGTTTTATCTCACTAGCTCTTAATGTGGTTCTTCAGTTATGCCAAATTAGCAAAATTAGCATTCCTTTGCACACAAAATCAGCCTTGTTCATATGCCATAATTACTTTCACTTCCCACCTTGCAAACTTAGGCAGACATCTCCATGATTAGATGCTATCGCTCTGTTGACAGTGTCTGACTGCTTTTGAACATCTTTGTGTCAAGGTCAAGATACTGACTTCTTGTTTGTGGAACACTGTTTATGCATATGTCTTAGTCCAGGGGCACTTCCAATGAGTAAGATTCGTGGGGGACAGGAAAGAAAGCAGTTTCCTCTTGTTCCTTGGCTCTTCTCCAGTTTTCTTTATCTCCTCCCTCTCTACATTTTGAATCAACTGCAGGTTTCAGTTTAGCCCCTAACCTGTTTGTTCTCTGTTTTTCTGGAACTTCTTAACCTTTTTTTCATTGCCAGGGCTCGCTGCTCTGCACACTATACTTTCCAGAGGTAGCAGGAAAAATGAAAAAAATTCACAATGATGATTAAATTAGTTATGAAGGATTGGATTCTACCAGATTCAGCCAGGAATTTCCTTGGCAAAGAGTAAAAAGTCATCCATCATATGCAGCAATCTCCCAACTTCTTGTATTTTCATTTTTCTGGTGGTTGTTTTTTTACGGGGAGACTCTGGATGTTTTTTTTTTTTCCACAATGGGTTTCTGGGTGCTTACTCTTAGTCTCCAGCAATCTATGCAATTTTTGAAACTACCCTATAGAAACTACATTATGGATAACAGGTCTAAACAGAGAATGCAGATGAAAGGATTAAATCTTAGCAATATGAATAATGTTTTCTCCAACTATTAGACTCAAGTGATAATTCATAGGAGTCCCAAGCCCAAAGTTAGAGTGTTTTCCTAACTGAGGGTATATTTTTCACTGGTTTCCCATGCTGATAAACACTACCAAAGTCTTTCTATAGCGTACAGTTATATATGACAACTGCACCATTGACATAAATTATGTTTTTAAACTGTAGAGGTAGCACATCCTGGTGATCTGCTCCTGAAATATCTGCTGCAGGAATCAATACAAATGTTCTCTTATAAGTGACTGCTGAACGGAATCACTCCTAAAGTGCTTAAACACTCACATTAATAAGGAGACAATTTACAGGTTTGCAAAGCCTACATTTCTATTAAAAATTTCAGCATTGTTAGCCCTGCATTTTCAGTTCCAGTTCCCAGACGACATATTGTGTCGTTCAAAGAACGTTTATACATTACATGAATGCTGCCCCTTAGCTCCTAAATATAGACTCTTATCCATGCTTAGATTGATATTGCTGTGCTGTATAGGCTGGGGTGTCCTTTATATCTGCCTATAAAGATGTCTACATTTGCAACTGACAGTGTCAGGGCCCAGAGCATGCTCTCCCTGTTCTGGGAGCTTAGCTGACTGCATTCATGCCCAGCTTAATGATGGGGGCTGTGCTGAAGAAACAGACAAGATGACACAACAGAGGTCCCCTCCCCTTGCCTTGGGAGATATATTTATGCTGGAGTTCTCTCCTTTGGTCCCCACTTGAGCTGCATTGCAGCTGTGCCTGAGCCTGCCCACTTACTCTGCTGCTCTGGGTCCTGACCCTGGCCCACACACTGGACTTTCCATCTTGACCACAGACTTGTCTGTCACTGTGTACTTGGCTGGAGCTCACTGGACTTTGGCTTACCCTGCTGACTGTCTTCAGACCTGGTCTTCATCCTGGCTTGCTGACACAACTTCCTGGTGTGATCCCGGACCTGCCTCATTGCTGTGTACTTGTCCATAGGGATTGCCACATGGACTTGGCATCCTGAACTCTTGGCTGAACCTGGAGTTCTTGCTTTCCCCTAGGGAGCAGCCTGCCCTTGCTGCACCCTGAGAAATAGACGGCAGCTGAGTTCCCCTAAGGTAACAGGTCCCCTTCCCAGGTTGGCTTTTTTTTTTTTTGTATGCAAAAAATTAGTAATAGGGAGATAAGAGCCCTTTGTAAACAGTAAAGAAGCTTTAGGTCCCAGAATTATTGAGACTGAATTGTACTTAACATGAAGAGTCAAGGAAAACTACTTGTTAGCTGACCCATAAAAATGAAACAGGGAATTACAACTTCATTGTGCTCTCGACGGTTCACCCCTTTCAGAGAGGCGAGCTATTAAAAGTCATAGAGACAACAATGACACCAACATGATCTTCAAGCAAAACAAAAGCGTTTTTGTGTTATCTAACGTGGATCGTATGGAAATCAGCCCTTTGCACTAGTCACAATTTGTATATTTGGCCTTATGTTCCAATGGTACCATTGGGTTTGTTTTTTCTCTAGTTGCTGTGAGGTGTAATTCTTGTGCAGCCACTGGAAAATTCAGTGGTTATATAAGATATTCAAAAAGTTGCTGTTTGAACTCTTCCTATCTATTTGTCTTATTTTATCTGTTTGTAACTGGTAATTAGGAGTTCATGCTGATCTACAATTTCAGTTTCTACAGCAGTGCTTTCTAATAGTCATTTGGGTTTCGTCTGTCTTATTCTTCTACAGTAATACATTTCAAGGTTTGGGTGTAAGACTGAAATATTCATAAAGTTCCAAACCAGTTGCAATTTTTTTGCACTGTATTATAGTAACAGGAGCTGCCCTGATTGAAAAAAGGGGCACAACAGAGCAGAAAGAAAGGTGAAGGGAGAACAAGAGAAAAGTAGGAAAAAAAACAACCCACGAAACTGAGCATGACGAAACAAGAGAAACAAAGACTGTAATAAAAGATAACCAGAATAAGGAAAAGTAAAAACAGTGGGAAGAGATAAGCAGAGAATCATTAAAAATAAGATATAAGTGTTTGGTCACCATCCAACAAATAGGTTAGCAAAATGTCAATTTTTATCTAATCTTATACCCATACGCTTGACATACTACAGAAGGTGAAAGACTAACAAGCCAGCGTGACATTTAAGTTTGAGAGAAAACAAAAAACTTGAGGTCAAATACAGGATAATAAAATGAAGAAAAATTGTTGCTGAGAAACTGCTTTTAAAAAAATTAGAGGGGTTATCTGAATGCAAGTTCTTAGAGACTACAGATCAGACTAGCTGAATTTTAAGAAATGGTGGAGCTATGACTTTCTTAGGGTATCTGTTTCTTTGGATAACCACCCCAAAGTCTATGGCCCAATGTTTTTGAAAATCAGACTTTTCATAGATTATTAGTTGTACTTGTTGTGTCAAAGAATAAATCAGATATGTCTGATAAGATCTGCCTTCCTTCACAGCTTGTTTATCAGTATTAATTCTGTTTCTAGTCTTTAATTCCTCTGCTTTAGTATTCCATGGTTTTGGGGGGGGTTATTTGTTTGTATGTTTGTTACTTATCCCCTGGGATTATTATGATTTAACTAGCCAATTGTTACATAATTGCCCTGCTTGACTTTCTTCATTCCATGGTGGCATGAAGACATTAGAACTCTCCCAGTCCTTGGAACTCCTTAGGCACTGTGTCAGTTATGATCAGATGTAGTCTTCCAGCCTCAGCATAACGAGTGAAAAATTTTGTATTAGCAGATTAACACTGCCCCATCCCAAAAGTTGTCACCTCCATGGGTCTGTCAGCATAAATTCACATAGTATATCCCTCTCTAACCTAGGGTCACTGAAATGGTCCTAGGGATTTTTGACCCATTGAAAACAATAAAAATTAAAATATGTAAGCTAAGGAAAAGAGCTGATTACTGTTACTTCTTAAACAACTTCAGTGGAAGAGGAATATCACATTTTGGCAAGTTTCCAGGCTCTCCTCTTGGTTAGAATTCCCTTTAAAATGCTGGGAGCTGGATGAAGGATTTCTGCCTTTGGCATCTTAGTAAGCATTTAACAGACTCATTAGGATTAGGCTGCTTGTTGTAAATTGCATCTGCCTCCGTTAAACCTACCTCCAAGTGGCACATTTGTGATGGTCAGCCCCAAGATGACTTGATTATATTGAAGAGTGCACTGCAAAATGCTGGTGGCTACAGGGCTGTTAACCTAAGTGTCCCTGCTTAATAGCCTTTTGGTCCAGACAGCTATTAGTACTGAACTTCTGTGGAAACATAGCATATTATACTCATTTTCCTCTTTAAAAATGTGATGTAGAGCAACTTTGCCACAAAATTTTGATCTTTGTGGCAAATCAGAATTTTGTCTACTAGTGATCATAAATAAGACGGGAGGTAGATCCCAGATAGCAGACACATTTGAGCAGACACACAGGCTCATAGAGACACAACTGTATAAATTGTTGTCACTTAAGAATCTTCCTTCATATTTAGATTAACACCATTGTAATCCAGGAATTCCCAACAGCACAAAACCTTGTGTGCTTCCAAGGAACACCAACATGCTTATACTGCCTGTAACTCAGAGGTTTGGGTTATCTGTCAGAGTTCAGAAAAAATTGCTATATGAAATTACTGATCTACTTGAAAGATGTGTGTATGGATTTGTTTTTAAATCTGTAAGTCTAGAAATAGTAATGAAGGAATGGCAAAGCATTTCCAGTTTGCTTTTTTTCCCTATTCACTGTTCTCATAGAATCATAGAATGTTTTGGGTTGGAAAGGACCTTGAAGATCATGGAGATCCACCCCCCCTGCCATGGGCAGGGACACCTCCCACTAGACCAGGTTGCTCAAAGCCCCATCCAGCCTGGCCTTGAACACCTCCAGGGATGGGGCATCCACAATTTCTCTGGGCAACCTGTTCCAGTGTCTCACCACCCTCACAGTAAAGAATTTCTTCCTCATATCTAATCTAAATCTCCCCTCTTTCAGTTTAAAACCATTACCCCTCGTGCTATCACTACAGTCCCTGATAAAGAGTCCCTCCCCATCTTTCCTGTAGGCCCCTTTTAGGTACTGGAAGGCCATTACAAGGTCTTCCTGTAGCCTTCTCTTCTCTAGGCTGAACCACCCCAACTTTCTCAGTCTGTCTTCATAAGAGAGGTGCTCCAGCCCTCTGATCATCTTCGTGGCCCTGTCACATTCTTCTCCAGCAGGATATGAATATCTGTGAAAAGGATTGCTTTCTTGATTCAGAGTGAAAGACTAGATTGAAAATAGGAGTATAGCTGCTATTACAGATGTCATTGAAACACCTGCTTTTTAGCTGGTAGTGTAGCAGCACTCATAACCATGTATTCCTTAAGCAGCATGTGCGAGAACTGGGCATCCCAGGAAGGACTCCAGTCTCCAAGGTTCCACCTCAGTAGTAGTCAGTTGGAAAATACTAAAAAATAAGGACATGTCTTGAATTCCACTCTGTGTCCTTGATGGCTAACTCAGGGTAACATAAAGGTCTTGACCACTATACTATATCCCCTTTTCCTTAGAATAGTCCATACAAACTTGAAATAAGATGGAATCACTCTTTTATTTTACACAGAGTTTGTTGGAGGATGAAAAGCTGTTAGAGTCCTGACCCCTTTTCCCTACCCTCCCTTCTCTATAACCAAGTTCAGTAGTTCATATATGGAAAAGCCAAGCTTTTTTCCTTCCTCTCCACTCTCACACACATATTTCTGTCTAGGGTTTAATTGTATGTTTTGTGTTAAGGAGGGGGCAGGTTTGGTCAGGCGGGTTGTAATCCCCTTCTGTTGGCACTAGTCCACCGTGAACTACTCCACACTGAACCCTTACTGATCCAGAGAGGATACAAACCTCTTGTGATAAGTATTTAGGAAACCCTCTGGAAAAAGGATGGACTCAGTTGCAGTCCTTTCAATAATGATAACTATACAAACCTTTCGCAGAATAAAATATTGCCATGGGAACACAGACTAGAGACCAGGTCCTCTTCTCCCATGAGTACTGAACAGCAACCTTAGAGGATTCATTTTTTAGTCTAGAAATTTTGAAAGTTTCTGCAAAATGGGACAGTGTCAGCAAGGATTGTTTTCCAGTCTGCTGTGGCTAATGCTTCAGGCGTCTTTCAGGGAGCATGCAATGAGCAGTAGAATCCCTTCAACACCATGCTACATACAGGAAGGAAATGGACCTAGGTCTCCCACACGCTAATAACTGCTCTAAAAACTAAAAAAAAAATATAAAAAGGAGGAAGGGAGAGTTTTTTCTGCTCCTGTGCCTGTGATAAAAAAATCCGCTGGGAGAAACCCTCTCTTGCAGATATACGTTACCAGATCTAAGACTGTATCTACCTCAGCAAGATGTTTAGAGGAACATTAATTGGTCTTTTGTGTTAGCTACATTCTGAACTGCTCACATCTGTTAACACTGAGGCATTTCTAGACATGCTAAGAAGCAGAAATGTAGAGAAATGGGAAATACTAAAGAAAGCCAAACATAAGCAGCTGCAGAAATTGTGTATTTTCAACAGCAGAAAGCAAATAAACAAAAATTTTAGGATTGCAATTTTGGCCACAGATAGATGTTACTTATGTCTTATTTCAAATATACTTTGCATTTAACCAACCTGTTTGTTTGAGTTCAAATCTGATGCTTTATCTTTGTAAGAATAGGTCCTTCAGCTGCTGATTCTTCTTATAAATCTTTCTGTAATATATTTTCAGAAAGAATTTGAAAGTAAAGACTTTGGACTACAGCTTCTGCGATTTACATGAATCGTTCAATATGCTTAGCACCTTTCTTAGTCTATTCTGACAGGTGAATTCTTCTACATAAGTTTTCCATGAATCAAAAAGACAGTATTTGTTTCCATGGCAAAATCATAGTTTCTTTTTCAGTAATCAGTTTACATCTTTGTACTCATGACACAAACAATCTGTCTAAAAGCATAAGACATAAAGCATATTGGCCAAAATAAAAGTGAAAGGCAGTCAAAATACAGGAGATAGGTTACATAAGATACAGAGAAAGCACAAAGTAGGCTTTAAGTTTTAAAAATGTTATGAGGGATTTCTTTTTTTCTTTTTTTTTTTTTTTTTTAACTGCTTGGGTATTCTCAGGCAGAGTCGAAGAATGGTCACAAATAAATGTAGAATTGACGATCTCATAATTTGTGTGATTGTATCATTTGAATTTGTGCCACCCTAAAACTTCAAAGTAATCCCACTTAAAAATTATAAAAGACCTCCCTGCCCCATGCATGGAAGTTAACAAATCAATACAGACATTTTATTTTTGAAGTGAATATTCCTTCAGGCACCTCTTCATTTGCCTTAGCTGTGGAAGCTCTCTTTCAAGAGTCATAGATTTTGAAGGCAGTTATGAGAAAATAATGAAAGTTATGATCACTTAACCCTCTGAAACCCTTAGCAGAGCACCTGCTGGCCAAACGCAACCACCAGTTACCTGTCACCAGCTTCTGACAAGGAGATTTGAGGTTATGGGTAGTCTGTGACAGATTATAGTGTGATTCACCCCAGTCACACAGCAAAAAAATTTTGAATTGTGATGTCAGCTGGAATTTGCTGTTTGCTTTTACAAGATGAAAAGCTGATCAGAAAAAAAATACAGTGTGCAAGGATGCAGAGAGCACTAGCACAATACAACCTCGACGCTTACAGCTGAGGGTAATACAAGCAACCTGCTACAGCTTCTGCAGCCAGCAGGCTAACTTCAGGCTTGGGTTAAATTTACTGCAAGGCTGATTTCACTCTGGTTTTGGAGACCACCTGCCCTTTAGTTAGGAGGAAAAGCATATATTCAAACTATCTGCTTAATCCTTTCTTTTGAATTGTGTTGTAACACACTAAGGTGGTGACTGAGGCAAACCTTCCGGTTTAGAGCATGGGAGTAATGGATTTTTATAAAGCACATTACAGTATATCAAAATAAAAAGCTTGGGAGGGCAGAAGAGGGTGCTGGAGTCTCAGCCAGACTGTTGACATCCACTCACACAAGCTACAATCAGTCTTCCCTTCGGGCTCTTACAGGTACGATTAGTCTTATAATTGCTGCACAGATGTATGGAAATAGACCATGCTTGAATAAGCAAATGTGGGATGAGGCCTCTAAGGTCAAGTAAGCAACAGTAATGATTTTGTTAATGACTAAATTCTAGGAAATGAGAGATTATAGCATCACTGGGCTGGAAGGAATCTGAAGAGGTCTTCTAGTCCACCTTATTCCTAACAACATCTAGACAGCTAAGGCTAGGTCACTCCCAAAGAGCATTCCTCTAACCTTTTCTCAAGGGAGACCTGTCCGCCACCTTCAAATCATGGAGATGTCCCTGTGCTAGCTATCCCAGTTGCTTCACTTTCATGATCAACGCAAGGAGTTTTTCCAATATCTTATCTGGAATATTCCTTGTTGCAGTTTACTTCAGTGGCTGTTTCCTATGCTATATTTATGTTATTAATTATTCCCACCTCAGAAGCCTAATCCATATTCACTAGTACTTTTTAGTCCTGACAGTTAGGCAGTTGATGGATTTGGGCAGAAATATAAGAACTGTATTCAGTTCCCTTAATGCTGAGAACTTGTATTGTACTGCTACCATTTACACAGGAGTAACATGTGCCTCCCCCATCTTGCCATGGCTGTGCTTTTACAGTGGAAAAGACTTCTATTTGATTTTTGCAGCTGCAGAAACAAGCAAGCAAACAAGACTCAGATGCATGAGTGAGGAAGTGGATCAGAGGAAATCATTTCAGTACAATTAGAAAGTAGCAATACGCTGAATAGAGAAGAAGAAAATGAAATAGGTTTTTTCCAAAAGATTCAAAGAAAATACCATAAAAAAACGCAAAACATGACAGAAAAATATAATATCTTAAAATTATGCAGGTGAACATTCCATCATAATGCTGGGATTGCTTGCATGTTTCATCACATTACAATGTCAGTCCATCCTATGACTTGACATAAGCCTTCACATGATTAATATGCAGTTTTTTGTCATGTTGTCAGGCAGGATGGGGACTGCTGGAACTCTGTTCCCATAACTGTGGTGATTCATGGTAACATGAGTAAGAGGATTAGGGCATGACCATTACCTGTCCATTAAGAGGGGTCCATTGTGCACCATGCCAAAAAGTTCTCAGTTGTTGCTTTAGACAACTGAAATCTTACTTAGCTGGATCAGTTGGAGTTTTCTGAGCAGAACCTTTGCAGAACAGGTTGTATTGATTTAATGGATTTTGCCAACTGTTGAGCCCAGGTATACATACCTGCAAAATGTAATCAATGTGACACTGAAGATTTCTATACTTCTTCATGCTTTAATGGATAAGTATATTCATAAAAGCAATTTATATATTCTGGGCAGACCTTATTGTGGCCTTTCAGTACTTAAAGAGGGCTTATAAGAAAGATGGGGACAGATTTTCCAATAGGGTCTGTTGCAGTAGGACAAGCGGTAATGGTTTTAAACTAAAAGAGGGTAGATTTAGACTAGACATAAGGAAGAAATTTTTTACAATGAGGGTGGTGAAACACTGGAACAGGTTGTCCAGCGAGGTAGTAGGTGCCCTGCTCCTGGAAACATTCAAGGCCAGGCTGGACTGGGCTCTGAGCAACCTGATCTAGTTGAAGATGTCCCTGCTTATTGCAGGTGGGGTTGGACTAGATGACCTCTAAAGGTCCCTTCCAACCCAAAACATTCTATGATATTCCACAGTGGTAAGTGAATTTATATATAACTAAATCATATTCTCATAATTTTTCCCCGACCAATACAAAACCATTGGCATCTGAAAGCACTTACTTTTCTTTAAAAGTTCTCAAGGAGTTTTAAATTCTATCTTTGAAGAAATTCTCCTGTTTCATGTAGGGTCAACATTGCTCCTTTTTGAAAATGCAGGTTTTTGTAAATCTTAAGATCACGAGAGACCTTAAAACCTGACCTTTTTCTTTGTAGTCTTCACAAGCTATGCAGCATGCATAGCCGATGGATCAGGACTAAGGACCACTGAGGGATTCAGTCAAGTAGTTTCAGTCATGTCTTCCTAGAAGTTTTGGAAGACTTTGAGAAATGAATAATCCAGCATTCTTTAGTGGTTATTCAGTTATTAACAACACCCGCTTTTAAATGTGGACCTTTTTCTCTCATTTGACATAACATGAGCTGTCCAGGGAGGTTGTAGAGTCCCCTTCTCTGGAGATTTTTAAGACCTGCCTGGATGCAGTCCTGAGTAATGTGCTCTAGGCAATCCTGCTTTAGCAGGGGAGTTGAACTAGATGATCTCTAGAGGTCCCTTCCAACTCTGATGATTCCGTGATTCCGTAATGGCTTTCCTATGTGTGCCATAAATTCTTGAAAACTAAGAACCATTTGGAAAAGAATAATTTTTAGGCTTTCTGCAGCTCGTTATGTAGTAAAATAATTTTCATGCCTGTGTTTTATACAGGTATGTATAAAACCCCCTCCTTTGGAAAGGATGTATGCAGAGGGGTACAGTTACATAAAAGAAATGGTAAAATGGTCTGCCTGCCATTTTAGGTTCTTAACTTCAAGAAAAACTTCTCAAAGTCATACCTCCTGCTCTGGAGATACTGGCAGTCCACTACTGAAAATCAGTAACATGTTTTTCTGCCAATGGATAGATTCAGTATTAGCAAGTCCTGGCAGCAGTCTTGCACTGTTTAGCACCTGAAGTCACCAGGAGCCCCCTGGCATCCTTCTCTGGATGATCTGATCCAGGAGGATCAGGTCCTTTGTCCCCAGCATTTGTCTTCAAATTCAGCTCCTGCAGATGGAAGAAGAACTTTCACCCTCATCTCTGCTGCATTTCCTAACAGCATGTTTATTAAAGCTATTTTTTGTTATGCGAGATCCAAACTCATAAACTATGTGGGTCTGTTCGGAAGCCAGGATTTGATTCTCTATCTACACTTCCTAGGGTAAATCTTTGGCAACTGGTCTGTAAGCATGCTGATAGAGAGGTCTTGGAGGTCCCTCTGTCTCTAGCCCTGAAATTCTTCCACTTGTCTAAGTGCAAAAAAGAAGGATGGAAAAAACTTAATGTTTGTTGCACAGTCTTTATATTTGGTAAATGTTCATAGGAGTCAGAGGAGGGATTTTATTCTTGGTTAAAAAATATGGCAGCACAAGTGCTTTTTTTAGTGCAAGAAAGTACTGCCTTGGCTGGGACCCCTTCAGTCATGCTCCTCACTGGACTTCCGAACCTCAAACTATGGCAGGTCTTACCCCAAGCCTTCTGTTCAGTTTTTTCTCTCGTGTAGTCCAACTGACCTCTACTCAGCTTCTATAAGCACCAAATTCTTCTCATTCTTTCCTCTTCAAAGTACACAGATGTCCACTTCTGGTTAAAATCAGTGGAATTTAGGAATAGGGGTTTAGGCAGTGTAAATACCTTGGAAGAGGGGGCATGGAGGATACAATTAGAGAGGGAAAAACAAAGCAGCTACCAGTTGAGACACAAAACTTTGGCAGTGACTAGATTTGTAAACTAAAAAAGCCAGAGCATGTGTTTGGGCCTGGAATTCTTTACAGAACAAGCTGCCCTATGCTAGTAAACTTTCTGTCTTCCAAAACAGTGTGCCCAATGCTCTGGCTACTCTCATTTGCTTTTACATGGATGCTTTATCGCACTCTAGTGCTAAAAAAGTCCTCTATGCCCCTATGCTGGCAGTTTCTGGTGCAGCATTGTGCCTGTGACTCTTGGCTCACCTTGCGATGTTTCTTCTCCTTTTGTTTTTGCTCCTTACGTTCACGGCTGACAAGATTTGGTGCCTTCTCAGGTTCATGGCCACCCTTTTCCTTCAGGTTGAGATCCGGATTTCTGGTTCAGCTCTCATTTGGTGTAATAAGACGTTAATCTGAGTCCATTTCAGGAGGTTTTCAGAGAGAGGTACAATCATCTTTCTTTTTAGTTACAGTAAACAGTTGAAGTAAACTTTTTTGATCCCTAGGAAAGAACATGCGCTCTTAGGACAGATTAAATGAAACGTTCCCTTAATAGGAACCATTTAACTTCTGTTGTATGTGTGTGTGAATTACCTTTGCAGCTCTTGTTATGCTACCTTTTGTATATATTCTAGCAATAAGTCTATGTTGCAAGCGCTCTCTGACTGCCCTCAGGGCTATTCTCTAGGTGTTCCACACCAGCCAAACTGCAAGGTTATTTCATTTCTGCAAAGCTGTTGATGGACTAACCCTGTCTATTTTCCAACCTGAGACAGCAGGAGCGTAAATACTCACATAAATACATTCCTCTACCCTGTAAGCTGTTTTGTGTGTGGTTGCCAAACAGCACAGTTTGTAAGCAATCAGGCAGCCATAGTATCGTTAAGACTGAACTCCATGAACCTAATGACGTACAATTAATACAGGACTGTGTAACATCTCTCTGCTGACTTGATCCTCTTTCTTAATGTCTGTCAGAGGTCTTTGGCGCAAAACATTCACAACTCAATATGTGTTTATTTTTCCGGACAGTAATGCTGAAGCAGGAACACTCAGAGGTCAAGTGCAACTTCCTAGTGGCAGAAGGGTAGATGTGAACATATTCTGCTGCTGTAGTAACTGTTTGACAGTCCTTTCGGAACAAAGTGACTCTACAAATACCATAGTCCTCTCCATAGTTACCTCTCTCAGCCCAGTTCTGGGCAAGAAACTGATAGCAGGAAAGAGTTACACGTAATTTCTTCATTCA
The DNA here is from genome assembly GCF_964106895.1 of Numenius arquata. NCBI lineage: Eukaryota > Metazoa > Chordata > Aves > Charadriiformes > Scolopacidae > Numenius > Numenius arquata. The sequence continues at coordinate 44,802,258 of NC_133579.1, forward strand.
GGGAAAACTGAAGTCTTCTTGGATTTTATTGTTAAAGTAAAATAAGAAGAACAGAGATTATTTTTTTCTGTTAGTTTTGAATAGCCTTTAGGCAAAGTTATTCACTGACTAAAACATTTGCCATCTTTTAGCCTTTCAAAGAATACAATACTCTGTGTCCTGTGTCAAGGCTAGCAACCTGTTTTCTAGCCCTGACCTGCTACAGATCCCTCACATAGCTACCAGACAACCAGTTTTCTTCTAAATTTTCTTTATGTACACCTGATAATCAGCACCATCTATGCCCCTCTGACTATCACCTAAAATAGATTTCTGTTCTGAAACAGCTCTCAACGTCACTAACAATCCTTAGTTATTGCTAATATCCAGGCTGTCATGGCTTTAAAGAAGTATTATTGCTGAGCACAAACACAACTGATGTCAGCAATCAGTACTGCAGCCATGACTTTCTCCAGGGAGGTTAATCAATGAGGAGCTTACTGGCAGCAGGTGGTTAATTTTCCATTAAATAAATCTCCATGTGAAATGTCATCCCTTACTTGCAGGTTTGTTTGATAGTTAGAAAGATTGACTTAGCTGATTCGGCCATCTCTCAGCCAGACTATCTGATCACAAAAATATATCATAGAAGTGTCGTGGTTTAAAAAACCAAAAAAAAATCAAAGAGAATTGATGCTCAGATAAATGAGTTTCCTGACCACTCCCCACTCACTTGCATGAGCACTGAGGCTGCTGCCAGGGAGCACACAGGAATGTCTGGATACCAGTAGAGGTGGGGGCAGGACAATGCTACATCTACATGGATTGTATGACTTTAAGCCACCCTGGAATTTCATCTTGGTAAATTTAATTTAGGTGATTAGTGACATATACTATAAAAATTCATTTCTTTGCCAGGGAAATCACTGGTGAAATGAGAGATTTCTTAATGTGACTATGTGACCAAATTACTAAATAGTTAGGAAAAGGAAGCAATACAATATCCTTATTGTAGAAGTAGACAAAAAGATGATAATGCAGTGTAGATCTTGATGGAGAGCTCCATACAGACCAATTAATCAGACCTAGTTTAGTTGTCTTTGCAGGACGTTGTTTTGTGACCTCCAGTAATAATATGAGACCCAGTTGCATGTGCAGGGACACAAGAGACTGAGGCCATAACTTGGAAGCCCAACACCCCAAGCAGACAATTACTACTCTTTATTTAAGAGAATTATCATACAACTGAGATCCACAACTCACTGCTATGCAATCTGTGATCTTGCAAGAATATTTGTTGGGTAAGGAGTTGCTGAATCTCCACAGCAGTTTAATGGCTGGACCTTAGCATTTCTATTTTAGTGATGTGCTTAAAGCAGTTTACAATGATTAATAATTCTAGCAGAAAACAGATCCACTTTTGCAGACCTGCAATATGACAGGTGCTAATAACTGTATCCAAGGTCTTCTACTTATGCTTCTTGATATAAATGAGGTCACGTATCCTATTCTGTGCCACTTGCTCTTTCCCTTTCTTATGGGGTCAAATTTCAAAATAGATGGGCTATTAGCATTGCACACCAACATTTGCAAGACTTCCAGCTCTTGAAAAAGCAAGCTGGCAAAATCTAACACACATAGACTTTGCTTACTGATGATTTAGCACCTATTTCCCAGAGCTAGTGAGTGAAAAAAAGAATGAAATAAAATTCATTAAACTCCAGGTGCTGAAATGTGTTTATATGAGCAGCTTTGCCTAATTAGTTTAATTTAAAAAGTCTCTATGTATGAGAGAGAATTAGGGAATACAAAACCAGTGTTTTATTAAATTCTTTTTTTTACTTACTCTCAGATTAATTATTTGAAGCAGGACTGAGTATCTAATTTTATTTAGCATTACACTGAAAGTTAAACCTCAAGGAAATTTCATGTAAAATACAATTATAAATAGGTGTTAATAGCTCTCAGTCAAGTTCAGAGAGGGCTTGCCACAGGTTTTCTTAGTTAAATATTGTAAATAGTATTGAGAGATGGGAATGCATATAAATTATAAACCTAAAGTTCTTCAGCAAAATTCTGTATGTTAGACATTTCAATAACAGGTTTCAATGTAACATTTACACTGAGGCTTAGGATGGAACAATGTATATTCCTTCAAACTCAACAATATATATTGCCTATTTCCTTCTTGTTATTAACTAACTACGTATGTTTTTGCATGATAGTATTTCCAATGGCAAACACTCCAAGAATACTGCAGTTGATGAATTATGTTATTGTATTTTGGGGCACAGCTCTCCCACAGGGCAAATGAAAACTCTGATAACCATCCCGACTTCTTCCCAGACTCCTGAGGGAAGGAAGAGAGGAATCATGTCTAGTCTGGATGGTCCCACTGGGAATGTGGAGTTGTGAGTTAGAAATGCAGAAGGAGGTAGGGCAACCTCAGGAGTCTGGACACTGTTCATATGGCACAGCTTTGTGCATCTTGTTCCTTCTGAAGGCCTACAGGGATCCAGAAGACAGATAGAGTGCTGCTTATCCTAAGTTCCCTGTTCAGGAAGATGTTTAGGTATCACTTAGCACAAACTCAAGTCTCACAGTTGGAATAGCATCAACTGTAAACAAAACAAAAACCTCAAGAAGGTGCCACATACCCTCTTCATAAGAGCTTACGGATTTGAGCACTTGTCTAGAACCTATGACCTCATTCCTCTGCTATGTTGGTTTTGTGTCACAACAACCCCAGGCAACGCTACAGGCTTGGGGAAGAGTGGCTGGAAAGCTGCCCAGCAGAAAAGGACCTGGGGGTGTTGGTGGACAAATGGCTGAACATGAGCCAGCAGTGTGCCCAGGTGGCCAAGAAGGCCAACGGCATCCTGGCCTGTATCAGGAATAGCGTGGCCAGCAGGAGTAGGGAAGTGATGGTGCCTCTGTACTCGGCCCTGGTGAGGCCTCACCTTGAGTACTGTGTTCAGTTCTGGGCCCCTCACTACAGGAAGGACATTGAGCTGCTGGAGCGTGTCCAGAGGAGAGCCACCAAGCTGGTGAGGGGTCTAGAGAACAAGTCATATGAGGAGAGGCTGAGGGAACTGGGCGTGTTTAATTTGGACAAGAGGAGGCTGAAGGGGGACCTCATTGCCCTCTACAACTACCTGAAAGGAGGTTGTAGAGAGGTGGGTGTTGGCCTCTTCTCCCAAGGGAATAATGGCAGGACCAGAGGAAATGGTCTGAAGTTGCGGCAGGGGAGGTTTAGATTAGATATTAGGAAGAATTACTTTACTGAGAGAGTGGTCAGGCACTGGAACAGCCTGCCCAGGGAGGTGGTGGAGTCGCCATCCCTGGAGGTATTTAAGAAACGTGGAGACACAGCACTTCAGGGCATGCTCTAGTGCCCGAGATTGTTGGTTTGTGTCTGTTTGTGGGTGGGGTGGGGTGTGGTTGTAGGCGTTTGTTTTGGTTTGGTTTTGGTGTTAGTGTTTTGGGATTTTTTGGGTGTAGTTTTCTTTTGTGGTTTTTTTTCTTTTTTGTTGGTTTTGGTTGGACTCGATGATCTCAAAGGTCCCATCCAACCAAAAATATTCTGTGATTCTGTGATTCTATGTGTAAAGGTATTGATAGTGGGGGCGCTACGGGGGTGGCTTCTGTGAGAAGATCCCAGAAACTTCCCCCATGTCTGATAAAGCCAATGCCAGCTGGCTCCAAGCCAGACTCACCGCTGGCCAAGGCTGAGCCCATCAGTGACGGTGGTAGTGCCTCTGGGATAACATATTTAAGAAGGGTGGGAACTGACTGAGCAACAGCATCTGGAGAGACGAGTGGGAATACATGAAAGCAACAGCTCTGCAGACACCAAGGTCAACGAAGAAGGAGGGGGAGAAGATGTTCCAGACACCGGAGCAGAGATTCCCCTGCAGCCCGCGGTAAAGACCATGGTGAAGCAGGCTGTTCCCTTGCAGCCCATGGAGGTCCATGGTGGAGCAGATATCCACCTCCAGCCCATGGAGGACCCCACACCAGAGCAGGTGGATACCCAAAGGAGGCTGTGACCCCCATGGGAAGCCCGTGATGGAGCATTTTCCTGGCAGGACCTGTGGACCCATGGAGAGAGGAGCCCATGCTGAAGCAGGTTTGCTGGCAGGGTTTGTGACCCTGTGGGGGACCCACACTGGAGTAGTCTGTTCCTGAAGGACTGCACCCTGTAGAAAGGACCCATGCTGAAGCAGATCACGAAGAACTGCAGCCCATGGGAAGGACTCATGTTAGAGAAATTTGTGGAGGACTGCCTCCTGTGGGAGGGACTCCACGCTGGAGCAGGGGAGTGTGAGGAGTCCTCCCCCTGAGGAGGAAGGAGCAGCAGAGACATTGTGTGATGAACTGACCACAACGACCATTCCCCATCCCCCTGAGCCACTTGGGGGGGAGGAGGTAGAGAATCGGGAGTGAAGTTGAGCCTGGAGGAAGGGGAGAGGTGGGGGGAAGGTGTTTTAGGACTTGTTCTTATTTCTCATTATCCTCCTCTGATTGTCTTGGTAATAAACTAAACTAATTTCCCCAAGTTGAGTCTGTTTTGCCCATGGTAGTAATTGCTGAGTGATCTCTCCCTGTCCTTATCTTGGCCCATGAGCCTTTTGTTATATTTTCTCTCCCCTGTCCAGCTGAGGAGGGCAGTGACAGAGCAGCTTTGGTGGGCACCTGGTGTCCAATCAGGGTCAACCCACCACATGTGCTTAATGAATAGGTGGCACATCATTGAGAAACCAACTCTGTGTCTCGGAGCATGTGCAGGTCTACTGGTAAGTTTGGCTGGAGAAGTTTTCAGTGATACCAACTTTCCTCATTAGCCATTTGGGCTGCTAGTTAGGTCTCTTTCATTGAGTGTCATGTCCTCTGTTGAATAATAATGGAGCATTATAATTTGCATGGGTTTCTTATTGCATCTCTGTAATTTATAAATAAATTTTACCTTGCAATTGGGATTGCTGACATCAGGCTGCTCTAGTTTTTAAGCTTCAAGGGAGCTACAGAGCTTGTGAATTAATTCATGCTATAATAATTATTTTCATACCCCTGATTCCCCATTAACTTTAATTGATCTCCAAGGTTGATGGCCTATAAGTATGTGTGCACGCATACACACACATAAATGTGTTATACACATATAGACAAATGCACAACCCTCCTTATCAAATTATATTTTCCAGCACCAAGTCTCATAGTTATTTTTTAAATTACTTCACCTATACTACTATACTTATCTTTTAAATACTTAAGAAATAAAACCAGACTATTCAGTCTCTAACTAAACCATAATTAAAATTGCTTACATGTCTGCATTTTCATTTGTTCCTCCCATCACTTCTCTCTCCTCTCCCAGGGAAGTTTAGGTAAATATATTTGGAATAGTAAATCCACTACAAAAATGGCATTGTTTTCCATTGCACTGAGCATCCTGCTGCAATCAGTTTTGATCTTGTAATTTTAATTGCATTCTCTGATGATGCTGACTAACTTTCTGACACTGTATGTGGAGCTATTGAAATGTAGTACTTGGTATACAGAAGCCTGGAGTCAACTGCGTGTCCAGAAACCTTCTAAAGTCCACTTCAACCACAGATATGGAGATGAACATTTTTAAAGGTTTTTCTCTTCTCCCTGACTTCATAGGCCAGTATCATGTTCTTTTCACTCAAGGGCATTTTTAACTTACCACTACTTTTCAAGACTTTAAGTCATTACTTCAAGACTGAATGTCTAATCACTGAAATATTTTTTTCCCCATCATTTTAAAATAAGATTTGCATAGGTTAGGATTTATTTGAATTGCAGTTTTTACTTCAGTTCCTTCTTAGACTTTCCTTTCATCTTTGTTCAAACCTATGTCCTCATGCTACATATCTTTCCATTGTTGTTTGAGCATTCTCATAAGAGCACTTTGGCCCATTTTCTGAACGTGGAAAGAAGAGCACTAACCACAGTACAAGTCCCACCTCTTTCTTTTCAGTGGATCTGTGCTAAAGCAGAACTAAATTAGTCTGGCATTTATCTAAGAGGTTCAGAAATATCTAGTACTTAAGAAAGACATGTGGGCTAGGCCTGCCCATTCCAAATTAATCTCTTTTCACTTACTGGCTAAAATACTTACAGGAAAAAAAGAACTTTAAAAGCGCTACAAAAGGACTGCCTTTTCACAGTTTTCAACAATTAATTGTTTTTCAACATATAGAATTTGCTTTTTATTTATTTGGGCTTTTTTATCTCCTGCTTTTGCATTTGCTTTTACTAGCAAAGATCACAATCTTATTTTTGCTCAGTGTCACAGTATCAACTAAACTTTAAAAAAAATGTCCTACATTGCATTGTTTGAGAAGTAACATTTGGGTTATTCACAGTTCTGAACAGCTTCTTGCTGCTATGTAGGAATAGATGCAACTTACAGAAAGACAAACTCTGTAGGGATGTAGACCATCATGCCCACTTCTCTACTTCACCTACCCTCCACGACCATGCCGGCACTATACATACGTAGCCCCGTAACAGCTGTTTCCCCCTCATTTGTAAAACACCACAGGCTTTGTACTGACTTCACAGTGCAGTCTCTGGACTTGTCTGGGTCTGTATAGGTCTTTGTTGGTTTTAGCTGGTATTAGCCATGGCACCAGTTGCTTGGTGGCCACGTGCCTGTGGCCTCCCTGTGTTGTCTTTGCTCTGGGAGTGCCTGGCACAGGGGGCTGGTACCCCTACATAGTCACTGACGGACAAACAGCCCCTCCAGGGTTACGGGGCTGAGGGAGGGCTGCGTGCAATTTTCTATGTTTAGTCTGGAAGAGGTGACAAGGAAGTGGGTTGTGATAAGGAAACCTATAAAAATAGTCAATTAAACATTAGTTGGCCTAACACTAAACTCCTAGCTCTACCCCTACTTTATGTTCCTCTCTGCTTTAAACAAGATTTTGAGTGTAACCATATAGCACACCGTCACTATCAGAGCAGCTCACATAGAATCATAGAATCATAGAATGGTTAGAGTTGGAAGGGACCTTAAAGATCATCGAGTTCCAATATACAGATATTCTAGAGATAAAAGCAGCTGCCCTGAACTATTAGAAATTGCCAGGCTTACCTGAAAATAGACTTCACTGAGAACACCCATGTCATAGCTCAAACAAGCTGTAAACAAAGAAGAGTTAGCATCTAAAACTTGTCATTAACCAGCAATAATCTAATGATACTGAATATTCCCAGTCATGCCTTAATTCCTGGGAAAGGAACCAAACAAAAATCTTAACAGAGGCAGAAGACCTGTCTGGGCTAGAACAAGCACAAGTTGAAACTGAAGTATTATATACTTATTAGTTACTCTCTAGACCCCAGAATCATGTGACTGCAAACAGCAAACTTGCTTTCAGGTTGTAAAAGTATGCATTTCTTTCCCCTTCGACTTTGAGGAAAAGTTGACAATTTCACCGAAGTGTTAACACTGAAGAAATGTTTGGCTTGCTCTGCAGAACTTCTGCCATGCCCCTCTAAATGAATTTTGGTACTCTCCCATCATTTTCTGTAAATGATATGCAAGTGTGTAGTGCCTACCTGTGGTTTGTAAAGCTAGATGAGATTTTTGGTCACTCTCTTGTTACTCCCAAGATAAGGGATGCCACTGTTTTCTTTTTTTTTTTTTGTGTGTGATTGGAAATGGCTGTGATAGAAAGGACTCTGCCATTATTACCTATGTCTTTGAAAGAGATGAAAAACACTGCCACATAACTGCTGATAGAGAATCAATACATGCAACAGAAGTTAACAGGAAATCCATTTTTCACTTTGTATCCAAGTCAGTCTGTCAGGGAAGATGAAAATCATGGATTGAATAAAGTAAGAAAGACAGAAATGGCTGGCAAGAGTAATAACACTATCAAATATTCCTAGTTTAGTGGAATATTGGCCATTTTCAACCTTTAATCACCTAAAATGTGTTTTTGGGCTGTCACAAGAAAAACAGTCTGAAGTCAGGGAGTTTTACCTGAAGAAGGCAATGATCACCTCTTGTCCTTTGCTTAGTTTTTCTTCTGGGTTTGTTCACCAGTTCACTTTGCTCACTAGTTCACCAGTTTGTTCACTTTGTTCATCACTAAGTAATGTGAAAAAGTTCTCTAGAGGTGTCATGTTCAGGTTTCATGGATCATGCCATGGCAGATAGTAAGACTCTTTCCTTCACGGGGGCAGCTGGTTCCCAGTGTATGGCACACTGTTATGAGAGAAGACAAATGGGAATCTTGCTTCTCTAGCCAGAGGGTTAAAAAAACACAGATATTTCACTGAATTTCACTGAATTTCACTGAATTTTTTTAGAGTTGGAAGGGACCATATAGATCATCTAGTCCAACTCCCCTGCTGAAGCAGGATTGCTTAGAGAATGCTACTCAGGACTGCATCCAGGCGGGTCTTGAAAATCTCCAAAGAAGGGGACTCCACAACCTCCCTGGGCAGCCTGTTCCAGGGCTCTGGCACCCTCACCGTGAAGAAATTCTTTCTCATATTCGAGTGGAACCTCCTATGTTCCAACTTGTGCCCGTTGCCCCTTGTCCTGTCACTGGGAACCACTGAAAAGAGTCTGGCTCCCTCCTCCTCCAACCCACCCTTGAGATACTTATAGGCATTAATAAGGTCTTCCCTCAGCCTTCTCTTCTCCAGACTAAAGAGTCCCAGCTCTCTTAGCCTTTCTTCATAAGGGAGATGCTCCAATCCCTTAATCAACTTTGTTCACCATCTTTGCATCACCATTTGTAGCATACCAATGGTAATATTCTTTAATCTTTAGCTGCGACAATGTCCAGAACTACAACAGCTAATGGGTGTGCCCTAATCCAAAGTCAGTTGTTCACCACCACCCTGCAATGTTCTTCTGAACAGGAGAAACAGGACTGTTATAAGGTACACATGTTTTGGACACAACCCGATGTTTTCTGAGAGAATTAGCTGATTTTTAAATTTCACTGCTGGCCCCTCAATTTGTTTGATACAGCTTTTTGACAAATTACTTGGCCCCTCAGCAATGGCAACTGGGTCTACCTGAGCACATGTAGACAGGAGCTATACCACCAATTTCAAAGATCCCAAGTCTTCCTGCCCTATAAGTCCCTCTACAACCATCAAGAGAGTTAATCGCAATGATGGCAGGGACATCAGGGCCAGTGGCAGCAGGTGGGGGGGTACCAATCTCAACTATTCAAACCAAAGCTTTCTCCCATTAGAGTTGGACATTTCTTCCTCTGGTGCCTGCCCTGTGTCCATGGGCCACAGTCCCAAGAAGTGTAGGTACCCCTGTTTTGTGCAGAGAGTCCCCCCTACAAAGGGCATGTCTCTAGCCTCCAGTAGCTGCCAGGTTCTGTGTTTGGGCAGGGGCACAATGTGCCTCTCTGATTGGATAAAGTTTCTGTGCATGATGGCCAAGGTTTTTTATACAATGTTTGTTTCCCACCATCATTTTCATGTGCCTCAGGGCTGGCTGAATTATCTTACAGCCTATAACATAGGCTCATTACATAGGCACACTTCTTCACGTCCCACTTTTCCATCTTTAAAAGGACGCTGTTTAAGTCTTTTATTCTGGCTGAACATACGTACATGCATTATGGATGCAAGATAATTTACTGATTTTTCACATCTATCTTGACCATTTAAGAAAATACATCATATCCTACATTTCAACAAAATGGCTTCTTCTACGCTTATATGTTTGTCTTATAGTCGTCAATCAGCTCCCAGTTTTAAGGAACACACTGGAAGTGATTTTCTCTAATGTTTGCTTGGGCAAGAGAAGGATTTTGCACCAGTTTAAGTGTGACTCAGTGTTTGGTAAAGATTTTTATAGCTGTAGCTTCTGGCAGTATTAATTAGAGCCAATTATAATGTGATAGACAGGTTTTGCCAGTTTAAAATGTTTAACAGAACTCCCTCTGTCTTAAAAACCAAATGGAGATTTCGATTGCATTTGCATGCCTGAATTGTTAGATTCCTTGAATGTTAGATTCCATGAATATAATAGGCTATATGAAATTTAAATAATCAGAAGTTTACTTAAATAGATAACCAGATGTCCTTGTGTGTCTATATAGCATTAGGAATGGTACAATATTAAGCATAATTAATATGTTGGGGTTATTCTTCATGATGTTGCTAACAATGATTTTCAATCTCAGCTTGAAGTTTTCTGGTCAGACTTTCTATTATTGATACTCAAGTAATTTTTCAGTTATCACAGTTGGTAATTTCAGGTTTCTATTTGACTGGAGTTGGCACTAAGCTATTAATTGGAAAAATTAGTATATTTTTAATGAAGTATTTTCTGTTATTATCTGCTCCAGTGGCTTCCCAGATCCCAAACAAAGACACTTAATTAGTGATTCAGTGTCTCTCTGGTCCAGTAGCTGTTTTAATCAAATACAAGAAAAATCCAAACATTAGTCAGTGTACATCCTTAAAGAATATCATTACTTTGGTTTCTTTCTTCACCCACAGTTTCTTCATGAAAACCTAGCATTGTAGTTTTTTGTGAAACAGATGTCAGGAACTATTTTTTGTGTAAAATCTAGTCATTGTTTTCTGGCCAACCCTGCCACCAAATTACAGTTTCTAAAATTCACTTTCTTAAGATGAAGTAATCTTCAACAATGTCTTATCCCAATGGCAGCAAGAAGAAATGTGAGTTAATTATCCAGTGAATCTTAGTATACTTTTCTAGAAAAGGCACGCTATCAGGGCCACAAAAGCACTCATATGCAGAATGTAAAGTACACTTTCTTCAAGCCCTAAATGAAACAGTTAAAACAGTGAAAACAAATCTCTGTTAGTCTGCATATCCGGACATCGCATTTGCTCTCTGAGGTCTTAACTAGTAGACCTGATCAAAACATTTCAACTATTTTTAATTCTGTTCTTGTTTTATATTTCTGAGACCTTTTTTAGTTTTTTGGATTGGTTTTTTTTTTTTTTTTTGGGGGGGGGGGGGAGGGGGGAGAGTGGTGGGGTTTTTTTTGTTTGATTTTTTTTTTTTTGAGGAACAAAGAGACATTATCTCCAGGATTTCTAGTAAAGTATCTTTTTTTACCCCATCAGTACATCTCTCAGCACAAACATGGCAAAAGAGAAACAATAAGCTCCTTTCTCTGGTGACACACCTCCAGTGATGGTATTCAAGAAAATCAGATCCTTTGTCTGACCTTTTTAGAGGCAGACTGTGCAGCTCACCAAGACACCCAGCTGGTTTCTGTGAATACCTTCAGAAATACATCCTGTACCATTGATCCACGTGTATGCTTGATGTACGTCATAGTGGAAAGCAAAACTACAAGTCACTTTAATGTAGGAAAGTGTCCTGTTCATCTTGTAGCAGAGAATTTTCCTGAAAATATTTGCTAGAGTTCATATCCAGTATTACCTAGTCTTGCCCTTCTAAGATCAGTAGTGCCCACGACCTCCTTCGGTGAGGTCACTCACTAAAACATCTCCTGGGAAGAAGACAACACATGTTAGACAAGACAGTGGGGAACCAAGGTAGGAACACGTGCAGTTTGGTTGAGGTGCTGGAGGTGCAGTGATAATTACTGCAGGAAAAAAGTCAAGATAACACAGATCTGCTGGCTACTTCTGACAGGAAACATGACTTCTGTTAGGTAATCGTAACTTTAGGACTCACTGTGATTTAAGAGATATTCTAGTCAATCTGGACAACATCAGTGCCTGTTCTAACTAGTAGAAATGAGCTTGGTTATGGTCAAATGTATCTTTACTTCTTCAAGGTATTGAAGTTCTTAGTTAATACTTATACCAAGAAGAAAGAAGCATTCAGGGAAAAATTAAGACAGTGAAAAAGGTAGATAGCTGGAAAAGGGAATGAACAAAGACATCAGATTATACAATACACCATTTGAAACTACTGCCTAGGGGATTCAAACAGCACATGGAACAGGCTGGAGGTCTAACTGGGCCACTGGTTAGAGACTGACAAGGAATGGTGCAGGATTCTGGGCAGGTTCTTAAGGACAAGACCAGTGATAGTCGAGATCCAGGACACCTATGGAGAAATTAGCTGTACCAGCTACACAGGGAAAGGGTTCCAAAAGATATCCAGTGGATAAATCAAGGTAAGTTCAGCAGCAAGTAACTATTAGAATGCTGCAGTTCCAAAAAGGAGGACAAATTCCTCTGCAAAGGCTAACACAGGGCCAGGAAAAGACTAGTAACTGGATCAGCTGAAAAAACTCAACCATAAAGCTAGTGCTTTTGGACAAGCTTTTGCCAGTTGGCCTTCATTATAGCCACTCCTGAATCACTGTCATCTGTGAAGCTTGCAGGAATGCCCAAAAGGAACTGTACAAACACAATGATAATAATCCTGTCCCAATAGAGTCAGAGACCTGCTTAATCACTGGTGTTTCGCCCATCGCTTAGACTGCTTTTATTTCAGATGCTTTTATGCAGTATTTGACTATAAATCCTGTATCCAAACCCTTTCAGAGCTATGAAGTTCAGGTCTGTAAGTTGGCTGTTGGTGTGAATTCAAACCTTTCTATCCAGATCCACACCCTAGATTTGAGCCTAGTCATGTTTTAAAGTTTTGAAAGCTGAATCTGCTAAATCCTTGGTGGATGATCCTTGGTGGAGTTCACCTCAATGTGAACTCAGGGTACTGAAACCTACTCTTAATATTTCTCATGCACAACAGGGTAAGTACACTGCAGCTAGACATTCAGCATCCACCTCAGGTATACTTTGTCCAAGAAATATTCATGATTCTACAGGATGCACAAATTTTGTGCGTTCTGCAATCCAGGTATAGATTTTACTATGCATGTATCCTTCTTCCAAACATTTGCATGAATTATTCCAGCCCCGCCTGCCCCATGAGCTTGACCAAGAAGGGTTCAGAATGCAGTTCTGCGTCCAAACACTTTGTTGCAAATCTGCAGTCAAAGGTGGTAAAACCTGACTGAAAAAGATCATGCAGAGCTGAGGGAGCAGATTGCCACCCTAATGGAGCATTGTCTCACATTTTGCGGTTTTGCTCCAGAGAATTTTTATGTTTTCCCTGAGGTAAGACCCTGTTAATTTACTGCCTGTATTACTTCAATGGCTAAGAATAAAGCAAACTCTCTTGGCTGGGCTACTATCTGAAATTCAGTGTGAAAGAGCCACAGTTGAGAATTTTTGCCCTTCACAATGATGTTTTCATTCTTCCTTCATCCCTCTGCTTCATTTTATTTTGCAGACAAGTCCCTTTCAATAGTACAAAGGTACTGCTTGCAAACACAATCCCTTCCCCAAATATAAGGGTCTTTCCTCATCTTCCCTCCATATTTCATTACCTTCCCTCCATATTGAGAGCAGTTTCCCCTAAGACAACAGTCAGCAACAGTGTGCCACAGCTGTATGAAAAATACCACTCTGAGCTGCAGAAGCAGAGCCAGTGACCTGTATGTCATCCCCCCTGGGCCTTGCTTCCTTACCTCAGCGACTGAAGAATTCACCAAGTAGTTCAGTAAATCTATCGTTCTATTTGCTATTCTTAAGTAGTCTTCTGAGGTGTGCCTGGCAGGACTACAAAGAGCAGTGAGATCTGAAGCCTGTTTCATGAATTATTGGGTGATAAGTTGAAAGAACTCCATACTTCTAAAACTAGGTTGGCTTCTTAAGAAAACCTGTCATAACCATGCTGCAACTGCAGCTGTTATGTTCCCTGAGCACAAAAACAAATTTTTTGATGCATTTCTTGGTGCCTCTTTCCTCTTGCAATATGTTTTCCCTACTATTTTCCAAACAGATCACTGAGTTCTCTAGGACATTGCTTTAGGCAGGCCAGGCCATTCTTCCCAGAGCTAGTTCCCCTCAATAACTTCAGAACTTCCATGGATTTTTCTTCACCACTTTAAGGGGTAGAGGGATTTCTATTAAAAATGCTAGAATTCTCCTGTAACCATCTCAGATCAGGAACTGAGGCCTGTATGGGAGTGAGTGAGTGCTTTTGTTTCACCATCGTTGCATCCCATGCAGTTTCACCCATCCCTGTTCTTCTTTAAGTCCTTAAGATATTGTCTTGGTCTCAGTATTTTATGCTTGAAGATTCAGTTGGCTTCCTGCGTTAGATATAGCTTACTAGAGGGCATTTCAGGAAAGTGAAAAAAGCACTGCAGAAGCTTAATATATCTGGCATTTGGGATGCCATGCAGCTTCCTATGTCCCAACCAGATGAGAAAGTTTTCTGTAAGGCTGTGAGAACTTGAGAGAAAAGAGGTGAACAGGTGGAAGGAATTCTTTCTTTAGATTTTGACTTTTTAGGCCTTTCCTTTTACATGCCTGCAGTATAGAACCACTGGAGTCAGCCTCTATTGTCTGGAAAAAATCAGAAGCTGTAACAATTTAGTAATCAAGTATTAATAATAATTGAAAACTTGAGAGAATTAGGGCACAGAAGAAGTGGCTACAAGCTTCCCAGTAAAAGAAAGATCATGACTCACTTTTTTTTCACTGATCTCTCCCCCATGTTGTTCTTAGAAAGAATTAATTTGTTCCATTTACACAACTGTTCATCCCAAGGATTTGCTGTGGTAATAAAACCCTGCCTCTCAAAGAAGATAAGATATAACTGTCATACAAATAATACTTAAAGTGAGTTAAAGCAACAGGGGGCTAAAAAAAGAAAATAAACCAAGGCAAAACTTTAAAAATGCCAGTAAGAATAGCAAATCAGCATTGGAGGACCTATCATATGTCAGAGTAAAAATTGATAAAATGGAAAATAAGCTGTGGATTTGAGTTTTGTCTGACAGATTTACTTCAAGTAAACTTTCAAAAATGTACCACTGCTGGTGACAGTAGTAATTTATGTTTTGTTTTGTTCTTAAAGCTGTTGTGTTACAGTCAGTGCAGTAAGCATTATTTTGAGCTCAGTGCACAATGTTTTTAACTCTGCAGTGTGTGATTACAGGAGCAGGGATTGCATATGAATGTGTGTGTATGAAAGCAGGTAAGAATGTTATGAGGAGTACGGTAGGCCCAAATCACTGCTCAAATCACAGGTTAAATAACAAAGTTACCATGTTCTCAACTGTAAAAGAGAGGTGCCATTCAGTGTTGTGCAATGGAAGTGGATCGTTATCTGAGTTCATCTGTCCCCAGAACAGAAATGGGAATTGCATCATTTAATTTTAATGTTTCTCTGCCAGGATCCCTGCTTCTTAAGTTCCCACTTCCTGAGCTCCAGGTTACTGTTTACAGCACAGACCCTCAAGTGTTCCCATTTGTAAGCTCCTCAAATTTCATCTCCCATACCTCAACTGTACTAAATCTCTGCTCCTAGAACCACTTCCCCCCCAAGATTCACAGTTACAGAAGGGTTAATGTTGAAAAGGACCTCTGGAGGTCCAACTCCTCTACTCAAGCAGGGCCACCTAGAACCAATTGCTCAGGACCATGTCCAGATGGCTGTTAAATATCTGCAAGGTTGGAAACTCCACAACCTCCCTGGGCAACCTATGCCAGTACTCAGTCACTGTCATAGTGAAAAAGTGTTTTCTGATGTTCAGATGGAACCTCCTGTGTTTCAGTTTGTGCCCATTGCTTCTGGTCCTGTCACTGAGCACCACTGAAAAGACCCTGGCTCCTTCTTTGTACCCTCCCTTCAGGTGTTTATATACATTGATGAGATTCCACTGAGTGTTCCCTTTTCCAGACTGAGCAGTCCCAGCTCTCTCAGCCTCTCCCCATATAAGCAATGCTCCTGTCAATCATCTTTGTGGTTCTTCACTTGGCTCTCTCCAGTAGCTTAATATCTCTCTTATACTGGGGAGCCCAGAACAGGACCCAGCACATCAGGTGTGGCCTCACCAGCACTGAGGAGAGGGGAAGGATCAGCTTCCTCAACCTGTTGGCAACTCTCCTCCTCCTAATGCAGCTGTGGATACTGTTAGCCACCTTTGCCTCAAGGACACATTGCTGACTCACGTTCATCTTGGTGTCCACCAGTACCCCCAGGTCCATTTCTGCAAAGCTACTTCCCAGCTGGTCATTCCTCAGCACATACTGGCGCATGCCCTTCTGGCCGCAGGACTGCACTCCCTTCCTCACCACAGTCCCCACATTCATCCCATTATCTCCTGCCACCTCTCAGCTTCTGCTCCCACTTACACCTCCCTCCACCCCTTTGCTCTCAGCCCCCATTCCCAGCCCACATGTCTACTGTCTGCAGTTGCTCTGCAACTCTCTTTCTTTCTATTTTAAAATTGCTGATAGTTCTTCCTTCCTCCCCCACCCCTGGACTCAGATTACTCTCCAGCATCCATTTGTCATTGATTCCACCTCCTTTCCTGACTTTCCCCACAGGAAAAACAAAAGCTGGCTCCAGGTTGCAGCTATCAAAAATCTGCCTGGTTGTATTCAGAGGAAAGAAAAAGAGCAGCTGTCTGGGAAAAAAGATGATGTATGATAGCGTGTATTATACAAGAATACAATTTTCTTGTGAGCTAATAATTATTGTCATCAAGGCAGAATCTGTACAAAACTGACTGGAACTCTTTCAATTAGGAATGAATGCCAATACAAAGTTTGAAACACTCAGAGATTTAATATGATTTTATTTCTTTTGTCCTGTATCTATTCCTACAAATAAGAATTAATGCACTTGGACAAAAGCAGGACACATTGCAGTATTTTTAACTAGCTTTTCTTTCAGTATGCAGCAAATCCTGTCAGTCTCTTAAGTGGGGTAAGCAGATGTACTGTGTTATCTGCCACTTTGCCAAATGAGACTTTCTGTCTCATCCTGCAATTCAGTTCTTCTCCAGCAGTCTACCCAGGAATACAACATTTAACATGAAATCAAAGCATTCATAAAGGAAAGCCAAACTCCTCTGAAATTTAGGACTCTTCAGTTTCATTACATACTCCAAAAAATACAGATCCTTTTCATTCAGCTGGTATGTTACTTTCATTTCAGTTTGAAAACAGAATGATTTTCCAGAGAAAAATAATATCTTTTGAGCCAGTTGGCTCAGAAGTTTAAAACACAGAATTCAGAAAATGTACATTGTGCATGGTTTTGATTAGAAAAGGTTTTTTTCATCAAATTCTGTTAAAATATGAAATGGTGGGCACAGGACTGTTGGGGATAAAACAGCAAAGGAAGTTCCTCAGAAAACCAGCAAGTTTCTCAGATCAGTTCTGTCAGATCACAAGACTGTCAGTGGATTACATCGGATAATGAAAGGATTGTTTGAGTCTTTCTCTTTTTGTGGTTTTCTCCTCTTGTGCAGGCCTAGTGAATGCAGAAGACAAAATGGAGAACAGAGGAGCAGAATAGGCAGGAGCGGTTGCGGTAAATTTGTAAATGTGTGCAGATTGAGTTCATAGCAAACCTTCAGTGTAAGGTGAGAAAGAGGCAATGACAGGGAAAAGGCTGAAGTACAAGATATGCTTGCAGCTGACAAATCTGTATATGACTGTTGTTAGGCGTACATGGCGACTGAAACCAGGAAAATAGATAAAATCAACAACAGATGTTATGCAGATGAAGAAGAGGTAACAGAGCTCAGGAAGAATTGCCAGAGTAGAGAAAGTAATATGGAGGTTGAGGTCTGGATGCAGAGGCACAAAACATTATTTCCAGAAGAAAGAGACCAAAAAGAAACTAATATATGTAGCTTTCCCTGTGTAGTCACTGAAAAAAAAAAAAGACTGATTTTTGTAGGAGACTAAAGATCCTTCAATTTGAGGTTGAAAATACATAAAATACTTTTTCAACATTTTACTTAATTTATGGTTTTCTATCTTTTTTTTCAGATTGTCATTAAAAATGGTTACAAAGTGTTTCTTTGTATTGCATATTTTCATGACTTCTTGACATGAAACTCTTCATGAACTCTGCTGAAATGAGATCTTTTAACAATGAAAATAGTGTTGCCTATCCAACATAAAGAAAATAGTTATGGAAGAAAATTGGTTAGAGTATTTGAATCATCCTAAATCAATAGGACAATGAGATTACTATTTTTTTTAATCACTCTTAATTTCTTGATACTTTCCATGTTCCTGGGATTTATTTAACTTAATATCATGGATGCAGACTCAGTTTTCCAGTATGAATGCCTGTCATCTCTTTGGATGACACTCTTTTCTTCACCTACAGTCTATTTTTAAAATAGAAAGTGTGATGATTGTGAAGAAGTAAATAAACCCAGTAATTGTAGTCTCATGTAATCTCACATCACAAAATTAGTGCCAGTAACACCAACATATCAGTATAATCAGCACAATGACTGTACACATGACCATTTTAAAATTGGAAAGTTTGTGTGTGTTTAGTGCTTGTGAAAAAGAGCACATTGACAGTGTCCAAATCTCACATTTTCCATTTCTCCATAGAAGGGTTACACAGGGGGAGCCGGAGCACAGGAGCCTTAACAGTGACATGACTCGTTCTCGGGTGCTGATTATCTGTTATTCCCATCTTGTGCATGAGATCACCTTCAAACTGAGGATATAAAGAAATGCATCTTTCATTTTCACCAGTCTTGGACTTCTGGGCCTCCTCAGCCATTCCCAGAGCTGCAGACCTTCTGCCATGGTGATTGGAGCTGGACATTCTCAGAGCTGCAGACCTTTTGCCTTGGTGATAGGAGCCACAAGCTGTAATGCAGCCATCCAGAATCTCCCAGGATTAACTGCAGCATAACTTTGGAATGTAAAGCACCCATCGTGTGTTTACTTCACCACCATAATAGTGTGCTTTGCTAGTGTGATATTGGTTGAGAATAAATCCTGTGTACTTGATGCTTGAGGGGGGATTCCTGCAGCTGGATACAGACCTCTGTACGTTAGTTTACAATTTCAGCGTGATTCAAAGGAGGGCAAAGGAGGCAAAGGAGGGACAAAGCTTCAGCCCCTTGAACATTTTTGTCGTCTGCCCTCTTGCCTTGTGAGGAGGCATATTCTGATTCTTCAGACACAGAAGTCCCATGCTTGCTACAGGAATCATCCTGCTGGCTGCCACTTCTTCATCACAGCTGCTGGCTGCTGGTTGGAGGCTGCCGCTCCTTGTGAGGGGCACACAGCCCAGCAGCTTGAACTGCAGAAATTGGTCCTAAACACACTTACAGCCTTTAAAGGCTTTGAAAACTAAACTGCTTCTTCCTAAGAGAAAGGTAATAAAGTACAAAAAGAAGTAACAATTGAGGACAACATAACCTTTTTTAAGATGCTGCTTTCCTCAGCACATCTATTTTGATACCTAGGTTCAGGAACAATACTCAGCACATCTCTTTCTATGTCCCACAGTATCATCATTTTTTTTTTTCCCAATTAGAGTGTTTTAATGGAGTACTTCTGACATGTTGCATTTTTCCCATTATTTCACTTCTATGAGGAGAAACTAGAAATATTCATTTGAACGTGAAGAGGTTAACAAAAGTGAATTTTCTATTTGTCAATAGGCAGAAGTGAGGGAAGCAGTGCCATGGCCTTTCATTCATCTGCTGCAACTCTCTCAGCTATGATTCAAGATGTCACAACTAGTAAGAGAGAAAACATTAAATTCTGAATTTATACAGTCAGAGAGCCAAAAATAAGAAATAGCATGTCATAATATAGCGGATCAAAAAAATATAAGTGGATATATGTGGAAAACTAATGTTTTAAACCGCTTGACAAAATACTGAAGAAATAATTAAACCTTGTGATGAAGTTTGGTACTAGTTAGGCCAAACTCTGAAACTCTCATTTCATAGTTTCAGATCCTTTCTTGTTTCATAATAAGGATTTCTAATGCCTGTTCAATGGTCTGTATTACTGTGAAAGATGCTAGAACAGTTCCACTGGTTTGCTCATTGTTTAATTTATGTGCACTCTGTGGTATATCCTACTATAAAAATAGTATCTGTACTTCAAGGCAAGAGGGTGTCTCTTTGCTTTTTAGTGATTGCCATGCTCCAGATGGAGTGGAAGCCTCCAGAGAGGAGCAGACACTGCTTCTCTTAGAGCTACCCAGCACAGAAAGCATGGGGAGACTCCCAGCGTGCTGTGAAGGACAGGACCTACAACACCAGGAAGATGTTGGGAGGCTAGAGAAAATGGAGGGGGAAGGTGTCTTCTCGCAGCACAGCTCGAGCTTTAGAGCTGACTGCAAAGATGAGACATTCCTAGAAATGCAGAGGTAGTTATGCCTGATGTGCTCAACCCAGGAAGCTACTAGAGAGGAGCTGGACTGCAAAACACAACAGGAAAGGCTGGCTCACCCCACACAGAGTGCCAGAGAAGGGGCTGGGTTCCGCACCAAGTGATGAAGCAGAGTGTCGTTTAACTTTTGTCTGCTAATGAAATCTGACTTAAGAGTTCAGAGGACTTTGACTTTTAGGTAAATCCTTTATTGGACTACTTCAGCCTCAAATTGATACTCCATGATGGCTAATTTACTTTCTGCTCCTGGCATGCAAACTCATGAAACTGCATCCACATCATCAGAAGTACAATAATAGGAACATTTACTTGTCAGTTGAACAAAGCCAAAGGATTCAATGGATGTGAAAACCAAGCATGTTGTAAATGTAAATAAGGCCTGGCTGGAGAGGTTTGATGTATTGCTGGCATTTTGTGCCTGGCCAGCTGTAGTCACCAAGGGAATATTTGTGCAGAAGTACTATATTCACAATACAAAATTATGTTTGAATGCATTTGTTCTAAAAAAATAAAATAGACTCCTCTTATTTTCTTTGCCAGAAAATCATGACAAACAATTCTGTCTCTGAGGAGCTCAGCTCCCTTGAATGGCAGGAAGAGAAGGAAGCCTAAATGAGGTCAGAAAGTATTAGCTATTGTACCAAGGGGGAGGATGGCAGCAATGGTATGCAGCAGCAAAAGAAGGGGCTGTGAAGGAAAGGGCAGATCTCATACCTGTACATACTCATGTGTAGGAACAGGCTTGTATACATGCTCATTCATACCTGCTGGCATGTCAAAAGATGTGTGACTAGTGGAGGGGTGACAGTGGCAGAGTTATATTTAGATGCTTGGAGGACAGTAAGATATTGCTTATTGTCATTGGTGATTGCTCTGATTAAGATTTCCTTTCAGGGCAGGACAACTTTAAAAAAACCCCAGCTTTATGGAGTACGGCACAAAGGATTCTTTAATGGGATTTTCCTAGAGACCATCAGGAAACAAATCACTACAAGAGCTCATCAAAACTGAAGCAACATAATGAAAAAGCATACCTTTGAAAGCAATTTCCCCAGTACAGTACAGCCAAAGGGGTTATTTGCTAGATATTATAACAAAAAAAAAAAACCCACAAAACACCAAAAAGCCACAAAACCAAGACATATTTATCATTATTATTCAGATTGTCAGCATTATTGTCTCTGTCACAGAAATATTATAGAGAAATGAACCTAGGCACAAAATGAACTAAGAAGGTAAGATGTGTATGACAGTACCTCCTCCTTTAAGAACACGAAATAAATTGTGATCTGACGGGACATTGGAAAATCATCTACAGAATCTGCAGTAACCATTAATAATTATATCACTACCCAAAGGGACTCAATTAATTTTTTTATACCATAATAATGTCTTCTCTCCTTTAACTAATTATTTCTCTATAAGGACAAGAACATCCTTTTTCTGTCTGTACTAATGCTAAGGACACCAACAAGACAGCTGCATATTCCAGATTAGTTTTTTCTTTATGATGATGGTAAGTGACTGAAATATGTTAATTGAATATTTCACATTAGAGTACCAGTTCGGGAAAAATGGAAACTTTTGACAGACGAGGATCAACCTCTTCACGAAGACAATGACATTTTTTATCAGAATTGCACAATTTTTCTCACTTCTTTATTTCTCCTGTAATTCATAGAGCCATTCATAAAAAAAATTAGGTTGGAAGGGACTCTGGAGGTCTCTAGCCCCACCCCACTGTTGAGCTGCCCCAAATTGAAAGCCATATGAGTTGGCTTAAAGCATTGTTCAGGTGACTTTAGAAACCTCCTAAGGATGGTGACTCTAAAACCTTTCTAGACAATCTAACATTTAGAAAGACACAGAAATATTTCTTTATTTACATGAAGTGGAATAAATAATTGCACACTAATGCCACCCCCCCCCTTTTTTCTTCTTTTTTTTTTTAAATTCTTATGATTTACTTAATTAAGCATACAACTTTTATCATATATGAAAACTTAGCAGAATGAAACTGAAGAAACAGTTGTTTCTCTTTTAAGCAAGGAAAAAAAGGAGTATCTGTGCCTTAGCCTTTACAAATGTCCAACTTTGTGTGGAAGAGAATTTTCCCCAGTAAGCGTAAGTCCTGGTGACAGATGGGCACTTTTTGAATGGTCCTGGCTTTTCCAGATTTTTTAGTAAAGTAACCAGCTCTTTTTCTTGCTGGTGGTCCTGATATGCTGTCATTTGCCCCTGCGCATCCTCCTCACCTCCGTTTTTTTCCAGGCAAAGGGCAAGGTCTCCAGTCAGTTCCCCTCACTCCAGCCTAAAAATAAAACACTTGCCCAGTTCTCTGGTAATATTTGGTATTATAATTTATTTTCTTTCCCCCAATAACATATCTTTTGCTACCACTTGTTCTTCTACCTTTGTTTTATAGGTATGATATTTGTAAATGCCAAACACACAGAAGAAAGGATACCATACACACTAGATAGATGGCTTCTCAACTGTGTATTTATAGGTATTCAAATGCAACACTTGAACAGAGCTTTAATTTGCTGGGGGATCAAGACAGGTTTTTCTCCTGTCAGAAAATCCTTTGCAGCTGGAACTCTCAAGTAGCTGGAATTTTCTTTCCTGCCAGAAAGACTGTTGCCTGCAATGACAAACACTCCTTCAGAGTCTGAGATCCTGATGGAAGGCTCTCAGCCACCCTTGATGTGCCACAATTTGAGGAGGAAGGGTTTGCATGGCATGTGGCTACTTCCACATATTAAAAAACATTAGGCCTCAGCTGGGCGTACCCTGTAGAGTTACAGATATACAAGTTCATTTGCATTACAAAGAGAGTTACCACACAGTGTCATCTACTTCTGTGATTTTTTTTTCAGGTAGGACATACCAAAAATACTCATTGATCTTGACACAGAGACTGAACTGTAAATTGACGTTCGATGTCACCAGACGTAATTGGGTACAGGATGGCTCCAGAGACCAGAAGTCTGCAGATCTTTAGACTGCAAATTCCAGGCACTTTTTATGACATCCATCCTGTGCTAAATATCATGAGGTGCTAGAAATGCCTCAGAGCTGGCAGTTGCAGGCATATTAGGTGACAGGGAAAATTAAGTCAATAAAGTCAACAATGTTTTATACATATGAAAATCAAGCTAGTAATGAATAAGCTATGTTAAAATGCATGTTGTTGAAGTTAGTATTTTTTTACTGTGTTTAATCTGACTTCAAAAAAGATTGCTGATTCATTGAAGACTGTGGCTGTCATCTATTATCTATATGCTGTGTAAAAATGTTTTTTTCACAAAGGTCACTATGTTCTCTTTTCTTGGAATTAAGAAAAAAATATTCTATTTATGGATGTGTGTACCTCTTTTAGTTAACAATTGCTACTGATGTGTATTCTTTTTCTACAGACACTTGATCTTCATACGGTATCTGTGTCTCATCCATTTATCACTCCATTCTCCATTCTTGTCAGACCTTTAGATTGTGAACATGCAGATTCCGTTAGCGCATCAGGTTAGAAAACTACATGATGTTTTCCTTTTTATTTTGACAGTACAATCAAGTTGTATAATTTTAGAAGAAGACGACATGAATGCTGTCACAACCACCTACGTTTTGGCAGAAATCCTGATGTCAAACAGGCACTCTGATTTGTGTCAGGATTGTTGTTTACTTTGCACCATATGGAGAAAATTCAAATAATTTTGCTTTGTAATCATTTGATAGTTCTTGCATATTTTGCAATACTGCTTCAGTGCTGAGGCAAATGCCCAAATCACATTTTAAAGGAAAAAGGTACAAAATTATTTGAGTTCTATTATCTGTTATTATCTGTATCCCACTTTTCCTCTCCTCTTTTTTAAATGCTGCTTAAAATACTGTCCACTTAAAAATAAAAATGTTCTTTTTATGTTCTGTGAGTTAGTAGAAAGACTGTGAAAAAGACATTGATCAGACCTGTTGAGATTACATTTTCACTGAATTTCACTGAATTTTTAGAGTTGGAAGGGACCATAGAGATCATCTAGTCCAACTCCCCTGCTGAAGCAGGATTGCCCAGAGCACATTACTCAGGACTGCATCCAGGCGGGTCTTGAAAATCTCCAGGGAAGGGGACTCCACAACCTCCCTGGGCAGCCTGTTCCAGGGCTCTGTCACCCTCACATTGAAGAAGTTTTTTGTCATTTTCCATGACATTTGTCATTTTCCATGACATATTTTACAAATATGCATATTAACTATTACCATCAGTTTTCAATTAGATTATGAGAAACAAATCAAAAAGAACTGACTGGAAAAGTTTTGCAGTACTCCATTTCACAGAATTTTAATGACAACTTCCATTTCTAATGCATACCTTATTAGAATGCTTTTAAAATCCTAATCATTCACAGGGAAGAAAAAAATGCTTGAGCTAGAAATATCAATATGATAGACTTCTTTTTTCCTTGAAAAAAATCCCAATTCACAGTGAAATCAAGCACAGAAGATATCTCTGAATAATAAAATGAATCTTTTAGGCAAATGTTTAAAATCAACTTGATCGGATCATGCGTAACTGAAAACGTGTGCATGTGTTTGTATGTATCAAAATTGTAGAGTTCTCAAGACAAATACTTGATATCAAACTCTGGTATTTGCTTTTTCTTACTTTAATAATCTGTGTAAACCTTCCTTTTGTAGTGTAATAGTCTCAGACAAGGGATTCTGCAGAATCAGGACAAATGGCCAGTTAGGAGATGCATGCAGCTTGATTTTGTTCAGCCACCCTTTCACACTTTCATGCTGTGGAAGTCATGTTCTGGTCTGACAGTAAATGTGCTAGACTTGCCTTAAAGCTCTTCTGTTTTCCAGTGGCAATACTGGTTCACAGGGACTGTTCTGGCTGTCACAACCACTGAAGCACAGCACATAGTGGTCGTGATATATTCCCACCCCCCCTGCACCTTCTCTGAAGAGTTCATTGAGCAAAATGAGATCAAAAGCTAATGACGCAAAGCAAACAGGCGCCTTGTATACAGCATCTGAAGATGTCGCTTCTGTAGAGTTGGTTGTTGACTGTTCAGGAAAATTTTAATTTTTTATATGCTGCTGAGCATACAAAGTACAACTGAGGCAGAGCAGAGGCAGATTCATGGCCGCTTGTTAATGTAAGCGTTTGAAAGGTTCTTGCTTTGCATTACACAATGCATCTTTAAAGCAGACCTTGAGAAAACATATTTCATAAAATGGCTGTTACTAGTACAAACTGAAAGATGGCAAAAATCGCAAAGCTGTTCCTCTAGTAAACCGGCAGCCAAATACAAACCTTCCTTTTGCTGGCTTTGTGTTCTTCTCTATTCCCCCTTCCTCTTCTCTCCTTCTTTCTCCTGAGGTATCTAATGCGATGCTTTACAGCGTGTCAGATAGCTCCCCTCATGGCTCTCCCTGCACAGAAACTTCCCACATTTAATTTCTCAGCTCTTCCCATTGATGTCTGAAATGTAGTAGACATTATGTCTACAGTCTTAAGTCTAACAGACAGTTCTGGGGTTTAGATGACTTGTAATCATTATTGCTAGTGTTATTAATTTCAGACAGCTGAATCACATCACACTACCTAGAAAGCCATGCAGTCACCTTCCCTTAACAGGAAGTTGTCTTCATTCCCTTAGTGGGCAGCCCTGAGCAGTGTGGTGTGGCTATGAAACTAGTTCTGTTAGAGTAAGTTCAGTCTAGAGGAACTCCAGAGGTCCTTTTCCACCTGATTTTTTTTTCTATAATTCTTACAGTACAACTTTAACCTGGAAGACTGGCAGTGAATATATGTAATATTAACAACATTAGTCAAAACAGCAACGTAGAGGGGGAGGACTGTTAAAAGGCTTTGACAACTGCATAGGAATTGTACCAAGTGTGCAGTCGTCTCTTTCTCAGTGTGTTGAAATACAGTTTAAAGTTAATTTTCTTAATACTGTTGTGTTCCTTGTATAGGCATAACAATATGCAGACTAGTAGTTCCAAGTTCCAAGTTGCAGTAGTTCCAAGAGACTAATGCAAACCTTTGCATCTGTGGCATTCATTCTGGAGAAGACAGAGTGCCAGGGTGACCTTATAACAGCCTTTCAGTACCTAAAGGGGACCTGCAGGAAAGATGGGGAGGGACTCTTTATCAGGGAGTGTAGTGATAGGATGAGGGTAATGGGCTTAAACTGAAAGAGGGTAGATTTAGATTAGATCTTAGGAAGAAATTCTTTACTGTGAGGGTGGTGAGGCAGTGGAACAGGTTGCCCAGAGAAGTTTTGGATGCCCCGTCCCTGGAAGTGTTTAAGGCCAGGCTGGATGGGGCTTTGAGCAACCTGCTCTAGTGGGAGGTGTCTCTCCATGGCAGGGGGGTTGGAACTTGATGATCTTTAAGGTCCTTTCCAAACCAAAACAGTCTGTGATTCAGAAACATGTACAGCAGTTGTTTAACACAAGGAAACACACTGTTTCTCTAAAGCAGATGCTGTTAAAAAAATAATAAAAAAAAAGAGGATAAAAATATTCTCAGATAAGTGATAGGAGGGTACTAGAACTCTGTGTGTTTGAGGCACAAATTATCCCCACAAAGACAGCAATATCCCCTTATCATTGTGATCTTGTATAATTCATTACAAATGTGTGTAGAACTGTCTTTTTTCTTTTACATAAACATAGGAACAACTAAGTCACGTTCAGGCCTAACTTGGTGGCACTAATAATTAATAGGCAATCTTGCTACCACTTGAATGCTAATTGTATAACATGTATTGGATAGTAGCTTTTCATTTGAGTTTAGAAATGCTATACATTATCTTCCTTTACAAGGACAATGGGAGGACAGCAGGGAGAAGCGTGTTTTCTTTCTCTGGATTGGTTTTTGGGGGCGGAGGAGGGGAGTAGGGAGTCTGGAGCACAGTGTACGCTAAGAAACTCCTGGGAAGAATATGGCTTGGCACAGAAACAGTTTCTTACAGACCCAGAAAGTTAACAGGGTATTTGCTGCAACTGGAACTCTGATGAAGCCTGTTAGACTGAGAGCAGGACAGGGAGGGACTGTGAAAGCAGACAGTAGGTAGAGGGAGGCATGTTTACAGACCGTTCTGTTTAAAAGATCTTTTGCTCTAGTTGCTGCTGTACTATCCTAGTATCCACAAGTGCTAGTATCCACAAGTACAAGTGCAGAATCATGTCAGAAGTCTGGCCAGTTCACACAATTTTTAAGTGAATAAAAGCCCCTGTTGCGTACATCAGTTAATCCTAGGCAGTACTGAACAAAGCAAGCATGCAACAGTTGTTCTTTCCTCTCCAAACTCCTGTCTCTGATACGTGTTAGTGAAATTATTGTGTTTGCATTATTAGTTGATAAATAACACATTTCTTTAAGTAGGTAAGTGGGAAGAAAGAAGAAACAGATTAGATCACAGGTCCGTTACAAAGACACGTTATTAAACCTAGCTTTTTTCCTTACCCATTCCTCAGCAGCAGGAAAAAAAGACACCTGAGAACCTCACTGATGTCAGAGCTATTCAAAGACTGCACCCCCTGAGCAACTATTTGAGTATGGAATATGCAACAGCAGATCCCAGAGCACGTGCTAAATACATTTTCTTCATCATAATTTCTCAAATCCACTTAGAAGAAGACTTCTCCAAGGTCTGACAGTATGGTTGGTACACAAATTCACAATTTGTAGCAGTCTCGGTATCACAGAATAGCTGACTATAAGTGGCTTTGGCCTGCTTCACATGATGGTCCAGTGTGACTCTCGACTGTGCTTCATTCCAGAAGACAACACCCTCTGGTGACACACACATCAGGCTTTGAAAGTCACACCAATATAGCAAACTACCACTGAGTGAATTGCTTTGCACTATCTTAAAATGTTCAGAGATTTTAAAAGTTAGCAGTTTTATTAAGAATATATAATTTTGTAGAAGCAGGCACGTGCAGATGCTCTCCTCAAGAAAGTTTAGGAGACTATAACAAAGCAATGCATTCAAATTAATATTTCTTGAATCTAAACAGAATTTGTTAGACTTGCTGGATTGGGAAAGGGATCTTTTGTGGGTAGTTGTGCTGTAGCAAAAGAATTACAAATGTGAAATAGGAACATCCAACTTTGTTAAAAATAAACCCAAAACAACAGTGACTCTGTGCATAGATATGGTAGAGAAAAAATACAGCTAAAGAGAATGATGTTTTAACGAGTGAAATCCCAATATTTGTCATCTTAATTGATTTACTGATACAGAAAAGAAGAACTGTTGATCAGAAGTCAGCTAAAGCCATGAGCAACCTGAGTTGAGATAATTTCATTCTCTCCTACGGCCTTGGGAGCAGCTGTGTTTTTTCATCTTTATATACATCTTGCAGATGTAAGTATGTGGTGGGTTAGCCTTGGCTAACAGTCAGACTCCAACCCAGCTGCTCACTCACTCCATCACCACCCCTCAGTGGGACATGGAGAGAAAATAAAAAAAAAAAAAAGGAATGACAAAAGTCATAGGTTAAGAAAAAGACAGGGACATTGGTTACCGATTACTGTCACAGGCAAAACAGACTTGACTTGCTAAAAATTAGTTTATTGCCAATCTATTTTATAGATTTGGGTACTGAGAAACAAAAACAAACAACCCCTTTCCTCCCCCCTTTCCCAAGCTCAACTTCACTCCTTTAGACTCCTCTACCTGGCCCAACAGCACAGGGGGATGCAGAATGAGGGATTACAGTCAGCACATAGCTTCTCCTTCCTCCTCACTCTCTTCCCCTGCTCTGGCGTGGGGTCCCCCATGGGCTGCCGTGTGGATATCTGCTCCACTATGGAGCAACTCCTTCTCCTCCCTGCCACTTCTGCAGCCCCCCACTACCAACACCTTGACATCGACACACAATACAAAATACCAAAGACATAGAGAGTGCTTTTTAAGGAAACCAAGACAAAATGGAAGGTAACTGAGGGATGAACAGAAGGGTAACCCTTTGGTGAACAAAAGTTGTCTGAAAATTGTTCTGGACATCTGTAAAATCAGTCCCCTGGTTGCCTCCAGCTGCAGGAAGTACCTTGCCAATCAGCCCTGCGTTTCCCAGAAGTTGACTATGTTGCTCAAGGCTCTGCTTCAAGGTTGTCCCAGGGGAGGGTGGGGGGAAGGATGTTTTGGGTGCTTTGCTACCCATTTAGCCATATTATTCAGGCAAAAGCTTAATTCTGGCAGAGGGCTTTACATCCCTCACTGGTGTAAGCATTGCTGCAGATATGAAAAATGAAGAGTCATCAGGTCTGTGGTGATGCCACAGCTGGCAGAGCTAAGCTGGGTGGCTCTGAAATAATAGAAGCATCTTACTTCTACTTCTGTTGGAAAATTATGCCACTGTTTATATCAATTACCTTCCATTCTCTTGCTTTTCTGCTGAAAAACTGCATAGGCAGGCTGTGCCTTGTGACTGCTGGTTGTGCTTGGGTCAGTGGCTTGCAGGCCTTGGCCCTGGAGACGTGATTAATTTAATGCCACACAGCCAAGTGTTACTTTTAGTTATCTTGCTCTTGCAGTGGGAGCTACAGCCTAACACCAAGACAGAGGCCATAAATAGAAGATCCACAAACTTAGCATGTCAGGGGATCAGTCTCAGACTATGTCTTCAAATGCCTTCTCTAGGTCTGAAAACAAGATGGAGGTTCTAGGTTATGACAGAGAATAAATGAGATACAGTGGCTGAGGTGCTTAATAGCAAAGGTGATTTGGTACTGTTAGACCTTGGAAGACTTTTTGGTGACAATTAAGTTATCAGTGGACTTGAATTTGCATGCAGTGACAGCAGATAAAGGGAGTTCTTAAGAAATCTAAGCACTAAATATTTTTTCTTAGCGAGGCAGTTAACTGCCCAATATCCAGCTTCCACAACTCAAAACAAATGCTGACTTCTCTATGCTTCTCTTTTTCTAACGAAAAGGGAAGTTTGGAGGTTGACCTTTATCTCCATACTTCATAACACTGACATGAGGTGTACCTCATTGTATTTAGTATGATCTCAAATAATAATTGTTGGCTAATTTTATATAAAGGCAAATGTTGTGTAACAAATGTAGTATTTCTTTATTGGAATGCAAATTTGTTCAATACAGGTATAACTGTTAGCGCAATATGTTTCAATTTCTGAAAGACATTTAATGTAGGCTCACCTGTTGTTCTGCTAAAACAATGCTGTATGCAATCAACATATGTAATAAAAGTAGTTAAATAATGGCCTGAAAAACTAACTGTGAATGAGAAACAGCCATTTGACAATGATCCTCTAGTGAAATCTTGCAGAGATAAGTTTACTAGGGCTTGTTGAGTCCTGGCTTCTCCTTGTACAAGCAGAAAATCTGATAATCCTCCTCCCAGGCACTTGGAATTCCATTTGTAAAAACAATAAACCTTGGTAACAGCCAGATCTTTTGGAAACATGGTCCAGAATTTCACTGCTCTGATATTTGCTATGGACCTTCTTTTTGACCCAGCTACACTTATATATAGGCGGCTTTTACCCATTTACTTTTATGATAGTTTTATCATTTTGATCTTCTCTCTTCCTGGTATTAATGCTCCTCTCTATTTATAGGTAGGAATTGTTCCAATTAAGACTTAATTTTGCAACATTAGGAAAAAACAAGCTCTTCTAGTCTCCTTTAAAGTATAAATAGAAAGAGAGTTTTTTTATGACTGTCCTCTGGAAGTCAGGGACAATTCCCAGGTTCAGGTCTGTTATCCAGTAGGATTCCTGTTCTGTGTTGGGGTGAAACCTGGATGTACACCACTCTGTTTTTCTCCATTTGCATGGGAAGAAAATCAAGGTGCACAAGTGAAATGGAGCAACAATAGCCTCCATCTGATGACCCTTTTAGCAAGACATAGGGAGAAAATGCTGTGGGGTGCCCATATCCACAACATAGGCATAGTTTATAGTTTTCTGTACCTGAGCTTTTCTGCACTCATATTTTTCAGCACTGATGGTCTGGACTTTATCTTATATTCCTCTTGGGGTCCCACCACTATCTGTTACAAAGATACTAAATATTTCCCTTTAATTCTTTGAAATACTTTCCTCACACATAATAGCTTTGTATTTGCTTTCCTTGGTGTTTAACCTTGATAGCTTGCAGTGAACCTGTAGCTAATTACTTGAATTACAGGTCCTGTGGCTTATCAGTTATTTCCAAAAAGAAACTACCAATTTACACTGAGCTCTATGGTGTTTTTCAAGTGCATCACC
The DNA here is from genome assembly GCF_964106895.1 of Numenius arquata. Lineage (NCBI taxonomy): Eukaryota > Metazoa > Chordata > Aves > Charadriiformes > Scolopacidae > Numenius > Numenius arquata. Next base: position 44,833,725 of record NC_133579.1, read on the forward strand.
TTGCATGTAGCAATACTGATTTTATTCCCATTTTCATTACTTCAGTCCTTGTGGTCATTCAGTTATTACAGTCCTCTTTTATGGCAATACATCTCAGCCTAGCATATTCAGTATGCTTTATTGGTATGCACCCTTTTTTATGCCAACATCATTAATGAAAATATTGGAAAAGATCAGTTTCAGGAAATTCAAGAAACTCCACCAATCCCCTTGTGCTGGCATGATATTTATTCTTTCAGCAGTATCTGCTGTATTCTCCCCTTTGGTGACCACCTTACCTGTCCTGCAGCTCCTATACTAAACGTTTAATTGTGTTACTCATTCAGACCTTTTTTGAAGCAGAGTCCCTCAAGTTAGACAAACATCCATCATGTATTTGGTACTTCTGAAAAAAACAGGGGGGAAAGCACGCCAATGAACATGAAAGGTAGACATTAATGTCTGCCAACCATTAAGTTGAAATCAGTAGTATAAATGAGTAATCTTTAAAATCCTGTTAATTTTGCTTCTATTTTCTTTCTGACAGTGAATTAATTCCATAGCTTAAATTCTACATGGTATTTTAAGATACTCTTTTTTTAGTTTTAACTGTGATATCTTTTAATATAATAATTTCATAGTCAGGATATAATGAGCACTTTTCTCTACATCATCGTTCATATAACAGATTGTTTATGTCACATCTAAACTGTCATCCACTTTTGTAAAATTCTCTATCCAGAGACTCACAGATAGTTCTAGGAGTCCTTCACAAATAAAGGGCATACAGCAGAGATAGATGCTGTTAGCAATTATTGTTAATATTTCTTTTAAAAATAATGTGTAATTTGTTTTTTTTCGTTGGTCAGAATTATGGTCTTCTTAACCTGCATATAGTTGGTGGCCCTTTTAAAACAGGAGCCACTTTCTGTCATTCTGTCTGTTATTTAAGGAAAGGAAATATTTTGGGATAAACTTTTTTTTTTTTTCTCAGAGAGGTATAAACTGATGAAAGAAAATATTTCAAAACAGAGTTCATAATCAACATGTGGAATCTGCTGCCAAAAAAAAAAAAAATAAAAATCCTTTACTGAGATGAAGAGCTTGGTTGAATTCCAAGGCTGGCACATATCTATGAATTCATCTCAGCCCCCTTCTGATTGTCACTTTATGAAGTCAAAGTATCTTACTCCACTAATGTTTGACAAGCACTCTGAGCTGCTCAACCAAATAGAAATAATCCCCTGAGGGTTTTTCTGACTGCCCTCTTTATCTCCCAGCTATTTCTGACAGACTCTTTATACATCTTTAAGTTTTGAAACTATCTCTTAAACAACGAATGAAGCAGGGATTTGGATGCTCAGCTCTTTCTCCAGTGGGTAATCTATTTCTAAAGCAATTAACATCAACTGCAGAAGACAAAATATCTCAAAACTGTGTCAGGATTTGTAAAAATGTCTGGAAATTGAGTGCACAGAGAAATGGGGATATATTCTTTAACATGTCATGAGGCAGCACATCTCACCACCATCTCAGAACTGTGATATATCCGATAATCTTTGCCTTAGGGAATAGGAGGGAGATCAGAAAAGATTTGCATGTTATGAAAATGGATCTGGAAATGCTTTCTAACTGGTTTCAGTTGGTACAGGTTTTTTAGTATACAGAGTAGGCACTAAACAACTGAATCTTCTATTGAAGTTATTTTGCCTGCCTTGAGCATTGGTTGGATTAGTAAGAATTGTATTTGTGGCTGACAGATGAGCATACCCAAAGTCATCAAAGAGTGTCCCACAGTTCTGTCTACTGAAGTAAAATGCTTTCTTGGTAGTGTCAACTGCATACATCTTCATTTAAATGGATTGAAATGCATTTAACTTCTATAAGTACTGGCTTTATTTGTTCTAGCAGCATGGCTAAAGCCAATTTGAGATAATGTTCCTCCAAAATGTAGCCATTACAACTAGCATATTAAAGTCAGCTATTGTTATTGATTTTGGTTCTGTGCCACACAGGTCTACACATTAGTCCCCATTTCAGAAAGTTTGAGACAACTCTGGTATCATTTAAAAAGCTTCTCTGAATCAAGATTTTTGAAATATATAAGAAAAAAATATATAGATATATATTTTATATATATATATTGAGATATATAGGAAAAAGAAAATAATATCAATATTATTTTCTTAGCTCACAACTGCTATACTTGAGACTCAATTAAATATACAAGAAAACATGTACCTTTTTTTTTCTCAGGCTCATAGAAATAAAGGAGGCAGACAACTGTTTCTTAACAAAGATGGGAAGAAAAGGAGATATTTTATTTTCTTGTAACTGCATGCCAATACACAGTAAAATATGAGCTCAACAGGTAGCGAAATGTACTTACTTCATCTTTCTTGTACTGCTTCCACAATGCCCATTGCTTTGGTCTTCTCATTCTATCTCTTCTTGATCTTGGCTACACTGTATTGGCCACGTAAGGCAGATACCAATAAAACAGAAAGGAAAGTTTTTTGTTCTGAGAAACTGTGAGCCTCTGTAGTAGGTAGAACTTTAGAAGATGGTTTAGTGCTTACAAAATATTAGCAATTATGTACTAAGCCTGCAGTGCCTTCATTACACCACCAACAAACAGCACTGCAGAGCTTGGGGGAGAAAAAAGGGAAAATGGATAGTGTTTTTCTGACTGTATTACAGAAGCTTGTATTAGCATGTCTTTTACGTGTTTCTCAATATGGAGGGAGCCCGGTAGTATAGCTGAGCACTAGGGAGAAAAGCACTGCTACTCAAAACTAAATTAGAATTCTTGATATTGCATGTAGCTTCCCTGAGGAGCAGGCACTTTCTTCTGTTTCAAAAGGTCAGATGGAATGTCTACATTTTTTAGGGAAAAATGTCCTCTCTCCCACTGCAATTCTAGTCAAACATTTAAAATCAGAATACAAAAATACTTGCATGCTCTAAAACTATATCAAACCTTGTTGATACATGTTGGGAATTATAGCTTCATTTATATTTTCAGAAATGCCAATTTGTTGACTCAAGTATAATATAGCATATGCTGCACTTCCAGAGGGATGAATTCCATCGTCTTGGGATTTTTGAATTTCTAGCTCAGAATGTTCTGTATATCTTTACTAGGTACATAGGACTGGCAGATTTTAAAAAATCATCAAGGGCTTCTGTGACAGTTCCTCCATATTTATTTTGTATATATTTACTTAGTAAGAAGTAAGCTTATTTTGTGATATGTTTCTGTATAATATTAGTAATGTAAATGTTCAGCACCCAAAAACTATTTGTCATATAACTGACAAAATTTAACATGAAATCACAGCTTTTGAAAAATATCTGTCACTGTTAAAATTCTTTTATTTGAAAGCCCATAAAGGTCGTAAACCAGTACTTACTTCTACTGAATTAAGATTATTCTCTGATGCATTGTAATTCTGCTTAGGAGATGGATACATGGCAAACTAGTACAAACTAAAACTCCTGTATTTGTGAAATTTTGCGACTTTGGAGGCAATGTCTAGGAAATCATTACTAGGATGAAAAGTGCAGGTATGCTCGTTTTATTTACAAAAGATAAAAGGGAGACACATAAATAAAAATGTGGCATGATGCTTTTATTTCAACTATAATCATCCATTGACCACCACAGAAAGGTTCCAGATGGATATCTGCATTCTTTTACAGGTTCAGATCCTCGGTATTTTGTCCAGATAAATCTGATAGAAAACTTCAGAATACATAGGCAAGTATGCTGCATTAGGTTGCTAGACATGAAGCAATCAAAGATCATTTAATTTCTATGGGCAAAGAGAAGAAAAAAGGGTTTAGTTGATACCATTTGTTCAAATTATATGCTGAAAAAAATACATAGGAGTTCCACAGGCCAGAGAGTGTAAATGGGAGCAAGGGTGCAGGTGGGAAAGAAAAGCTGACAAGGTTCTTTTGTTGTTCCCTCCCAGGATTCTGCAGGGCATGATCTCTTTGTGAATGAGACATTAATAATTTCTTTAATAGCCGTAAATAAAGAAATAGGTAGTCTTTACTCATTAAGATAAGGCCTACTTCTGTTTACTCTAAGTTGCTCTAATATTTAGTAATTTGTTTTGTTACTGCTATATTACTTATTTTTATGGGGAAAATGAAGAAAGGGAAAGAGTGGATTTAATGTCTTTCATTGACAGTTGTGCATATTTACTGTGTCTCCTGATCACGAGGATCAGGTAGAACTAAACAGTACAGTACATATTCATATTTTTAACACTAAAATATGTGTTCCTCCTTCGAAAGTCTCTGAATCAATTAGTTTTTGTCCTTACCTTTTTGCTAGAAAAATCAGTGGAATTTTTTCATGTCATTTCTTATTTAAAATCTAAGTAATCCACCATGTTTCATCCAGCTTTGCATAACCAGGCATGTCCTTACAAGTGATTTTAGAATGGGATGAAAAATATAGACAATGGTTGGACTAGATGCATTTTGTATTTCAGTATTGTACAAAGGAGATAGTAAATGACCAATCTATTCAGAGATATATCAGGCCTATACATGTGAATAATTGTTCAGGTTTTGACATTGTACTCAGGTTCATATTATCCCCGAGCAATTATTTTTTTTTTTGTGAGAGGAAAAGAGTCATTTAAATAATACTTTTGGAGCAATCTTATAAATCTTCCCTCTTCCCCTGTTTTAGTGGTTGTTGTTTTTCTTGGCCTGTGTATATCTGTGAAAAACTGTCATTTCCTGATGAGCGTGGGATACAAAGTGACAGAACAGAGTTAGACAAGTCAGGTAGCAGCAAAAAAACCCCAGAATTTTGCAATATCTCTCCTAGATGTGACTAGAATTGGAAGAAAAAATTATTTAAAAAATAATTAAGTTCCTGCAATTCTATTCTGCGTGGGAACTGAGTTTATCTGAAGTGTTTCTTTGTCACAATAATGCGATTCAATACTTATGATTATTTAGGTTTCGTTGATTTGGACTACTATGACTTTTGAGTAACCTTTTGTTCAGCATAGTATCTTGTCTTCTAGCATTTTTATGGCCTTTTTAAATGTTAATCAATAACGTGCAAGAGGAGCAACTCATGAGAACCATCTTGGCTTCACCTTAGACACAGTGTGAACTGCAGGTCCAGGCAGGAAGCAGTGCTTGCTTCAGTTGTTTCCCTGCAGCTCTCACACCCAGAGCTGCCCTTAGGGACATCCTCACCTCTTGCTCCCAGACCTTTTCACCTGCTCACCAACTTGTCTGGGTTGACCTTCACTAGCCTTTGCTCACTCACGTGCACACCTGCACCATGGACACACGGGCCCTCCCACCTGTGGTCTGACCCCCATAGCTGCAGACACACACACACACACCCCACACACCCCCACATACACATGCACACAGCATAGAGACTTTTCCCCCAGGAAAGAGTTAGAAAGGTGTTTAATAAGACATGATGTACTGCACTGCTCAGGTGAAGGGCATGGCCAGAGAGGTGTGCTGACCAGCAAACTATGCATGACCAGTTCCTTTTTAGTCTCCTTACCCTTCCATTTTCCCACACTTGTTCTTTCCCAAACCACCTAAACACCTCCCTTTTCCTGCCTTTTGCTCCTCCCCTAAACATCACACAGTAATTCATGTGGAATCCCAAAATGTTCTTCCCCTGTGTCCTGTAATGTTTTCCACACCTCTGGGCAGCAGCTGCCCTTAATCCAAAAGGTGAGCTGCAAAGCTGCTCCTGATGGTTATGGGGGTGGATGTCACACTTGGAGACTGGGACCGAGGGTCTCCTGGCCCAGACAGAGCGTTCATTCCTCTGAGTCTTCAATTTTCTTTCCCACCTGGCCCTGTGCTCCTCAGGGCTTTGTGGAGATGGGTCTCTAATGGACTGAGGGTTCCTGTGATGGGCCTGGGAGTAGCCAGGGCAGGGAATTACTTGGGCTTCTCCTACTGTCTCTCTGTGCTCCTCTATGGGAGCCCAGATGAGGTTTTATCACATAACCTAACAATCTAGGTTTGTCTCATTGTATATTGCTCCTTTCCCCTTGCTCCAGAATACAAGAAAAACAGAAGCCTTAACTTATACCTAAAATGAAGTACCCAGATCAAATTGTATTGGACTCTTAGAAAAATGAGGTATATTGTGTACATTGTAGTATAATGATTGTGGCACAATCATGCCATAATAAATAATTTGATTAAAAAAGGGTCCAAAGCTAATGGAGTCAACAAAGTACTGGAACTAATTTCCTAGTGGAATTACTGCACAACTGTACTGTGCTGATCCAATCATACTCCCAAAGGACTATAAGTAAAGAAACATGATTTGTGCACAGGAGGTGTATATCAGAGTACTGTTAAGAGCCATAAGAAAAGCTTTGTTTCTCATTTTTTCAAGACTTGACATCATGACACCTTAAAATGCAAAGGCACTTCCACTGAAAACCTTAAAAGGCTCAGAGCAGATTTTAGAATTGGTGCCTTATGAAGAAAACTTGGAAGAGAGAGTGAATATTCCAAATTTACATTTGTTAAAATAACAGGCATTGAGACTGATTGGTACAGTAGAGGAATGGTATTTTAACCCTGAGCAGCAGTTGAATCAAGTGAAAATGCAGCTGCAACATTTTAAAATGTAGTTGCAAGTGAAAAATGCCCCTTTTCTGCTGTATTTCAGCTTGGTTTCTGGTTAAAACTCATTGCTGTCTATGAAAGTAAACAACTCATGTAAATATTGTCTTAGTGGGCTAGAATAGCCTACATCACTTCTCTGAAAAAATACAAAGGTAATTTAATCCTGTGAAACATTAGTTTCTCTCCAAATGTTATTTAGTATTTCTATTAGTTCAACTTAATAGTATCTGGATAGAAATCTGAACACTGAATCTTCTGCAATTATGTTCGTTTAGACCTAAATTTTAAAAGATTTTAATAGTCCTGCCTGTTATAAGGTAATTAGAAGGCCCTTGCAGGGATTTCTATAGTAACTAGATTTGTTTGGGGTTTTTTTTTGCGAGATAATTACATTTTTTTCACTTTCTATCTTTTCACACTTTCCATTCAATTTCAAGCTTCTCTAGGAACTTTATCACCATTTAAATGATAGGAACAATTATCTTAGCAAGTTTCTGATTCTTGATCCAGCCCACCTAATCTGTCTGAAATCTGAAATCCAAAGAGAAGCTCTTTTCTGATGGACTTGGAATATGTTGGCAGGCCCATCAAAGCATGCAGAGCATCCAGGAGTACAAAAAAACTTGCAGAAAGATGAGCTGTAGACATTCTGGTTTGTTGTTCCAGCTGACACAAATTAAGAAGGTGTAATATGATATAGTGAATATTTTCCCTCTTAGAACTCAAAACATATTTAGTCCTTATACTGGCAGTGAGGGCATACCCATATGTTATTGGATGCGTCCTTGGTAAATTTTTTAACATGCAAGAAAACTCAAGTTCCAACCTACAAAGAGATGTTTTGGCACAGGAAAAATGAAAAGTGGGTTTGATTAAGGCACTGAGCAACCGCAGTTGGCTTTCTTATTCAATTTGTTATAAACAGAAACATACTTCCTTCTGGGCAACAATATTGCCCTAGACAATATATGCAGAATAGAAGCACTTTTTTGGTTGTTTTTGTATTTTGTGTGTTTGTTTGTTTGTTTTTTTGTGTGTTTTTTTTTTTTTTTAAGTTTGCCAAACTTGTTTTATAAATGGATTTTGGTTGTTAACATACTCAACAATATCTGAAGACCAGAGCAATAAATACAAGGGCAATTCCAAGCATGCTTGCCTTCAAATACCATGGTTTACCCGAGGAACTTAGTAGCACAAGCCATGTAGCATTCTTAGCACTCTACTACATGCAACACAGTTGTGCAAGTGCTACACATCACACAATCATGCTGGCAGGTATATAATCCTCATCTAAACAGCCTGCCGCGATGACACACAAATGCCAAAAGCAACCCAAGAGCTCATTCTCCCTCCTCCTGTCAGTTGACACTGCTGAGTTCAGAGAACGTCATCTAATTTACTCTTATGGAGAGGTCTAGCAGCAGAGATGGCAAAACGTTTTAGTGCAAAGCTTGCATCTTCATCACAGCTTGTGGACCAAGCCTAAAACCCTGGTAGAGCAGGCTAATATCCTCAGCCTACATCAGTAAAAACTGGAGGGCTGTACAAAACTATAGTGAAAGGTAACTTGTTTGGCACACCACTTAACCAGTAATAACAAAGCTTCAAATTAGGCGATGTTGGAATAAATGATGATGGACACTTTCAGGAAATCAGTATCCCTTTACCATACTCCATTTCAGACCAGTATTTAGATGCAGTAATTATGTCAATTACTGTGGAAGCAGACCTGCATGTTTAATTATTTAAAAAGCTGGCCTGGACTGTTAATTCTTGAGTTTCCTAACAAGTTCTTACAGGGATGAAGAGGGACAGATCATACTTCCATTTTTTTTTCCTTTTTTTTTGGTATCAATTAGATAACTCTACATTGATATAATTTCATTTATACTTGGAATTTTTTTCTTTAGTACTGTAAGAAAAGAAAAAAAGCTGCAACTTTTTATAATCAAAATTGGTATTATCCTTAAATTATATCTGGTTTAGGAGTCTAGATAAATGTTCTAAATATATTGTATATACAAAGGAAACACTCCCAAGATCTGAAGCCTCGAAAGAAGGAGGAATAAAAAGAAATATATCTCATTATCACCATAAAACAAACACGTAAAGAGAAAATAAGAGGTTCCATGTCACACCATGCATTCAAATTATGCTTATACAAGCTGTAATTCTTCTAAGTGTCATCCTCCACAGTCCCCAGAGAAGATGCCTGCATGTAGCTGCAATTAATGTCCTCTGGGAGAGATATCTTCTTCCCGTTTACACCATAGGAGGCCTTAAAGGCTTCTAGGTTTATTGGGAGGGTGATTAAGCTCACTGACTTCCTACAAGGCATACAGAAGTCATCATATCCAAAGTAAACTCACCACATTCCTTTTATGCTTCTGTAAATGGCATTTGTAATGCTCTATAAAAAAATCCACCTTGTTATCAGGAAAAGGTGCTGAATGAAAAAACACCCCTGTAACAAGAAGACACATGGGACAGTAGTTTAGTTTCCATCCTAAAGAAGAGTCCACTGAGGATGGTGTGCTTGACACACTGCTTTTGTCCCCGACAGAAGCCAAGATGGTAACAAATAAAAGACGCCGTCAACTTGGCACATGGTCTTGAACTAGCCGGGACACCAAGAATCACATCTTGCTTGGTCTATGTTAGGTGAATTGCAGCCTGGAACTACTATGTTATACACTACACTGAATCAGATGAATTATTGCTGAAAATTTATCAACACCAAATGAAGATGAACTAGCTTTTAGCTTTTTATACATTGTTCATAAAAAAATAATTTTAAAAGAGATAGATGTTTTACTCATTAATCAAAAAAGGCTGCTCCATGTAACTGATGGTCATCTGTAGCTAATTGTATTTCATCCTTCCTTGACAAGCCTCCATTGATTAAGTATTGAATGAAGCCTTCACTATAGACTCAGTAACACCATTGTGAATAATGTACATCATATATGTAAAACTTAATTTTTATGTAAAGCCACATGGTATGACAATTCCCTCTTCCATTGTCTTTCTTCTTATCTAAGGATGAATTTTTGAACATCAAGGGGTCTCTAACTTCATATGGATTGTTCTGAAGCCAACGCTCACATAAACAAACCAAGATTCCTCACTTGGCTAGAGGCTTCAAGATAATCCATGTAACAAAGACAGAGTAAACCTCCATATGTAAAAAAGATCACAAAATTGACACTTCAGATGTAAAATGAAAATTAAACTCTTTCTTGAGGTTTTGCTAGCTTAAAAATTTTGCCATTCCACATTTCTTTAGCTGTAGTGCACAGAATGTTTAGTTTGTTCTTTATTTCATGGCTCTTTTTTTTTTCTAGGTCATGCATTTAATTATTTCCTAGCATTTTAGCTCATTTCTGCCTGCTCTGCTTATGTAAGGAAATAAAACTGGTGGCACACATCAAGGGCAGAACTGAAAGCATCCCTTCTTTGGTTATAACTAGAGGATTCCCATTATCAAAATGCTTGTGGCTATTGTGGTGTCTGCTTCCGTCCCAGCTCCAATGCAAGGGTGAAGTAAATCATATTACACAAGAGCAACAAAATAAATCCTTTGAGTTAAGGGTATGTGACTTTTACCAGAAGTATAGCCTGAAGCAGAATAATGTTCACAAGTTCCTGGAACACACTGGATCTAAAAGAGACAAAGTAAGAATGAAAAAAACCCAACAGTGTCATCCAAATTAATATCTTTGGGGAAAACAGAAGAAGTGTTTGTATGTATCTTCCAGTTTCTGAGTGTATTTGAGCATGTGGACCAGTAGCATGAGCTGTCATGAGACCAGAAAGAGAAATCATGACTGTGTCAAACTTGGTCTTCATCACTGCTGGTAAAACACTGTTCTTACAAGAAGAGACCTAGAGATACCATAGCAGATTCTTCTCAGTATTCAGTAGTATTAAAGGTTATCTAGCTTTTTCATACTGTGCTGTGCACACTTGTTTATTTAGGTATATTATTATGGCCATGTCCAATGGTCCAATGGGCAGGTAAAGGACAGACACTCGTTTACGTGCAGCGGTAACAATGATGAGGCAGATTTATGTCTCCAGGTTGGCCCAGCTGTGGAGAAGGAACTTGCCGTGCTGCTTCACAACACCTCCAGTCAGCCATGGCATAAACAGGAATGGGAATTTTGCGTGCAGAAGTGAATAGGTATCCTGCTGACTGCTGTGGCCACTGCAATTACTACTCTGGCTGTGTTGGAAGATAACAGCTATGAAGAAAGAGACTCATGATTCCCTTCATCTCAAGCGAAATCTTTACACAGCAAAAGCTGGTCACAAGCATCAATCTGCAAACTGGGTAACCTTTATGCAGATGTTGTTAGTTATTTAGCACGTCAGATAATTAGATCTCCGTGTATGCTACTACTCTGCAGTACATGGGATACAGCTTTCCTGAGGGATATAGGGAATATCTGGAAAAAAGCATTTACTAAGACTGGGCTTATGTGTGTAAACAGAATAAGTTACGCTTAGAAAAGAATTAGACTTCTATTACTAGTTTCTCCTCCATGAAGAAGCAGACTTACTGGTTTTGATGGCTGTTTATTAGATAGTTGAAAAGCAGCCTTAAATTAAGTCTCGAGACGTGAGTCCACATAGAAAACACTACAGCTACACTCCTCATCTTTCCCCTTCAAAATGCCAAAAGTTCTGTAACATCTGAAATATAGTCAGGAAACTCGTCTGACCGCAGTCTGGATGGGTATCACTGCTACTTCTTATTTTGTACAAGGTGAAGGAATTTGAGCCCTTGGGCAACTCTTATTAAAATAAACTGCTTTCAGTTCTGCTAACTGGTGAAGTTGTCAGCAGCCCAAAGAGGGAAAACAGGGTGAAAATTTAACTAAATTTTACTTCAATAAGCAGCCTTTACTGTTAAGTACTGAATTATAATGCAGAACAGTATGTGGAACTCTGCACTGCTGTGTCCTATGAAATACTCTTTCTATAGAACAGTCTAGTCCCCACTGCTTTAAAGTTAACATTGATGTGAGTAATAAATCTAACACACACAGACAGAAGTTAGAAAATGATTATATACCATTATTTTAAAACAGACATCTAGCTAAAATACTTTGAGAGCAAAGACATCTTGAAGATCTTATAAAAATAGGTCATGAAATTATATGGTTGAATATATGGAAAAAGGTATTTTTCACTTAGCACATCTCCACTGCCTGTAAAGAATAATCATTAGCCTTGTGTGGTATGAACTACTGCAATGCTAATGATTTAGAAGATTAGTTTGAGACTGTTTCTCTTATCTGTAGAGCCCTGTCCTTCCTCCATCCAGCCTTCCGCATTGCTTCTCATTTTTGCTTCCTATCTCAATTTACATTGCTGCAACTCAGGGTTAAAGGTGTGTTTTCATTATCGTCCTTCATGAAATGTTCATCACGTGATGGCCTTAAGAAAACAGTAAAACAAACAGCAGAACAAAGCAGGGGTTTTATCTAAGATTGCAACAAACTGAGAGAAAAACTAATTTGTAAGCAAGGATGTTATAGCATTTGCATCACGTTACATAAGTTGTTAAACCAAACCACATTTTTATTGCAGGGTTGGTTTGTTTTTTAAATACAAGATAAAAATACAGTAAGCCAATTCTAAAATGAGTTGTTTAAAAAAGCTAAAGGGTTCTTTATTGCTAAAATTAGAGTAGAACCCTGGAGACATAAACAGCAAGGATTTTAAGAAACAGGTAAGAGATGTAGACTTTAATGTAAGTGCATCAAGCTGCCCTGCAGGAAAGCAAGGTAATGAAATTGTACTGATTTTCTGCAGCAGTGAAGAATGTCGCCGTACGTTACTGCTCTGACCAAGATAGCCCCTGTAATGCTTTTCTGCAGTAATTTGCTTTGGAAAAGACAGAGCTTTGATTTTCTCTTGGGACGATGTAGTGCATGTAGTTCAAATCTTTTTGAATTATTTGGTTATACACCACATGCCATAGTACATTGACATATTCTAATAAAAATTATGCAATTAATTATTTGTTTATGTATCTAATAATATGCATACAACTATCTAGCATTTTATTAGACTCCTTTATGTTTATCATCCAAATATTGGGTTATGTTTAAAATATATCATCTCAGATACACAGTATTACCCTTAGTTTCCATAGTGTTTTTCCACTCATGGTACACGTCTTTGTGCCATTTAATTAAAGGAAAATTTTGTTTTCACTCAATTCTAAAATTAGGAAAATAAAAAAAAAAGAAAATACTGTTTTCTTCTAAATGCTTTAAATTTCCTTGGCCATGATTTGAAGGTGATACCCACAAGAGATTTCTAAGCCACAATTGCTGATTGCAAAACCTTTTAAAATAATTTGAAGAAACAGACTGTAGAAATATTATCATTATTAGACATGTTATAGTATATCAAATGTATATTATATATACAATATCAGTCATTACTGAAGGAGCACAAGGGCATTTCTTGCTAATTTGACAAAGTTCCTCTGTTTAAATCTGTGTAAGTTTTACACAGCCAGAGCTTCAGGACTCTTCACAACTGTTCATAGATCAATTTCTGCTTCCAGGGACCCCATGACATTTTCTCATTCAGCCACAGCCTCAGCTCCCTGCCCTGTTGGCTGTGTACAACTGCCCCCCAGGACGAAGTGAAAAAATAAAGGGGAGGTGAGGCAAAGAGAGAAAAGCACCTGATGAAGCAAACACATCCTTGGCATGGGGTGGGATGAAGGGGGAAGGAAAGACGTTGGATGGTTCAGGAGAGGAATGGGAATATCCCAAAACTCCCTGGCATGGAGGACAAGGGCAGAGGGAAGAGCAAGAAGCCACCGCAGCTAAGGAGTGAGGGAGTGTATGAGGGAAGCTGATGGAAGAAAGTCCAGGACCCAGCTGGGGCTGCACAACCTCTTTGTCAACCTGCCCTTGTCTCACAGGTAGGCAGATGAGGGAGCCGAGGAGAATCCCGGGCTGGGGGTTGCTCTGGGGGCTGTGGTGTTGGAGGAGGCTGCTCTCCAGCAGCCTGCTCCCCCCATGCTCCACCGCCTTGCCTCTGTGTGAGCCTGCAGGTGTGCAACAACCGTGCTGCGTTGGCTGGATCCCTGTGAGCTCATGAGGGGTGTTTCAAATTGATATGAACAGCAATGGACAGCAAATTAATTCTCAAGGTGCCATAAACTAAAAGCTATACTCAGCATTTTCATTAATGCCTTAATCCATATAATCAAACTCACAAACCATACAAAAAGAACAAAACTTTGGCCTAGGATGAAAACCTAGTTTCACAAACACAGTCTTTGCATAATTAATGACTGACTAACCTGTCAAGCACTGTGATCAACTTTGGTCCTATGTCTAAGCTTCCTACTGAAGCTCATTGGATTTTAACACTAAATTGAAGCTAGAATATGAAGCTAATTGCTTACATTCATTTAGATGTGAAATCCCATACAGGCTTCAAAATTCTTATTAGCGTGGGACTTGTAAGAACATATTCTTTTTAGTAAAATAATAATTTCATATTATGCTTATTAATATAGCTGCAAGTAAAAAGAGAGAACATTCTGATTATAGACTTATATACTGTATGTTGGTATGCATTTGTACTAAGGACTGTAGAAATTACTATAAGAAATTACTATGGCGTACAGAGAGGAGCAAGTCCCCTCACTGAATGTTATTCAGTTCTCCCATGTAAGCTTCTAAAACTTACTAAAAAAAACAGCTACGCGAGACGTTTACTCACTGTGTAAAGTATTAAACATGAAAAATTTTTTTGGAGCATCAGACCTTCCATTACCTACCATAGGATTTTGCCTAAATAATCCTCAAATTAAGAAGTAAAAGGAAGTCCTAATTGAATAATTTATAATGAATTAAACAAAAAAGTGATCCAAGAATATTGAAAAGATAGAGAGAAGATAAGTATCGAAGGAAATGCAGTTAAACTATATTGAAGTTCAATTAAGAGACTAGTCATAAGGTTTGAATAAAAAAATTAATAACATATTTGAATTACATTCTCACCTTAAAGGCAAATGTTAAAATTGGTAAGCATGAAAACAGACATAGTGATATTGTTGGTACTATGGGTTACTAAGCAGAAAAAGAAAAATAATGTTAAAGAAATTCAGTGAGTTCAACTTGAAATTTATGAAAATTTCTCATAAATGTATCAAAGGAATATTCAAAGTCCTGTTGTTTATAGAAGGTTTTTAGCATGTACTATGTATTAACATAGTCCCCATTCTATCTATACTGCATTCTCCATGCTTCTCCAAGACCTGGATAAAGAATTGAGGAATAACATTTCCTTAAATGTTCATGATTACCACTATTATTGGCTTCTTTTACAACAGTAAGCCCAAGAAATCTGAATCTGGACTGTCACCAATGTGGTGGTTTTGCTTAAAAGTTAAAAGGATAGGTTTCATAAGCTTCCAAAGAAAGCATAGCCCAAATATTCACAGCTCTCCACCATTTTCTATCAACTTTATATCACTTATGTGGACCTCCACATTAGTGTATAAGGGCTCTTCATCTGGTTTTCAGAAACAGATAAGCTCCTCACAGATGCTGAGATTTTCCAGTAGTTACTTTTTTGTTTTGTTTTTGTTTTTGTTTTTTTCAAACTAAAATAATGAAGGTTAAAAGTATGTATTTGTGACAAAGCTAACATCAGTTAATACCCCCTGCCATGTCTTTCCATAGTGCCCTGTAGCACAACAGATGTACGTTGCAGATCATAACAAATCTTTGTTCTTCCTGAAAATTAAACATAATTATGCCAAAAAGCTTCACAGTAAAATCATCCTAAGCATTTGTAAGTCAGAAACATTTGTAAGCCAGATACATGCTCAAATGCTCCCTTTTTGTGTAGTCTCTGAAACAAATGCAGTGAAGCAAATAAACTTAAGGTGATATGTCCTTATTTTTATGTCCATTTAAAATATATTCTGCTTGAGCATCATCAGCCAGAAATGTGCTGTATTCATTTCAAGATTTTTGGATACTGCTCTGATTGATACTGCTGACAGAGTCCAAAAAAAGCTCGTTTTTCATTTTTTGGCTATTTACCACTGGCAATTGACAGCACTTTGGGCCAGCTCCAGAATCTGTCAAAGCCATGAATAATCCATCTCCTTACTCAGTTAATAGCTTGTTCCCTCTCTCCTTTCTTGCACCAGTTCACATGCAAACTGTTCTCCAAGCCTGCAACTTCAGCAGCAGCAGCAACAGCAACATTACCAAGAGGTGTCCTATTTGAGGTCTAATCATCCCCAGATAACACTTGGAAAGAGCATCTTCCTTTAATAAGCCCACTCCCCAGTCTGTAAGGCCCCAAAGTGTCTCTAAACATCAGAGCCAGAAGCAGAGGCAAAGGGAAAAAGCACCCGGCTTCTCTCTATCCAACCTGTTCATGGAAGCCAAAGAAAAGCCAAAGGGCAAGGAGAAGCAAAGACACGAAGTCCTCTCAGCAGAGCACCCTGGCCATGGAAAGCAGAGAGAAGCATTGCTCCCTCATAGCCCCAGGAAAAGCCGTGAGCAGAACTTCAGATATCTGAGCTGGCAAGGCTTTTTTTTTTTGTAGCTGAAGACTTTAGGATGCTTTTCAACAATTTATCTGAAATCCTAGCCTACAGCATTTGTAGCGACTGAAATCCTGTTCCCATGTCGTGAGCTTTTCTTTAAGATCCTTTGGAATGCAATATTACCATCTGTTTTCTGTTGTTAACAGAGCTACCAAGTTTTGTGTGGCTCTACATGGGATACTTTCTCAAACTCATTGAGGCACCAGTTGCAGATTGATATCCTTATACGCCAAGTGTCAGCCTTAATTAACTCAACCTGCAAGTGCACTGTTAGGGTAGGATTTGGAGCATGCCCATATGTGTGGAACAGGAAAGCTGGTAACTGCCCTCCTTGGAAAACTGAGCAGACATATGGGGAGTAGATTGGTAGGTGGTTTGTATCATGAATTGCTACAGGTGTGGGATGTATACGAGTGTGGGAGAGAATCTTTGCTAGGCTTATATGGTAGCTGTAGGATGAAGATAACTTGGAGTAACTGAGTGCTCTGGGAGTTGGAAAAATCTGCTGGAGGGGCTGGGTGCTGCATTTTTTCTGTTTGGCTTGGAGAACTTGGAGGTGGCGAGAGGGAGTGTTAGTTTTGTATCCTGAGTAATGTCGCTACCACCCTCGCTGAGACTGCTGTTGCTTCATACTGCCCCTTCACAGCTGGGATTCACAAGAGAAACATCACTTTTGAAAAAAACAGCAGCCAGAAAAAAATTCTGAAGCCCAGCATATGAGTTAAGATGTACGGCAGGCCGTGTCTGTCACTTGTGCATCATAGCAGTAATAAAGCATTGCTGCCAGTTCCTTTGCTGCAAAAAGCAAAGAGATTGGGAGTCTTACTGGCACCAGTTCCTCTCTCAGTCATAGGAGGTTGCTTCTGTTGCCGCACAGAGGCAAATGCACAAGGTGCCAGATCACAATTTTTGGCCCTTTTCCTGAATCTTTATAGACAGTATCTGAATGTGAATTTTTATTTTGCTTCAGGAAAAAGGAGTAGTGTTCTTCCATTTTGAATCCAGGACACAAATTTCCCTAGCATGTGTCAGGTTTTTTTCTGGGTGAATCAAGATCGTGGTTTGATGTTACACAATAATTATTATTTTTTTTTCATCCTTGAGGGCTCCAAACCAGAGCAAAAATCTTGACACACAGTTCTCTGCACCCACTTAGCTTCATCAAGAGTGTTCCTATTCTTGAGTAGTTTGCGAGTTTAGGTCCAGCCTTTGAATTTAGAGCACTGACATTTGATTGACCTAGAATAAGGTGGCAAGTAGTAATGAACACTGCTGACGGTGTATGCCTTTAGCCCTTAAATTCCGCCTGTGGCACAGGAACGATATTGAGACCCCAGGGTCCCTCCAGTGCTGCAGGTGCTACCCAGAAGCTTTCCTCCACCAAGATCCCTATGTGGTGCTGGAGGAACTTTAAGAAAATTATTCCAGAGCCCTGGAATATGACCTGTAATGGTGCTGGCAGATCTATAGACATGTTATCTTTACAGTAACAATGGTGTTTTGTTTGCATGTATTTGTCTTTTGGATGTCTAATATTGGACTTTATGTGCATTTTGCAAAGATAATGCAAATAACTTTAAAAAACCCTCTCTTGTATTTTTTTTTTCCCTCAAAAGGTAATGCCTTTATTAAATAGGCGGGAAAAAAACTCCCTTTAAAAAAATATATATACTGGAGGCACTTTTAATGACCAGGCAAATGTTCAGACTTCAAATTCAAACCAGTCATTGATGTTTGAACAAAGTGAGATTGTAGTTGGTACTGTTACAAGTGGACACTTACTACAACAATACAGTCTTGATTTTTGATTTCTCTCTTGTATTGGGTAGAAATATTCTTAGAGAAAAATATTTCCTGGAACTTAAAATACTGAAATAAAACTGTTGCTGCTGATTACAAATGATTGTGTTGTAATTAGAACTACTTTTTTTTGTGGCCCTAGCCAAAACCTAACCTTGGGTCACAAAGTGTAAAAGTTAGCATGTGAGGTAAGGTCTCTTTCTGTCTTTGGGGTCTCAGCTGGCCTGCTGTATTCTGATCTTAGATCAACCTATTAGTCCACTCACTTTATGAAACACCTATTTAAATCTGCTTTTCCGGTAGAATAAGAGGATATATTACATAATTTTTCATTACATTTTCTGTTGTGCCAATTTAGACACGATTTATCTGTAGGTGTAATTTCCAGATTGGATTGCTCAGCCCTACAGATCTATAAATCAGGTGTAAAATGTAACAACAAAACTTAAAAAAAAAATCCTCAACAAGTCCTCCAGAAATTATAAGATTTCCCTGAATTTAGGAAAAGAACCCACAAGACCAAATAGATTATGAATTTAATTAACTTTAACCTTTTTTATGTGCAGTAAATATTTTTCTTTTTCAAAGTGTAGCTAAGTTCCTAAAGCATGAAATTACTTTGATCCTGTTGGAAGAGCTCTGCTTATGCAGATATCTATCACATTTTCCTGGTTCCCCAAATTCTGTGCAAATAATTTTCTCTTGTCCCCACCTTATGCAGTTAATTACCCTCATGGCTGTTTCTATATGCTTTCCCAGCATCTGCCAAGATTTGTCTCACTCTTTATCCACCCAGACGTGGTGCTCGAGGTGGACTGAACAAGAGCGCTATCCACAGGAGACGGTCAGCTCTACCTTGTCCTCCACAGCTCAGATATTTCCGTATTCTGGAAGGGATGACATGTGCTGCTCTCTACAGTAGCACTAGTAAAGTGCTTTAGGAAGCAAAAAAGTTTGGAAGGCAACCTTTTGGATTGGATTCTTCTTCTACAAATACAACAAATTTCTGGGGGAAAGTCTGAAGACCTTGGTATTTATTTACACTCCCTTCTGCAATGAGAGCTTCTGAAACGTGTAAGGCAAGAAGTATTCATAATTTCATTTGAAAGCTTTTCAGAAACCCTTCAAATTGAACTACTTCCTCTTGGTTTGGTGAAATTACTTGAAGTGCTTAATTTCAAGCTATTTTAATATTAATCCGTATCTTCCCTGGTGGCATGTTACTCTTGAGGAGAAAGGTGATAACTGGATTAAAATAGAGATTCCCAATGTGTCAGACATTGTGGCCAGACGACACTGCTCACTATGCACCAAGAATCTCACCAGTCCTGTGATGCTCTGGAAATCTTCACAGTCCTGTGTGGGAATTGTAGCCTGACCCCAGGGAGAGACCAGAAGGCAGAAATACGCGACTCATATGGCAACATAGAAAACATTCTGATTAGGATCAAATCAAGCGGAAATTAAGTATTTTGCTGTGAGTTTTCTGATGGAAAAACAGAGCTTCAAAAATTTACTAGGATGAACTGCACTTGGTACAAACAGCTCGTTGCACCAGTAAATCATTTCAGCAGAAAATCTCAGCTGGCTCTAATCACATCTGTTACACACATTTTCTTTGTTTTCCTGAAACACAAACTCAACTGTTTATAAGGAGATGGACTGCTCACTCTGCATAGGCATGTTAGAGGAGAACTGGAAGCCCAATGGCAACATTTCTGCCATTGGTACTGGTAAAAATTGTTAAAAAGTGGTGATTAAACATTGAGCTCTTTGCTCTATGTTTAGGTTTGTGTTTGGTCTATATTTAGGTACATTAGTGCAGAATCCAATTTTCTGTATACGCTGGATAAACATTAAGTAGCTTTTACTAAGGATGCAGGGTTTCATTAAAACGATGTTTATAAATTTTTTTCTTTACTGTAGGTCACAAAGAGTCCCCACTTAAAAAACCACCTTGTTTTTCTCATCACTGTGAGCAATTGTTAACTACCATCCATTCCAGATGAAGTTACATTTCCATAATTGATAAAATAATGAGTCATAATACATAATATAAAATTTATTAAACACAATGTAATACTTCCTTGTTTCATTGCCATAACTGTTCTTGAAAATAAAGTAGAAATAAGAGGTATTTTTAATAAATTGCAGGGTTTTTAACATTTTATCTGCTTATTTTCATGAACAAAATATTTTTTTAGTATAGTTAACATTTGCTAGCCTTGGTGATCTAACACAGCTGTGTGAGAACTAACTGGATGTTACCAAAAGATGTGCTAAACAGTAGACCTATCAGAATTTCAGATATAAAAATACTTGTATTGTCAAGAAACAAAAGAGTTCAAGTTTCATGGTAGACTGTTCAGATTCATAATTAGTACAACCATAACTATTTGCATGAAAACTAGAGAGAAAGAAAGAGTTTGGAAATTTGCCACATTATTTTGTGAGTTTTTTTCAGAGAATAGTTCTCAATATAGCAAAAGTAATTGTATCCAATCTACTTTAATTAAAGTAGACTGAGATAAAACAGCTTCAGAAATAATAACTAAATGTATCAAATGTAGAATTTAACACTCTCACAAGGCCTTCTTTCATGTCTAACTGAGGCTATATTTATCACTTCTGCTCTTTTTCAAGTAAAAAATACGTCTGATTTGAACTGTACATTTTCTTACTCAGCTCTAACAGAAGCAAAAGCACAGATGTGGCTCTCTGTAAAGCCTCTCTCTGGTGTCAGGTCGTTAGTATTCAGAAAAGGAGAATTAGTTTTTAGAAAGAGTTTTGCTTCTGACAAGGCAAGCTGATAAGAAACATTCCAGTAAAGGAAAGACAAAAATAAATGAAGGAGAAAAGATTAGATGGTGACATTTCAACCTTGAAAGCATCATATTTTTACACGGTAGCTATTATCACTAAGTTACACCCAAATAAGAATGGCTATTAACAAAAGCACCAAAAGTTTAATTAAAGGCCACAGAGAGTTTAATTTAGCAAAAGTAGTATGTAGTTTTTCTGAAGCCACAGGAGCAGCGATCTGGGAGGGATATGATGGGGAGAAGGGAGAGCTGTGCAGAAGCACCTCTCTTATCTCCTGCACTGTAGAAATCACAATGCATCAGCTTCTAAAATGGGGCCTTGGAATGGCAGAAATAGAAATAAATAGCAGAAGAGAGAATAGGCTGAGCATTTACTGAGCAGGAAGGAGTGCTTTGGTTGCATTTGGTTTGAAGGCAAATTTCTAGCTAGAACTGGCTAGAAAAGAGAGAAGAGACTGGCATTTTAGCAGACACAAGCTTTCCAAGACATAGCTGTTTACCACGTCACTTTTGTTGCCAGTAAAATGCGCAGATGTTGACAGGAACTAATGTTTCCTGAGCAAATATACGCTGTTGACACAATGAATGCATCATGGACTAGCGAGAGTCGTAAACACGCTGGCTGTCATGAGCTTCTTTATTGCAGCATATATGTATTTATGCCTCCAAAAGAAATATATGCTAATACTTTACTTTGTTGTGGGTTTCTTTTTTATTTTTTTTTTCCTGTTTAGCAATACATATATTTCCCGATAAAATGCAAATTTCATCTAGACTAATGACCAGGGCACACCTGGTCTGTAAATACTGTTTTACACTTTAGTTTCATTAACACACAACCAACCACACCTTAAAATCAGAGTAGCCAAGATAGTTTTCAGACACAGTTTTCCTCTTACTGGAAAAGAGAGTAACTTTTAGAAGGTAAGCACGAAAATAATTTCTTGTTGTAGTTAAAAAATGTATATTTTTAAGTGTATTTGAGAAAGAAGAATTATAATTCAAAATCTTACAGTTCTGGAAATACCACGGGCATGGGTACTCAGGATTGAAAGAAAAGAACAAGCTTGAAATTATCTTTGTGCCAGGCTATCTCCAGATCACTCCCAGATCAGGATTTGTTCAAAGGTGACTAAGAGAAAATGGAAAACTTGGCTGTTTAAAATTTTTGTCTTCTATCTGTATTATAAATAGAAGGGGTGAACTTGCAGCAGCAGCTAAGAAATATTTTGGCTTATTATTCTGTGAAAGCTGTTTCTATGAAAATTGATAGTACCAGTCAGATTCAATCAACTTAATGTTTTTTTTCGTGTACTACCAGGATGGCACAATCTTTCAGTTTATTTTATTTTCAATGTATTAATTTTTTTTTTTTTTTTGAAGGAAGATGTTATATAAAAGAGAAGAAATCATACCCAGTTTTGCACCCTGGCCTTAGCCATAACTTGGAATTTTTGTTGCTGCCAGTGGTGAGTCATTTCCTGAAGCCGTATGCGTGGCTGGTAAGTTGCATTGTTGCACATTCCTTCAGTCCAGCAGTTTTGATCGCTTGGCACCCTTTTTCGTTTATGCCAATTACCATTACCTCGAAAGTGTTGCAAACAGAAAAATTGTTCTCTGTAGCTTTTTCTATGACAAGGTCTCTTTCATGACCTGAGGATAACTTTTCACAGAGTTCTTGTTTTGGTAACTAATGCTAAGTGACATTAGCTGTGACTCACAGGCCTGCAGCTGAAGAGACACAAAGAAGCTTAGGTAATCGTGAGGTCTGACCCGCAGCAATGCTGTTGTACAAATACGATTTTGAGGCAGGCCTAATTTCCTTTTTAAGATAACCTGATGGATCAAGGTAAAAGATCTAAGCTGAGTGCACACATTCCATGAATAGTTATATACCCACACAGATGTAGAGGCATCCAGCGCCTTGGTCACCTCAAACAACATATGCAAGCTAACAAGGGGCCCCAGAAGTGCTTTCTTGCTTGATTTGTATAGCTGTGGTGTTCTTCTGGGTTAAATTCTAACTCATAATGAAGTTAACAGGATTTTGCCACTCACTTTAAGGGAATAATGATCTAAATATCTGAAAAGAATATTTGCATCGCTTCACTTTATTTTTAAGAAATATTACATGCTTTGCTCACAATCTACTTCCAACAGGTCTTCACAATTTTGAAGCTGTTAAATGGTCTGTTACATTCTATGATTCTGCTTTTCCAGATATTATATTATCTTTTCCTGTATGCGTTTAAACCAGAGTAGCATGAATCATAGCCTGGAGTGGAAATGTATTTTGATTTGGGAAGCAACGAAGAAGAAAGAAAATTCAAAATAGATAAACAAGGAAAACCAGGAAAGAGATGTAGCCAAATCTTTACGCTTCATTTTGAGAACATACAGAACATTTCAAACATTTAAAAAAAATGAACTGACAAACAATTACTCATTTGTTGAGCTAGAAAGGTAAAACTACATCTAGCATTTAAAAGATATGTAATGGATATGTGACAACAGCAGCACTGGGTTTTCTCTACTTCTTCACTAGAAACAATCTAATTTTCACTTCCAGCTTCTCATTTTTATGTAGTGACTGTCCAGGCCCTGCACAAGATGCAGAAACTCTGCCACCTCTTCCACCCTGGTTGGGGTTCGACTGCCCGAGCTGACACTCGGCTATGGCATGGTGCTGCTGTGGCACCGCAGATCACAGCGCTGCACGAGGGGCACATGAGAAGGAGCTGTGAGAAGCTTTACTCGGGGTGTCCATCCCTTTGTTTGCGAGCTGCAGGTAAGCTCAGGCCCTGAGCTACATTGCAGCTGTGCCTGGCCACGGACCTTGCAGTCCCTGACTTGGTGACATGACATTCTGGCTTAACCTTGGGCTGCCACACTGCTACAGTCTTGTGTGGCAGTCACTGGTTTGTCAGCTGAACCTGGTCACCACTTTTGTACATGCTCTTCAGTTTTGATTGGTGTGGGACTGCACCTCTTGTAAGTGAGGTGACTGTCCCTGTCTGCCTTGCTGTCACCCTTGGCTTCTGGCTTGCCTTCCCCTGAGAGCACATTGTTTCATCTGCAAAGTCAGAGTTGGGGTTTGCATTAGGATTGATACATTTGTGCATTAAGTCTACATTTCTTGTGCTGGAAGATGAAAATCAGTGAAATCAATTCTGCTCCTCGTCTCAAAAAAATAAAGTAGAACTGGCAAAGGATTATACAGGTGATCAAAGGTGTGGAATAGCTTCTATACAAGAAATAACTAAAAATGCTAGGACTCTTCAGCCTGGAAAGGAGAGGACTGATGTGAAACAAGCCTCCAAGTTGTGACTGACCTAGAGACCACCAAACAAATGTAGTGTCGATGGATTCAAAAGAAATAGAAGGACATGGTTCATGACACACCATGTCACTGAGTTGTGGAAATACTTGCCAATACGTTGTGGGGTCTGAAAGCTTACAGGTATTCAAAAGTAAACAAGGGATGAAAAAAAAGGGGAAAAACCTCTACATGACTTCTTTCTAAGACACTTTCTTCAATGATAAAATCCCAGAGCTACAAATCACCAGATGTTTGAAGGATCATTATATGCTTGCTCTGTTCTCATACACTTTCCTAGGCATCCGCTAAGGCCCCCGCCAGACAGGATGCTGGGCTAGACGGATGTCTGCTCTGACTCGATACAATTGTTCTAATGTTCTTAGCACCCCCGGTTGACACTAGGGAGTCATTTGTGCTGTCAGGATTTGTCTATGGAACAAGGACTTACTGTTTTGAATCTCTGGGGGGAAAATAGGAAGTGTCATTTCCTGTAAAAGATTCTGTCCAGCTTCTTTCAGTTCTGCGGTACCTGAAGGAGGAATGCAGAGAACTCGTCTTTTTTTAACTCTTCTTTACAAATTTGGGGTTTTAATAATCAGTTGAAGAAGGATATTTCCAACATTTTAATTTTTGAAAATAAATAATACTGTAGAGATTATTAATCAAAGACATATAAATTAAAGACATTTATAAATGTGTCTGTAGAGAGGTGAAGATGCAAACCACAAGCCCTGTCATCACAACTCTATTTTCCATTCTTTGAGTAGAGTGGAACACAAACTCCTGTCTTCCACCTTTTTCAGCTGAGTCATCTATGCCCTGATCAAATAAGCAGTTAAAAGGAGGGAGGGGAAGCTAATTTGAGGAGACTATTAGAGACCAGATGCCAGAAACGTATTGGGGGGGGCAGTGTAAAAATAGAGCCAGCTATTCAAGCAGCAGTCATGAATATAATGTATGGAAAGAGGCAGAGAAAAGGGAGAAGGTAAAAGGGCAGTTTCCATTATTTAGAATGAGGTCTTTAGATAACCAAGTGATCCAATGCACTGGTACACTTAAAATTAATACATTTAAAATAATTAAATTTAATTAAATATTTAATAATAAATCTATTCACCTAAATTTAGGCAATTGTCTTGCATTTCGCTGTAGAAGTAAGTGTCAACACAGAAAGACTAAGAGTGTATGTGACACCTTTATCTTGCTATCTATCTCAAGGACACAAACTTTTATTTTTATTAGTCAGTCTAAAAGTAAAAAAGAAAAGATAGTTTCTGATAAAACAAATGAAGAAAGAAGGTTTCAAAGTGTCTCAAGCCACACAGCAAAGTAGACTCACATAGCCGTGTAGACTGAAAAGTGCCCACATTGTGGAGTGGGCATGGAGGAGTTAGACAAATGCCTTTTTGTATAGGTTTGAATGACTGCTGGAAGCACACTGGATGAGGAGAGGAACTGCTAAGATCTGCATCAAAACCATTATCATGTCATTGTAGTTGTGTCCTTGCATTGAAGGCATGTAAGGACACTGGGAACATGATATTTCCTTAGCAGTGCATATCCTCTTTTCTATCTCAATAAGTAACTGGGTCACCATAAAAGGAGGTTCCGCCTTAGCAATTTGGACATGACTTTTCTTGCACCGTAGGGTTGAGAAGATACCCACTGGTGCTGTGAAATACACCTGTTGTTTTGCACTGTTCTGCCCATAGTTCTTGTTGGTAGGGACCTCTGGACCGCTTTTGGTCTAACCCTCCTGCTCAAATCATGGCTACCTTAAATTTGTTTGCTCACAGCCTCATCCATCTGAAATATGAATATCTCCAAGATGGAGATTCCACAACCTTTCTTGGCAACTTGTTTCAGTTCTTGTCAACTTTCAAAGTAAAAATATTTTCCTTTAATCTAGCCTGAATTTTCTGTGTTGCAACTTATGTCCATTGCCCCTTGTGTTTCCAGTCTGCACTTCTGAGAATAGTCTGGCCACATTACCTCTATACCCTCCTACTACATAGTTCAAACAGAGTAAGATACTCTCTTAACCTTCTCAGGGACAAATAAACTCAGTTCTTAGCCTCTCCTTGTACATCACGAACTCCAGTTCCATAATCAAGTGGTGTCCCTCCACTCTACCTGCATCAGTGTGGCAACATCCTCCTTGTACTTGGGAACTCCAAACTGGAAATGATCCCGCAATCATTAACAGGCAATTTAGTCTCATCTTAATCCTAAACTCTGACAGAATGTTACCGCTTTAGAGCAAAAGTACTTCTTTTCATACTGAATTAAAAATATTAAAAAGACACCTACCTTTAAGCACTCCAAACCTTGTAGAAGCCTTGTAGGCTTCTTATTTTGCCTCTCAAATAAGATGCAAGAATCCAGCTGTTCAGAAAACTGTTAATTGATCAAATTTTTTGACAGTGCTTTTCAATTTAGAAGCAAGATCTTAAATCTCTGCCAAAGGAAAGTTCAATTGTCCATGTACTTATGAGGCAGTGTGTCTCTGATTTATACCATCAAGATCAGGGACTTTTATATATATATTTTGTAAACCAGCATGTTTTTATTCAGCTTGGAAATGTTGTAAAGGTAGTAAGTT
This sequence comes from Numenius arquata, assembly GCF_964106895.1. NCBI lineage: Eukaryota > Metazoa > Chordata > Aves > Charadriiformes > Scolopacidae > Numenius > Numenius arquata. Next base: position 44,860,496 of record NC_133579.1, read on the forward strand.
AGGTTTTCATTAGGGTTTTCATCTGTAGTAGTAGTGAAGCTGGAGGTGATTCTAAGGCATTCTTCAATATGTGAAGAATGTATTTACTGAGTGAAAATTATTACATAAGAGGAAAAATACTACTAGCATGTGTATTACATGGATGTTGAAGTAAAATATTAGCAATGCAATCTGCAAGAGCACATTGAGAAGAATCACTTCTCTTACACTTCGCAAAAACCAGAGTGCTTTCAATTCTAATGCTTATATATGTTTGAATCAGTTCTGGCAACATAGCATCAACTAGGTAAATACAATGGTACTCAAATCTAGAATAACATTTCTGTATTTAACAAATAACTTTTCTGTAACTTTTCTGTATCGGCATTCTGTATAGCCCAGTAAGGTGAGCTTTTCTCTTTACAATCTTTTATAAACACTCTAAGGGTTCTGTATTCTGCCATGTAGCTTTACATCATGACAATTCACAGTCTCCCTTCACCAGTCCACTAATAAAAAACACAGACTGATTCTAGAAAAGAGAATTGTAAGTTTCAGTGACAACTAATATGAAAATGTACAACTTAGCCCTCCAGAAGACCAAGGAGAACCCAGAAGAATGTTCCTTATCTTGATTTTAGGACCGTCTTTGGAGACCATGTATGATCAAAAAAGCAGCTGTGCTGCTTCACACTGAGTGTCCAGCTCAGAACGGTTTAAATACATTGGTTTATGTACATTCATAGCACAACAGCTTTCCATCCACAAATGGAGCTTGCCTACCTGAACATGTAAGCAACAGGTAAGCTGAACTTGAAGATCAAAGCCTTGTACTCCTTTGCTGTGTTAAAAACAATACATCCTCAGGTATTATACACACTCTGTTTAATTAAAAAAACCCCACCATTATATAAATTCTATAGCAGCACAGTTCCACTTGGTACATTTGCAGCTGGAAATTTCATCAACCAGGGTCTCTGCCATCTCCATGTTATGTAGTGATGTCACGTTAGTCACTGGTTAAAAAGAAACTGACAATAAAAGCACTTTACAAGCAGAGAAGTATACAAAATCTTGTGATACTGTTGTAACGAGACTGTTTTAGAAAAGCTGCATGAATTTCCCATGAGTAAATAAAAGGAAGGAGAAAAACTCTAAGTAAGAAAAAGGATGCACATAAAAAGGCTTGTGATGATGAAGAATCTGGGAAATGGAGAAAAGAAGCCTTAAACAGCCAAATGCTGAGAAAATGTACATTAGAGCATCAATCTGAAACCCAGTGGGGCACAGCATAGCAATTCTACCATGTTCAAGAGTGTCAGTTTAATACCTGAAAATTAAGTATAAAGTGAACATGAGTCAGTTCAGTACATTTGCCTCATCCAAGTACCGCACCTCAGTCCTCAGAGAAAGACTAAGTAGGAAATTGTTCACTTTAAGAGCCATTAAACAAACATGTAGGGAGGAAAGCAGGGTTCAGAAAGTCCAGGGTTATGCGCTGGTTCAGACCCTGAATCCCAGTGCGGGAACAGAGTCTCCAGCTTTGCACTGATCAGTCTTGACACCAGGCCAAGCAGTGTGCATCAATGGGAGCGCGGCTGCCGGCAGCCACATCAGCAACGCACCCGACCAGTGCTGGGTATGAGAAGCCATCTTCTTCTGAGGAGCTGAGCCTCATCAGACATCTTTCTTTGCTTTACCCTCATAACTGCATTACTCACTTTAGCAAGGGTTTGCATGGCGAATAGGTATCAGCTGATACAGTATTTAAAGTTCAAACTTGAATGTAGAAGACAATTCTGTGAAAGGCTGTGGAAAGGCAGGTATTTCCCTGCAGCCTGTGGAGAGTTCGTGCTGGAGCAGGGAAAAACGTAAGGAGGGAGGAGAAGCAGAGGAGAGCTGTTATGGGCTGACTGACCGCAGCACCCCATACCCCATCCCCTGTGCGTCACGCAGGGGAGGAGTTGAGGAGTAAGGAGCAAAGGGCTTAAGCTGAGCCTGGGAAGAAGACAGCGGGTGGGGGGAAGGTGTTTTAGTTTTGCCTTTATTTCTCACCATCCTACTGTATTTTTAATTGGCAATAAACTATATTTAGTTTAGGCCCAAGTCGAGTCTGTTTTGCTCGTGACAGTAATTGGTCAGTGATCATCCTGTCTTTATCTCAACCCACAAGCTTTTCCATCTTATTTTCTCCCGTGTGCTGCTGAAGAGGGGGAGTGAGAGAGCGGCTGGGTGGGGGTCTGGCAGCCAGCCAAGGTCAAGCCACCGCAGTAACAATAAATTAGACTCATGTTTAGCAAGGCTGGTTTTATCACATCTATCTCAGTTGAGCATAACTCAGAATTTATCGAAGGGAAGCCGGAGGAAGCTCATTCTTCATTGAACTCTCTCTCACTGCTGCTCTATAACCTAAGAGATCTACAGCAGCAACTTTTACCTTTTTGCTAGTTAATTAAAAGAAAACCTGCACCATGTGCCTTTCCAGCACTGTAAAGAAAACCATTAAGTGCTTAATAGAACATTTTTGAGTCTGTTTATTAAAAATTTCACTGGAGTAGTGAAAGCTGCTTTACTCACAGAAGACAGGGTTGTTTAACCTTAATATGCTGCATAACATAGTGTGTACGTCACATGGCACGTAAACGTGGCACTATCTGGCAGAAGCTCTAGGCAGAAGCACCAGAGGGAAGTGATATGATACTTATACTGCTACATCCACACTTTTAGTTTCTTTGCTTTTAAGCTTATTTATGTTAACAAAAAGTTAGCTCACCCCTACTTGTAATCAGAACAGGAAACAGTTTCCTGGTTAATTTAAATAAGCTGTTCATATTTGCCTTTTCTGGCACAATCTCTTTGCTCACTCACCAACTGAATGAGTCATGAAAACCAATTAGAATCAAGATCTAACGTTAAAACGCTTTGGCATTTCCACTTCCACATCTCATATGTTTGCAAAGGAAATGATATATTGCCCATCCCTTTTTCTCAAGTTACTTCAAAATCTATCTTAACTGTACTGTATGAGGTCAGGTTGCTCATGGACACTGGTCTGACATGCAAGAAAACAGGCTGGTTGACACAGAGGAAATAAATCCCAGAGAGGAGCTTGCTCGGATTTTTTTTTTTTTTTTAGTTTAATTTGCCAGAGATGACAGAGAAATTATTCCTGCTCAGGAAACAATCAGATAATGAGGAAAGGCCTGAGGCTTTTAAACACAGCACCTCTACTTCCCTCAATGGGATTGGTAGTAATGGCCAGTAAGTTTCTGGCAAGTTGCCTCTTGCAGGAATGCCATTTACTTACTTTAGAAAGGACTATTTCTGATTCTGGAGGTGGTTTATTTCACTTTCAAGATAGTTTTAAATAATTAATAAATAAACAGCGCTTCTATGGGCATCAAGTTCTGTTTCCAGCACTGATTCCTGCTACAGACCAAGAGCTCACATCTTCCTGAGAACAGCATCTTGCTGATGTCCCACTGGCAAGGTAAGGGGTGTCTTTACAAGTCTGGCTGCAAGCAGTCTTGAGCCTGCCCTGTGTGCTATCAAAAAGCTCTCTGTGTTGGTATTGCTCTGGGCTGGGGTACTAAATCAAGCACAGTCAATCCTATCGGGACTGTATAGCATCCAGACACAATATTTCACATCTGAACTGCTTCAAGGAAAGATGTAGGTGTATTAGGACCTGCTCATGAAGACTGTCCTCAAGTATCTGTCTGAGGGACCTGGAAAAATGCACCTAAAGCTCTTCTAAAATTCAGAAGCAGGGGTGAGGGGGGCGGGAGGAGAAGAGGAGAGGAGAGGAGAGGAGAGGAGAGGAGAGGAGAGGAGAGGAGAGGAGAGGAGAGGAGAGGAGAGGAGAGGAGAGGGATCATTGATATTGAAAAAAATTAAATCCCTATTTGAAGGAGGCATATTTACAGACATTTACAGATATTTAATATGAGTTTTTAATACTGTTACAGTCAAATTAAGAAGTTCAAGAATTAATGAAGCAGGACAGGGATGTAAAGGGTTTTTAGGAAAGTCTACGTTGTACCTGACTGTCCTGTATTTGAAGTGCCCTGTACCATGTCACAAAGACCATCTTCCTTTAATATATTCCCTTTTGACCAGTTCATTTGCCAGTTCATAGCAAGGTTTCTCAAAATACCATCTGTAAAATGTCCATTAGGGACCATAAGCAAGAATATTTCTGTATTGCTTCTGTTTCTAACATGGAATATATGGTATTTGTACATACCAAATAAATATTTTTCCACTGGATTTCTGTGTGAGACTAATTTGTAAATATGATAAAATTCAAATTCTACATTTTGTCATGAAACTGAGCAGACAGGTTCAAATTACATTTCCACGAGGTAGTTCTTTAAGACTTTGCCATCAAATATTCAAAGATTGTGGAAATGTTAGGGAACATCTCTAAAAATGACAGACAAAATAAAAAGACAATTTTGTTTTCTTTTGGGAAGTAGAATTAGTTTGTTGTAAAGTTTAAATGTGTGTCAGATGTAGAAACACAAATGAAACACTAATAACTTCATATAATTTAAAGTGTTCCACATTGATGTCATATTAGGCAGCAAGCAAATGAATTATGGGAAATGCATTCATTTGTTTTTTTAAAGAAATAGCGTAGAGATATGTTAACTACAAAAACACATTTCACCAAGCTTCTTTAGTCATGAAACATCCTCCATATAATAATGTAATGTCTGGTGTACTCTTGAATAGCTTGACAAGTTGCAATTTCTGTCAGTTTTGGCTTTCAATACTTGCTGTCATGGAAAGAAGAGCTGTTTCAAATAAAAGACATGAGATGAAAGGAGTGAATCTGGAGCAAGATTCCTTGGATAAATGACCTTTCAACTTAGGACAGACATGATTATTATTTAATTGGCAAAAAAGGGTAGCTTATGAATATTTAATTAACAAGACTCCAGTGCAAACCAGAGGCTGAAACAGAGAGAGACAGATCTTAGTTTGTGATAATACTGCTCTTTCTCCTATTAATTAGAACCGTCCTCCATGGTTTTTTTTGTTTTTTGTACTGTCTCTTATGCTAATTGTAGTTTTAGCCTTCCTTATGGAATTGTAATTTACATTTTATAACATTGTATGCTTTAGCCATTCATCCTCTTGTAGCTCCCAGCCCATATGTTTTGAATTAGATTCATCTGTAGCTGGGTATATTGTCTGTTGGAGTGTCTACAGCTGGAGTTATATCCCTGTATGCTTGATTATGTTATCAAGTCTTTCTTGATAAAATTAGTAATTATGTCCAAGTTTCTTTAAAAAAGGTAGAAGAAGAAGTGGATTGATTTGGAAGATGGAGAGCCCTTATGCAGGTAACATTTCTTTCTTATCTATTCTTTTATAGTAAACTAGTCTCTGACTCAACATAAGGCTTCATGCTATTCCACTATCTACAATAATTAAAACTTTTCTGGAGTTATCTCACCAAGCAATGGCAAAATGAGTATTGTATAGATTCCTCTTACATGTAAACTAGCCAGCCATTTCAACAATTAAACATGAAAGACATCACAACAAACAACATAACTTAGCTATATCAGTGACTTCAAAATTTGCCTTCAGTTCACACCAGGTATGTTAATATTCAGAAAATTAGTATCATGCTCCTTGCTGATTCCTCTACCAAATGGTTCTACTTCTGTTCTCTCCTGTGGTGAATATCTGTCAGCTGCTAGTCCCTTGTAATGTTTCAACAGATGGTGAAACCTTCTGACTGTTTTCCTAGGATTTTTATAAGGAGGTCAGTGCTTAGCACTGTACTGCTTGGGAAGTCTCACACGTGAGATGGAATAACTCTGTACAGCAATACAGGCTGGGCACCAACTGGCTGGAAAGCAGCTTTGCAGAAAAGGAGCAGGGAATCCTGGTGTACAACAAAGACTTTAAGTAAGCCTGGTGAGCTGTATGCCTCTGCAGCAAAGGCAGCCAACAACTCACCCAGCTGTGGCAGCAAGAGTGCAGCCAGCCAGGGAGGTTTAGCACTCCGCTCTTTTTAGCACTAGGGAGTTCACAACTGGACTGCTGTGCCTGCTTGTGGGCCTCCTGGTATAAGAAATACATGGCTATCCTGGTGCGAGTCCAATGGAGGGTAATCAAAATGCTTGGAGGACTGCAAGTGCATGACATATCAGGAGAAACTTCTTGCCCTTCCTGAAGGTGGGTGTGACACTTGCCTTTTACTGTCCATCAGGATTTCCTCCTCTCCGAAGTCCATAACCTTTTAATGATGACAGAGCCCCTTCTTGAAATATCAGCCAGCCCCAACACCACTCCTGAACAAATGTGTTTTTTTCTGGCCTGTCATTGAGTGAGACATTTGAATGTAGGATGACATATACAGAAGGGAGGAGTCAAAATACATGTGCTTCATGACTACAGCAGCTTTAACAGAACATACTAAGATATAAAACATGGATTCAAACAATATGTAAGAATGGAGCATTACCACAGCAAACCCAGGAAATATTACAAATCGTATTGCTGTCATAAGCATTAGTTCATACTGGTTAGATCACCATTTAATTTTAATAATAATTTTACAATTATTTTACAGCTTTAATGTTCTTATGTTTAAAAGCGATAATATTATTAACACAGGTTTACTTGCATTAGTGTCAAACATATTTCATAGATAGTTATTCTTTCAAATGTTTTTATTAGTGGTCTGAAATCCCCGATTGGGAGACTGATGGCTAGCTTGAAGACTGAACTGCCAGTGGCAGAACGTGACTCAGAGCAGCCTGAGCCAGAGTGGCATAATAAACACTCAGAGCATTTTTTAAGAGAAACCAGAGTCAAATTATATGTTACAAAATGTAGCTGCCTACAGTTATTTTAAACGTTCTGAGCAAAGTGGCCACTGAGGCAAAATTAGTGAATGATTAGACGGTGAATCAGTTAAGAAGTCCTCTGGAAAAAATAAAAGTTAGAGGGAGACATTCACAACTTACTGCAAACTTTTTTGTGCATTTTCCACAGAGAACTGAAAATTTCTGAGTGAGAGACAGACTGTGAAAAGACTAATGTGAAACGCAGGCTGCTTTTGCATGAAGGGGCACCAGCATTGGAAAGACAGCAAAACATAAGAAAAAGGCAGTTTAAAATGTGGAAAGATTTTATTATGTCTCAGAACAAGAGGAACAAAAGCTAGATATATTTTTCTCAGAGCAGTTGTTTGAGCATTGGAAACATATAATAGAAAAATCCAGTCAGTAATGATCTTGTATGCACTTTATCAGCTGCTGTTGTGCATTTCACAAGGAAAATTTGTCTCCTATGGGAGATGTAAGTTTTAGGTTGTGACAACAGTATCTGGTTTATTTGTTAGTGCTTGGTCTGTGCATCTTTAACAAGAGGCAGCTGGCTGAGGAGAGCCTGCTGGAGATTGTGCTGATCTGGGAGTGCCTTGGGCTGCTCCAAACTGATCCCAGAGCTGCACAGGCTGGGAGACAAGCGAAAAGGGGTCAGGAGTTTGTAACTTACACAGGCTGCACATTGGTAGAGACCTACAGGTTTGGCAGGTTTATTCAGAGATGAAGGTTGCACGCTTTTCATAAGGCTATACTGCTTTTCATTCCTATTCCTGTTTCATCCGCACTTCACAACTTTCCTTTGGGGCAGTCAGCTTAAACAAGCAACAGTTCTGCAGCTGCCCATGTATCACATAAGCTGCGTCTGTTGGAGTCAGTGTCAGCAGCAAGAGTTTCCCATGGTTTCAGCATTTTTCTGCAAAATGTTAGTAATACTTGGCAAATGGACAGCATATGTGCCCAGAGCTCCTTGTGAAAACAATGGGAGTATGAATTGTTCGACTGTGTGAGACCAACCAAGCCCATTTCATTATTGACTCTTTCTTAGTCTTGAACGCATCTTGAATATATCTATGGAAAGCTTAGGGGAAGGGTGTGATTCTGTCCAAACCAGAAGAAGTAAATGAATGAAAATAGCCATGGGAATGAAATCCCAAAGTAGCCCCAATTCAGTCACCTCCTTTCTTATGGTTTGCAGACAACGTGCTTTTATTGTTCTGGTTCACAACTTCTGGGATGCTTCACTTCTGCTTCTACAGAGTGTTGTTGTAGAAAAGGGAATACCTTCACGGCTGCTTACGACACCTGAGTTCTGTTCATTACAAATCAGTTTAAGATGAGCCAGAAAGCAATACAAAAACAAGAACCAAAGCTTTCGGAAAGAGGGAATGGTGCAGCTCACAGTGTTTCCTCTTCTGCTTCATACAGTTTGCTAACTGCATAATGAGGTCTGTTTACTCTAAATATTGAGTAAACAAAACCAGAACACTTGGTCAGTATGTCTTGTACACAGACTGCAGGCATTACCAGGTTTAACTTATGACTGAATGCTTAGCTTGCATTAAGATCCTTCAATGCATTCATAACGATAGCACACATATCCAGATTCTGAGTAAACATATTGCTTTTAATTTTCATGCTGATAAAGTTCATTTACAAGGAAAAGGGAAAAGGTATAAAATACCTATTTGGAAGATTTAATATTCTGATCAAAATATTATATGGCATTCTGTAGATTACCAGAAGCAGTGATGTTGTCTTGAATTTGACAGCTATTTTAGCATATGTGACAAAGGAACAAGTTTTTTCTTCCCCTGAGGAGAGGAAAATACAAAAGAGAAATTGGAAAACTTTTTTAGACATGCTAGTAGACTTTGAGAGGTTTTAGGAGAACTTTCTTAATCTTTTCAGAAAATAAATATAAGCTATTCCTTTTAAACTCTCCCACTTATGAAACATGAAACTCAAAGAGTATATATAAAAATCAATATTCTACTGTCATGTTGTTTCCCAATGTGTTGAAATTACTTGGCAAAAATCCATGATTTCCCATGTTCCCTCAACCTCTATGTAAGGAAGAAAATAATACATCAAAGAAATAAACTTCTGAAATTTATCCAGAAAGAGAAATATTACTTTCTTCCCCATACCTCATCATGCTTCAAAGATTAACCGGACAAATGGAGTTGAGAATAATGGTGTATAATAAGCATATTTATTTTTCATGTGTGACTTTTTTAGATACTTGCAGAGGGGAAAAAATGGGAGTGGAGGAAGGAATAGGAATAGGGAACTTACTTATTTTTACTGAATTTAAAATTCTGCTAGAATAAGAGGAGAAGACTCAAACTGTATTTTGACACTGACATTAGGAAAAATATGGACGTAGAATGAGGTTCTTTGAATAAGAGTCTGTGATACACCACAGAACGTAATGCAGTGACGGCTGTGACGAATAAGAACAAAGGTCTTTAGTTTGCAATTAATAAGAACCTCTGACTTAAAAATTTTTACTCTGTATTTTCCTTAAGTACCTTTTTTGACATTTGAGAAAAGGTGTAGAACAGCTCTGTATTATTTTGGCGTTTAATATTTGTAGCATTTCTCCAACTTTTAATTGACTTCTGTTTATGAGTGTGTTACAATTCAGTACAATATTTTTAGAGGTACGTGCTTTCCCAATCTCTGATTTATTCCTAACTGAAAAAACCAATAGTTTCTCTAAATATGAGAAAAACATATTCTCTATATTATGCTGTCTCTTCACAGTTCTAATAGATCTTCATCATTCACTGCCCTAAAGAAAACCCCTTCCAAATCCATTAAAACAATCCCTTCATGCTGCTGCATACAATTCAGTTATTTATTAGGCTGTCCCTATTTGTTCAGCATTATCTCATCTGTTTGTCTTATAGGGTGTCAGTTATTTAACTGTAACCAGTCCAGTACATTGATTTCACCTCTTGAATGTAAAGGCTTAAGATAATTTCTTTTCACAGTGGAAGAAGGCTCTGCTGCTTCCATTACCTGATGCCTATTTAATCTAAGGCAGATGCTTGGAGCCTGTGAGTAATACTTCCTTTTACTTCAATGCATTTAATTTAGCAGTCTTTCACAGCTGTTTAATTCATCCCAACTAGTTAACGAACATTCATAATATCAGTATAGATATATTTTCCTCTAAAAATCAGTAAATTGAATGTATTAAAAATGGTTTGATCATTCCTTACTACTGAGATTCTTAACAGAATTTGAAAATTAGTTTAGGAGTGAGCACATGTTCAGAAGCAACATAAAAAAGAAGGTGCTTTATAGCCAAACATACCACCCAGCAAAATCTGAAGCAAAAGGAGGAGCCTATAGACTAGAGGAACCTCTAAATAGCAGACTAATATTTTTTTCTAATGTGTACTACTCAGTCTGTGTGTGACAGTCTCACTTATGTTCTCCTCCAACAAAGTTTTGAGATTTCATATCGACACCACTTATTAACCGAACATCAATGTTTGCCATATTTATTTCAGCAATACAGCACAGCTCAGTCAAAGACCAGATTTACTGAAGTATGGGTTATGCAATCAGCTTTTTGGGAAATATGTTTTTTGAGCAGAAATGGGGATCTCTGGGATCCCTGGAATGGATGTTCTCCCTTGAGGACATTTGTGACACCTGCTCCCCACCTGGCAAGCACAGCTTCTGCTGGAAAATGCTTGCTGAATTTCAGAAAGAGGGATTTTGCAGTGTCCAGAACTGTATAATCACTACACCTTTCTGTGAGGAATACCCTACTATTATGCAGCTAAAATCATTCTTCAGCCAAAGTACAGTAAAATAAACAAAGTTATTCACTACATCCAGAGTGCTCAGTTTTCTGCATCTGTCAAAGTAAACTTCATACCTTGAAACATCTCCCATTATTGGTGAAGAAAAGGCAGACAAAAACAAAAGGAAGCTACTTACAGTGAGATTAAGTAAGAGAATTTTTCTCATTCTGTGCAGTTAACTAGCTGTTGGCTTTTATACCTTTCATGCCTCAGGGATTTCCCTGTGCTTGGCTACAAAGAAGTTCTCTCTAATAAGTAGACCACATTAGCTTTTTATAGCCAATGTCTGTTGTTCTACAACATTCAGACAGATTTAATCTTTCATTATGAAACTAGTTGTTCTTCCTTGTCCCTGAGATGGCTTAGCCAGCTAAAGTCACGATTTTTCTGATATGACTTCTGTATTTTGTGTAAGTGCTATGGGGCAGGAACAGGCAATCAAAAGAGAAAGGATGCATCTGGAGCAAGACACATGCCTATGCTCTCACACATTAGTTTATTCAATATCTATTTCTATGTTAAAAAATGATCATGTTCCTTCACCCAGTGCACTGTGAATCTACTTATTCCACAGTTGGACAACTTGTCCAGAAGGATTCTGTGAGGGGCAGTATCAAAAGCCTTACTAAAATCCAGAAAAACTACATCCGCTGCCTTCCATTATCCACTAGGCGGGTGACCTTATTATTGGAGGATATCAAATTAGTTAAACAGAACTTTCCCTGTGTGAATCCATGTTGACTGTGCGTGATCGCTCAAATGAGAAGTTGCTCCTTGGGTCTCTTTTCAAGCACTGCAGCTGGGTTCCTGTGAAAAGAAATGGGGAATTGGTTTGGAAGGGAAAAGTCGGGCTCTACCCAACACAGTCTGCCAGCAATAAAACGTTGCTCTTGGGGAGCCCTCTACTCCTGAATGCCACTAAGTAGGTAAATGGAAAGAGGTGCCAGAATTGCATGCACTCTTTAGAATAACGTCATTTTTTCTTTGTCTTCTTTCTGTTCCGGAGCAGAAGAAACTACAAATGGCAAAACTCCCCTGAAACACAGATCCTAGTTGTCATTTGTTCTTAATGGTATCATTGAGTTATTACTATGTACTCTTAAGTTTGTTCTTCTCGTCAAATAAAGTAGATTAAATTAAAATAAATTTTCTAATCATTACTCATTTTCTTTTACTTTATGAAACTTTTAGGTAGGCATCAATTACAAAAAGAATTTAATGGTGGTATGCCCTTAGTTCTAATCTCTGTTGTTTTTCAAGCCTAACCTATTTATTTGCTGGAGTTTTAATTCCTTCTTTTACTGGATTAATGTTGTCTTATAAGAACAGATACTCTTATTTTATGATAGCTGAGCTTTTTTTTTTTTTTTTTTTTTTAATTCATGCTCCTGCATGGTACTTTTACTAACAGTTGTCACATGCCAGCTGTTAATCTCTTGATGTTGTGTAATGACATAGACATTTAGAGGATTTAGAAGTTAAAGCTGTGAGAAGACTTTTTAATATCTGTATTTGCCACTCACTCAAGTCACAAATTCAAGGTATTTCTTACATCTGCCTTCTTGCATTTCTTGTACCTCTTTTACTCAGTCAACACTCCTCTGCTGCAGAATTATTTTTGTTTACTTAGGTTTACTTGACCATGTCATTTATTGTACACCATTGGTCTCCGGTTAGATATCCTTGTGATAGTTTTATCTTCTTGTTTTTAAGTTAACCTCTCACATGCAAGATAATAGCAGAGCTGAGACTATGTCTGTGAGGCTGTCTGACCCTACAGCTGTTTCATAAGGAGAATATTGGTGAGGCGGGAGAAAGGAAAGAGTGATTTTTTGTTGTTGTTGCTAGTACACACACCCATTTGTTCACTTCTGCCTGACAGCGGTCCCCAACATGGGCCACAGCAGATCACGTGTATGGCAGAACTCTGATCGTGAGGAGTGGTTTTAAGACACAACTTACAAATACTACCTGCAACTGGGAAAAGTGGCATTCAAACTTGTTTAGAATTTAGCTTCAGAACTAAAACAAGCATTCCTGGGTTGTATACTAAATTACTCATATAAAGGTACACATATTTGTAATGCATGTTATGCAACAACATTACACTACTATTAGGAAAATGTCATAAGGATTTAAATACAGCTAGGGTATTTGCACTGAGATCTCCAGTAATCTGAGGAGAAACTAATTTTCAAAACTGTTTGGTTCATTTTAGAAGCTTGCATCCCTCTGTGTGTTAATCTATTTCCAGTCCAGTTTTACAGTCTTGCAGTTTGGCTCTTCTGTAGCCACACTGCACGCAATTCTTCTGGCTGATTTCAATAATATGTTTGGGAATCAATTATTTTTAAGCAAAAGGAAACTATCTTTAAATAAAAATTTTAGGATGTAGAAGGTCCCATTTTGTACCTACTATTTCATATTTGAGCATTGTATTTTACTTTACTTACAGTAGTTGCTATAGAAAGCTGCAGTTTTGAAATAAACATGCTTCCCAAAAGCTTTGTGAATTTGCATTCAATATTCCTTTGGTCAGTGGTGTACTTTCTTTGCTCCAGAGCTTAGAAGGAGGAATCTCTGTACATGTGAGGTCCCAGGAAAAAGAAGCAAAGAATGTGGTATATTTCTTCACAGGTATTTACAATAATTTCAGCATATTTTTAGTTGTTGTTATATCATGACCAAACTAGCTAAAACATAGTATTTATTTACTGACAATTACTCTTATGACATTTCTTGCTTGTAATTGCACATTTTGTACTGTTGCAATAACTAACCTTGTAAAAGGATCCTTTTTGTTAAAATAAAAGCAGGAACAGCAGGAGAAGTGAGTGATTGTGAAATACAGGTTGACTTCTTTATCCTTTGGGGAACTTTGCTTGCATTAGGTTTGCAAGTTCTGAATTGTTTACAAAAGTGCAGGGCTATTTTGCAGAAACCAGAGAATAATAATGAAGCCCAGCACCTGAAGCATTACCAACTGTAGAAGACAGATTGGTTTCCCCTTCCACCCATCCTGCTGAATTTGGCTCACATCTTAGCTGATGCATGGTAGTTACCATGTGAAGTGTTAAGTTTATTTTACCCTTGTTCCCAGAGATTATCACTACGAAAACTTACGATTGTATCAGCAGGCCTTGAAGCTTTCTGCCACTTCTGCTCAAATGCAAACGAAGACTCTAAAGTTTGAAAGAGAAAACACATGCAGAGGTGTGTAAACTTTTCTCTAGAAGTGGAAGAAAACTTCTGAGTGTCACTTAAATGATTTTAAATATCAAATTAAAATTAGTCAACAGCATCTCTTGTGGAAAAAAATCATGTTTAATGAAAGATAATTTTTGATGTATAAAAATGCTGTAAAGCAATTCAAACAATAGCTTCTGACTACATATATGTACATTTTCAAACACCTGATGCCTCATTTTCCTTGGAAATCCTTAAGAATTAGTTTTGAAGGTTTAGACAAACGTGATTAAAATGCAGTTTTTGTTCTTTAATTCAGACTTCTTTGCTCTGTGGTAAAATTATTCTGCAGCCTCATGCGGTTGAAAACAGTTCTTGGTTTCCTCTGTGCAGAGGATCAGTGGAAGGAGCCTCATCTATTCCATTACTGGAATAAAGTACTTTTGTACTTGTACTTATGTCACTCCTGACAGATGCCTGTCGATCCTGATCTGAAAGACCTTTAGCGATGAAGATTTCACACCCACTCTATCCCACTCTTCTGCTGTTCTTAGCAGTTGAAATCTTTCCTGAATATCTAATCAGAATCTCCTCTGCAGAAGTCCACTACTTCTTGCTCTATTTGGAGAGAGAAAAAGCTACAGATTTTGCTTACTTCGATTTCAATGAAGCTTTTGAAAGGAAAAAATTTACAATATTACCTACAGAAAGATATGAAAGAAGTGAAACTCAGAAGAAGAAGGTGAAAACTAATCTTATGCAGGAATAATAAACAGCTTGAAGGTTGGACAGGATCAGTGGAAGTGACTCTCTAGCAGTCATGCAGAAAAACATATAAAAGACTATGGAGTATGATGAGATGACTGTGACACAACAATGTCAGGATACTATGAAAAGAGATAAACATCACTTTGGGAAGTATAAACAGAGATATAAAGTAACTCTGCTATGCAATGCAAAGTAAGGTAAGGCTGGAGTACTGTAGCTTATTAGGAAAGCTTCATTTTCAGGAAAGGTTTAAAGCAATTAATGGAGGCTCAGATAAAAATGGGAAGAAACTAAAGTGTAGTATATATGATCTGGAAAGGTTGAACAAGCTGGGACTTCCTATCTTGAAGAAGAGAATGCTTAAAAGGAAGATGACTGCCTTCATCAAATAGGTGAAACCATTACAAGGAGAAAAATACACGATCATTTGACAATTTTGCAGTTGTTCTCTTAGCTTTTTATAGCATATTTTGCATCAAGCTGTAATCACAAAAAGGTTTTCCAGGAGTTGGTCACATGTCAGGAGTGTCAGGAAAGAATTTGAGGTCAATTTGCCATCCTTAACGTGTGCATTGACCTGCTTTAAGGGCATCCTCAGAGTCGGCAAGACATGGCCGAGGCTGTCTTCAGTTGGGTGTCCACAAACCTGATCCCGTTGTGCTCCCAGGAATTTCCTTTGATCTCCCCTGAATTCTGAAACCAGGATTCTTAAGTAGGTTGTTATCAGAGTCATTGGCTTGTTGACTGGATCATACTGACATCAATTATTCAATTATTTGTTGACTTGTTGTGTGCATAGTTTCTTGCTCTCAGAAACTGTGACCCTGGCCTCGCTAGTCTTAACAGCTTTTAATAACACTGAAGACCAAATAGAGCCACTGAGGCAAAGCTTCATCGGCTTCAACACAAACAAGCAAAGTACATGTGCATTGTCACTCCATTACTATGAAAATCAAAGCGTCCAGAATACTTGCTGATCATTGCAACATTAGAACTACACAAGTGTATGAAGACAAATTAAAATCAGTTTGTTTGGAATTAATATTGATAAACTCTTTGAGACTTTCTACAATGTCAAATTGTGATGACATTTATATCACTTCCATTGCATGCTCTCAGGAAAATGGCTTATATGTGGGACCTGGGATATAGAATTCTTTCGTTCTTTGTCTGTGAATGGTATGTTGTAGGAGAAAAAGGCCCTTTATATCAGTTAGAAATGTAATTTCATAATTAGCATTTCATATTTAGTTACATTTAGTTACATTTACATTTGCTACATTTGCTTGTTCTTTATATTATTTCACTGTTTCTAGAGCAGCTGCAACTGAAATAAAGAAAAAATATCTTTCATTTTGTAGAAGAAACACCATGAAGGTGTACTAAGGATTAATTTCAGCAATTAATTTTCATACTTATGAGTTAATGAAGGCTAACTAAAGGATTTGCTCATTGAAGATAAGCATTGTAATAATAAAATGTCCATGTTGGCCTTTTTTTATTTTAAAGCAATGATATAATTCTCAACAAGTACGATTTGTCTCCTTTATATACTTCCCAGATGAGCAAGCTGCTGAAAGAGGATGCTAAAAGGGTTGGAGATTTGGAAGAAATAGAACCCGAAGGAGTCTAGAGAGATCATACTATTCATCCCCATGTGCATGCTTAATATCATTGCTGTGAGTAATCCTGATAATTAAGTGAAGTAGCTCATGTGACTAAATAAAAAGATAAATATCTGCAGGTCTGAGACCACTTTTTTTTAATACTTAGAATGCAATTTTATATTTTTCTTAAGTACATTGAGTTATGTTGTTGATTTGAGGAACTCTGAACTGGTCAACCATTTGAAACCACATTCCACATATTTACCAGAAAAAAAAAGGGCACTAGAAAATGAAAAAAAGTATTTCAGATAGTATTGTTGTGCATTTAAATAATAATTATTAAAACAACTACATGTGTAATGTAGGACCACTAGATCCTGACACTGCTGTGTTTTTTTGTGCTTTCAAAGGCTTAGTTTTATTTGGTTTATACCAATTTGTTCTTTATTTCTGAAAGTAGTAAATAATATTACTTCTGAAAGAGATGTGCAACTAGTTTAAAAGCATTATTTTAGGCCTTAACAAAGCAATACTTTTAAAACAGACCATTTATTATCTCAGCAGATGCTAGAGAATTTCCACCTTCAGAAGAAATGCTGTCTCAAACATGGAAAGTATCTCTTCCTCTTTCAGAAAATGCGCTGGGGAGAGGTATTGTAAACAAAAGAATGAATTTCAGCTACAGGGTGTCCCTTCCCCAGGAAAGCATCATGTCCACCTTGAACCAATCTGAAAGTGGAAACAAGCAGCTTGATGACACAGTATTGGGATCCTAGAAGTTGCGATCATAGCTTGGACCAAGAGAGGTCAAGGAAGAACAAGAGAGGTGTCACAATTTCCTACGTGACTGCCTTTCACAATCAATGTGATAATAAAAGTACTAAAGCAAATTGTAAGTGTGGTTTTTAGGGCAAGATTCATCTGCCTGGAAGTTTGCAAATCTCTCCTAATTATTCAGCTGGATAATTATTGCCACGTTTATTGCTAGATCTACCTCTTATGGCAAAGTCACCTCTAGACCAAGTGAGAATTGCTGTCATGGATTCCTTTGATATTATGCTTTCATCTAACAGCTCTAGATTTCAGCTACCATTAACATAAGTCTCTGTGTGAAGAGCTGTATATTTTTAGAATGCTTTCAGTTATAGATATGACATTTGCCTTACTGAAATGCTTGAAATGAGTAGAGAGTTCATAACTACTGTTTCTATTCTATGGCATGTTTAGTATCAGGGCTAGAGTGAGAATTCCTGATTTATTCTGGTTAACAATAATCTGCAAAAGCAGGTCTACTAAAAACAGTAACAGTTTTTGTGAAACTGTCTTAGGGGTCTTGTGAACCGTGTGTCAGTCTGTGCAAAGAAAATATGGTACTGGATTCGCAGCACTCTCTAGGTTGCCTTAACATTTGTCAAAACATCTGACAAATAATCAGTCAAAATAAACCAACTAACACTTCTAAAGCCCCCAAATTCCAGGGGCTTCTGGTAACATTGATCATCATAGGAACAAACTGCATCCTATTTTGAATAACAGGAGACTGCCCAGAAACAGCAGGTGCATGTGGGTCAGGAATTCCAAGATACAGATGATATACAAATTTCTTCTACTTTCCAAACTGTATAAAACCTTTCAACAGCCCATTTCAACCCTGAAATTTAGGGTCTTTTTTTTTTTTTTTTTCTGTGGGATTAAATTCTCTCTCTTGACTGCATTAACTGATCCTTAACTGATTCACCCTATTGAATCCTTGAAACCTCTTTGACAGCTTGCACTACGTGATCAGTTGTTCTTCTAGCCTGCTTTGCATGTGAATACAAACTTGGCTTGTTGCATATTCCTAAATACTTCTTTCTTTACATATATATGTATTTCAGAGATAAATACACAAAAGTTCAAACAAAAGACAGATTGTAATATATGATCGTGTTCGATCAAAAATAGTCAAACAATTCACAAAAGTTGCCAATTAGAAAAAAAAGAAAACCCTAACCCATGCAGGAAGAGTTCCACTCATTTGTAGTTTTGGAGATCTGTATCTGGAGAGAATTTAGAAGTCCTTAGCCATACAGCTCACATAAATTAACAAATCTGTGAAACTCATTCCTGAGCTAAAAGATGCCTCAAAAATCTGTATTATTTATATCCCTCAAGTAATATTATGAGAAATTAGACTTTAAAGCATTTGGTAGGCTTCAATCACTGCAGTCATGAACTGAAGTCACAGCCATTTGAACACGTTATGTATTATTTTACTTTCCCTGTATCCAAAGGAATAGACAGCATTTCCTTATTGTGATAAAATACAACATCAGAAAATTATAATGCCACCGTGTATATTACTTTTGACATAGTATGGAAAAAAAATCCTGGTGGGGAGAAGAGCTTAATGAACAAGCACATATGAGTGCACAAGAAGAAAATACTAAATTTATCCTATGGTCAAATTGTAAACAGCTGGAATTGCTAGAGCTATTCAGAAATTAACATATATATCAGGTGGTAGCAGGACACAGTGGGAGTTTTCTTCATAGTGAGATGATACCTCTGGTACTATTAATGCCTTTAATGGTCTACCTTGTATCTTCAAGAAATTAAGAAGCTTGTCTACACAGTTTATATTGATAAAAGAGACAAAAACTTTAAATTTTTTACTGTATTTACTATTTTTTGAGGATGCCTTCCCTAATGTTCTTAGGTCTTTCTCTCTGAAAATCCTGATAGGGTACCCTGCTTCTTCATCTTGTTTTATTTTTTTTTTCTTTTTTTTCACCATTCCGTTCCAAAGATTAAATACATCAGTTTAGGTTCTTGTAGGGTTTTTAGGCATTGCCACATTCATCAGTGCAATGCCGAAGTCCCAGGCAGTTTGTTACTAAAGTAGAATTTGCAACCTCAAAGTAGGTTCTAGAGGTTCCCTGAATGACACCTGAGGAGAGCTTGGTCCTAATGTCACAGAATGCTGAAAACTGACTTGGAAATGGTAAACTTGCTGGCATAAAATGCAGAGGAAGCATATGCCATATGAGGAGAGTCTGAGGGAATAGGGCTTTTTCAGCCCGGAGAAGAGAAAGCTTTGAGGGAACCTAAAAGCAGTCTGCTGGTACCCATGAGGAAATTATCAAGAATATGGACCCAAGCTATTCACAGGGGTGAGAGGATGAGAAACAATAGGCATATGATGATCCAAAATAGGTTCAGACTAGATATAAGAAAACCTTTTTCACGATGAGGACAGTCAAACAGTAGATCTGATCATCTAAAAAGTTGTATGCTGTCTCCATTCTTGGAAGTTTTCAAGACCAAACTGGATAAATCCCTCAGTAACGTGGTCTGGCCTCATAGCTCACCCTGTTTTGAGATCAGCAGCTTCTGACCCTGCAGGAGATGACCTCCCACCTGAATCATCTTATTATCCTATTATCCTTTTTGTTTCAATCTTGAACAGAGAAACCGATTGAATTTTTATTGAGCTGTCTGTTTATTTACTGTCTGTAATTTAGAGGTTAATATGTTTTTAATAAGAAATTAAGGAAGAGGAAAAAAAAAGCAGCTCCATCCTAGACAGAGGTTAGAATGTAGATCTAACCCAGGTGACCGATGAACCACCCAGGGAAGATGCTCTATATAAGTTGTTACTCACAAACAAGAAAGAATTTGCCAGGGGGAAAGAAGGCTGAGATCAGCTTTGCCTGCATTGATCATGAAATTTTGGCATTTAAAAACCTGAGAAAAGTGAGCAAACCAATAGAAAAATCAGAACCATGGACTTCCAGGAGATAGAATTCAGTTTGTTCAGGGATCTGTTTGGCAAAATCCCATGGAAAACTGCAAAGGAACCCAGGAGAGCTGGTAGATCTTCAAGGATATCCTCCTCAAACAACAACAAGCCATTCTGATGCACATGAAGAAGGTCGGTATGAACAAGGACCTCCTGACTGAGTTCAGTCTCCAAAAAGAACCCCATGGCAGGCAGAGGCATGGACAGACTACTCGGGAGGAATATAGAGATATTACCTAAGCATGCAGTGTTGGAGTTTGAAAAGATAAAGCTCAGCTGTAGTTGAAACTAATAAGGGATGAAAAGAACGGCAACAAGAACTTCTGTATGTACATCAACATACAAGGACATACAAAGGGCCAAAGTACCCAATGCCTTTTTATTATCTCAGTTTTCACTGGCAAGATCTGCCATCTGGCTTCCCAAGTCACTAAGCCTGCTGGCAGAGTCTCGTGGAATAGAGAGACAATATATATAGAGAGACAATACAATGCCAGGCTCTGTGGGAAGGGGATAGCCGTACATGAACTTGACCTTGACTTTGGCAAAACACTTGACACGGCCTCACATGGTATTCTTGTATTCAATTTTATAAGATATGGACTAGAAAGGTGGACTGTAAGATGGGTGAAAAATTTACTACACCTTCAGACTCAAAGGGTTGTGATCATCAGGACAAAGTCTAAATGGTAGTCATTACTAGTGGTATCCCTTTGAGGCTGATATGGGGGGTGATATTTTTAGTGTCTTTGCTAATAATTTGATGGGACAGAAAGCACCTTCAGCAAGTTAATAGTTGACACCAAATTGGAGAAGGGGATTAATACACTGAAGGACAAGGCTGCTATTCAGAGGAATCTCAATGAGGTGGACAAATAAGTTGACAGGAAGCTCATGAAGTTCAGCAAACACAGAATTATGGTCCTGCACTTTTATGTGGAATAACTCTGTAGAGCAACACAGTCTTGGTACCAACTGGCTAGAAAGCAGCTTTGCAGGAAAGGCGTGGGGAACCCTGGTGTACAAGAAGGATGAAAAATAAACATGAGTCACCAATGTGCCCCTACAGCAAGGATGGCCAACAACATATCAAGTTATGTTATCACGTAACATATCAGGTAGCCAGCGAGTCAAGGGAGGTGATACTTCCCCTCTGGGTTAGTCACAGATGGATGGCTGTGCCTGCTTTTGGGCTTCCCAGTACAAGAAAGACTTTGACATCCTGGTGCAAGTCCAATGCAGGGTCACCAAAATGCTTAGGGGACTGCAGCACATGGCATATGAAGCTGAGAGAACTGGCTTTGTTCACCCTTAAGAGAAGAGAAGGCTGAGGAAACATCTTATTGTTTTGAAGTGTCTAATAAGAGTGTGTAGAGAGAGCAGAGCCAGGTTCTTTTCAGAGATAGATGCGGATGGGACAAACAGCAGCACAAATTACATCTGAACAAAGTTGCCATACTCAAGTAAATCCAGTGAAGCCGATTAGGGCTTGGGGCGCATGAAATATTAGGAGAGAATGAGGGAGCTGGGTTTGTTTAGCCTTAAGATGAGAAGTTAAGAGGAATTCTTACTGCTTTTATAAAGTTTTTAACAGAATGGCATAGAGAAAGTGGAACCAGGCTCTTCTCAAAGGTGCACAAGGGGCAGTGGACCTAAGTTGCAACACAGACGATTCTGATTAGATTCAAGGAAAGCAATTTTATTTGACATCTGTTAAGCACTTGAAGTTGCCCAGAGAGTGTGGAATGCCCATTCACTCACCTGGAAAAGGCCCTGAACAACCTGATCTGATTGAGCCTGGTTGGAGCAGGAACCTGCTTGGATTAGATGACTGTGGGAAGTTGCTTCTAGCCTAGATTTATAGATTCTATGATTTATTTTTTCATCGTTCATTGAAAATTTGTATGTATCCTATATTTTTAATTTAATGTAAAAAGATTGACTGTATTAATATATTTTAACTTTCTCATTTTCTAAAAGAGAACATTTAGAAGACAATATAAACGTTTTCTGCATTTAGAATGCAGAATTATAGTCTTCCAAAGTTTGTTTGGTTTAATGTAAATATAAGGCTTATCTTTGCTATCCATGTACTACAGAAAGCTTGTTTTGTTATCCTGTAGAATAAAAATAGTCCCTAAATTAATTAATTAATTAATTGTGCTTTTCATAATACATTCGCAGAGCATGTGTTTATCTATTACAGCTGTATATACACCAGTCATGGACAGCAGAGCTCTCCTCTGAGGCTGTGTGGTCCTTCTGTTAAGTCATATCCAGGACTTCAAAAGAAGGAGAAATCAGTAAAGCAGATATATTTATAAAATATACATACACACATCTATACGCATACATATACACAACAGACTTATACTTACTTATACTTTTATACATGTCGTTTATGCAATCTGGAATTAAGTCTGCCAAGCAGCCTTCCAAGACAATTCCTCTTTCCACAACTCTTACAACCATATCAAAGACTAAAAGTAATTCTGCCTCTACAGACACCTTTGTATAACCCACAGAAGTTTTCCCAAGACTACCATGTGTTCAGGTGGTAGGATAAGACTTAGAAGGTTATGTGTAACAGCACCACCTGGTGAAATATTTTTAAAGTCTACGTAAGGCAGTACGAGTTGACAGGCTGGTAGTCTGCGAAAATCAAGATGATGTTGAACCAAGCTTTTCCCAAAATAGTTTTTCTAATTTCTTGCATATTTCAGAGTTGCTTTGAAGATCTCAAGTATTAAAACCATTCATTTAGTACGCAATTTGCAATTATCTGATTTTCATGGTCACACCATTGCAGCAGTCATCATAGGACTGGAAAAGAAGCCTCAAGAGTTCGTTCAGTCCATCCCATGGCCCAGAACAGGATCATTTACCGTTATGTACATCCTGCCAGCTGCTATCTAACTTGTTCCAGTGATGTAAGAAACTTTCTAGACAAAAAAAAATTCCTACAGACTTGCTAAAATCTTCCCTGTTAAACCTAAAATTAATTACTTCTCTCCGTGTTTATCATATGAATCAATTATTCTCTTCTTTTTCAGAGGTTTTTCTTTCTTTCCCTCAACTGCCCTGAGTGTTTTCCAGTCCTTTACTCATTCTCATTTTTCTGTTATAGATTATCTTTACTCTGGTCTAGTTCCTCCTTGAACAGCAGTGCCAGACTCTGAACATAGTGCTCTAGCTGCTGCCTTACTGGTGTTGACTGGAGCCGCAGAATCACTCAGTCTGAATTAGAGTCTATATTTGTGCTTATAAAGTCCAGCTGGACATGTAGCTTTTAGAGGGAACACATCATGAGTACTGTTCTGCAACAACCTTTACATCTCCTTTTGCAGGCTTGTAGCAGACCAGCTGTTCTTTGTTTTCTGTATGAACTGGATTTCTCCTGCCTACAGGTAACACCATGTGTTTCTCCCGGTGCAGTAGAATCCTACTTTTTTACACCATATCCCCAGCTTCCGAAATTTCATTTTCACTTCAAGTATTCTCTTCCAAATTGATCTCACTAGCGGATTTAATAAACCTGTTCTCTTATCTCATCCTCAGGCTATGCATGAAAATATGATACAGAACGAGACTTAGGACAGACTTGCACATCTTCTAGATCACTCCATTCATTCAGACACTGAGTCAGAAATAGCTGCTCTCTTGGTGCAGATTTTCTGATCTCTAGCAACTCAGCACCTACGCTATAAAAATTTAATCTGTGGATTGTTTCCCTCATTTGCATATGAGAATACCAGCTGAGATGATGTTAAAAACCTTACTCAACCATCTTCTTTCTCTGAAGCCTGTTGCCCTTTCATGGACAGAAATCAGATATTATCAAACAGTGCCTAGGATGAAATTAAATCAGGTCTAGCTCTTTTGAAAGCATCTGTTCTATCCAGTTATTCCCTCTTGACTAGAAGGTAGACTCTTAATTTTTTCTTAATTCTGTTTAGCTTGGTATCCCTCTGATCACAAAAGACCCTGAAAAAACTTATACCAAACTGTCAGGCCTCTCCACAGAGCCTGTCATAGCATCCCCTCATATTCACTAGGACTTTGGTTTTGATTTCACAACTAAAGTCATTTCTCACTACAGGTCTTACTGTTACATTTTGTATACAACATTTCATCCCATGGTCTTTTTTATTCTGTTCCTTCATATTAATGTTTTTCTACTGATCTTTTTAAACTGGCCCAGATTTACCATCTGGAGATTTTTTTATTTTTTTTTTTAAGGGGAAAGTACTTTTTCTAAGAATTCATCAAGGTTGTTCAGCAGGAAAAGTATAAAAAGCTATTAGTAATATTAGACTTCCTGGTCATTTCTTCCATAGACTTAAACATTTATTTTCTAACATGGATAGCATAGCCAGAACAACAACAACCACACCAACAAAAAAAAAAAAAAAAAAAAAGCCAAGGAAACAAAATCCAACCAAATAAAAAACCTGAGAACAAACAGAAAACAAGGAAACCATGACCATCCTTCCAAAGGCAGGGAACTGGGGACCAACACCAGGCAATCTGCTGCCACCCCCAAATGTCTGTTCTTATGCTTACACCCAGCCCTGCACAGGTAATCTTGCTTGCTCTGTATGTCTTCCAGACTATAAAGGTGTGCATAACTTTTCCCAGGACTGTTTAAATGTTATAAAGCATAAAGTTATAAAGTTGCTTTCTACACCATTCTTAGTAACAGGAACACAGTATACAAGAGGTAATCATAGAATCAGAATCATAGAATGGTTAGAGTTGGAAGGGACCTTAAAGATCATTGAGTTCCAACCCCCCTGCCATGGGCAGGGACACCTCCACTAGAGCAGGTTGCTCAAGTAATCCAATATTAAATTAATCTCTATATTTTCAGGACAGTTTTGGGAAGCTGAGAAATCACTTCCCTGAAATGACACAATTCCAGAATGCTATAGCAAATCCAGAACTACACCTCTTTGTTTTGAACTCCAGCTAAAGTTGTTAACCAAAAGCATCATGATTCTTCTTCCAAAAAATGTTGTGCGTCATTTGTTGTTTCT
Organism: Numenius arquata; assembly: GCF_964106895.1. NCBI lineage: Eukaryota > Metazoa > Chordata > Aves > Charadriiformes > Scolopacidae > Numenius > Numenius arquata. The sequence continues at coordinate 44,885,525 of NC_133579.1, forward strand.
TTTTCTTGCTGAGATGAGCTGTGCTGATACCAGGAATACTCAAATTTGCTGCCATTTCCTGTAAGTGGTAGCCATATGGAGACACCAGGAAGACAGAATCTTTGCATGATCTATGATCAATGCAATATGCAACTCTCAACACTTGTGAATCTGCCTTTGTTGCTAAATGAAATTACTCTTTCTGCCAACATATTTACAATAAAGCATGAAGCTGTGGGCTCTACTCTTTCACAGTCCAGTTGACGGTATGACATGATCTATAATTCACACTGCTGTGCTTTTAATACCGATTTTAGTTTTTTTCCTGAAACTGCACAATTTTGTTGCATGCCGTGTTCTTATATAACTATTTGGCACTAGTCTACAACTCCATTTTTCTGCACTCCAAGTTAGCAACCCATTCACATAATAAATCTTTCACACTTTTTTTTTTTTTTTCTTTTTGGACAAAATGAAAGCTCCAAGCATATGAAGTTTCTCTTCTAAAATTTTAGTTTAACTATTCCTTCCCTATTACACTAATCTCCGATTTTTCTCGAACATGGTATGCTTTGTAGATCACACAAATCTATAAAGTAAACATATTGAGGAAGGATGTATGCTCCATATATAGGTTTGTAATGTTAGATAAGATATTCCTCATTGTTTTATAGTAAGTTATGGTTTCTTGGGGATACAAATAAATACCTGAGGCATAGTTAAAGCTTTCAGCCCTCGCTCTGGCATTTTCAGCACTTGATTTTTCATCTTCATGATTGCATTAATGCTATTGTCTTGCTTATAATAACAGTAACAATGTTATCATAATCATATCCCCTGTTTAGGCAAAGTGAAGCAATATTTTTAGTAATAAAGCAAAGTAAAGCAGTTATTTATAGATGAGGGAAAAAGAAAAGGCTAACTCTGACAAATATGACAGTGAATATTCTATATTAGGAATGACTGCCTTATCACGAGAATATATTTACCCAAATGGGATTTCAGTCAGGATAAATATTTGTTCTGAGTTAAACTCTCTGATTTCAATCCCAGTGTATCCTGGAAAATCAAAATAAGTTTTATTCTCAGGCTGAAGACTTCACATACTTTATTTTTAATTTGTGAACATACAAACCCAGGACTCAGTGTCAACATTCAAAGAGTCTGAAGACCTTCAAACTCAATGATACTTGTTATGGTTCCTTCCTTCCTTCCCATGCCTGATTTCCTCCCATAATAAGGAGGCCCTCTGTGTTACAGGAAGATCTTTATTCCTTGTCCATTGGCATCGTGTCATATATTAATTGTACATTTACTCGCTCTTACAGCTTCTCTGCTACTGATCCTTCACCAACATCAGAAAGCACATAGTATTAATGAAAATAATTTTTTTTTGCATACTTGTAGGTTCCAGGCTCACTTAGGAGGTCCTGAAGTTAATAGGTATTTAGTGCATTTTCTATTTCAATACTAGCTAAATGATAAGTGTAACTATTATCATGTATTATTATTATTATATTCTCATATATCCACCAGAATAACCTTATGCATCATCTGTGCATGTAAAACATTACAGTATTCAAATGAGCCAAGGAACACTTGGAGGATTTATAAATGGATACTTAATATGGAAGTGACTTGAGCACATTTGCAGTGTTCATACAGAGGGCTTTTTACTCTTTTGGAAATCAGTATGGCTGAAAGAAAACATAAAGCCAAAGTAGAGCCACTTTTCTTTTGATTGAAGGAGTTGTATAAATCACACCCCTAGGAATGCTGAAACAGTTTGTATCAAGGTGTTGATGTTCAGCACCTTTGAGGACTGTGAGACTTATTTCAATGGGATTTATCAGTATTTAGACAGCCTCAGGAATTGGCCCAACAATAACAAAAGAATGACCTTATTTTCAAATTATGGTTTCTAGCAGTAATTGTGTAATTTAAATTGTTTTACCTTTAACTAGTTTTTCACATTTTACAGTTGCTGGCATAATGCTAAGACTAATATTTTTTGTGCTTTTTTATCATTGTTATGGATGTCTGTCTTTTAGAGAAGAAAGACTGTTCCTGTTGTGTTGTAACTATGCTTATGCCATTTCTATACAGGAATCAGAGGGGAGAAGGATTAAGTAATGTCTGATCTAAAATTTTCTTGGACGACATAGTCCCTTCTTCACGGGCCAGAATTCATCTGTTCTGTTAATGGCTGGGTGTTTTTTGATTCACCAGTTAATTTACAGGTAATTCTCTAGAAAAGGTAAATGAGGGAAAGGCTTTGCAGCTTACTTTTGAATGGTGCTTATGTAGTATTGAATTTAACTACTGTTTTTATACAGTTGGGATTTTGGATGAGAGTACAGTGTGGGTGAGAACTTAAAATTCATCCCTGATCTGTTTGTTGAAAAGATACCTGTTTTCTATTACCAGTCTTAATGACTATCCCCCAAGATTTCTGAAACACCCCAGAAACTCAAATTATAATAGCAGGAGCATTGTGTGTGTGCAATTTGCTGCTGTCCAAGATGATAAAACTTTGAAATGGTTCTAGGGGAATAGTTTGGTCACTCCATTGAGGTAATTGTCTCAAAGCCTCTTCTTAACAGAGGTCCTGCTGAGTGTGATGAGAGGTCCATCCATCCTGGGAACCTGTTTCCAACAATGGCCAGTGGTATGTGCTTAGTATTATGCACAGAAGTTCATGTTGAGTAACAAAGAGACCACACATTATGTGACAATCCATGACCGGCCTTTACTGTTAGTCTAATGCTGTAACAGTTTAATCAAAGATCACAACCACTTATTTTTAGGCTAGTTAAAACAACACTACCAGTTATAACCCAAACTTATTAATTCTATTAAAGGTCATTAGTAACATAAGAAAAGCAACAGTATCTGCGCTTTAAGCTCTCACCCTTCCAGTGGATTGTCACTGCAAGTTGTCAGTGTCCTGAATTTTTACAAAGCAGAATAAAGTGTTGAAGGTTCATTCCCTGGGTTTGCTCAGAGTTATTTTTTCATGGTTTCTGATTTCACCAGGTTTATGGTTATTTAGGTTTGATACATCTTATTACCGTGATTCCTTTAGAAACAGAATAACTACAGAGTTGAACAAAGCTAAGCAAAAATTAGCTGAAACAAGTTAGATGATAACATCTTATATAAAACAATCTTAAAACTACAGGACAGGCAGCAGACACCTGAAGGCTGAGTAGCTTTGCTGTTGCAGCTGCGACAACCTGGGTAACAGCAAAAGAAACTTTTCACTTATTTCTTTTGTAGCTACACTTAAAATCAACCTAAAATACCAGATCATAGAATCATAGAATCATAGAATGGCTAGAGTTGGAAAGGACCTTAAAGATCATTGAGTTCCAACCCCCCTGCCATGGGCAGGGACACCTCTCACTAGAGCAGGTTGCTCAAAGCCCCATCCAGCCTGGCCTTGAACACCTCCAGGGATGGGGCATCCACAACTTCCCTGGGCAACCTGTTCCAGTGCCTCACCACCCTCACTGTAAAGAATTTCTTCCTTATATCTAATCTAAATCTCTTCTCTTCCAATTTAAAACCATTGCCCCTTGTCCTGTCACCACTCTTCCTGACAAAGAGTCCCTCTTCAGCTCTTCTGTAGGCTCCCTTCAGGTATTGATAGGCTGTTATAAGGTCTCCCCGGAGCCTTCTCTTCTCCAGGCTGAACAACCCCAGCTCTCTCAGTCTGTCTTCATAGGAGAGGTGCTCCATCCCTCTGATCATCCTCGTGGCCCTCCGCTGGACCCGTTCCAACAGGTCCATGTCCTTCCTGTGTTGAGGACTCCAAAGCTGAACACAGTACTCCAGGAGGGGTCTCACGAGCGCAGAGTAGAGGGGCAGAATCACCTCGCGAGACCTGCTGGCCACACTTCTCCTGATGCAGCCCAGGACACGGTTGGCTCTCTGGGCTGCCAGTGCACACTGCCTGCTCATGTTGAGCTTCTCATCCATAAGCACTCCCAAGTCCTTCTCCTCGGGGCTGCTCTCCAGCCATTCTCCACGCAACCTGTATTTGTGCCTGGGGTTGCCACGTCCCAGGTGCAGGACCCTGCACTTGGCTTGGTTGAACTTCATGCAATTTGCACGAGCCCACCTCTCCAGCCTGTCTAGGTCCCTCTGGATGGCATCCCTTCCCTCCAGCGTGTCAACTGCGCCACCGAGCTTGGTGTCATCAGCAAACTTGCTGAGGGTGCACTCTATCCCACTGTCCATGTCACCGACAAAGATGTTAAATAGTACTGGTCCCAGTACCGACCCCTGCGGAACACCACTCGTTACTGGCCGCCACCTGGACATTGAGCCATTGATTGTAACCCTTTGGATGCGGCCATCCAGCCAGTTCCTTATCCACCGAGTGGTCCATCCATCGAATCCATGAGTTTCCAATTTTGAGACCAGGATGTCGTGCGGGACAGTGTCAAATGCTTTGCATAACTCCAGGTAAATGACGTCAGTCGCTCTGCCCTTGTCTACCAAGTCTGTGGCAGTATTGTAAAAGGCCACCAAATTTGTCAGGCACGATTTGCCCTTGGTGAAGCCATGTTGGCTGTTTCCAATCACTTCTTTATTCTCCATGTGCCTTAGCAAGGATTTCAGGAGGATCTGCTCCATGATCTTGCCAGGCACAGAGGTGAGACTGACCTCTGGGATATGCTGGGCCATAAGGCTACAGCAGGAAGGCGCATAATAACTGGACAAAATGTGTAGTGGTGTCTCCTCTGGCTCCCCTTTCAGTCTTCAGTAATTTGTGGCTGTGAAAAACAATTGCTCAGGAACTTTCTGAACTTAAGGTTGTTTCTGAGCCTAATAGCCACCAGCAGATTTTCCCCACTGTCCCACAACTTTCTCAAGTTGCTTTTGAACCCTTGGAAAGATTTGGCATTCACAGCATCTGTCAGCAGAGTTCCACATCTTGCTTATGCACAATATAAGGAAATATCTCATTTAAATCAGGACAATTTCTCCAATCTATATTTAATATAAATTCTACAGCTTTTGATTCAGATGTGAAAACTGATGCAGATGAAACACGTGCCTGAAAGTTGTCCCTACTAAACCCTGTTAGTCTAATAAAATAAATGAGGTTAAGATCAAATAGAGTCTGTGGAAGAATAATATGTTTAATTCCTGATTTGTGTTATACTGTATCTTCTGTCTTTTTCTATAGCACCAAAGATCATTAGCCTTATAAAAAAAGCTGGTGCATGTCATTATTTCCTACCAGACCTGTGAATTTTGTAATGAAAGGGACACTTCATGGCCACTTCAGGGAAAATGGCAGAAAAACAGTTCCCTATCTTAATTAGGTATTGATAGCACACAGAACAAGTACTGATCTCCCTACAACCTCATAATGTATTGCTGTGACCTTTCTTAATCAAAATACTCATGCAGCTTTTATAGATTCTATTTTTTTCCCCAAGCAGTCAATGAACATGTTTAATTTTAAAAGGATCAGCTTTTTGCAGATCCAGAAAACTACTGTATTTCTCTTCTGCTTAAAATGTAAAACTACAGTGCAATAGCAAAAACAGGATTTCACAACATATGAGCTAGGAATCATTGCAAAAGTTTATTTTTGCTTCTTTTTTTTTTAGATTTAGCAAGCTATCATTCTCCATTCCTTTGGATATTTTCAAATTTGCAGACCAGCACGATTAGTTTATGAATTAGATAAGATTGCATTAGAATTTTCCTCTTGCTTTTAGTATTTTAGCATGACAATTATGAACACTTCATGCTTTGCTCATGGGAATTCTGATTGCCTTTTGAAATTTGTGCTTGTACTTAAACTTACACTTACAAATTTTACTCTTTTCTAAATGTCTCAGCTGCCTATGAAATGGCCAATTTTTTGTTGGTTTTTTTTTTTTTGGGGGGGGGGGTTGGTTTTTTTTAAACTGCTTCACTATGAAGGACCTCTTTAAAGTACTCTCTTAATTGTTTTATAATTGGGTAATTTTTGTAACCAGATTTTATCCTCATTTTGTTCTTTACTAGATTACCTTATAATTCTTATTCTTTTCTCTATATGTTGATAACTTTCCAAGATACTCCTACACTACTGTCATACCTGTCTGAGTGTTCTCTACCAAGTCAAGCAAGCATTCTCTTGTATTTCTTCATCAGTCTATTGCCCTCTTTTGACTTTACCGCTCAGCATGAAACTGATGCTGGGCTTTGGACAAATGTTCCAAGTTTCATATTGATTCTTAACTGGCTTCCTGTAGCTGTCATCAAGCTGTTGCTTGTTCTTTATTCTTGAGTCTACTTATTTCTTTATTATGTGAATCTTTCTACCCTATCTTTAAAACTAAAAGTAGTGTCTTGCTCTATAAATTCTATTTCCTTTCCAAAGCTTCATTTTTTTTTCAACTAGTATTTGAAATAGTCCTATCTATATTTTACATCCCTAAAACATTTCTTTATCATAATTGCTTTGTTTATTTTGCTGCCTTTAGCTGCATGTGAATTTTAGATGCTACATTGTTTTGCATCAATAAGAAAATGGCCAGTCTGGCTATACACAACCTCACTACAAGATAATCATAGAATCATAGAATGGTTAGAGTTGGAAGGGACCTTAAAGACCATGTAGTTCCAAACCCCTCCCCACTCCATGGGTAGGGACACCTCCACTAGAGCAGGTTGCTTAGAGCCCCTTCCAGCCTGGCCTTGAACACCTCCAGGGATGGGGCATCCACAACTTCTCTGGGCAACCTGTTCCAGTGCCTCACCACCCTCACAGTAAAGATCACAGAGTTATCAATGCACATATAAAAAAACACATTGCTAGTGAAAAATTATGTCAATAGCTAAATTACTGGCATCACAAAGAATATACTCTTTCATGATCAGAAGGAAAGGGTGGGTTTTTTTCAGTCAGGGTTCTACATAGAAATTTAATTTAAATCCATATAGCAGGTATGATGTTAGGAGCTTATAATGAAACAGTACTTTATAATAAAATACAAGAATGACATTATATTGATGAGAACTGCCATAATTAGTTATGACTAATTCTTACCTCTGTCACTCAAGATTAAAAATTATAAGACTGTCCATACTGTCTTGCACAAGTTCCTGCGTATTGGTAGTGAAGACTAGAGAAGGCACATAAGAACAGGACATGTATAGGATAATGCTCCCTCTGGTTTAATGACTTAGTTTCCATGGATCAACCTGTTTGGGTCTTCCCTAGCAAGGTCTTCTACCTTGCTTATAAATTTTAATAGCCCTTGATTAACTAATTCCTTGATTTTTTTTTCTAGTCCATTTTTAATGAATTTATACTTGTTTTCCATCAACAGTGACTAACAGTGATTTAACAATTTAATTATGTTGTGGATTTTTTTGTTCTAAAAAGAAATGCTTCTTTGCTTTAAGCCTACCATATGACCGCTTTACCAGGTGTGCGTTAGTTTTTGTGTTACAGAAAGTAATGAATGGCCATTCTTCATTCACTGCCCCCACAACTTTCATATATCATATATCATGTTTCAAACAGATTGGGAGAATATGTCATCTTTTGAACAGAGGAACAAAGGAGTTCTGTTCCATTAAGTCTCTCCTCTAACTGGGATCATCATCATTTTCCATACATGTTAACGTTCAATACCTTTTTTTTTTTTTTTTGAGATGGTACCTATGCAGAGTAAACAAGGTGTGGGGTATATGACTGTATATATCACCATAATTGCTAGGGTTTTTTTCCCCCTCTGTGTATTATTTCGCATTACCTTATATGTAAAAGTCTATAATTTCTTGGTTCAAGAATCACTGGTTGTGCCCTAAAAGTGAAAATGAGGTGGTGTAGAAGTATTCTATCATACTAGTGTAGTGACAGTTATTGCACATAATTTACTGTAGTAAGCATAATCTAATCACAATTGTCTAATGTTCACCTAATTGGCATGGCTTCAAGAGCATTTCATTAAGTGGCTGTTTCAAACTAGCACAGGTGGTTTCCCAGTAACAGTGTAAATAACTCATATGTCCAATAAACATGGATCTTAGAAGTGAGAAGCTGACAGTATTGGTATAATAAGCATGATCAAGATTATTCTGCTTTTATAAAAAAAAAAAAATACTGGATGCTTTCTTATGGCTATGGGATTGACCATTTTATTTCAATATATCCCAGGAAACATTACAGCCGTGTAAGTTCCAAATGGTTGTCTATTACAGCAAGAATCTTTGATCATTGTAACTGAGACCTATATTGAATAAAGATATGCACAACATCAAAATCAGCTACTAATTGATCAGTATGTGTATCTTAAAAAAAAAAAAATAGTGTTGATCATGTGAACCTTGTGTCATTTTTGTAATGGATACTGACAAGGAACAGAAAAGCACTGTCTTAAGCAAAGTGTTTGCTGTAAAACCCTATGGAAAATGTTTCAACCTTATATAAGAAGTAGGAAAGAATGTCCTTATTTTTGTGCTACTTTTGTTTCCTAGAGATCACAAAGTACTTTAGAAACTTGGGAATTTTTTCATAGCTATTTGAAGTAAAACATATGTGAAATTTAGCAAACATACCTAATGAAGGCTCAGAAACTAAAAGAAAAAAAGATAAAAATACATTGGAAATATTTGTATTAGCAAACCAATTATTATTTTTGATCCTACCATAATACTAACAATCAATAAGTATACAAATGAGGGTGCAACAGGATTTAAGAACATGTAGGTCTTTACCTGATATCTGATACTATGAGCTGTCTAGAAAGCAGCTTGGTAGAAGAGGACTCGGGTCCTGGTGGACAAGTTGAACATAAGACAACAATCTGCCCTTGTGGCAAAGGCTGCCAACAACCTACTGGGCTGCACTAGGAAGAGCACTGACAGCAGGTTGAGGGAGTTGATTCTTCCCCTCTTCTCAGCACTGGTGAGACACATCTGAGTGCTAGGTCCATTTCTGGTCTTCTCAGTACAATGGAGACATGGACATACTGGAGTGAATCCAATGTAAGGTCATGAAGTTGATTAGGTAATTGGAGGACCTGTCTTATGAAGAAAGGTCAAGACTGTTCAGCTTGGAGAAGAGAAGGTTCAAGGGGGATCTTACCACTGTGTATAAATATCCGATGGGGGCAAGGACCTGAAAAGATGGAGACAGACTCTTCTCAGTGCTGCTCAGTGAAAGGATAAGAGACAACAAGCGCAAAATGTAAGACAACAAATTCTGTCTAGAAAAAACTGAACAGGTTTTGGAACAGGTTACCGAGAGCAGTTGTGGAGTCTCCATCCTTGGAGGTATTCAATACTCTACTGGCCATGGTCCTGAGCAACCAGATCTAGTTCACCCTGCTTTGAGAAAGGGAGTTGGACTAGACAGTCTTCAGAGTTCCCTTCCAGCCTGATCTGTTCTGTGGTTCTGTGAATTTTCTTTCAGTCATAAGGAGACAGAAAGCCCCTGTGAAAAGGATAGGTCTCTGGTACTCAAGGCTTAGAGATCGTGATCTCAAAAAATGAAAAAATTTACGCGAAGAGTCTTAGTGATAAGATAGTGCTCAAATATCTGAGAGATCGCTAGAGCAGACATTTATAAGCTTCTGTCCCAAATACACATCAGCAGTACCCAGTTATATATCAATGAACTGGTTTGAAGAAAACTTCTGAAGTTGGGATATTTTGTTGATTAATATCACTACCTTTTCTCCATAACAAGACCACATTCTCTAGAGGAGCTTTCCCAACGTGTAGTAGGCCTCACTAGCAAGGCAAAGGGCTGGGCTGCGTTTGCCAATGACATTTACCCTGCAGCTCCCCCTTCCTTAGTGGCAGCTGCAGTAGGGTTAAGCTATGCTGTCAACCCACAATCACTATGTTTAAGGTGTGACGCCGTGCCAGGACCTGACTCAGCCCACATACCCAAAGCCTCCCTTCAGAAAATCACTCCAGCCTCCTGAACCCCAGACTATATCGCTCATCCAATACCTCTGGATTTCATGGCCAGGGTGACCTCTTATCCTCAGTAGCAGTTCAGTCCCTCCTGCCTCGCTTCAGAAATACCACTTTCTCCAAAATCTTGGGATCCATTGCTCTTGGCAGAACTTCCCAGACTTGGGTCCTGGAACATTACCAATTCTTACAACTTTCTTTGTCAGCTGGGTGTTCTTATCAAATATGCAGCTGAAACCATTACCTCGTACTGCTTCACATGATTCTGGAAGCCATCTGTGGTTAACAAGTTTTTACTAAGGTCACTAAGTAGCCCAGAAGATGTCTGCTTAAAAGCAAGCGGTGTCAACTCCATCTCTGAAGGGAGCATGTAGCATTTGTCTGTCAGAACACACTGAAGCTGTGGAGAAGGAGCGGAAGGAATGCAGGACCTCTGCAGGAATGGGAGAGACAGTATAGCTCTGGCAAGAGGGAAAATTATGGACAAAAAATATTATGTTTACAAGTACCTAAAGGGTGGGTTGAAGGATGATGGAGCTGGACTCTTTTCAGTGGTTTCCAGTGATAGGACGAGAGGCAACAGGCACAAGCTGGAACATAGGAAGTTCCATTTAAATATGAGGAAAAACTTCTTTATGGTGAGGGTGACAGAGCCCTGGAACAGGATGCCCAGGGAGGTCGTGGGGTCCCCTTCTCTGGAGATTTTCAAGACCCGCCTGGATGCAGTCCTGAGTAATGTGCTCTAGGCAATCCTGCTTCAGCAGGGGAGTTGGACTAGATGATCTCTAGAGGTCCCTTCCAACTCTGACAATTCCGTGATTCCGTGAAGTTTACCTGAGATCCAAGTCTAGAGTGGTATTCAGCTCTTCTGCACTTTTGTGCTTAAGTCCAACCTAATTTAAATATTAACTTGTTGATAACATTTCCTACAGTATTCCTTTCTCAGCCAAAGCAAAATAGTAACTGATGGCCATTAAATAAATAATAGCACAATAATTATAAAAACATGAGCCCAAATTGACTTTCTTGGAGCCAAGAATACTACAAAATTAACAGCAGGAAGTGTTTAATTTAGGAAAAATATTCGTTGTTCTGTCTTATAAAACCTTATTTCACTGATTAATTCTGAGTTTTCAAAAAGTCTCACAGAAGTCCTGGAGGTAACATGTATAGTCTTTTACTGGCTTTTAAGTATTTTCAGGACTGGGATCACATCTTGAATTTTGCAGGATTATACCATTAATTTGCACTGTCATTTGCAGCTCCTGTTAGGAGGGAGCTTCCTTTAAAATAACTATGACAGCTACTGAGGGAAAAACTGAAACAATGACAGAGATTTTGCAAAAATGCCTTTTAGATACATGTGAATATGGTTTTCTTTGATATGAATGTAGCTACATGTGTTTATTTATTTTAACTGCTCATTTTATATTTAGATTTATATGTTTCTGTTCTGTAGTATGGGTTAACCTGATTAACCAATATAGGTCAGCAAGTGTCACGTATCAGATTTGATAATTACAATAATTTTGAAGGGTTCTATAGTTACAGTTTTGCTTTAGGTGCATTTTGTTTTACTTTCAGTGGATTGTGCAGGTGGAGTAAAGTTCATAATAAAATGTCTACAAACAAAATAATTTTACCATTTATATGCCTTCCTTTTTGTGGGGAGAATATTTAGATCGTGTTATGTGGGTCAGTGGTCTCTGAATCAATGATCTTGCCCTGTATTCAGGAAATCAGTATCTTTTTAAATAAATTAAAATTATGGGAACATCATAAGCCCCAATTGAATGAGAATAAAGAATAATCCGGTCCAATAACCTGTATCCGGGGAAAAAAACCACACATTACAATTCAGTGGAAGGTGCAAGAAACTCATTGTCACATAATCTGCCTTTCATATTTTTGTCTCACCTCTGTATCTACTGCCTTGCTCTGACATTACTCATGAAACAAGAGGATCAATATTCCTTGTAACTTATGTTATTATTGGTGATTATCAGGCTTATTTTGACAAACAAATCCATTTTGTCACCCTGATAAATCTGTGTTCTTAAAAGCCTCCCATGACAGAGCTCCACAAATTAACTACAGGCTGTGTACAACAACGTATCCCACTTCCTAATTTTGCATTTCATTCCTTTAATTTCCAGTCTATCTTTCTTCTGAAAAAAAAACACAACAGAACCCTCACCAAAACACCAAAACAAAACAGATAAAGAAAACAGAAGATTCCAAGCAGTCTTTTCTAAAGGTTTCATTTTATGTGCATTTACTATGTTCCCTCTTATGTTTTCATTTCTGTGGATAACAGTCCTATACACTTGCTAAATAGAAGAAATTCTTGATGGTTTTGATTGCTTGTGTTCTGAAGAATCTGTGTCTAGTTCTGCAATATTTTTAATGAGATTGGGCAAGTAGGGTAGTATGATTCAAGATGAATCTGTATGATTGATCAATATAAAGGCATTATTGTATGTTCTAAATTATTCATCATCCTATTATTTATGCATTCTAATGCTGTAAAAGTGTTTTGACTGTGGTCATATATTGAACAGGTCTTCCTTGAGCTGCCTATGGTAATGGTTTTGAGTTTGTCCAGTTAATTTGGAATTTTATAAAACTGCCTGAGTAGTTTTAAATTTCTGAAGTTTTATTCCTTTCCTCCCACCTTCCCTAGATCTCCTGCCTGAAAGCAGGTTATCTGGTGAAGTAGATCGTTTCCTTAGTAATGCTCCTAAGTTCGCACAAGCCCCAATATGAAAGATTAGGAAGTGTATAATTGGAGATTAATGTCTTGAAACTGGAACAGTATGATACAGTACAGAATTTGGAAACTAAGCCAAATTATAACAATGAGTATAAAGAACAGCATGATCAAAATAAGAAAGGAAAAAATACAAGCAGAGAGAAAACTAATGCATGTCTGGATAATTTTATATTCATCCCATGTTTTTTGAAAGAAGTAGACTGTGGGAATAGTTGACCTACACTATTCAGATAGTACCAATAACAGATGGTACCAAAACTTCTAAAATACTGATCCCTGTTTTGCCTCAATCTTTAATAAAAAGGCTGTCTATGGTTAGATGACCAATGTGGCTACCATCTGTGATGAAAACGAGGAAGAAGGGAGATTACTGAGGTATTTTCAGTTCATCCAGATCTCAAGTTGTTCCTTCATTAACCTCATAACTTATTAGCAATTACTCTTAACAGGTTATGGAGGCTGACTGAGGCCCAAAGTTAGATACTAGCTTCAAAAAGTGGGAGGAAGAAAAGTAAAAGAACACAAGGAATTATAGATCAGTCAGACTGTAATTTAACACCTTAAGTAGTAAAGTTAAACACCTCAAGCAAGTCTGTATCTAACTCAAAAGTGAATTTCAGCAGGTTCCAGATGTGTGAAATCAAATATATTCCTGTAGGAAATTCTGTCATCATTTTTTGAAGAGCAACAGTAGCACACAGCTGTAGTTCTAAGGCTTGAGAGAGCAAGTCCTAATAACTGAACTCAGTTAAATGAATCCAGAAAAAATCAGTAAAAATTAGCAGCCTTCAGTGTTAAACAATAAGAAAAAGTTGTGTATCTCTGATGGAGAAGTTAATTTTGTTAAGCAATTGTCCATGTAGATTAAATATTTCTCAGCCTCCAGGTTTCAAGGTGACAGGGAGTGCCTGGGCCTCTGCACAAAATTTAATCTTCCCTCCTACAGCTGTGGACAAACTGGATGTATTGATGCATTGCTCTTATGGCTGGGATGGCTCGTGGGTTGGTGTCACCCAAGAGCGACACTAAACAGGGCTTGATGACCTGACTTTGGCTGTGCTGCTCTAGCCAAGCTCTGGAAGCGCAGTTCAGCCAGTGACTGTAATTGTACTGGCAGGGCAACTTGCCCTGCAATTGCAGCTCAGCATAATGTAGCCTGATGGACATGGGCAGTGGCAGTACAGTGTCAAGACTATAGTGATGGGTTTGCTCTCCTAGGCAGCTTTGGTGGCCAGCTGCTGAGGAGGGGCATCTGGCCACCAGTGGACTTGTGGGCAGTGTATTTTGCTCAGGCCAATTGCTATGGCTGTTTTGAGTGCTTGTTGTTTCAGGACTGTGGGATGCATCATCTCTTCCTTGCAATTTATTTCAAGGAAGATGGCTGGGGATGGCCTAGAGCTGAGTAGAGCAGCTGAGAGCAAAGGGTCTTTCTTCTCCCTCTGCTGAGAGCTAGTTTGCATCCCAGATAAAAACACCCATGCAGGAGAAGACAACAGGGAATAGAAAATGAAGGAAATGAAGGGTGATGGAGATTGATCAAGCCCAAGTGGCAAAGAGAGCAATGCAGAGAACAGGACCTTCTCCTGTACCTCCTGTTCCTATTTGGCTCTCTCTACCTAGGACCTGTCACAGATCCCTTGACACTAGTAATAAGCTGTGGTATCACAGAACAGTTGAGGCTGGAAGGGACCTCCAGAGGTGGTCCAGATAGAAGTTCTCTAGGTTAATCAATCTGCTACTGGAAAGTGTAATGCCTCTGGCACATGGTTGTGTTGACAAGCAGCTGTGGGCCTCAACATTTTGTTCTGTGTTGGTTTGCTTCTCCAGAGAGATACAGCAGATGCTTAGACACCAGCTGCTCAAGGAACAAATTCTTTGACATTGTTGGAGTCCCAAGGGTACACAGAAGATAGTTTCTGACAACCTTAAGTGCTAGCTTTGCTTTTTTTCCCTTTTAGAGAAATAAGGTGGAATACATGGAGAGCTTTTTTCTAAAAGTCCTTTGCTTTTCAGCCCCAGATCATAAAATTCACTGCACCTTCCTTTTCCCTAAGGCACAGCAAACTCTCAGGTTGAGCCAAGTAAGGATGTATATTTTAGGCTACCTAGGGAAACTGGTCTTTAGAAACATATGGCGCTTAAACTTTAGCAATGACATAATTGTCATTCAACTGTAATAATGTTAATTTAATTAAATGCATCCTGGGAAAAAAAAAAAAAAAAGTGTTAATATGTTAGTTAAAAAGTAGTGCATTCAAATTAGAAGGTCAAATTCAGATTTGAGTATTGTGCAGTTTTAATTACCTTGTCCATATATAGAATGGTGTAGTCATTAATTACTTGACATGATGGTGTTTTTTTTTCACTGAACTTTTGCATTCAAACTATAATCTGCTCTAAGGACTGATAGGATTCTAAACATTAAGGTGTGGGATGTTCCTAGCTGGAGTTTGAAGAATGAATTGAAAGATGCAGGTTTCTAGTTTGGAGAGGGAAAGTAGACGGGGTGAGTCCATCAGGTGGGCAAGAAAACACAAAGTGAAATGGAAACGTAACTATGTACTTCCTCTTGCTCAGCTGTTGAAGCACCTTATGTCTCGTCTCTCAGAAAAGAGAGTTATGCTGAACACATCACTCTGGAAAGGCATGAGATGCCACTGGGCAACCTTTGGGTTAATTAAGTTTTTTGCTGTGGAATTATAATTTTATTTCCTGAGAAATTGCATGAGAATAATATAATGAGGAATTAGTTGTTACAGGCATAAGATCTTCCTGAAATAACAAACAAATGACATGATTGTTGTAGTAAACTCCTTGGAATGGCCTTTTCTGTACAAGTCCAGAGAGGCAGAAGGTAGCAGAAAGCCATTAAAGCAGAATCAGCTGGAGGAAGAAAGACAGCCACTACCCTCATCTGTATTAACATATTCTGTAAGCTTCAAGTACTTCTGGGGGATGGTTGTTGTATACATGGAACAGAGAACATGCTTCATTTTGCATGTTCTGGTCTTTTACACTTTTGTGAGTCTGTACAGAATCATGTAATTATTCTTGTACTGTAAATAACTACATATGTGAGAGATCACCTTTAAAAGATCAAAATTCAGATGCCTTCAAATCCCAGACATTGCGATCTGCTTGTAAAAGAAGTTTTATATTGCAGCTCTGGTTTGTCTCTTGATTTTTTTAAAACTCCCCTTGCTTATCCCACTTATATATGTGTGTGTGACAGTGAGGGTGGCCAACTCCACAATTTTTGAAGTGACTGCAAGTAAAGCCTTTTCATGTTGCAAAAATTCTCACACCCACCTCGACTAACTCCTTCCCAGCAATTAATTCTGCCAGAATGTTCTCCCCACATAGATTTGTGTTCATCCTTCAATCTCATCACTGCTGCTTCTGAGAGTTTTTCGCCCTCTCTCTCCCAGAACAGTGGGCGCAATTGTAACTTTTCACTTCTTCCTCAGCTGTTCCTTCTGCCCCAGCAAGCACTTCAGGGAAAGAAAGAGTGAAAGCCAAGGAGCTTTTCTTCCTTCCAGCCAGCTGAGAGGAACAGGGGGCAGGGAAGCTCAGGGCTCATCCTTGCTTCAAACTTGAGGAATCTAAAAAGTGCAAGTGTATGGACAGAGCTTCTGAGCTATGTGTCCTATTGGTTTCTCTGCTTTGTTACACTGGTGGTTGATGCATCTCTTCTTCTGCATAAAAAAGTGAACAGTGGCAGAGAAAGAGGGCAGCATTAGGTGTTAAAGGTGAAATTTCAGTCCATATCATCCAAGTTACCTTCTCTTCCACTTTGCTAACGGTTAGCCCCTTGTTCAAAATCTCTCACTTATGACCATTTACAGTAGCGCTAGTTTTGCATGTCTTGTAGTGTTGTAGTACTCCCAAGTCTCTCTTGCTCCTGGCACTACTCCAGTCACCAAGGGCCACCTTTGGGTCATTTTGGCTCAGCAGCGTCCATGTTGCTTTTGGTCTCTCTCTGTGGGGAGCTTAGGTAGCCCTGCATCCCCTGGGAGATAAAGGATGTGGCAAAGCAACAGTAGAGGCTGGTGAGTGGCCAAGAGAGTGCAGAGAGGGATTTGTCCTCTGGGGAGGGACATTCAGTGAGGCAACGGGCTGGGGAAGAAGAACTGTGTGCATGTGCTCACGAAATGGGTATATGCTGTGCATGATGGCTAGATAACTTCAGTGAGTTACACGTCCAGTTTGTTTCGAGTGCCTGCTTTGTTAGGAATAATGAAGGCCTTCAGAGCAAGGAACTCTGTGGATAACTTATATTATGCTGCTTCCTAACTTGAATGTCTGTTTTTGACAAAAATCGAGGCATTATTTTTAAAAAGGAGATTCAGTCCGCGGGAATCATTTTGAAAAGATTTTCAGAGGTATCTCCCTCTTGCGTCGGGAGATGCTGCCACGCACCCGCGGCAAGGCGCGGCGTCCCCCCGGGAGCCGCACACGGGGCGCCCCGTGGCTACCTGCTGCTGTCGGGTGAGACACCTGCGGAACCATCGGAGCCTTCTGGGGGCGCCGGGAGCGGCGAGCTCTCCCTGCCGGAGGCAGGCGGCGGGGCGCGGTGGCGGCGGCAGGTGCCCCTGCAGCCCCTCGGGCATCTCCCGGCGCCGGGGCCGAGGGGCGCGGAGCAGGGGCTGCTTTCACGGTCGCCCTCCGAGGCGTCTCCCGCTCCCGCCGCCGCCCTCGGGCGCTTGCTCCGGGCGTCCTCCCGCTCCCCTCCCCGGCGAGGAGGAGCGAGCCTCCCGCCCCCACCTCCGCAGGAGCCAGGCAAGGCATGTGCCTGCGGGGTGGCGCTCGCCGGAGGCGCACCAAGCCCCGGGCGGGCTACGCGGCGGCCGCGGTCGCCCGCCGCACCATGCCACCGCCGCCGCCGCCGCCGCCGCGGCTCCTCCTCTCCGCCTCCCGCGCGGGAGCGCGCCCCGCTCCACTCCCCGGCTGCCGCCTCCTGCAGCAGCGGCGGCGGCGGCGGCGGCGCTGAGGGAGTTGCGCGGGCTCTGCCCGATGTGGCAAGAGGCGATGATGATGAGGAGGAGACGCCGCTACCTGCTGGAGCGGGCAGAGCAGGCGGGCGGCGGCGGCTGCGGGGCGAGCGGCGAGCAGTCCCGCTCCCGGGACTGGCTCTACGAGTCCTACTACTGCATGAGCCAGCAGCACCCGCTCATCGTCTTCCTGCTCCTCATCGTCATGGGCGCCTGCCTGGCCTTCCTCGCCGTCTTCTTCGCCTCCGGGCTGGTAAGAGACGACCTGCCGGTCTAGGACCCGCTGCCGCCCGCCCGGTATCCCCGCTCCCGCCGCCGGGCATCCCGGCTGCCGCCCGCCCGGCATCCCCGCTCCCACCGCCGGGCATCCCCACTCGCTCGCCCGGGCGTCCCCGCTCCGCCGCCGGGCATCCCCGCCGACCAGCATCCCTGCTCCCGCCGCCCGGCATCCCGGCTGCCGCCCGCTCGGCTGGCACCTCCGCACCCGGAGCCTTCCGCCGAGCTGAGCCGGGCGGGACGGGACGGGGCGGGCGAGAGCCGGTGCTGCTGCTGCTCCTGCGGAGGAAAGTTGGTGGCGGGAGGGCGGCGGCGGGGTGGTGGCGGGCGGCTGCTGCGGGGCCCGGGGGCACCCCCCGCCCAAACTTTGCTGCCCAGTGTTTTGAGGCGGCAATGGAGCGAGCGGCGGCGCGGCTGATGGGGCGAAAACTGAGTCAACAAGCGCATCGAGTTTAATTCACTTAATTCATTGGCTCTGCTCCCTTCCAACTGGCAGCTTGGCCGTGTTGGCCTTTGCGAGGCAAGGCTTAAATCGCCGCACAAAGAAAATGCAGTCCGTACCAGTATCTGAAGTAACATTTTTATGGCAAGTAAATCGGGGCCGTTCCCTCTTTGCCCTCCCTCCCCCCCCCCCCCCCCCCATACTGATTTCTAGCGTTTGACCCATTTTCTCAAGAAAGCTTTGGGGCAGCGCAGGCTCCGTTTTTAAGGGAGGTGAAGTTTGGTCGGTCGGATACCTTTTCTGCGTGTCCATTTTGGGGCTTCCAGCCTTCGGGAGGAAAAATATGTCACAGCGGCAGATGACAGTCGATATCAGTTTATCTCACCCAGAAATCTGTGGCGTTTTGCCCTTGCGTTGAACGCAAAGGAAAAGCTGCAGAGGGCAGTAAAATTCATGCTCCTTTGAGTTTTCCTGCTGTTAATAATTAGAGGCAGGCTGTTTGCATTTACTGTACACTTCTGAAATAAAGAATAGGTGTTTGAGGGGGTCTCAGACCTTTTATCTTTTAAAAAATCTTCTAACGGTCTTCTGAAAAGCTTAGTGTTTATTGAATAGAGCTACTGATCTCTAAGAGTGAGGATGAGTAGGTTAGTATAATATAATGGATTCTCTTCTAGAGGCACTGCACATAACAGTGTTTGCTTAAACAGACAGAGAATCCTGCTTTCTTGCTTGTTATGACCAAACTTTTGTCTCAAAAACTGCAGGAACCGCTTGCAAGATTGGCTAAACTTGGAGCTAATTGCCGTTTTATTTCCTTTTAGTACTTGTATTAATTGCTTATTGAGCTTTTTGTTTAAAGCGCTATTCCTACTAAATACAGAACAGTTGTGAAAGAGCTAATGTGAGGCCAGTAATGGTGATGCCTCATAATTCCATTGTTTACTGCCTAAATGTTTCAGTTTTGGAGCTCTGTGTACAAAATATGGGTTCAACCTCTTATCTCATTCTGGTGTGTTAACTTGGGTGCTTGTCCGTCAGGGCTGAAGGGACCAATGATGGAAATGGAAGTGCATCAGATATCGAGGCTGAGGCATAGTTAGGTGTGGAAACGTACACGATACTCGCATACAGTCAAGGCAGCAGAACTTGGGCTTGACAGTGTTTAGCATTAAATTTCATAACTTTCAGTCATGGTATGATCTACAGCTTGTTTGAAAGTTGCACATGCTTATTTTTGTAATTCCATTTCTTGTGGTAAATCATTCACGATAACAACGGTGGCATAACACTGGGCTCGGATCGAAGGACTGCTGAAAGTTATGGAGACAAAACTATGAGCTGGCCAAATCTCACCAGGCACTACTACTTCAGAAAGAGTGAATTTTTTAGTTCAGTCTGCATTTGGAATTCCAGACATACCGGAAGAAGAAAAAAAAAAACTTTTAAAAACTTTTTCCTGAGCCTTTATCTTCCTGTGGCTAACAACTGGACGGGTGAGTGGAGAGAGAGGTGGGGTTCATCCTTAAAGTTTCCAGTCAGCGGATGAAAGTAACTTCAGGCAGAGAGAAAGCTTGCCTATACAGACTTCCAGCCACAGGATGTTGGGCAAAATCCTTTGGAGCCCTGCCCAGAGTTTCACCTAAAAGCATTTTATTATAGTCTAGCTCTGGTTGCATTTCTACTTAAAATATTCCTGAAGGTTTAGATGTGTTTCTCCCGCACCTGAATAAAGAATACTCCTTTTATGTAGCTGTGGAATCTTCGTCTTTTTTTTTTTTTTTTTTTGTGCCTGATGGTATAAAAGGGGCAAGCAGTTACGAGTATATCTGAGCCACAGGAGCCAATATTAATATCCTTGTCTTTATTTTGCACATCCAGTACATATGCAATTGTTTTGACAGAAGGTTTAATTTTGTAAAGGAGGCGCAGTGGAAGTGAAGTGGGATTGCTGTGTGTAGGTCTGGGCTGTGCATTTGAAGTAAAAGGAAATCTTCCTTAACAGTTGTTTCCTTTAGATTTCATACGAAGCAGTTAAGATTTTACTGAAAGTTACTTAACCCCGTTGTGGAAACAAAACTCCCAAATGACTCACCATAACACTCAATTCGTATTTCTCACTTGTACTTCAAAGAACAGCTTAGAACATGGAATGTGGGATCGGACAATGTTCAGAAAAAAAGGATATTTGTGAAGCATGAACCATTTTTATGTTCTAGGCTTTCTTAAAAAAACCCTGAAATCAATGGAAGTGAGAGGCTTTTCTTCTATTTTAGTTTTTTATTTGGTTGTTAAAATACATCACTATACATCACTGTGATGCCTGAGTTGCCTTTTTTTTTTTTTTTTTTGGCAATGTATTCTTAAGTGTTCCCAAACACAGCCAACCACACAGGGATGTATTCCACTTACTCAGCTATTTCAACCTGTCAGAATACGAGCTGTAGCCTTCCTGATTTCAGATGAAAAATTTATAAAAGCTGTTGCAAAATTACAGTAAACAAGATTACTTACAAAGTGTGCCTGGAAATCTGATTACTTTTCTTTCAGACAATGTACTGCTTTTGTTACTGAGAGAGGTTTCTTGGGAGTTTTTGCTTTTGTTTGTTTTAGAAAAATATTGTGATTTTGACCTTTGGAATTAAGCACTTCATCTCCTCAGACACTAGATAGAAGACTCCCAGAGTCTGCTTGAAAGATGACCGTTCACAGCTTGGACTTTTAAATAATGCAGTGATAGTATCAACCTTTGAATTCCCTGTGTCAAAGTATCCTCTGTATTTCTCTGTACCTGGCATGAACTGAAAACTGGTAAAATGAGATCAGTCATCCATGTTTAGCTGCTGCTTTAATCAATAGAGAGTAAATTGTTTTCCCAAACCTGTGAAAGCCTTCCAGTGCTTAGAAATGCTTGAGGTCAGCTTAATTTTCTGTTTGATTATTGTCTTGTTCTTTCAATATAGTATGAAGGACAAACTCATTATTTGCCCCCCTCTCTCTTTTTCGTACTAAAAACTTATGACCATTTTTAGTGGTATCTAGAACAGTTTTTTTTCTGTTGTCAGAGCATATCTATTATAACTTCAATTTGTAGGGTGAGGAAAAAAAAGCCACTTTAAAATTCGTAATGTAAAATGTGAGTGTATCTGAAATATCTGCAGTTTGTGTTAAACAAAACTCTGACAGAAAGCAGGGATGATGCCCAATTTGTACAATTTATTGGAAGGCCATAACTTTACTTTACTCATATATTTTCTAGACATAAAGAGTGCCCTGTCCATAGATACAGGCTTCAATAAAAACCTACAGTTCAGGGATATCAGAATCGTTTAGCACAGATAAGGACTTTGTGATGTAAGTGGGAGAAGACCTAAGTCTGTCAAGATATTCTTTCTGTCCCTTTGCCCAGAACTCAGGGTCCCCCATTCTACCTCCAGATATACACGTGTTTTCTTTTAGGCTGGCCCATGCCTCTTACTCAAAGACTGCAAGCCTGCTAGGCGGTGTTTACCTTTAACACTAGTCTGTGGTCCTTATCTGTCTCCAGAATCCTTGCTGCTACATGTGACCTTGTAAAGTTCTTAAGATGTGGTTGTCGATGTGTGGACATCTGTTGATGTGGACATCTGTTGATGTGGAGCTGCATGCTTCTTGATGGTATCATTGGCCAAGTGGAGCATATGTTGGCTGAAAAGTGTTTCTACAATGTAGCATTCTGATGCCTTCCCTCTTCTAAAGCACTATGAGATGTTTTTGCATTAGCTACCTAATGATTTTCTGTGATGATCTCCCCCAGCCCCTTCTTTGAAGTTTCTGAAAACTTTACAATCATGCTGGTAGGCTCAGTTGTGATTCCTGAACCTTTCTACTGGTTCGTAAACCCAAGAAATTAAAGGTTGGCTGCACATATATATCACTGACCTGCCCAAATGCCTTCTGTAGCAAAAGTGGGAGTAGGCAATCATTTTTAAAGGGGGAGTACAATTAACTAGGGAGGTGTACCTACAACAGGGCAGATGTATATTCTTCAGGAACTGGTTTTCTGGCATCAAACTGACTGAATTTACCTTCATCTGATCCTGCAATGGAAGCCAAGGTACCTGCCTCATTCTGAAGTAACACATTAAAACTTTCTAGCTGCCAACATGACTGGCAGGGAATTGTCTCTGCACGAAGAGAAGAGCATCAGAGAGTGCTTTAAGTCTCCTGGGGCTTGAACTTGGAAACTCCATTTCTTTGGGCCCTTGGTTAGAATGACAGCAAATCCTCCCTCCCTCTAATTGGTTTTACTTTGTCTAAAAGAAATCCTTGCTTCTTCTGGTAAAAACTGGACATTGGCCAAACCCTTCCAGATTTCCACGATCAGAATCTCATTCTGAAGTGGAGGGGGGAAAGTTTTCAAGTCTATGAGAAAAAAGGGCTTTGGAAGGCATGTTCCATCATTCTCATCACAGTGTCTCAAGGTGTCTGCAGAAGGGTGTCTGCTGCATGTTTCTGGTAATGTTCTCATCAGTACTCTGCATCTGAAAAATTCATCCATCCACACCAAAAGGTCACCACACCACTGATGTTGTGGTGATGTTATATTCCTATTCATAAGATGCTCTGTTATAACCTAATTGCACAGAATAATACAGTCGTACTGTAAGTTCACAGCCGTATTCTAAGTTCACTTGTACTCTCAATTCTAGGAAATCTTTTGAGATCAGCTCTGTGTAATTTAAAGCTTTTTTGGTTCAAGAGCACCAACTGTCTTCCCAAAGGCCAAGAATACCCAAGGTCTGAATGCATTCCTTGGAATCCTTGCAGACTGCCAAAGCATCTGCAATACTGTTTTCAAACTCCAGCACATCCATTCCCTGAAAAAGAAAGCTAAGTCAAAGCAAAGGTAATGAACCAGGAAAATCCTCACTAATTGAAGGACAAGCAGAAACAGGGTTGTTTGCATGCTTGATGCTGTGGTTGTTGTGCCCAGGAGGTATCCTACCTCTTCTTAAACTCATTCTGCCAGATTATTGCTACTACCGAGATGAGGAAGAGTACGAAACAAACATTAGTGTATTTATGCCTTTTCTTTCCTTAATTCCAGCTATAATTGAGCATACAGTTCTGCTTTCAAGTCCCCTATTAAAATGTTCCATGAGGAAATCCTGTTTCTGATTTTTTTTTCTTGTCTCTAGGCACCATAATATTACAATATATTCTTCCAGCTATAGTTGCTGGCTATTTGATGCAGTCTTAGGATGTTGCCATCCCTGCCAAATGTTCCTTCTAGTATGATCTTTGGTTGCCTGAGCATGACTTCTTTAGCCAGTATTACCTCTTTAGTCAGGCCTGTAAAAATTGCTGCACCTTCCTGTCTGATGCAGGAATTGCCCAGCTTTATGTCTAGTTTCATTCCTCAATACTGTATCACTCTGGGCCTTTTCTTGTTTCATTTTCTAATGACACTCCCAGTACATCTGTGGTTACTTTTAATGCTGCTAAGAGCGTGTCTCATTCGCCGGTCCCTAACAAGCCTGTGAACAAAGAGCCATCAAGATAATGAGGTGCTGGTGGCAATCTCGCTTTGCATACCTCTGTTTCATCCTTCCTATTGAATAACTTGAATGCTGAATAAGAACTGGATAAAACCATAGATGTGGCTGTGTTAGAAAAAAGCTTAGCCTTGAACTGTAATCTTAAAGTTTTGTGAATACCCAGGCAATGGAAAGCTTATTTAATGTCACAAATTGTGACTCAAAACGGTGGATCCACAACTCCTAGTCACTACTGCAGCTGACAAAAATGACAAATAACATAGTAACTAGAGCAGTTGTTTCCTAAAGTGCAATGGGAGTAAGACAGATGATGGATTGGGCTACGATTGTCTGCTGTCTTTATCAGCATCAAGCCAGGTATGTGGATTCACAAATCATGTATTGGCAGCTTCATAGTGGATCTGCCGCGGACCTGTGAATACCTCTCTGTGTATCTTGCTTAAATTTTTAAAATTTGGTTTCAAGTTCCTTGTTGTGGACAAGTATATCTGACCCATTTATAGGGATCTTAAAACTCCTACAAAAATGAATAGGTTTCTTTGGTTGATCGTTCAAGAGGCCTCCTAGATTAAGGACATTAACTAAAGATCACTATCCTTATGTTTATGCTGTGAACAAGAAAATTCTCCTCATTGTAATGGCAGCAGTCACTGTAATCTTCCAGATTGCACCATGCATCGCTCAAAGATGATGGCGGCATGGACATTTAACACAGATAGAAGTGATCTGCAAATCTCTTGAGTGGCTGGGTGTGCTAGCATCATGGGGACAAAGTGCAGCTGAACACCTGTAGTGTTTCATCCTGTGCCTGCATTCCCAGTCATAGCCAAGTTGTGATCCCAAACAAATTAAGTGCTTCCACAGTGGCTTCTGCACGTTTTAGAAAGAACTGAGTCACCTCGAGCCTTATTGATATGTGACAATGAGAAGATGCCAACAGATTAAATTTACGGTTTTCGGCACCTGGACACCAAAATAAGTGAATTGGCAGAGTTCTGCCCCTTTTCCCGGCCTTCTCTCTTTTCCTTTGAGCAAAAGTCCTATTAAAAAAAAACCAACACAGCTCCACACATTTTCTTCTCTAGATCTTTTATTTTTATATCTTGAATAAGCAAACTCTGGACACTGAACCTTATTCAGATGATGCTGAAAATTCAAGGGACTGTTACACCATCTGTGCAGAGGAGTGTGAGGCTGTCTCCACATTTATCCTCCCAGTTGTCTCTTTCTCCAGCCTGTATAGAAATATTTTCTTTATCACTTATCTCTAAACAGAGCTCCTGTTCTTAGCCATGTCCATGTGATATAAAAGTCTCTTGCTGTTCCCGGTGAGAACCTGTTCCAGGTTTGTGTCTGTGAGAAGCAACACATATCACCACCGGCCTCTCAGCCTTGCCCTCAGGCCTGTTGTCTGAGCATCCACTTCTTCCCTCACCCATGATTCTAGTTTTGAAGTTTATCTAACCTGGAAGATGTTCTCCAGAGTGCAGGAGCAATGAATTCTGGTTGCATGCTCAGTGTGCGCTACACAGGGTGGCTGAGGTAAGTGCTCTGGCCCAAACATCTTCCCTTTATAGTTTCAGGAGTAACCAGTCTGGTGTTTGAATATTGGAGAGTCCCATGAGAACCATGTGGACTGATGGCTTATCAGAGCCACTCATGGGGGTCTGCAAAGTAGTGAGAACTTGCTTTTTCCACCTGCCTTCTCAGGCAGCTGAACTGCGTGCTGTGGAACCTCTTAAAGACCCTAAATGCTATGGCATGCACAGTGGACCTGCCCACTGGCTGGACAAGTGGCATTGCTGTCCTTCCATTCCAGCAAAAATTTCACCATCCATGTATCCAATTTGCAAGTACTTTGGTTAGCCCTGCAGGAAAATCCTAATAAGAACAGATTCCCCAGCTCCTTTTCCAGCAAGACTGAACTCAGGCTGAAGACTCAGACACCTTATTTCTCCTGAGAGGTATTGAGAGTAAAACAGATGCTCTTTGAACTTGGCTCAGCATCTGTTTGCTAGTGCTCCCACACTCATAGAATCATTTAATCGTTTAGGTTGGAAAAGACCCTTAAGATCATCGAGTCCAACTGTTGACCTACCACCGCCAAGTCCACCACTAAATCACGTCTCTAAATGCCACGTCTACACAGTTCTTTAAAATACCTCCATAGATGGTGACTCAACCACTTCCCTGGGCAGCCTGTTCCAGTGCTTGACAAACCTTTTGGTGGTTTTTTTTTTTTCCCTAATATCCAATCTAAACCTCCTCTCATGCAACTTCAGGCCATTTCCTGTTACTTGGGAGAAGAGACGACCACCCCCCACCTCTCTACAACCTCCTTTCAGGTAGTTGTAGAGAGCAATGAGGTCTCCCCTCAGCCTCTTTTTCTCCAGGCTAAATGACCCCAGCTCCCTCAGCTGCTCCTTATAAGTCGCTCCTCTTGCTTTATATACCCTGGCAGGTGGATTGATTCCCTTTCTTTGATACAGCTTACTGTGGTGACCTGAGCGCAATCTACTCCGGTCAAGACCTAGGAGGTGGTAGGTTGTCCAGACAAGTAGCTGGTCCTGTAATCCCCACTGGCACTCGGCTAGCTTGCACCAGAAAGTGGCTGTAGTCTCTCAGCTGGGCTTGTTTTCTGCCCCAGTGAGTTCAGGCAATTTCCAAACCTGACTGGTAGGTGGTGAGATTTTAGACACTTCTTCAAGTGATGCAACATCTGTTTAATACTAAAACAATTCACCAGATTAGTTTTGGTTTCTTTGATTTTTAATATTTTCTTACTTGTGCCTTAGTGAAATGGGGTAACAGTACTGGTTAAGTAAGCCTTCAGCTAACACTAAATAGAAATTCGCAGAATGTCTTTTGCTCTATTTCCTATGAATGTCTGTGATGTTTGCTCCTTTATGGAGCTGTTATTTTGCATAGTTATATTTCAAATGTAAGCTAACATGTTGGTTACCTTTATTTGAAATTTTATCGTTATAGAAATAATACCCATTGCAGGATGCGGGCCTGATCCTGGAGTCAAAAATGAAATAAGAAACCTCTTCGGTTTGAAGTCAGTTGAACTGAGAGACCTATGAGAGTGTGGAAAGTGTCCTTAGGGGAGTAAATTTTAAGAACGTTTTCTGCGATAATAATAACTGTGTTTAGTAAGTAATTGCAAAACCTCAGGAAAAACTTGAAAAGTAATTACACAATGACAGTAGTGACTTTTCAATATTAAAACTATTTTTCATGTTACCTTATTATGCTGATATGTTAGATCTGTGGAATATTATTGCAAAATGTATTTTAAAACCCAGTAGAGAAAGAAACCTCAGCTTATCTTTTTCTTCATTAAACAGACCTTTAAAATGAGCACTGTTTCCTCATGTGATGAAACTCGTGCTCCCTGGTTCAAAGTTTGTGATCCTTACTTTTAAGCAAGTTCCATCTTGATGGTTTTTTTTTGACTACACCCAGATTCTCAAGTTATTATGTCAGGAGTAAAGAGTGAGGGAAAGCCACCTTTTAGCTTCAGTTTAAAAGTGACAGCCGAAATATGTAACTATCAGTATTAAATAGCTCAAAGAATCAAATCAGTACCTCAATATATTCTGACTTCTATGGATTTATATGGGTACAAGGAAGGTACATAATTTCACTCTTAGTATGTGTTACAGTGCAGGTAATCTGCAAAACATGTCCTTGAGTCCTGTGAAGGAATGTGTTATCCATAATGTTTAGCTGATGGAGTTCTTTCAACAATGACATAGTTTGAATAGATTTAACTGCAAAGCATAGATTTTTCCTAATCGTTTTACTCAATTTATCTTTGTATATCCACATTTTGGGATGTTGCATAAATAGTAGTTTTATTTATTGAAGAGTTTCTTTAAGATTATTTTGATAGTAAGAGGAGGAAGGATTTTGAGGACATCTGCAAAACAAGCTAAACAGTTATTAAGCCACATTTTTGGAGGGGAATTCAGAACCAATACAAGTAGAATAAAGTGTGCAAGAAGGATATATTGAGCACTACCTTTACATTAAAAATAATCTTAATGATATGAGTAGGTGCTAATTAGCTCTGGAGCCTGAAATAATTAGTTTCATCGAAGTACAAACTTTTGCTTGCTTTGCTGTGTATTGTCTCAGCCCTCTTCTGAAGGGGACACTTCAGGGAGCAGAATGTAATTAACTGTCGTTGCTCTCTGGGACATGATTTATATTCTGTGGCTGCCAGCTAGTATCATTGAGTAGGACAATTTTGTAAGTGCACCAGCTGAGTGTTGTAGCCACTAGTAACTGGGTTGGACCATCTTGTTTTTCATAGGCTGTTAAATGTCTTAAAGTAAAGCTACTTTTGACAATTGTCAATTTGAGAGAAGATTGAGATGGTGCTGGATGACGGAAAGTTCATGTTCCCTGACCCTCTGTGAGCCCTCTGAACCCCAGCTTATTCAATAAATGGTTGTATGCACTGATAGATTCTATATGATGCGTGGTTAACAAGATGAGAGGATACAAATTAATGGAAAATAAATTAAGAGAGAGAAAACTGACAATGTGCCAAATGAGGGTGTATAAAAGAAAAGGAAAAGCTGCTCACTATTCAGATTGGGTGCATGGGGTTTGCTCGGGGCATATTTATGTATATAAAATATACAAACACAGCCCCTGATTCTGCAAATTATGTTTTTGGCAGGGATAGGTTTCTCTCCTCTATCCCATGGCATACGATAGAGTAGGAATGGTCACAGGCTCAAGGGGTTTCCTGGCTACACATTTGCATGCAGGCAGCTCAAGTGGACGTTGTTCTCTGTTGCTCTGAGATGGACAATGCCCTTTAAAATCAAAAGAGCTGTATCAAAGGACAGTTGTGCTCGGTCCATGCAGAGAAGAGGAACCTTAAAACCAAATGTAACTCCATCAGTATCAAGCCACTGTGTTGCAGCTTTGAACATCTTTGGAAACCTATCTTTTCTAGTTCTTTTGTATTCATTTGCAAGTGGTGGTGGTGGTGGAAACAGAGTAGTTTAAAGTCTTCATTATGCATTAAGGTGGCATCATTATGTTCTCTCTTATTTTTTATTTTCCTGTGTTCTGCATTTTGGATTTTTTTTTTTTTTGACTGCTAGTGAGAACCAAAGCGATGTTTTCATGGGTCTACCTACGATAAATGCTAAATATCTCCATTTCTAAGTGTTAATAGTCAACTAAGAGCCTCTTCTAGTGTATAGAATTAGGATTATGTTGTCTGAGCTGCATCACTTCACATACATCACTGAAATTCATCTGCCATTTTCTCACTCAGTAGTGACTATTACGAGATCCTTTTGTAATCCCTCATAGCTGGCCCTCATCTTTGTCGGATTGCTATTCATCTGTTTTCCCAAATTGTTTACGGGTATGCAGAACAACATATATTCTAGGATTCCTGAGGACTCTTATGGGGCACTTCGGGACCATTTTTTTAAAAAAAATTTTCCCAGGATAGACGCCAGACCCCCTGGTACTTCTCTTAGTCTTTGAGAGCGTTCCCAGGAGAGACTGGTATCACATCACATTGCTGTATTTGGATACTGGGGCACTTTTGGGTGGATGTTATGTGTTACTGTGGTTTTAGCTCTTTCTCTTTTGAGTCCCATTGGCCCTTTCTGGTGAACCCTATCTGCTTGTGGTGATTCTTTTTACATTTCATGTTCCTGCTTTTGTCTGTAATGCCTTATACTGATACGTCAATTTGAGACAGATCTCCTGATGTGTTTCCTCTGCACAGAATATTCTGTAATGAGAATTACCCCACACTGAACACAGATACAAAAAAACCCTCAACTCCTTTCTGCTACAGTCTGCTCTTCTCTAACTGTTCTTTTTAAGTACCTGCATCATCTGTTTGCTTAGAAGTCCTTTAATCCTGATAAATTTTATGATCCTTGTTATTATACCCTTTCAATTTTGGTTTGGTGTTTTTTTTTGTTGTTGTTGTTGTTTGTTTGTTTGTTTTTTTAAAGATGGTTTTTAGAAGCTTCCCTTCTTGGCTGTTCAGGCATTCTGGTAGTATTTTGGTCTTTCTTAAGTTGTTTTTGGGAATTGATTAGCTTTTGGCCTATGCCTCTGAGGTTTACAGTGTCTCCAGGCCACCTACAAAGATTTTAATCCGTAAGCTTCTAGCTCCACTTTTCAATTTTAGTGTTTAGATTTTGTTTCTCATTTGTTTGCTTAACAAACTTTGTCATTGTCATAAAGCAGCTCCTCAATATTAATACTTTATGAACCAGGTTCTTTCTACTTCTTGAGATCAGATTGAGTATTTTCTCTTTCTTTGTACTGGTGTTTTTTAGTTAGGTTGTTTGTTGTTTAGTTTACTTGTTTGTTTGCTTTATTTTTCATTTGTGCATGAGACATAGATAGTGGTCTCAGCTTCAGTCTACTGTTGTGATCTTTAGCCAGTCTACCTGGGAGTCACTGAAGTATCCCTTGACCTGTTGGGTTTTCTTCTTTATCAGCCTTTCTTACTTGCGTTTCATAGAATCTCAAATAGTTTCCACCCTTGTTGGATTAGCAGTCCTGTAGGTCGTTTATTTTGATAAGCCTTTATTGTTTGGTCTAGTTTTTTGTTTCATAGGAACTTTATGCTATTTGTTGATTCTCCTAGATTGTTAACGCAAGCCTTTCTTCAATCCCTGCCAAAGTGTTTGGCTTTCAGTCTTTTCTGCTTTTTCAGTACTCTGCTGATGCTCTTTTTTCCACCAAGTTTTCAGTAAGACTATTGTATAAATAATGTTGTTTTAACAACAGGCATTTTAGTTCTTCCATCTAGCTTCTTAGGCTTTTACTTTACATAGAAGAGCATGCACTTTCACATGGGGGTTTCACTTCTCTGCAAAATTTTTTAAAAGAGAGACTGTCTGTTCTGATGTTCCTTTGCCATTTCCTCCTTGCTTGAGTTTAATCAACTTCTGTTCTTTCCTTTAGTTGGGAATTACAGGTCTTCATGATGTTACCATTTCTTTTAAACCATGTACTATCTTTCTATAACCTCTTCAGTTTGAAAGTTTTCTTATGACCTTTGAAGTGCCAGCAAACTCATTCTTTTCTCATTTAGAGCTTCTAGATGCTCTTCCTCCCTATTCCCAAAATTTCCCTGTTTCTTTGAACTCCCTTTTTAACACATTTTCTTACCTGCTCATTGAACTTTTGCTTGTCAACCTGTCTTGTTCTGGGAACATTTTTGGGAATGTTCCCATAGTTCTCTGCTTCCTCACTAGCAACCAACATTTTGCCTCCAGAACTTTTCTTTAACCCTTCCTTATGTTACTGTTATTTGCACAGCAGCCATGGCCTTGGACTCTTCCTCAGCACCTCCAAGGAACCTTTCCAAACCCTCTGTGAGGTCTGATGTTTTTGCATTAAGCAGCTAAGTCTGTGATCTCTGGCATGTAGGACTTTGTGTTCCTGATAATCATTGGTACAACAGTGGAGCAGGTGAGGTTCACTTATAGCTATCAGGCAAACTTAGAAAAATCTGGATGCAATTGTTTTCTTCTGAGTAAGTGAGAACATGAACAACATCTACACGTAGTTGGACTCACTAAAGAGAAAGCTCTGGTAAAAAGTACTTGGCACTGTAGTCAAGCACATAGTTGGTCAGAAGGGTGTTCACAATACCTACATGGTTGGTCACTGTATTATCACTATTAGTCCCCTGTGCCAGCTAGGACCCTCTAAAGTCAGAGAACAGTTCCTGTGGGTTTCAGCAGAATTATTGTGCTTTTGTAAAATGCCACACTTCTCATATGGGGGCAGGATTTTACACCACACACTGTTCATGACTTTCAAGTTTGAGGAGAGGCTCCAGGTGACCAGAATGTCATCTGAAGTAATTTGAATGAATTCTTACTACTTTAATAGTGTCACAGTAAACTAACAAATACAAAATTATTTATAATCTGGCAAGGAGTGCAGAACTGCTTCTTGCTCCTCGTATATGACATCACACAGGAGCTTGGCAGTTGTAATGCTGGTCAGAATTACCTGATCCATGTGATGTGCAAATTGCTGGACTGATTGTGGATTAGCAAGGATATCATCATGTGCTAAGAGCAAGTGTAGACTGCACATCAGACTCATTAATAGAGAGAACTGACCTTCTCAAGACAACAGACATTATGAAACAACTGGATTTGAACCTGATGCTGTTTATCATTGATCCACCAAGGCAAAGAGGGAATGCTGATTTGGAGGGGAAAAAATCTCAGGCATGGAATTACATAGAGCCTTAGTGAAAATCAAAAGCTTCGTTGACAGAAACTTCAGGACAGTTTGATTAAAAGGTACAGTTCAATTAACTTTCTGCTAGTGTCCTTGAACATGTTGCACCAAGCTCAATAAAAGCTTAAAAAAACCCCCCAAAACACATGGGAAAGCTTCTAAGGCAGCTAAGCAAGAAAAACACTCAGAGCTTTGTGTTATGCAAGATAAATGGTGGGCATCAAAGGCAGAGGAGTTTTTCTAAGTTGCAGATCCAGAAAATACCATGTGGGCTTGGAAAGATCATCTGGCCATAAGACAATGTACCGTTTCTGAGGTGAAGATGGACTAATAATGATGGAATTGATGGAAAAGAAAACTGAGATGGCAGGCCAAAACTTTTCAGTTGTTGTCCTAAATGATGAAGTCCTAGATGAAACTGTACAGCTACTTGGCCGGGAGCAGGGCACAGCACCTCCTAATAAAATGGAGATTTTTCCAGCTGTTTAACAGATGGCACACAGTGCAGTCAGCCATAAACGAATTCACCAAAATATAAAACCATGGGATAAAAGTCACAAGCAGCCAAAAGACTTTTGCAGCTTTTTGGCTTTGTAGAGAACTATTTCTGAGGTGTTAGAGTATTGAAATGCTGTCCACTTCTACAAAGGGAATGATGGTGACACGTCTTCTGAAAACTGCTGCATTTCTAATTCTCTCAAGTCCTGGAAAAGGCTTTACAGGAAAAAATGAGCAATTTTTGCTATAGAGGTAACTAAACAGATTATTTCAGTCAGTCTGGTTAAAGGAAGGTGGTGTTCTGTTTTGTTGGAGAGGTCAGTGAGGTAGCAATCCTTAAGCCCTGTATTTTTTTTTTTAACACAACATTTTTTAAAACAGATGTATGAAAATATGCATAGTTTTGAAGTCTGAAGAATACTACTCACTTATTTTTATATTTACATGTAGAAAGTGTTTCTCTGATCATAGCAAAAGTGATTTTATTAGAAATTTAATAAAGTAAAATATTCGAGTTAATTCTAAGTGTGTGGTATTTCAGACCCCAACAGGCATCCTCTGTATATAGACTTCTGTGAAATTCCATTAGATGAAAATAATAAAGGAAAAAGTACCAAAAGAATGAAGTACCACAGTAGAAGATTTTATGCTAAAACTAGCATTTTAAATGCTTGTTTGTTCATTTTTAAAGAATACTTTGTCAAGCTGTATGGTTTTATACAAAACAGTGAAGTGCTCTACAGCAGCTTTGCCTTTTAAAATTAAACTGAGGGCATGGCATTATTGGGAAAGGGAAAAAAACAGGGTGTAGAATGAGAGAAGGTTGTGGACTTTGGAAAGTTGAGTTAAAGTGATTCTTCCGATTTTAGTGGTGATAAGATTTTCACACACTTATGAAGAATTTATGGGGGTTGGAAAATTTTCTAAGAGTAGACTTTTTAATTTCTTGCTGTCTAAAAGACAGCAAGCTAGAAAACACCCAGGAAGACAGAGCTGTCAGGCAAGATCCATGTATTGCAGGCTTAGCCATTATGTTTGAAAGTGTCACGCTGATATTTTAATTCCATTACCTCTGGTGTATTTTAATTTCTGAGGCTAGCAACAAAAAAAGAAGGAAAGTATTTTGGGCTGTTTTTTTTCCCCACCTCCTTGGGAAATGGTTAAGGAAACATAACAGCCTTCGGGATTTGTCTTTGCATCCAGTATCATCTTTTAACTGGAAAAACACACTGATGATTGCAAATATGGATCAGGAAACTACAAGTTTCAAATGTCCTGCTCTCAAAGTTACAACTTCATAAAGATTTAGTTCCTCTGAAGTAATAGGAAAATATTGTTAAAAGTAGTTTCCAAAATAAATCCCTGCCTCACATGGCCTGCTTTTGGTGACCTGACATTAATGTGTGTTTTACAGGCAGGATTGTGAAAAATCCCCTGGTACACATTAAGATTTTCTGGAAAGGATTCAAATTGTAATAAGGATTGTTTTCTCATATTTTTTTAAATTGCCTAATGTGTATACTATTCTGTCTTTAAATTTCAATGTCTGTAAATTTTCAATGTAGGGTGTGATGCAACCATCTTGCACCACCAGAGGCAGGTTGTTTTGTAGTCACCTCGGAGAGGTGACATACCACTGCAGCCAGTGAGGCTGCATTCACTTACTGGTAATGAGGAGCAGATACATTGTGGTCTATGTTTTTTTCCTGCATATGTTCATACCAAAACAAAATGCAAAATTGTGCAATAGTTAACCAGAGAAGGGGAGAAAGCAGAGGTAAAATTCTAGAGTTAGTGATCAAAATGGCTCAGCTGAGTGTTGAGATCAGTGTATGCTTAAAAAAAGGAACTTGACCAGCTGTTCATCTTGAACAAACATTTTGATGGG
Source organism: Numenius arquata (assembly GCF_964106895.1). Taxonomy (NCBI): domain Eukaryota; kingdom Metazoa; phylum Chordata; class Aves; order Charadriiformes; family Scolopacidae; genus Numenius; species Numenius arquata. The sequence goes on from NC_133579.1 coordinate 44,920,113, forward strand.
TTGATCTAATGATAGAATACATACAGAAATATGTAACTATGTGACCATATATATGCTCTGAACTGAAATGTAAATATTGTTGATTTGTTATGAAGCAAGATTGTTCTAGAAAGCACAATACTTTTTTTTACTGAAATGGAGAAGCATGCTGTTGAAATGCATGATATTCTTGCTAGTGTATTTGTAGCATAATTATTATCACTGAGATACCAATTTGCTGTTATTTAAATCTGTGGATTTCCTGAGTCTCCACTTCCTCCAGGAGCTTGCAGGTTCTTTTGGTGCTGCGACCTTGACTGCATGACAGATGGTACAAGGAATGTAATGTTGTCCTGTCACCGGTGAAGGGACTAATTCTTCTGACCTTGTAACAAGAGATTTGCAATGCCACCTGGAAGTGCAGAAGTCAAAGGTTGAAGTTAAATGCTTTTGCTGTTGCCTGGGCTGACATTGGTTGTGAAAACTGATTCACTGTAAATCAATTCACTGTGAAAATCAATTAGTTGAAACAAATTTCAGAGGTGGAAATGATCAAAATCACAAAATTCAGAGACATAGGTCAGTAGCTCTTAGTACGGCTAGTTAGGTTTTATATTTTGTCTTGTACTACGCAAGATTGCACCCATCTTACTTCACGGAGCTCTGTACTCATGCGGCCAATTACCTCTATGCCTAACTTTAAGCCGGTAAATTTGTTTTCAGTATGACTACCCGAGTGTTCAAAAGCCTTAATATGTGTATTTAATATCTGGAGGATTAGTGTTTGCATTTCAGAGTTAGCACCATCACTTACAATTTCTCAACTCTTCTTTTGCTTATACCCTGATCATCAGTGCTGCACTAATAATTGATTGAATGTGTGACTTTGTAAATCTAAAAGGGAATAAAGAATAAGAGGAGTTGAGCTCTGCCTTTTTTGGGGCAGGGTGTAGGGTATGTGAAAGATGATGTGCAGGCTACACCATAAGATGTGGACTCTCATCATGCCCTTTCTCCTTGGTTTGAACCTGCCAGTGTCAGCACAGAGGAGAGCCTCAGCTAATGCAGAGAGGTGATCTGCGCCTCTCCTGCTGAAATGAGAAGGGTTTCGGATGAGGTTTGGCAGCAGGTTGGTGTGTACGAGTGGCGGGGGTAGGTGCAAGCATGGTGGTGCTGGGCTGGCAGCGGGCAGAGGTGCCTGATGCTGCCGGTGGATGTGGCGACGTGCAGGACCACATGCAGTCAGGACCTTAAGCAAAACAAGTTTGAAGAGAAGAGGGGGAAAGGATCTTACAGCAAGTGTCTCTTTAGAGATGTCAGATTGTAAAACTTAATATTACTATCTGGAAGACCACCTCACCCCAAAAAAGAAAAAAATGCTGTGACAGCATTTGTAAATTTTTCTAAAGTTTACAAATTTACTTGTAAGTTTTTAGTTTTCTTCTAACTGCAGTAAGTTTTAGACACATAAGAAAGGGGGGAAAAAAGGCACATCAAACAGCTTTTACTTAAAATGTTAGGTATTTAAATTGAAACCACATCAGTAAATAAGAGTTTTCAGGGCACTAAGGAAGCAACTACAAAACTAGGGAAAAAGGAATGTTATTTCTTTGTGCTTAGACCTCTTACAAATCATCAAATAGGTACTTTCAGATTGTTGCCAAGATTTCACCAGCGGGAATAAATGGATATGAGGCTTTTCTGCATGAAGTGTGTGGTTAGTGGAGGATTTTATACTGTTGCAACAGTCGCATTTGGGGCCTGCTTTTGCAATCCCTTTTGCTACAAATAAGGCTGTTAAAATTCGTAACAGCTGCTGGAATGAGTAAAGATCCTGTAACCAGACTTTGATATAATGCTGTTGCACTTCAACCAGACATACTTTTGAACACATACAGGAATATAGAATCAAATATTTATTCTTTTTTTTAATGCATCTATCACTAGATAGATGATTTAAAGATATTAGTGTAGTAATATCCATTTAAGTTCTGTAAATAAATTTAATTATTGTTTATTCTGAATCTAACTTCAAGTTACATTCTAGTCTGTTCTCTGGGTGGTGTTTGCACATTTTGAATTAATCAGTTGCTAGGAGAAAATTTATGTATGTAATCTAGAGCCCATCCTTCCAGATAAATATTTTAAACAGAAGCAAAATGTATAGCACCTGGCAAAAATCACAGACAAAAAGGCTTTTATGGAGTTATGGACACATAGTTGATTTGGGAGGCATTGTCAGCTGCAGTCTTCAATGGGGAAGCTTGAATTTCACCTGCAAGCTACACTAATCAGAGAAATCTTTAGAATTCTGGAGCAGAAAAGCTATGCAGATGGGGTTTGCCTTTTAATTTGCTCAGTCCTACAGGCCTGCTGCATTACTGTAGTGTGATTTACAGTTTTCTCAACCTGCATCAACACCTCAATTTAGTAGAAGTACCACCGTGCAGCAGTGAGGTTAATAGTTGTTTGTGAAGTTAATACTCTAAATAACAGCTTCTTACAGTGAAAGAAATCCTATTTTGATTCATCTCCTTTTTGATATCAGTCATGTCTTTCTGAGATCTCCATGTGCCATCAGTTTAGAGTATGTTATTGCTGTCTGACCTTTAAGTACATTAGTTTTTAACTTCCTTTTCATTTTCCTCTGTTTCCAGGAAATTGAAGACCATGTGGCATTTTTAATAACTGTTCCAACGGCCCTAGCAATTTTTTTTGCTATATTTATCCTTGTCTGCGTAGAACCTGTATTTAAGAAGCTGCTTCGTATATTTTCTCTGGTGGTCTGGGTATGTCTTGTTGCCATGGGATATCTCTTTATGTGTTTTGGAGGAATCATCTGTCCCTGGGACCAGGTAAGACTGTTGTTATTAATTTTACTTCGTTGGGTACATTTCCAAGAACCATTCAGTGCAAAAGTATTCGCATTAATTTTTGTGGGGCATCTCATAAAAAGTTTTTGTGACTAAGTGTTTGCATGCAGAGACTCACCACATATATTTTATAAATACCAGAGAGCTGTGCATACTTAGGATATGGAAATATTTGAAAGATTTTGCTTTTATATTTTTGCATATTTCATTTGCATAACGAACATTTCATTTGCATAATGAACATCTGATTCCAGTCACCAAGTTCTTTGTATAGTGAATATTTGGTTCTAGTGACCAATTAACATAGCAGAAATGCCAGTTTTGTTCAAGACCACTGATGCTATCTTCTTCAGCTTAAAATGTTCAGGCTCTCAGTGTAGACTTTCTGTGGTTTTCAAGATGTTCTTTAGCAACGTGTGAGAAAAGAGGACTGGGAGTTTCCTTGCATTTCTAAGGAAATAAATTAGTAGAGAAACAGTCGAATACCCTTCACATTTTTTAAATTTTGGAATTAAGACAAAGCAAAAATATAATTGCTTTTTAATAGCAGCACTTTTGAAACATCAATAAATGATGTGCAGTACGCAACACCGTGTCTGATTGAGTCTTCTGTGTTCTGCCATATCCTTTGCCTTTTCCCAAGCCTCTGTACATGGGAATACTCCTGATATAAGAATTGTAAGACCCTTCAAAGGATGGAAAAAAGCTTTAAAATACATAAATGTCTTCTGAAGATTTTGTGCTGATTCCATGAGTTTGTTACAGCACTACCACTTAAAGGTTATATCTGGGATGCCTTCTAGGTCTTTTGGATAAACTTGAAACTAATTCTCTGACTTGTTATTCCGATCTTGCAAAGACTTATGCAAATACTGGACTTTAAGCATGCAAGTAGTTCCTTTAAAATCTTTAATTCAAATGATTTAAATTAATATCACCAACATACACCAGTAGTTTTGGAGCCCTTACCTTTGTGGGTGACTCCTATATTCTCATTTTCTTGGAAGGTTCAGGGATTAATTAGCTGTGAAACTGCCTTCCTGTCTTCTCTTTTTTTAAAGTATTTGACACTAGCAAACCAGGTCACACTTGCATGTAATAAAAAGCAAATCAAAATATGTAGTATTTTTCTCTAGATACAGATTTCATCATGGGAGTCCCTATATCTTTGTGATACCAAGTCTAGATAATTTGCATGGTCTTACTTTTTTGATTTATTTTCATTGTCAGTTGTGGGATGTCATGCTGGAATATTTCAGGCTTTCAAGCTTAGATGCAAATATTTAGTTAGCTGTATTATTGGTTCATTGCAAATTCTACCAAGTTTAATTTTGTTATTTCAAAGATACAATAATGATTTTCAAAAGCATGTGGCTTAAAAGAGATCTAAGAGGGATGCTGAAGTCTCAATCCCAGGGTTGTATTTAGCCTGTGAAGCCGGTTTGTCCTGCCTTGCTTTCCTCTTAGGAAAAATGTAGGCATTCCCACAGCATCCAAGGGACGTGGCTGGCTGTGTGAGGCAGGAAGGGTTGCAGAGCTCTCAGGGAAGGCATTGTCTTCCCACAGGTTGCCAGGACACAAGTCCTCTGATGTTTCAGTCAGTTCCTCGCTTTGCGTGCAAGTGTTGCTTGGAGAAGAGGATATTTGGGAGGGAGCTGCACTGATTGCTCCGCCAGCAGCAGCCGGCTCCGGGCAGCAGCCTTGCCCAGCGCTGCACAAGCTTCAGCCCGGAGCAGGCAGGGCTTTTCCAGAAGGCCTGGACCCGGCTGCAGGTGTGTGGCTTAACATCAAGTCTTTGGCATCTGGCAGGAGAGGGTCTGTGGCCAGGAGGCCCCGTGGCCACTGCTGGGAGTCGGAGGTCACTGGCTCCCTGCAGTGAGACCCTTTGCTTCCCCAAAACCGTATTTTTTTTTTTTCCTCTTTGAATAGCAGCACTTTGTTGATCATTTCTGTAGGTATACTTTTGCCTAGTGTCTGTTAAGAGTGAACTAAAGAAATACAGGAATCTTTCTGGGAACTTGACACCTTACACAATAGACTCATCACAGGTTTGATGTTTTTGAACATTTGTAAAAAAGCAGTGAGCAGTAAAATACTGCCGTGTGTTCCTGTGATGCTGGTGTTTTGATTGCTCTGCATCAAGAATACGTAGGTCAATAGTCAGTGTTCACTCCTATAATTATATGTGAAAGCAAATCTGAAAAATCCTTCCTCAGTGATAACTGACAGTTTCTTTGTTGAAGTTTTACTTTTTGTGAATTTTAAAAACATTTTGCTTGGCTTATTAGGGTGTTTTTGTTGTTCCTTTATCCTTTCTATGAAATAAAAGAAATAGGATGTAAAATCTAAATTAGTTGTTTCAAATATGTCTTTGTCAACATAGCTAACTATAAAGTTATTAAAATAAAAAAGAGACAGTTCATGTACACTTATTTACTAAACAAGTGCTTTATTTTCATTTTCTTCAAATTAAAGCCTAACTTGTGTTCTAGTCCAGCAGAGTTTAAAAATACTATCTTTCATGTCTTCTGAATCCTGAGCTTGTTAAAAATACAGCATTTCTTGTGTACTAGTAACTGCTGAAAGATAAATTTTCTGCATACCATAGTTTATAGAAAGAACATGTTAGTCTCTCATTTGTGCACGAGCCTTCTCCCTTTAAAAGATGACCCTGCATCCTTTCAATTTTGGCTTAATGATTTTAATGTTCCTTTTGGCTGTTTGCAACAGCTAAATGCAGTATTTCCTCTGTTGTCTGAAGGAACCTTAGGTGTGAATTTTTGCAGCTTTTGTTTACAATAAAAATACCACTTCAGAGAGACTATTTTGGTTATGAACTCAATATATATTTAATGTGGAGCAGTTTCTCCAGAGCCTGCAGGCACATAGCTCAAATAAATTTGATGAACAGTAGAGGGTTGGAAATGAAGTGGCTGGTCAGGGCCATTGTGGGTTTCTTTTTGTTAGAAACCTGTAGGCTGATGTGAAATAAGTGCAAATCATAATTGGCTTCAGCTATCTTTTTTGCTGTCCCTGCAGACTGCTTTTATCTGTCTGCATTTCCTTGTCTCTTGTTCGGCTGCAGCTACAGCTCTGGAGAGAAAACTGTTATCAGGTAGGTATCTGGCCGCTGTTTGTAGGGGGAAGGCAGTACAGCTGTAGATGGTTTCTCCATCTGTTGGGCTGGTCTACAAGCCCCACGCTGGCTCGGTAATCACCTGCTGAGCCTGATCCAAAGGCTGCAGTTGTCACTAGGCTGCGTGGGCATAATCACAAACCCATCTACAAGAGGAGCTGGGATATTTGCACTATCAACCATACCAACCAACTTACCTCTTTAGTCCACGCTCCCTTACTCTTCTACATGGACGATGAAGAGAAGCAAGTACATTGAGAGGGAGATGGTGGGTGCCTTAGTGAGGCAGTGGATGGCTTTACATGAAAAATATTAGGATGGTATTGGCAAATGGTACCTAAAAGACTTTTAAAAAGAAGTGTGGCAACCCTCTCTTGGTGTCAGCCCAAGTTTCTGTCAGTGTCAGACTTGGCAGTGGAGTCCCTGGTTTTCCCTGGTGGCCCAGGGAACTTGGATGCTCTGATAAGACCTACACACACTGCATTGTGTCACAGTCCAGAAGGAGGTTGGGCTTGTCTGCTAGGAGTTGTGGGACACCTGGCCAAAGTTGGTAGGAAAGAAATAGACCAAAGGAAGTCACGCAGGGGCTCAGAGAGAGCAATTGCCTGCTGGCAGTTCTTTCCAAATTTAAGGTGTGAGCAATAATGTGTGGATGTGGTTTCAGTGAGGAAGGACCCAAGGAAGATGCTTAGAAAGGTCTCTGTGGAGATTAGTGGATGGTGTGTTTGGTGGAGGGCCAGTAATGCAAGGCAGGCAAGCTGAGGACGTCGTGCTGGTGGAAAAAGGCAATGTATTGATTTTGTTATGTTAGCACTTCTCCCTACTATAGAAAGGAGTACCCTTCCTTACAAAATGTAAATCTGGTACCTATCTGTAGCATTACATGCCAGGGAATGAATTTAAATTAGTCTCCTCTCGTTTCACTGACAGTGTAGTTATTGTACCACAGTCGCCTTTCCATGTCATCCTCTGACATGTCTAATACTTCCTCAGCCTTTTATACAGGCTGTGTGTAAATATGTCATAGCACATTGATATCAATGGGTAGAAAGAGCTCTTAAAGCATACAGTGGATGATATAAAAAAAGAGACTAATTATACAGCATTATACTAGTCTAATGAATTCTATCCTTGCCGGATTTTGGTATTCAATTCTACTTAATTATAAATACGTTTGCAAAGCCCAGGCACCAGATGTGTTCCTCCTTGTCTATATTCAGTTACAGCACAAAAATTATTTCAAGCAGGATTTGACACTTCTGGTTTCCAAAAAATTTATCCACAGAGTGATGTGTTTAGAATTTGCATTTGGCTATTTTAGCCTAAAAGCTACATTTTGAGCTGAATCTAAAGCATTTTTTTTTGTTTTCTTTTAATGTGTTGGTATGGAATGGCTCAATTTGGGTCTCGGAGCAGCCCTGATTTATGAAGTGCGGGCAACATTTTCTGTATTAGTATTTATAACTGTCACTTTTTTTGATACTTTCTTGGTAGTCTATCATGTGCTGAGGGGTGAGGGCCTGCACACAGTCATGGTAATTGACTCCTGTGTTAGGCAGCAGGTGAGCTGGATGGGTCTGTGGAAAGGGAAGGATTTTCTTTGTACAAGAACTACATTGGGTCCCATTTCCGCACCTTGCTTGGGACCCGCCTTATCTAAAATCAGACCTGCTGTAAGTTGTTAACAATGTGTTGTGTGATTAAGCAGTGAAAAAAAAAAAAAAAAAAAAAAAAAGTAGTAGTTAGATGTTTGAGGAGGAGCGCAGGGCAGGTGTCAGTGAAGTCCCTGCAGCGCAGGAAAGCGAGGATGAGTTGCTGTCAGCTGTACTGCCGGCTCAGGATCTGGAGTGCGGGGGACACTTGCCATTTTTTCAAGTTCCAGATTAATCAGACTATCAGGAATAAGTATCCCAAGTAAGGAACTAAATCCTGTAGGAGCATTTCTCAGTACCTTGTCGGTGAATAGTCGCCTGAAAAAGGACATAAGGAAAACCAGGAGGCTTAGATGAAGATGCTTCCCAGCAGATGATACTGTGCTTTAGGAGTAGGTGTGATAGAAAAGGAAGAAACCAGCAATCCACAAGTATAAGACATATTTGCAGTTATATTCGAGGAAGGAGAAGAACAGATGATTTTTATCTTAATATTCATATTTTTATAGACATATGAAGTCACAGGCTTAATAGCAAGACATTTAAATGTGTTTATCAAGTCTGGTAAGGCTAAATCTGTAGAGAAGACAGGAAAAAGCTGAGCTATTAGAGACCTGCCAGTTACTCATTAAAATCAGTAATATAGTAGATTAATATGGTAAAGTAGTGCGTGGAGCCCTTGGATCACCTTGTTAGCAGTAATGTGCCATTGTTAACCTTTGCTATGTCATGGCAATGCATTGTGATAGCTGCTTATGGAAAGAGAACTGATTTATTTTTTAAATAGGAAAAGCAGTTTTGTTAAAAAAAATGAAAAAAATTTGGTTTAGTCCCAAATGGAAGACTAGAAGCAGTCCTAGAGGAGATGAGCATTATTAAAATAAATGTACATGAAGATGAGGGGAGACGGCAGCTGTTGTGACTTCAGAGAGCATCAGGCAGGAGGAAGATTGCTGGAGCTCTCTGGGGAATGTTTGCCTTTATTAGTGCTTTTTACTAGTGTTGGGGTGACAGAATGTCACAGCTATAATGAAATTTGTTGATGACCCAGTTAAAAGATTTCTAATACAGCAAGAGATCAGAATGTTATGGGGAAGAAAATCATGACCTTGAGGAATGCAGTAATAGCAACTAGATGAAATTTAATAATAAGAAATGTGAGGTTGCCTGCATTTGGGAACTAACAGCAGAAATTTCAGCTATAGGCTGAGACTTCATCAGTAAAAAATGAGCAGGGATAAACAGAATGAAGAGCAGAAGCATTAGTTGGTCACTGGGTCATTAGGATATGCATCCAGAAAAGACTCAGTTATGACGGCAAAGTATCCAGCTAAGGATGAAACCTCACCTGGATCACTATGTACATTTCTGGTCAACTGCATTCAGAAAGGTGAACTGAAACTGGAAGAAATGCAGAGACTGCCAAGTGAGATAGCCAGGAGAAAGAGTTTTGTGAGAGGAGATGCGAAGAGCTTGACTTTGGTATAGATCAGCAGAAGAATGCTGAGAATGGTGTGACTGCCATCTACAGATAATCCGTGGTTGCAAACATCAGATTTGAGGAGAAGCTACAGAAGATAAAGGATTATTGACACATACACACCCCCTAAGAAAATCAGCCAGCCATTAATGAAATTTAAACTGGAAATTAGAATAAATCCCTTAGCCATTAGGGCACTGGGTTTGTGGAGTGGCCAGTATTCTTCAAATAATAAGGATTAAAATAATGAATTGGTTTTACAGTGGAATGCTGGCCTTAGCTGAGAGTCATTCAGTGTCTTCCATAGCAGGGACATGGACTTCACTGATTCAGGAGTATCCTTTTAGCTCTTTATTCCTCTGTACTGGTTACATCTGGGGTCTACTAAACTAGTTTGAATGACGATTTACTTTGACCCGTGCTTGAAGTTCATCTAAAAGCTGAAGAGATGGATTTTCTGAGTTATAAAACTTCAAGGCTTTTTGCTATTTAAAAGTCTTGTATCTTTCCAGTGTTCTCCTGGAGCAGTAGTCTCAAAAATTACAACATCAGAGGATAATAATCTTGCTATATTTCTGATTTTTTTCAGGCATTCATTATAAGGCTTATGAGAAAGGTTTAATGTAATACAAAGTAGAAGAGACTGAATGTGTCCTGCACCTTTGTTAGAAGAACCTGATGAAACCCTTGTTTCCCTGCTAGTTTATTTTTCTTTACTCCATTTCCTGTAGTGATTTTTCCATCTCAGAGCATACAATTAAGTACAAAGGCTGAGCTGATTGTAGATTTCATCAAGATTATTGCATAGTTTGTGTGCAGTGTGATATTTGCTGTGCAAGTCATGTGAATGAGTTTTGCTAAGTGAAGCGTTAAGGTAACTCCATTGAAGTACAATAAAAATGTGAGTCTCGGATAAATATGTGAAACTGAATACGGAAAGATTCTTCTCTCTGATGGGAAATGACATTTATCAATAAGTATATTAATGTTTCTGAGAGTACTGAAACTAAGCAATAGTGATTCCAAATATCATCATATTGTTCAGATGTTGCTGAAGTCAAGAGACCAGATGACAAATTGAAATTAATAATTTAAACCATTCATGAAGCTTCTTATGTTCTTAATAATTGATTTGACGTTAGGAAATAAACATTTTAATAATTTCATAGTACATATTAGTTAGCAATTACTTGTATGATGTGAGCTACCAGAGAACCATTAAGGAAGCTATCTAGAATTTCTTGTTAGCATAATTTAAAGTAGCCATGCAAGCCTTTACCTTTCATTGGAATTGTTTTCCACTCGGAAATGTGACAGTTAACCTGGCTTTCAGGATGGAAGGTTTTGGCATGATATTTCATGAGTCTCTTGGTTTGAACTCTTTGACTTTGCTTACCTGCCTGCCGTGGAAAAGCTTGTACCTATACATAGCCAAACTCTATTTTATTATTTTTGTGAATTAGGTAATGAAGGGGTGTATCATCATAGATCCTGACCTTTCGTCATTTTTCATAATTTGTCTCGAATCTGTTTCGGTTTGCAGGTTTCTAGTGCTGTAATAATTTAGCTAGTGAGCTGTTATACAAATTAAAAATAAAATAGATGGTGAAAAAGTTTCATAAAAGCTGCATAGGAAGACTTCAGTTTACTTGTTTGAGAGTGTTCCCTGTTTTTGTAGATTTTATGAAGTTTTTGGCACAACTGTGGCGCTAAATAACTCTTAATATCTGGATTGTCAGAGTGTTACTTCTATTTTAATCTAGGAAGCAGGTAACAGAATTTCCCCCCATGTGCTTGCAGTTTGTGCAGTTCTGAAATACCTTTCAAATCTATAATTATACAAATACATAAATATATATAATATTTATATATTTATATATAAATCATATAATTATACAAATACATAAATCTATAAGTATACAAATCTATAATGCTATGCAGATATTAGGAAACATTGTTTACATTAAGTTAACTAATATTTGAAAGAAAGTGATAAGTTCTGCTGGTTACAAATTTGTTGACAGGCTGAGCATATTTTTCATCCTGATAACTCCATGAATAAGGATGGGCTGGCTCAGTAATGAAGTGGATATAAAATACACGAGAGAAATATATCTCCAGCATGAATTAGTAACAAATATTTGTACTATAGTGGTATTCTATTTCTGGTTACTAGAATTAAAAATGTGATCTTAGATCTGAATTTAAACCAGTTTTGTGGCTTCAGCACATCTTAGTTTTGATATATGTAAGGAAGAGGTTTTGTAGCATGAAACACATCTTAAGATTTTTGGTAGCATTTACAACTGATGCGTTAGTGTGGTTAAATCCTCTTAACCGCTTACAGAGTTTTACAAAAGTAAGAGATAAAGAGGTAGAAATACATTCGATGTAGTAAGGCTCACTCAGTATTAGTGGTAGAAGTATATTTAAGTTTTATATATTCATATGAAAAAATATAATTTGAAAAATTTCTATGAATAAATTTTTATACATATCTTAAATGCACCAATATAATTATGTTATAGAACTGTGTTATTGTATGATTTTAAATGCATTTAAGTTCAGGTTTTTAAAAATAATATAGAATTAAAATGTAAGTTATATAAATAATAGATAAATTGTAAAATGTAGATTTATTGAGAGTTAGAAACTAGATGTGTGTTCAAGAGATTATTCATGTTAGTGATTTTTTTCTTTTATTTTACTATATGTCAAAATATTTTTTCTATACAAAGCACTGTGTGTTGCTTGTTTATTGGGACATAACTTTTATGTTTATATTGGCTTAATTCAGTAATAGGCTGTCTAGAAAAACAGAAAGGAGAAAAATAATGGACCAAGATAATAGTAAATTCTCAGAAAACATTTCAGTGTTGCAGAGGGAAAATCCCAGAAAAATTTTTTTTTCTGATTTTGCTGCCTTCTTAGGTAGTGAATGAGATGATTTACACGTTGATATGAGAAGGGCTGAGAACAGGAAAGGCAAGAGGACTTTGGCAGGTTTCAAAATGCACAGTCTTTCAAAAGGCAGCCAGTAACTACTTGGGAGATCCAAACTGGGGAGAAGAACACAACATCTCCCTGCTTCATTACTGTGGAAAAGCTTAGCCTCCTGGGTCACTATCACAGGAACTTACGTACCAGTTAGAACTGTGTTTGTCTTTAAGAGCTTTGCTTTTTCTGCAAAAAATAAAAAGTGTGTGAGTGCTAAGAAGAATCATTGATCAGACTGTCTTAGTCTGACCACAGTAGTTACTGCTCATCCTCGCACAAGGAAGAAGCACGGTTGCCCCAGTTCAGATGAACTTGCAAGGTGAGAACAGCCAACATCAAGTAGTGTAAGCGAAAGCCCAGGCTGGGCTTCATTGGTTTGGGGAATCTGGGACAGGGATATGTTTTAAAAAAAAAAAAAAAAAAAAAAAAACCAACCAACAAACCTACAAAAAATCCCCCAAAACAACAAACTGAAATGCTAGAGGTTTAATTCAGAGTAGGTGAAAAGCCAAGAGAATGGCACAGAGCCCAGTATCTGTGACAGTGGGAGAAAAACCTTTTCAGTCTATAAGGGCAAAAAATATCACACACTGTCCCTCCACATACATGCATTCACAAAGCTTTAAAAAAGAAAAAGAATCATGTTTTCATGCAATGAAGCATGCGCTGTTGTGCCAGTTTTCTGTTACTACAATGAAGCTTTATACTGATTTTATAGCTTAAAATAAACTTCCTGTAAAATCACACATTTATCAGCAGTGTCAGTTATGTAATATTTTAAGTTCTTGGATTGTATTGTTCTAGCAGAGTTAGTTTGAACAGTTTAAAATTAGACTACATATTAATCATGTTGAATTGCATTTTTCTTATTTGTTTCTTGTACATACCATTTTAGCTAAGATACATATGTATACAAATTCTGTGTTTTACTTTTCAGGGCATTATCTTTGCTTAAGTTAGCAAACCTGAATCTCTTCTTAAATGTTCTGATTTCTGTACCATTTGCCTGATTTGCAAATATCTTTGTTTTGCCAGAATCGTATTCAAGATGGCAGGTGGAGTGATGACTTAGACAGTAACTACAGTCTCCCTGTTTCATGTCTTCATCTGGCATTGCAAAATAATTTGCATTTTGTAATCTGCAGTCTTTTTCCACATTAGTGCTTTCTAGATTTCTTCCTTCTGTAATTTATCAGTTTGTGCATTTGGAGTATGAATGTCCTTTGACTATTTTCTGCTTGTTTTCATTATTTCCTAGTTCCTTTGTATTCGTTTTTCAGCTCTTCCTTTCATACATTTCCTCCTAAGTTTGCATCACCTTCTGCTTGCCATGACAGTGGTCTCCTCTCCCCCTTATTAATGAAGACAAACTTCCTTCAATTTAATACACTGTTATTTTTCATCAGCCTGTATTTTTTGTCTTGCAGTCAGCTATAGTCTTCGTAACAATATTTTTTGCCTCTTTCAATACAGGTGTGTTTACATAAGTAATTTTTAGGTGTCGTTAGTGACAGTCATAGCATTGCAAGTTCAAATCTGAGGGCTCAATTAGAGTTCTGTCATATTCCCTTTGACCACACTTGCAGTTCTGCTCCCCTGAACAAAAGAAAAGAAAAAAAGCTGTGTGGCAAGGTTGTTTTTTTTCTCTTTGTTGGTAATATAAGCAAGCAAAAGATTATGGCTTTGTCTTCCAGATTCTGGGGGTTTTTTTGTGTTAGTTTTGGATAGAATTGATCCTAAGTAAATAGGATTGTACTCTTCTAATTTGACAGTATTGTATACATTTTTCTTATTATTGTATAGTTGTTAGTCTTGATCATTGTATTTTTTTCCAAATAATTTACAGCTATGAAGGAAATGGATCAAATACCCTCTGGTATAAAGAGGGTGAATACCTAAATAAATCATATGAAATATACATGCACCTGAAAGCTTCTACTTTCCATAAAGAACTAAAAAAAAAAATAAAATAATCTTACCACAGTTAAATGAGGTAGAGATTTGAGTAAGTCTGTTTCTCATGTCACGCTCTGATTATCCATTATGACTGCATATGTTATCTAATGACAGTTCCTGTCAGTGTGTACATATTACTTACACTCATAAACAAATATAATCTGGTGTTTTAAATGACTTTCACATAGATGAGATTGTGATCTTACTTAGATACACATGGATGCTTTTTAATTTCTTCTTGCAATAACCTGAATTTACTCATAATTTAGAAACTTATTTAAGAGTATCAAATATGATTTTGGGTCTTTGTCAGGTCCAATGTGGATAAACTGCCTGGTCTACCTGATGACCCGGGGTATTGACAAGGGAAGGAAAGTATGTTGTCTGCATGACATTAATTTGTATATTAAATTCCATTAAAAGATCAGATTGGTGCACAAGAAAAATTGGGAAAGATCATGTTTCTTCAGTCAGATGCAGACTGGAAAGTGAAATCCTGATTGATAAGAAAGCCCCAAATGCAGAAAAGTGCAATAAATGCATGTTATCATGTGTGAATCATTTATTTCTACGCTACCATATAATTTGAGCACAAGAGTTTGATACTCGTTGGTGATGTAGGCAGGTGGTTACAGGATATGTTTATCTAGAGGGGCTAGCAAAAGAATCTGTACTTTAATAGCTCTTAGTTTCTTGTCTTCTTACATCTCCTTATTTATTTTCAACCACATTTCAGCAAGAACTACTTTTCACAAGCCGTGTGAACATTTCTGCAAATGGCATTTTACAGTATTGCAGGCACATGTAGAAGTCAGCTACAAATGGAAAATTTTTCTGGATCCATAGAATTTGTATTGTTTCTGTGATTCATTATTTAGCTAGTGATAGAGATCACAGATTAGTGATTTCACAGAAGGTTGTTTTGTTCTGCATTTCTACATTATCTCTTGTGTTGTTGTAGCATTTGTATTTTCTTTTTTTACCATGCTGAGCAACGACATATCATCGGGATTTATAAATAAAATGGGATTTATTTAATAAAATGTCAGGTTTCAGTTTTCAGTGCTCTTGCAGTTGTGTTACAATGTTACAGGAGAGGTTTTTTTTTCACCAGTTTTATCAAAAGAGTGAGATTGCCAGGACAGATATAGCCCTTTCCCGAGGACGGCTGCAATCTTGGTGATATTGGGAGAGGACTGAAGTCAGGAGGAGAGCCCACCACTGACCGCTGTGTCTGGCTTCTGCCTCCCTTTTTTTCCATGAGATGAGGCCTGTCCCCAAGAGCAGGTGGCTGCCATTTGGTGTGCACAGGCTGAGCACCAGACGCTGGAGAAACATTGGAGTTGCTGTGTGAGGTGGTCAGGGAGGATGGAGGACACAAGTTAGATTGGCCACAACTCTTGGGGCTTGATCCCAGGTCCTGGGGTTTCGGTACTTGGAAGAAGCCACCTAGAAGGGTGCATGTGCACTCCTGCAGCATAGAGATCTGGGCATGCAGGTGAGGTAATGACTTGTGTGGAAGTGGTGCCTATTGATGCTTTAGCAGACAGCTTTCCCCACTACTCTTGTGTTTCTTTCTGGGAACTGGGAAAGTTGGTGTCACAGTCCTGGACGATAGATGGTTCCTGGGTAACAGCACGGAGAGAGAATGATTGAAGGGAAAGGTGAAGAAGTAAGAAGAGTTGAGTTAAAACTGTAAAAGAAATATAATTTTTAATTAAGGATAAGTTAGTGTAACCTGGTGGAAAACAAAATCCCCCGTTGAAGTCGGCAAGGAGCAGCGTGCATTTTGTGTGTACAGGAAATAGACTTTCAACTCTTGTTATTTGTGTACTCAGTGGCAGTGGATAGAAATGGGATGGCAAACAACAATCTGCAAAACTATTATAGGAGCTATAAAAATTAGAACAACTTTGAAGTACAGAAGGTCAACGCTATTGTGTATTTCAGGCTGCTGTGCCTTATTGTCATGCGGCTATAGTAAGGTTTCTTGCTGTTAAGGAAATTGCTTCTTAAATACCCCACATCATCAAGTACTTTACATTCTGAAATTTATCTTATGTACTTTTAAATACAATTTAACACTTGGCACGCTAATATTAATTTAACTATCCAGGTGTTTGAAAAAAAAATAATGCTAGCAAGAGGGGGTGTGTGTTTTGAATAGATAATTTTAATGGAGAATATGTGTAAGAAACTCAGTCTTTTTAGGCAAGTTCTGTTGTTGAAATCATGCAATATGAAGTAGTACATAAAACTTGTCACAATTTTAGAATATTTTTTAAAGCAAAGAAATTTCTGGGAAAAAAGTCTAAAAATGTTCTTATGAAATATAACTGAAAATGTGAAAAAGTTTCAGTGACTTACTGGAAATAAAAGTGAAGTTTTTCCTTTTCCCCTTGTTGACTTTTCCATACTTTGTTATAATTGGAATTTAAAAAAAAAAAAGTTTACAAACCCAATGTAATGTTTTTTAGTGAAGTTATCTTTTCAGTATCCCCTTAACTGGCAAAGTATCATCATCAGTATTGAACTGTAGAGTAGGTAAAAGATCTCCCAACACTTGCTTAAAACTGCGATGCTCTAACCCTCCTTCATCCTGAGCAGTCTTAACCTTGAGATCCTCGAAAAGAAGCCATCAGCTAAACTAACAGCATATTAAAAGACTCATAGCTGTGTCTGTGCAATTGAAACATTGCTCTACTTAGGTTTCTTCTTGCTATTAAGTAAATTACTACTTGAAGATCTCATTTTTCAGTTCTCAAGCTAGTGACACTTTCTTAGTGTCATTGTTTTTCTGACTAGAGATATTAGGAATACTTTTAGTGTTGAATTAATTTTATGGAACTTTAATATTTAGGGCTATATGTTTTTCACAACTAAAGCCACGAGTTAAGGAAGAGGCAGTGCGAGGCAGCTGGTGGGGTGAGAAACCACAATAGTACCAGTGCCTAAGCAGGTAGAGCTGCCAAGCGGCCCCATGGAAACCCGGGTCCTTGTTATCCAGAAATGTCTTCTGCTCCTGGACTCCCACCCCTTTTCCTTGAAAACTCAAATCTTTCACTCCTCCAACATACTCCAACTCCTATACTCAACCCCTTCTGTTCCAAATGATCTCATAAATTATTCCCAAACTTTTCTCTCAGTAATTCTTCCCGTTCCTTCCATTCTTGCTTTTTAAGTCCTCCTAGCCAGAAACCCCAAGGCCAAGGTTCCCTGCTCCCATCTCAGGGCATGTCTCTGTACCTTTACTTAGGCTTCCCATCCCCAGTTTTTGCTGTAGTTTTTTCTGCTCAAGCATCAGCACTACTGTAGTTTCTTACTCCTCTGGTATAGTGGTATAGTATTCCACTGCTTGCCAGCAGATTAGCAGTCTGTCATGGGTCTTTGAAGATGCACCTGATAAAGCAGACATGGTTATTTTTAAAGCAGCATATCCACAACTTCTGTTCTGGTATAGTTTAAATATTCAGATGGGTGTTATTTATCAAATAATTTTGGAGAAGACTCTTGAGGGCAGGAAAAGCAGTAGGACAGCAGGTCTGTTCATGGTATAGTTAAACTTGTTCATAATTTCTGAAACATTTCACATAATTCATTCTGATTTTCAAATTACTATCTCACTAATTTTCATTTAAACTTGCAGGATAGTGCATACCTGAAATATTTAGGCAATTTACAGAATATGCTAGTTTATGTATTTTTATTTTTTTTAAAAAGAAAGGCTTTCTACTACTGGAGAGAAAATAATATTAAAAAAATGTGGGGAATTGAAAAAACCTTAATGACTGAAGCATGTAATTTCTGTGAATGCATGAAAACATCTGAAGTAAAGCAGATCAGAAATCATTATGTGGTATTAAGAGATAATCACCACAGGTTTTTAAGAGCTTCTTTCCCACCTCTCTGTCTAGTAATTTTATGGTGGGCAGTCCTATCTGATCCCAAAGGTTTGGGAATCATGGACAGCGGACCTTTTCAACACACGAAATTAACCCCTTTATAATATTGTGGTTAGCACACTGATGCAGCCTCTGGTACTTGAGTTAATTCAGATATAGCTGAAGCGACTGTCTGTTTCTACATGCCTCTTAGTGTGCAGGACCCCCAAAATGGGGCAAGCGGGATGTGGGACAGTGACTCTTTCCATTGACGTATCCAGAGTGGAACCTTTCCCAGAATAGCATCTCTCATCCAATCTGTCCTCCTAATGAAAGGCTTTGTTCCGTCTCCAGTCCAGAAAACTGGCTTAAAAGCTACAAAGAAGCCTCCTGTGAGATTGTTCTCGAGTTCTTCATTACAGTTTAAATCTTTTGCAGTGAGAAAACAATGTTATAAAGGTTGTAATTAGATCACTGCTATTAGAAATTCCCAGATGATGCATTGCCATTGTCCACTTTGACATTTACGTAGTTTTAATGTTGACAAACTACCCTAGAAGAGCTCAGTTGAGAGTGAATATGTTGCAATCATTAATCCATTGTGCTTGGGCAAGCATTTTATCATGATTATCAGAAGATATTTGCATGAATATAGGCAAAGGTGACATATGATCTAGCCTCCTCGCACTCAGGGGATAATGGCTTTTCAGCTTGCTCTGAGGGAAAGGAGAACAGCTGAGGAACCGGTTGGAATAATTCCAATGTTCGTCAGGGTCTGAAGCAGAGTAGGAGATTTCCCCTGGAGCAGCATCCAGGAATGACAACAGTTCAAAGCCCTTCTGTGCACCATCTCGCACATCTATTTTTGTCCTTTTTTCATTACCTGAATACTAGTATGCTATTTTTAGATGTAACGCAATAGCTGGTCTTGCGTTACAAGTACTTATTTTTATTTTAAATGTCTGACTTTCCTTGAATTTTGGAAAATGTGTCATGTCCCCGTTTGTTTAATAGGTCATCATGAAAGTAATACTAAGCAGGGATCATTAAAGGGGATATTGTGTGTGACGAGTGGAAAGTTATTTTTAACCATAAGACTGAAGAGCAGTCTCTTCTATCCTAGTCCCCCAAAAGACAAGAATGACTCATTTACATTTCAGATGAGATACAGATACCCTCTGTTACCAACTTCATTCAGATTTGAGATGAAGCCTTCAATAGATTGCTTTCAGATGAATAAAAAAATGACAGGTTATTAAATATATCAGGAGTAATGTTTATTCAGCTCTAATTACACTGGATCTCTAAGAGATAACATTTAGCCAAATTGCATGCTGTATTGCAATTATTTAAAAAAAAAAATTTATTTCAGTCCTTTAAAAACAGTAAGGGACACAGAAAAGCCTTGGTCTCAGAAGTCAAGAATTGTTGAATTCTCTGCTTAGTGTTTTAGCTTCCCACTTGAGGTGCTTTGATGAGAGAGAGAATCAATTTACCACTTGCAGAATATGAAGCTTAATAAAATATGTTCCTTCTCCCCCAGAATAGTGTACTTTTTTGAGGTAACATGGAATAATGAATTACTTCATCTGGTATCTTTTGTATGTTACTGTAAAAGAAGCAGCTTTTATGGCTGAAAACTACTGTTTTATCTATATTGATAGTCAAAAGTGAAGGTTTTTCCTGTAGGAGAATAAATTCAACTACTTGTAACAACTGCTATAATTTTGGTGGAAGTACTGGAAATTCCTCATCAGATCCTATTTGTGGAGTAGTGGCCATCACGAGCATTTACTGTTTAGATTTTTCAGGGAGCCCTGGCAAAGCAGAATTGATCTCTTGCCACAGCGGCGTTTCGGCAGCGTCCTACTTTATTGCAGTTGATTAGCGGCATAAAACCTCCAAGGACTGCTTTGAGATGGATCAAGGTAATGCTTAAGAGAGAGTATTCCTGCCCAGCACTGGTGTGGGAGAGTGTACAAGCTGGCAAGCCTTAGATAAAAGCAGAAGTGGCAAAGAGCGTGCAAAGCCTGTTCAGGGCAGGCTGGGGAAGGATTCCCCGGTGCTGCCAGAACTCGGGAAGGCCTGGCAAACTGGCAGTGATGTCTTGTGGCCGGGGCTGCTGCTGCCACCACCACTGTTTTTGCCTGCCAGCCTGTCGATCAGGAGCTGGCTCTGGCAGCTCTTTGAGCTGGACAGGCCTCTGCGGCTGCATCACAGATATGCTCGTGGTGTTGGCTGAAAAAATTAAAGGGTGTAGGAAAACAGATAAGAAAGAAATCGGAGTGTTCCTATTTGGTTGAGGTTATCAAAGGTGTGATTGCTCACCTGCTGCATAGTTTTGCCAGTAGCAAGACATGTAAACTGACAAATTGGGGAGCAGAGTGGCTGGTCTGATGCATGCCTGTGTAGCTGGTTATTTGGAGGACAGCTATAATCATAGAATCCTTTAGGTTAGAAAAAACCCTTAAGATCATTGAGTCCAACCATTAACCTAACGCTGCCAAGTCCACCGTTAAACCATGTCTCTAAGTGCCACGTCTATACGTCTTTTAAATACCTCCGGGGATGGTGACTCAACTTCTTCCCTGAGCAGCCTGTTCCAATGCTTAATCCATATGGATGTGAGAGAAAGTGGGTATGGAGAAGGCAGCATGTTTTAGGTCAAAGGATGGTGATAACAGGCTTCTGTGCCATCAGTACAATGAGAAAAGGAATATCATGTTTTATCCTCAGTGACGCTTGAATTGTTACCTGGACCAAGAAATGGGGTGCCTTTATGCTGAGTCAGGATGTGTACGTATGGGGTCAGGCTGCAATCACTGCAGACAGACCCATTCTCCTCTTCCATGCCCCCCTGTGCAGCAGGCAGGCGGTGTGCTGTGCCATCCCTGGCTGGCACAGAGGAGCCGTGTGTGCTACTGGTTTGCTCAGTGTTGGATGGCAGGAGCGCTGGAGTGGAGGCTGCACGGTGAGCTGGGGACATGGTGGGGAATGGCCACAGGGCACAGCAGAGAGGGGTGATGGGGAACCTGGTGTTTGTATTTCCTAGCAGAGGAAATCTTAGGTAGGATTTACAGCAGCAGGTGCTCGGTCTACAGATATTACAGTGGGAGAAGAGCACACACATTTCTGGAGCTGTTTTCTCTGCCTCTCTTTTAAGTGTTAACAGCACTGATCAGCTCTCGCTGCTGGTGGAGAGGCCACTGGGCTATGGAGGGTTGGTGAAATGCTCTGAAGGGTAACACTAATGTGTGTAGCAACCCACAGAAGGCAATTCTACTTAGTTTTAGTTGAATTGAAGGTCTCCCTCACAGGATCCAGGCTATGACATTGACACCTAAAAATATGACACAAATTAATACTTCCAGTATAGTCTTGGTAAGTGTAAGGATAACATCCAAACATTACACAGTATGAAATCACTGACCTTTTTTCTTTATCTGCCTTCATTTGAAACTGGACAGTGATGATGACAAACATATGCATGGAATAATACATACAGATTTGCAGCACAATCCGGACCCACTGCTCCTGTCAGATGCATCAAAACCTTAACTTCAGGCATACTTTGTGAATATAATCTTCATGTAGATACACTTTCTGTTTTCAGCTGCAAAAAAAGAGTTTAAATGAATGTGCACATTATTTTGTATTATGCGGTCCCCAGAACCTGGACATAGATATGTGATTTATATATATCTAGCTATCTGTGCTTGATTGGAGCTTCAGAACTGTAAATAGTAGCTAGAGATTGCTTTCATCTCAAGGATAGGGAAAGGATTCAGACAAAAAAAATGAATTGCCAGTCAGTGTACTGGTTTCCTGTCGGTGCCATAAAGATAATACTTTCTTTGCTAGAGGTGGCCTCTTTTTTTGAAGTGGAAAGGATGGAGGAGATTAACATATATTTTATGTTCATTGTCACAGGTGTATGATTACAAAGAACAAATTAAAGTAACAACAGAGAGAAATGTCTTCTTTAAATGTGGAAAAACTGATTATGTAAATGGTATTTGGGTAATGCAGTTTCTTCCCCCATACCTGCACTTCAAAGAGATACACCAGCACTGCAGGATAAATGGAATGAAGCAGGCATGTATTCAGATCTTCCTCCACCCACCATCCCCCGCTTTAGTGTTTCTAAATGTTCGAGTACTTCTGAATTCTCATTTTCATCACTGAACAAATCTAAATCCAATCCAGTAACTATCAGCAAAATACCACATCAGAATTCAATCTGGAAACTTCCTAATAGTTATGCTACTGTGAAATCAATGTAATGGAGACTAGAATAATATTTTGCATGTCTTTCAGTTATGTTTGGTTGGTTGATTTACCCATGTGAAAGAACTAATGCTTAGCAGAAAGTGTTGCTGTTTGCACTGCTACAGGTAACGCCGTCTGAGTTGCTACAGAAGGGATGGTGTCTGATGCAGGAGGAAAGCAGCTGATGTTCCAGATGCCAACTTGAAAGTATATTTATAGTTTATATCTAAAGCTCTAGATCATGGTTTGTAAATCATTCCTGCTTGAATGCTTCATCTGGCAACAGCAGCAGCAGCTCAAGGAACCTGAGAGTGTTTATGAGCCATCTGCTGTTTGGGAGCACTTGTTCTGGATTTGTCAGGAGTTCAGCATATGAAAAATTAAGATTGAACATTCATATTTTCATTTCATAGTCATATTCTCATTAGGGGAATACACCTGGCCTTTTATGTGCTTCTTAAAAAATAAAAGTTTATGGCATGTGTTTTTTAAAAAAAATATTTTAAAATAGTATCAGGAAAAAGATACCTATCAGAGCTTTCAGTAGTTCTAAAATAACTAACTACCTGAAACACCAGGTAGCTGTATTCTGTGTTACACAGAATTTTCCACTGTGGGCTTGTAAGTCCTGTGTCATTTAAAGTGTGGGATATTGTTTTTCCCATATTTCCCAGTTGTAATTGCTGCTCCCTCTGCCACTATAAGCATGATGGGTTAGCATCCTTCCTTGCGGGAGGATTGTTCCAATTCCTTACAGCCTGTCAGGTGCAACTACACATTTTCGAATTCAAAATATCTATCTATCTATCTAGATATATAATGTCTAGATAGTTTTTAGATATCTGAATCTGAAGAATTGTCAAAAAAGTCAAAGACATTCTCTCTATAATGCTAGGTATCTTTAAAATTTCCAGGCTGCTTTCTCTGCCTTGGTGGGAAATTCCATTCTGCATTCTCCTCTTAGGAGGTAGGAAAAAGTCCTGGTTTCCCTTATCATAACCACTGTTGCTTGAAGCAATGTCAAAAGTTGAGGCTTTGCAATTGCCCTTTATCTGTTGGATGTTACTGGAAGCCTGTCATGACAGAGAGACCTTTTTGGTTTACAGTTTTTAAGTAAAAGCTGCATGCTGACATAGAATTGATCAGAATTCCTAAGTCATACATAGGTCCTATAGATCATCACAAATGAGCCATTCGACACCTAGCAAATCAACACAAATATGGATTTATTTTAGGAAAAAAAACCCCATGAAACAGACAGAAAATATGACATAGAAGGAGGACCAGGTATGGTTGGTTTCTTCTTTTACTATTTCTAGGTTTGCCTTCTGTAGCTGCCCCCTTCTATAGCCCAGTTATGTTTGTGTGAGTTGTGTGCTGTGTGAGCAGCACATACACATTGTTATAACGTAACATGTTTTATGTACAACAACTTTTATCTGTGCATCCATTTAATTATTTTACTTGTTGATAAAAAATACTAAATCAAACCAATCAAAAAAAATTCTCCATATTATGTGATGCATTTGAGATTCCTGCTCTAGCAGGGCAGGCGACATTTTCTTGCAGATAACTTGGTCAGTAATGAAAAACAGGACTGCCAAGGAATGATTTCTTCAAGAACCACATTTTATCTTGAAAAGTGCACAGAAAAAGCAAGCAAAAACTGCCAAGAAGTTTGAAGGTTAAACAATTATTCTGTCTGAAATTTCTGACTGATTTTAAACATCAGCTTTTAGAGGAAAACAGTACCACAGATATCTTTTGAAGCCGATTTTAGAATGCCAGCTTTAAAACAGAGTTGTTCCCAGGCAGTTCCACAAGGATTTTGTGCATTCAGAAACTTGAATTGTTTAGGGAAATCATATGGGTCATTGCTTTGCCTAAATTTATGTACTCTCTTTCATAAAACTGAGAGACTAAATCTCTCCTAAGACAGTAGCCTCCACCTCTCCAAACCACTATGGACCGAATTCCTCTGTAACAGAAGACCAGTGTAAAATATGACTGACTTTGAAGCAGATACTTTACCTTGCATTTAAATTCATGTTTCATGAGCACTGGAGGCGAGACACCAAGTGTGTTTGGACTGATGATACACTGCTGTAGCTTTGTTGAGTGCATACCATACTGAAAGATGCTATGCCAGAAATGGAAGTCATTAGTCTTGGAAACAGGGGCAGTGAAAGAAGTTACACCAACAGCAAACATTTATGAGAGACAGGCACCTTTTCATTCACCCTGGGCAGCTGCAGTCCAGACAGCAAAATAAACAGAGAGAACTGTGTTAGTACTCGGTATGTTCCTGGGTGAGACTGACTCTGTCACTAGTATATATTGATTTAAATCTGAGGGACACTGAGGGAGGAAAAATTCCAACCAGCACTGATGAAAAAACTATTTTAGAACTCATTATGAATAAATCAGTAACATAATTTTATTTCTACCTGAGTGATTGATAATTGCTAATCTTTCCCCAAAACTCTGATATTATCAATATGCAAACATGTTATGCATATGCTCTTCTTCTGCACAAATATTACCATTTCTCAGCTTGTTCAACTTTATGGGTAATCAGCATGGCTTGTAATCCCTGTATAAAGAGTAGAAGATAACTTGGGAATACGTCGTTTCAAAAACCAGAGATGGGTTGAGCAGAGTTTAAAATTTTTAAATATGATCTCAATGGTATTTTCCCATATGTAAACACCTCCTGAAGTTGCTAGCGGATGTTTCATAGTTGGGAATGAATTTGGTCTCTGCAATTGCCAATAAGTGAGTAATGGTTTCGTGAGATAAACCATCCCTATAAATATGTTGCCTGTACTGTAAAGATGTCTGGGAGCCTTCTGCAAAGCACTAGATCTTCCTGTTCTCCTAGGAAAGCCTGTAAAAGAGATTTCTCATTTCAAAACAATTATTATTTTGCAAAATATAGCTTCTAAAGAGAATATCCTCATGAAATTTTATATATAAATTAGTAGCTTATTGATTCATTTGCAGGCTAGCATAAGGGATAAGAGAAAACCTGGTTGAGCAAATCATCTCAAGATCATATGGATTACTTAACAGAAAACAATCCTTTTTTGCCTGATTTTGTAAATGTGAATCAGGCAAAGAACCAAGCTTTGTTCTTCTTTTACTTAGAAGAAAACTGATCTATGTGGTACAGATTTTTGTTACCTATTTTTTGTCAATGTTGAAAAATAAGTGCTTCATGGCATCAGTCCTACTGAGAAATGGTGGGATCTCAACTTACATTAGTAATGGAAGGGAAGCAGAAGTGTAGCATATGTCAGTACTATATTTATCTTATTGTTATCATTGCTTGAATTGTGTTGAAAGAAGAGTTTTTAATGTTTTCGGTGGATGTGGAGTAAATTTTTTTCCAGATTTGGGTGAAATAAATTGGTAGTCTCAATGGACAGCTGTCTTTCATATGTGAGGGGAGGATGGGTTTATAACTGGTGCTTTTACTGCTGATGAGAACTTTAGTAGGAGGTTTCATATGATTAAACCTAGGCAAGTTGATGTGACATTTTCTGTATGGTCTGCAGGATACTTAAAAATAATGTGCCGCATAATACTCCCTGTTTTTTATAACTGTAATTACTAGGTGAAAAATCTCTATTGATTAAATATTCAGTACATTTTAGGTGTCTACATACTATAACCATGAGTGTTTTTTGAAATTTTGGCAGCCACATTTTCTCCAAAATTACTTTTTCCGAGTCTTGAATGGGTGGAACTTTCTGAAGCTGGTATGTTTGGCTGTTTGGTGGTGGTTGGGAAGGTTCATTCCCTGTTTTGTACACCTCTGTAGGCTGATGGTTTGAAGTTGTTCTTGGCTAGCTGATGCAGTCTGGCTGGCTGCAGGTGTGTTATGTGTTTGATTGTCTGCCTCAGAGAGGAGCTATCGTCTCTCTCCCTGTAGGTTTCCTCAAACCCTTCCCCTCCTGGGTGGCCTCTTGGGCCCTCCTGTGTTTGAATCATTTCATAAACTCTTTAGTCTTGTCTTTGGGAAGTCAGAGTTACATTTTGACAGCCGGTTGAGTCTACAGGCAGATTAGCAGTATTATCTAGTTCAGATTGTTCAAAGCTCTTTTGAGGTTACTCTCCCTATTTCTGGCAAATGACTGGCCATTGAGATGTTGCCTAACAGTTTCCTAAATGGTCTTTGTTGTTGCTGTTCTTGAGCAAGAGGAAGGCCTCAGAGAAAGAGGGAGAGACAGAGAAAGCAAGCCAGCCTTTATATCGTTTAGGCCTGAGAGACTGTATCGGATTTACTCTGTTGTATGCCTTGTAGACCTGATACTCATGGTTGAATCCTGGTCGAAGAGCATGTTTTAACGAGACTTGGGTGTGTATCATTCTTTCCACGTTGCCATTTCCTTTGAAAGGAAATCCAGAAATATGGGGAAGAAGTGAACTGCAGTATGCTCTACCAGGAGCAATGGGTTTATCTTCCAGTGTAGGGTGTGAAGGCTCTGGGCACACATCTCTTCCACCCGGCATGGTGGTTTTCACACTGGTGTACGTTGTGCTTGCCCAGTAGCTGTTTTTCCAGACATGCTGCTTGGGCTCTGTCTTCAGAGTTAGTATTGTAAACTGAGAAGTCACTTTTAGAAGTAGGAAATACTGCTTTCCTTCAGTAGAAGAGAGCACGGGAAGGGGAAGGAAACCTCATGTTTTGGAACATTCACAGTGTTGGGTAGAAACCCCATCCCTGGCATTGTTCAAGGCTGGGCTGGATGGGGCTTTGAGCAACATGGTCTAGTGGGAGGTGTCCCTGCCCATGGCAGGGGGGTTGGAACTAGATGGTCTTTAAGGTCCTTTCCAACTCTTACCATTCTATGAAAGACAAGTGGAAAAAACTGTGTGGGTTTGTTTTGTTTTTGTTTTTTTAAAGTAAATAAATGAAGTAAAAGTCAAATTTAGAAAGAGGAGAGAATGTAAGTATTTTTAATTTTTGTGTCTTATGATTCTCAGTAAAACAGCTACAGACTCTAACATCAGACAATCCTAGCTTCCACCTAAGAAGAATAAATTTCTGGTCTTGAGGATGGCAAACAGAAGAGCTAGGACAAAACAGTGTATAATCTGCATGTGAATAAACCAGAAATCAAGGGGAAAGTAGTCTTTTCCTGTCTGAAGCAAAGCCAATCTGACAATTTTGTTTGTCTAGTCTTTATGTTTGTTTTCTGGGTTTTTTTGGGGTTGGGTTTGTTTTGTTGGGTGTTTTTTTTTTTGGACTGCTTGGGAAGCAGCACAAGCAATAAGAGATAAAGATTATCTTTGGTTTGGCGGCAGAAAGATTTGTCTGAACAGTGCTGAGCCCAAAGAGCCTGCTGTCCCTTGCAAGGACACTGCAAGAATGTGCTTGGGAAAGGACAATTTGGGAAGTAATCAGGATGTGCAAAAAGAGCCTGACTTTTGATAAGAAAAAACACCCACCAAAACCCTCCGACAACTGGGACCATATTCCCTTCTAGATTAAGTTTCATCCTCTTCAGAGGTCTTTTTTCAAAGGATGGGTTTCCTAAACATACTAGTGCAACAGTGCTGCCACACAAGGAAAATTATTTGTTGGATGGATGCAAGGCCCTATTTAATTCCCTCCCCTGTGAGTGAGCAACCGTACTACGCCATTGCATTGTTCATCCTTTTCCCAATTTTCATAAGACAGTACAAAACATAAAGCATTGCGTCAAAAAAGAGAAGATGGTGGCATGAAACATGTTTAACCAGACTCCACAGTGGTTAGTGATTTGTATTTACTTCAGATGTAAATCAACACACATTTTTTTCTTGATTACCGTAAACTGTAGGTAACACATTGTCTCAGGAGTGGAAGTAAGAGGAATGTTTGCATCAGAACAAATTTGTTCTTGGCAGAGATGACTGGGGAGCTTGCTGGCAGAATGAGTAACTCTGAATGCTGCATCTTAGTTCCGTATTCTCAGAAGATATCTATGAAAGTCAGCGATCTAAAAATGAAACATCAATAGAATTTTGCATCATATTAGCACTCTGATGAAAATGACGGTAACATTTCATTAACATGTGCATCATCAGTTACAGTTGCTGTTACAGAAGAGCATTTGTACTGGAATAGTAAATGGAAACACGTTTTAGTATAGGGCTACTGCAAAACCTTTATATTTAAGTTGAGAAAGCATTTCACCAGTCTTGCACAACTTGATTCTTCTCGCGTATTGGTGGTAGCAGGCAGCTGCTTTAGCTTCAACAATGTGAGCATTCACTGAGTTAGTGTAAATAAGGAAAAGAATCAGATCATCCAGAGGATCCTTTTCACTCCAGGGAGCACTGTGTCTTCTTTCAACAATACAGAGGCACTGTAATATTCGTACTGCCCTCACAAGAGGATTTCCCTGAAAAAGCCATTTCTGGGGGGTTGTCCACTAGCTTCCGTTTCGTACGTTAGCATGGGGACATGCTATGAAAGAGGACCGAGGGCTCAGGGAGGTGAGTTTTATACTGCTGCTGACAAAATGTAAATACACCACTGAATCGGCAGCATTTGGAAAGTTGCTGCTCTGATTTCCCCTGGGGAATGAAGATGATTACATTGAAGAAGGTGGAGTGGTGACCCTCAAGACCCTTTGCTCCCCTCCTTCTGGCTCCTTCTCTGTTTGCTCTTCAAGGCTCTTTTCTCTCCAGGCATCTAGTCTTACAGTTTGTATGGAGAGGGTCCTTTTTCTGTAGAACCACAGGTTTTAACAGTGCTTCTGTATTATGTAGACTTGCTAGCTTTTATGAAGAGGGAAGTATGTCAGAGAGAAGACAAAATAGGCTAGAAATACTGTAGCAGTGTCTTCTTGTCGCTGTTGTCATTTTTGTCTGGGAACAACTGGTAAATGGGGTCCTAGAGGAAGACAAGAAAGAGAAAAAGATGTTTGGATTTTGTTAAGCAGTAAATACAGAAAATTCAAGGTAAAATTGGTGACCACTAGGACACAGTAACACCTCTCTTAAATAAGCCTTTGAAGAAGTAAATTACTGCAAAACAATTTAAACGAGAACAGGAAAGAAACCATATTATGTGCTGCTGGTAACTAATCTTACTGTGATGTGATATTTCTCTCAAAGTACTTTTAATTGTGCCAAATAACCTGGCATTCTGAGAGCAGTGCCTTTATCCTTGCCTTGCAAATCTAAAAATAAAGGAAAAAAATGAGAAAAGCAATAAGAAAGGTATAAGGGAGAGAACGCTGTATTACTGATGCTAGGGAATTTTAGCTACCTTTCCAACATTACTGCCTTACATTAATTCTTCAGAGAAGAAAGAAAATTTCTTCTGAAGATTTCAAGGGTTGGAGTTTCAAGTGAAAAATCACCCATTAAAGTGCACATCTTATGTGGTTTGAAAGTTCTTGTGAAAAAGCTAGAATTCATAGAGGAAAATTAAAAGAATCTTTTTAATAAAAGCAGAATCTATATTTGAAGCTTTTGCTTGACATACAGGCTAACATTTCAAGAGACTATTATTATTGAGCAGAGATGTGGGTCTGGATTTAAAGCTGACAGTTTAAATCAAAAAGCTATTTACTATCCTCATTAAAAAATAGTGACCATTGATTTACACATTTAATAAAAGGAAAATAACTAACACATCAACTGGTAGCTAAGGAAACAGCCTTAAATCTGAGACCATTTTCTGGCAGTACATTAATTATTATTTTTCCATAACGTCCCTAGAGGATGGAATTTATGACACATCAGGAGGTGTGAAGTGTTTTATTTCTAAGGTCAGTGGACCTACTTATTCGTCTAAGAGATGTGCTTAAAGCAGCACATTTTAGTTTCTCCAAGGGAAGCCTTTAAAGGAAGAATGCCATTAAAAAAAAACAACAAAGTTTTTAATTATTTTCTTAGTCCATTTGATTACATCAATAATAAACTTAGTTTTCTAAACAACGGAATTTTTATTTGGAATTTCATTTCCTTATTTACTAAGATCAAAAGGAAAATTTGAAAGTCAGTTTGACTTTTGCTTGTTTTAATGGCTCATTTCAGAGTTTCTGGACAAACAAGGGCACCTTGGTAGAGTATTTCACCTTGAAAAGTCAAACAAATTTCTTTTAAGTTTGTTTCTACAGCATTAGTGGGCATTGGTCGTGATTACTGGCTGAGATGAATGAGACTCGTGGCTTTGCCACTGTGGCATATATGCTCACCTATGCTTTGCTTAGCAGAGCTTAGCTTAGCTTTACTTAGTCTTTTCTTAACATTGATGCCCTAGTTGTGTATATTTCTGCTCTGCCAATCTATAGTACAGGGTTTCTGTTATGGAATTACTCATCTGGGTGGGAGCCTAGCTCACACAATCCGGCAGGAGGAGCTTTTTGTTATGAATGAGAAACAAATCATCCGGAGCCCAGGAATTTCAGTGGAGCTGAGTTTGGGTGCAGGCTTCTGCCTGCCCTGTGCTTGCAGACTTCTGCCTGCCCTGTTTTAAGCTTTTCTGCAACACAAATAACTGAAAAGTGTCAAAGTGGAATGTTCCAAAGTATTGGGGTATAATAATTTTTATTTAATTAACTAGTACTATGAATAAGTAGTGGTATTTATTACCTTTTTCTAGCCTCATAACTAAATTATTGTCACTCTGTTTTCTGTTTCTTGCCTTAATGGAAATCTTTGTGTCCTGTTTAGGTTTCTTTTCCACTCTGCTAGTGCATGCAGAGGTATGTGTGTTGCAGCGTAAGAGCAAGCATCTTCTGTGTGATAAACAATTCTGCCTGGTGCTGACAGCTGTATGAGTCTGATAGGTTTGTGTGGGAAAGCGCTTGAGAACTTTTACTTGGCTTACTTAGAAATTCAAACATTAGCAGAGCTATAGACTCTTGTAAATATGCATGTGCACCTTTAATTATTTATAGATGAGAACAATTATATATAAATGATGTCAGAAGACTCTTCTTTTTTTTCACAAGCAGCAAGCTAACAATAACCAAAACTCAGAAGATACACCATGTAACCAAGCGGCTTGGGGAAGTGTATGGGGCAGACATGGCAGGGGTCAGCAGTGGGGGCTGCAGGGTGTCATGTTCTAGTTACAGAGAGGTCCAGACAGCTCTGACACTGGTGTGAGCCCCCCATCTTATGCCAGCCTCAGCAGCATGCAGTGCCCCTGGAGTGGCAGACGGGGCCTGGGGGAGGGGGGAAGGCAGGCAGGGAGATGCTCTGGGGGAGATACGGGGAGGGAGAGGCTGCTGATGAGATGCGTGGCTGGAGGTGCCTTCCTGGAGTAAGTTGCTCCATCCCAAATGGGAAACCTTCTGAAGAGACTGTGGCCGTGGGTAACCCACGCTGGGGCAGGAACAACCCCAAGGGACAGTGGCTGTGGATGGCCCACACCAGGGCACCACTGGCTTAGTAGTTCATGTTCTTTTTTTTCTCCAATAACCAAAGCAGTGATCAGAAGTTGGTGCTGTCAACTCATTAAGTAAAAATCTCACAAGATGACACCATTTTGCTTGCAACAAAAAGTTAGAAAGAAGAGCTAGGTAGTTCAGGTCTAGCATGCTGCCATGAAGGCATGTACATTTCTCTTTGCATTTACTGTGTTGTAGTCTGGCAACATTACAGCTATTTCCCAGTTACCAGCTTCCTTCTTCCCTTTTCTGCAAATTATTTCACCTTCTTCGGTTGGGTCTGTGAGTTTTCCCTTTGTTTTTAAGGCAGAGTTAACCGTTTCTAGTATCAGCTTTGTGCTGCTGACAGTCAATCAAACCCCCAAACTCCCCGCCCAAACCCAACAGTGACTGGAGGAGGCAAAGACTCGATGTCATCATGAAGGAAGGGCAGCATCTGGGAAGAGAGATGCCTGGCTGCTTTGGAGGCTTGGAATCTTGTCTGTCTCTGTAATTATTTTTTAGCAGGCATTTGGGAATAGAGAGGAGTGTTTTTACAGTGGACATCATATTCCTTCACATTCTTACACTGAAAATGCAGAGACATTTTCCTTATACATAGAATAACATAGCCAGGCTAAAAATAGTTATTTAGTACCCTTTGAAAAGAGAGATTCCTGGGTTTTGACCATTGCTCAGAGACTCTTTCTATCCCTAGCATGATCGAATGTATTGAACCTTTGCGATCTTAGATGTCGATAACCCATTTTAGGTAGCTGTGTAAGAGCTATAAAAGCAATCAGTTCTTCCCCATTTCAGACTTCCACCTATGATAGCATGTGTAGAGCTCTGTCAAATATCATTAAGATATTTTTCTGCAAAGCATGTGAAATATTGCAAGACAGATGAAATGATTTAAAATTATTACTTACCTGAGTAATGCAGAGGTTGCTTCGATCAAGGTGGAACTCTGGAATCATTTGCAGCTCTGTGGGCTGCCTCTCAGGCTCCACATTAGAAAATGCTCCTTGGTTTCTTGGCAGTTCATCGGTGATTCTTTTAGTTAGGAAAAACTCGAATGCTTGGTTCAGTAAGTATTTCCAAACTGTAAGGGAAGAAGTGTGAAAGGGGAAGGGAGAGAAGATAAAGCATACTGAAAATGGCTAGTTTTGCAGAAACTGTTGTACTGTTTAATTTATTCCAGTGCCTAAGTACGTGAGTAAGTCTGTGGGCCTGAAAGAAAAGGATGGGACAAAGATAAGTGGATTTAAGAAAAAACCCTTCACTGTATTGCAAAAGAAAAGCGTTGTTGATAAAACCACACTCTAGCTAATGTGCACTGTGATTTCTCATTAATTTTAGACATGTAAAATAATTTTATCCAATCTGATAACATTTTACCTTAAATATTTTCACTTTTACTTATTTGCATTCTGAAGTTTTGGGGGGTTGTGCCTCTCCTAGCTTCCATTTCACCTTATTGATCATTTCTCCAAGATTCATTTTTAGCTATTGCCCAGCTACTGCAATGAGTTAAATGAGCATACTAAAATATGTAAAGTCAATAAAATATAAAAATAAAGAAGTTTAGAAATTTTGGTTTGACTGCCTGAATCCAATTCTGTTCCTAACTTGTCAAACTTGAGTCTGGTCTCATGCTATTATATATCAAAAATAACTCCCCTGCTACCAACTTAGAATAACCAGGTGAGAACAGAATTAAGCCTGTATTTTTTCCTTCCTCAGCATTTTCTGTTCTGCTGTTTGTGTAAAAGAAAATCATGGGATAAAAAGCATTGTTACTTCATGAACAGTGGCAAGTATAGTACTGAAGATGTCTGACTGTCATTTTGAAATAAGTCAACCTTGTAAACCTGCTAAACTTTTGAAGGGTATGAGTGATTTGGCTTTTCATACGTGAGAATGGAAGAAGACTCTGAACTCTTGCATTCTCAAAATTTCCTAGTCCCATTCAATTCCATCTGCATTAAATTGTACCCTTTTTTCCCCATTATGTAGTATAGAAACATCTGTCAGAATGTGGCAGCAACAGAAGAACAGTGCCTTTTTTTTTCCCTTTCTGTGGGATATGTGCTGTGGTGAAAGTCAAGTTACTTTATTCTTTTTTTTATTATATTTGGTAAAGATACACTGACTCCGGAGGGCATAGTTTCTGTATGTTTACAGAAAAAAAAAATCTCTTATGTTGGTAAGACGTAAAAAGAGGAAAGAAATTACTGAGAAAGTACATAGTTTATGTAATTTTGCATCACAACCAGGGAAAACTGATGTATTCCAGTGAAAGGAATCAGCAAACTTAATCCTTTAGGCCATGAATCCCCAGGATGCAATCTGAGGGAAAATCCTTGTACGTATCTGTAGTAATATCACTGGATGTTTTACTGTTAGGCTTTGGTACTAGGGGTCGGGAGGG
Source organism: Numenius arquata (assembly GCF_964106895.1). Classification (NCBI taxonomy): domain Eukaryota; kingdom Metazoa; phylum Chordata; class Aves; order Charadriiformes; family Scolopacidae; genus Numenius; species Numenius arquata. The sequence goes on from NC_133579.1 coordinate 44,954,147, forward strand.
TTTTCCTTAGTCTAAGAATTTGTATGATGTATAGTAGAGAACATATACTCTTATATCAAGATGTAAATGAAAATGCCCTGATCTGGAAAAAAAACATTTGCATGGCTTTTATATACACTAAAAATGTCTCAGGAATAAAAATTATAATGTCTGTGGTAAAAAGAAAGTTATAATTGGAATAATGATAATTTCACCTAGAAATAGATGAGGGTATACATTAATTATCTTTTTACTCAACTTCAGTACAGTGGTGACAAATATTGCCAGCCTTGCAAATGTAGTTAGCCATCTCTCATAAGAGCTGTTTTTCAGAGGAGCATTGATTGTAAAAGGTGCCACCAAAAGCTCCACTTTTAATAGTGGCCTGTTTTTAAGTTTTAATCCTGTCATCTTTAATTCATGCTTCTTTCCATTTGTAGCTAAAGCTTTCACGAAACTATTCCTGTAGGAAAAAGCTACTTGCAGAGGTGGACTGGATGCAGAATAATGCTGAGATTTGTCCATTAGTACCTCAAAGTGTAGAAAATTGCATCTTGGAGCTGTGGAGTTCGTATTGGTGAAATAAGTACAGTGTCTGTAAGATGTGTATAATTAGATGTTGTAATGGGATTTCAGAAGTACTTTTATGAATTTTTAGAAGTATGAGTATGGGAACACTGAAGTCTTGTGTTATGTGATTTTCTTTGTGTTTCCCCTTCTTGGTAAGTACTGACTTATCTCTTTCAGATGCTGTTAGGGTGTACTGGCATACACTGGCTTATTTCAAGCACCAAGGATAATGTTATTTACCTAACCTGTTTGTTACTCCTTGGAGCTTACTGATTGCTGTATCATGTTCCTGACATAGTTGTGTTGCACCTTAAAATAGTAGCACCTGTAAAATTTGGAGATACGTAACTATCACCAGATTTGAACATCCAGTGTATTGGAATTAGTTGTTCTGTGTCACCCTCTTGGCATTTTGGTGCAGCTATCTTGCTTTCATTGACATCCTTAGCATGAATGGAAAAAAAACCCAGACATAAATTATGATTCCTGATGCAAGGGAATAGATTAAATAAACTGAATTATCTTCATAGGTGCTCCAAACTTGCTGGGAGACTCTTGGAGGTACAGCTGTTGCTCATGTGTTTCTGAAGGCGTTGGTCTGTGCTTATCATCAGAAGACGTCTTCTGTATAAACTCCCACTGACCCAGTTTCCAAGCATTTCCAAGCATTTTATCTCACTCAACACTTATTTTTACGTTATCTGGAGTTGTACTGAGCACTATGAGAGTGTGATTCAGTATCTCGTTTTTAAGGATTACCACTTTGACAGGGATAGTATTTGTCAGTTACCTACCAATCAGTCATAACACTATCCAGGTTAAAATAATTGTAAAATAAGCAATTTGTTTACAGAACAGGAAAACAGAAAGCTACACAGTTGCAAATGTTTTTGAGATGGAATACAACAAATAAAGGAAGATCATACTTAGGTTTAGTTATCCTTAGATCAACTCCAGGTCATCAGTCCGTCTGGTTCTTTGCAGCATCCATCTAATCATGTGGCTGGGCATCATGTTCTTATGCACAGGAAACCTGTTCTTACGCAAACTCTACATTTTTATTCATGGAACAGAAATTTGATCTAGATGTGTATGTTTCCTTTACACCCAGTCTGGCCTGTGGTTCTGTTCAGATTCACGTCATCATCCTTTTCTCCTTTCTTGCCTGGATAAAAGCTGCTCCTACCTGATGGCAGAGATAGTTATTAAGTCCCCTCTCATGGACTGTTGAAAGACCTGGTGCTGTGTTAAATTATTAACCTACAAATTGCCAGCCTAATGTGAGGTGAAACACCCACCTTCACCAGTCACGGCAGCGTTCACACTCCATATATAGTCTTTTCAGTCTTTGAATATTACATTGTATGTTACAGCTGTAGCTTGCCAGTCTTACTTTATCCAGTCATTTATGTGGAATTAATACCTGTGGTTTATTGGTTTAGATTAGACACACTGATAATCAGTCACTTTGCTATGGCTGACTTTTAACCTTCCACTGCAATAGTAGGAGACAGTTGCCATGCTAATGGATAGAAGTAAAAATATATCCCATTGCTTCCAAGTAGTTCTCTTTTTTTTTCGTGTGGGAGAGGACAAAGCAAAATAGAGGAAACATTTGCCCCTGACACAAATGAAGCTTTCTTCATGCTTGGTGTTGTAAGATTCCTCTGTACCACTGATCAGGCAGCTGGATCCATTCAGGGAGAAGGAATGAGGCAGCTGAGTTTGTGTAAGAATATACGCTGGCATAGATTTGGTTTTGGTGGTGATGTGTTAGTCCTCTGGATAGGCTGCCTGGGAAAGAAATGTGGGATCCAAGACCTATGTTTAGTTTAAACTTTAGTTTATTTCTCTGGCTTATTTAAATGCTTGGGCCTTTGAATTGACTGCAAGAATAGATTTTTTTCACTTCAACTGTCATGGAGTGGTGTGTAGTCCAGCTGCTTCTGAAATACACGGCATATTTTTTTATTTATTTTGTTAGCACTAAATCAGGTCAGCAGTGAGTTTGGATTTGGCATACAGCACTCGCTTGTAGTTGGTGAGTCTCCTTGGAAATACAGTGAATGTCATCTTATGACCGTATTCTTCTTCTACAAGCCATGCATGGTTTCCATTGATTTTTATAGTATGATCCACAAACATTTATTAGGAGGTAGCATTTAGCCATATCTGTTAATGTGGATCTCTGTGTGTTTCCATCTATTTCTGTGCATGTGAACAGTCAGATAGAAAAAATAGTGAGAAGATCGCTACTATATCGTCGTAATAGCTGCAAAGAGCGTGTTTGTGTTTTGTACTTCTCTTGGGAGTGTCTCTTTTATCATTGCACTCCCAACAATATCTGAAAATTCTTGCCTTTATTTTCCAGCTATTTTTTCATGGGCAAAGTCGTGCAGTTCTATTGAGTTGAGACTGAGGTATAATTTAAGTGGAATGTGACCATTTATTTTTTAACACCTTGTGACTCTTCTAATTTTGGCAGTTATTTTCTTCCAGTCATATCTACTAAGATCAGGACCTTGACTGGATTTGGAGGTCTGGCTCCAATAGTGATTTGGGATTGGATATGTCAAAAGAGAGAGCAAAATTATTCCTCTCATTTTGGGGGAATTACCTTGTTCTGCTCACCTGCAAAATTGAACATTATTGATAATACAAATGATATTTCCTACTATAAGAAAAAATTATTAAAGAACAGTTCATGTTTTTATGTTATATTTCTCTTCTTGAAGCTTTTCTTTAATTAACTCATCACTGTATAAAATCACATACAGTTTTAGTAGACAACAATAAATTAATTCAAGATTTGTGCCCATTCTTTGAAGCAATCTGAACTTTATCTGTCTTTGAAACAAGCCAGGAGTTTGGACTGGATGACCTCCAGAGGTCCCTTCCAACCTAGATTACTCTATGATTCTAATAAGAGAAACATGCCAGACATTTAATTGTTTAATTCAGATATATTTTCCTTCAATGTACATGGTATACATTACCTAGACACATTTCACTGTAAAAAGGTGCTATTCTTATTCCTGGAAACTTCTGACAAGTTTTCTGGGATGTTGAGTATGCTGTTATTTCCTTTGGGGACCCAAACTTTCATACAAATTGTTCCACGAAAACTTTAGAGGAGAAAAAGCTTTGTGGTGTGAAAAGGAAGGTGTGAAACAAAATAACACAATCTATTTAATCCAGCAAGCAATGGCTGGAACCTTCTGCAAAATAATATGTGAATTAGATGTTGACTAATTTTAGTATTTGCAACGCAGTGATACATGAAAACCCATGCTTGTTAAAACAGACTAGAATAACTTTTTCTCTGTATTTGTCCTGCTGGGATTAATTTAGTCTACCACATTTAACTAATGCTATAGCTGCATAATGAATCTCTTTGTAATTAAAAGATAGCTACAATTAAGAATTGCACATGATCACTAGTCCGTGAGCATCTGGGCCTACATTATTCATTAAAACAATAAACACTTTATTAAAATAATTACAATATTCCAAATGTGAAGAACTCTGTATTTAAAATCAGGATTATTAATATTATTAAAATCACTCAGCCTAAGGATATGCTTCACCGCTGCAAAATTGCTTTAAATTTTACATAATATTAATTTAAGTAGAGGTGTTACATTAAAGTAATATCAGTTTATAATTATTTACTTATATACTCAAATAACCAGGGTTATATTTTTCATTTTCATGACAAAGTGTGTGTGCGTGTGAAATTCATCTGAGAATTTCTCAGCAAGAAAGATATTATCTGCATTACCATTTTTGATTGATTTCCCCATTGCTATATTCACCGTTCCAAAAGAAATCCACAAAAATCTCTGGAGAACAAATCCCAGCTGCATTATGACAACAAGGTTTGGATTTAGGAGGAAGAGCAGCTCATTGTGAAAACCTGAACTGAGAAAAGCATTTGACCTTGAACAGTATACAGGCAGGCAGTGAGAGAAGTTTGGGATGACTGTGCTAATGGTGAATCTGCTTGGCTGTCAGGTTAAATTCAAGCCTTAATATAATTTCTGTGTAGTTTCTCTCCCGTTTAGTCGTCTTCCTTCTTTCAGTCTTTAGGTAAAAAAGGCCAAACCTCTGACAGACCTTCTCAAGTGGAGGCCAATCTGTGTTATCAAAACAGGTTGAATTTTTGTGAATTACTACGACATTATTTTACCCACATCTTTTTCTTGAATTGCAATTGAAATTAAATCCCTAGTAGAGAATGAACAGCTTTGATCCATATCCTTGAATCTAGTAGGGATTAACTTTCCTGAAAAAAGCTGTTTTAAAAATGGGGCAGTGGGAAATAAATGTGTGAGTACCCTCTCCGTCTCTCTATTTTGCCTGGGGGAGTGTTATGAGTAAAAATACATGCGATTTTTAGATGTCAAAACTGCAAAAGAGATGATGATGATTACTGCTACTATTTGGTTTGGTACACATGTCCATTAATGTTCAGCCTTTCCATCTCACACCTTTGCCTTTTGCCCTGCCAAAAGGTTTGTCTGGAGTGAAAGGGGAAAGGAAACTTGGGCTGCCACTTTCACAACAGCAGTACTTTCTTCTTAAGGAAGCAGCATCCAGGTTGCTAGCGCTGTTGCTCCCCAGGGTCCATGTAAAGGTTGTAGTCTTAGTGGCTACAAAAACCTGACCACTTTCTGAAGCTGGAAATCACTTTGTGGTTTTCAAAAGTTGAGGTGTAGGACAATGTTGCGAAAAGAATGTTGGGGCAAGTTCCCATGCACAAAGATTTATTAGCAGGATTTGTAGCTGATGGCAATGCCTTGACTCTAGTGGTAAAGAAACACAAAATAGGAGAGAGAGAGAGACAGACAGAGACAGAAAAGGGAAAGGACAAACTCTCCCCCCTGGCCAGCTGGGAGGAGAAGTATCAGGGAGACTCCAGATGAGCAGCCTTCCTTGTATGCCCTCTCTAGTGCAGGGGTTGGTTCTCCCTGTAGTACTTTTCCCATGGTGATTATACGGTATTCTTCAGGAGCTGCTCAGACTCCCAGATGGTTGGTTGTGCACGTGATGCTGTTAGTGCTGACTGGAACATGCTTTTGTGAGGGGCAGGTGCTGCACGCTACTCGTCTGTTAAGCTCTCTGCATGCTTATTATTGGGTCCCCTAATGTAAACCAAGAAACACAACTGAAGAGAGGTAAAAGGGGAAAAAAGAGGTGAGACCCATGCCAGTGGCTATCCTTTCCCACGAGAACCCCCCAAAGCAACACTGCTTGGTTTGGCATGTGCAGACTCATGGGCATAACAGCCAGGGTTGCAAATAGAAAGCTCTGATCAATATGAAAGGCTGAGGTCCCAAAGGCACTGTGCAGCAACCAAAGTGGTAATCTCACCCTTGTATTAAAGTCTTTGGGAATATATTAGCAGATGATCTGAATACCTTTGGGTAAGGCGTGTCACAGCGGGATAACACAGATTTTTTTGTAATTGCTACAAAACCTGTCTTAGCCTCATGGCAATTAAATGCTATGATTTTTTTCCTGTTTTTTTTTTCCCCTCAAAATTTAGATTATTTTAACACAGTTTTGTCTACTCTTCTGACATCATACACGTCTAGGCATGTTGTTTCTATGATTAATAAAATTTTCCAAGGAGGTGTTATGTCATATTTTGGCAGCTGTCCTTAAGAAGAAATCTGTTTCCTTCCTTTCTATTAACGTTATGCTATTACCACTCTGTACACAGTCATGGTATTTCATGGCAGTCATTGAGAGCCTCCTTTCCTTGGCAATTTCTTGTGTTTCTTCTCTGGTTTGCCCAAAAAATAGATACTTAGGAAAAAACATAATTTGCAAAAAAACATCCATTCATGCTATCAGGTTTCTGTAGGTGGAATCATACTGCTCAGTCGTTTCAATTTACCACATCTTTCCTTTGCAGCAGATTAGGTCTTGAGCTGTTAAATGACACTATTGATCTGTGCACTATTGATCTGTGCAGAGGAAATCCAAGTTTCCTTTGTTCAAGTTCTTCACTATTTTAATTTTTTCTACCAGATATACCCCAGCCATGACTCTTTATCACACTTCTGGTTATTTTTTGCTCATTCTGGTACCTGCCACAGCAAATATCAGCTCACCAGGGGTGTTGTCCTTTGCTGACCCTTGCGTGTCTCAAGGAAAGGAGGCCACCTGCTCTCCAGGGGTAGTGACTACTCTTCTCAGTGTTATCATCTGCATACTCCTGCTTGATAGTAGACAAGGTCAGGGAGAGGTATGCCCTTCTTCCCTGGGAAGTTGCTCGGTTACTGGGTACCGTACTAAGGGTACTTCTTGCTCGCTGGAACATCAGAGGTGTTCCTCAGCACATGGAGGTGCAATTACTCTGCTTAGCAGCGCTACATTTTTGCTTTTCACCATGACTCTCTTTTTCCCTTCTTCGCTTTCAAGCACTGCTCTTGGTGGGTTTTCTGATAACCATGAAAACAGAAGTTTTCCAGGGCTTCTTGATGTGTTGTCAAGGCTACTCTGATGGTTGCAATGTTACCATGGGTCAGTATGTCAGAGGCATAGGTCTCTCAGGGCCTAGACTTCCTCAGGGGTTTGGGTGGTACTTTGCTGGACCTGGTCATGCGATCATACCTTGGGTGATGTTAGGAAGAGCCATGCCAGCAGGTCGAGAGAGGTGATCCTTCCCTACTGCTGGTGACACCAAATCTGGAGTGCTGGGTCCAGTCCTGGGCTCCCCAGTACATGAGAAATATGGATTTACTGGAATGAGTCCAGAGAAGAGCCACAAAGATGACTGAGGGACTGGAACATCTTTCATTTGAAGAAAGACAGAGAGAGCTGGGGCTATTCAGCCTGGAGCAGAGAAGGCTTAGGGGGAATGTTTTCAAGATGTGAGTTTGTTCTTTGGATTTTATTTTCAGATGGGAAGAAAAAAATTGCATGAGCTAATCAAGAAATATGCACACCATAGATTAATACAATGTCATCATGATACTTGATTCTCTATTCTTTTCCTGATAATTGCTGCCCTTTTATTTGCCTTTTCAACCACTGCTATCATTTGTTTTTTTCAAAGAGCTGCTCACAGTGACTCCTTTATCTTTTTCTGAGGTTGTAGTAACTAAGGTGAAAGTGTTCAGTTAAAGTTGTTTTTACCATTCCTCTTATTTTGTACTTATTATGTTGAATTTTGTCTGCTATTTTATGGCCCAGTCACAGTAATGTGAGGCACTTCTGCAACTTTTCCCATGTGTTGTTACTTTTGAATACCCTGAATAATATTAAAAACCCATTAAACAGTGCCACATCATTATTCCATTCTTTTTTTCAAAATGTTTAGAAAGCCATTGGATAAATTCTCTGAGCTCTCCAACACAGTCCCTTCAGTGTAAAAGTTGAACGTTTATTTGCTTTTTTCACTTTCTATTTTTACCTTTTACCAGTCAAATTTGCCTGCAATTCTCTGGAACTGTCTCGGTGTTTGGGAGATACTGATAATCAACATACATAGTCCAGGACTCTTATAAGATGCATGAGCATAGTTTATTGGCCCTGCTGTTTAAAAATGTCTCAACATTAGTGTATGTGGATTTGTATACTTGCGAGCTAATATTTTGGAACAGAAAACTGTACCACAATTATTCTTTAGCATAATGTAAATATATCATTTAGCTTTTCCCTTAGTAGAGAACAGACATTTTTATTTGATGGTTCTGTTTTTCCTTATTATAATTAACAGTTTTACATCCTCTTACAATAGTTGATCAAATTCACTGTCAGACTTCTTTCATGCCTAACATGCAGAAAAACCCTTGGATCTCCTGGAATGTAGTGTATTCATCTTCTGCCCTTACTTATTATAATTCTGATTTAAACTAATTACTGTCATTGCTCATGTTTTCTGTGTATGTGCAAACATACATATTTTAACATGGATTTTCAGATCCTTTCTAGCCAGGTTATGTTTTTATGCAATTTATGCTTCTTTTCCAGTTGTGTATGGTTCTTCATTTTTAGGGAAACTTTTTCAAAGTTTTCAATGTATGTTCTTATTAGACTTCTTTTAAATTTGAGGCACAAGTGCTTGAGTGTTGTAAAATTACCTCCTTAATAGTCCAAGTGAAATTACTTTGTATTGCTTTGGAGTTTAGTTTGTTTACATATACTGTACAATCATTTGGATCTCTTTTGATTTTCCCCTTTTAAAATGTGTTAATTTAATTGCAGTTTCCTTTAGAATTGTGTGGTATTGTTCTGAAGAGGATGCAGTGTGGTCTTAGCCAGAGTTAAATATGTCTGTTATTACTTTTATGGTGGCATGGGAAGACAAGACTTTGGTTTTAACAATGTGCTCTAATCCCTTTCTCACTGGCCTTAGATTAAAAAGAAAAAATAAATTAAGGAAAATTATTAATGTAGCATTAAAGAGTGGTATCAACTGTCCCTTTTAGAGAAAATGCTTGCTGTGATGATCAGGAATTATTACTGCTGTTGTAGGTTTCTGATCTTAATAATTATGGGCAAAACACAGAAAGGAAGAACAACAAGGATGAACAATGTATTCTCTATATCTGATGCATTTCACTTGTCTCATCACTGAAAAAAAAAAAGGCATAGCTTATTGTCAGAAACTCAAGTTGCTGCAAACACATGCCATTGTTGGGCTGTATAGTGCTTTATGAAGTTGCCTTACTTCTTGCAGGGACCTATCAGCATTGTAATAGAACAAATCTGTCTTCTTGACTAATTAGGCTATCCTGTGGTTGAAAGAAGGGTGAGGAGATACAGCAGAAAGGAGAATTAAGTGAGGAAGAGAATGATAGTACAAACAGGCATTACAGAGTGAACCAAATTGTTTCTTTTCTGAATGTGTTCAGGAATAATCTCAAAGCTGCTAGAGATGATGGTAGATCAGTCTCCTCTTTCTGTAGCAGGAAGGATGAAAAATTGTTATGGATTATTGGGTCACTGCTGTTAGTCCTTGGTCACTCCTTCCAGATCCCATATCACTCTTACTGATTCCATCCAATGAAATAAAAACAATTCTGTGACATAGAAAGCAATCACACAGTAGACAGCATGCAATCAGGTAACGTCTTGATTAGTTCAAATGTGAATTTTCCTTCCTTTTCTGGAGTCTTTCATCTTATTGTCATATCAGTCTGTTACTTTAGCAGCAAATAAGAAGGTTCCTTATTGCAGTTATTTTAAAATATACATTTCTTTGCAGTCAACTTGCTTTTATTCTATCCTGTTTTGCTAATGGTTGTAGTTAATTTTTTGGCAAAGGCTGTAATGACCGTTTCCTGATGACATTTAAACCCAGACCTCTACACAAAAGAAAGGGATTATTAGTTTGAGAGTTCTCCATGCTCAAGAAGAAGGCATGATTTACAGGGTTGTTTACTACCTCTATGATAATTATTGGAAAATAAAAGTTTACATTTGGTAAAATACATTTGTGGGTGTTTATTTTTGTCAGTTAGGTTGATGGTTGGACAAGATGATCTTGAAGGTCCCTTCCAACCTAGAAGATTCTGTGATTCTGTGAAAAATGCATGGAGTAATAATTTATTGTGGACATAATTTTGTGGAGTAAATAACAAACAAAGTCTTGTTGATTTTATTGCTGAGGTCTATCATATACCTGGCACTTCAGAAACATTTGTTTTATATGAATTAAAATGTAGCTTTTTGTATATATATGAGAATATATATACTATGTCATAACTGTCCCTTCCCTTCCCTTCCCTTCCCTTCCCTTCCCTTCCCTTCCCTTCCCTTCCCTTCCCTTCCCTTCCCTTCCCTTCCCTTCCCTTCCCTTCCCTTCCCTTCCCTTCCCTTCCCTTCCCTTCCCTTCCCTTCCCTTCCCTTCCCTTCCCTTCCCTTCCCTTCCCTTCCCTTCCCTTCCCTTCCCTTCCCTTCCCTTCCCTTCCCTTCCCTTCCCTTCCCTTCCCTTCCCTTCCCTTCCCTTCCCTTCCCTTCCCTTCCCTTCCCTTCCCTTCCCTTCCCTTCCCTTCCTCTTTATTCTCCCTTCCCTTCCCTTCCCTTCCTCTTTATTCTCCCTTCCCTTCCCTTCCTCTTTATTCTCCCTTCCCTTCCCTTCCTCTTTATTCTCCCTTCTTCTTCTCTTTCTTTGAATTACATTTGACTTGTAGCACAAGAGCTCAGGAAACTTCCTTCAGGGTCAGACCACAGTCCACCTAGCACAGTACTCTGTTTCCAAGAATGGCAAGAGAAGCTGCTATCAAAAGGCAGCACACAAGCTTGATAACTTTTTGTGGTCCGTTCCCATCATACCTTGCCAGCCTCCGCAGTTGTGTTAGTGGTGTCAGAGGGTACATCTCTGCCCTGTCTTTTCATTATTGGTTTATGGACAAGGTGTTCATGAATTTGTTTAATCTCTTTTTGTACCTGCTGGTACATTATGACCTCCTGTGGCAGCAAGTTCAAGAAGGTCACTATCTGCTAGGTAAAGATGCACTATCTTTTCATCTGTTTTAGGTCAATCTTCTGGTAGTTTCATTCAGTGCCCTTTTGTTCTAATGTTGCAGGGTTTGGTGAACAACAGTTCGACCTTCACCTTATCCAATGATTCTATAATTTATTCCTTTTTATAGGTGACTCAGAACAGAAGTTGATTTTGGTACTCAATGAAATTTTTTGTTCTATGTGGGTAGCTTGTTTTGTTCTTTTAACATTGCCTAGCTTTTAGAAATCTGAGTCTGAAGATTTGAGGTCTGGAATTCAGAAGTAGAATGGCAAAGACCTTTAAATATTTGCAACCTTTAGTCTGCCTACACAAAGTTTTAACATACAGTTTATAGCTTTTATAAATACCTTTCTGACACCTTAACACATACATTTTATTAAATTATGAACATAATATTTGTAACTATTTGTAAGATTAGTAGGTCCTACCAGTTATTTTATGAAACCTTCTTATTTATTTAGATATATGCATGCAGACAAAATATGAAATCAGTAGCTGTAATCTAAGCGTCTTTCCAAGGGAAAATTCTTTAATTACTTAATGAAGTTTTACTCCCTTTACACAGTAAGGGTGAAGCTGATCTCAAAAAACCTCTGAAAGGGATCCTGTGCTGGGCTGGCCCACTTAGGATGAATATTTGTAGTCTAACAGTTTAATTATGGGAACAGGGTCTTTTCTGGTTACACAGTGAAGAGCTAGCACTATTTTCCCAAGCATTTTGCTGTCATTACACTTGTTTGTCTTGTCCCAAAGAACTACAGATATTTTACTAGCTGTAGCCTCATTACTGCTGTCTGCGTCCAAAGCAGTGCTTTCCCCTGACTCATACTGAAACAGCACATTTCAGTTTGTGTGCCTGCTTCGGTGCCAAGATGTCATACTCCTTAAGGGGAAATTCTGGTCAGAGTAACATTAAGGTGAATGAATTTTACATATGCCAGGCCAGTTAGTATTAACCATTTAACATAATCTTAAAAAGGCTGTCTAGCTGGGAAATTGTGAGTCATTGTTGGAACATAATTTGTATAAAATGAATGATTAGTATGGTTTTGTACAATTGTTCTCAGTGTCAAAAGCAACATCCCCTGTGGTACCCTTTATGTTAGGAAAGACAATTTTAAAGTGTAAAATATGTTAAACTTTCTACTCCAGATACCCTGCAGAGTCAAGGTGATGCCACTCAGTAGAAACTGGTGACACCAGGGAGACGAGGTTTCTGAGGACAGGTGGGGTCCTTGGGCTCCAAAACCAGGTTTGGTCCATGGGTCCCCTGCAGTTTGTGGCATCTCAGTCCAAACCAATGACTTTTCCAACAGCACGGTTTGCATCAACTTCGTAGCAGTTCTCCCAGACCACAGTCACTAGTTAAGGTCAGAGGCTGAAGTGGCCAACATACATCTGGAGATGCTGGCACAAAAATGCCATCATTAAAAATGTTCAGAATGGATTTGAGTTAAAGAAGGAACTACTTCTCTATCCTGTGCAACCAAAACCTTTCTGTTTTTCAACATCTCTGAAGGTGCTTACCTATAGTTTTTTGTTGTGTTCTGTAAGAAGAATGGTATTTGTGAGTGGCCGTGGATGTTAGTTCTGATGCCATCTGGCATTATACCATTTGGTGTTCAAGTCTCTCTAATGGCATCACTACAGCAATCTGTATGAGAACTTTTGCTGCCCTTCTGAACGCAGCTGCACAAAATGTGCAGAAAAATAGTCTGTTAAATACTCATCTAGACAGCTGCGCTATTGCAGCTCATCATCCTTTAAATTGCTGTGGAAAAGGACTGCTTACACAGTAGATGAGAATGTGGCACTACTGAAGTGTGGGAGAAGTGAGCAGCAAACACACCCGGAGTTTGCTAAGCTCTGACAGTCAAGAATGATGGACAAGAGTCCTGGATACCCCTCAATTAAAGCAGGAAAGCCACATACTTCTCTGTAAGGTGTTACACCGGTGTTAACCAATATACATACCAATATGCATACCATCAATGCCCCAATACTCCCCGTCTTTAAGGTATGGATAACATAAAAGCATCGTAAGAATCTCTGAGAATCAAATTCCTAAAGCAATTTAAGTTCAGTTCAGGACAAAAAGCATGTTTCAACTAGGCATAGTTGATGCCTCGTGATGATATGATGACTCATATCAAAGATTGCTTCCAACACAGTTTCAAAACAGTGACAGGCTTTGTGGTTATGGCACACTTTGGTGGAACAGGCTGGTTTTAAGTGTGAGAAATAGTGCACTGTATATTGATACTGTGTTTACTCAGGGGTACACACACCAAATGTAGACATGCATGTGATTCACTCTTGCAATGGGATAGTGGGGATCCTTCAGAGCTTGGCATCACTGCTTTTTAATGTTTGTATCAGCAATATTCAGCTAATTCTTACCAAAAAAAACCATGAAAGGCCACTCTCCTTTCTGCAGACTGTGACTGAGTCCAGAAAGCCTGTCTTCTCTTTCTACTTGAAGAACTGCCTGACTCAGAAGCCTTTGAGTATCAACTTCTACAGTATCAAAATTAAATACAGCAACATTTTGAAATATGTTGAAAGGTCCCAAGCCTTACAACCTATGTATGTCTGCTATCAAGATGAAAGGTAGAAGCATCTTACTTCAGGGTACTTGGGGACAATATTCTTGAGCCACGGTGAAATAAATGGAGGTCTCATCTCCTTGGGTCATTAGACCATTACTGGAAATAAGAGAAAAGGAGTCTGGCCAAGAATCAAGAATTATTGTCAGGAGCCGTTCCTACATGCACTTTGGATGAGAGTTTCTATCTTAGCATGACTGATACCTCTCCTGGTTTGCAAACAGCATTCTCAGCCCCAAATTTCAAGATGAAAATATAAGAATTGACAGGTCAGTTTGTTATCAAGTGTTCTTTAACACAGTTCCAGTCTACCTCAGCCTGTTTGATGTTGAGTAACGGAGAATTTGGGGTCTGAATACGTAGTGTCAAGAGGGGTTGAAACTTCTAAAATATCTCTCTGTTTGTAGTTGTGGAAGGTTGAAATTATGCATGATTTTCACCAAGGAAAGTAGTGAGGTAACTTAAAGGATACTTGTATATAGCAGTATAACAAATTTGGAGCTGACACAGTTTATACCACTAGAAGCATTGCAATATACCCAAATCTTTTTAATGTGTTTAGCAGTATGTTTTATGTCACAGTTGAACAGCAACAGCATCATACTGTGTCTTATATCCACTAATGAGTTTTAGGGAAGTGGTTGAGTCTCTATCCCTGGAGGTATTTAAAAGATGTGTAGATGTGGTGCTTAGGGATATGGTTTAGTGGTGGACTGGGCAGTGCTAGGTTAACGGTTGGACTGATGATCTTAAAGGTCTTTTCTATCCTAAATGAGTCTATGATTCTATGTGCCTCACAAGTGGGGTGGATCGTTTAGTCTGGCTATAAAGTCAAACTATATTCAAGCACGGAAAATATGCAAGTTCTATTTTTTGGAGAGAAGACAGAGAAGGATAATTTTTTATTTTCTAATAATAAAATTCTTACAAATATGTAAACACCATCTTCCCCCTAGTTAATTTGAAAGCTAAACTTAGAAACAACAAAACCTTGTTTTCATTAAAAGTCATTGGGATTGGAGGCATTTGAAATTCTTTCAGAACTAGGGTCCAGGATTCTTCTTCAAACCATTTTTGACTGGAAACATGTCTTGGGCAGCTGGTTTTACATGCTGGTAAGGTATTTTGCCTCTGGCATCCATTCATCTTATGCCTATATTAGAGGACCTTTCACATCCCTTGTTGCTGCCTAACTCAGTACTCAGGTTTTCCTCCTACCCTGATGCCTGTTATCAGGACACAAGAACGTGAGATTGCTTTAACGTGATTTGTTCTCAGCAAAATCACATTGGTTGTTCCTTACATTTTTCTTAACTTTCAGAACTCTTGAATATGAATTGTTTTATTATTTTGTCTGTTACTTCTCCAGGAATTGAAGTTAAACTGACCGATTCTTAATTCCTTAGCCTTTTCCCCAGCCTTTCAAAGACACATGCTGTTTTTGCCTTTTCTAGCCTGCCAGAACTTTCTACATCTTTCCCAAGTTTTGAGATTTATCAGTTTGTTCTCTTAGTATCACAGTTGATTTTTACCCAGCCAGAACAACTTGAAAACATCATACTTACATAACCCTTCTCTTATCTAGGCCAAGTTTGTACACCCTTTTCTTTGCTGTTGTTTTTACTAACGTCTGATCATGGTTAAAACTTTTAGGGAGGACTGAAACTAAACAGATACCAAACACTTCTGTTTCCTTGTGCTTCCTTCCAGCTGGTAGATTAGAAGAGTAGAGAAGCAAAGTTTTCCCTTTGCCTTTTTGTTATTTTATTTTCTTATTTTCCCTCATGTCCTTTACAATTCTGTTTCATTCCATGCCATTGAAATTTTTGATTCTTGAGCATACGGGAGAGTTGGGCAGCATGAAAAAGAGTATGAGTGATCAGGAAGGAGCTGGATTAATCTTAGTGGAAGAATTGGGAAAGATGAGTGGAGAACCGAAGTGGACTTCCTTCTCCGTCCATTTTTGTCTCCATAGTGGAGAAGAATGCCTCCACTGCCTTGTAGGTACACGTACATTATGGTTCAGTTTTGACTATGGAATCATCACATGCAGATGTGAAGAAAACAAACTGACAAGAAGAGAAGACAGCAGCAAATTATTATTTCTCATACCTGCTTGGGAGCTTTCTGAGTTAAATACTGTGTATACAACTGTTAGATGATGAGTAGGCTTGTAAGTCAACTAAAACTGATGGAAACGCTTACGTAGGGATGTAATTATACGCAAGCTGGCACATTGGCAGAATTGCCTACTTACTTAGGTGTGCAAAATCTGTGTCCCAAATCTAGTTATGTTTTCTCAAATACGTGGTTGAGTTTAGAACATATGCATACCATCAAATAGACAAACTTTTGTATGTATAGTGAAGGAATCCCTTTTGGTGTTACAGGTTGGGAGAATTTGTTCCATAAAGTTAGTGTGGATGCTAGTGCCCTTAAAAAGAAGCTAGCAGTAAGTTCTGCTTATGGGCTGTGATTGGTTTTTTTTTCATGTCCAAATAAATGTATTACCTTAAAATGGAATTTGACATACATCATGTAGATATACGTGAAGTATAATATTATTACACCAAAATGCTTGGCTGAACTTGGGTTTTTTTGCATAATGTGATGTTACATAAAGTTGTGAATTTTTAGTGCATGAGGATGAACAAAATCCCTCTGCATTGAAATTTAGGCCCTGTGGAGGGTTTTGGCAAATTGTTTTGTAATGCAGTTCACAATCAGAAACCACCACTCTCAGGAGAACTACACTCTAACTGCAAACAGAGTATTAATAAAATTAAAATTGAAAAGATAAATTTGAAGTTAAATTTGAAAAGTTTAGAGTATTGTGTAGTTCTCGAACCATGATGTAGTATCTTGAAACTGAACTTCTTAAATCAAATATAATGTAAATTTTCCAACACTTTTTAAAATGAATTCTTCCTAAATTGATTTTCTGCAGTGGTTAGCAGTAACTTTCTTGTAAAAAACTGATGTGTAACTTTATGCTGAAGACAGTTAAAATTAAATGCTACTTTTTAAATGTTATTCCAAAGTGAATTTGACATGCTTCTTTTTGTCTTGCTGTCTTGCACAGGTATCATTTTTCTTGTTCATTATTTTTGTGGTGTATACCATGCTGCCCTTCAACATGAGGGATGCTATAGTTGCCAGCGTCTTGACCTCTGCATCTCATACGATTGTGCTGAGCGTCTGTCTATCAGGTACAGCTGTTGTAAAGGAACACTTGGTTTGGCAGGTAGGTGCTTTGTGGAATTAATGATTAATTGTACACTGAATAGCCTGGTAAATGAGCCAGGAGTGCCTCAGTGGGTGCTTGGGAGTATAAACTTCTTTCTCTCTTAATTTCTGAATTGCTACAGACTTAATTCAAAGGTAGTCACTTTCTAATAATGAGGGTGTCAGTAATGTTATGTCTTGCTGAATGGCACACTTAAGTGCTAGAATCTACAGCCACATAGTGCTTACCGATGTGAAAACTAACATTGCTTGAAAAATTATGTGATGCAGCTGTATTGTGGTAGATGCATTACCATGCTGGTATATAAGCCACATTGCTCCTCTCCTCACCTCATTAAAACCTAACTTCCAAGGCCAAGGATTTTTTCCAGGTGTCAGTGTGACTGTTGACTCAAAAAAGCATTGTTCCTTTGAATATTCTAAGGACTGCTGTGTTGAGGATCTGTCGTGAAGACATTGCCCTCTCCAAGTCTGCTGTAGGGCTTGTCCTCCTTTTGTAATTCTCAGGCATTTATAGGTATTTTACAGCCGCCTCCTGGTTTGGCCCCCTGATTGAAGGGGACTGGCTGGCTCCAGGCTCCATGACTTTCAGGAAACCCATCTGTGTTTGTACTTGGGTCTTGGCTTGTAACTCAACTCTTATACTTTACTACATGACATACTGCAGATCAATAATTCTTAAAAATCCAAATATTAGGAGTTGTTTTTCTTTACTGTTTTGCAGAATATCTCTTAAATGGTGAAATACTACAGGTTTTGTTGTAACACTGTGATTGCTAAAATACTGTGAATGATAAAACATTGATAGAAATCTGTATTTTTAAGGAAAAATTTAGATTTCATTTTGAAAAGCAAATACATGGAGTTTTTTAAATACAGATATCATTTTAGGGAAATAGAATTATTTTAATTTTTGCATCAAAATGATGCAATTGATGCAAAATTATAAACATTCCAGTAGAACAAGAAAGATAGGCGGCATGCTATTTATTGTGACTAGCATGAAGAATGAGCAAATAGTTTCCACTTACCTTTTAAATTACTTGAGCCTTATTTTGAAAAACATTGTGCCTCAATGGGTAACTTCACAATTGCAGTAATTTTACAAAAGTCATCCCTTGTAAGTTGTTGTTAGGAAAAATACATTTTATTTCCAGATATGGCTGCAGATCTGTGTTACATGGAATATTGAAACTGAAGTCCCATAAACAAAATAGAACTAAGGTGTAGTGCTCTGTAGAAATTTTCAATGGTGACATAAGTGGATTTGCTTTTGTCTTGCTGATTTGGGTTTGTTGCATGTTTTTTGCTGTAGTTGCCAAGTTGTGCTGTATGTTAAGCAAGGACTGTAGTCATCTGCACTCAATGTATTATTAAATAATTCAGTAATACAGTTGTTGGTAATTGTAGTGGAATAAATCAGGGAGAATGTGTTATTCTTGGGTTTATGTCAACCTATGGCTTTTATTCTGGGCGTACATTATGCTCCTAAAACAGTATCAATGTTTGCCACTCCTTCCCTAAAAGCATTTTGGGTTAGAGCTGCTCTTTGCAGAATTTATCTATTTTCCCTGCCTGTCTTTCTAGACCATTAAAATTTGGTATATCTAAAACAGTACTTTCAGAAGATGTTATATTTTTAGTCATATCATGTCTCCAAACTCAAATAAATCATGGGCAGTGATGTACAATTAGTGTCTTTCATCTCTTCTGTAACTTCCTGTTTCATTCCAAAAGAGTGGAAGTCTTTGAGTAGTTTGTAAATTTGTTAAGAGTATTTCATTTCCAGGATGTTATCAATTTTCTATTCTGTCTTTGTAAAATTTATTAAATGTTCTGAATAGTTTGGCAGTTACGGAAAGTACTGAGTGCACTGCATTCTTACGAATGTGTGGAAGGGACTAAATGCCACTATCACAGTTAATTTGCCCCCTGTACACTTTTAGATTAGTATTGTTTATACTTTGGAGTGTAAGCAAAAAAATGTTTGTTTTGTGTTCTTTGCTTTTGAAAGTCAAGACCACAAATAAAGGATTAGATTAGAGATACCGATTACACTAAAAGGAGAAATAACATTTGTCAGTGATATACCTCAAGTTAGTACAGGATAACTGTACGTAATTAACAAAAAAAAAAAAAAAAAAAAAAAAGAGCTGGGGTATAGCTGTTTAAAAGGGCCGTGCTGTTGAATGGTTTTTTTTGAGGGGAAAAAAAATAATATATTGGTGAGGCCTGGACTGAAGCTGCTTTGCAGAGTTTGGTCACTAAAGCCCAGAGATGAGGAACTACCAGTAGACTGAAATTCGAAAGCATGGTTAGGGCTAAGTAGAGGAAATCTGGCTCGTGGAGCTACATTTATCTTTCACAAAACTATACTATTTTGTTTTCAGGGCTGCTGATTTGTCTCAACAAACCAGAAAAAAAATACATGGCAATATTAGCAAAGAACAGTGTATTTTCCTTCTGGCATGGATTTTTTTTTTTTTAGAGGACAGAGGGGGAACAAGTAGTATGCACTTAAGAAACAGGAAGACAGGGGTATAACAAATCTACCTGTAGGTAAATATCAGATATTACAGCATATATATCCTGTATATACAGCAAGTATCCTTCTGTAGAGAGTATCTGCATCTCCTTTACAACTACTTCCTATATATTGGAACCCTTTGATTAAATCTTCTCTGAGCTTTCTCTTCTCTTGGATGAACAAACCCCATTCTTTCCTCTTATGTCAAGTTCTGCCTTATAATGCTTTTTGTAGCCCTCTGCTGGACCGTCTCCAATTTTTCAGCATCTTCCATTGACTCTGGTTGGCATCCCATGGCATTTTGGAAGTTAATCATACCTTCAGTCTATCAGTAGAGAAAAATTGATGTTCAGAAGCATTTGTTTATTTTGAGATTTGTCAGAGCCTCTCTTACTGGTTTTGTCATTCCTTTTGTTGTCCTCTGTAAAGCTTTACACCCAAAATTAGCTTCAGTAAAGCTGAAAGGCTTAGCATGCTCTTGATTATCGAGTGTTGGTTGCAGTCAGAGATACTGAGATAAAAGCCTCCTGCTGGGATAAAGAATCTTTCAACACACCCTCTGCTGGTTACGTGAACTAGTTTCTGTTTGACCTATGCCAGTCTTTTGGGGGGGAAGGGAATCCACCTTGGTTTAAAAATTGGAAATGATGGTGATGATCTTCCACAAGCTTTTTCCATGGTTGTTTTCTGTCAGTGTTAAAGTTTTGTTCCTCATTCGTAGTAGGAATTTGTCTAGCCTTGTCACCCACCTTCTGGATCTCATTTTTTTGTCCATTAGACTGACAGACCCAATAGTATCCAATTTCTGTTTCTCTCATGAGATTACTTCTAGACTGTCATGAATTTGCCTTATAACCTTTTTGTCAGTAAAATAAATAAGTTGCCCGCTTTTGCTAAGCCTTTCATCACTCAGTTCTTCTTTGAGTCCTTACATGTCCTTCATCAATGTCTTTCTTGCAACGTGGATGTTAGCCTTAGAGGAGCGTGCCAGGAGCAGCCGCACCAGTGCCAAATGCTAATAGGGGGCTAGGTCTACAAAGGGGTTAGTGTGCTGCAGTGCCGAGCAGGGAGACACAGGCTCTACAGTAAAATACCCAATAAAATACCTTGCAGTTCTGTGGGGAGGTTAGTGCACAGCTACGGGATCTGTGACAGGAAGGAGGAAAAAGACCCCTGTGTTTTGAGAGCCAATCTCAGTTTATGGAAAGTAACTGTGTATGTATGGTTTGGGTTCTTTTTCTGTTGAAAATTTTAATCCTAACCCTTACAAAGCACACGGTCTGGAATCCAGGACTCTGTGCCCGCTTTCCAGGTGAGCATCCTACTGCCAAGCAGAAGATGTTGTTCTGTCTGCTCCTGGGAGCCTGGCAATTAGGACCTCTGCAAGAGAACACGACTCTAATTATGGCATTAAGGCATTTGGCTCAGAAGACTTTCGTGACTTAACATTCCTTTCAGTTATTGCTGGAATGGAAAGTATTTTGCTGCCATCCCTTGCTATAAACACATAACCTGTTTCTCTCCAAACCAGAACAGATTCTAATCAAATACTTGTGTTTTTCCTGCTCTATTATCAACTGCTCAACCGTTTTGATCTCATAATGGGTTGATACGATCATTAGAGGTCATTTTGTTCTTAATTTGTTGAAAAAGAGCTAACCAAAATCATTAAACATCCTATAAGCTTCCATTTTTCTTTTTCCCTGTTGTTATATATGAGTATGATTTTTTTATTTTAGTCCTTTAAAAAAGTATTGTTGTTTTACTCTCTCCACAAGAAATTTCATTGCTCTTGTAATCCTTTTTTTCATTAGTTGTGGCTAAATGTTTTCCAAACTGTGGCTAAATCACTACAAACTTGTCATTCATGGTTTGTTTCTTTTTCTTTGGTGTTCCTTGCCTTTGGGGATTTTTTTGGCAGCTCCTTGCAGCACTGTAAAAGGGGTCCCTTTTAGAGGCACAAAATTGTAACTGGGCAGGATAAGCGTGTACATTTTTTTTTTAAATTTTTTTTAATTCTATTCAAGAATAACAAAAGTAACAATTTGTAACAACATTTATGTAAGTAGTGGTGGTTGGGCTTTGCTTGTGTGATCAGTTCTTTTCTTGTAGCCTGGATAAATCCTAAGATAATGTTCTGTCCTGATGGACAAAAACCCGTGCTAAATGAAAATTTTGTTATTTTCAAGAACATTTGAATTAGAAAATTCCAGGGCTACATCCTTGACCATCAACTAGGCTGAGGTCTCCTATTGCAATACAAATTTTATCCTATGTGCTATGGACAGTTAAAGATGAAGCTGCTCTCTCATTCTTATGTGATCTGCTATGTATATGCACTAACTAGTATTAGTGTACATCCAGATTGTGGTTTGTGCTTGACTTCTGATTCATGAGCTTTTGGTATGATTTGTTTCAAGATCTGTAGTGATCAAGAAATTGGTAATTTATTTTTTTTTTAGTAAAGCCACCTTGCCTTCTTCAACCCACTGTGGGTTGGTTGGTTTGTTTTTCCCTGAATAGGCCATAGCCATTTTAACTTGCAATCAGGCAAATCTTCCTGCCTCTTTAGCCTGGAGAAGAGAAGGCGGAGGTGAGACCTTATCTATGTGTACAAGTACCTAAAGGGTGGGTTGAAGGATGATGGAGCTGGACTCTTTTCAGTGGGTTCCAGTGATAGGACGAGGGGCAACGGGCACAAACTGGAACATAGGAAGTTCCATTTAAATATGAGGAAAAACTTCTTTATAGTGAGGGTGACAGAGCCCTGGAACAGGCTGCTCAGGGAGGTTGTGGAGTCCCCTTCTCCGGAGATTTTCAAGACCCGCCTGGATGCAGTCCTGAGTAATGTGCTCTAGGCAATCCTGCTTCAGCAGGGGAGTTGGACTAGATGATCTCTAGAGGTCCCTTCCAACTCTGACAATTCCGTGATTCTGTGAATTTGTATCTCTAACTTTCTTGCTGCTAGAACCTCTTTGTTCCTACATGGAGGGGTCAGTGGCCCAGACGCCTCCTTCTGGGGCCTGATTCTGCAGGCTGCAATGGAACGCTGCCTATTCTTTGAAAATGTTGATAGTTTAAATTTTACAGATACTTAAAAATTAGGTAGATAATTTTGATAACATGTGCCAGGCCTTCGTCTTTTTGGCTACTCACAAGCCTGCCATTGGGGTCATAGAGGTTGGATCATTATGCGTTTCAGTCCTCAGAGCATTTTCAACAGGTACTCCCGATGAATAAAACCCCTCTGGTATGGCTGCCTTTGCTGTACTGATTCTTCGAGATTGTCCCAAACTCCCACCATCAGTACCCAAACCACCATGTCTGTCAGTGGAATATATATCACTGCACATGTGCTGTATGGATCCCTCCAGCAGCTGGGCTCGGGCACCCAGTCTGCCCAGCAGCTGTTCCTGGATCCCAGTCTGCCCAGCTGCTGCCACCTGGATGTGCCAGCCCCCGCTCCAGCTGCTGGTACAGGCTCCCCTGCTCACAGCTGTGCACACACACATACACAGACATCCCTCTGGCAGCCTCCCCAGTCACATCACCTACCCACCAGCTGGTCCAACTTGAACATTGCTGGTGCTCCCACACTCACCAGCACACCCGCACTTGCTCCGGTTGCGGGCACAGGTGCCCCAGTGGCTGCACGCAGAACCCCATGCACACACGTTTGCACAGACTAGAGAGTCCCTCACCAAGGAGAAGAGTTAGAAATGGAGTTTGATGAGAAGACAGGATAGACTGCAGTCAGGTGCAGGACCAGCTTACCAACAAGTAACCTGTTAACATGCGACTGACTCCTTTTATCCCCTTATCCCTCTATTTTCCCTCTGTTTTATTGTCCCTCCCCAAACCAACACAATTTGTCCCTTTCCCTTCCTTTGGTTCCTGCCCTAAACGTCCCATAGTAAGTCTTGCATAGCTCTGCAGCCATCATGTGTCCCATGTTCCCAGGCAATGACTTTCCTTAGTCTGAGAGGTGATCTGGAGAGCTGTTCCTGATGACCCAATGGGGATGAGCATCACACCTGGTACTGGGGCTGAGGCTCCCCTGGGACAGCCGGGAGAGGGGCCTGGACAGGGTGTCCCTTCCTCTGGGTCCTTAATTTGGGTTCCTGCCTGCCTTTGTGCCTCTGTGCCCCTCTGGGACTGTGCAGGTAAGCTGATGGCTTCTGTGATGGGCCTGGGAGTAGCTGGGTGTTGTTCAGGCTTTTCCCCACCATTGTCTCTCTGTGCTTCTCTGTGTGTGCACAGCTTTTGATCACTTAACCTAACCATAATTGCATGATTATGTCTATCAAGATTCATGAGATGATGCTTAACATGTGTTTTGCAATTCATACTTAAGGGAAATCTCTAAAAGAACATACCATATCTAAATTACAAATATTTCCATAGATCTAGTTAGCTTTTTCAGAGTTAATAGTGTTTCTTATGCTTTTATATCTTATGAGCTCCTAGAAAAATATATAATTGACAGTATCAGATGGTGGACAGGGTTTTCAAAGGCAGGCAACTTTGATATGGCATCTGTAATACACATTTTGATGTTCTAATCAACATGCAGCATATAGGCATATACATTTTATTTAGGCCACTGATTTAAACTCATCTGTTAACGGAACATATTTAATATTTACAAAAAATGTTTTCTGTAATAGAGAGGCATAACAGCAAAATAAAAATAAAAAGCGTCAGTATTCACCAGCTAATAAAAGAAGAAAATGTACAGCCCTAGGGCTCAGAAATAGAATAGAAGTTGGTTTATGCAGTACAAGAAAAAAATCATGTTTATTAAAAAAAAGGCTGGGAAAAAAGACTGTGTCTTTAAGTACATTCATTATTGTATAACCCTGAGGCTTTATAGCTACACAGTGAAAGCTTAGAGCACATAGGAATTTTAGTAGTCTGAATGGCTAAAAGCTGTTGCCGTGGGTTGAATTTATCCTTCTCTTTTGAATACCTTTTTTTGAAGGAGATGGGGAACAGTTATTCATGAAGGTAATGCAGCTTAAACAACTCCTGCTTTCTCCTGCACGGTTACACAAAATGAGTTGCTGTTATCCCTGCTGAAGGGGTGGAGGGCAGTGACTGCTATTGAGGGAGGAAGACTCTATTTCTTGCAGCAGCAGCTATTGCTGTCCCATCCCTCGCCCCTTTTTCCCTTTGCTCTCCCCACCCCAGCAGCAGTCTGCTCACCACGTTGCGTAGCAGCTTCAAACCAGTTTGAGAGGAACCCGATGTCCTGCATAGCACAATACAATAGGCATATTTTTTATTATTGCACGTTTCTTTACTCTTGATTTTATGCTTAAATCTAGGCAGATATTGAAATTCCGGCTGCTATGTTTTTTCAACTAATTTTTACAATCTGCAGGTATACTTTGAGTTTCACTAATTCTTTAAGGCAATCTGCACAGTTTGGATATGCTTATGAAGAGCCCACTTGCCTACAAGAGTATAAATCTGTAGGAAAATGCATAATTGCATTTCATAGTATTAACATGGAGAATGTGAACATCTTCCAGAAAGTCCCTAAGGCTGTAAAGAGAAGACCTGCAATACTTAATATGATGGAAAATTCAGCAAAGGCTGAGAATTGCAATGCCATGGTGAAATGAAATCATGTGTGCAGGTGGCCATGTAGGTTTTCAAAAAGCAGGCTTTACCTGCAGCCCAAAATCAGCATCAAAGAAAGGCATAGAAAATAGTTTTGGTGAGATGCTTAGGAAATCATCAAAGCACAGAAGATAAGAAATAAATGCCTGTTTTTTAAAAAATCATGGAGCTGTCTCCAGTTAGCATTGATTCTTAAGCTTTACTGAGAGGATCAGATTGCCTTTTGTGTTCACTCCGTTTAAGTTAATATTTTTATCAGCAACTAATTTCACCTGTACATTTATTTATCACTCTTATACTACTCTAGCTTACATTTCTTATCCTAAAAATGACCATTTTTTAGCAGTTTGAGTTTTCCAAAATATAAATTTATTTGAGGAACAATTTGTCAGTCCTTTAGTATATTAAATTATGAAATGCCTATGTTAGAAATGCTCAATCTTAAGGCTTCTATACCTCCAAAAATGTAAAACAGTTAAACAGACTGGAAATTCCAGTACTTCTGAACTTCCACAGAAAGCAGCATGCTGTATGGGCTGTACCTTACTCTCTCACGTAACATTGCTGGAGCAGCAACTAAACTCTCACCGTACAGAATACCTTTTGCAAGGGAGTTGTATTTCATATCCTCTTAATTATGACATTAATGTAAATAATTTACCAGTGAAAGGCTAAGTTTACGCATTCAAAATTTTATAATACTGTCCTTCCAGGTAAGTTTTCTAGGGTAAAGATTCTTTAACTTCTCCAATAGAGTTAGTTTTACTGTTTTCTTTCCATTTTCATAGGCATTGCCTAGCCTTTTCAGTTACGTAGTACCTTTATGGGTTGGTATTATTTGTCAAATTTATTGTGAATTACTTCTTATTGTAGCTGAAGCATAAAATTCTGGGTGAGATATTCACTCTAGACATGATGCTTTGTCATTTTATGAACTCATAGAGTTATCATCTATTTCTACATTTTATTTTCAAGAATTCAGTAGAAGAAAAATGTCTTTCACTATCAAGATGTGGATACATTTCCCCATCCTGTCAGCCACTTTTAGTGCAGTATAAAATAAGAGGGATCAGGATCACAAACACCTTTTATTATGTAGAGAAGCCTTTGGTAAGTGTATTGGGTTTGTGTGGAAAGGTTTTTGCGGGGGGTGGTGGTATAAGGGTGGCTTCTGTGAGGAGCTATTAGAAGCTTCCCCAATGTCCGACAGAGCCAATTCCAGCCGGCTCCAAGACAGACCTGCTGCTGGCCAAGGCTGAGCCCATCAGCAACAGTGGTAGTGCCTCTGTGAGAATGTATGTAAGAAGAGGGGAAAAAAAACTTGTGGAGTAACAGCAGCCAGAGAGAGGAGCAGAAGCTGTGAGAGAAACAACTCTGCAGACCCCAAGGTCAGTGAAGAAGGAGGGGGAGGAGGTGCTTCAGGTGCCAGAGCAGAGATTCCCCTGCAGCCCATGGTAAAGACCATGGTGAGGCAGACTGTCCCCCTGCAGCCCATGGAGGACCCCACACTGGAGCAGGTGGATGTCTGAAGGAGGCTGTGACCCCATGGAGAGCCTGTGCTAGAGCAGGCTCCTGGCAGGACCTGTGGAGAGAAGAGCCCATACTGGAGCAGGTTTTCTGGCAGGACTTGTGACCCTGTGGGTCCCGCACACTGGAGCAGTTCGTGAAGAACTGCAGCCAGGGGAAGGACTTATGTTGGAGAAGTTTGTGGAGGACTGTCTCCCATGGGAAGGATTCCACACTGGAACAGGGGAAGAGTGCGAGGAGTCCTCCCCCTGAAGAGGAAGGAGCAGCAGATACAAATGTGATGAACTGACCACAACCCCCATTCCCCATCTCCCTGTGCCACTTGTGGGGAGGAGGTAGAGAAATTGGGAGTGAAGTTGAGCCCGGAAAGAAGGGAAGGTTGGGGGGAAGGTGTTTTAAGATTTTATTTTGTTTCTCATTACCCTACTCTGATTTTGACTAGTAATCAATTAAATACATTTTCCCCAAGCCAAGCCAACTCTTAATTCTTCCCAGGGATTGCACCTTTGGTTATTATACAGCATTTCCTTTCCCTTCTCAAGGTACATCTGTTACTGCACACCCAGCGAATGGCATCGGTATTTGTTCTGTGTGAGTCTGAGAAGGAATCACGTCTCTCCCATGCCTCTCATTGGTTACGTATAATAAATCATGTTTATCTGCTGTCAGTTTAGACAGGTTCTGGGTATACTAAAGACTATATGCTGCATATTTGCTGCAAAGATCACCTGCGTGGACTCTGCTAGCTCTGTCGGTTTCTAAGTGGGACAGTATTAGTTAGGGCTGATGTTTGGCTCCTCCACTGTTACTGGGTTTGCTCTATATGTTTTAGCTTTGATAGCAGCAGTCTGAAAACAACATGGGCTGTGGCTTATCAGACATAAATTTATGTTTGTGAATCTATTTGCAGTTTTATTTTCTATGTCCCTTTGAGGTTGTATTTTCTCATAGATGTGTAGCAGGCTGTCAGCTCAGAAGACACAAGAACATAGGCTTAAAGTAAGCAAGCTGGCTCTGCGCTGAGTTAGCTCAGGTCCATGAGCTTTAGGAGTTCAGGCTGTGTGAAAGCGCTCAACACTCCTCTGGAAACACAGAGCTGTGCTTGCAGAGGTGTGTCTGGACCTTAGGCCAGCTCCAGTGCCTTTGGATATACAATAGCCCAGTTAATCCACAACCCTCTATGCTGTTTTAACAAATAATTTAGAATTATCAATGTTGAAACAGTTCCTGTTTCTAGAAGATTCTGCTTCTTAAAGACACACAGAACTAAAGCAGACTGATCCGTGGCTGTAATTAAGCCTAAGCAGGGCAAGAAACAAAACACCTGAGCAAAATCACACTAAATAATCCCAGCAGATATTTGCTCTCAGCTGAAGAAGGAAACAGGTGCCCTCCACATCCTTATCAATCTGTCCCAGAAAAAATTTTCTCCTTGATTCCTAAGCAAGAACAATTGGTTTCACTGATCTTGTAAGTACGAAAACTTCCATGCATGCAAAAGATTAGCTGTACAAGATCCCAGTGCTTATCCTTCCTACAGTTGTTACTAGTGTCTGCTACTTCAGAAGAGGATGAAAGTTCATCAGAGTTCATCTGATCAGTTTTAAACCGGGGGAAATTATTTCAGCCTGTTCCCATGCAAATTAGTATCTCAAACTCTGAAGCATGAGATTTTGGGTTCCTCAACACAGACACACTCTTGTTTTTTAGAAGACAAAATTGAGTTTTACTCTGAAGAGATTTGCTGTTTGTTTAAAAGATTTCTAAGGGCCACCTTTGAATAATCTTCTTTGTCTTGAATACTGTCTTACTCTGTACGGTCTTAGTTCAGCAATGGTTCTATCACAGCAGGATTCGGCTGTCCTATTTATTGGCATTATTTGCCAGACTTTGTCCCAAGACTCATAGAGTTGAGATATTGCCCAAATTTTTTGCAGACAGGAAGAGACTGTATCCTGATGAGCATTTACTCACATGCTTACTTCTAGGGAAACTGTTCAGATTATTCAAGGAAGTTTGCATGAGAGAGCTTCACACTCTGAATGCAAATAGGAGGTGTGCAATAATCCTGTTTCCTCTAGTGTGGAGGTGGTGAGATGGAGTTTCAGCTTCTGCTAGAGGTTTGCTGGGGTTTTGCTGATGGTCTCTGAATGCTGACTGTTGCTGACCTTTGCATACACACGCTCTCTCTTTCTGAGAGAAGCGTTTTGGATACTTATACACTGCTTGGCCTGTGGAAAGAGTCATTAAAATTTGGCCTGTGGAAAGAATGCCCCGTTGTGACAACCATAAATTCTCCCAGGCTGTCTGCCTGCTCCAGACAACTCGTGCAGGTCAGCGGGCAGGAATGGAGAGAGGAGATGGTGTGCTCCCAGTGTGACACTCGAAGAGGCTGTTGCTGTGGTGATGGTGTCCTCTGAGCCTAACTGGGCCATGAAGTTGTGGCATCTCGACTGAGTTCTTTTGTGCTAACATGCTATTTACGTCCACTCACTTACCATGTTTAATTAATTTTGTAACACCAAATCCATTCAGGTTGGTTAAGACCCTTAGGGCTTGTCTTTGATTCGCTCTCCACCCCCTTCTTTTTAGTAAAATAAGCATAGGATAACACTTTGAAATTCTTAAAACAGTAGAAATGGTCTCAATATAAAAAAAGAACATGCACCAAAAAGTATAAGGGGAACAAGAAGAAACGGATGGAAATTATCCATGCAAAAATGGTGACAAAAGCATAAATGCTAATAAGTAAGAGAAGTGGAATGCTGAAAAACTAAAAGGTAGATAATAAGGCACCTTTGGTAACACTCTAAGTACAGAGTACTAAGTGATGCTCTGTTTGCTCTAAGATTTGCTTCATTTGCTGTTTGGTCATCAGTGATGACACTTTTTTTTTTTTTTTTCTGCTATTCAGCAGCTTAGACAGTGAATGTTTCCTTGGGTTTTTGGCTAACTTTCTCACCTCAGTTTAGTTTATTGATGCTGTACTGATGACCTCTGAAGGCAGAGATGATTCGTTTTCTACTGCTATTGGTATTGACCGTGTCACTTCAGAGTCTTTTGTACATGCTGCACACGTGGTCCCCTAAATCGTTTTCTAGTTATTTTCTCTCTGCTACATTATTTCAGCTTCTGTTGAGCTGCATTAGCTAAAAATCCTGAGTCAAATCCTGGGATTGTATGTGAGCAGAACTGGCCTGCCTGGGACAGTGCGGGAGCAAGCAGCAACCTTTGTAACCATGTTCTGAATCCTCCTTTCAATCACCTTTAAACTCCTGGTCAGCCAGAGAGGGGTGTGGGATCAGGACATTGGTGCAGCTTGGTTTTGCCCTAGTGCTATGCTTTTGGTCTGTGTTGATCTGTATGGATGGCCATGTATATGTGTGTACATGTACCGAATGCATGTGTGCCCACATACCGCACAACTGGAGGGACGTGGGGATGTGGTACTGCAGCAGCTTTGCTTCTGTCAGGCTGCTGGATACAGCAACCTCTGACATAGATCAGAGCCATATATTTTCCAACAGCATTCTGTATATTTTTAAACAGCATTATGGCTTTTGATTTTTCTCAGTGATCTTGATAAAGATTTAATTTTCTTCTCTTTACAAATGAATTATTTAAATGTCTTGCACTCTCATTGGTCACTCAACAAAACTAGGTCACAGAATTATTTTCTGCCTAAATAAATCAGTATAACCATGTGTACTATGTAAATAAAACCATATACTTCTCCTTGAAACTGCATGCGATTGTTTCTTTTATTAGGATGGTTGTAGTTTTAAGCTTGTTGTGGTCTCTTTCCCTCTGCAGAAATCTCCAGAGAAGCAGTTCTGCTCTTTGTCAATACTTAAGGTGACATACGGTCACATGACATAGGGGCAGTTCCTTCTCTGGACACACTTTTTGTCTGTATTTACATGTGGAATGTGCTACGCCCTGAATCCATAAGCCATTGTCATAGTGAGAAACGTTAAAACTTTCCTATCTCCTTTTGGGTATGTTGTGGGCATATGTATTACTGCATGATGAGGTAATTGATTTTTCACTATACCTTTACTGATCAGTGTCAGAGTTCCAGGCAACCACAACAGCCTCAGAGTTACAAAGAATGAGATTAAGTGTGAAAATGCTGCTCCGTAATTACTGGACTGATACGATACCTGACAACGAAAGACTGCCCCAGGCAGTCCCTCTGGGTGTGCAGAGCAGGGATTGGGTATGTTGAGGGAAAGGTTTTCCTTATGCAAACTGCCAGAGTGGAAAATGCTGTCCCCAGAGAGACATTGAGCATCCATTCAGGTGGTGGTGCACGTTTGGTTTTTTTCCTCTTCACAGGCACTGAAAGAAATGTAAGGACAAAGAGCAGAGTTGAGCTCAGACAGAGTTAAGCCAGAAATGTTCAAACTTTTCAAGAAACAGATTGACTAATAAAGCTTCTGAAAAGGAATCTACAGTAATGAATGCTCTTTCCATCCTTAAAATAACTGACACGGTTTCTTCTATTCTCAATGAAAATTGGTATTACTTGTTAGATAGTCTATGGCAACAGTACCAGGAAGATAGCAGTGTCCAGGTTCTCATTAATGCTAGGCACAATTTGGATGATTTGCTGTGAGGCATAATGGAGCGCCTTAGGGAACTGAGAAGCCAAGAGGTAAAGCAAGAGCTGGAAAATCCGTGGTTGTTCACCTTCGCACTTAACTGCTTTGGGGTGATGCTCCTCTGTATCTGCAATGTTCTTTCGCAGTCAAAGTGCATGCAGTTAAATTGGCTTCTTTTGCACTATGGAAAGAGTAATAAATCCTCCCTTCTAAAAACTGTGACTGTTGGCCTTCCTGTTGATAGCTCTGAAAGTGGCACCCTTTAGTTCATGTTGACAATAAACTAGCAAAAGTCTACCTTTTATTTTAGCCTTCAAAATTTGATGTTTTCCTTGTAAATTGCTGAAATTTTTCTCCCACTATCTATTTCTTCTTCCTACTTCCCTCACACCCTCATTTGTAATCCTTTTTTGCTGAAGAAATGGAAATTATTTGTCTTTCCCTATTTAGAAGACATTCTATACCTTTGATCTTCCTTGTTGCCTTTCTCTGATCTGAAAGGAGTTTTCTCTTACACAATAGGAAAGAATAGTCTATAAGACAGAAAATCCATTAATACTCCATAGCATGCTTGTTTAGTAAGGAAGTAGGTCATTGAAATTCTGATGACCCTGAAAAAAGAGAAAAAAATGACAAGTCTGATCCTCAAGGCAAGAGCTAATTAGCTGAATTGTTACTAGTTAAGGAAATGAAAAATTTGTGACCTGACCCATGCAATTTTGAGGTGAAGACTTAGAATATTTTGCTTAATAAAATGTATATGCTTCTGTGGGTTGTGAAGGGGGCTCAAAAGAATCGTTATGCATTTATTAGAGTGAAATAAGAGAAATAAATAAATTCACTTTTCATGTCAAAAGTTAAAATGTTAAGGTCTGTTTTCATTAAAAGTAATCCTAAAGGATAGAAGGAGGAATACAATTATACTGCATTACGCTAAAATCTGAGCAGTTAGGATTGTTTCCACAGGGATGTTGCTTATTGGTTGTTTATTATTATTGAATTGTTATTATTTGAATAATGCCAATTTAAGGATTGGGAAGCTGAATCTTTAAAAAAAAATATTCTGCTTTGGTACCCGTATTACTTGGAATGTCAGGAATGAAGAAAAAGTATTTTGGAGCAGGCAAAGAATCCTTCCTAGACTAGGAATAATTTGATATTCCTGATTTTTCTAAGATAACTGTATTCCTCTTTTAAAAAATTATATCCATCAAAAAGACATGGTCATGAATTCAAGAAAAGAAAAATTGCAGTATGTCTGAGTGATAATGTAATTACTGGTTCATTAACCGGATGCCAAAAGAAGGCAATGATAATTGTGTAGCTGTTGATGAGAGAATTTTCAGAATGCATTATGGGTGTTGTGCCTCGTCCCGACAAATTCAATTCACAAAAGGCTGAGCAATAAGCAGCATCTCAAAGGGGTGTTACATTTCAAATATTAGAGTCTTTCCTTAACAAGCGTTCAAGACATGGGTCAAAGTAGAACTGCAGTATGTATGGCCTGAACCTCATACATATTTCCTTGAACTCAGGCTTGCAGATCTGTTCATATTATGGATATTGGATGGTTTACAGTAATTTTTCAGGTAAATTCATGATATATTCTGTGGTATTCAGCATTTTAGCAGTGAAGAAATATTTCTCATTATATGAGCTCTTCACAGTATTAGTGTATGTACGTGTATATAATATGCAAAATTATATATGTAAAGTATATATTGTACAGATAAATATGTGTATTTTTCCCCTTTTCCTACACATGTAATTTTAGTATGAAATCAAAGGCTCTGGACTATATTTTAGAATAATGCTTCCACACTATAGTGTTGTCTTTCAACTGTGTCTAGCAAGGCTTTTTGGTTAGGTTTGTGTGTATGTACTGTCCGTTTTAGTTCAGTGACTCCAGCTGGGTTTAAGAACATCTGCATATCATAGGACTGAACGCAAGTATAGAAATCTTTGCTTCGCATTATTGTTTGTTCATCAACCTCATGCATTCTCCCATGAGGTGAGCAACAGACTATGAGATTTGATTGCTCATAGCTTAAAACACAGACCATATGATGAATGCAATGTTGCCTCTGACAGTCAGACTGTATGGAGGAGCAGGACAGGCTTAGATAAGCAAGTAGCATATATACCTCCTACACAGATTGAGAGTGTTGATGTTCAGTTTTCTTTCACTGCCATTTACAGCATTTTGGGGGATGAGGTAGCAGAGGTAAGGAACAGTGCTGAACCTCAGTGTATATGCAAAAATAATTCTTTCTCTTAAAAAACCCCTGATATTTTTTAATACTTGGTAAGTCTCCTGCACTTTTACATTTACATAAGTAAGCTTTTGGAAAGAGAACAGCAAGTAAGATTAATACTCTATTGTGGCAGCCAGCTTTGCCTGTTCTGTTGTTTTGGATGGCCTTTTTCCCTCTGTTTCTTATAGTATTGTAGAGAATCAAATTCGAAGACGTTCAATAGAAGTTAATTCTCTTTAACTTTTAAATAACCTTTTTGAGATGAATAAAAAGAAATAAAGCCAAAGCTGTATTCAGTTACATAACTATTCTAAACTTCTGTGTTTTCTAAAGATAGAGCAGTGATAACATTTCATCAGTGCCAAAGTGCCACGGTACATTGCCTTGGGATTCAGAATACCCGACCTGTAGCCCTGGTGTTGTCTCTTGAAGTCCTGTTGATTTATTTGAAGTCCTTTGAAATACTATCTTTCTGCTATATGCCTCCATTTCTTCCATCTTCTTGGCTAAAGGCTCATTTTTATATTTACCTTCATACAATTAGACCTCAAACATGCTATATAATGTTTGTAACATGCTGTAATGTTTTATTTTGAGAAAGATTATTGCAAAGGAAAAGCTCGGGTCTGGAAGTGGAAACAAATGCCTTGCATTTGGCCATATTCTTGTCTATTCTCAGCAGATCTGACAAAAAGTAATGTGTATTATTTTCAGATCTTTCATATGGTAGACAAAAAAAATCATCCTGCTTTCTTAAAGTTTTGTAAAGATCAATATAAATTAATGGATTTCCTTACTGTGATTTTGTTTGTTGTCTCCTTCTGCACTGTGGGGAATGTAAATATTTTTCACCTGGAACAGAAAGTGCCTTAGGGTCTTCAGTGTGCTGATCAGGCATAAGTAAAGGCTAACGTGTAGATTACAAATCCAGAAGGACCTGCGAAGATCATCTGGTGCCATAGTATAGATTAACTGAATCAGTTTTCCTTTGCACTCTAGCAGTGGTTCCCCGACTCTGAATCTTGGTCTACTGTGGGCCCGCAATAGTTCCTGTGGACCACCATCCATCTTTGTTATCCAACTTCTAGTTTAAAATACTGTAAAATCTAGTTGCACAGACTAGCTCTGACCATAACAAATGGAGACTAGTTCAGCAGCCCTCTTGCCACAGCTGTGAAAACAAGGAACTCCCACAGAAAACACCCTATGAAGTGTGTCTTGTAGTCATGGATCCAGGGCCGGATTGATAAGCATACCAACCATTGGTGCATCTGAGAAAACCTGTGAGAGGATGGGGCTTTTCTGCCATGTGAGCAGCATCTCAGTGGCCTTAATTTTGAGAGGAGGAGTTGCTTTACTGAGTTACTCAAAGATAGGACATGGGCTCCAGATGCTTCATGAGATGCATACAAACCCAAGGAGGGGGAAGTGATTGGCAGAAGGAAACAAGATGAGATGAGTCGGAATAAAACAGTCCCCTGAGCTGCTCACTGCCAGACGTGACTGAAGTGCAAATAGGCTATTTCAATGTAAATGAACTGCGACCAAATTTTCAAAGATTATTTGTGTGCCTAAAAGCCACTTATGAATATTTTATAAAATGCTTTGGTTTCCACGTGAGTTAGGTACAGATCTCCTGCTTGCCTTCCAATGAACTGTGAAGTTTTAGGAGCTAGTGCTTCTAGAGTGGGGCACACAATCAGGAGGTTGTGGTGCTGATTGGGCCTTTTGGTCTGAAGACTAACACAAGAAGAGGCTGTTAGGGCTCTGAATAGAGACTGGGATAGAAATGATTGATAACCAGGGGAAAAAAGAGTAAGAAATAATCTTAGGCAGCTGCCTGCGAGTGTTGCTCAGATCAATATTATGTTACTCACCTGACAATTCTCATAAAGGCTTCAGCTCCCCCCCGCCATGCAGTAAGTGTTGATGGTGATTGCCTTTGACAACCTTTGAAGACAAAAAGAAGAAAGGCAAAATCTGTTTCTGCTCGTCTGTCATGGAGCTTCTAAAGAGCCTTTCTGTATCCACTTCAACACTGCTATACCTGCGCTTTAAAATCTGGATTTATTCCTCTTAACATAGAGGAAAGTTGATTCTATCTTGTGAATGGATTTTCCCATCAGAATCAAGGGTTGGAATATTTGCTGTGATCTAGGTCATGCTGACCTTAATTAAAGACCAAATCACAATCACCATGCGTCAGGTAACGTCACACACTATTTAATAGTCACCTGCTGCAGTAGTTGCTGAAAAAAATAGCAGCTGAGCACAGCATAGGCAAGCTGAAAGACATGGAATTAATTTGTTTCCAAAACATCTTTATTCAAATGTGATTTAAATTTCCTCAGTTATGGAAACATTTCCCATGATATGATAGAATTTCCTGTAACTACCATAAACACTCTAGATGGGAGACAAATTGGGAGTATTTGTTTGTTTGGTTTTTTTAACAGCAATAACAGGCATGTCTCGTTGAAAATGCAACACAGGAAACTTAGTCATTTGCCACCGCCATCTACTCTCCCTTTTGTGGTTTTGATTTTTTTCCCTGCAGTTCCTGTATTACATGCTATTTTGTGCAGCCTGTAATTTCTTCCTTGCCCGGGGATCCACTCTGGCGTGGGATCTGGGCACTCTGCCTGGGGCTCACAGGAGAAGAGAGGGGAAGTCACCGTGCTGTTACAGCAGAGGAAAGGCACTCTCCTTCCTAGGCACCACCTTCCCCAGCTCCCTCACCCTGCCAGCCCACAGGCACTGCTAAGCCCCATCGCAGGATGCAGAGCAAGAAGGTTGGCAGCTCTGTAGTTTGCCAGTTTCATTCTACCTTTTTTGTCATGGATGTAAGGTTGTTAATTTTCTTTGAAAAATAAGGACTCGTGGAGGAAACAGGTTGTTTGATGGCAGTGGGGTATAATATTTTTGATATTTCCAATATCAAGCTATTAAAACAAACTGACAATATCAAATGTGGAGAGCATAAAAATAATTTATGTGAAATAAAGTATTATTTTTGGGAGCTGTTTAGAGTCTGGGATTCATCTTACAGCCATGTCTATAACTGTAAGGCATTTTCTTAAACATGTCCATGACAGTCTTGGAGTTTTTATAGCCATCTCAGTCAGCATCATGTTTCAACTGGAGTCTTTAAGGCAGTTGATTTGCTTTCAATATTTCTCCCAAGTATGAGTAATATAGAAGCTAATATGATGAATTAAATAATTTCTGTATTTTAAAATGTCTTACATTTTCTTCTACTGTAAGACAATTTCTCAATAATTCTAACTTTTTTTTCACTCTCTGTTCTGTATATTTAGTTGCAGTAATCTTTGTACTCCCTTTCTACTTCAGTCCTTAATTATCTGTCTGATACTAGTCTCTAGTTGTGGTAGGAGACTGATCTTTTCTTTCATCTCTAATAGAAATTTTCAATGGACTTCCAACTACTCTGCTCTAGTTTATTTATTTTTAGATGTGTTTTTAACCATATGAAATGATAATGTGTTGGGTTGTGAGGTGGATTTTTTTTTTTTCATTTTTGTTTGAATTGCCTGGTGGTGGTTTGGATTTATCCATTGAACATTTTCAAGCATGTTGTTTGTGATGAGCTCTGTACTGAATATTAAATTAATATTGAAAGACTGGTAGAGGATCATTTAGAAATCAGATTAATATTGCCTACAATACAAAATAGCAGGCATACATACAAAGAACTTATGAAAGAATAGACTGGTGAATAGAAGTTCGTTAAACCCAGATAGATCTTTTTTGAGATGCTTTTAGAATCAATTTTAATTTGCTTTTAATGCACAGCCATTAAATCTATTAATGGACTGTTCTAACTCTGGTTTTATTTCTTACTAGTTTAATTCCTACTAGGCTCTTTGTTTGACTCTTCTTTGATTATTGCGGCATCTGTTTTAAAAAAATATATCTTATTTTAAGCTCCATTCATTTAATCATTTATTGGACACATACAGCAATTGTTCACTAGCAAGAAATCTTGAAAAAGTGATAGCAAAACATTATTTTAAAAGCATGGAGGAACTCACTATGTCTCTTTTAGCTAGGTTTGACTATTGATTTTTAAAATAAGAATATTCCAATATTTGGCACCCTCTCTTCTGATTTTTAATAGGTGTGTGCTCATCACAAACACCAGATAGTGTGATTTCACTGCTGCTCTGCAGCTAAAACTGCTCTTGGAACCCAGCCAGTATAGTAGCTCCGTTTAAAACATACCTGACGTACCTCATTTTTACCCATTGAATGCCTGGATTATCTGTAAAGAAAGCAAAACATAAAGGTACTTCATTTAGTAGCAGTACAGCTTTGATACTCTTTGTAAACAAAAACAGTTTTACTCCAGGCTTACTTTCCAAAGTCCTACCGTTATTTTTGTAGGGTGGGGAGTTAAAGTTGCAGCGACCTGCATGGGAAAAGTGACTGTATGGTGTCTACATGTACTTCAAGCGCAGTTTTGCTACCTCGGGTCTACCTCCATTTAGAAGACAATCTGTATTTTTTACCTCCTAAATAATTCTGGAAATAAACACTTTAAAAATTATGAGCTTTCAGGTATTACAGTGAAAACAAGACAAAAGTAATTTTGTAGTCTTCTGTAGCATTTTGCATTGCACTAGAAAAGATCCTTTTGAGCTTTAAATACAGGAAATTCCAAGGAAAAAGCATCTAGCTTTGTAGCATTTGAGTTTGGCACACTCCTAATGTACTGGGTGCAGAACCACTGTGCGTGTTCTGTCAGATTGCTGCTTTTGGTGGGTAAAAGCAGTAAAAGTAGAGAGGCCAGTTTTTAATTTCTCTCATTGCTTAGCACAGTTTTGCTGTCCAGCAATGAGAGCGCAGCATGTGGCACAAACCTGAAAGAGTTCCATTTGCCCAGCGGTACTTTTGTAGAAATTGGTTGATACATTGGATCTGTAGGTTTCATTAGCCTGGCATGGTGCATTGTTATATCCTCACTGTTACTGCACTTACATGTGCATGTGAGGCTGTATCTATAGTTCTTTGCAGGGTGCCATCAACCTATAGATAGTTGGGTGATATACCCTGCATGCTTGCTGTGGAACAGCTTGCTCTAGCTGAAGAACCGCCGGCTTGCCAACCACACTGGTTGGGAGAAGATAAAGACCAGGAAAAACAGCCTTACTAAGCCTGAGCAAAGCTCTGTCTAGCTCTCCTGTCATCAGCACAGTGGTGGAATGACTAGGCAAAAATAAATATAAAAAAAAAGGTGTAAGAATATGATAATCGTTTCCAAGCCTACTTCCTCAGCTCCCAGCAAATCCTAGGTGAGAGGTAGTATCTTTGTATTTAATAAAAGTTGGTCAATTATTCTTTGATAAGCTTTCCACTTAAGGTAAATACAATCTTCAGCTTCCTCAGCATTACATGCCAAGAAACTGAACATTTTGTCTGTCCTATATGCCAATTTCATTGATGTCCTCTAGATCTTTTACTGTGAGACCAGTGAACAGTCAGTCCTTGTGCACTCTGTGCTCTGTCAATCCAGGAATGTGCCAATCTTCATAATGTTCCCACAATATTGTCCTTTTTCCAAGCTGAAAGGTATTTCTCATAGCTCTTATCTCCACACTTTTTTTCTTGTTCCACCCCATTTGGGAGGGGTACACCACTATTGTGTCTCCATAGCACAACCATACTCAAGGTATGGTCATACTATGTTTTACACAGCGGCGTATTTGGTTGACTGCATAAAGCACTTCCAAGCCTCAGTAGTTTCCAGTATGGCAGTAGTGGGACTCAGGATGAACTATACTCATGATCTTCTGTGAGAGATTCTGTAACTCTTCTGTAAGAGAGTGTTTCATATGCCTCAAACTATGTTACATCAAAACAAAAGTGGCTCACCATGGTGTACAGCTATAGCTATGTCCCAGAGAGGGTAACAGCATCACAGCACGTTCTCTGCAACATCCGAAAGGACATCTGAGAGGAGAATTAGGGAGGGCAGTGGTAATGGGATCGAGAGTTACCTGCACTGGGGCATGTGATATAATTTGGGAGGGTTGCTAGGACACTTAATGCTGTAGTGTGCTGGCAATGATAAATGACCACTGCTTTAGTGTTGAGTTTTTTTGTCCTTGGTTGAAAAAAACTATTTTCTAAGGCTTTAAATTTTGGATTTTGGTCTTGCAGCTTTGTGGTTAGCTATGCGCCATACAGATCCACCTTTAAAGGATATGTAGTACAATTCATAACACACCAGTGTCTCTCAGCACTCAGCCATGCTCATTAGTTACAGGCTGTGCAACTAATTTGTAGTTTCTTTCTTTTAGTATACAGCAGTGCAGCTCATTGTTTGCTAAAATGATGTTTTGTTTAAGACTTTACCAAACTAATAAAATTATGCTTTTTAAGAAGGATGTGTTTTGATTAAGATGAAACAACTATTATTCATAAATGAATACTTTATATATGATTTGCTTCTTAGGTTTTTAGGGTTTCCTCACAGCGGTATCAATTGTTCGATTATTAAAAAATGTTTTGGATTTGATGGGTAAGTTATTTTTTGGTATTTTTAGAACTTTATCTTTTCCAGTTTTAAATAGATTTTTTGTTTTCCCAAACTATATGTAGCATTTAAAATTTCTAAATGTTTTGTTATATGTATAGTAACATTATCTCTATTGTTTGCAAACATTGCATAAGTTACTGCAGTTACATGGAAACTAGTGAAAGATTTGATGACTGTATTAGTCATTTCATGTCACTTTCTTTTTAATACTTTGTTTCAAGATACTTCCTAATTTGACCTTCCCAGGCAAGTCTGAATGTATAAAAATCAACATTCCTAGTAGTTAGCACTGATGTTAGTCAAAACTACAGTTTGAAGTTCCCAGTCTTGTATCATCTGTGCAGTTTAGAAGATGAGCTTATACTTAGTACTATTTCATGTGACAGTGTATAAACTTTTGGATTTTGACCAACATATGGGTATGTGATGAAAACTGTATTTTTCTTATGTGTCTGAAGCTAATATTTATGCTTGTATTTTAGTTCAGTGAAATAATTTATTGCACAAGTTGATGCAAAGGTACAGCTTGTTATTCACCAAAGCATATATATATGCTATATTTCATCAAAGCATATATATACAAGTGCTGAGAGAGCTGGCAGATGTTATCGCTGAGCCACTCTCTATCATCTTTGAAAGGTCATGGAGAACAGGAGAGGTGCCTGAAGACTGGAGGAAGGCCAACATCACTCCAGTCTTCAAAAAGGGCAAGAAGGAGGACCCTGGGAACTACAGACCAGTTAGTCTCACCTCCATCCCTGGGAAGGTAATGGAGAGACTCATTCTAGATGTCATCTCCAAACAAGTTGAAGAGCGGGGGGTTATTGGAAGTGGGCAACATGGGTTTACCAAGGGTAAATCATGTTTGACCAATCTGATAGCTTTCTACGATGCTATAACTGGTTGGTTGGATGAGGGGAGGGCAGCAGATGTCATCTACCTTGACTTCAGCAAGGCTTTTGACATAGTCTCCTATAACATCCTCATTGGGAAACTAAGGAAGTGTGGGCTGGATGAGGGGACAGTGAGGTGGATTGAGAACTGGCTGTGTGACAGGACCCAAAGGGTAATGATTAATGGAGCAGGTTCAAGCTGGAGGCCTGTAACCAGTGGTGTCCCCCAGGGGTCAATACTTGGTCCAGTCCTGTTCAACATATTCATCAGCGACCTAGATGAGGGGACCGAGTGTATCCTCAGCAAGTTTGCTGATGATACCAAATTGGGAGGGGTGGCTGACACCCCGGAGGGCCATGCTGCCATCCAGCGAGACCTGGACAGGCTGGAGAGCTGGGCAAGGAAGAACCTCATGAGGTTCAACAGGGAAAAGTGTAGGGTCCTGCATCTGGGGAAGAAGAATGTCAGGCACCAATACAGGTTAGGTGTGGACCTGCTGGCGTCAAGTTCTGAAGAGAAAGATCTGGGGGTCCTGGTAGACAGCAAAATGACAATGAGCAAGCAGTGTGCTCTTGTGGCCAGGAAGGCCAATGGAATCCTGGGCTGCATAGGGAAGAGTGTGGCCAGTAGGTTGAGGGAAGTCATTCTCCCCCTCTACTCTGCACTGGTGAGCCCACAACTGGAATACTGCATCCAGTTCTGGGCTCCCCAATTCAAGAGGGACAGGGAACTACTGGAAAGAGTCCAGCGAAGGGCAACGAGGATGATTCAAGGATTGGAGCATCTCCCTTATGAAGAAAGGCTGAGAGAGCTGGGACTCTTTAGCCTGGAGAAGAGAAGGCTGAGGGGAGACCTTATCAATGCTTCTAAGTATCTGAAGGGTGGGTTGAAGGAGGAGGGAGCCAGACTCTTTTCAGTGGTTGCCAGTGAGAGGACGAGGGGCAACAGGCACAAGCTGGAACATAGGAGGTTCCACTCAAATATGAAAAGAAACTTCTTTATGGTGAGGGTGACAGAGCCCTGGAACAGGCTGCCCAGGGAGGTTGTGGAGTCCCCTTCTTTGGAGATTTTCAAGGCCCGCCTGGATGCAGTCCTGAGTAACATGCTCTGACATGCTCTAGGCAATCCTGCTTCGGCAGGGGAGTTGGACTAGGTGATCTTTATGGTCCCTTCCAACTCTAAAAATTCAGTGAAATTCAGTGATATATGAAAGCAATGACTGAAGCCCAATTTTGGGGACATTGGTGAATTCTGGAAATGATGATATAAAGGAAGTTCTTAAGCATTAATGCACGTGAAATGCTCCTAGTTTATAGAGTAACTGGAAATTATGTTGTTGGAAACTATTAATGCTTTAATGTAGTTTTATTCAGTAAATAAAAGATATTTGCATAGAACAATTGTTGTGTTAATGTTCCTGCTGATGTATCAATGCTACAGAAAGTGAATATATACTGTTCACATTATATCCTATTCCTGACTTAGTATGCTATTTCATATGTGTAACAGGTAGAAATATATCTCACAAATTTACTCTTCCCTGTCACTATTTGCTTATGAAGCACTGATTACGTTTTCAATACTAAATCCAATGAAATCGCTTGAAAATCTTGAAGGCAGTGAAATGAAATTTTTAAGTGAATCATATTATTTTAATGAAAATTGAGTGAATTGAATTGCATTTCTTTTCAGAGTAAGATGTGAAGCTGTTACACAGCCAGTGCAATGCTGTGTCTGAGTTTTAGGATAAAATGGTACAAGAGGCAGCTGCAACTCTGAAAATTAGCATTCCAAGATCGTACAGCTTTTTTCTTGTGGATAGTCAAAATCATTTGTCCCTGTCATGCTGGCTCATGGCTTTCTTCAGAAACTCCGTGGTGCTCGGCTTAGGGCTCAGGAAGGCCTGAGCTCTTTGAAAGGGAACAGATAAGGGACAAGGCAGCATGGCTGGGGCCCCACTGCCCAGACCCAGTCCCACAGCACCTGACCAAGGTTCAACCAAGAGTCAAGATCATAAGGCAAAATTATGGCAAGAGGAAAGGTGCAAGCTTAAGCCCTAAAGTCAGTCTGTGGTCAGAATCACATCCAGCAATTGCTGGGTACATCCACAGTGACAAGGCCAGACTGAGGTGAAGTCAGTCCGCAGGTTGAGGTCCAGACCAAGGCGGTCTGTGGCTGGGCATAGCTGAACTGGAGACCAGCATTCCTCTGACACAGCTCAGGCAGGATCTGAAGTCCCTAGGCTATGCTTAAGTAGAGCGCCTGGGGCTTGTGGATGTAGGTGGAAGTCCCAACTGAGGCTGGTAAGGGCTGTTAGTGTTTACAAGTGTGCTCAAGGCCCTGGCACATCCACTATCCTCTCCTCATCCACAAAGCCAGTTGTTTCATCACATAAGG
This sequence comes from Numenius arquata, assembly GCF_964106895.1. Taxonomy (NCBI): domain Eukaryota; kingdom Metazoa; phylum Chordata; class Aves; order Charadriiformes; family Scolopacidae; genus Numenius; species Numenius arquata. The sequence goes on from NC_133579.1 coordinate 44,997,419, forward strand.
CTGTCAGGTTGTTCAGGCATGATCTCCCCTTCATAACTCCATGCTGGCTAATCCCAGTCACCTTCTTCTCCTTCATAGGGTTGGAAATAGCTTCTAGGAGGATTTGCACTATCACCTTCTGAGGGATCAAGGTGAAATTATCTTCCGTGAAGACAGGAGGGACATTTGCTTTCTTCCAGATCTCAAGAACCTCCTCTGATCGCCATGAGCTTTCAAAGATAATTGAGAGTGGCCTTGTAGTGATATCAGCAGACTCTCTCAGCTTTTGTGGTTGCATCCTATTGTGTTCTTGAATTGGACCTTCAGCTGGAGCTGTACCGAGTTCTCTAACAACCTAGTGAGAAAATAGTGTGCTGGGTCTTTTGCATCTGAGACCATCCCCAGGAATTCTGATTTAGAAAAGATAAAGAAAAATCTATTGATCTGGATTGTGTGGTATGCAAATGTGGAGAGAATATAAGTCAAAAGACAATTTTTGATATGGAAATGGAAGATTGCTTTTGGAAAAAACACTGTTTTGTTAACAAGAGAGAACCACATTCATCCCTGATATAACACTGCTAATTTTTGTGGTGTTGCTGTAGTTAAGACATTGGCTCAGAATGTTTCTACAATTTCAGAAATAATGAAATTCCTTTTCTGTGGTAAAATCTTGCTAACAAAGAGAGCACTTCAATTTTATTCCTTTCTCTCCTTAGGATAAAGTCAGATGCTAAAAGACATTTTCATATTATCTGAGAGGCTGTAGCTTCCCAAACCAGAATGGGATAAGAGAAAGAATGTTCAGATTTTGTTGGAGGAAAAAAATACTTTTTCCAGGAAAAATCTCTGGGGCTCTGTAGTAGTGCTTGTATAGCTAGTGTGCACTGCCCTAGTGTGTTTTCTACAAACATTTTTCTGTTATTTGGCAGGCAATAAATATGTTCAACACGGTTCTAACTATAGAAACTTCTATGTATGTTTGTTTTAACTGCAGTGGGGATATATCTGCCTGCCCTCAGCCACACAGGCACTGTTGGCAGCTCCACAAAATGCCAAAAAAAAAAAAAAAAGGCATACAACTGTTTTCTTTGTCAGCCTATGAAATAGTTCTTACGAAGATTCTTTCAGAGTTGGAACAGAACAAGAGTAGCAAATATTTATTTTCTGTCAAGCATAAATTTATTCTCTATTCATTGGTATTTTACTTTGCATCTGGGTCTGCATTTGCCTTGCTAAAGATGGTTGCCTCATGCACAACTTGGGAATCAGTCCTTGGGATTCCAGGACTGATTCAGCTTCTCAAACTCAGTGCTGCCCAGCTACCTGCCTCAAATAGCCATTACTCTTGCTACTACTTGCTTTTACTGAAGAGTGCCTTGTAAAGGACCACTTTGAAGTAATTCACTGTCCGTTTTTGTGTTACCTCCACGGACACTATCTACAATACCTGCACAGTGAAAACCTGGATACCTTTCTTCTACTACAGAAGTGGGCAAGAGATGGAGGAAGATGAAGAAATCTTCAGAAAGACAAAAGAAAGTCACAATTCTGAATGTACACACAACAGCAAACAAAAGAGACCCCAGAGCAACTAAAAAGTCTAAAGAAAGTGACTGAATTAAGGAGCACTAACAAAACCCAAAGCAGGAATTTTTAAGCTTTGACCAGAGGAATCAAAGTTCCTTACTCACTGCAATCCTCTTTTGGCCCTTTAAGACATTACTCATTTTGTCCCTCTTCTGGCGTTTTAAGCAATGAAGTGTTGGGGTGTCTTCTGCCTGTCCTGTTTTGTGATCCTTACATGAGGCTCCCCTCATGCTGGCTTGGGGCCAGCTTTAAAAGTTCTCTTCTATGAGCTTCTGATCATAATCTTTCTCATGCCTGTGCTTCAAGAAGTCCTGATGGCAGGGGCCAGCCCTGTCTTTGTGCTCTTGCAAAAGCCAATCCTATTGTTGTTGCCCATCTAACTGGCCATTCAGAGGCTGGAGTTTACCTGGTAAATCCTGCCTGGCCATTTTGAAGCTTCTTTTACAGTGTCCATAGCTATTTGCCACAAAGCCTGTTGTTTGGAATCTCAAGACAGTCTTGGAACATCTTAATCATATTTCTGTGTAGAAAAAGAAAGGGAGAAAGCATGTCAGTTTTTGTTAAGATCTGGCAACGCATAATGCACCGAATTAGTCACTGTACTAGCCTCCTATGACTCCACTACCCAAATACTAAGCTCTTTGACTTTGTGCATGGATATCTAAGCTGCGTTTCTTTGTCTCAGAAAGCTTCTTGGAGAGAAGTTCTGTGCAGAGTGATAAACTTGTGCCTGGAATGAGTTTGGGAGAGATGGAAGAACTTAGGTCAGCCTGTATTGTTCCTCAGCATCCTACAGCCTGTAGAAATTACTAACAAGCATATTCAATGGGAGTGGTGAAGGAAGCAGTCAGTTTCTGTGCTCTTTTAGAGCCATTGGGTAACTGGCGGTCCCCAGCAGTGATTTTGTTGCTTCCTCAGAGAGGAGAGTAACTTGAAAACCTTTTTCTGCCGAATGTGGTGAATAATGAGGTAGCAGAGTTTGCTTATCAGGCTGGCCTATTCAAAGTAGAGATAATGAGTGCTCATTGTAGAGAGCTGAAAAACACTTAGGTAAATATGTTTAACTGGTGAGTAAAACACAGCAGGGACTGTTCTCCAACCAAGGTGGTGAGCACAGCTAGCATCCATACACTTAAATTCATCGAAGATGAATGTTAAGTGAGGAAAAATAGGGAAGGAAAAACTAACTTGATGTGTATGTGGATTTACAGATTTGGGAAAGGGTGTTTAAAAGGTTGACTTACATAACTAAAAAGCAAACTAAACCTGCCATTGTATTTCGTGCTGAGAACTGCTTCCCTGAGATAGCACGTTACTTCGCAACATATGAATTCTCCAGTACCCTTCATTGATTGAGAAGGGGTGATGTGTGAGAGATACTGCTCCAAGTGTTTTCTAGTGTAGTATTACTTTATATCTTCATGATGTATTGTCAAATCTTTCTAACGGAATGCAGTACTATTAAAAGGTAGGTTGCAGGGTGGAACTTCACTTTGCTGTAAAAGATAACTTGTATTAGCAACTGAAACTGGTGGATTAAAAGTAGGAATTTTCTTTTTGTACATGATTATTTTTCTGGTGGAGAATAAAAACTGTAGTCAATCCATATAGTAAAAAGCCTGCAAGTCAAATGCACTTGCTACATTGTTCATATTGCTGCTTAGGAGAACCTATGATGTAATTTTTCTATTAGCTTATAACATGCTAGGTTCAAAATAGGCACCTTTTTATGAATACAGATGGAAGGTGAAAAACATTAGAGAAAGGAAATTATTTATTTTTTGTTCCTACATGTACATCAGAATTCTTAGAAAGATATTGTATTTTCATGTGAATATTTCTACTTTATTCATAGGGTTCTGATACTATTTCAGTCAAATTTGGGGATGAAGTCAGAAATTAATAAATATAATAACAATATGACTACAGTCATATGGAAATTGGAATATTCTTTTCTTCATATTACTGGTAACTTCTCTTTGTATGGAGGAAGGCCTGTCAGATTTTGCAAAGCATCGTGATGTATTTCAATAATAGACTCACAGCTTGTCTTTTCTAAAATACACGGAAATATAGTATTTCTGTAGTATAGAAACTGTAAACCAATCTGTAAGAAATGTGTTAAATGCAAAATCTACTAATAAGGCAGAGCTCTAGGTAACAATAGACAAGGTTATAATGGAAATGGCATTATTGCCAGTTTAGTGGACTTGTATTTGCCTTCACATTCACAATATTAAAACCATCTTATTTTTAAAATATATTCCTTGGAAGGGAAGACTTTGTCATGTTTACCACCAGAATTTAGTTTCCCCTCTATGCATTCACAACGTAAAACCCGCTTCTTGTATGGTGCACAGAATTTGTATGTTCATCCCTAAAGCAAAACCTCTACGGAATATTTTTAATCCAGGAAAGATTAAATTAAAATATGAGCAATAAAAATATTTCAGAATGAGACAGAAAATTGTAATACAGAAATGATTTTTTTTAATTTAATATTACATAATCGTAAACAGTTTTAAATTGTAATTCAGTTAAAATAACATTTACCTTAGAGTCTCAGTAGTCTAACTGCAAAAAAGCTTATAGAGCTATGTCAATTCACCTTATGTCTTGTGTCTGTTGTAGTTGCAATTTTTACTGCTAGAAAAAGTCATTCTGCTAATTAGCAGTGGTCTGGCATGCTTTAACAGCAATTTTAGAATCTATTTCCTCCACTGAAGTTAATAAGCCAAAGTGAAAATATTTCAGCTGTGCAAATGTTTTTTAAAGTGTTTTTAAAGTGTTTTTAAAGTGCAAAATGCCTTTGTATGCAGTTACACTGATCAGATAGGAGTTTGGAGAACATATATCTAAAAGTATATAATTTATATTAGATACCATCTAGAGCCATGGCAGTGAACCAAACCAATCTCCTTTTCCTTGGATGCTCAATCCTTCTTTCAGCAGTTGAGTAACAAAAGGCCTTCCAGAGAGTCTGTAAGGTCATTTGACATCCAGGTTATAAAAATATTCAGGGAGGACTCAAGGCCATCGCAGAGAAACAGTTATTTGTATCAGTGAAGAAGAAACTGAAGAAAATCCCACATTAAGATCTTTCTCAGAGGGATGGGGGAAGGAGGGCATACATAGATTGGTCTGAAATAGACCTTGGTTCCTGAAGACCATAAGGTAGCAAATGTGAAAATAAACTTTAAAAAAAGGTTCTAGAAAGAGCTGGGAAAACTGTAGGTCTGTAAACTCAATGTCTTCACGAGGCAAAAACTGAAGCTGTAAGAATAGAGAATGGGATAAATGCATCCTATTTTGAAAGAAGTAAAAGGAATAATTTCCTTAAAGGAAAATTTCCTTAAAAATATCTTGAAGTTATTTGAAGCCATCAACAAACACATGGATGAGGTTGATGTAACTGATAGCTCTACCTGGACTTCCAAAAGACCTTTGATAGAGTCCTTTGCCCAAGACGTTTCAGGGAACTGAGTAGCTGGGAGGGAAGATCCATGCATGGATAAATAGTTCTTTAAAAGACAAGGAAGGTAGGAGTGAATGGTGGGTTCTTATATTCAGACTTCAAGAATAGAACAAATGTGGAAGCACAGAAAATGTCTCTTCCCTGGACAAGTACCTCCATTTGTTTAATCATGGCTCTCAGCTAGTTTTAGAGCAATAGCCTATTCTCAACAATGCTGTGTAGTCTTTTAGGTGTCTATAATGTATAACCACATGCTGCTATATAAGGTTTGTCACTAATAGTGGTATGAATGTGAGGTACTGTACTAACTTTTGAGGTGTCAGTCAGAATGTATCCCCACAAACCACATGATTTAGAAAAAACTCATTCAGGGTGTCCAACGTGCTTCACACTAAGGCTTTGGAATAGAAAGCCTGACCCAAGTTATTACATCTTGGCAGTTTTGAGGCATGAAGGAGAGAAAATGGCATCTTTTGTGTACAGATGGAATAAGTTGGTGGCAGCAACATGAAGAGGTTTTGATATTTACTTCATTCCTTCCTGAATGTAAACCAAATTAAGTACTTTCTTTGTGCTGACTTGCTGACTCTTGATAGCACTTGACACCAGAAAATTTAACTTTAAGGTTTCCGAGAGTAAATTTCCCTGTTAGATGCCTTCCAATTAAAAATTAACCCAAATGCTGATTGGAGATCTCAATATAGTTCAAAATGGTAACCAAGTTCTTAGAAAACATTACAAACACATACAAGAGTGTCATCATAAAAACTTTGGGCTCTGAGGATGCTCTGGAATAGGTTTAATTCAATTCTGTAGATCATCACTATCCTTGGTTAAACACCACAATAATTATTCTCCCTGCTGCTCCGTATCATTCTTCATGAAGTACATAACCAAAGACCACTGTTACCTAGCACAGGCTGGCAAATTATGAAAAATGAACTTGATAAAAATTTTTCACAGTCATCAGACAAGCAGAACAAATACTTGAGGAATATTTCCTCTTAAAAAGTTTATTCAGTTCATTATGAATACTGATAGAGAAAAATATTACCTAAGAAAAACATTCTTATATAAATCATAATTTTATTTAGTTAGGGATCATAAAAATACTATTTCAAAATGTCTAATTACTGTTATCTCTCAATTAGATTAAACCACATATTAATAGCTAACAGTTTGCAATGCGATAGAAAATTTATATTGGGTATATGTTCTTACTGTAATTTATTCATGTAATACAAAACTGCCCATTTATTTTAATTTTGTTATGTATTGATAACTGAGAGTATGTAGCATATGTAATATCCAGTGCAGTTACACACAATATAAACTACAGCGATTGGGGAAGAAAGCTGAAACCACCATTATGGTTTTGAGGGTAATCTCATTTCCAGTTAGGCATGCCAGAAGTTAGTACATTAATAGAAAGCACGTGTGTGATTATCAGTTCATTTATCTGTTTGTTGTGCCTTCGCCTGGTAGCATTTGAACTTGCTGACTAATTTCTGTAAAACTTGCCAGAAGGGGAGATTTTTAGAGGTGTATACTACATGAAATAAAATTCATGAAGACTGTTAGATAGTTCAGGAGAGATAGCCTAGTAATACTACTGCTGAGGGAAAGGAAGGAGACATCTACTGTTACACATTTAACTTGGCAGTATATTGCTGGCCCTGTAAGTAAATATATTTATATTACAGATTTTCATCTTATTTGTAAAGAGTGAAGCAGAGTAATTTCTTGGAAAAGACTGAGTGCATTTCAAAAATCAGACATGGGACTATTTCTGTGATATATGGAAGTCTGATGTATTACCTCATAGATATATATTTTTTTTTAAGTTAACTGTTTAAATTTTATGGTATTAAATGTCTTTTTTCTTTTTTAATAGCATGCTAGTACTCATTCCTATATTAAATCTAGGACCTAAAAATGAGTCTCAGTCTTTTAAAGACGGATGAGAGTATCAGCTGTTAACAGATTCTACTTCCAAATTTCAAACCGAAGCCAAAGTTACTGCTGGTTTTGCCTGAATGGGTTTGAATTTTGGGGGGTTTTTGTTTGTTTCAATTAAAATTTATATACAAATGTGTTTGAGCAGTTTTAGTAGTAATGAAATAAAATGATCCCAGAGGCTCATGTGAACACAAAAGACCTCTCTGTAGCAGGAAGGGGAGTGGAGTGGCTGGCTGGTTCCTTCTGAACAAGGATAATATGAGTTCCCCTCTGGCAAAAAATTATTTTAGATTCAAAATATGAAGTCATTAATTAGAGTCAATGATATTGATTATGTATATTACACAGAAGTGATCTAAAGCGACCGTAACTCTGATTCTTGTTCCTAGTGTATTTTTCCTGGTTTTCATTCAAGAGCTTATGGCTTATGATCTGTTTTCATCTACACTGGCATATAGATAGGGTCTGTGTATATGCAGAGCTGAATAAAATAAATCCAGTCATTCCACAGAACAGCCTGGAGCTATGAGAAACTTCAATCTGTAATAATGATAAAAAGAAAATCACATCAAATAATATAAATACTACACAAAAGGAATATGCTGCTGGTATCCACAATGCTGTGATTGCAGAAGCTACAAAGAGCACTGCACATACAAATTAGAAGACAGTGTCACAACTTCCTGACTTCCCCTTCCACAAAGGGAATTTTTACCAAGTTTATTTTAGCACTGAAAATATGGAACAGTTTGCTGATGTCTGGAAGAATGAGTAATTGAAACTCTTTTTTTTTTTTTTTTTTGTTGAGTCTCAGTTATTTCAGGTAAGTCTTAGCTTGTTGGTTTTTTTCTTCTTTTTCTTTTTTTTAATTGGATAATTCTTGAAAAATTGCAATTTTTTTTCCACTTTCTGAAAAACATTTGAGATTCTGCATGGTATACACAAAGGGTCTGAGGATACTGGAGTTTCCTGTTTCATCTCTTCATATGTAGTATGTTCACATTGTGGCCTTCATGAGTATTTGAGGACTTAAATACCTTTTAGTTTATTACAAATAATGTTGTGGTAATTAAAGAAATTTTTTTTTTTTTCTTAATTCCTAAGGAAGTAAGTTGCCCATATCTGTATGGGCAATGTCCTGTCATGTTCTCTACTCGAAGAACATTTACTCATAAACTTTTACCATCAGCTCTGAAACAGAAATAGAAATCCAAAAGATTGCTACATTCCTCTATGAAAGACAGGAGCTTTCATGATAGAGACCCCAATTTAGTGATCTCACTAAGACAAATATAGGAAAAGGCCAGTTGTTACACTGTGTGACAGCAGCTGGGGGACCAGGCACCACTTGGTCATTAGTTTTACTGCTATAGCTATAAAAATCTTTGGCTGTTCAAGGAGTTGGAAGTATAATTAAGGAAATAAATAAATGAGCAACAGGATACAAATCCATAGGAATCTGGACTTCATTAATTTGCTACTCCCCAAACTACTTGTTTTTGAAACAGTGGTTGCCATAGGGACAAACCGTCTCCCGTTTTCAATTCTGTCATCCTTCTTGTTAGCTATCACATAGCTATAGATATTGCTGACGCTGAACTCTATTAAAAAGTTGGAACTCTTGACTTTGGACCTCCATAGGTTTGGAAACGTGAAAGAAAAAAAGTCAGCATTGTATGACTGGCCAGAGCTCCATGGGCTAGAGTGTTTCTCTGAACTTCAACTATTCTCTGAATAGCTGAAGAACCTTCTGAACACATCCTAAAATAATAGTATTTGGTATAGTATATGGTGACCATGCAAATGACTAATTTACATGGTGGCTAAGTATTTCCTTTTTAAATGCTGCTTGTCAGGTTTTTTTTCACTACACTCAGTGTTGTTCTTTCTAGCTGGATTTTGACTGATTCTAAAAGTATACAGGTTCCAAAGAAGTACAGACTTGTTCTCTAGCTTGGCTAGTCACACCACTAACGACCAAATGAAAGATCAAATGGGGAGAGTATTCATCTTTGCAGAGCTAAATAATTTGCACCTTGGCAGTGACACAAAAATTCTTTTTTCTCCCATTAATTTCCATGCAGATGTTATAAATTATAGCCTTTCTTCCCCACCCCTCAGCTTCCATTTCCTTAGATTTCTTGTCCAGAAGAAAAGTGGTATCTAACTATTAAAAAAACTTATTAATTGTTTGTGTTGGGGTGGGGGTTGGTAAAAATTCTGTTAATGCAAGAATTGCAGGAAGAATCTTTACAATATGCAAAAGGAAAGAAATGCAACAAAATAACTCATACACTAGAGCCTTTCCACAGAGGGAAACTCTGTAGATAACTCTGATTTTTATATCCTGTATCTGAACAACAGTTACTAAGATATTTAATAAATGATTTATGCTTCAGTTTAGAATCAGCAGCCTATATTATAATTCTTTTATTTTCCTATAGCATAGTACTTCCTTGTATACATATACCTTTGTAGGCAGCTTTCATCAGTTGAACTAGGAAGATGTACCGTTACTGTGTATTCTGTATAATAAGCTACATTTTTTTGAGCAACTCACTGAACTTTAGTACTCTCTTGAGAAATTAATCATAGCTACTTATCTTTGTCTTCATTTACTTTTAAATACTGTCTATTTTGATATTTAAGCACTAGACATTAGATTACTTTATATTCACTGATACTGAAAAATACATGTGCTTGAATGTAAAAATAAAATTTAGAAAATGCCCCATTGCCTGGAAGTGCATACAGTTTTCTGTAGGTCAAGAGAGATGGAAGAGAGATCAGGCATGATAATGTTGTTTAAGTGATTAGAGGTACAAGCTGGTACTTGGAGTACCTAGAGATACTTCCTGATGGCATCTTGATGTTCCTTGCATTAATTTTTGACTCATATTTAGTTCACCTTCTGTAGACATTGAATTTATTCATTGATTAAGCAGAAACTTTACCACAGTTTATGCTTGATAAATATATCTAAAGGGTGCAGATGGTCCAGATGCAACACTGTCTTGGAGGTCACTCTGGTCTTTTTCTACTGTTGGGTTACCATCATTAGTTACACCCTTTTCCACAGCTCAGGCTTGTCCTCCTTGGCAGATGTCCTAACCACACTTTTTAGTCTGTTCAGGTGCCCCATAATTCCCTTATAGAGGTTCTTGGCTACAGTTTTACCTGCACTGTTGTTCAGAGCTCTCGCAGCAAGATGCAGAGTTCCTTACCAGAAGATCCACATCTTTTATTATCCAGCATTCCTCTAGCGGGGAGGGAGGCAGGAGTGGGGAGGAAAAAAAAGAGGAAAAGAGAAAGAACTGCAGAGTCCTAGCCTAGAGAAATGACTAGGTAGAAGACTGGTCGGACGCAGGATTTCATTCCAAGTGCTTCAGTCCAGGCAGGATTCACATCACAGGGTCTTCTCAGAGCAGGTGCCTGAACAGGAGGAACTTTTTGTAAAATTGTGCACTGATTAGAGTACTTGCTTAGGAAGTAGGAAGCTCAGTTAATTTGTTTGGACTGAGGAAAACTTAGAACCTGTTCCTTCTAGGAGAATGCCAGTGAGACTTTAAAGCAAACCTGGGATGGAGCTCATCTCCATCCTATATGTTGAAACTGGACTGCAGTTCTGAAGAAAATGCAATACGCATTTCACTCAATAACTCTTCAGTGATCAATAACTCTTCAGTGACAAATACAGAAACATTCACTCAAACCAAACCCCATACAGGCAAAAAAAAAATCTGTTGGTCTGAGTTAGAAAGAAATTCATCCATTTCTTGGAATTTTTTTTCTTAAATTAATACCCTAGTGACACATTTCCGAATGAACTCCATGCTAGCCAAAAGAATTAACGATGTTTTGAGCACAGTTTCAGTCTATGTATTCACTTCTACGCTTATGTGTTACATCAACACTAAGTATGGCAATGGCTGAGATATCTGAGTTGTCTTTGAACAACCTAATTCAGGTACTGGAAGCCAGAACAGAGCTTCATGTAGGCTGAACTACCTCATTGAGAATCTGAAAAGCCTGGTTAATTAGCTTCCTTGCCTGTCAGTCGCTTGTTTCCATCTATTTTCTCACTTCAGCTAGTTCAGTCATAAAACAGTAATCTGTTTTTCTATGGCTGTGAAGATGATACTCATAATTTACTCCTCCATCTACCTATCACAGTATACTTTTTTATTTTAATTGGTTATATTCCTGAAGTTGTGTTTTAAATAATCTATAACTTTATGTAGCTGGACAGTACATTTATTAAGTCTGTGCGTGGCTTTTCAACAATGATCTGTACATAGAGATTAGGACAGCACACTTGATTTCAGTTCACATCAGTGTTCATTTTGTTACTAAACCTTCCCACTGCATATCTAAGAAATTTCTATGCCCAGCAATCTTATTTTCAGGCATTTGGTCTCATTTCTCAAAAAGTAGTGGTGACTGCCAGTGGGAACACCCTGCGCCTGCACTGTCATCTCTCATGCAGGATCTTTGTTTATTAATCTGTATCTGCTAAGAGTGCCATGACGTTGCTGGCATCAAAGCAGAATCAAGCAGTTGTGATTTACAAAGAAATATAAGAGTATTTTGAGTTCAAATATTTTTCTGTATACCATCATCTCCTATGGTTTTTTAAATTATTGGCAGTTGTGAAATGTTTCATTTAAACTATTTCTTATCCCTCTACTTTGTAAAAGAGATTCTTTGGAGAAACTGAGAAATGTAGATATTTCTCACTGTTTTTACATTTATGTATTCTAGAAAGTTTTAAGAACTCAAATGTTGCTTTTAGAGACATCATAATGCAATGATCCTGAAGTTTTAGGGAAAGAGAACACCAATCCTTTTTGTGGCAAAGGTGTATAGTTCCTGCTTTTAGCTTTGTTGATCCATGAGAAGTGAGATGGTGTTATAATCTCTGAGGAAAATAAAAACATTTCTTTAAAACAGTCATTTTAAAGTGGGCATCTATAAATGGAGCATTAAAACTTCCTGTATTTTTTGGTGAATAAAATGTATTCCTCAACGAGATGGATTTCTATTAATAGGACAACTTCTCTCTTTTCTCTGAACCACTGTAGCATACTGTCTGCCCTTTTTTTTCTGACATCTCTGACTCTTTCACTGCTAGCAGTCCACAAAGGATTGCCTGGTATATAGGTACACCAAAACCAACCATGAACTGGGGAAATCGATCTGAAACCTCATGGTTAGATCAACCGTGGAGAATTAATGGAATTCTAGCCCCCTTTCTTACTCCTTCCCTTATAGACTGTGAGCACTAGGACATCATGTAGTACTTGTAATCCAGGCCATGTGATACACTAGGGCCTAACGGATAGAGAACCACTCTCATCAGATTGCAGCTGTATCTCAACTTCAGTTCCCTTTTAATATTATCTTTTTTTTATGGAATTCAGAATTGGTTTCCTTACTGTGTTTCTTCTGCTCTGAGTGAGCTAGGATGGGTAAATGTTGTCTCTTTTTGCAGCAATGAATTAAGGACAATTGCAAGTGTCATCATCACATAGTATTCTGTCCTTTTCAGAGTTTAAGCACAGAAAAGTGCCTCTCGCCTCTCTCTGATTTCTCTGAAATGCCCCAGATAATGAATATATAAAACTGGATTCTTTAAGCAAACTTATTTATCATGTTCATGTGTTTTTGTGTACACTGAATATCTGATGCTCTAAGTTTGGCCCTAAATTTTATAGATTAAGTTTTGTGGTTCAGGAAAATGCAGTGTTTTGGTAGTAGTGAAAAGTATATTCTAGTAGACAGATGTCAGATCTCACTACTTAAATATTGCTTTCCATCACCGCGGTTAATATTTATAGCTGACTGACAGATAGTAGTGGGTCAGGCCGAAATAAAATGCAGCTCAGGCTGTTGATGTAGGTGAATTGTTTAACCCTTTAATTATATGGCGCTGCAAAAGAAAATGTCTTGTCAAAAGAGCATGGCAATAACATGGCTTCTAATGTTATTAGGAGCCTTAGCTATTGTTTTACATCAGTGGGTCATATTCCCATCTAATTAATACTCAGCAACGGATGTATAACATGAGCTGAATTTCTTTTTCAGAACATGTATACCTCACTGAATAGGCAAACATTGTTCCTTATCATTTTTATTTAATCCTAAATGAAAATGATATTACTGCTTGGGATTTTGCCACTAATTGTTAAGGCTTTTGGAAAGGTGAACCTTTGCTAGAAATGGACCACAAGAAAAATACATAACTTCAGCCAACCTTTCATTTCAGGTGTTCTCTTAATTTATTTAAATAAGTTCCCCAACACTTCTTTTTTTTTTTTTTTTTTTTTAACCCTCTAGATACTGGCAAATGTAATCATTTTTATCTGCGGAAACTTGGCAGGAGCATACCACAAACACCTCATGGAACTTGCACTGCAGCAGACGTATCAGGACACGTGCAACTGCATCAAGTCCCGTATCAAGTTAGAATTTGAGAAGAGGCAACAGGTAAAGTCACACCCATGTCTGGGTCTCTTTTGATGTTTTCACACTGTCTACCTGTTCATCACTGTATCATCCGGTTTGGTAATGCAAAAACACTGGATTACTGAAAGCTACTTAATGGAATATGCAAAGTCTTTTGAATGGGATTGTGCACAATTGCCATATGAATATAAGAAGTTATTATAATTATTTGTGTTGTCAAATACATGTTTTCTTTCATTTTTTCTATGAAAATATTTTATGATAAAGAAAGTTGATAACCCTATATAGATTGTGTTTGCATGCTCTTTTCCTCATTGAATGAGCTGTGAGATGTCCATGTGCGCTTTGGGAATCACCAGTTCTTTATGCCCAAGACCAATACTGCAAAATAACTGCAAGAAGATATTACTGCACTGTTTTTCAAAAATATTTGAAACTACAATACTGATGAATCATGGGATATAGTTCTAGGGGTCAGGTATGTTAAGAGGAGCTAAGGGAATTGCATAATGAGACTATCTGTCATTTATTGTAACAGCTGAATAAAAAGCTTCTGTGATTGCTTTATATAGTTCTTTTTCTCTTTGCAAGTTCTGTACAGTGCCTATCATCCTGACAGATAGGTGCTTCATTTAAGAGAATTTGAAATACAAATTAGTTCATCAAGTAGTAAAGAAGATAGGTGTATTTTGCTTTGAAGGTCACCAGACTCAAGCTTCCACGAATTGTTAAGGGTCAGAGACTTCACGGACATATTCCTGTTGTCACAAAAAGTGCACGTAGATGTACACCTCATATGTCCTAGCTGACCTTAACTGTCATGTCTGTCTCACAAATATCTGCAGCCATTTTAAATAAAGGTTTCAAAATCTATCACCAACACTTGTTTTTTCAGAAAAAGCAAATGGAGGCTCCATACCAGCACTTTAACATGTGATGTGTGTTCAGAGGGCTAGCCTTATTCTGCTGGGCACTTGGGTTGCATACTGGCTGAAGATGCTGCAAAACATTTAAGGTAGTCTTAAGGACAACATTTTACAGTAAAGGCAGGCTTTAGTGGACAGATGCAAGATCTGCATAAGGTACTATTGCAGAGGAGGTTGTGTAAGAGCAGTCATTTATAAGTTTCCACCTCTGCCACCATGAGCTGTGTGAATCAGTAGGCTTTATAACTGATAGTACACAATGCACATTTTACTGTCTGTTGAGAATATGGGTGAAAGGATTTCCAAATTAGTTCCAGTGAGACACCTTGTGTGTGCAGAGCAACCAAGTCCAGGTATATGGGAGCAGTGCCACGCCAGTCTCCAGTGATGTGGGACAATGATGGCTTCTAGTCTTGTGGTGACATTGTAGAAGATGGTTAACATTGTTCCCTGTGCTTAGGCCTCAGCTGCCAGATGGATGTATGCAGACCATAATCAAACATCATAATTCATAGCAGGCATCAAGATCTCCCTTATTCACATCTTTATTATCACACTTATGACTGGTAGATATTTAAATGTGAAAAGGTAAATGAAGATTAATTTGATAAGGTGATATGTTTTCCCCCCAGAGTTAACATACTTCTTTGTTTGCAAACTTTAATTCAAAAGCAGATGTACATCCACTAGTACTCAGTGGATGTACTCTGTCTTTTAATATTGCTTGTTTTGCCAAGAAGATACAGAAGATCATCCACACTGTTAGTATTCAGGGAGCAAGTCAATAATATTGCTGGCGATTTTTTAGAGGATTGGGATACATTGAAAGAGTAGGAGCAGGTGCATTTTACAAAATGTTGAGTTTAATCAAGGCCTTTATTAGCCTGTGAAAGGTTGTAGCATGACCCTTGATTCTACATCTCTTCAACAAGAAAAAATGAAATTACTTCAGTGAGAAGTAACACAAGCTACTTTTATACAAGCGCAGAGCATAGGATATGCTTTTAAATACTTAGGGCTCTGCATCAAATTTGCAAATTTGTCCAGATCATGGATGTAATTTCTTTTATAACTGTTTTTGAAAGATGTACAAATTATGTTCCAAATTGTTCCATGGATTTCCGCTTATTTGGTTTGAAAGTAGTCTCATATAAATGTAGCCAACTGTTTTTCAGCTGGTTTTTTTTTTGTGTGTCTTTGAATAGCCTTTTTGAGAATACCATTTTGATTGTAGCAATAGATAACTATATTGAGTTACCACTCAACGATTATGCCAAAGAACTCAAGAGAAACACTAAATTCATTGT
Source organism: Numenius arquata (assembly GCF_964106895.1). NCBI lineage: Eukaryota > Metazoa > Chordata > Aves > Charadriiformes > Scolopacidae > Numenius > Numenius arquata. The sequence goes on from NC_133579.1 coordinate 45,013,120, forward strand.
TTTCAAGTGAGAACAGCATACATGAGTATCTGGTGAAATAGGAGTGTGCGTATATATACTGAGGTACAAGTCAGACATATTGTACCCACACCACTATCTATCTCTGTTAGGGCACAGCAAAGGCTGGCTGCTCCCAAAGGGATGGGAAGCCATGGGTGATGATATCTCTCAGCAGGGCAGGGACCTCACCAGCCAAGGCCCTGTCCCACAGCACAGGGTGAGCTGGGCAAACTCATTGCTGCCAGCCAGGGTCAAGCAAGAGTCCAGAACACCAGCCAAGTTTATGGTGACGAGGCAGGTCTGAGGCCAAGTCAGGAGGTCAATTCCCAGCTCAAGGCAAGGTCCAGCAAATGCTAGGCAGGTTTCAGGCGAAGTTGGGAAGTCAGTCCAGGGACCAGGATCAACAGCGTCCACAGCCAGCTCCTACAGCACAGCTCAGACAGGGGCTGACTTGAAACAGGGCTCCTGGGCCACGGGCAGAGGCTGAGGGCGGATGCCCAGGTGAGGTCGGTCAGGGCCAGGAAGGCCAGTACGTGCCCCCAGGGCCTTTACAATTTCATATGATTTATTGCATAGGAGTCGTGCTTAGGCTTGGCTTGGGTTTGCACTATATAATGCATGTTTGCCTGCAGGTGTAAATGTGTAGATGTTGATGCATATTATGAAGCATACCTTTTTGAAGTGTGATTACGTAGGACTGTGTTTGATAGCACTGGACACTCTGGATTTTATTTCCATTAGTGTGCTTTGTTGCGAGAGTCACTTTTAAACTCCTGTGTTAAAGAGCCGTATTTTCAATGCCCACTTTGGCACTTCTCACACAGCTTTTCTATCTTTTCAGTGGATATAGAAGAGAAACACAAAACTATTCTGACCTCTATTAATTTGCAGCCTTATTTCAAGATATATATTTAAAATAGTTTCTCGTAACGTTATTTGTCTCACTGATACAGCCTGGCTGACAGTTTGTAGGGGTAATGACTCACTAACGCTGAGTGCAAGATGATGACAAGCAGTTAGCATAATTGCTCTTCTCTCTCTCTTCTGGTGCTTTGCATCATGAGACATAAGAATATAGACTGAGAAATTCTTACAACATTGCAGGGAGGTGTTTGTAAGGTGTTGGCGTTCAGTGGGTTCTCTAAAATGCTGTCTTTGAAAAGGAGGCAGTATAATGACGGTTTTAGAAACACCACTCAGGTAGCAGATGAAAATGAATGAGGTTTCAAATCATTGAGTGGGATTCTCATTTTTCACCGACACATGGTGAAGCAATGTCATTCATTACAGGAACTGAAATATTTCAAAATTGTTTTAAAACTAATCTGAAACAGAGAAGCCTCATACATTTCTGAAACTTGAGGCTGTTAGTAAAGAACAGAAACATTTGAAATATATTATTTGGAACTAATATATAAAATGTGGATTCCTGTAAGTTCAATTAATGCATTTTATAAGGTAACCTAATAATATTTTCATGAAAGTAGAATAGTTTTGCTGAGGGCTTTCTCATTTTCCTTTTTTTTTCCCCACATAGCTTCAGCAGATAGGAAAAATAAAAACTAGTTTTGGTCTTTTAAATTGAATCTATTTTCTACTCCAGGTGTGCTTGTACACATAACATATGGGTGAGGTGTGAATCCTTTCTGTTAATCTACATGTCATTACCGGAATTAAAGCCTATTCTGAGGAAGAACTTAAGTGCCAAGTTCTGCATGGTAGACCACGTGGAAGATGGATAGAGTATGCACAAGGAAACTGAAGAGAGTCCACCTAAGGGCTACAGGGGTAATTAGAGGAGTGGAGCTCATGACAGATGATGAGACTCAGGGAACTCAGGATGTTTAGCCTGCAGAAGAAAAGGCTTGGCGGGGGTCGGGCGGGGGACGGGACACCTAACATCCACCTACTACCTGAAGGAGCTTACAGGGAAGATGTAGTCGGATTTTTCTCAACGACACACAGTGAAATTGTAAGAGGCAACAGACACAAATTGTGACAGGGCAAATCCTGGCTGGATTTACCTACCTGGAAGGAGGTAAACAGGTCCTTCCCAAGAGGGGAGTTAAGCACTGGGAAAGGCTGCCAGGAGAGGTGGCAGAATCTGCATTCAGGGAGATTTTCAAGATTCACCTGGACAAGGTGTTAGGCTTCAACTCTTCTTGTGGGCAAAAGAGAGCACACTATAAATACAGAGCTCAGAATCTTTTGTTAGTCTAATTAAAGTTTAACAATCTAATGAATATAAACCAAACAATTATTAGTACTATTTCAGTGGCAATAATAATAACAGTCATGGTCCATATTATCTAATTAACACAGAAAAGTGTAAATACAGTTAAAATGGTTATGCAGAAAATCTAGTATATCCTCTTTTTCTCTGGTATTATTCCCAGCATTCTGTAACCACATAGCCCCACAATACAGTACTGTCATTGCCATGTGCTTTGTACTGAGTTTGCAAGGCCTTGAGGTTAAGGCTGTCTGAATTTTTTTCACCTTCCTGGAGCTTTGTTTTTACTTAATTTAACTGTAACACCAATTTTTCTAATGACAAGGTGGCTATAGCTACATAATTTTACTTTTCTTATGGTATGGTACAACCATAGTTATTACATAGATAATAATAAAGAACAACTATTCTGTGAAGAATGAGATATTTACAATTGTAACATAATGTGGAAAAATACAGACCTGGAGTCATAGTGGAAGCCCTAAGAAGTGGAGACACAGCATGCAGTGCAGAGGAATACAGGCATGTGACGATTAGATACGATGATTAGGCACAGGCTTGGGACTGAAGACCCCAGGTGTGCAGGGAGTTCACCACTGGTCAGCACAGGGAGGCCACAGGCATGTGGCCACCAGACAATTGCTGCCATGACTGAAAATTAGGCCAAGGCAAGCCCAGAGAAGTCTGGAGATCCTGCATTGAATGCAGAGCTTGTGATGTTACAGTAAAAGTCATATTTTCTGGGCTACAGGTGCCCTAAGAGGCCCTTAATCTCGTTTTGAAGTTAGTACTATTTGGAACAAGATATTGAACTATAGATCTCCAGAGGTCCCTTCCAACCCAAATCTTTCAATGAGTCTGTAGGTTTCTTTAATGCCCTTCCTGTAGCAGAGTGCTGTGAAATACAGGAATACTGTGATTTCAGATAAAGAGAAATGAAAAGGTAAGTGTCCCCTTGAATCATATCCTATAATGGCAAGTAAATGTTTTTTATATCAACAAAAAATCCTATCAGGTACTACTGAAATACTTTTAAGTTTCTAATGTTGATGTAACACCAGAAATAATGCAGCCATTTTTACTCCAATTTATTGATGAGGATAATAGTAAATTTGCAAGAGCAGTGTATGTTTGTCATCAAAAACTGAGTGATTTTACAATTATATAGGTAGCCATCATTACTTCATTACGTTCAGGTTGCCCGGTCACCGAAGAAGTTGCAATGGCTCACATAAGCATGATAACATTACAATAAGAAGATTATTTTCTGATATCTATTTAAGAGTTTGCAACTGATTTGCTTACAAGGTTCAGTATTTCAATAAAAATCTAAATCTTTGATTTCAAGAAACAGCTGAAAAGGTTCCTGGTTCCTACCTGGAGGCTTAGAAGTACTTCTGTTGATTCTACATTTTAGAATTGCCGCTTTATTATTTTCATGCTGAGTCATTTCACATAAATAGCCTTTTAAATAGCAAAATGGTACATGTTGATAGATTGACAGTATTGTACAAAAATCTTCTGGATACAGAAACATTTAGTGTAGACTGTTGACAAAAAGTAGGTCACTTGTCAAGAGTCCAAAATGTGAATTTAAAAATCTGCTTTGGACACTAATGCTTAATATTCCAGCTGTCTTAGTTTAGGTTTTGAGATATGTCATGTTTTAGAAAGAACATTTCACTTCTAAATTTCATATAGCTAATAACATAATAATTTTACATCATACATCAGTCATTTGCTGGTGAAAATAGACCATGCAACATTTATGATACCTTTGTGCTTTTTCAGTCTCAGTTATCCTTCTCATATTCTTAAGGATTAGTTCGTCATTAAAGTGGTGGCTACAATGGAACAGTATTCTTTCCACTTTCTGGAACATACATTTAATTTCTGAATATCTCTGAGGGGAAAAAAAAAACCATTTGGTGTATTTAAGTGCATGTAAAGAAATCACAGAGAATAATTAGGGCTCTCCTGGCAATATTAGTAGAACAACTGAAACTTTAACCATCACTCGTAGTGACTCTGCACTGGATTACCCCAGAGATTTTTCCATGTCTTTAAATAGACTAATTCTCTTAATGGCATCATTACATGTGCTGTAAATGTATCTCTGACATTTACTCTGCTTTAATAGTTACTATACTGTTCATTCACTTCAATCACATTTGCGGGCATCTCAATGTAGCTTATTTCATGCTGGCATTTATTATTCACTATGAAAACATGAAAAAAATCAATTTTAGTATTTTCTTTTAGAGGAAGGTACTACACAAGTTTAATACATTCTGTATTTGGTAATAACAAGTATTTCATTGTGGTATTACCAAAGAAGTATCTGTCATTTGTGGCAAAGAAGATTATGATATTGTAAGTGAGAGGCATCTAGAAAGCAATAAAGTGTTTGGATTTATTTTTGATTCCTTTGGATATACCATAAAAATATAATATTTTTCAGATGTTTGGTTTTTTCTTCTTTTTCCACATCGATATTGGATTATAGTTCTTGGACCCTCTTTTTCAGTGATGCAAACATTTCAATAAATTCATTAGGCAGTTTTCAGTTTGTGTGGCTGCAATTGCCTTTTTTTCCTCTCTTGATTCCTTTTCATGCTGCTTGTTGTTTCAATTGATGCTTTTATAGTGCTAAACACACCGCTGTGTTTTTTGAAAAAAAAAGTTTGAGACAATAGACTAGCCAATTAATATAGCTACTGGCAATCTCCAATTCCCTATGACTTGTGAGCCTCAAAAAGTGAATGTGGAACATTCTTTGCCCATCACATGTTGACAGGAGCAGATACTCCAGGCTTTTGTCATGAACAAGACCTGTAGATCAAAAAACAATACCAAGGGTAGCGATAGGAGGTACAGGGTCTTGTGGACTAGTGCTTTTGTAAAGTAAAAAAGATATTCAGTTCCTTGCCTGCAAATGGACCAGGTACTGCATTAGCATCCTGCATCTTGTTTAAAGTCCTGGAGTTATTCTTTCATAATACTTCACTGTTTTGGAAGTTGCATAGGAGCTTCTGCCCTGTAGAGATGGAGTTGTAAAGAGGGGTGGTTCGTTAGCCCTCTTCATCTGCAGCTTTTCAATTTACTGCTTTGGAAAACTCCAGAGGTCTATCAAGTGTGGGATGCTGCCTTTTCAGTGTTTTTTCGGGGATCTGAGAAATGACCTTGAAATTTGTAGAGAAACACTGTTGGCAGAAGACCACTTTTCTTAAGCTATTTTCCAATTTTCACTCTGCTAAATTGTTTTTAGGATCTATGAGAGATCCCTTATGCAGAAGTAAGGCTTGTCATGTTTTGAAATGTTATGAACTGTGCCTTTCATCCCAGTGATTGTATATTTCATTGTTGGGGGGAGAGAGATATGTTTATTGGAAGTCTAGTTATCTATATAAAGACACTCATATTGTCCACTATTTTGAAATGAATGGTTTAGCAAATGCCTTGTGTAAGTATCTACTGAACAGGTCAATAGAGACACTGCAGTTCTTGCATTTAATGTTTTTTCCTACCTTCATAGAGCGAAAAGGTCATTTACCATTTTGCAGTGAAGTAGATGAGATTTCAGCTGCTTCTCTGTGTGTTGATCTGCAGTAATTTATTACATCTAACATCCTCAGATAAACTGATGAGTCATGCTGCTTTGTTTTAAGAGTAAAATGTGTAGTTTAAGCAGATACTAATTGCCGTGGTTTCATAGATATCCTGATAATTCTGATGAAATGTACAGCTGGAAGGCAAATGTTAATTTTTGTCATGCCACCTGTGATTTTGTCAGCGACATCACAAACCTAAAATTAATAGCTAGAATGTAATTATTTTTAGAAAGAGGATGTCTTTCAACAGCGATTCCAAAGTTTTCAATTGTTCATTATTCTCATAATTAATTGCCTCGTTTTTAAATTGCCATTTTACGTCCAGTTAAAAATTATTTAAATCCAACTAGATCCCTTTGTCCTTACTATCCTCACTATATCTTTTTTAGCTCTCTATATTAAAAATTATTCTACACAAGTAGGGATTACAGGTTATTGAGCCTACAAAAATACACATAGACTTTGATAACCCAGAGGCCTCTTCCAATCTTATTTTTTTTAACATACAGAATTGCTCAGTCAAGTCATAAACATCCTTACAATATTGAAAACCAGCTTGAACATCTTAAAGGGTTGTCTGTAACAAAATTTTTCCAAGCATCTGATCATTCTTTTGCCATTTTACTGAATTCATTCATGATTTCTTATATAATTTTTATAACAAGCATATCTGAACGCACTGCTGTCAATAATGCTCTCAGTGAATATTCTATAAAGAGGTAAAGATCCATAAAGAACTCTTTACAAGTCTATAGGTCACATTGGCCTTGTTAGCAGCAGCATCATGCTGAGAGATCCTGCTCATTAGGTTAAGTAGCACGATGTCTCTATTCTTTCCAGAATTACTGCTTTCCAACATACAGGCTTCCATATTGTGAATGGGTGTTTTGATTCTGAATTAATTTCCTTTGGGTATTTTAAATACATTCTTGTATTGCTGCTCACAAATAGTCCTGTATTTTTCTAACATTTTTAATAATCCTGTTATTCTTTGTGTCACTTCTAAATAATTTTTGTTCTTCGTGTGTTTGTCCATATGAATATTCGCACTGGCAGTGCACATGTGTTAAACCATTTAAGTTGGGGACATTTTAACCCCATGTGCCCCTGTATTCTTCCTCTTTGGTCTATAGTGCACAGGTTATAAGGGGAGAGATGTGCTCACTGTCTTAAGGTCTTCTTAAAAATCTGGCTAAATTGAGATATTTTTCTGGTGGTTCATATCCTTGTCAGTGGCCTAGTTAGATATTACTTCTAACTCTTTCCACATCGACAATCAATTACCTTTCTTTTTTTTGTAGTATTCTCTTTCTTTCCTCTTCCCTCCAAACCCTGATCTCCATTTAGAATTTTCCTGAATCTGAAGGGCTTCAAACTGTAGGAAGCAACTCTAGGAAAAAAGAGATAACTCTAGAAAATATACTATTCTCAGATGCCTTCAACCAAAAGCATGTACCAAGTGGTAGACATCAAGTTTAGAAGCTCACTCTGCTACCTTCTAGGATCTCATCTGGTTGTGTGCAAGGCCAGCTTGCGGATAGGAACTGTCATGGAGAAATCTGTAAGAAGTTGTAGCAGGGTCTCCTTGCTTCTTCCATTAGGAGCTGCTTTTTTGCTGAGGGTCTCGCCCTTGATGCCCAACTAAGCTACATTGCAGCTGCACTGCAGTCATGCCTGTGCCATCTTAACTTGTTCATCCGGACCCTGACCCAAAGACTTGACTTTATGGCTTGACCTCAAACCTACCTGTCACAATATACTTGACTAGAGATCACTGAATTAGTTACAGTCTGGTTACAGTCTCCAGAGATGATCATAGAATCATTTAGGTTGACATTTTAAGTTCATCAAATCCAACTGTAAACCTAACACTGCCAAGTCCACAACTAAACCGTGATCCTCACCCTAACTTGCTAACATGACTTCATAATTCTTTGTTGGTGAGATCTTGAGTCCTGCCTCTTGGGCCCCTGCTCCTGGGGAGTCCTGTGACTCTTGGCCTCCAACTTGCTTTCTCTTGCAGAATAGCCTACCCTTGCTGCTCGGTGACACTTAGGGAGAGTGATGTTTCTTATATGCTGCTTCATCAGTTCATCTTCAAATTAATTGTACTTTGACTATTTCTTGGATGTTTCATCTAAATACATCTTCTAGACAGAAGAAACAAACATCTTCAAAACAATTTTATGGATCTCAGGCAAGGGTTCAGTCTCCTGTAAAATTAACAGGTAAGTTTAATCCATCACTATTCACTCATTTTGGCCTTGCCAAATTCCAGCCTCAAAAGGCTTCCTCCTAGCTTTGGTGATTCTACCCCAATTTTGGGAGGTCCCAGGTCATTCAAGGAAAGCCAAAGACAGAAGGAGACATGAGAATACCTTAATACCTACCAAACAGTGGCTACCATGGATCTACAGGGTAACGTTGTCATGCTAGACACACAACTATCATCTCCTAGTTGTTCCTTGCTGCAAAGCCAATTCTGATGGACTATCAGATGTTTACTTTTTTGCTCATGATGTCACCCCAAGAGTATTGTGCAATACACATCTATGATAATTTTAATTGTCCCAGCACAAACAAAGCAGCTGATTCCAGGACTTTCTTCATCTGTTTCTGCACACTGTTGTGAAACGTGGCTTTGGGCTAGATCTCCTTATGAAGGAACTGGAGTGAACTGTGCATCTGATGATCTGGAATCTGACAGTTTTGGGGTTTAAATTATGTGAATGAAGAAGACACTTATGGCTAGAAGAGCAAGAGTCCATAAAGTTTCTATGGGTGGAAATGTACTTTTTTTTGGATTGATGTGTTAGCTATTCAGTAATTCTTGAGGAAGTCCCTCTGCATTTGATTCCAAAACATCTTTGAGAATTAAGATATTCATTCTTTATCTAAACAGGAAAACTTAATTTACAGTTATTTTCATAGAATCATAGAATCTTGACAGAAGATAGAATTTTGGGCTTGCACTTGAAAAAACAGTGGAGTTCAGATTTTTCTCATCTGCCTGCAGGATGTTTTCTTAGCATACTCATTTGGGTTTTTCCACTGGACAAAGAACTGATATTTTTTGTGGGATCTAAATTTGGGGTTTATTAGTGTAAAAGGAAAAATCATTTGAACAATAGCTTATTGTTTCCTCCTCAACCTTTTCATGAAATAAGTTGTGCTTGTAGTGATGATTCAGCTACAAGTGTAAAAGAGGTGGAGGTCGGCATAACCAGTCCCAGTTACGCTAGCTTTTCCATGGCAGGGTCTGAATGCAACTGAAGTTCTGCCTAGTGTTCCAATCTTGGGGGGTTTATTTCACAGTTGACATTCATCTTCAGCAGAGGCAACTCTTTGTAGTGGGTATTGAAATGTCCTTGCCTTCTTAAATATAGCGTGATTTTTAAGGAAGCTCTCTTGGGTTTTCCTTTATAAAGAAAAACCCTTTCCTTGCTTTTGGAATGGTGATTGAATCCAGCAGTTCTTTCCTGTAGGACACCAGATTTTGCTTCAGGTAACCTCTTTATATTTGAGGTATTGGTTAGCATTGTGTGTGTGTATGCTTACTGAAATGAGAAAGAAAAACTACTATTAAGTAGAAGTTCTGTGAACTCTGTTGTCCTCAATGATGTTCACCACTTGAGTGTCTTGCTGATTCTTAGAGCCGTGTTTTGTTTTGTTATATTTTGTTTTTCTTTTAAATAGAGTTAGATTGAGAAGAATGTACTTCTCTTCATAATTTATATGGGGATGGAAGGGGAGGTGGTATGGGCATGCTGATACTATTACTGTTAGAGCTAAAAGGTGCAAGTCCAACCTCAGATGCTTGGGCATGTATGTACCTACAGCATGGTTATGTACAAAAGCTCTCAAAGAATATGGACATTGAGCCAAGTGGGTTTTTTATTAAAAAGCATTACATTCATTTATTCTAGATTATAAAATAGCTTTAAGGAAACCTGGGATGCCTTAGGCATCCTACTCAAAATACTCAACATAAAAATATGTTTCTCAGTAAACTGCATTTTAAAATCTGCCAGGAAGTTGGATTGTAAACCATTCAGTCTGTGCTTCTGCGCTAATTTTTAAACCAGAATGTTGAATAACATTAAATCATATGTTTGTATAAATCTAAATTGTCACATAAACAGTTGTCCTTATTGTCAACAAATGTCCTCTCATTAAAGAAAAAAAAAGTCTGAATGCTTTATTAAAGGAATCAAACTAAAAAATTAGAGCTGATTTAGTTCTTGAGGTAGCTCTTGTTGAAATTAAGTTTTGTGTATGATCATAGCTGAAAGTAAATCTGATATCTGGATAAAAATCTGCTTAACCTTTTCAAAATGCTGTAGTGGTGAAAGTAAACACCCTCCCTGAACTTCCTCTCTCTGTTTTAACTTATGTCACTGAAACCTGATACTTTCCTTCTAAATCCTTACCAGAGCCACTAATGAATTCTTTTCAGCCTCCTCCAGTTTTAACATGTTTTTTGATGACAGAGATTCAAAAAAGAATAAAGAGGAAAAAGAGAAGTGAGAGAAAGCAGGAGTCCACATATTTAACTACCTACCACTTTTACATTCACCTCTTATGTATCTACTGAAACCCATTTTGTGAACTTAATTTTTTACTTTTAAAAAGAGGCATTTGTGTGTAACTGTGTATAACTGAAAAGTTCAACCAATTTCAATGAGCAGAAGCCAAATTGTAGACAACACTAGATCTGTTTTCAAAACATAATTAATTGAAGTTTCTATTCCTTCTTCAGAATGTTTTTGTAAAATATAGAAAAAGAAGTCTCAAACATGAAAGGAACATCAATGCATATTGTTTTCGCTGTTGCTAGGAAATCTTTATACTTTTCAAGCTTCCCATAGAAGCTAAGAAAGAGCATAGACAGAACAATGGAATAGCTAATGGAATATTCCGTACCATACATGTCATGCTTGATATTTAAGTGGGGGTTGGCTGAGGGGGGTGAACCTGTGATCACTGCTTGAGAAGCTGCAATTCACCAGGTAATGAGAGTGACTTATGTCATCATCATTATTATTATTATTGTTGTTGTTGTTATTATTGTTATTTTCCTTTTCTGTTATTGTTCTATTAAACTGTATTTGTCTCAACCCACAAGGGCTTTTTTCCTTTCCCCTCCTTTTCTTCTTCTTCTCCCTACTTCTGGGGGAATGGGGGAGAATTGCACAAGCAGCCGCGTGATCCTAGCTGCTGGCTGGGATTAAACCATGACACGTCCTCAATAGATGTCTGTCTAACCAGCTCTTCAAATTCTGGAACTTCTACACCTTTCCTAGATGATCTTTCCCCTCAGTTTTTATCTTTGGGGAATATTTTCCCTGTTGCCCAACTTAAATATTCCACAATGCAATCTATACCTGTGAATGCAATTTACAGTGGATGTGAATAAGTTTTATTCCTTCCCTCTTTATTACAGTTCTTTGTGCACCTGAAGTCTATTGCCCTCTCTCCCCTCAGTTATCCCTTTAATAGGGCAAACAAGCCCAGTTTCTTCCATTGTGCCTTCTAGGCTATGTTTTCTAGACCTCCGATATTTTGTGTTGGCATACTTTCTCCAGGGGGTCCAGGTGATTTTCTGTAATGTTACAATACTTTGGCAGAGTTGTGTCTCTTGTTAAGTTCAATTTGACATCTCAGATGTTGGAATAGAATGTGCTATGCCTTTTCACCTTTGCATTTCCCAAAGTTTGTTTAAAAATCAAATTACTGGAGGTCAGATAGAATTAGCAATTAAATGTTTTCTGTTGTCTACCAGTGCTGGACTGGAACTGTCTTCACTGTTTAATTGATCTCTCACGACTTCATTTTATGCAGTAGTTTTCCTACTTGCAGAGTGTAGCTATGTAAACCACCATGCACTTAATTGAAATACAGAAGATCTTAATTCAAGAACAAGTTATTTTTGCTTATTTGCTGTAACCAAAATCTAATGGAAATATGTAGTATTTATCTTTTTCCTCCTAAAGTGAGAAAAAAGAAAATCTCCTCTGGCACTTTAGACTACTGTAATTTAAGATGTGTTCATGTTTTAAATAAATTTAATACAAATCAGCTGTCTGTGCAGGATACTACCCCAGTCTCAGGAACAAAAAAAAAAAAAAAAAAAGGCTGCAACACTGATGTTCTTTAGTTGATTACTGGGAAGTCTGCAAGATCCCTGAAATCTCATACCCCAGAATTGCAAGGACACATATTGTCTCAGCCTTTTTGTAATTTTAGATGCCTCCCTGTTAACACCTGGTAGGGCTTTTGTTGCAACTGCTTGTATTTGAAGGCTCTTCCATAGTCTTATTCTTTTGACTGAGTAAGAATTTTCTACTTTCAGCGAACATTCGTGACTGCTCTGTATTTTAATAAACTAATTGTTGCCTTTCTCCGTCACAGTTATTTATACCTAGTGCTTTGGATTTCCTTTTTACTGATGAAGTAAAGAAAAAAAGGTGTTTTAGTCATTGCCTGCATAGTTTTATTTGATGCCCACTTAAGTCAGTCTCAAATAGTCTAAAGCCCAGATCGCTGTATTCCTCTTTTAAAGTTTATTCTTCCTTGCTACTGTCATTGGATTTTTCAAATTCAGCAGTTATCAGCTTTCTCATTATAGGTCATCAAATATGACTGCTCAAGCAGTAAGACGGTACCAAATCTGTGTAGCATTTTTTAATTTTCTGCTTTTAGCAGATAGTGGAAAATTACTCTATTGATGACCTTACACAGGATAATGAATTTTCAGGGTTTAATGATGGCTGACAAGCCCAAACATTCTTGCAGCATTGAATAGGAAGATTCCTGTAATATTTAGAAAACAGTGTAATATTGTGGTGGGCTAGCAAAACTCTCACCCAGCTACTCACTCACTCCCCCCCACCCCCAGCAGGAAAAGTGGAGAAAACAGAAAAAAAAAAACAGGGATGAGAAAGCTCATGGATCAAGATAAAGACAAGGAAAGCACTTCTCAATTACCATTGTGGGCAAAACAGACTCAACTTTGGGAAAATTAACTTGATCTCATGCCAAATGACAGCTTTGGTTAGTGAGAAGGAAAAAAAAGACAGATATTACAGCCACATCTTTCCTTCCACCTTTACCAGGCTCAACTTCACTCCCAACTCCTCTATCTCCCTTCCAGCAGCATATGGGGGATAGAGGAGTACATAGCAGTTCCTCTCTACTGCTGCTCCTTCCTCCCCATGGTTTTCCTCTGCTCCAGCATGGGGTCTTCACAGGCTGCAGTTCCTTCAGGCATACCCATCTGCTCTGGCGCTGTTCTCCATGGGCTGCAGCGTGGATATCTGCTCCATCATGGAGCTCCTCCACCTCCTCCTCCTCTGACCCTGGTGTTCTTTCTGCTGTTTCTCACTCTTTTTGTTCCCTCCTCCTCTCTCTGTCAATGTCAAAGGGCATTTCCTGCCTTTTCTTACACATATTCTCCCAGAGACACCACTAGCTTTGCTGAAGTGGGTCTGTTGCAGAACCACTGACTTCTTCCCACAGAAGCCACCTCTGCAGCTCCTTTGCTGTCAAAACCCTGCCACCCACACCTAATGCAAACAGGTATCACAGAAGAGAGGTGGGGACCGTAATGACTGACAGTAGTGGGAGAGGCTGGAAAGGAGCTCTGGGTGACAGCTGGTGGGTATGTTGCATTGTGTGTCTTGGGAAACCATGTCTTAGGTCTTCTGAGACCTCTCTACAGCTTTTCACAGTCCATCTTTCTCCTCGTTATTATGAATAACTTTGTATCATCAGAAAAAAAAATGGCCCTGCTAATCATTCCTGTTCATTTTGTCACTTTGCTCTAAAACCTGTTCTACTGTGACATTAATTTGTATCAATTTCTTTGATTTGTACCCCAGAATGAATAGTTTTGCATCTTCCCAGTCTCCTCCTGTTAGTAGGAATGAACATAGTTACCTATCTTTTTGGCAGTCTTTCTGCAGTGCATCTTAATCTTCCTTTGGCCCCACTAACTCTGGTTAAACTCCCTGACAACAAAAATCCTTTGCTTCTATTGTTCAGAGAAAGTTGCTTCTCCAGAACGTTTTTGCAAGCCTTTTAATAATTTTGTGCTCTTCTCTATTTCTTATGTTTGGAAAGAATGTCGGTTTTGGAAGAATGACTTTCTCCAGTCGCATATGTGATCCTTCAGAAATTCTCTAGCCAGATCCTGACACCTGCCTTCTATCCCAACGCCAAGCTATATTGGCTACTGTTATCTCTCAAATCTGAGAAGACTGAGGGAAAAGAAAGGTGTAACTTGGCTTTGTTAAATTCCCTTTGCTTTATAGGTCACATCTGGTTTTGCACAGGAGTCAGGCTGTCACAGATACCTTTAATAATGCCCTTTACAGCATTCAAGGGAACCCTCAGGCAGCCCAGGGCTGATATGTTGCAACAACTGGGGCTACACTTCTTTTTAATTAATTAAAAAAGGCCCAATGCTTATTGGGATTATGTGCAGCTGTAATATGACCCACAGTGACAACACTCTATAAAACCACAATTACAGCAAAGAGGTTTACTCTTTTGTAACTCTTCACCTCTGATTTTGCAATGTAGAGATTGCTGGACAAAATCTGTCTGTGAAGAGTGGAATCTTAAATTAATAGAACTCCATGTTCTCTCCATATTTGCAAAAAAAAAAAAAAAAAAAAATTGCACTCATGGTCTTCCTTCATTTTAAGATATTCTTCCAGGTTATTTTAAAATACATCCTTGCAGGACCATCATACATTAAGAATGAACATTTGTTTTCTGGTACCATAGGGAAAAAAATATTTTCAGCTTCATATAGTAGTTCTAAAAATAGAAGATGGGAGTGTTAATGTGCTTGAGACTGTTATTGTGACATGAAAATACTCTGCAAATATTTCCAAGGATGTCTGGGATTTTTTATTGCTCTAACGAGATAATTTAAAAAAATCACAACCTTTTGTTTTTCTTTTTATACCATTTTTTTTTAATGTTAAATCTTTCTTTTACATATAATCCTTTGTTGCTGTATTTATATATGCCTTTCTAATGAGAATTGATTGCATATCTTGTGGGTGTCCTGTGATAAACTTTTTCTCCATTTTCCTCATTTTGTGTAAACTGTAGAGGTAATTGTTCTCCATATGCATTTTTTAGAGTTCTCATACATTAATGCATGCATCTTCAATGAGTTTGAGGAACAAATGATATGTCATAACACAATTTAAAATCAGCAGCACATGAATAACATATTACTGTTAGCTGAAGTCCCATTAATTTTTGCATATAAAATGCAATAAAATTTTATTATTGTTGTAAGTGTTTTTGTCCAAGTGCTGTGCCAGGATTCTCAATGATGCCAACACAGTATCATTAAAAGGCTGTGTAGTGCTATAAATAGACATACTATAACTTACTCACATAAATCACTGCACCACAGTTTCTTCCTAAATTTTTTCATTCAGTTAAAATTATTATCCAGCCTGTCAAAGACATAAGTACCTTGTTGCATAGCATTGCATACATTAGCATTTTAAAGAGATGACTGGCTGAAGGTGAATTGGTTGACAGGTGTGAACAGTATGAATGAAGATACACTAAGAGAAAAAGAAGTGGCAGCACCATAGTTCGATACGTCTGGAATGCAAACATGGATGCAGTAGGTGAACTGAATCTCAGGAAACTCTAATGACAGCTAAGTAGAACCACATGTTTGGGATGCCTTAAAATGCACGCAGTTATAATATCTGCAAAATTTATGATATACTGTCAGGAACATAATTTAAAAAAAGAATCATATCAGCTTGATGCTTATTGAAGCTTTGGTAAAAATAAAAAGTGTATGTTATGAATATGTGTAGGAAAATAGCCATACATTTTGAGGAAGACAGTCACTTTTCTAGATTATGTTAAAAGTATAAAGGCTGTGTGATAAGCATCTGTTAGTCATAGTGATTTACAGTGATTTCCAGAAAAAGCATGCTATTGTTTTCCATGCTAGTAGGAGTAAACTAAGTGATCAGAGTCTCAGTGACAAAAAAAAAATCCAATGCTATGGAAACGGATAAGGACTTCCGCCCTTTTGGAATCTTACATAAGCAATGAGGCAGAACAGCTAGACGATTAAACTGTGGACTGTGGAGAGCCATGAGGGACAGGGTGAACTTGTAAGAGACGGGGGGAGCTGACAGAGTGGCCACAATGAATGTAGGTGCTACTACTGAAAGTAGATTGAAAGTTTTCAAAAGAGATTCAATACCTGTTTAGCCCCCAAAATCACATTAAAATGTGGTCCTCTTCACTGACTTCACTGTTAAAATCAAGAAAGACCTAAGAGGATACGCCAAAGGATTTTTATACTCTACGTCACTAGATGTCCTGAAGATGCCTCTGATTGTCAGAGCATTATAGGGGATCCCTCAAACCTTGTTTCAGAAAGCTTTGAGTTGGTCTTGAATTGATCTAGTTCAGTGGTACTTCTCGGATTTAAAAACATTTTAACATATGCAATCCTCACTGAAAATTATTATAAGACATTCAGAAAACTCCTTTTAAATCATAATAAATAGTTGTGGTGCAGGGGCAAAGTGGAAAAAGATGTAATGTGCACACACAGCAGACATCAAAAGCACCTCCCTCAGGCTGTGTTTTCAGATCAGGAAAGGCTGTTGCTGATGTAGCCTGTGTACCTTTGCTATGTGTAGGAAGGGCCAACCATTTAGTCTGTGAAAGTATTTGACCAGAGTTCTCCCAACTAGCTACTGGTATTCATTTCTGCATCCTTCTCCTGTCAGTTTATGTAGCCTCTTCATCCTTATATCCCCTCTTCAAAAGGCATTCTTCCACCTCCTCCTCTGGGAGCTGAATTCATTAAGAGATTTACCATGGAATAGTAATTTTCAAGCAAGTTTGGTTTCTTTAATGCTCATGAAAAATCTGAAACAAGATCAGTGTGTTGGTCAGTCTCTACCTTTGTCTAGTATATTACATTTCTTACAGTTAGAGAAGAGCTGCATTGCTACTGGATTCAGAGAGAATCATTGCCAAAACGCTTCTGTCTCATCTTGAGTATAAGCAGACTCTACGTACCATTGCTATCTTTTAAGTGACTCACTGCCTTCTTCCTTTTCCAGACATAATATCCGAAACTTTCTTTCATAAATTAAACTCTTTCCCCTAAAAATATCACGAAAGCTAGTCATTTACCTGCAACAAGACACATTTTCACTGAGAGAAAGAAACAGTGGGCAATTTAACTGAAAAATCTAGCATTGGTTGACAAGTCAACTTTATTATTTTGGAAATGCACAAACTCATTTGCAGTTCTCCAGTACAGTGTCTTATCTTAAATGATGCTGGAATTTCAACCTGTTAATATGAATAGGCAATAAGAGACATTTTTAAGAAGTAGGAAAGAAAACCAAGTTACTGGTACAATATGATGCAGGTTTTTCATTCCATGGAAATGTGTGCTTAAGTTGGTCAGGTGCTTAGCCTAGCCTTAATGAATGAATCAGTTTCTTAGTCTGAAAAACTCACACATTAAAAAAAATATCTCTCTAAAGAGATTTTTATTTTGTGAGGTGGATTTGGCATTGGGAACATTCTGACATCAGCTGCAGGGTGAGTACAGTGACAGCTACTTCTGAGTCACTGCCTCTGCTAACACGGATTCAGGGTTGTTTACCCCTCAGTGAAAGATGCACTGTTAAGCAAATTAGCAAACAGCACTGCAAGGGCTGCTGTAACCCCACCATACCCATCCTTTTGTGGTAATTATAACTGGTGCAGTGGTGCCCTTCTCTCCCCATTGCCACAAGTTCCCATCGGCCTTGTGTCTGATAGCTCTATGCAGGGCAATACCTTTGCAGGAGGATATGCTCGTGAATTTTCTGCATTCAGAAAAAGAAGATTTCAGCCTTTCTACTGTAGAGCTGTGGTGTTGGGTTAATTGCTTTGTTCAAAGGGACCAGACATGATATAGGATAACGTATTTGAATGTTACATAGCATCCATTGTTGAATACACTGTATTATTGAAATGAAAGGATTTTTTTAACAGATACATATATAAAAAAAGAGTATTGTTTAACTGAATTACTGCAGAATAAGAAGATGGCATGGTAGGGTTTTGTTAATTTGTGTTTTGTTTTCTTTTTAATTTCATTATGCCAGTCAGCTTTAAGAAGTTTAAAAATACAAATTGAAGGCATTTTGTCATATCTGTGTCCTTTGAACTTGTAAGTTGGTATACAGTACTTAATTTCATAAATCACAAATAGAAAAAAGTAGGCACTTGTTCAGAAAGGTATCTTTAGTCATGCCTTAAACACACTTAAGTTGCCTACTCTTGTAAGTCATGTTCGGTGTATTTAAGAGCCTGTTGATACAGAATGCAAGTGCATATAAAAAGAAATAGTAAAAGTTTTAAAGGACAAGGTTGTGGTGCATACTTTCCCTCCACCATTGAAAGCAAAGTATTAATTTAGTTGATTCTAGACCAGCTAGCTCTTCTCAATCATAAGGAAAAAAAAAAAAAAAACAAAACAAACAGAAAAGAAAAAAGAAAGGAAAGACATTCAATTTAATCCATTCTTAGTGTTTAATATCCTATTATCATGAATGCAAATTAGTAATAGAGTAATTTTAAATAACTGCAAGAGTATCTGAAATTTTGCTTAGATGAAAGGGAATACTGAAAAATTTGAAAAATTAAAATTGAAAAGGGAAATGTTACTGTAAGTTTAACAATTACTAGAAAGAAGCATGAAGTGTTTTTTTAACTGTACAGTAATGAACTGATTTGTCTTTTTCAGAGTAAGTTCATATTCAGGAACTATGCCATGTGATTCCCTATAGTAAATCTAGTAAATAATTTTTGTTATGCTTCTGCATTCATTGTGGAAGAAAGGAGTTTCCCACATTTATGGAAGACTCATTATGGCATTTATCTGAAGGTGAAGTTTGAGGAGGAGAGGTCAAGGAATAGATAGACTAAATAAAATAAGCAGTAATAAGTCCTCCTATCTACGTATTCAGCAGAGAGACCTAAAGAAACTCAGGAATGAAACAGCTGAAATCTTGCTATTACCTTTTATGTGGAATCTCTCGCCAAGAGTTGTGCTGATACTGCAGGATGGGAGGGAGGCAACTGCAATGCCAATTTTGGCAGAGCTACAGGGGAAACCAGAGGACTACCTACCTCGAAACCCAATGTCTGTCTTGGGCATATTCGTGGAAGGAGAATGTAAGATCAATGCACATTTGGGTGAGAGTGAGGTATGGAACAAAAGTCAAGATAGCTTCCATAGAGAAAAAAAACAAGAATTCTCTTAAAATTAGAAGGTTCTTTTGTCTCAGAAGGTTTCAGTGATCCTGTGGGTGAGAATGGTCCACTTGATATGAGCTACCTGGATTTCTGGAAGGCAAGATCCTTCAAAAAAGGGGTCTTGAAGAAAGTAAGCAGTCATGGGACAGGACAAATGTCTTTGCATGATCAAATATTTTTAATTCTATTAGTTCTCCCCATTGAGAAATTTCTTTAAATGTCTTTTTTAAAAAAAATCCCTCTTAAGTTCCTTTGATTTTCTTTTGAACTCAGATTCTTTTAAAAGTAGCTTTCTGCATTGCTCCAAAAAGTAAAAATGTGAGTGACAGTCACTTATCAACCATAAAATATGTACAAGTCCCAGAAACAATAATTTGTTGTTGGAGCACGTTCTGTCAGTCTGCAGAGTGTTATTCACAGCAGTTCTTTAGTGTTGCATAGTACACTACAGCACGGAGATCTGTAAGCTTTTACAGTGAGCTTTATAGTACCAAAAGTAAATCTCTAAATAAATTTGATTTGTTATGTAAGATATTTTTAGATCTCTATTCATGTATAAAATAAAGCCCGAGTATGCAAGTATATAGATGGTAGTTTATGTACATTTCCAGAAGGTGGAAAAAATACTGAAAGAGTAATTTCACTTGAATTCATAAGGTGCAGGTTTGCTGTTATTTTTCTTGCTTTACTGTAGCCAGATATATTTGTTCCTGAAACAACAGGGATAGTGAGGGCAGGGCAAATTGTTACTGTAAAATTAACAGCAGGAATTTTCCTTGCTTCTTCATAAAAATATTTCTGCCTTGTGTTTGAAAATAACAACTATGTTTACCGCTCCATCTTGCAGTGTAGCTTGGGCCCCAGCTTTTGGCATACCCCATGCTTTCTTGTTGACCATTTTTAAGAAAAGAAGCAAAACCATCAGATTTAGGTAACTGAAGGTATTTTAAATCTTGCCAGCTGGCACAGCCATTTTTCCTTTCTGTCTCCTATATCATACTGAAGAAACATGATTTATTGCTGGTCTTCCAGTTTCTCCTGGACCATATTTTGTTCCTTTCTACTTACTCCCTTCTTCTGCACTGGAAGCAGAAACATGAAAATACCATACTGCATATGAGGTTGGATTTCTGTACTACTTGGATAGAAAAAGTTCTTCTGGGGAGTCATCCTTTCAATGGGCTGCTGTTAGATACTAGAAACAAGCATCTGAAAAACACAAATGTGAACCTACCGTTGAGGAAAATTAACTGAAACCATCAGAGGCAGTTGTTCAAAATGTCATTTTCCCCTTAGTGTTGAGAGAAAAACAAACTTTGAAGATGTCGTGCTGGAAGATGTGAGGTGACTGGTCTGGGTGGAATCTAAATACTGTCCTGAATCCCATGAATTTTTCCCTGCTGGAAGATCTGTAGATTTGCCAAAGAAAGATGAACTGGTTGCACTGAAACAGCTGTCAGTATTTCAGCATACAGCCTCAGACCAAAGCGTCAGGCTTCTTTGGAGGCTACACAAGGAAAAGGATACAGGAGAATGGCAGAGGAACTGATATCACACCAGACAGATCAGATGCAGCCCTTTATCTGTCAAATGTTAAATAAGAATTGTCTTGTGTATATTCAGTGTCATTCTTTGAACAGCAGTTGTTATGAGCTAAGGGCTGAGCTTTTGCAATGAAAGTTTCTCTTGATTCGCCCAAATATGAAACAACCTTTTGCCCCTGAATAATTTATAGAATTTGCTCGTTGCATGCACTAAAATCTGTACAGGAGTAGGCGTATCTGCAAAAACTTAACCTTGCTGGATCACTGAGAGAGCTTATGCAAACTTTAAACCACACTTGGTATGATGGAACATGACTCATATAGGTCCTTGGGTTGAATAGCTGCCAGTCTCAAAAAAATTAGGTTTTATTTACAGCACAGTTAACTTATTTAGAATAAATATTTAGAATAAGTTATCTTATTTATAAGTTAACTCTTCAACCAAGGAAAATTCAGAATTGCTGATGAAACAGAGGAAATACCAAGAATCGAAAAGAAATCTCTCATTGAGTCCTTGCAGGGCAGAGTTCCCTCCAGCCTTTTTCTAGAAACCTCTTCTAGTTCAACAACTTCCAGTGGCTTCCAGCATTGAAATAACCTCAGCAAGTACCATCTGGGTCTCTAGGAAATCTTTCTATCACTTTCACGCTTGGCTGACAGTCTACTTTGCAGAAGTCAGTTCCACTGCAACGGAGTACTATCCCACTTCATGCTCTCTCCCTCCTTGCTCCATCCTGTCTTCTGATGGAGCCTCGCCTCTCAGTGGCTCTCATTTAGATGGATCCACTTGATACAGAGTGCAGCATTGGGAGAATAATATTTGGTTTTCCTTTCTTCCCTTCCAGTCACACCCCTTGGAAAAAAACAATTATATTTTAATACTGAGATTGTAAACTGCAAACAAGAAGCAAGTTCTGCAATGACCTAAACCAAATATATAGGGCACTTTTCTGTAGGAAGGCCCTGATTCATCAGAGCATGGTAGTGTATTTAGCACACTCTGTGGATTCTTGGCAAGACTTAGAATTAACATGTCGTTAAGCTGTGCTGGATGTGGCGCTGCAAGTACTGCTGAATACAGCTATGAGACTGTCATGGGGAGGACGACCATTTTATGGAGGCTTTACCAAATTAGGATTGAAAAGGAAATTGGCTCCCTTTGGCTTATTAATAACAATAGTGTGCTAATAAAACCCAAAAAGTTTATTTTATAACATTTCTTAATATAAGTGACTGAAAACATAGAGAAGTCTTTTTTTTTCCCTCTTCTTCAAAATTGTATGGTGTAAATGGTGGGAGCAGCCATGCTAGTGTGAAAAAGAAGTATATGTTCTGTGACCTTTGTTAATATGCAGAAAGAGTTTTTAAGCAGTAAAAAAATATTCTCCAAGAGGATTGGAACAGGAGCCAAGTATGAAAATATGCATCTTGTTACACTAAAGATGTAAATTTTAAGTTCTGCCTCCCTTTCCAGGAATTATGGTTCCTGTATGCTAAATAGTCAGCTTTGCGTGCATGTATTCCTGAGGTTTCAGTGATAAATAATAAATTATGATCTTTTGAATTAGATGGCAAAATTTTATCAGTTATTGTATATACTCAGAGAAGACTGTGTCTCCAAAATTACCTTCTGGTTTCCTTTAATTTTATCTCCTTGAACAGCACCACAATTCTCTTTGTCAACATGTTTTTCTGATGGATAGATGTGTTAATCCATGTTTAATGTTTAAAATGTGGAATTTCAAAATTCATCAAATTAAATAAAGGCATGGAGTATATTGATGATGTATGCTGGAAATTATCAGAAAGGATTTTAGGTAAAGAAATCACAAACCATTTCCAAATTTCTCAAAAGCTTGGAAATTACTTAAGTGCAGTGGTCATAGAATAGATTTATTCCGTCCATGGCATATTTTCCATTAGAAATAACTGCCGAAATCTATCAGCTGCAGCTTTGGTATTTGTTTTTACATTATATTTAATTCATGTACAAATGTGCTGGCATCATTGTGTAAATGGGGATTGCAAAACCAATAGAAATAAAACATGGTATTGTTCAGAATTAAACCCATTTGTAACCCCTCAACATGTGAGATTTTTATATTGTGAGATTTTTAGATAGCCACGAGTCTGGACCTAATCCCATAAGAGGACAAACTGGGACCCAGCTTTCCCTGTGTTGAAGGACAGTCGCCAAATGCCTCCACTGGATTGCACATCCCATGAGAGAGAAAGAGGGAGCACAACAGCCCTTGCACAGGAGCCCGGGAATTAGGGAATTCACCCAGAGCGCTGCAGGGACAGGAAATCTAGTACATGCTTCAGTGATTTTTAAACTGTTTAATTTTGGAGCGGAAAATGCTGCTAGGGCTCTACCTCCAAAATAGCTTCATGATCACCGATAAGCATTTTTCCTTGGGGATAGGAAGAGAGAGGAGGTCTCTTTTGGCAGAGGAGTGTTTTGAACATGGGTCGCTCACCCGTCTCCTGTTAAAACACAAAAACTTCTGGTGCTGACATCCTGTATCTGCAGCACTGGTAGGTAGCTATGGCTCTGTACTGAGCCTGTGTTAGTGGCTGGAAGTTGCTGGGGGCTGCGGTGGTGAGCTGTGAGGGGGGGCTGCGAATCACCACATGCCCGTCAAAGCTGCCTCCAACCTACCATGGGACACATGAGAACAACCATGGAAAAAAACGTTTTTTGCACAGAAACGTACCCATTAAGCACCAAAACTGCATCAAAAGAAGTGTGGTCAGAAGGTTGAGGGAGGCCATTCTGCCCCTCTACTCTGCTCTCGTGGGACCCCACCTGGAGTACTGTGTCCAGCTCTGGAGCCCCCAACATAAGAAGGACATGGACCTGTTGGAATGGGTCCAGAGGAGGTCCACGAAGATGATCAGAGGGTTGGAGGGTGGCCCATGGAGTACCTCTCCTATGAGAACAGGCTAAGAGAGTTTGGGTTGTTCAGCCTGGAGAAGAGAAGGCTCCTGGGAGACCTTATAGCAGCCTTCCAGTACCTGAAGGCGGCCCACAGGAAAGATGGGGAGGGACTATTTATGAGGGAATGTAGCGATAGTACGAGGGGTTACGGTTTTAAACTGAAAGAGGGGAAATTTAGATTAGATATTAGTAAGAAATTCTTTACTGTGGGGGTGGTGAGAGACTGGAACAGGTTGTCCAGAGAAGTTGTGGATGCCCCATCCCTGGAGGTGTTCAAGACCAGGTTGGATGTGGCTTTGAGCAACCTGGTCTTAGTGGGAGGTGTCCCTGCCCACAGCAGGGGATTTGGAACTAGATGGTTCCTTCCAACCTGAACCATTCTATGATTCTATCAAAACATTATCTAATCAGAGGCCCACAGTGCCCCTGCCCAAACACAGTTCAGAAAGAAAAAGGTAGCTGCTGGAGGCTGGGGACAGGCTGTTGTGTGTAGAGGACTCTCTGCATCAAACAAGGGTACCTACACCCCTGAGGCACTGTGGCCCATGGACAACCCATGCTGGAGCAGAGACACACCTGAGGCCACTGCAGCTCATCTGTGTCCCAGGCTGGAGCAGGGACACTGAGGCAAATGGGAGCAGAAACCATTAAGCATAGAGCAGCAGAAGTGGTTACGCACACAGTGACAGAAAGAAACCATCACAGATACCACCTCAACTTCCTACGCCACCTGTCACCTCGTCACAGGAATTTTGATGGACTGAATATAATCCACAGCAAAAATAAGGAAAATTGGGACTGGAAAGTGCAGAGGAGAGATGGTTATATAAGTGTTTGCTTCAGTGTTTATTTTCTTCTTTTTTTTTTTTCAAAACTGCAATCAGCAACGAGATGTTTGTTTTTGTTTGTAATAAATTAATTCAATTAAAATTCCCTGCCTCTAGACTGTTTTGCCCACAAAGAGTCCCAAGCAAATAAAGGTGCCTACTTGCAGCCCAGAGCTAAGCACTTGGAGGCTCAGTACAGAATCATAAGCAACACCCTTTTCGGGGAATTTCCTACTTAGGTGGCCTCCCATTTCAGCTCTAATTTTTCTTAGTTGTAGTTTTAGGATTCTGATTTTCTCTGTACATTACACACACAGTCTTAGTGCCTGTCCTTTTGGGATCTGCTTTCCCTGTCTGACAAGGCACTTGAAAGTCTGGTATTTACCATGCCAGTCTTTCTGTGAATTAAGCCTGAGTTTCTGTCTGCATCCTTATGTGCCTAAATACCTCTGGAACCTACCATAGAAAACACTTGGGAAATTATACACACTGTAACATGGAAAATGTTATTTAGGAGTTTTAGAAAAGAAAACCAAGATAATTCTGAAAGCTTTGACTCTTGCTATGATTAATGCTAAATTTTGTTTTGTGGTTAGGCCTAGTAATAAGTGTTCATGAATAGTTTAGCATTTATCTGCCATACAGTAAGTTCTTGGGGTTTTTTCCTAATCAGGTTCCTCAAAATTAAGAGAATTGGTTTTCAAAACTTTGTTTTTCTTGTTTATTTTCCAGTAGGAGCAAAGTTTTTCATTGAAAACTTTCTATATTTAGTAGCTAGTGGATATAATCATTAAAAAGTAATTGGGAGATTTCTACAAGATACATATTCTGTGAATAAGCAAAAGAGAAACTTTCATTCCCGAGTTAGAGATATAATGCAAATCATTCTTGTTCCCTTTTATGTACACCATTGTAAGGAAACAAAAAGTCTGCTTTATGAATGCAGCAACAGTGTATACCCTCCAGACATCTGCCTGTTCTTTGATTTCTACCTAGGGTGAGTCAGCTTCCTCTGCCTTCAAGGCTAGGAAGAGAGCTGTTGAATGAATGGTGATGCTTACTGCTGCTCAGAAAAAAGGTAGAGCTTGCGTCATTAAAATTTATCATCCCTGTTTCACAAGAAGTGGGACAGATCCTTACTGTAGGTCCGCTTTTCATTTACATATGGATTAAATAAATTTCTTGAATTAGCTTCTACTTCAATAAACTTCTCCCTCCATTTTAATAGGCTGTTGTATGGGCCAAACCAATGGTTAGGTACTTCTACTCTTGACTAATCTAATGCAGAGATTGAGAATTTTGATTCATTTTTATTGCTGTCTGGTCCTGCTTCTGACTGCTCTGTCTGACCCATTTTGAAGTGTTTATGAGCTCCTGACAGGCGTAGTTGGGAGATTGTTCCTTGGTTTTGATCCTTCTTCTATGTGATGGTTAACATTTGATCACTCAAATGTGTGGTAGCTGTATGGTATCTGATGAAATACTGGAAAATTACCAGTGAAATATAGAAAGAAATCCATTCTTGCATGCTTAGTTGGTATTCTGTAAGCAGATAGCTAAAACAGCAGCAAAGTCTGAAGTAAAACCAACCAGTTTCACACTAGAAGAGCATGGAGGAGCTATGCTGTCAATGTGCTTCAGACATGATCCTCTAACTTAAATACAGTTCTGTGCCTTAGAAGTGCTTTTGATTTTACTTTGGATTTGATGTTTTCAACCACAAGGTTTGACTTGAAACTGGGCACCTGAACAGGAAAGCTCTGTCTTTGGGGAAAGGGCTGCATAGATACCTTTCAAGCAGTACTCTCAAATATCTTCCCTGACACGTCCCATGGATGGTTTGGAAGAAGAAGGCAACATGGATGTACGGTTTTGTTCATTTCTAGTGAAAAAATAACACAAAATTCTTCTCATCAAAATGTGAAATGAGATATACTGGGGTTAAAGAGTCTATTGTTTAAAAGAATTGTATTGAGCAAATGCCAGCACTGTAATATTTCACCATTAATAAAGGCTGATATTGTAATAACGATGTCAGTCTCATCAAACAGATTCTTTGCAAAATGCTGCTTCTGTCTATTCAGCAGTGGTCTTGAGATATACAAAACTTAAAGCAAAAATCAACAGGATCAAACTGAAACAAACCTTGAAATTGTGTCACTTAATTAAGCAGCTCTAGCTGTGTATGTCATTGTGTTCTGTTTTTACTCTATTGTTTTGCTGTTTGATGACTCGTCTCTTGAACAGCCTCAAGATAGGCACATATTCTGAAGGTGTAGTGAACCTCATTTGCAAAATTAGTCATAGACAGCCTGCATATGCAAACTGTAATCTATGCATAAACATTAAGCATCCTCTTAAGTTCCTTGAAGGAATTTGTCTTTGCCAAATACGTGGTGAGCCTGTGCATTTAAATAAGATTTCAGGCCCGTACACTGAAACCATTGCAGCAAAGCGATGTTTTTAGGTAGCTTTAGCGTTATTTGGAGATGAAGTTAACCAGCTGGATGTCAGCATAGTTATTCAGCAGCAAATATGCTGGGTACACTGAAGGTGCAGAACGGTGCATATTTAGCCTGGAAGCCAGCAAGTCCGTTTCTATCGAAAGCCTGGGCTGGTTGTACCATCCATGCTAAGTGGGCGAGTCACGCCACAGATGGTTTACCATTACAAAATGATGTTAAGATACCTCATCCCCTCCTGGAGGCTTAACTGTGGCTCAGAGCCACTGTGGGGAGACCTCAGTGGGGACCGAGCTCTGTCTGGACCCTATGGTGGGAGTTGCTTTCCAGCTGCAGCTCTGCCGCTCGGCTTTGGCCTAAGCTACAGCCCCTGTGAAACCACCACCATGCCAAGGGCCCCTTGGTCCAGCCCCAGCCCTTGACCTGTGAGTGACTTTCTGGGCCTCCCTGGGCCTGGTCCCAACCTGTCTCCCCTGTGGGCATCTCATCACAAGGGGCTGGGCTGGTGACCTCGGCCCTTGGCAGCCCCCCCGGGCCTGCCCTACTGGTCTGGCCATGGGTCTGGGCCCTGTCTCGTTGGCAGCCCCCAGTTCCCGATGGAGAATCCGGCTCACGCTGCTCCCAGACACCTACAGCATGTCTTCTGTAAAACAACTTCGTGAGGGAGCTCGTGGCCCTGGGCCAGCAAAGCAGCGAGGATTGAGAAGATGTTGCTCTCATTCCACTTGTGTGTTTTAATTTTCTGGTTTTGATACCAGCTCCTGGTGTGGCCAGCCTTGAAATTTCACATACAGGATCATGAAGATAAAAAGTCTTACAGTGCCATGCTTGGTGATTTGAAAAAACTAATTTTCCACAGGACAAAAAAACAACACTGAACCATAGATGAATGTTGCTATCAATGCGGAGCCCTTTAGGAGGCTGTTAATGAACAGACGAGATTTCATAATTCTGTCATCAGAAGTGATGTCAGCTGCAGCTTAAAGCCACGTGTGAAAGCAGAAGCAGAAGTTAGATGTGTAAAAAAATGGTTCAATATGACTAAAGTTGTGACATGTAGGAGACTTCTAGATGTCAGGAAGAATCTTTGCCTGTTTTTGTCAAGGCCAATGACAGCATTTTGGAAGTATTCCAGGAAAAAAAGCCATCCTAACAAAGGAAGGGGCTGCCACTAGATAGGAAGAGTATAAACAATCCATTTGAAATAAAAGATGCTGTTATGATGGTTTTGTATTTGAAAAGAAATAGAGCGATGTACTCAACAACTTTTTAAGAAATCAAGTCATCTAAAAACGTTTTTCAGTTTTTAACAGGGAACAGGTTTGGGTTAAGTAACTTTCCAAAAGCAGTACATTTCAGTGAGAAGTCTAATGCAATGATACTGGAAATCCTGATTAAAATATTGACACTGTTCCCCATCAAAAGAGCACGGTCTAATGGATTTTGAGTGGGGGTAACTGGAAATTGTCGGTGGAGATGTTCAATGAATTGGCATGTGTGTTGTGTTCTGCAGGAACCGGTTCTCATCCTTTATGCTATTATGTGTTTTTTAGTAATGATCTAAGAGATACCGGAAGACAATCATGGACAATTGTTTTTGCAGAAAAGCCAAATATTAGTCTGATAGTAAATACAGTAATACAAAATGCTTTATAAATTATATTCATCAGGGTAAGGTGCACATTTATAATGTCTGGAAAGTCATAATTCTAAAAGCAAAGGGTAAGGGTCATAGCTGGAAAATTGAAAGGCTGCAACTTTGAAAAATATTTTGGAGGCATAGCAGACAGGGAACTCCAGAGATATTACAGCAGAAAGTTGTGCAGTGTAAGTCATGGACATACTGAGGGGAACAGGGCAGGAAGGTATATTTTTCCTTTGTGTACTAGAGCACAATGTCAATATTTGTGTCAAATGAACTTTCAAAAATTGTTTGAAGGTTGTTGAGGGTTTAGAAAAGAGGATGTAGAAAGTACTTAGCAGCAGGAGAATTGTGGAGCTAAGTCTATTTACCTCATTGAAAAGAAAATTCAGTTATCTGATCAGTATTTAACTTTACAGGGAAAAGAGTGCGGACATTAATCTTGAGATGAGAAAGATATAACAGGACCGAGACATCAAAGTAAGAAATACATAAGATATTTTTAACAGTTTTTAACAGTTCAGCTGGTTAATCACTAGAACAAACAGCTAAGGAGTTGATGAATTCTCCATCTCTTGATGTCTGTGTAATAAAGATTGGTGTGTATGAGTAAAATGCAATTTATTGGTCTCAGTACAAGTAATCAGTTTGGTGGAGGTTACTAACATAGGCTAAATTTAAGGGGATAATAGAGCCTAATTGTTAAAAATAATCTCTCCTCCCAGTTAGGAGTCTGAGTTAGCTTAAAGAAAAAGCAATCTACAGCTGTTTATCCTAGTAGAAGTATTTAAGAGAATGTGTATGAGATGTGGGTAAAACAGTACCATAATTTGCCCTGTTGATCACTGTGTCTGTCAGCCACATTGCTGGTTCAATATTGTGTGATCAGGAATCACAAGATTTGTTTCTTGTAGTTTATTTCTTGATACATTTCAAGGGCAGGTGAAAATCTTATTTTATCCATGTTTATTTATGAACTTCGTTGTGAAGCTGGATGTGTGTATAGGCTAATTGCTTCTAGAGCTCTTACTGCTGACTTAACGACCTGGTTTGTCAAACTTGCTGAATAGTTGATTAGATATATGCCACCGCAATCTGAAAACAAAACTCAGGCCACAGAAAACTAGAATGCAATATTCAGTGCCCTAAATGACATTATAAGGGACAAAAGTATCCCTATATGGGATATGTCCCTATACGGGACAAAAATGTCCCTATATCACTTCATTCTTCTACATAAATGTAGTTTTTCTGCAGGCTTCTTCAATATCAGAAGCTCGACAACGAAGATGGACATTTCTTTCAGTAAGACCAAAATTTGGACCCGCAGTTCCCTCCATAGACAAGGAGGATGGGGTAGGGAGGGAGAGGAGAAGAAGGAGAGAGGGAGAGAGACATTTGCCCCCCTATAGGAATTCAGTATTAGATTTGTGAATTACCTCGAATGACAGCTTTTCTCCATTGAGAGTAAGGCGCTAAGCTACTTTTAACATAGTGAGCCCTAGCAACATACCTTTGTTTCTCCATGATGACATTCTGTTGTCTATATTATTCAAGTGATCAGACTAGATGGAGGAATATTTGGCCTTTAAATCTATAAATTCTTAAAATTATTTTTACTTTGGTAAAGAAAAGAGTTAATAGTCATGTAGTCTTGTATAAATGAGTGAATCAGAATTGGTATTTTACATAATAAAACAGGAATGAGCAAATAAATAAAGCATTATTGCCTCAGGCGAAGCAGAGCTTGATTTGTGAAATACACACTTAAGAAAATGTACTGTACCACACATTTGAGGATATTTTGCTTGCTTACTGCATAACAACAACATGACCTCCATTGTGCAAGGTACTGCAAGTGCAATTGCCACCTTGCAAAAACTGATGTAGTGCTATGATCTTTAACTGAGATACGCTAACTTACTCTAGCTAAACAAACATCTAGAGTTTATCAAGCTTTAGGGGAGTAACTACAACTGACTGCTAAAGTCACCTGCATAATGCAGGGGAAATTCTGACAATGAAATCAACTTGGATGTGAGAGTTTGAGAAAGCAGGAACTCAAATAGCAGTTTGACAGATACTGCTGAAAGTCCTCAGTTAGAGAATCACGGGAGGATGACTACTTGCTAGCCATCTACTGGGCTCCAGATGGACTGAGGAGGAAGAAGTACTTAAACCTACAGTATTGAAAGACACTATAATGTTGTATTCAGTATGGATTGTGTGCTCTGTCTTTTAGCTCTAGGACTTAAAAAATCTCAGCTACAAGTGATTTGAGTGGTGAGAGGAAAGCATAGCCCAGAGAACATGGACCGTCAAGAACTAGTTAGTCTCGTGTGCATGAATCACATGTATTGGCTGTAAGGTCATGTTGGTAATATTTCAGGGAAAGACATTTGTGAGGGGATTTTCATTATTCCCATAGCACAGCAGTTTCTCTTTCACCAGAAGCAGGTACTGTTATTTTCAATCTGAAGACTTTTACATGCTGCATCTTGACCTTCAGTCAGAATTACTTTGGCTTTTTTATTAGACTTTAGCTCTGAGAGTGACTTCTCTGTCTACTACAAATAGGTAAGTGTTTTGTCTCAAAGTCAGTGTCTTGTATGTCAGTTCACCAAAGTTTTGATGTGTAGATTTTCTGTCTTTTTGAGATAATAGTACAGAATGTATTATCAAATAAAAAGCCATCATAAGCAGCAGTCTTGATTTGCTATGTTCCTCATACTGATCCAGTCTGCAGCAATTTCAGTACACAACACGTCAGGCACTACAGTCTGATTAGTAATTGGTTTTGATCCTTCCATGAAACTCTTTTTAGCCACCAGAGATGCTGAAACATGAAGGAAGAGGTGTTCTTAAATGCTTTGCATTTCTTAAGATCTTTTAGCAGAAAGAGAGGGAACAATGTGTTTGTAACCATTTTGTATTTGTAGCTGACCAGCCCAGCCACGATCTTCATAAATAGTTGAGATTCAGCTTCTTACACTGTTGTCTTTTAGTGAAAGAAACCAAAATCAACAACCTGCATGAAATGTAATATATGACTCGATAACACGCTATCACACAAGTGGTAACTTCAGGATTGACATGCGAGCATTTGCAGCCTGTGTGATGGAGAGGGTGACTGAAGCATTTGGGCGTAGCTGGGCACGGCAGGATATTTTGCAGTATGCTTCAGCAATTGCAGTTCTCTAAAGCCGCCTCTGGTTGTCACCTTCTCTTTTGTAATGTGGAAATGGAGGAAGGAAAACATTCTTTTGAGGGGAAGTTCTGGCGTGGTGAACAGCTTCACCAAGAAGTTTAAGCAGAACGGGATAGTGGTCTGGCCTGGAGAGAAAAAGGAGGGGAAATATCCCATCTCTTCTGCTGTACCCTACAAAATCAGGGATTTCTGGGATTCTGTTTTCCCTTTCCTGTTATGATTCTTTAGCTTGTAGGTGAATTTATGCTGCTTTCTATGAAAAATTTTTCTATTGCTTTCTTGAAAACTTCTGATGCTTTTCTCTGTGACCTTTTGCCAGCCTCTCTGGGTTTCAAAGACATAAGCAGTAACCTGGACATTGAGTTGAGTATCTACCTTGCTGCATGTCTGGAAGTGTAGCAGAGTCATAGGAAGATAGTGAGCTAGCTGGAATTTACTAGCCAGGGTACAACAGAAGCACTGTGATTTAAAATCAGAGCTAAGATCACTCACCTCTTTTTAACTATTTAATAATTATTAACAAATGCTGACCTGTCTTGCACATCACAAAATAGCAACTTTCTGTTAGATAAACAGCAACTTGCAAGAGTAAGCTTTCATTATGGAAAAAAAATACATTGTTTTTGAAGGCATTCTTTATAAGTTAGCAAAATACCTCCCTCAAGGACCAGTGGATAACATTAGAAATGAAAATACATTGGCCTCTTGGATGTGTACTTGCTAAAATGCCTAAACATACTAAATTAATCTTGCATTTAAGAAATAAAGCCACATAAACATTTTGATGAAAAGGCAATTGTCTATATTCTTCTCAGTTACAATGTGTCAAATCTGAGACCATAGCAGTAGGAAAACAGTACATCTATTTATTTCTTTCTTGCCTCCTTTAGTCAGGCTACAGACAGATACGCTTTACCTTGAATATTTGTTTCATTACTTGTCTTACCGCTTATGTGATGTGCCTTATTCTGCAAAATAAAGAGCAGTCCATACATATGTGAATGAAAATTATTTTTAGATCTCACCAAAATGATTTTAAAGAAAAAAGAAAAAAAATTATTAGTTCAATATTACTTAGCAACAAAGCAAGATGCTGTCTTGATTCACTGAAATAGAGTGTTTACAAAGTGTGTGTAGGATCAGTTTCATAGGGCCTCACGTAAGTTAATGCTGTGCCTACAGGTACTCCAATGCCGTGTGGAATGGGAAGACTTCATTATGCATTACAGAAATAGATACCCAAGGCAGCTGCAAATATCAGAGAGCCTGTATCCCTGATATTGTTATGGTCTACTTAAGGTCATTAGACCTGAATAGGAATAATTATCCCAGACAGAGCATTGAATTAATGGTTACACTTCTTCTGGTACCTTCATTAATAGAACTGCAAGCTCCGTAAAAATGCACATTGTGAACCAAAGAGAATGCATCACTGTGAGTAACACCTGCAGAAGGGGAACATTTTGAGGTCGTCGCCTTTTCCGGCATAGCTGTTTCTCTCTCTGACTCCATCGTGGGCTTTTACAGCTGCCTTCCCCCTTCTCACTGGTTTAGGTTTCTGTTTTTTGTGCTTAGCCAGAATCAGCCTTTTCCTTCTGCCTTCAAGAAAATGAGAAATTCCTGTTCAGTTTTTAGGTGGTGTATGATCAAAGTAGGATGGTTGGAAGGGATTTTTTTGCAGAGTTCTAGCTATTTCCTTGTTGATTCAGTTTTCCAGAGAAGTAGGAAGTCAATGAAAAGCTGCTGGGTAAAATGGGCAAAACTAAACTGTAAAAAAAATTAAAACGTAGGAGAGCTTCACAAGGAGAAGACCATGGGTATAATACCAACAAAAGATGAAGAAAAATATGTAGGGTTTTTTTTTTTTTAGAGTATTCAATTTCCTTTTAGATTAATATATTCAAAAACTTTAGTTTGTCAAATGCTGTATTAAGGTAAAGGGAGAGTACATATCAAAATAGTCTACAAAAGTCCAACATTTTCAATATGCTCTGTGTTCTGATTTTATCTTTTCATTTTCAGTCTAGCAACTGCAAAAACTATGATTAAACATTTGAAATACATCTAAAAAAAATATTTAGCCTAGGTTTGCTGGAATTGGACTGCATTTCACTGAAGTTGTCTGAACAGTCCTTGCAGCTCTTGCTTTATTTGCTAATCTGTATTTCCTGCATCCTACTCAGCTATTGAATAGATTAGTGTACATAACTTCTTCAGATGTTAAGTTTAGCTTAAGCTTTCTCTAATATACACAAAACCTTGAAGAAGTTAGATATTACTTGGACATGTGTGTATATCTCTGTTAAATTCTTCAAGGAACAGATTAATTTTGGGGGCCATACCAGGCAAATGCCTGGGTGCAACCTTCATCAAAATGTTCTAGGGTATTGACAATAGCATATGATTTGCATGGTATTGCTTCCATGCTAATTTTGTTCTCCTTAAAGAAATTGTGGACGTTTCATTTTAAATTTTAGGAGCGTCTTCTACTTTCTTTGCTGCCTGCTCACATTGCCATGGAAATGAAAGCAGAGATCATTCAGAGGCTACAAGGTCCCAAGGCAGGCCAGCTGGAAAACACCAACAACTTCCACAATTTGTATGTCAAAAGGCACACCAATGTAAGGTAATAAAATATATACCAACAACATTCAGAAGAATCTTGAAAAGGGAGGGTTAAGAAAGCAATTAACAAAATAATTGTTTTTCAACAACTTAATGTTTAGTATCCCTTAATTAGATCAAATGCTAACAGTTCTGTGTTCCAGAAGAGCAACAAAACTGATAGTACAAAAAGTTGTTTAGAAAAAGCCATGCAGTAGTAGGCTTTCTTCATAATGTATTGATTTTTCAGGTTGAAGTACCAAATCCTACTTGGATGTATACTAGTCAAAATTGTAATTTGTATTAGTTATATTATTGTGAATTTGTAATTTTCTTAACTGGAGCAATTTCTCAGGTTTTATAAAATGTAAATAGAGTCACCTGTATCACATATGTATTTTACACAGTACCTGAGATAAAATATTCTGCTGACAAATCCAATCATTTATTAATTACAAATTTCTAGAAGTTAGGAAAATAATTCACCATTTATTTCAAATACTCTTTCATCTTTACAAGTTACTTTGCCTGTTTTTTTGATTGAACAACTTAATTAGAATGACATTCTTAGATATTGCATTTTTAAAGTTAGTATTGCAGGACTGTTGAAGAAGTTCATTTTCACTTGTGAGCACAAATACTTTTTCCTTAGCCTAATTCTATGAATTGGTCAAGTGATGAATAGAAACATAGTGTATGACTTGAATATCTTAGCAATCAAGATTGAATTTAATAGTCTGAGTAACAAGTGAACAAAGACTTCCATGCTGCATACCATTAACAGATCAATCTAGACAGAAACTATCTACAATGACAAAAAGTTATTAAACCATTTCTGATAACAAAAATGTTTGTTAAAATAATTGCCATTATTATACTGCCAATTTGTAAGCAGGAAAAAGCTTTCTATTTTTTGAATACACTGTAACAGATATAGGTATAGAATGCCTGTAAAGACCTACAAATATATCTATAAAAGTAATACCTGTGAAGGTAATACCGATAAAGGTAAATACAGGTATATATTACCTATAAACGTAATGCCTAAAAAGGTAAATGTAGGTTTGCCTATAAATATAGTTATATTTATTGTTCTGTGTTTAGCTCTTTTGGGTATGGGCATACCTCTGTGAAGTCCAGAATGCCTACTTTCAGGTTCTGCTGTTGATTTATAAATGTGAGTTATAAATGTGGAAGGAAACAGTGACCAAGTTTCTTTTCATTTCCGGTGTAGCATCTTGTACGCTGATATCGTGGGATTCACTCGCCTGGCCAGTGACTGCTCACCAGGGGAATTGGTGCACATGCTAAATGAGCTGTTTGGCAAGTTTGATCAAATTGCAAAGGTGGGTTCCTACTGGGCTGCTATTGTTAGTTGAAATAAGTAAGAAGTTATCTTTAAAATATTTTTTCTTCTTGGAGACTTCTCTACATTCAGGCAGCATTTCCGAGGCTTTGGCAGGAAGGTTAGATTTGAAACGTGTGAAGAAAAAATCTGGCTCTGAGTGCAACCGTGTATTTCTGCCAGTGTGATAATCTGTGAAACCCAAGATAGCTCTCTCTAATAGGACCAATAGAGACAGCTCATGGAGCCCTATAAAGCTTAATGGAAGGTGAACAGCTCTTTAAATAGATCTTTTACAATAACAAGGATTAGGAAACTCAAGATAGAAAACTGATACTGTCAGTTTTCTTATCTCTGAAAAGCATTTTAGAGACTGGAAGACAAGGAAGACAATAGTAATTGAAGCAATTTTAATTACTGACCACAGTCTCTTGATTACTCAAGAAAAGATTAAAATATAATCAGAGGATTTTCTTCTGTTTATTTAGGTGTCATTTTTATAAAAATTACACCAAACTTCATTCTTTGTGTTAAAGTGAAATCATGAACACTAAAATAGATCATTTTTTGTGGTTTTTTATTTATTCAAAACCAACTGTCCATTATTGGTTAAAAAAAATATCTTTAGTTTGCCTTAGAGTATAAAAGATAGAAATAAGATTATGATTACTAGTTTCAGGGAGCATTGCATAGTACATCTTCAAAGATGTAAACGTAGAAGGATAGGTCTTTTGATTTTGTATTTCAAACAAAAAGACTTTGTTTAGATTGAATATAAGATACTTTGGCTTTAATCTAAGGTGTGAACAGCACTGCAAATATATGTTTTGCAGTGATCTGACTTCCCATTAAGGACCGTAACAGATAGAGGAATCATCCATACAAAACCCTCTGACAGCCTTTCTTTTTTTAGCAAGCCAAATCCTTCTCTACTGAAACAAGCTTAAATAGAATGATTTTGATAATATCATTTAAGTCAGTCTTTGTAATGGTAACCCTTCATGTATGTAATTCAAGTTGAAAGTGACCATCTGACCTTGCTTTTTCCTCCAGGAAAATGAGTGTATGAGAATTAAAATCCTAGGTGACTGCTATTACTGTGTTTCTGGACTGCCTATATCTCTTCAAAATCATGCCAAGAATTGTGTGAAAATGGGACTGGACATGTGTGAAGCCATTAAGTAAGTGCTGAACTCTCTGTTAAATATTCAACAGTAACAATTCTGTCTCTTCTATCTGTAGCTGTGTTGCTGGTTGAAACATTCAGACCTGCAGTAGCTGGTGTGTTTCACTACAAGGTCCAGCATGGTAATCTTGATCTCAGTCTCAGCAAAGAAATCTTTTAAAATGTTGGCTTGTGCCAGACTATCTTGTCACTGCACCGTAAAGATGATTAAGGGCCTGGAGCACCGCTCATATGAGGAAAGGCTGAGAGAGCTGGGGCTGTTCAACCTAGAGAAGAGAAGGCTGAAGGGGAAGATCTAGCAATGCCTTTAAGTACCTAAAGTGAGGGTGCAAAGAAGATGGAGCCAGGATCTTTTCAGTGGTGCCTAGTGACAGGACAAGAGATGATGGGCACAAACTGAAACACAGGAGATTCCCTCTGAACATCAGGAAACACTGTCTTCACTGTGAGGGTGACAGCACTGGCACAAGTTGCCCATGGAGGCTGTGGAGTTTCCAATCTTGGAGATACTCAAAATCCAACTGTTACAGCCCTAAGAAACCTGCTCTAGCTGGCCCTGGTTTGAGCAGCAGTTGGACTACACCTTGTCCAGAGGTCCCTTCTGACCTCAACTATTCTGTGATTCTGTGATTATGAGATGGTGAATATCCCAATAGACATCACTTAGGACTTGGGAAGCTTTGCTTTTTGCAGAATCACGACGCTGCCACCCACCTGGTAGTCAAAAGGCTCTGTGAGAAGCCAGAGTTCCTGGCTCCCGCTGAGTTTGGAGTTCAGTGGTGGTCAGGAGCAAATACCCCTTCACAATTAAGATACCTCAACCCCTGAGCCTGTGGAGTGATACTGAGCATGTCTACCAAAGACATTTCTAGAGGTTTACAGATTTCTGGGTTGGGAGGCCTACTTTCCGTGTTGCTAAATAAGCAACAAAATGTGCATGTCTTACTAGAACCCATGTTTAGGTTCAGTTTCAAATTTTCTACGATTAATTTTTTAGGTGATGGCCTTTAGGTGATTTTTTAGGTGATGGTTTTATCAGTCAACACTTTAGGGCACCACTGAGTATTCGGTGCTTATCACCAGTATTTTGGATTTGTGGGTTGCTGTATTTGTCCCTTATTTCTTTCCCATAATCTTTATGCTTGTTCTGTCTTTGAAACAGAAAACAGAACAAAGTATTTGAAAATTCTAATGTGATTGCTTTTGAAATAACGGTTGTAACTTACTTCCAGTAACTCGAGTAATAACAGGTGGCTTGATGTGATTGTGAAAGAGGAAAAAGAACTGTGGTTGCATCTGATGGGTTAACATTTGTAAGGCATCTAAGGATACAAGAAAAGAAATATGTGAGGAATCCTCTACCTTATTAATGAAGAATAGATTTGGAACAGATTATAGGCAACTGTAGAAGTTCTGAAGATGACGGGACTTCAAAGTCTTGTAAAAGAGCAGCTTTCAGTCGCCTTGTCGCTTCAGGGTAATTACTATATGGGTAGGTTGATTAATGCAAATTTGGGGGTTTTGCCTTCTAATGTATTCATGGAAAAGGTGTAGTATTTGTGGAACCTGGGATTTTTATCTCCTTGCTTTAGGGATCTTTTGCAAAACTAACCTCAGTACAGGAATCAGATTGCTGCATGTTCTAAAATGTTTTTTCTCCATCCAGATATGGTTGTACCTTACATTGTGTCCAAAGAAATCTATTTTTTTTAAATGGTACTTGGAGTACTTCTCCTTGCCAAGAATTAAAATCTACAGATTTGATTGTTTCAGTTGCTTTCACTGGATGCTTCCTCTTTTTCATTTAGATATGCTAGAACTGTATTATAATTACATGAATTGCTACTCTAGCATATTAGGAACTAAAGCTAATATCCCTTCAGTAGACCAGTAGGTAAAAGAGTGTCTGTCCCTATGTTCTGACTCCCCTCCTTGATTGGCTTAAAAATGCTGGGTTTTTTCCCCAGCCTTTCAGTGAAAATGAGACCTTTCTGGTTTACATTTCAAAAGATCTGTTTGCTGTGTGATACATGTGAGTTAAAAGCATTTGCATAGAGTTTCCAGTCAACCTGTTGCTTTTTCACTGAAGAGAAAAAAGTATAGAAGGTGATAGGCTTGTGGAAAAACAATGCTAAGCTCAAGCCATAAAGAACAAAGTATAATTTTACACATCACAATGCAATGCTTTACTTGAGCTCAAAGAGCAATCTGTCAGTTCCTCACACTTCAGAACTTCCCAATTTTCTTGGAAATAACTTTCTGCTCAAGCTGCTATCAAGTATGTTCATTGTTAATGCTGGATGATAAGGTCCTCCTTGGTAAGAGCAGCCTTATAGACTAGAAAATTATCTTTTAGTTATATAGCACATTCTGATCTCACTTTATTACTGTAGTCAGAATCCACAACACTCCTGTAGACAGATGCCTAATTATCACAGCCTATTTACATCTCTGTAGGAAGTGAGGAATCTGTACCCTGTGTTTTCAAATGCTTCCAAAGTATTATGTCAAGTGTTGCAGCCTGCAGGTGGATAAAAATTACTGATTATTAATCAATTCCATATTTTGTTGTGTGATTGCTATGTCTTTGTGTGGAAGCATCTCCTGAAATACTTCTGTGGCCTGTAAAACTAGAAGTAGTAATACTCTTGCTGTTGGAAGTGTCACTCAATATGTTTGACTCACTCTGTCTAAAATATCTTTTTTGTCAGATATGAGTTTTTGTTATATTCAGTCACTGAGGTGCAAGCTGACACCTCAGTGCCTAAGTTACTGAACTAAAGTAGTTTGCTGTTTAGATTAACAGTTCTGTATAGATTTTACCACCTGAATATGGTTTTAGTTCCAGTTGTCTTTGAAGCAAAAAGGAGGAATACTACCAAATTACCAGGTGATATGTAGTATAAAGCC
The DNA here is from genome assembly GCF_964106895.1 of Numenius arquata. Classification (NCBI taxonomy): domain Eukaryota; kingdom Metazoa; phylum Chordata; class Aves; order Charadriiformes; family Scolopacidae; genus Numenius; species Numenius arquata. The sequence goes on from NC_133579.1 coordinate 45,052,956, forward strand.
TTAGTCTTGTTTCCTAATGATGTGTAGCTCCATTTTGAGCAATTCAGCCTCACTACGCTACGGATTATTTCCATTTAAACATGTTAGTAGTCCCATTGATTATTTTCTTTGCTTCTCTGCTCTATGTTGGAACAAATTCAGTGTTTCTTGTAGTCCGCAGCCTGCTTGCCCAGGAGTGGGATGCTCACGTTATCAAGCCATAGATGCTAGTGCTGCCTATGATGTTTAGATCTGGCCACCTTAACTGGGTGCTTTAATGCTAGAGTTTATCTGCTAAGGCAAAATATATTTGTGTAAGAATATATGGGCTGTTTTCCTTCAGCCCAAACTCCACCCCCTTGTCTGTCTGACTTCCTAATTTATGTATTTCTAAGCCACAGATTGTCAAAGGCTCTCTTTGATTTGGTTGTGTGCAATGAGTTCCATGTCAGAGGAAAGTGAAAGAAACTGTTGGATGAGATGGTTGTATCAATTTGAAAGCTAGATACAAAGCAAAATATTTTTTTTAGGTATGATTTTATTCCTGCAGGTCTGATCCAAAAGGGACGCATGCTTTTAAAGCTGGCAATTTGCAGGGAACTAAGTGCTCAAGGCTCACTGAATGTGTTAAGGTACATAAAACAGGACTAGGTGAGTCTTAGATAGATTAGTCCAGAATTATCAATGAATAAAGCTCAGATAAACAGAATAGATGCTTTCCTAATGACCTGAACTCTTGCTTGTTGTCAAGTAAAGTTGCTGCGAGCAAGCTAACCATGCCTGTGAAAAATAGAGTCCTTACAAACTCAAATTTAAGGCTGCAATAGGAAAAATGCAGTCTTGATGAGTATTTTTGACTGCCCCGCCAGAATGGGCACACTGACTGTGGTGTGCTGAGGGAGATCAGAGAGACCATGTGGGCAGAAAATTAAATAATAGCTGGAAGTTTCAGATATACTTGCATAGGTAAGGCAAGTGTCCTATGGGCATGCGATAGGCTACATTCATAGATGCGTTCAGTGCCTGCATCGTCATAGCAGTTGTTCAGGGAGCACAAGAAATAAAGGAGAGAAGAAATAAACCCTAGTTTGGTCCAGAGTAACAGTTCTAATTTAAAATCTTCTGTGGTTTCTTTAATTTGTGAGACAGAAGAGAAGATTCAGTTCTGGAACATATTCTACTTGCTCCCCTCCTTAACTCCTGAGAGCTTATTATAAAACAGACTTTATGGCTTGCTCTGCAGAATATGGCAGGGCAGCCTTTCGACAAGCACTCCTAGAGGATAAATGTTCCTCTTCCACTTTTTCCAGTTCTGTAAAGCATTTTTTTTTTCCCTAAGTGTTAAGCTTGTGTCATATTCCTTGTGAAGAGCAAAGTGGTGTTTGTCATTTGCTGACTGCTTACAAAGATCATTTACAAGCAGTTCATTTTCAAGTGTGTCAGCTACACAAGAGCAGTGTAAAATGGCAAAGTGAAAGGAGATGTCAATAAACACTTGATAGAGATTGAGGGAATTAAAAAACTTCTCCTCTCTTCTTTTTAATAACTGCAAAACACAGTTTAACAAAATACTTTCAGTCATGCTCCTGTTACTTTCATTTCCCAGAAAAAATCACTTGAGAACTGCTGCTTACACGTAGGATTTAACATATCAAATTAATCCAGTTAAGTTCTGTGTTGCCTTTCAAAAAAAAGAAGAGAAGCAGGCCAGTTTAATTCTGTAATTCAGAAGGTACAGAGCCGATGATTCTCATCCTTGAGACTGATGATGTTGCTAGAACTATGAACCTGACTCGTATGCAGGAGCCATTTGACTTTCTTTTTCTATAGGTGTTCCTTCCATCAACATCCTGAATTCCACCAAGATAACTGAATGTACTTATTACTGGCTTACAAAACCTTATTACTGGCTAGGTTTTGATCCCCATGAGTTGGGGCTTAAATATATAAATCCAGTTAAGTTACAATCTTTCCATTTGTTAGAACTGCCTAAGCCTATAGACATCTGAATTAATTTTATAACCCTTTACATATGTAGTTAGGTACCCATATGATATATATATGAAAATGTTCTGGTTGTTTGACTTTAGTCACACATCCGTGATTCAGAAGATGAATGCCTATCTTATGTGTAGGGGTCTTCTGAGATTTGGGTTGGGGTAAACAAATACTTCAACCCTGTCTAAAGTCACTGGAAAGGTCAGAGGTTTAGATGTGGTCTGGACAGTGAGAGTGACCTCTCATTCTTTGTATGACAATCTAGTGGGTACAGTGTTCACCAAGCATGTGGAAGACTGTTGAGCCTGTGTTCTCCACAGCCTGAATGGCACTGAGCCCATATCCCCAAAAAGTGTATGAGCCACCAGCCTGTAGAATATTGTGAGGTGCTGTGGTTTTCATCCTTCCTCTCCAAGCAGAACCATTCACAAGCAGGCATGCAAGAGCAATGGGACCTGACAGAACACACATATAAGAAGGTCTCCAATGTAGATATTAGGGTCTTCAGTTAGAATAGCGCATAACGGTAGTTCCAGATCTCCAAAATATGTTTGTTGGACTGTCATTGCATTAAAAGCCACACCAGAGGCTGTCCCTAGGTTCTACCATGAGACTGAACATTTCCACTACTTAATTCAGCCCTCCCAAATAATTTCAGATGAGTATAAAAGGGACTTCAGAATTAATATTTACTACAAATAGTTGCAAATATAGATAATAGTAAATGTAATATAGAAAAGAAAACAAAGGCCCTCTTATGTCTATTAACACAGACTTTCTTCTCAACTACAGGAAAGTGAGAGATGCAACTGGAGTTGATATTAATATGCGCGTAGGAGTGCACTCTGGGAATGTGCTTTGTGGCGTTATTGGGTTACAGAAGTGGCAGTACGATGTGTGGTCACATGATGTTACTCTGGCAAATCACATGGAAGCTGGAGGAGTCCCAGGGTAAGAGGCTTCTCTGTTAACCTTTGAACACATGGATTTTTGTACCATGGAGAAATGCATAGGTACCGTGTTTTCAGCCATCAGCTTTCATGGAGGAGCCTGAACTAATTCTTAGTGCTGTCCTTAAAAATAAGTTTAAAAAAAAAAAAAGGCACTCAGTATTTTCTGTGATTTAAAGAGCATTTTTTGTGGATGGAAACCTTCAGATTTATGCCCATTAGAACTTCTGAAAATGAGATTAGAGGGACTGTAAATGAAGTGAGCAGCGTATAAAAAGTATATCCAAAAGCTAGTAAAAGGTTGATCAGGTTCAAATTATGCTTTTGATCGATATTTGTGATTCTGTCATTCTTTTAAAATATAATTTCAGCCGTGTTCACATCACCTCAGTCACCTTGGCACATTTGAATGGAGCTTACAAAGTGGAAGATGGGGATGGAGATGTGAGGGACCCATATCTGAAAGAGCATAATGTTAAGACTTACTTTGTAATCAATCCTAAGGTTAGTAGTGCTTTTATTTGTGGCCAGTCATAGTTATTTTTGAGCAGGACCACTAATCTCTTTATTGAATAATTCACTACCATAAGATATTGATCAGAGCTATTACTGATTCCTACAAATACAAAATGTTTGCATTGCAAATCTTTCCCGCTCTTCAGAAATAAGTCTCTGATATTTCCCAGCAATATCATTAAGAATTTCAGTTTCTTAGCATCTCTCCATTTTTAAGTTCCTAAGCATGTGGCACCAGATGATGCATTAGTGCTTCAAAAGGTAATGAACACCAAGGCTGATATCACGTTTTATTCTCTGTCAACCAGGGAGAGAAGCGAAGCCCTCAGCACCACATTAGACCTCGACATACTCTTGATGGAGCCAAAATGAGAGCTTCTGTCCGCATGACCCGGTACCTGGAATCTTGGGGAGCAGCCAAGCCATTTGCACACTTGCATCACAGGGACAGCATGACCACTGAAAACGGCAAGATTAGCACAACAGTAGGGGCCTACTTATGTCATTTCATACAATTTAACAATATTTGAAAGGAAAAAGGTGCTCACTGGTAAATACCTGGTTCTTTCTGATAGAAGAAAATATGTGCATTTGTACAGGGCAGTGAGCCCAGTGAAGTTGCTGCGAGCTTTTCCATTGACGTGAGCTTTGAATTAGGCTTTAAGGAGACATGTCTTGCTATAAAGTGCATCTCGGAATTATAAGGAGTCCGGCATACTTACTAAAATACACCATTTGACCCACTGAGCTTATGCCCCAGTCATGGCATTTAGAATGGCTGCTGTTCACCTTGTGGAAAGATATTTTGAACATAAAGCCAGAGTGCAACAGAGTGCAACACACTTGATACAGAGACATTCCCTGAGATTTGTGGGCTATTTAGCCACATTCTCCATTTGGAACATGGCCAAACCTGGAAAGAAGGCTGTGAAGTTAGAATATCCCTGTGGTACCTGGAGTGGATTTTATTCAAAACATTCTCTGGGAACTAAATCCATACTCACTGTAACATCTACTTTTTGAAGGTGCCCTAACCGCTCATCAGCAGCGGCTGACAGCCTGAGTTGGACAGTGCTATGGTGCAATGTTACATCTCTTATGCTGAACACAAAAAAGGTTTCTTTTTAATGTTGCTAACACTATTTTACTGCTGTCAGTCCAAAGATTGTACATTGCATTGTCTTCTACTTCTAGAAAGTGCAAACATAAAGGTAAATTCTAATAGTTTTCAACATTGGCATTCAGTTTTGTTCATGTTACATATGAGAATGCAGGAATGAGCCAGCTAACCCATCTTGTTCAATAAATACAGTGCATCAGAATGTGGATTGTGACATCTTCATTACACAAAGTGCCCAGCCATCACTATTAATCACAAAATAAATGTGGTTGTGATGGCTGCTGTTGCTTATCAATAAAAATGTGTTCAAAAAATAATGACTATTGCCTGTATTTGGCTACTCAGGTCTGTTTTTTTCAAAACACTTCAAACTGTTTTTTGCTGAAGCTGGTAGGAGTTTGGACTACATTAAAACAGTGGTGACTTTGAAGCAGTGACTTTCTAGTAAAGCAAAACATTTTTGGATTCAGACTATTATATTAGTTATTTAGCGTGATAATGATAGATCAGTTTGTCTCCAGGTCACTCCATCTTCACTCTTGGCTAGATTTTTCTTTTAGGCAGTTTTAATCTAATGCTAAAAGTATTTGTTTTGGAAACTCTTCTCCTTACTTGACCCTGTTTTCAACACTTTTTAAAGCTACTTAATGTTGTCAAAGTCTATTATAGTTCATAGGTATTTTCTTTTGGTTTTTAGGATGTTCCCATGGGGCAATATCATTTTCAGCGTTGCAGAGAGAGGTAATGTAATTTTTAAAAATCACTTATTCATATAAAGTCCATATAAATGCATAGTCATTTATATATATACATACACATATATATATAAAAGGAATGTTTTCAAGTATTGAGGGCCATTTCTCACTCAAACTATTTTTTCAGCTCATACCTTTTACATAGAGAAGGGTAATGGAAACAGATTCAGCAGACGTTATTTATAGATTGTGAATACAGTTCCTGCTAACAAACAGCATTATTCTGAATTACGATAAGTATGTTGATGGGCTACTATTTGCTCCTCCTAACAACCTAATTACTCTATCAGTGGGGAGAAGATTACATGCAGGAAAACTGAGAGGAGGCACAGAGGGGTAAAAAAGGGAAGATGGAAAGGCTGTTAATAATTTGTGTTACAACAGCTAATAATATGTACTGAAAGAGACATTTTTGTTAATTATTTTTTGTTATTTATTATTTTTGTTAATTGCTTTGTACTTGCATTGTGTTTTATTATTTCAAAGTCTGTAGTGTGTTTGCAATAGTTAATATTCAAAAGATATTTTGTGGTCTTCCTGTGGTGCTCCTGCTACACAAAATGTTTGTAAAATCACAATAGCTTGAGTTTTCATTCTGCTGCTTGGTACTTCATGACTAGGGCAAGATGATGAGAAATGGAAACAGGATTGAACTGATCACTTCTTTAAAAACCCTCAGAATTTCTAAATCAAGAAAAGAGTGACATCTGTTTAAAAGCAAAACAGCACTGTCAGAACCCCTGAATGATTAATTTTTATTTTAATAACCTGATAACACTTCAAATAATGTCTTTCTTGCAACATTACAAGTAACATCATAAATACCATGAAATAGTTTGAAACAACCCTTTAAAAATTTGTATTTTTATTGTCTTTGGTTATGCAAACAAGTCATTCTGCCTGTTCCTTCCCCATCTCTCTACTTGGTAAATGTCTCCCCAAGAAATCAGAGGTCACTGAAGAGCTATGCAATTACTAAATTCCAGAAGATGAACAAGTTGAATATGCATGATATTAATAAAAACAGTCTCTGATTTTAAAACCAAGTGTTTACCAAGTGTCAAAAGGGCTTCTATCAGCCTTATGGTAAAAAAAATAATTCACTGGACTGTGGTATCTGCACATAATGAAATGCTTTAAGATTCTGAGGTGTTCTGGCTTTTGTGTTCCTAAATTCCACTCCAAAATTGATCTAAAAAGTACAAATGTTACCATGTGTCTGGATACCATATTATGGAAGGAGTTTCTAGAAACCGTTACTGCAGTCTAACATCCTCAACATAATGAGGCATATAACCTGGATTCTAGATAAGCTAGTTAGTCATTCCCACAGGAGAGAGCTGAAATGATAATAATAAGAGCTTTGAAAATCAGTATTTTATTAGGACATGAAAGTGTGGGTTTTGAAGCCTGACTGTGAGCTTGTGTTTGTGGCAGTCTTAGCTCTTATCTAGTTACGTGATAGTCCTGTGTTGTTAGGTTTCTGCCAAGAGGATTGTGATTAGATAATGTCTCCTCATCTGTTTAGTTATTTCTCCAAGGAAAATTGCTTCATATGTGAAAAATAAGTAGTAAACACTTTCTTACCTAAATTCTATAGAATTGAATAAGCATGAAATCACTTGGGCTGTTTAAAGTTACTGTAAGTACACTACTATCATTTCTGTATGAATTTGAATCCTGCAACAGGTTATCAGGTTTGGGCAAATAACCCAAAAACTTGATGTTGAAGAAAATCTGTGTTACCTTTTCAGTATAAATATTAAAATAATGTTAGTATCCCCTCAAGTTTATGCCAGCTATCACCTCATTGTTTAAAGTTAATGTTTATTAACAATGTAATGATTTTCCAAAGTATCTTTCCACATTTTTAATTTCAGAACAAAATCACAGAAAAGAAGGTTTGAGGAAGAACTGAATGAGAGGATGATCCAGGCCATTGATGGAATCAATGCTCAAAAGTATGTTTTTATTCTCTGTTGTTTCCTTTCTTCAACTTTGATGTAAATCTACAACATAGGGTAGTGTTTACTATTTCTCACCCCAACATGCACACGGAAGTCTGAAAACAGTAAAGATGTCACTAATATTGTCATAGGAAGCTCTGCATATCATGAAGATAGGCTGTATAGTAACATTTTCTACCACATGGGATAAGACAGTGCCTGTGAATCATGGTGTGACAGAGGTTATTGCTTGTCTTGATCTTCATGGCAAAGGGATTTTTGCACTATAACTGTTTGCATCTGTGAACTCATAGCCGTAACTCTACAGAATTATCTCATCTGAGAGCAGAGAAGTAAAATGTAAGAAATAACTGGCTTGGGAATCAGAATGATGTGAAAATTGATGCTCACAATTGTCACAGAAACATCTACTCAGAATTAGAAACTTTCCCTAAAACCATAGTTTAATATATCTTTTTTTCAACTGGTTGATTGATTTCTTAGAGAAGGCTAAGCTTGTTAGCATATTGAAATTTCTGGGGGAGGCAACATGGCATGTATTGTTTCTGTGTCCTGGGAAGAGCTGGAGGCAGTATGTTTTCCATTTGCTGGTGAATAGATAAGACTGAGAGAAAAATCATAGACTCATAGAATAGTTTGGATTAGAAGGGGCCTTTAAAGGTCATCTAGTCCACCCCCCCTGCAATAAGCAGGGACATCTTCAACTAGATCAGGTTGCTCAGAGCCCAGTCCAGCTTGACCTTGAATGCTGCCAAGTATGGGGCAACTACCACCTCTCTGAGAGACCTGTTCCAGTCTTTCACCACCCTTGTAAAAAATTTTTTCCTTATGTCTAGTCTAAATCTACCCTCTTTTAGTTTAAAGCTATTACTGCTTGTCCTATTGCATCAGGCCCTGCTAAAAAGTTTGTCCCCATCTTTCTTATAAGCACCCTTTAAGTACTGAAAGGCCACAACAAGGTCTCCCAGGAGCCTTCTCTTCTCCAGGCTGAGAATCAAAATCAATATAAAAAATCAATACCAGTCCAAAATAAGTGTTCAAGTTTCTTATATTTATCTGATGAAATACGGGAATTGCCCTTCAAAAATGTGGACTGTAGTTGTGATGAATTACACGTTTTCCCCCTACATCTGTTACTCAGAATCTTAATTACCTGAATATTACATCTAATTATTAAATTTTCATATGTCACATTTGGGTTTTTGTATCTGGTAGTCCTATTAAAAGGTACTTGGCTTTAGGAAAATATTGTTCAATTATTTATAGAAAATAGTGTTGATAGCTACATCAGGGTCATAGAAAGAATAAAGTGAAAGAGAGCAGATCATGTGATAGGCAAAGCCTTTTGATTATACTAGACTTGCCTAAAACAGCTATATAAATTGTGTCAGTTTTTATGTGTCTTCAGGTACACTTGCTCTGATAAGTGGATTCTGAAATAATGGTTTGATGTCAAAAGTAAAGCATCTACATAAATGCATTAAAATAAAGTATTGGTATGATCATACTGTATGTTGCTTTATCTTAGAGAATCCGTGTCTTATCTAATTAGTGCATAAAATTCAGAGAAACTTAGGGATAAAAGAGGTTTGTGTGATAAAAAAGATCGCTGAAAAAGTTTCACTGCATTTTGTGAATTACATGGGGAATTGCAGAAAGATAAGGAATGATCTTATATATCAGAGAGGCTGAATGCCATCTTCCAAAACTAGATTTTTTATCTACGCCTGTATTGATTTGCTGAATGAATCACTTAAACGATATGATTCAGTTGGGTACCTGAGAATAAGTTGTCAAAAGTGCTGATTCCCCACAGGGCAAGTTAATTCAATAGTATTTTAACTATGTGAACACTAAGCACTCAGTAACGTTAGTTAAATATTTCCTACATTTAGGACACAAAACTAATCACATTTTTGTTTTCTTTATAATTGTGCATTTTTTTGTGCTTCATTTTTTTGGCTGTAATATGAAAATAACACTATAATCTAATGGAGTGATTGTGAAGCTAGATCTTTTGCTTTTGTGAAACAAGAAGCAAACTTTTAAGAAAATATATAAGAAAACTGGTATTTGTAAACATTTTTCAGTGTAAAGTTTGGATTGTGTAGAAAATAGGTCTGTGACTGTATGAAGAAAATGAAAAAAAAAACATTATTACACATAAAATATAGTATCAAAATTACCATTATTTTAACCTTTTTAATGAGAATATTGCATGAAAATAATTTAACAGTAAACATTGTACAGAGCCATTGTTTCTTCCACCCGGACCTGTCAGCAAGTTCTGAATTTTTCATCCACATCATGGTTCTTTGCCATGTGTCATTGTGTGAAAAAAAGTAACTGGTTGCAAGCAAATGGTCATAATATGTGAGTCTTTGGACATTACATGCCCAGGTGTTTAACAGCCAGTAACTGGAAAATAAGTGAATGTAGGGTCTGGATCTTCTTAGTCCAAGACAAAGCTGTAGTCCAAATGAAACACTGTTTTTACACAGTGTAAAATAGCGCAGTGCATATTGCAGTGGTACCTCAGGGTTTTAAAGCAGTGTAGCATTTTTTTCTGGGCTCCTTTCCTCCCTGCTGTCCCACTGGTTCACAAGCTAACTTGGCCATTTTCCCACAAAACTGCCAAGCACCACTTTCACACGCTGCCAGTAACTTGGGGCATCTGGGTTCAGTTCCCTCTTCTGGAATGTGAATGAAACCACAACCCGCTAAAAAGCAACGCGCTGACCATATAACATTATTCAGAGTCGCAGATTTAGTTTGCAACGCTCCTTGCACAGTTACATAAGGAAAGTTATGACCTGTTTATTCATTATTATTCTGTTGGAGCACAACATTAAAAGATAGGTAAATTCAGATTTAAAAAGGGTGAGTGAGGAACAAAAACTTCTGTATCATCTCAGCTGAATGCCTTAGCCATTAGGGTGTAACATCATACTTTCTCCACAGTTCTTTTCCCTGTACTTTGAACAAAATATTCCTGGCTGCAAAGTGCCCATCCTCCCCAGGATGGGCACAAGTAGCCATAGCTATGCCACCCTGAACCTTGGTCGTTAGGGGACTTCTGTAGGACATCACATGATGGATGGATGGATAGGATGGATAGCAATCTGCTAGCTAAATATACACCTACAGAGGGAGCTGAACTTGTTATTTGCTCTTTGATAAGTAGGTTACTATGTTAGAGACACACATTCTTTCCTCTTTTTTTTCTTTAAGTCATGGTGGCTGCTATGTTCTTGTGCATAATTCCTTGCTGTACATTGTCAATCAAGCCCTGTCAAACCACACGCCTCTCCGGATACAGGCAGAATTCTGCTGCCTCTTCTGTGGTGTTCCTTGAATTGCAAAAGAATTTAAACAGAAATTTGGTACCAAGCTTGCCAGGAGGCATATCCCCACATACTTGCAGATACTTCGGTAACTTTTAGGCTCATCAAGGAGTCAGGCTGCAGGCAGAATTTTCCAGCCCTTATCTCTGTGCCAAAGGTATGTGACTTGGTGGTCCCTCTCCTGTACCTATTCTCCACTTCCATTTGTCTGTGTTACACTGTTTCCCACATCTCAGGCCTCTCAGCACCTGCTACCTAAAAACACTATAGTTTTTTCAGAGCTTTAAAGTAGAACTAAAAGCTCCTGAAAACATGAGCTTGTAATGTGGAGTATGAGGCAGCATTGGCTCTAAATGGCACTACTGACTTCACATGTGATCAAGTGTGTACAGACCAAATGAGGCCTTTGGGAATAGACCTGTAGACAGAACTTTTTAGCAATGTGGTAATGGTAATTAAACCAATCCGCCTGACAGATACCATAAGAAAAAAAAAAAGGGGGAAATTAGTTAACAATTTGGAGAAGAGGGTTACTTTTTGTTCAATTATTATAACTAAATGGAAGAAGACTTGCACTTAATTTTCAGTTTACCAAAAATATTCTACAAACTGAATGTTTTCTCCAGTAGATTACAGCTAGACCCAAACAAAATCATGCGATATGTACAACAGCCTGACATATCTGTTTCTTCTCAGAATCCTAACTGTGATCAAACTTAGATGTGAGCCATTGCAGAGCAGACTGGGGAAAAAAAAATCTAGCATCCCTAGAACTGAATGTGTTTTCAGCCCTTTTTTATAATAAAACTGATTGCACGGGAACAGCGACAGTCTCCTAGGCAAGGAAACAGATATTTTAGATTTCACAAATCAAACCTAGTAGCTTACACTCCACTCTGTCCACTCCTGTTCTCTCAGTACCTTAATTTAGGATAGATTCCACTGTGGCTCATTGTTGCTACTTATTTGCATTGCAGCCTGTCAGTTCAGAAATTCCCTTTTATTTAGAAGGCATTAGCTACAAACACTACTAGCTTAGAGTCTAATTTAAAGTTATAGCTAGAAAGGTTGCAAAACAATCTCAAGCCCTGCCATTAGTGTTCGAGCTCAAATATTGCATGTTCACAGAAGTTGTCTGCTTAAATATTTTTTTCAAATTTTTCTAGTCCCCTTGAGGTGCAAGCAACCTAACCCTCTTGAAATTTAAATATTCTGTTTCTTTTCAAGTGGCCATTAAAATAAATGTAGACTTTCATATTAGAACATTTCATTTTGTAAAAATTATGTGAAGCTTTTGTCAAGATTCACTTATTTTGAAATAGATTTGCCACTTCAATGCAAGCACTTATTCTATTTTGTATTTCGCATCTTTAAGCATGGAAGATATTTTTATAATTAGTAAAAAGATCAAAATTTAGCTCTAGAGTACAGGGTCATGGTCAAGAGACTAATACAGCTCAAAGACAAAATCACTCCACCCCTTTTAATAATGTTTTTTTACATTTTCATTCAGATCAGGAGTTTGGCAAGTGTAATTTCCCTGCCACTCACATAATGTAACAGTGCGTTTCTTAAAGGTACTTTGTGAAAGGACTGTTTTTACCTCAGGTTCTCTTCTGTGCACTAGATACGCTACAGCATTTTGGACATGAGTGGAATGTCAGTGTCAGAATTACTTCATATAAATCTCTCCCTTGATTGTCCTTAGAAATGATCCACAGAAAAAATGGTTCATCTGAGCTTTTGTTTCATGTGTATGTTAGCAATAGAAGTCAAAAGGGAGAGGGGATGTGTAGTTTCCACTTTTACTGTAAGTGCAATTCACCGTATACATTGCAATACACAGGAACTTGCTTTATTCAAGTTGAATTTCTTATTTTACTGCATTTCAGTAATATAAAAAGACAGGACTACTTTATTTTTGTGTCAGTTACAATGTTCCTTTTCTCTTCTAGGCAGTGGCTTAAATCTGAAGACATTCAAAGAATATCACTTCTTTTCTATAATAAGACTCTGGAAAAAGAAGTAAGTTATTTTCACTGCAAATTCATGGTTGATTCTTTCTTTGCCTCATCCTAAGTGATGCTTGTATCCCTTGCTTTTGTAACATAGAGCCATGGCCATGCCACCTCTCCTGCAGGGAGAAGTTCTCAAACCTTATAATAATGGTTTAGGTCATTTATGGAAGAAATTTTATGAGTATAATACCTGTGACTGCTTTCCTGTTTGTAACACTGCAGTTCACTCGAATTCCTTGAAATTTTCATGGTCTCGCAGAAGTGGGAGGAGATTTGATAATCCGAATTTCGTGTAACTGGAGCAAGATTTTCTAAGTTCCATCACATACACCCTCAAAAGGCATTTATCAAAATCCACTGGTTTTTGTTTTTTTTTTCTTTTGCCATGTCTCAAAGGCTCCACCTGTAATAATGATAGTCTTGTAAAGATGTTGATTGCTCATTGGTTTTGTCCATATGCACTTGATGCTCACAGTCATTCTGGTGAAGCAATACTATAAATAGTTTTTAAGAAAAATGCCTAGCTATCTTGGATGCGACCTACAAAATGTTCTTCTGACTAATATGTGTGATAAAATGTTTGAGATTTATGTACACATGATGATACTGTTTCTAGTCCTTGGGGTAATGATTAGAATTAAAGATTCCTCCCTTTTAGGTGACTGTCATGACCACTAGCCTAGAAAGTCAGGCCTTTTCTTTGTTTTATGGCCTTGTAGAGTTGAGTGTGTTTCTGACACAGCTTAATCAGGAAGACTGGAGAGTTGCCTCTTTTTGCTTTCTCATAAGCAAAGGGCAGCTGATAGCTGAACAGTTATGCTGTCCTTCAGGGAAGGAGGAGGTAGGTTTGACCACAACTGGCCGTATAAATAAGTGAATCTGGTGAGAATGGGCTAGAAGAAGTATTACCATACTGTGTTCACACTGTATAGCATAGGTGCAAATATACTCTGGGTCCCACATGGTGGTCAAATAAATATTTAATTATTTTTGTAGATGTCTTTCAGTTCAAAGCATTTGAAATAATTTTCACATTCTTTCACAGCTCAGCAGAAAAGTGTTCTTATGGCCAGCTGCCAAAGGCATGTGTTGTATGCCCCTGGCAATGCATTCGGGTGAGAAAAGTTTCAAGGCTTGCTGAGGCTCTTTAGAGACAGCATAAGAGAGAAGCAGCTAGGCCTGGTGTGGTCTCATCCATAGCATTTAAAGGATACAATGAGTGGATCAAAGCTGTGCATAGGAGCACGTTCAGATTTTAATGTGGATGGTACTAACTGATACATTCTGAAAGAGAACTTGAGAGTAAACCATTATATGTGCACTTTGGACAATGAGGGAATCAGGACTTGGGAGAATATCAGGGAGCTAAGTTATTCAGCTGTGTAGATGCTCCCTGCAGGGATCTAATCTCTTTTAGACTACAGAATGCTATGGAATGGCAAAGAACTAATCATTCTTTTCAGATCCAGCTTTTTAATATCTTTCTTCACTGCCTTTTAATGACTCATCAGTGCAGTCTTGACTTTAAAGAATTAAGTAAGAAGCCTGCCTTTGATTTAAATAGGAGTTTTTCGGGACCTGTAGGACCCAAAAGTACAGCAAGCTTATAAAGCAAAATGATTAATTAACCTAAGGATTGAGTTGCTTGACTTCATTGGGAAATGTCTGGAGAAGTGTGAAACACTGAAACGTATTTACAAGTGGGCTGGAATTTTTTGAGATTTTAACAGCAGCTCAAGATCCAAAACTGTTGGACAAGGCCATTAAGATACAAGAAACGTACCCAACAGGTGGAAGAACAAAACTTACTGCAAACATACCCACTGAGCAAAGTCAGATTTGTGCCTTGAAATTCAGTTAGGTATGTGATAAGGATTGCTTTTCATTTTTCGTACAATTCAAAAGTGAAAAAAAGCTGTTGGGTTACTAAACTCAGTTTCTACATGTTCATGTAAAGTTTGGTGCACCAGTTTCAAGGACAGAACTTGGCACTAAGCACAAAGACACAGCTGTGTGCTTGCAGTTAAAAAGCACAGCTCATGCACTTTCCATTTTATGAGGTTTGCATTTTGAGCACTTTATGAAAATAATCTTTGGTATATTTTCTTTTAATAATCAAATCTTAAACTCAGCCTTTGAAAAAACTTCGATAGGATAAGTTTAATAGGTCCAATACTTAGGTAATTTCCCATTGAGTACTTAATTGGTTTCAATCTAGACATATCTATCTCAAATAGCAGAACAATTCTGATAAATATTTCATTGCTTAATTCTTATGTCTCTAGACAGGCTAATTAGAGATTCATAAATAGATTTTTTTCATGACAAAACAAATCAAATTGACTCTCTCCTAAGAATATCAGGTGTTTAATAGTATCAGTGGACATATGAGGCCTTTTAACACAGATATAAAATATTTTAATTGAAGTAATAATGTAGCCCCAGTAAATATCAGTATGATTGCTAGCTATGCTGTTGGAAATAGAGCATTCATACGCATCTGTAGCACAGTTTACACTTTGCTGCTTTGTGTGTTCAGAGTTTCCTGTCTAAATGACTGTTATGTTTTTTTATAACTGTTTTAGCCCATTCGGTATTTATTATATTGAAAATTAGTTTATGGAATTAATGACTGAGAAACTTGGAATTGGAAAGGAAGGGTTGACCATTCCTAAAAATATTTTTTAAATGCTTTCACTTTTTTTTTTTTTAAATTAAATTTTTTATGATGAATTTGGGATAGTCCTGTTCTGTGAAGGAATGAGACAAAACCGTGTGACATGGCTATTTAAGCTGTTCTTCAAGAAGTAAAAAGATTCAGTACTATGCCTGATAATCACCAGCCCTGTGTGAGTGGTTGTGGAAGTCATTGAACAACAGGAAATTTACTGTTGCTAAAGGCTGCCTATACATATCTGCATCTTTAAGCTGGAATTTCAATTGGGTGATACTTTATCTGCTTTGGAAATTGTGTTTCTAACATTAGCTTTTTTTTTCCTTCTAGTATCGAGCAACTACTCTGCCTGCATTTAAGTATTATGTGACTTGTGCCTGTCTCATATTCTTCTGCATTTTTGTTGTGCAGATTCTGGTTTTGCCAAAGTAAGTGGTATCTAATGTACTCATTCTTATGTATACTTGCTCATTAATATAAAAAATAAACAGGTACAAGTAAAAATTTTTGGAATTGTCAGATTACAGAGGTCAATTCATGGAAATGAAACTGAACAAAGAAGATTGAGGATTTCAGCCCAAGTTATGCTTGTTTCTAATTTTAAATGCTGTCAGTAGGGTGGTGCCAAGCATTCGTATCAATTCATCATTCCTTTTAGTTTTTCTCTTTGCGTTTAAAAATATGTGATGATGACACGAATGAAATTCATATGTGCTAAAAAAAAGTAATACAAGCTATAAGTTTATGCAACTAAAATTACATGTACAATAAGTGTGACAATTGGACGTTCAAGTGGGAAAAAAAGGATTGCAGAATTGGGACTGTGATTAAATAAATTTATTTAACATATTGCAGTGATAATATTGCTCTATTCAGCATGCTAAAAGAGCATTACTATTCATAAAATGTCTCTTTAAAACTAATTTTAAAATATTATAATCAATTGCTGGAATAATTATTTTTATCAGAATTTATATATTATGAGCTAATTTATATTTGTCATATAAATCAGCTGTCTTTCTAACTGTGCATATTCTAGAAAGGCTGAGAAAACTGAAAGTAAGTTCCAGTAAAAAATATTTTATTAGACTTCCTAAAACGGAATTTTGCTGTTGATTGTTTGCATAGTGGAAAATTGATATTTGCTTTATAGCAATTGTTTCCAAAGCCAACACTGTATATTCCCTGTGATGCAGCATTTCTTTGCTCATAGTCTTTTCTCCTGTGCAGCGCTTTCAGGAGTAGTATTTATAATCTCAGTTGATTGATTGGTCTTGTGCTGTGGTACTTACACTTTAATTCAAGGCCAGAAAGAACTGTTGGGTCATTACAAATTGACTTTCCATACTTCAGACTTGTTTTATAGCATGTATAAAGTTTTATGGACTTCTATTTGGCTGTTACAGCATTTTTTTTGCAAAGGATTTCCCAGATAGCTTCTAACATGGAGACGTAACCCACAAAGGGACACTCTTCCAAGAATTCATCAGTATCCTGCATACAGTTCAGTCTGACTTTATGCATTAGTATTGCAAAGTATGAAATTAAGACTTGTGACTAATTATATTATAATGAGCATAGTTTACAAGCTCATACTGTGTTTTAATTAGTAGAGGAATTAATTAAGGAAAATTCGTGGTTTGTGATATACCAAAAACCAAACTTGTATCTAACTAGTCCCTTCCAGCAGCATGATTTATGAATCTATATTTTTGTTTTGATTTCAATCATGAAAATTAATGTAGATTTATCACCTGTCATACATGTAGTAAGATGCTCATTTTGCTATATCCTTATTATGTCTCTTAAAGCAATTGTGTAGCTCATTAAAATATATCAGGTACTTGAAATTAGTTGACTCTAGGGAGCTGTATTCAACTAAGGAAAGTGTCCTCCAACTTGTAAAAGCGTATCCTTATATTACATAATCTCCTTCTAACATCAGAAGAAAAGATACCTACGATTTATCATTTTCATTACCAAAATGTAAATTATCTTTTGGTCCTTTTGTAGGGCTGCATATTAAATTGTAAAAGCAAGAATGAATGATATTCAGCTTCACAGGGTCTGTGAATTAATTTAAGAGAGGCAAAAGTGGAAGACAGAAAGGCAAGGTATTATCCAGGCATCTGCATCTTTGCTAGAAAACTGCGAGTGTTGCAAATTAAAAAAAAAAAAGTTGAAAAATCACGAGTGTATGTAGTGATCATAAATGCAGCTTAAATCGAACATATTCCAATGCTGCAAATGTTATTTCCTTCCAGCAATAAATAAATAAATAAATAAAAAATAAATGATAGTTTAGTCTAATATTCTATCTAGCCTTTTTGTTTTCTTCCAAAAATTCTACGGGATTTTTAAATGGTGATCTAATGAAGACAGGGAGATAAACTGTGTCTGTCATTGGGTTTTATTGATTCACTATTCAATTAATCTGGTTTTGCAGCAGTGTAATATCATTGATTTCTGTGCAGGCATACCACCTGCTGCTTTAAAGTAGATTTGGAGATATTTGATGGGGAGTAACATCCAGCAAGTTACAAGTAATAAATAATATCTCCAAGATCACGAGACATTTATTTAAAAACTGAAATAATTTATTAATGTTTTAATTTTCCCAGGGTCATTAAACTGATGTGGTGTTTACATGATAAAAATTACACAAAGTGGTAGATATAAATGTAACAAGTCAACAGTATCTTGGGGTGAAATGTATAATGAGGAGTAGGTCTTTATTGTGACGTTAAAATGACAGCAAATCTTGATCATTACATTTCCTCAGAAGAGGCCTTCAGTGGCTCTCTAGCATTCTTCCTTTACCTAGTGACACAATTATGTCTAATAATTCATGACAACCCGACATTCTTTATTCAGGAAACCAGTCAACTGGAACTGGTAGTGTGGTTTTCCGAAATGCAAACTGGTGAATTGATGAAAGTGTATTCCTTTCGACCAGGAGTTACTTCTTGTGCTATTTGAGTAAGGGATTTGTTTCGGGGCTACATTTAAGATTCTTCCCAAGTCTTTGCTCTCTGATGCTGCTGTGTTCATGAAATTGTGTCCTTATGTCCTGAGTCATGCCAAACTAACAATCTTCTCATTAGTGGAAGGTGGTTAGGAAGCCTTAACATAGACTTCCAGTCAGGCACAGCTGAATTTCTTTATAGAAAAGGCAGCACTTAAAAACTTTGTCTGAAAGCAAGCGTGTAAAATATGACAGTATAAACAAAAGAAAACCACCATTACTAGCAATTTTTCTGCTGTATCTGATTTCAAAAAAAAATCTCAAGTGGAGTTACAATACTCAAATTATTTTTCTTAACACTGAAACTGCCATACAGTTAATCTACATAGCCATTGAATCCATCGGTGGCTTAGGAAAGCATCAGTCGAATTAAGAAAGAAATAGCTATTATTAGATACCAAAAAGTCTGAATTCAGTATTGCCTTGTATAATTGTCATTTGTAATTGCTTCATTATGATTTTATCACCACAAGAGAATTTGCAATCAAATAGTTCAAAACATGAATGTTAATTATCTGGCAAGCTAAGGAAATTCTCCACATCCCATTAAGGGACGTGTGCCGTAAGTCACATATTTTCCTAAACGTTATAAAAATGTAGAAATAATGTGTTCTCTTCTCTATTTTCCAGTATCTTTTTCTTCACAATAAATTTTTATTTTTTAGTCAAAATATTACCAACAAGACATAAGTATGTATAGATACAATTTTTTCCAGTCTCATACCACCTGATAAAAATGAATTATTCAAAACAGATGTTTACTGATGAAACCAGAAAAATGTGAGGATAGCCAAGAACATAAATTACTTAGAAATTGAACTATCTGAAGCCTGGGAAGTTGTCATATTGTTTCATCAATTTTAAACTCTGTCCCTCTGTAGGTTATTATCAAAGGTTGTCCTGTCAGGGTTCCTGGTGGGACAATGTAGCAGAGAGCAGACCTTTCAGAAATTAGGGAATTCCTTTGAAGCATAGGAGGAGGCAGATAAAAAGTTAGCTGGCTTATGGGATCCCAGGTGCTCTTGTGAAAACATGGTTTGCCCGAATCTGTCAAGGCAATGCATTTGGTGACCTGTGCAGTGCATTTGATGACTCCACATTTATGACTCTACACAATAAAGGCGAGATTAGTTTACTGTAAAGAACTGTACTGTTTTTTGTAATGTTCCAGTGACAAAAAATAAATGCGTGTTATAGCTTTCCTATGGTCATTGCCTCAAATGAGGCTTGTTTATGGTGGCACTTAATTTTTAGTATTTTGATTCCCATTATAGCATTTTCAGCCTACTTCTTTCCTTCAAGGAGCAGCATGAAACTGTTTCAGCTTAGCCTAACTGAAACAGAAGTCCTGCTGTTCCTAGAAAAGAAGGGGGTGTGGAGAGCAAAAATCTTGCCATTTTTTTTTCTCTCTATTCACCGCTCAAATCTGGATTCTAAGATAGCACTTTTCCTTTTTCTGATCCTCAGTCCTTTTTTCTTTGTCCTGATAATCAAAATCTTGGTCCCCTTGCTATGTAACTCTTTCTTGTGCCACCCCAATGACATCACTGATCATGTAAAACAGCTACAAAGACCTTTTGTTCTTGCCTGTTGCCCATGTAATTAAGTACTCTTTGCATAAGCTCTCCTTGTGCCTTGTTAATTTTATTGCCCTTGCTCTTCAGTTTCTCTTGCAAACATCTTCATTTTTTCTTCTACAAGGATGCACTCCAAACTTGACTCATAAGGCTATTCTTGTGTTGAATCATTTTTTAAGGTGTGCAGACTCCTTTTTTGTATCCTTCGTATGAGAAAAAGAATAGCAATAGCTTGAAATGCAGGTATGATTACTTGAATCTTACTCAAGGACGTATATGATTCAAAGTGCTTATGCATATATAAAAAATAAGCCTGTTAATTATATTCCTTTTCTTTCATCTCTTCTGTTGCTTACTAAATTTTAAATTCCTGAGAGTAGACTGTAGTTTTACATACACTGATGTACACCTTACTAAGTATCTATGAGAAATTCTTGGAGAACATGTATTCATAAGCAATCACGATTTTCAAATAACTTCTAAAAGAAACATTATTCCAAGATTAATGTATGTTGTGAATTGCCAGTTGTTTGTTTTTCATCAGCTGTTCACATCGACCCAAATTCTGATGAATACTTAGCATATAAGAGGTTCTCTGAATGATTGGCAGGGAAGCTCATAAATTATTCTCCAAAATGCTTTTAATGGCAGCAGTATGGCATCAAATTGGTTTGTGAAGTTAATGCTTTTTTGTTCATTCCTCAAAATAGCTTCTATAACACTGTTGTTGAAACAGATCAAAATGTTTTCCAATATTTGTACGTAATCTAAGGAAATTGATCCATAGAGTTCTACTCCTAAATTTTTCTAAAATGCATATATATTTGAATTCAGACAGTACCTCCAAAGAACAGAGATGTATGGTTTTATTAATAATGTATTTTAATAATTCTGAATCATATATTTATGGAGGAGCTAACTTAACATGTTTGTGGAAAAAGCAGGAATATAAAACATCTCTAAAAAATCATGCCAAAATTTCTATCATATAAGGTCTGATAAAATATTTGCTGGTTCTCAAAGGAATTGAGAGATATTTTTTAATTCTGTAAAAATATCAATTATGTGGTTAAAACTGAAAGCAGACACTCGGGTGAGGGACTTCATGACAGCATCTAGTTCCCTTGCTTAAACAACTTAGTTGGTCCAGAGCTTCTGATCTCCTCTTAGCATTCATTAAACATAATTAGGTCCCGCTGCATCTTTCCCTAGGCAGCCATGCTAAGTAGCTCTTGTATGGTGCCTGATGGAGCAATTACGTTCTACTGTGGTATTCATATAGAGAGATTTCCACATTTGCAGAGCGAATGCATGCATGCATTGTTTCTGCATCCCTGTTTCTGTTTACTGAGCATCCAGTGATGCTATTTTGGCTGTACGTTATAACATACAAGAAAAGGATGAGCTAGAATGCTGGGTAAGGATGATTTCAGGAAGAGTATAGGTTACTCAATATTTTTTTTTCATTAAAGTCTGTTGGTGTTTTTTCTTTTCTTTATGGTGTTTAGTTTTCCTTCCTATTCTTTCCTCTTGATACTTCAGAGGATACTTCCTCAGCCAGTCAAATTTGATACAAAATGGAGTTTTCAGAGGTGTTGAATACCTCTCTATGAAGGAAATAGCAGTCCCTGATCAGGGCCTCTGCTGGCTGAGAGACTGCAATATCACAGATATCACAGGTTCTAGCTGCGAGACACTAAAAACTGGACAGCACTGTCCCATGCTATTGCTTTTCCTACCTTGCGGGGGGTACATACGTTACCAAGAAGTTTATTTTGTGTATTTATTAGCCTCTTAAATTATATAATCAACAGCATAAAAATAAAGCAATAAGGTTCTTCCTTAATACAGGCTTTCTAAAGTAAAAACCAAAAAGACCCCAAAGCATTGCTGCTGTTAATGTACTCTGTCATTTAACTCATTTGTGTGGAAATTGTTATCTTCTCACGGTAATAGTTCCGAAAAGTGAGAGGTAAAGCCAATTCAAGCATTCTTGAGTTGAGAAAATAGCAGGAAAAAGGCCTGTCATTCTGGTGAGGAGTGGAATTGTTTTTCCGTGGTGTTGCTATTTGGAAGTTGTATTTTTTTATATCATCAGTATTGTACATAAAGAAAGGTCATGCTAAAAACGTGTAACAGAAAAATTAATACATGTTTTCTTATTTCTTGTAGAACATCTATTCTTGGAATTTCATTTGGGGCTGCGTTTCTCTTGCTTTCCTTCATTTTGTTTATCTGCTTTGCTGGACAGCTTTTGGTAGGTATTCAAGGAAATGTAATCCAGTAGTTAATGGTTTCCTTTAAATAAACATGTTCTGATTTTGCCAAGTCACTGCCTTTGCGCAGTACCAGTTAAATGAGAAAGGCTTGCACACTCAGGCTTCCGAGGACATTGTTTTGTCCATGTTAACGTACTATAAAATGCTCTAATTTGTCTGAAAAACAAAAAATGCCAGTGTGGTGACTGTCTGTACCTGTACTGATACTCTCTTTCCCCCACGTGAAGCTGGATCCTCTGAGAGGTTTGCATTATTGTTTCGTTGATTGTCTTTTCAAAATTTTTACTATTGTGCATACAGGTGGTGACATCTTATGAGTGCTTTAATTTGGGGGACTGTGTATTTGTTTAAGTATTATATAAGACCATTTTCTGAGTTTAGAGAATATTCCACTAAAACAATTTAATTTAATATATAAACATTTTACAGTAAAATTCTAATTTTGCCACTGAGTGGTCCAGGTGATATTGTAATGCCTATCACCATACCCAATAATATGCTGAATTTGAGAATTTCATTTAATTCAAGATTTGGGCAAACCTTTCAGCATTTCACAATACAATTAACAAGTATTATTGCCCTCCTTTCAGTCATTCTCAAACAGATCCAAGATAGAGCTCCATCTAGAACAAGGTATTCCAGGATTTGTAAGAAAGCGGATGCACTTTGAATCTGGCATGTAATTACCTGTATACTTGTCTCTTAATCCCCACTTCGCTTTCTCTATCTTTGCATTTTTCCACAAGCTCCCATGGAGAAAGCTGAGAGAAAGGTCTTTTATAAAAAAAGCAAAGCATGCACATGGGAAAGATAATTATATCACTATGCAGTAAAACAGTAAGGAAAGGTGGCCTGGCAGTTGAAGAAAGAAACAGAGGAAGCAGGATTTTATAATTTCTCCTCTTCCCTTGCGAGGCTTGTAATTAACCAGGACGTGTTTTTAAGAAAATGTAATTAATCTACATTTCAGTTGTCTTTCCAATAAGGTAAGGATGCTGCCACTGCTCAGGAATTCATCTGAGATATAATGCAACAGTATTTTTAAATATTTTAAATCCTTGGAGTGAGGTCCTAGAGGTATTGCTATTACTTAACAGCAAAAATTAGTTCTCATGTAGTGTCATGCTTGACTGCTGTTTTTTTATTAACGTAAAAGTAAAATGATGGAGTCAGAGTATTGCTGTTGAATAAGCAAATTAAAAAAAAAATCCTTCAAGGAAAAGCCAGCTTTTTTCCTGTAGGAAAAAGAGGTGCCAATGAAATGGTATCAAGAAATGCTGGGGCATACACTCTCCTGGGGCTTTTATTTATAATGTAGCTTAGGAGGAATACAAACATATTTTTCTGAATTTAAAGGGATGGATAAGCAAATATCCCAAGTCAGAGTTGAGGAGTCGTGCTGCTTGAATAATATTTAACACCTACTTTCAATGCTGTTTTTCCTACGTCCTGTAAATACTTCCCAGAAGTGGAGACCTATTATTGCATTTCTGTTGACTTGCGAGGTGTCATGTTCTAACCTAAATAGCTTGTAGAGGAGCTATTTATGTCTTTATGAGTTCAGCTGCTCTAATGCAGAAGCTATGCTGCTAAGAAGCCTTTCAGCAAGTAAGTTATGACCATAGTTGATGCAGCGCCGACTTTCCTTCACAAGCACAGACGTAGTTTATGAGAGGCAGCTAACAAAAGAGGCAGTAGTTTTATCTTTCCTGTCCTCTCCCTAAGATTTCTTCCTTCATGACAAAATCCACGTATTGTTTTGCAGCTTTAACCACAGCGACACCCTATGTTATGTTTCAGTAGCATATATATCGCAGTATATTACCCGTAACTGTAAGAGCTTTCTTTCTAGAAGAAAAAGTCTGACATTCTCAAGTCACATATCTCTCTTCTAAAAATGCACCCAAAAAAGAGTAATTTTTTAGGCCTGACTGACCCTGACAGATGAACTGTGGTGGGCTGGCCTTGCCTACGGGCCAGGCACCCACCCAGCTGCTCACTTACCCGCTCCACCTCCTCAGCGGGGTCAGGGAGGAAAATAGGATGAGAAGGCTCCTGGGATGAGATAAAGGCAGGGAGATCACTCACCAATCACTGTCACAGACAAAGCAGACTCAACGTGGGGAAAATTAATTTAATTTATTGCCAATTAAAATAGATTTGGGTGGTAAGAAACAAAAACATTAAAGCCACACTGTTCCTCCCCCCGTCTCCCAAACTCAGCTTTACTCCTTCCCTCCAGACTACTCTACCTCCCCCCGCTACCCCGGCAGTGCAAGTTGGGGTGGAGGGTGGCGAGTACATAAACATATCCTTCTGCTGCTCCTTCCCATCAGACTTTCACCCTGCTCCAGCGGCGTGGGGTCTCCACAAGCTGCCGTTCCTTCAGGAACATCCACCTGCTCCAGCATGGGTCCTCCATGCGATGCAGTGTGGACCTCCTCCTTCTCCAACCTTGGTGTTCCCTCTGCTGTGTCTCACTCTTTTTGTTCCCTCCTCCTCTCTCTCCCCAGAATTTTCTGCCCTTTGTGACACAGGCTTTCCCCGTGGCTGAGGGGCTCAGCTGTGCCCTGCGGTGGGGCCGTTGGAGCCGGCCGGAACGGGCTGTGTCTGGCAGGGGGCAGCCCTTGCCCCTCACCACAGGGGCCGGCCCTGCAGGCCCCGCCACCAACCTGGACACCTGCACCCGCTACATAAACTTGCAGCAGTACTCAAATATTTACATGATTGATAGGAGATTTATAGAGTGGGACCTGTAGTGCCTGCAAAGACAGCAAAAATCTAAACGCAAGCTGGGACACCTGGGTTTACCCACTGCGTTTACATGCTTGTCTCAACACTCTGATGCTTTGCCCTCTCAGGCTCCACTAATTATCAATGGCTGTCACCACCTCGGAGTAAGTGACACAAAAACCAACTTGCAACAAGTTTCTCTGCATGATTTTCATTTCATTGGTAAACAAAAAAGAACAAAAAACATCCAGGCTGTAATGCTAAAATTATTAGCTCTTAGGGAATTTAATTACAACATTGTAAGAAGAGATTTATGCGCACTCTTTCACTCTGAGTTTATGATTAGTTGATTTTACTGTTCGGCAGCACTGCAGCGCGGTCCAGCTCAATCTGTTGTGGAGTGATAACATCAGCCACTAAATTAGAGTAGGAATGTTTCCATCAGACGATGTGGCAGAGCAGTAGCACAAATAAGAAGGTTGCAGACTCCCAGAGCTTGCCTTTGCGGCGTCTCTTGGGCAGCCAGGCCGAGGGCAGGCAGGGCTGACAGTTCTCATAGAAACAGTCCTTTGCCCATAGGCATTAAACCTTCATCAATCCCAGGTAAAATTGGCATATGTCCTGAAACTTGAGATGGATTTATATCTTTTACATTCTAATTACTTCTTTGTGCCTGTGCATTTTTATTTTTATTTTTTTTTTTTTACTTTTTTAGATAATCACAGTATTCAGAGTTAAATCTTAAGATTATGAGTGGTTTTGGTGTTACAGCTCCTTTTTGGCTTTTATTTTCATATTTTAAGTGTAGGCTATTCTTTTTTATTTATTTTGAATATTTTCTTTGAATATTCCTTGAGAAGTTTCCTTCCCAAATTACATGCAGATAGAAGACAGTGATTGTCCTTCAGCTCGTCTATTTTCTGTGTCTCTTCTCTTTATCTTCTTGAAGTATAGACGAGTTCATAGAACGAGTGTGAAATGCCTCAGACCTGGTAACTGTTAGATGTGTTTTACCTCCTGATGTGAATGCAGGGAAGCAGAGATCTGGTTACCTAAACGGTACATTGGAAAATTTAATGCAATCAATAGGAAAAAAACCACAGTGAGCGTGTAAAGGAAAGATCTCTGTGGTAGCTGAGGTAGCTGGCTGAAGAAGTATTAGTCTCAAGCAGGTGTTCTTTGTGCATTGATTCAAATACTGTCTAAAGAATTTCTTTGCGTTACCTGTGACATGCATGCACTTAATTGATACCATATAATCTTTGTGCCAATTATTTTCCATTATTAAGGGGTTTTGTTGCATATGTTTGTACCTTGCAAACCTATTTAGCTACTTCAGCTAACAAAGATTAGAAGTAAAAATATTTCTTTCCTGTCATCTCATCTGAACACGTTTATAGTCTCTCTTAAATACCTGACTGGACTATGGAATTAGCAGAACATGATACCAATAAAACACATCAGAAAATAACTGGATCCACAGTTGAGAAAGATGCTCTGGTTTGAGGTCACCAGAGCATCTGTCAAAGTGCAGCCAGTGAGCAGTCTTGTCCCTGCAAGAAGACAGCATGTTATTTATTAGTTGCATTACACCACACCACTGTATATGATATACAATCTTTACCTATGTTTGCAGGGATTTGTATTTCACTCTAAAGCAATTGTCATTGGTACTTAACAGTCAGAAAGACTGTGTACACTTAAGATACTTAAAAGCTCTGCAAGGACAGGAATATCAGCATCAGCACTACTTCAAAATTATTTTCAACTTGCAATCTTATCTCTGATGTGAGCATCTCTCAACACAGATACGAATGAAAGATTGAGGCCCTTCAGTTTCTTCAACAGTAAAGCTTTCCTTGTAAATTAAGATTAAAATAGGGGTAGAGGTAGGCAGGGAGAACCCAGTGAGGCACTTTGGCACCTACAGCAGGGTCCATGAAGGAGGCTTATTAAAGCTAAAAGTCATTCTGATGAGTCTCTAGCATAGGCACTGCAACAGCAAAGCCATCAGCACTAAGTTAAGTACCATGTTGAAACTTCAGGAACTGTTAGAAATATACTGATTTCACTAAGAAAAATCCTCCTTACTCCTTCTTGAGTTATATGTTTATGATGACATCCTATGTGATTGAGACCAACTGAAGAAGTTGCCTAACCTGGTGAAAACCATAAGTTTCTTATGTCTGTTGTGCCAATAAGTTCCCTTTTAATATTTTTTGATGAGTGAGGCTATTTTGAATTTTTTTAAAATCTGGCAATTCTGCCTCTTAGTGTCTTTGCCCAAGATGAGATTGTAAATTACCTCCAAATAAAGAGATATCCGAGTGTGCTTCCTAATACTGACATTCCAGTATGCAAACAATTTTCCCTGCAGTTAATTAATAAAAAGGACAAAAGCAGAGAGCATCCAGATTGTTTTGAAGGGTTTTTTATATGTATTACCTGAGAGGTGGTATCCATAATGTGTAAGTACCGCAATATGGCCACAGGTTGGGGCTCCTGTTGTGTGAGGTAGTTTTTGGGTGGTAGCATCTGACTTGGAGATCAAGACTTGGTCAACATAGAATGTAGCATTCAGAACGCCTTCTTGTAGTTCAGTGCCCTGAGCACTATCTTAAAAAAGTTATTCACCTTTGCACTTTCTCAAAACCAGAGGCTCTTTAAATATTTCGTGTGAAACATAAAAACTTCAATGGGATGGACTGAGGACGTCTTACCTTAAAATAGCATATAACACAGCGAATGTACATTTTTTTGAATGAGGAAAGTAGCACAGGAAGTACCAGGACTGAACCCTGAGTGCCTGAAGGCATATTTATATGCCTCACTGCTGTGTTCTTTCCTTTGAATGAGCAGTTGAAGTGAACCACATAGCCATCTTAACGTGACCCTTTGTGAAGAATATAACACTGCAAAGTATGGTGAAATTAAAAATGTGATACCAGCTTTAGTTTTTCCTGTTATTTCTTTATTCAGGATTCTAGCTTTTGTCAAACCGTTTGTAACTAATGTAAGTTGAGTAGACTCTTCACCTGGATGCATTTTGTGTGACTCAAAACACCTGGCTTTGATTTACAAGTGCCACCATGGAGTTCAAAAGCTTGGTGTTACAGTACTCATCTTGGGAGTACTTTTTATCAACAATAGGACCATTAGAAAGTATGTAAAGTATAAGCTTGTGTCTCTATACAAAAATCACCTTTCTCCAAATTTAGGTCAGTGTAATCACTGTCAGTCAGTCAGTTCTTTGGATTTAACTTTGGTGTCTTCTTCAAATCTGAGTGAAAACAAGCATGTGAAAAGCATCTGATTTGGGGGGCTTTTTGTTTCTCTTTGATTTCATTCTTTGTAACATCAGTATTAGTAAAGTATTAAGTTGTATTTGAATGCAAAATGAAAAGAACAATAATAGAACTATAGAAAATGTGATTCACTGGCTCTCTGTAAATAAGAGGCCTTCAGTCAAGATGTTCCAACCTCTGCTAGCGTGTGAAGGAGAAGTGTGACAGCTCTTACGACACTGTCTTTCATCTACAACATAACTGTCACAATTAATTCTCGCACCAGTTCTTGATCTCACTCAGAAAGACAGCATTCATTTTGTTAAATGCTGAAGTAGGTTTTTGTGTGTGGAAAGACAACACAGGATACATTTTAATAACCTGAATATTCAAAATAAGTTATTACTCACTACCATGCTGAGCTGTCGTATCAGATTTAACATGTTCAGATGAAAAGGTAATACATTAGTCACCTTTCATACGACAAATACCTATTATTTCTAGTTGGTAAATGATAAACACTGAACCATATTCTGCCAGCTCCCCTTAGAATAAACACAGAAGCTAATGATATTGAGATCTGATGCCTTACCCTTCTCACATGCTTTCTAGAAATGATTACTTTCTTCATTTCATCTAATTCTCCATTTTCTTAGGAAAATTTCAAATGAGACATAACATTTACAAGAAAAGGTGTTTGATGTAAGCCAATGAATCAGCAAAATAAACCTGCATAGTTCTGCCAGTGCTATTAAGAGTCTGAATTTGATGGTCACCCACCACTTCAGTTCTGCTTCCAGGAGTTCCCTTAATTTTCAGCAGTACTTAACTGCTGCACTTGTGCTATATGTGGACTGGATTTAGACTGCTCAGAAGTGAAATGAAGTTCAGCAAACCTGAACATTCACATATAGAAATACAGATCAGCAGTGTATGCTTTCATGTTTTCCAAGGAATTTCTTCTCAATGATTTAAAGATTTTTTGTGCGAATCAGGGTTTTGTCACAAGTTTTCCTTTCAGGAGCCTCATTGGCTTAACCTGTGTAGGCTGCTTTCTCTGCTATTAGAGAGACCTGTCATCTATTTATCAAACTAGGTGGGCATGACAGATGTACCAAATAAACAGTGGTCCTTCCCCTCCAGAATTCAGAGCAACAACCTGTCAAGAAATGCATCACTGAGTTCTGGTGGGCTTCTGTTTTACAAGTGGAAATAAGTATCTACAACTTCATTTTTGAAGTTGCAGTCTAACAACGCTCATATTTTTCTTCAGGTCAGAGACAGCAATATCTGTAATTTTAGCAGCAGCAGGTGGAAGAATGGAATCTCTTATTGCTTAATCACAGTGGCTGAATGATATATTGTTTCATACTGGCTGAATGTTATATTGTTTCCTGTAATTTATTTCATTCTCCAGAACTTTTGTTAGTGATAAACTTACCCAGAGAACATAATTTATTTTTTTAATGGAAGCAGAAAAATAGCTTTTTTAAGAAATATAGTATAAGAATAAGAAATAAGAAATCAGTCCAATTAGTTCCTCCCTGCTAAAATACATTAGCAAAGTCAGGTGATATTGATTGAAAAACTTTTAAACAAAGGAAATTTAGAATTATTGCAAGGAATTTTGGTACAGAAGTTACATTAGTCTGTTCAAAAATATACAGGTACTTGGAAAACAATAAAGCAGTCCTCAGCTATAAATGCAGTTCTCAGCATGGACATTGCTAAGTAACTTCAGCAATTCTGTACTGTAATTTTTTCAATGATTACTTACAAAAAATGAAGAAAGTCCAAATTTAACAATTGTAAATGTTGCTGTTAAAGTAGAAAAGTTTGAGAAGTCTCCATCATTTGACACCAACATTCATGTATTTAGATATTAGGAATCAACAGAGATTTTCTTTGTGAAACTTAATTTGAGAATTAACATAACACAAGTTGCCCATTTGTGCAGAGGAAATAATCAATTTACGTTGCTTAGCACTAGAAAAACATGAAAGCAACTTTTTTATGATGTTGTTTTGCATCTGTTACTGAACCATGTTTTTTTAAAGTTCTGAAATTGCAAATGAGATCTGCTAGAGGTTGTTGAATCCAGTGGAATTCAAGAGCAAGGGGAGTGCTCCTTCCTGGTCCACTGGAGCCCAGTTTGACAGAATTAAAGACCCAGGGGATCCCGCTGTCCCACTCCCATCGATGGGAGGCTGTCAGTACTGTGTCCCAGGTACAACCAGCAGCGAGGCTGAGCACATATTCCCAAGAGGCACACAGGCATACACCATACGCACAGGACGACCACACAGACAGAGCAGCTCTTTTACCAGCACCCATGTAAAAGCAAGGAGCAGTCATATAGATATGAACAACACTGATGGTCTAGTTCCTCCTTTCTGACTGATCAGGAGTGACGTCTGCCAGCAGAATATACGCACACCCTGACTGTAGTCATCCACAGGCACACTCGCATTTGTGGTTTACTCAGTGTGGACTTCAAATTAACACAATATCCACGCCTGGCCTCTGCCCACCTTTCACAGTGACTAGCTCAAACCTTGGGTCTCTCCAAATGTAGATCTACTTACCAGCCAGTCCAGCTTGAGGTATCCTAATGGTTACACACACACTCCCGCACACACCCTATGGATCTCTCCAGGGACTGATCCAAGACACTTCAGTTGCTGGCAGCCAGGCCCTCAGTTGCCTCAGACACGTGATATCTCTCTCTCTCCAGTGTCTGGCACCCGTCCTGTGCTGCTTGCCACCTGGTCCAGCATGAAGTTTGCTGGCATTTGCACATATGCAGGCTCAGAATAAGGACTGCACTTACACAGAAGTTGGTTAGAGATAGGATTTAATAAGAACACGCAATAGATTCATTTAGACGAGCATTTACACGCAGCCATTTCCTTTCATCATTTGTCCCATCCCCTAAACATCCTGTAAGTTTACCATATACCCCCAATGCCCTTAAAACATGCCATAATATTTTACACAATCTGAAGTTTTGCTCTGCTCCATTGCAGAATTATCTGCCCTGTACCAGCATACTATCCTTTTAGGCAGTAATCGCCTTTAGTTTGCAGGACATTCTGGAAAGGGAGTTCTTTTAGTTGAGGTTTCTTGGTAGGTTTCCCATCAGAAACTGTGGCTGAAACTTTCTCCTTCGATGGTCTTAGAAGCAGCAGATTCAGTGGCTTCTGTTCTTCACTGATTAGGTTATTTTGGTTCCATCACTGATCATTGTGATCAAGTTGCTAAGCCGCTTTCCATCATATTTGAGAAATTGTGGCAATCTGGTGAAGTTCCCACTGACTGAAAAAAGAGGAACATAACCCCAATATTCAAAAAAGGTAAAAAGGAAGACCCAGGGAGCTATAGGCCAGTCAGCCTCACCTCTGTGCCTGGCAAGATGATGGAGTAGTTCCTCCTGAAATCTCTGCTAAGGCACATGGAAAATAAAGAGGTGATTTGAGACAACCAGCATGGCTTCACCAAGAGCAAATCGTGCCTGACAAATGTGGTGGCCTTTTACAATACTGCCACAGGCTTGGTGGACAGGGGCAGAGCAACAGACGCCATCTACCTGGACTTATGCAAAGCGTTTGACACTGTCCCGCATGACATCCTTGTTTCAAAATTGGAAAGTCATGGGTTCGATGGATGGACCACTCGGTGGATCAGGAACTGGCTGAATGGCCGCACTCAAAGGGTTGTGGTCAATGGTTCAATGTCCAATTGGTGGCCAGTGACGAGTGGAGTTCCTCGGGGGTCAGTACTGGGACCAGTGCTGTTCAACATCTTTGTCGGAGACATGGACAGTGGGATAGAGTGCACCCTCAGCAAGTTTGCTGACGACACCAAGCTCAGTGGCGTGGTCGACACGCTGGAGGGAAGGGATGCCATCCAGAGGGACCTGGACAGGCTTGAGAGATGGGCTTGTGCAAACCACATGAAGTTCAACCAGGCCAAGTGCAGGGTCCTGCACCTGGGACATGGCAATCCCAGGCACAAATACAGGTTGGGCATAGAATGGATTGAGAGCAGCCCTGAGGAGAAGGACTTGGGGGTGTTGGTGGATGAGAAGCTCAACATGAGCTGGCAGTGTGCACCGGCAGCCCAGAAAGCCAAGTGGATTCTGGGCTGCATCAAGAGAAGTGTGGCCAGCAGGTCGCGGGAGGTGATTCTACCCCTCTACTCTGCGCTCGTGAGACCCCACCTGGAATACTGTGTGCAGCTTTGGAGTCCTCAACACAGGAAGGACATAGACCTGTTGGAACGGGTCCAGCGGAGGGCCACGAAGATGATCAGAGGGATGGAGCACCTCCCCTATGAAGACAAGCTGAGAGAGCTGGGGTTGTTCAGCCTGGAGAAGAGAAGGCTCTGGGGAGACCTCATAGCAGCCTTCCAATATCTGAAGGGAGCCTACAGGAGAGCTGGAGAGGGACTCTGTCAGGAGATGTAGTGACAGGACAAGGGTTAATGGTTTTAAATTGGAAGAGGGGAGATTTAGATTAGATATTAGGAGGAAATTCTTTACTGTGAGGGTAGTGAAGCACTGGAACAGGTTGCCCAGGGAAGTTGTGGATGCCCCATCCCTGGAAGTGTTTAAGGCCAGGCTGGATGGGGCTTTGAGCAACCTGGTCTAGTGGGAGGTGTCCCTGCCCATGGTAGGGGGGTTGGAACTCGATGATCTTTAAGATCCCTTCCAACTCTAACCATTCTATGATTCTATGACTCTATAATTGTTCTTTAGATCGTCGCCAGGTCTTTGTGTTTAATTTTATTAGCTTTTAGTCAGATAACCTAAAACCAATAAAATTCATAATAAAATGTATCTGGTTTAGCTTCTTTTCTTGGAATTTCTTATCCTAAAGACTTTTCTTGAACCATATAGCTCCCTGTAACATAATTCAGAAAGGAGAACACGACGTCCTGCTTTATCTGTATCGTTTCTTACCCGCTTTATATTCCTTATACTTTTCTTGGTGTTTCTGCCTAGTTTTGTCCCTAATCCAACTTAAACTTTTCCAGCTACTTAAACTTCCGAGAAAATCACAGAACAATGTTGGTGAAGTTGTAGTAAAGCTCCAGGTGTGCTATAACAAAGGCAAAGAGTAATTTAAGGCATGATTTCATGACTGTTTTAATTAGCCATAAAGCCATGCTCACTGACTCATTAGGTTTTAGGCAGACTAGACAGATAACTGAATGATTCATTTTCACACAGATCCATTCGCTGCATCCAGCAATCTAGGCTCTGTGCTTTTTACTTTATTGAAGTGGGAAGGCCAACAAAACCTTTCTAAAATCTACATGTGGATTCAAATTATCTTGAAATTTGCTATGTACTTTGGGGTGGAGAACAAGGTTTGGAAGTTCAAACAGCCATTTGAGCAGGAATTTCTTGCTCAAAAACACAGGTCCTTTGAGTTTATGTGCGGTTTTTTTCAATATGGGGGAGGAGTAACGTATATAAAGCTGCCTATTTTTTCCCCTTTTCTTTGTCCATTCTTGAGATTATTGTTTTGACCTTCCTGATACTGACTTCATTCACTCAGAATCTGTCCAATCCAGTATGCAAAACTCCTGTCATAAAAGGAAACAATATGTAAAAAACTTCTAGCTCTACAGTGGACTTGTTCAAATAGTGTGCAGTTAGGAGGGAAATAGTGATGTGGAGTATGGCAAAGACCTTCATGTAAACTACATCACATGTATTGGGTAATAGTATTATTCAGTACAATGCGCCATAGCTATTGAACTTGAACTAATAGTTATGCTGTAAATTAAATCCTATATTTGGTAGCTTTTAGTGCTTGGGTTCTTATTCCAGAGATTTTCTGTTCTTGTATCTCTTCTCATTGCTGTGAATGGGGTGAAAAGAATATGTAAAGGGATCTCTGATAATATTAATTAGAGAAAACGAGTTGATGAACAGCAAATACTTTTGTGGGACTGTCATGTTTCTTAACTTTCAATTGTCTTTTTTACAGAGGTTTCAGTATAGTTGAAACTGACATTTGGAAAGGGCACAAGATGCTTCTAGGCAGCCCCACCTCCTCATTGCTAAAGTTTTTGGGAAAATTAATATTTATTGAATGTGCCACAAATTGTTGTTTATTCTGTGTGAGCATCTTGTGCCTCTAGGCAGTATGCCTGTGTGAATGGAGACTATTGCAATGTGTTCTTGGAAGCAGGTGAAATGAGTCAGAGTTTTTTATTGTTAATTTTTGCTGCTATATTAGAAAAAAATTTCTATTCATTAAATACTCATTGTGTCAAATTGTTGTCCAATTGTTATATGAAAAGCTTATTTGTTTTCTAGATAGTTTTAGGGAAGGTTGATTTGCTTTCTGAGTCACATTTCACTTAAAATGAATTATCAAACAAATGGAAGAAAAACCCAGAAACCCCGCTATTTTGTAGACTGATGGAGATATATCTACGTATACAGCCTTTATCCTGCATGAGGAGGCCTCTGTCTTTCTGTCAAAGACTGTGCAGAGTCATTATTCACATTTTGAAGTTTCCAGAGGCTACCAAATATTGCTCTTTCAGTTGAGACGAGGGAGGTCAGTTTGATCACTTACTTTTTACTAATATTATAGGTAATGCCACTGCTGTCAACTCTGCATTTGCTTTTATTAGTAATGTATATTGAATGTTTAATAAGGTACTTGAAAATTATAATTATTTAACAGAATTTATATTATGGCAGATACTTTAACTAAATTTGCATTTAATTTCATATGTAATCATGATCTGTAACTCTTACGAGAGTATAATAGTTGAATACTTTTGTACAATGTTTCAAGATTAATGCTGCCCTCAATCTTAAACCTTCTTAATTCTACCCTTATTTACAGTAATTAAATATACTAAAGCTATTTTTATTTCCTCTTTTTTAAACTCTTTGCACTTAGCAATGTAGCAAGAAAGCATCAGCTTCATTGTTGTGGATCCTGAAATCATCTGGAATAATTGCAAACCGTCCTTGGCCACGGATCACTCTTACATTGACCACCACTGCTATAATATTAAGTATGGCTGTATTCAACATGGTAAGGGAAAAAGAGGTCATTTTTCTTGGTTTTTTGTTCTTTAAGTTTGGGGTTTTTTGTTCAGTATGTGTGTAGATATCCAGTTTATGGCCCATGGCTATGCCAGCAGCCTGCATGATAATGGTTGCCAGAGACAGAAATGTAAAGCAGAGCAACAGAAAACATACTGTATAATGGAGACCTCTGCAAACAGGATGCTCAGCAAGAGCTTGGATCTTGGCTAAGTTTATTAAAGAAAAATTTAATTTATAAGGAATAGAAGATAGTTAAATCCCAGGTTTGAATAGTTCAAATCCCTTGCTCCTCTATGCATTGCTTGGATAAACAGAGTATTCCTCAAAGAATGAAATATCTCCTCACAGGATGTATGGAAGACTGAAAAACAAAGCTTTATTCAAATTTGTGACGCTACTCTGCTCATCACAAAATGATCATAATGTATACATTATTGTATTTCACGTGCTTGCCTTTGTTTTTTGAAAAAGGAAAAAAATTCAAAGTTACATCAAAACTTCAAAAGTCTTTAACTACAAGTTTGTTAGGGCTTACCTTTGCTTTAGACATTTCAGCCTGTGCTTGTATTTTCTCTCCTAATCGGGAAAATCCATATAATTCTATTATTCTTTTGTAAGTATAACAAATACAGAGTAGATCTGTCATTACCGTGCATAAATCCTGAATCTTAACGTCCTCATTTATTGTGCATTGAAGGATGTGTTGTCTAATGAGTTGAGCAGTATATGGGATCAAAAAACTTCCTTTTTTTGCCCCATGGGCAAATGCCCCATGATTTATTTCTTCTTAAACTGGTGAAAGTGTTCTGGCTCAGCTCTATATCTGCAAAATGGGAACTGTAATATTTATTTAGGAAATGTTTTCATTACAACCTTAATGCATAGCTATTAGTCACATTTCAAGTGAGTGAGATTTGCACTTCAGTGCTTTTGAAATTGCAACTCTAAGTGCTTCCTTGAGTTGCTGGTACTTTTGTTACTTGAGGTTCATAAAGGACTTAAAGATTGATAATACCTACAATGTTTTATTTTGTTTTCCCACAACATTTCAGGGGAACCTTAGTCAGTCATTTGTTACAGTAAGTACTAAACTTGTCAGAATGATGTAATGATGGAATGTGGACTTTTAAATGTGAACATTTGAAATTTCTGGTAGAACCTTCTTTCCATTTTTTCTATCAAATGATCCTAGTCTTGTTATTGTTGGTTTTCTTTTCAGGAAGTAGGTGTTTTCCTTTCTTTCTCCTGCTTTTTTTAAGGAGAGGAGATAGACTCAAAAACAATTCCATGCTCAGAAATTTAAAATTCAGCTAATTGAATTTGGTGTTGAAGGCTGGTAGAGGAAAAACTCAAAGAAGCAGTGTCTGGAAAATGAGAAAATAAGCTCACTTTTTAGCAGTGAAGGCAGTTAGCAGCGGAAATAAATTATTCTCAAAAGCTCTTGATTCTTCATCACTTCTTGTCTGCAGCTGAAACCTATATGCCTTGATGAACGATAAGCTTTAGCCAAGCAAAAGTTATTTGGCATGCTACAGGACAACACACAGAGATGGCACAGCTTGTAAAATGTAGGTCAGATTAGACTTTCTCTTATTTTGAACTCTATAGACGTATAAGCAGAAACGAAATAACCTACTTGGGTTTAAAGTATATTTTGAGTTAGAGTTTCACTGAATTTCACTGAATTTTTAGAGTTGGAAGGGACCATAGAGATCATCTAGTCCAACTCCCCTTCTGAAGCAGGATTGCCTAGAGCATGTTAGAGAATGTTCTTGCAACCATATGGTTATTTATTAAGTTAAAAAGTATAAAGGAAGATATGGTCAGCAACTCTTTTTCTCTTATACTGAAGTTCTACTTTTGCGTACAGCCCACTTCAAATTTGGCTTTCAACTGGTAAAAAACATTTTAGCAAAAAAAAGGAATTTTTCAGTACATAATTTTTAGAAAAAAATTTAAATTTTATTGGTTCAAGTCCATTTTTATGTGGACTGTATGTTACAGTAAAACTTAATAGGCTATTTTCTAAGATATTTGTGCCTTATCAGTAATGACTGCAGTATTACAACTAATCATGTTCCATGATATTCATGAGATGATAATTTTAAGTACAATTCCCACCTTGAAACTAAACCTTAATAGTTTGACTAGCAAAAATGACTTTAAATGTGATTGTGAAATTTGCATTTCCTTAATATTAATAGCAAATTGTGGGAGAGACTCTGAAGTATCATTATTATATCTCCAAGCAACATGTACTTAATAGCAGAGTCCATTAACTGCATTTATTTCCATGAACTCTTTCAGTAGAAAAAGGCAAAATGTAGCCATTAAGATTTAATGGAGATAAAAAGCGTCTAACCATCCCACACCTAATAAATCATAATTAAGACCAAAATGTCAAATAAAACTCAGTCTTTATGGTCAAGGGACATTAGA
This sequence comes from Numenius arquata, assembly GCF_964106895.1. Lineage (NCBI taxonomy): Eukaryota > Metazoa > Chordata > Aves > Charadriiformes > Scolopacidae > Numenius > Numenius arquata. The sequence continues at coordinate 45,090,692 of NC_133579.1, forward strand.
AAAGAGTGGGGGTGCAATTTTATTTCAAATTAGCTGTTTCAGCAGACATCTGTACCTAGTCTTCATGTTTGAGATGTATATAGTCATGATCAGTGGAGGGAAGTTAAAAAAACAGCTAATGTGACACAAGTATCAAATACTTCTTAGCTGAAGGGAGAGGGTGACTAATGCTGCTTCCATTGAGCATTAGATCTGGTGCCACATATAGAATAGGGCAGCAATCAATGGCTGACGAAGACTGTTTTTGCGAAGCCGACCTGCATTAAACAGAACATGAGACAGTATATCACAGGGAACAGTGCAGAGCCCTCAGAGAGACAGTAGGATTGCATGACTGCAAAGGGGCGACTCTTGGAAGCTAAATGAATAACTGTATTTGGTACATCAAATGATTTTCCCTCACCATCCTCTGGGATTCATGTGATCTCAGCGAAAGTGGCATGATGAAAGAGCCCTGCTAGAGCTCTTTGTTTCGGTGACTTCTGCATCAAATGCGTGAATGGTTCTTGGCACAGCAGCAGGATCTCAGGGTTATACTGTCCCAGGAAGGTGCCCTGAGTACCAGCTTTCAGAGCCAGGATGTTACTTGCTTTCCTGTCTTCCTTCCAGTGGATTTTCAACCACTGGACTATTTCCTCTGAAATAACATGTCTTTAGAAATGTGAAGACTGACAGAGGTTTGAGTACTTCTGCTCCATTGTTTAATGTCTGTGAGCATGAGCTGCCTTAAATTATGCAAGTATTGGCCCCACGTTGTTCTCCCACTAGTCATAGCTGAAATCTTGTGTTTTAATAATGACAAATAATTAAGCAAACTTGCTTCAATTCTCATAGTAGAAAGTTGGTTTACTTAATATACCTTCCTTTTAGTGTAGCTGTTGATACAGATGCTGACCTTGTTCAGCGCTCTATTCTTAATAGGCGAGCTCTTTGACAGATACGCTCTAATTATGTCCCCACAGTGCCTAGCACATTGAAGACCCTATTTTGGAGGGTGCCTAATGCATTTCTTTTAAGAAGGATAAACAGACACTGCCTAGAGCTTGACCTGGCCTAGGAGATAGAAGGAGAAAGGGGAATGCACAGCTGCAGTCATGTCATTTAAGTGGCACATGCAGGTCGCCATCACAAATCCTTTCCAGGTTATAGATAGAATTTAAGAAACTTACTAAAATCAATATCAGTCTAAGTACGCTGGACTAGCAGAGGTGCACTAGTAGGTGACATAGCAAGGATTTGGCATAAGCTGCCCTGAAATAATGTTTACAGCAGTTCTGGTGTGTTTCAAATGTGTGTGTGGGAGAGAGAGAGTCATGCTGTCACACGATCATTTGCTCCACAAGTCCAGCAAAGATGAACCCACATAAGTGAGCATCACTCTGTATCTATCAAATATCATGATGGTATCTGAGTCTGTAATGGTCCAGCAGGCTCCTCATCTCTCTTATCTAATGCTGTTGGGAGCTTTGAACAAGGCAGTTGCTTGCCACCTTATATTGCCTCTACAGGGCCACCGGAACTTGAATACACGGGGACACATAGATAGTTATGCATTTTCACTTGGCACACAAAATTTTATAAAAAATGAAATGATTGAGCAACTTGAATTTGGTAAGATTCACTATTAACAGGAGACACAACATAGGACACCAAATAATGGAAGTGCATGAGCACTTTGAAGCTAAGAAGTCCTGTACAAACCCAGAGACAAAATGCTCTAAAATTCCTATTCAGTCCAGTCCAGTACTCCAAATCTTTGTCATCCTTTTCCAACTTTCCAGTGTCTCAGTATCACCTCTTGTTTATTCAAATAATCTAGATAGAAACTTATTCCAGATTCTCCTTAATGCTCCTTAATGCCCTCCTAGGGCATTCGTGTGGGTATCTGGGGATAAATTCCTGACTACTCTGCCAGACCAACTGGCATTTTTCAAAGCAAGTGGTGATATGCATTTTGAGAAGAAAGTTCTCCTGAACCACATATTTGGAGAGTTGGTAGAAAAACTGAAAACAAAGAAGAGGTGTCCTGCATGTTTGCCTTAGAGGCTCAAAAAAAGAACAATGCTGAACAAAAGCATCATTGCTTCATTTTTTTGTGTGTTAAGAAAAATGTAAGTCGTCTAGTTCAACCTATATACCAGACTTGCATGCTTCTGCCATACTTGAAAGTATACTCTTCTCACTCTCTTTTGCTGAACAAAAGAGTAGGGGCACAAACAGGAAGAACTGTTTGCAACAGCATTATAAAACTGTAGACCATTGTGTCTTCAGGAGATTGCATAGCTCTTCTGTAACAGCAGAAAATTAATTTCAAGTATAGTTGTGTGTTCATGTGAGGCAAGAAGGTAGGGGGGAGAGAAAGGGATGGTGACAAAGATGTTTTCTATACTTTTCTTTGTAGTCCTCACATGTCCCTTTCCAGTATAATTTTGTATAATAAGGAAGAGGAAACAGCGATGGGATCAAATTAAATGTAAGCTGTGAATTGAGTTGTGGTGCATTTATTGGTAGCATGCCAGACCTTTGTTTTTGCTGTTTGTACTTCCATTCATTAAGCACAGTTCTGCTCTGGAACTGCTGATCTTGGAGCATCTACTTCCTAAAGAGCTTACCTCTGGGCTGTAGAGTTTCTCACTGGTGTACGAAAGCACACTTCTTAGTGTTCTGAGTGTAGCCTATGCCTTCTTTTTGCACAGAAAATGATAGTAGCATTTGTCTTTACAAATAGTTACCACATGACTGCCTGCTACCACTGGATGATAACTACAGTCGAACTGTTTGTGGCACTTGAATCAATTAATTTTGCCTTTTACTCTGTGATTTTACTCTGTGTAGTTCAATGGAAGGGTATTTCCCATCTCTTTCCCTCCTGCCCACCTGTCACAGGGTCAACTCATTCACATAGCAACTATTTAAATTTTACACATTTTATTTTTTATTCCATAATTGTTTACTTCAGTGTGTATTTGATTAGTGCACTTAATATTAAATTCTGCCACCTTTCCTTCTTCTTAGTAGGATGCTATTTTGTGCACATTAATGTGGAAATCAGCCAGCCCACTTGTTTAGTAACCTGAGATACAACCCATTTGACTTGGTCACATTTACAGGCTATTGGAGCATGTTCATTGTGAAACCTTTGTTCTGGTGCCTTTTGGATTGTACAGAAGGGTTGAAAGTACCTAGGTGAGAAAGTTGGCTTTGTTTTCAATAAGATCTAAACTAGTGTATTATGTAGTCTTGTGCAGATTCTTGGTCAGATACTGAGAGATGCACTAACTTGCTTATCCCATGTTGTCGGGGGGGAGGGTCTGTCACCACATGGTTCCTACTGAAAGTAATAGCAGCACAGCAGGTATTTTCATCATGTGAGGGAAAAAACTCAAACTGAAGATTGCAGATTATATGAACACAAGAGAAGAAAGCTGTTAGAATATGAAGTTAAAATGAGAATTTAATGGTAGTGTGCTCAGATGTTCCCTGGCAAACATTTGTATTCATAAAAAATATTGCTTTCATTTGAGTCATTTGAGTAGGTGTGACTGCTTAGTAGGACTGAGCTGTCGCTTACAAAAAATACTATGTTGAAGAATAATATATATCTCTAAAGCATGATAGCAGATGTAGATAACTGATGAGAGACAAGAAAGACAAGTACAAACACATCATTCAGAAATAAGTGTTGTTTGGCTCATGGGAGATGATAACATTTCCATATCCTCTTTTTTTTCCCTATCTATGTTTATTTATGTATTCATAGATAAGCCACATTTCATATAGCATTCTATGTATAGAGATAACTTTTATACGTCAGAAATGCCCTGTACGAACCTCAAAACCAAAATTAAAATGCTGTAATAGAAATTAATGTATATGAATATATATACATCTATATGTATATATAAAATAACTGTGTTTGAGTTCTTCATGGTATATAACTTTTTGCTCTGTGGACATGCATGGGATGGGATTCTGAAACTAAATACTGTTACTTCATGTTTGCAGAAAAAGTAAACGCACTGTTAGTGGGATGTGGAGACTCTCTTTGCCCACCCTTGGCAAATGACCTGGTGAACAACACTTATTAAGATAAGAATGTCAGTGTAAATAGTTGGAACAGGGAGAGGGATTAAAGGCGGCTTTAAAGCTCTCTGGAGGGTGTTTGCCCAAAACTGTTCCTGTTAAAGAGGAAGTCCAGCATCAGCTGCGTTAAACAGAAACCAAGCCACTTCAAAGGGAATTGGAAGCAAAGAAGGAAATAGGGTGGAAAAAAAGGTATAAAAAGAAGCATGGAAGTTCCTAACAGGAGGCAGAGACCTCTGAGTGTAACCAGCTAACTGTCAAAACCTGGTTTGACATTGCATTAAGTTGCCCGTCTGGCATCACACCTCTGCCTCGGCCAGCGAGAGCAGCTTCCCCATCAGACACTGTGAGTTGCTGGCTCTGCAGCTGGTGGGGCAACAGTGTGGACCATGACAAGCAGGGATCCACACCTCAGATTTGTCTGTGTGTGTGAACTCATGGGGCACTTTCTCACCAGCTTGGGTATTAACAATTCATAGGGAGCTGCACATGTGCACATAAAGCGAGAGTACCCACATCACCTTACAGGAGGGGTGTGCAAGTAGGGTAAGCCGCTCTCCCAGAAGAGGGAGTGTTTGCATTTAACCCACACATCTTGTGAGAAGGGGTAGATGTGCATATAACTCTGCATGATAAGAGCTCTTTGGGATCAGTTACAGAAGGGTGTTTCAAGATTTGTAGGTGTTTATTAACATTTTGTAGGGTCTGGTGTTGTGATTTATCTGTTCTATTACTGATACCGATCCTGAATGTATAGTTCACTGATTGCAGTTAATTATGTGACGTTGCACATAAACATGCACATAGAACAAACACAGAAGCATGTTTGTAAAGGAAGACAACCTGAAAGTGCAACCATACAGACAAAGGTGAGCCCATTCTGCATGTTACTCCAGAGGTCGTGCCAACTTCTTGTAAACCAGTCTTGGTAACAGATGGCATATCCATCACCTTCGCAAGTCCATAACCGATCCTGCTTCTGTTGAAGTAAGTGTTACATTGATAATAGTTTCAAACTCTTCTCAGCAGCACCACAAAACTTATCAATGGGTGCTGACCATGGGTAGTGGCTTGGCAGGTTTGGATAGTCTTAAAAAAAGAAAAAAAAAAGTCGCTGTGCAGGTAGTACAGTGCTGGGACACGTTGCCAAGGAAGGAAGATTGTGGGATTTCCGTCCTCAGAAGTTTTCAGGACTTGGCTACACAGAGGTATGGCTGACCAGATCTAGTGTTAGGTAGCAAATCAGTAACCATTTTGATCCAGATCAGATCAAAGTCTGAGTGAGTTTTTCTCTGGGGCAGTAGGTAAAGACAGGAATGGGAAAAGGTGAGTTTTTGAAATTCAAGGGTGAGTTACAAACTGGCTACATACCGAGAACAATGGGTGAGAGGGAGGCGACCTGTGGAGCTCTACAACAGTCAGCCCAGTGTGAATTTTCATATACAGTGTATGAGAGGGACTGTGAAATATGCTGATGAATTAAGGTGACAGGCAATGTCTGTGAAGGAAGGTTTGAGATTTTAGAAAGGAAGAATTTAGCTGAGGGTTTGAGTAAAAGAACTAGGATGAAATTTAGTACAGAGCACAAGATTATGCACAGACCAGTGACAAGAAATTCTGACACAAGTTGGAAGTTCATCAGGTAGAGATGTGATGAGTTCAGGATTTTGATTAATTATGTGGGTTTAATGACAACTCAGCTGAATCATGATAACCATCCATGTGACTGCTCTTAACTCATGGTAAGTATAAGCCACATTTAGCTAAGTGAGCCTCAGCGAAGGAAAACTACCTCACATTTGCTCAGCATGATGTTAGTGGTGGCTGGGATTACGTCAATGTGCAGCAATGTGTTAAGCTGCTATAACTTCATGATCTGTCTGAGCCCCTCTTGCGTGAGGTGCAGTGAGTTATTAAGGTTTTGTAGCTGTGAGCAAGGGAGCTGTCATTCTAGGATATATGAAAACATATTTTCTGCGGAATTAGTATTAATGCTATTGCTCAACTCAGTGATAAAATCTGGGAAGTGTGTTTGCAGTTTCGCTCACCCAGAAGGTTGAACTGGAAGAGGGTGACTATCAGAATGATTAGGGGAATGAAGAGCTTGTTTTCTGGTAATAAACTAGAAAAACATAGATTGCTGAGCATAGTAAAGGCTGGGATGTCATTAAATATTGTCAACACAAATAATAGGGAGAGAAAGGAACAATCTGAAAGCTAAAGGGTAAGATGAGCAGAAGTAGAAAGAAAATATAGGAACTGGCCGTGAATAGTCTAAGTGGTGAGATTCAAAGCAGTGGAATTGATGTAGCCAAATCTAACTCATTAAGAAAGCACTAGATCTCTACACCAATGGATACTGTATGATGGTGGCTACATGTGACATCAGCTGGCTGAATTTGATGACCCAGGAGATACTGATTCCACTCTTCTGTTTCAATAACAGTACCAATATTATTGTAGTTGTTATTATGAGAAGGATTACATCTGTGTAAATGAACTTTAGTAAAGACTTCTTACTCTTTCTTTAATTCTTCCTGTGTTTAAATAAGATTTGGCTGAAGTAAACCCAGGAATTATTCATATTGAGTTTATTTCATCATTGTCTCTTGTTTTTGTGAGCTTCTGATATATGAAAGTAATATAACAAAGAGCCTTTCGTCTTTTATTCAAATGGAGAGTGTCAGATGGAGGTTAACAAAGTCGTTTTTGTTTGAGCATGCAGGAACAAGTAATCAAGTGATGTCATTTTCCCTTTTCTATTTCACTTTCCAGTGAAATACCAAAGTTAAATGATTATTGGCAAGGCTTTCTCCGCTTCTCCATTTCTCTTCTGTATTTTGACCTTAAACAGCTGACAAGCTAATGGATTATACATTGTTTTTCTCTAGTTTTTCCTGGATAATGCTGTGAAAGCTTTTCCCTCAGCTCTTAATTCAACAAACGCAAGTTTTCCTAATTCAAGTAATCAGACACGGTGGTGTATACAAAACAACTGTTTTTTCCTACCGGTAAGTTCATTTTACATTTCTTTGTTTGTTTACAACAATTACACTAAATTGACTGTTGCCAGATCTGCTTGAAATTAAACACCCACCAGTTTTTAAAACTGCAGCAAAAGCTTGATTTTTTTTCAGTCACCTGAAACTGCATATGAAGGAAGTGGGAAGCTAAAGGAGACTAATACTTCCGAAAATAGCGGGTTTAATGAATGTCAGGTTAAAAAGCAGGAAACAGTCTGATGACTAAGAAGCGTCTCACCCATGCCAACAAATGGGCATTACAAGATTTCAGGAGAACATGCAGCGACTGCAAAGCAGACTGGGCACTGAAAGCTCCACATTGTTGTCAGTGAGAAAACCAGGTTGATCCGCAGACAGGTTTCACAAGGACCAGTGGTAGACTTGAAAATATTCACCACTTTCACTATTGGCCTGGCAGTAAATGTGAAATCTGTGATCAGCACACTTCTGTCATTGCATGTTTGATTAAGAGGTGGAGTGAGAAGGGGGAAATGCAAAATTTCCCCCTGTACTCGGCACTGGTGAGACCCCACCTCGAGTACTGCGTCCAGCTTTGGGCCCCCTACCACAGGAAAGACATTGAGGTGCTGGAGCAGGTCCAGAGAAGGGCAACGAAGCTGGTGAGGGGTCTGGAGCACAAGTCTTACGAAGAGAGGCTGAGGGAGCTGGGGTTGTTCAGTCTGGGGAAGAGGAGACTGAGGGGAGACCTTATCGCTCTCTACAACTACCTGAAAGGAGGCTGTAGAGAGGCGGGGGTCGGTCTCTTCTCCCAAGTTACAGATGATAGGACAAGAGGCAATGGCCTCAAGTTACGCCAGGGGAAGTTCAGGTTAGATATTAGGAAATATTTCTTTACTGAAAGGGTTGTCAGGCATTGGAATGGGCTGCCCAGGGAGGTGGTTGAGGCACCATCCCTGGAGGTATTCAAGAGAGGAGTTGACATGGTGCTTGGGAATATGGATTAGTGTTGGGTGGTGTGGTGGTGTGTGTGGTTTGTTTGTGGGTGTTGTGTGTTTTTTGTTTTTTTGTGGTGGTTTTTTTTTTTTTTTTTTTCATCGGTTGGACTAGATGATCCTAAAAGGTCCCTTCCAACCTAGGTGATTCTGTGATTCTGTGATTCTGTGATTCATGTACCACTGTATAAACTGTTTGAAAGATCTGAGCTGGTTTGAAGAAGATGTCCTGGTGTGAGCAAAAGCACAGTGGCACATGCAAGAAGAGGGGGAAGGGCATTCCTGCAAAAAATGGGATCTGTATCCTAGAGAGCAATGATTCTTAGTGGGATTACGAAAGACCTGCAGCTGAAGTCTTTGGATGAATAAACAGGAGGCAGTGAGAGGAGAAGGGAGATTATTCTATCTCTATGCAGAATTGATGAGACCAGTACCAGAATGGTGTGTGCTGATTTCCACGCAATATGTTTTACATGAAACAGCTATTCACTATGTCAAACTAAACAATCCTAGGCACACACGAAAGCAAGATGTTAATTATTTTTAGAACTCTCCTGGTAAAAAAACAATTGCAGTAACTGCAGCACTTACGAACTTTCAGTATCTCCCTCATAAAGCAACAGCAGAGCATAAGTTTCATATTCATGAGTTTCTTATTTTCTTTTGGCCCTGATATCAAGTTATCTTTGTTGTCAAAGAAGTGATGCAGTCCTTCTTCCAGCCTCTGCATACATTCACACTCACAAGCACACAGAAATAAATTCTTCCAAAGTTTTTAAATATATTTTTGCTTTTATAATTAGCAGGTTTTCTAGTCAGCTTTTTTAAATATTGTTTGCTATAGTTTTAAACATCTTTAAAGGTATTTTATTTTCTTTTATACCAGTAAATTTTCCAACAAGCATCTGAAGGATATAGTTTTCATAAATTATACATATTATTAAGACTTAATCTGCTGTTTTTCAAAAAAAATTTGTGTGTCTTTTTCTTTTGTTTTCCCATATATAACTTAGGTGTTTGTTAGATCTTCACATAATTTGGCACATTTAAACCACATATAAACAGTGGTTTATAGATTTTAAACTATTAAAATGCATTCTTTCATCAAAGAAACTTTGATAAATTAGCACAAAAATTATGTTAAAATGTCACTTCTGATAATAATAAATGAAAAGATTAGGTTGGCTAAAATTTTTAAACACTTTTTCCCTCACTTTTTTTATTAGACAACTCTGAAATGCATATCATTTTCATCCTCAGGCACTGCATAACTTCTAGCTTGAAAAAGCTACAAATGCCTTCTGAGTTACTAATTTCTGATTTTTTTTTTTTTTTTTTTAGATCTGGAAATAAAATGATACTGTCTTTACTGAATGAGATATTGAATACTTAAGCTGGCAAATGTTTGTTTCCTTAAATTAAAAATTCAATTGAATCTGTGTGTTAGCTTTAAGCTTTATTCATGCAGATGAACTTCCTGTGATTTATGACAGTGAACCTGACAGATTTATTGACTGTCATCTAAAATGAGTGAATAAGAGATTTCTGAATTATTTCAGCCCCAATAGAGTTTTCTGAGTTGTATTGCTTGCTTTATTGCTCTTTTTAAAGACTTAAGAAAGATTATACATAGGGACTTTGTTTGTGTTTAGTTATTGATTAGTTTTGCTATGATGCTTCTGTAGTTTCCATATAATAGGAGTTAGGCCTGGGAGATTTCAAGTTCTGCATATCTCTTCCTGTGACAAAATACAGTGTGGTATCAGTGCTGCCACCTGCACATGTTAAATAAATAAAAGTGATGATACTGACTTCTGAAAGATGCAGTTTTGGAATACATTTTATTTGACTAGGGAATTCCAAAATTACTTTATTTTCAAGTTTTTCTCCATAGACATATTGGAGTTTAATCCCTTTTTGCTTTAATAAAGATTTTTATAACGACAGAAGTCTTAAATTTTAAGAGACCAAATGCACTGGGCTGGAGATAAGATCCTAAGAGTGTAGTGCACTGGTGCAAGGCACTGGGCCTGTGATCCTGGTAAGAAAGGCACTCAGACTCTGTAAGGTATTGGTTAAAATACCATTTATTGGAGCTAGCACAGGAAGAAAAAAGAGGGTATATGGTGATGCAACCCTTCAGGTGCTGGCAACTCTGAATCATGCACCACCGGATGGTCCTCCAGTCAAGGGTGGCATGAGGTGCAGAACCCATCTGTGGAGAGGTTACCCAGTGTTTTCCTCTTTTGAGCTCTTACAGGATTTTCTTAAAAGGAAACATTTCTATTCATCATTTTTGCTGTCAGACAAAAATGATGTCTGTGAGAACTTGCTGTTGCAGTGTTAGATAAAGTCGAAGCCACACAGATGGGGTAACCACTGCTACCACATGAGAGCTGCCTGAGGGCTCCGTGGTTGCAATAAATTGGCTGAGCTGGTTGAGGTTATCCCACGGCCCAGGGATACACAGAGCACAGCACAGACCTGCGTCTGCTCGGCTTCACTGCCATGTGGATTGCTAACTCCTCAGCGTGCAGTGATCTTTCAGTCAGGGTCACAACAAAGGATTGGTATCACTGCAACTCTCCGCCTTGGAAAAAGCCTCAATGCCTGTGTAGTCTGAGCCCTTTTTATTCTTCTGTAGGTTGCGCAGAGGTGTAGGATGAACGAGCCTGGAACGGGTCTTCACTAAGAAACAAGCCCAGTGTACCTGCACACAAAAGCTGTAATTTTTTCCCAGCTGGGCATTAATACTTCTGTAGTAAAGTTCATTTTCATTTGATGAAGTGAAAGCAGAGCACTTGCCCGACAGGCTGCCATTTGTCTGACAGCTTGCAATTTTTGTGCTTTGATGAACGCCAGAGCTCTCATGCTATCTATATGACAGTAATTCCACCAGTCACGATTTTCTGTATGGCTACTGTGACTGTTCCTTCACCAAATTGTTGATGTTTTCCAGTGTCTTTCCTGCTTTGTAGCTGCATGCATCTGTCAGAGAAGCTAGGTAGAATGTCAGTTACCTTATTCCTCTGCACTGTATCCTTTGAAGCATTTTGGCTTGCAGTTCCTCCTCTGATTTTTTTGCAAGCCCTTTTTCCGAAAAGTTGAAAAGGTCAGAGAAGGGTTCAAGCTACGATACTTTAAGCATCTACTAAAATTTGTACATTCTGTTATTAAAAGGGTGAAATTTCAGTTCCTTTGACAGAAATTGAAAAATTTATTTGCAGCATTGAGCACTGAGAAACAATAGCCTTGAATAGCCTTCTAAGATACAGCTGGGAAAAGGTTTATTTAAGGTGGCATTTTCAAAAAAAAGTTTCATAACCTGGTGTGGCTGTTCAAGCACGGCTGCCTACAGACTCACTTCTAGATCTGCTTGTTGCTTACTGGAATCTTGCATTAAAATACACAGTATCAGAGTCTGCATTCTTAAATGTGTGCCTGCGCCTCTCTTCTCTAATCCATCCACCCTTGTTTGAAGTCTTGGCTATGATCATGAAGGACATGGTTTAGTAGTAACTTGGCAGTGTTAGATTAATGGTTAGACTTGGTGATCTTAAAGGTCTCTTCCAACCGTAATGATTCTATGATTCTAAGATTTTCAATGTCTAGTTTATGTATTCCTATGGAACACTAACAAAGACTGTCTATTCCACTTGAAAGTTTCTTGTTCTTTGTCAAACTGCATCCAGTTGCAGATTCAAGACTGCCTTTTGTTTGCTTATTTCTTTTTGGAAAACTAATTTCACAAGTAGAATGCCTTACAGAGTAAGAAATAGATGCTGCTATTTTTACGTAACACTGAATTTAGAGTGTGACCTCCTGTGGAATGCAGCCATCAGAGAAGTTTTATTTTTGGTGATTCTGAACAGCAGGTCTTTCTATTTCTTATTTCCAGCAGATCTGCAAGCAAATTACAGTAATGGCAGAGATTCACATGGCAGATCAATTCTGTCTGATGGGTGCTGTGAAAATTATTCTTCTTAGTGATCCTCCAAAATTAGTATACTGTAATTCAGGTTCTATCAAAAGTACTGCCATCAACAAGTCAACAGTAGCCTGAAAATAGCATATCTTGAAATAGAATGCTTTGTAGTTTCAGAAAAGATAACTTCCTTGCAAGGTCCAGGACTGTAATTTTCAGGAAGCGGTTTTGGCAAAGGTGCTGTATGTTAAGAACTAAGATAATGATTCTAGTGAGAATGTATTATTCCTGTTTTAGCATTCATTTTGATGTCCTAATCCATGTCCAGAAAGTATCCATAGAAAATATTTTTCCAGGAATTTAACTTCAACCATACATGTTTTTGTTGATATATATGACAGGAAAGAAAAGGGTTTTTTTAATAACTGACTGTGTTCTTATATAGTCAGAGCTCAGGAGTATTTAGCAGGATTTCTTTATATTTATATTATGCATAGACCATGTTAGTAATTTTATATTCTGCATATCTTAGCTTTGTTTCTAGAGTTTGTGAAATTGCATATCTATGAGGTTCATAACTGTGTATAGCATCAATTTATAAATACTGCAAAGGTAGGTAATGAAACTGTTCGTTTTCATACCTTTAGACATTTTACCTTGACCCTTATTCTAGTAGTACATATAGGGTAGTTACTGGACTCAAACACAAGTGAAAAACATCCAGTGGCACAGGAATAAATCTCTTGTCAGTCTGCTGGCAGTAAGCTCTTGCATTAGCCTTCAACACCAGCACTGGTGTCCCACAAATAGGCACTCCTTGCTGCTGCTGAGGAGTAAATCAAAAATGACAAAGGGTGAAAACTAGTAAGAAAAAGGCTCTATTTTATGAAATGCAAACACCTGGTTGTTATTGGATCTCTGTAAACCATAATGTCCCACGTTGTGATAGATTCCATGCTTAAGTGGTCAGTCAATAATTTGTTTTTTAAACTAGCCTAAGCATTTTATTATGTATGATTTCCTACTCAAGAACCAAAATCTAAATATTTTCCATTTAATTTTTCTTTGCCAGTATTTTATATACAGCTGCATATTAGGACTCATTTCCTGTTCTGTTTTCCTGAGGATAAATTATGAGTTGAAAATGGTGATAATGTTGATTGCATTGGTGGGCTACAATGTTATCCTTCTGCACACTCATGGGCCCATGCTGGATGATTACAGCAAATTTATGTATGCAACGGCATCTCTTAGAAGGTAGGTCCTTCAGTCCTTCTGAAATTAATAGCATACCTATGGCAGTTCTTATCATAGAATATGTCACAGAACAGATTTTTTTTCTATGTGTTTGACTATGTGATCTACAAATCACAATTTAAAATCATCGTCATGCTGCAGTTAATATATGAATTGATGTCACACCTCAGAGCTTTAGAATAAAATAAACAAGTCTGGACAAGGTGTTTAAATTAAATACTATAGGAAATAGAGTATGGTTTAATTTGCCTTTTTGTAATAAAGAGCATTAGGAAGAAGTCATCATTAAAGTTGTTCAGGCCTAAGGCAGAACGTAATTAAGGCTGTTAAAGCATATTTGCTGCAAGTCATAGAAAATCAACTTCCTCAGAACTAGTACATTGTCTTAAAAGTTTACAAATGCAGTGTTAGCTATTGAAAAAATACACCAACAGTTTGGATTTTTTTGCTGTGCTTGCAAATTTTTATGCTAAATTTTCAGTGAGACTGCTGAAATCTTTGTTATAGGTGATAATATATAAGACAAAATTATGATTTTAATTCTAAGTATTTCTGTGTAAAATAATTTCTGGACACATGTAATTTCTACCTCATTTTCAAAAAAAAGAGGTAGGCTGAGTGTGCTGTGCATATAACTGAATATTCAGAGTAGAGGTTCAGTACCCTTTTTTCCTGTGCTGTAATCTGCTTGAGATCTATAGGAAAAGAAACAACACAGAAACAACCATGGAAAAGGATCTGAATTAAAAAACAAGTGTATGTTTTCTTTGCTCTTAAATCTAAAGATTAATAAACAAATCTGTGATGGGATGGAGCACCACGTGACATGTTAGATTTAGCACGTGTTTCTGGCAGCCTTGATTTTGCCAGTCAAGCTGTGTGTCTGTTGGTATTTTCCTTCCTAAATCTCTCACCAAGGTTCTTCTTTCCGTGGCATCAGTAGGAGAATGCTAGTGCAAACTGTATCCCATTACCTCTAGCATCTTTTCCCAATGCAGAGTATTTAGTCAACTCTGTACAAGATCTAGTTTGTACCATCTGTAATTCTGAGGTGAAAAGGCTTGGGAGTTAGGTGCTTTAGTTTCTGTTTCTTCCCATTTATTGGATATGGTCAAGCTCTCCATTATGGAAGTAGTATTATTACCTAAAAAATTTTGTTTCAATCTGCCTGTATAGAGTAAGCACCAAATGCTCTCCATTTGTAAGCAAAAAAGGATATTCCTTTAGTAAATCCTCACCTTATTACTGGACTTCAAAGCATAGGCACATTTACACAGAACATAGTAGAAGTAATTAAAGCTACATAATGGAAATAATAATATTTCTCCAAATAAGAAAGCATAGCATATTTAAATGGTCTTAATTTAAATGCCAGAAAGTAGTATAAGTTGTGGTGTTATTCTTGTGCTAAAGTAATTTTGTTTTAACTTTTGAGCCACTTGCTTTACTTATGTTTTTATTTTATAGGCCAGGAATACTGAAAGACCTGAAGACAATGGGCTCAATTTCTTTGTTTATATTCTTCGTCACATTACTGGTTTTGGGTAGACAGGTAAGATGCACACTTCTCTTCATCTGCATTAGTGGACACAATGCCAGCCTCCACACGCAGCCTCCCACTTTCTCAAGCAATTTTTAGATTTTCTGACAAACACCTTTATTCTGTTCTGCCCCACGCTGTTGCAAAGGAGTGTCATAAGCATATAAAAAGCTATTTTCTTTATTACCTTCCAACGTGCCCTTAAAACTCACCAATAACTATCATTGAGACTGTAGACATTATGCTGATAGTGTGCTGTAACTATTGCTTGTCATGCTGACCAATATTGTCTCATAGCTTCCTAGTGTGCTCCCATCTGTCCGCATCCATCTGCTGTCTCCCTAGTTGCTTAATTACAAGCTATTTTCTTCACAGTTATTACCATTTGATGCAGACACAGAAACAATGTAGCATGTACACAGAAGTGTACCACATGCTGAGCCCACAGTTGCACTAAAACTATGACCCAACAGGAAACTACTCTTTTTATTACCCAGTTGTGCTTTTTCAGTACAAACGTGATATCAATGGTCTTCCCCTCTACAAAGCTGAGGGCAGGTACAAGGGCAGTTCTCTCTCTAAATCCTCGGGCCTGTACGTGATCCATGGCTAAAAGCTGTGATTCCAGCCAGTTGTACCAGGAACAATGCAGTGCGCAAAACAGGGCTCTGAGGTGGAAGAGGCAATCCATGTGAGGTCTCATGAGCAGCCTGTACCTCCATAGCCTGCAGCATTGGGAATGATCTTATCCCATACCGTCTGCAAATCACTCATTTACATTACAATTCCCCAAAACATAATGACTGTCATTTAAATTGCCAAGCAGGCCCTGCAGGTTACCAGAGAAAAAATTCTTATCTGGCAGCTTCTCCAGTATTTGTTGTAGTGGGGAACATCCTTCCTGAATTGGAAATTACATTCTTTATCTGCCTTGCTGCCAGCACCATATTAGAGTTTGCTCATTTGATGACAGTAGCAGAGGGTGTGGCTGGAGCACAGCTACTTAGACTCAGAAAAAGGGATAAATACTTCATCACACCAGTTGAGAACCTTTAGTCCCTGTCAACCAAGGTGTCAGATGGAGGTGGTGCATGTGATACCAAGAAAAAAGGAGAGACACCAAGAAAAAAGGAGAGAAGGAATGTCATCTTCACTGGGCAAGGAGAGTATTTCTTTGTGGGCTCAGTCATGTCAACAAGAAAGTTTGTTTTGCATACAACAACTTGTGTGTTGTTCCCTGTCACACCAATTGAAAAATGATCCTGTAATGGAAAAAGTCTTTGTTTTCAGATCTGTAGGTCCAGGATCCTTGTCATGATACCACTTGTTTGTCGATCGTCAGTCTGTTGCCTTTGATTTTTCTGCTAAATTATTTTCCCTCAAAAAAGGAGAAAAAAACCTCTGTGTTTTCAAACACTCTCAAGCAAAGTCTAAATGATAACTAGAAAATGTTATGAACTAATTTTTAATACATACCTGGCATAAGACCTGCCATTTTATGGTGCTGTTAGTGATACTGACTGGTGGGAAATGCTTGGGAAAAGAATAGGGGAGGAAGTGAACCTTCGTAGAGCGACCCTTCCAGGGACATAGGCTTCCCACCTTCTGCCAGTTGGCATTTCTGTGGCAATGTTTAATAGCTATTTGTTGCTCTGCTTTCTGTTACACTGTCTGATCCCTTTTTAACCCATTTTATCTTCCTGATCTTCCCAAAATTGTCTGATAATAAATTTCACAATTTGATAAAAAGTCATGTGAAAGAAGTGTGAAATCTTCTTGTTTGTTTTTAAACTTTCTGCTTGCTGCTTTCATTGCGCTTGCAGAATGCTATCAAGCCATTTTTGCAATGTAGGCAAAGTAAAATTCTTCTTTACCCTTCTTCCACAGAGGGTTATATGCAACTAATTTCTCTTTTTGCTATTGCATTTTTCTGCCTTGCAGATCATAACACATCTTTGCTCTTCTCTTAATATCTGATTATTTTAACAATGCTAAAGATAATAGCCAATGATGAAAAGGGTGGTCTTTCCATTTCCCTTAACCTGGCATTGACGCTCCTCTGTCGCCAAAGTGAGGAACCAGAAAGTTCATCTAAACAAAGAATGAATGCTTTCCTGCAAGGCGAGCTCTGTGAACCTGCTCATCGCTGGTCAGCGAGATGCCTGTCCTGATGCAAAAGGAGGAGGAGGAATGTGTGTCTCTGGTTGGATGGGGATGAAGAAAAGGAGAGCTAGTATATCACAACATGTTATATAAGCCAACTTAATTCTCAGGTCCAGCTAATACTTTTAGCTGCACAACCAGCATCTCTACTGAAAGAAGTAGGCCTTCCCTCAGCTACTCATTCTTATCCTTGTACCTCCTCATTTGTACTGGCACAGCTGCCTGTGGAGTTGTACAGTGGCCCAAAATGGGGAAATGATCTGGCTTAAAAATCAATGCTGAAAAAACGGTTGGCTTTCAGCCAGATCTATTTCCTGATCTGGTTTTATGGTGTAGCTGCAGCAATGCTTGTGCCAAAAGAATGAGCATAGGACGGGGGTCAGCCACCAGAAGTCATGCCAGCGTAGGCTACAACCATTCCCTGGCACTAAAATCAAGTGACACATTTCATTCTGCATGCATTCCATTAGAGTTATTTGAAAATGGGCTGGCAGAGACAAATGATATCTTGAGAATGGCGACTCTTGCACCCTGCCTAGGCATTGCCCAGAAGAAAGCAGATCAGTATGGGCTAGACTGTGTAAAGAGTATGCTCACGTTTAAATACTGTTGAGCATTAAATCTCTCTTATGGCCCAGTTTGAATTACCAGTATTGACACAGCCTGTGAATTCCTTCCTCATCAGTACCTAAAATTACACATCCCATTACTCTGTAGGCTAGGTGAGTGTTTTGGTTTTTCCCACGATTGATTATACTGAGCTTATCAACAGTGAACTTCGTTGGCTGTTTTACTGCTCAGATGTTTATGGCAACTTTCCTCAGCTGTGAAAACTGTTTTTTTTTGTAGTCTCTGTTCTGTTTTTTAGTGAGCTTTTATTCTGTGAGAGGATCCTTCTCAGATAATGTAGTCTTTTCAAGAGCCTCTTCTGAAAGAATTTAATGAAAACTTATTTCAAACTTCACTCCTATTCACATGCCTATTGACTTCTTTGTAACAGATGAAGGCATGTTTACAGAAGAGGTGTCAACTCTTCCCCATTGTATCAGCTTTAGTTAATATGTCTAAATAGCTCTTTTCCTTAGCATAGTTTTTTTCCAAAGTACCTTGCTGTATTGTTCCCAGGGTCACACCAGTTGTTTTCCAAAGATTTGCTTTATATCCTTAGCATTTGTCAGTTCTCTGACACTGTGGCTGTTTTGAATGAGCAGGCTATCCACCATAAGATTCAGACCAGCAGCTTTTCATTTTGGTTACTTTAGAGCTGATGACTTGTTGTTGATCAACTTATTAATGTATTCTAAGACATCTTCTGCTGACGCTCCATGTTGAGACAGTTTCTCAGATTTGATGTCTGCAAGTAATGGCTGTGAGATGAGACTCCTTAGCTCCCTCACCTGAATGAAACCCCAGGTTTAATTTCTAGTGATCTCAAGTGCTTTGGTGCTGTCTTTGCTGCTCCTTTGCTGAATGCCATAGCATTCATCTCCCCTGACTGTAGACACCTACAGCGTAGGCAGCTACTCTCAAGCTGCTTATCTTGGCTTTCTGTGTGACATTCTTTCAGTAAGGATAATTGGTTCGTTGCCTCACTCAGGCAAATATTGAAAATAGACCCAGGTGAGTGTCCCATTAAAATTTAAAAATACAGATAAACCCATCTCTGTGCAGCAAATGAGACATGAATCAGTTCTTGTTGCACTTAACCGCTTTTGCCCAATAAGTTACCGCTGATTTGAACCTCTGGGTTTGCATTGCATTGCCTTGCACAGATGCATTGTAGTCTCTTGTCCTGGAGGAGGGCAATTGCTCTGTGGTGCCTGAAGGAACACAGTGTCCTTCATGCCTCCCTGGGTGTTCCACTATGCTCACCCGCTGGGAAGTGCTGTCAAGTAAAGCAGCATAAGGTGAAGAAGGAAAATTTTGTATTTGAAGGATAGTGTGACTGCAGATGTCTAAGGTCCATTCTGAGATATTTTCATTCTGATACGTTGAAAAGGTTCTGGAGATAACATGTAAAATAGGAAACAACCTGGGTTTTCATATTACTGCAAGGCTACAAAGATTGAACAGGATCTTCAATGACATGCATACTAAATTGGCTAGATCATACAAATAAAAAAAAAAAAACATGATTTAAAGTAATTTTTAATAAGGTAGTGCTTTAAAAAAAAAAAAGTCTGAAATTGAAATGTTCATTTTGAAATATGATAGGTTGACTTTTTTAATTTCAAAGCAAATTGTAGAATACATTCTGCTTTATTTTTTTTATTTCTGAGTTCTGTGCCATTTTTTGTGGGAGCCTAAATTTCATTCAATAAATAATAAGGCAGTAAATAAATTATCTGTTTAATATTAGCTCTTAAAGAAGAAATATATGCTTTTGAAGACTTCATCTTATCTAGCACCTTTTCTTTTCAATACAAAGTTGGTACAATGTACGGATACCTAATTTCAGTTTTATGCCAGGCATCCAGTTTACTTTTGTCAATTTATGCAAATAATCCTGACATCCCAGGTTTTTATTGGATTTTTTCTGCATGAATACGATTGGTGCCATTTGACTTTATCATCTATGTGAGGTACTTGGATGTATAAATATATAATATACATATTTAAAAGCTTGCCAAATCATTTTAGTACCATCTTATTTCAACTTTCCACTCTAGCTTTGGCTGTGATCTCAACAAAGTTTGTATCAATCATTTTGAGCTGTGACAGCCACCGTCCAATCAGAAGGGCTAGTCTAAATTTGATGTGATGCTTAGTGACCGCTAATACTAGCTAGCATTTTTAGTTTTTTCTGTAATTAGATTGTGATCATAATCATGTTTTCCTGGTCAATAACATTGTCTTCATTGAGGCTGCATGATAGCATTAAACCAGTGGACTACATTGAAATAGCTCTTGATTTATATCAGCTCAAATGATATAGTCAGGCCAGTGGAGGCTTTACTGTAGAAATATTGCCATAGAATTTATCACAAAACATTGACAATACTGAAAAGAAGTAGAGAGAGCTCCAAAAAAAGCATTTTATTAATTTCTCAACTTCTTTTTAGTCAAATGGGACAAAAAGAAAAGAAGGGTAAAGTATTATAGAAAGCAGTAAAAAAGAAAAAAAAGAAACACCAAAAAAAAACCCCAACCCCAAACAAACCGAACAAAAAAAGCCCTCAACAAAACCAAAACTGGGTTGGCCCAAATGACTGGGCCGTTTTTGACAATCTGATAATGATGTGATGAACTGAAGGCATATCATATCAATAGGCTGCTTTTCTCTTGTACTACCCACTTTTTACCAGGCTGATTGCATGACATAAGTTCAAGTTGGTAAAAGTTCGGGTCTTCCTGGAATGCCCATCATTGTAAGTGAAATTCTACATTTCAGATAAATAAGACATCATATTAAGTTGCAAAGCTGCAAATTGTTTCCATAACCATGTTTGATTTCTGGAATGAAGCCTGAGAGTAAATAAATGCATCTTCCATTTTTTAAAGCACCTTGTAACTTTATTTTTTTTTCCTGTGCCTTTTTATAGGCCTTTTTGTTGGGGGGGAGCTTATTAGTTTGAAGCAAAGTATGTGTAGTGGCTTAAGTGGCCAAATAATAGCCTTGTAGGGGTGGTGTACTATGCTTATTTTGTCTCTTAAACCTGTACTCCATCAGGACAAGATGCCTATTGTTTCTTTACCTCTGTGTCCTCTTGTAACAGAATGAATATTACTGTAGGTTAGACTTCCTGTGGAAGAACAAATTCAAAAAAGAGCGGGAAGAGATTGAAACCATGGAGAACCTGAATCGGGTGCTTCTGGAGAATGTGCTTCCAGCCCACGTAGCTGAACACTTCTTGGCAAGAAACCTGAAGAATGAGGTCAGCCATGTCTGTATATCCTCTGCTCTGTAAGAAAGCAGCATGTCCTGGAAATAACACTTAATGCTGATTTGAACAGTAGGTCCATACAGTGAGATTGTAGATTTACAGTCATTTTCAGTGACTGTACACTGAAAGTACACTGAAAGTGACTGTTTCACTTTACAGTCCCTTGCCTATCTGAAAGGCTTGCTTTACACCACCGAATGCACCTTAATACCTTGAAGTAAAAAATGTGAAATTATCTGTGGCAATGCACTTTGCCTTTCGAAGGAAGGGAAAAAAGGGTGTGGAGGAAGAAGCAGATCGTTGAATCAACACAGATTTGAATTTAAATTGTATGCATTCAGATACCTTTTTTTTTGTGATTAGAGCGGAGCTGCATCAAGGTTCTAAATTTTCTTCTGGTGACTGGAGACCTGGATTACTGGAGTGAAAATTAACCTTTTCCCTGAAACAGCAGCTATGTTAATTCTGGAAGGGGGTTCTGAACACTGAATTACCTGTTTATTTGCTGCTTAAGGACCTAATCCAAGCACCAGAAAAGTCAAACAAAAGACCCTGTCAACAATGGTAGAAATGCTCCTAATATTGCTTTAAAGTTTTACTAAAGCCAAAACAGATGAAAAAATTTATAGAGTAGTATTTAGCAAGAGCAGCAGTTATAGAGATCTTAAATGCAATAGTTTTAGTTACTTGTGATTACTTGTGCATACCAAACAATTGTTCCAAAACTGAGAAAAGAGAGGAGAGGGCAACTTTAAGCATTCTTTTTTGATCTCGGGAGTTGAAAAGGCCACTGTCTTCCCTTTCACTGTGGTTTGTATTAAGCAGTACCAATCAGTACTTTGTATCAGTACTTTAGTACTACCTGCAAATATCCATTTGGTAGCTAACATCAAATGAAAACTGCTGTGGGGTTCCTTTGAATCCAGCGAAGACCTTGGCTGGAAGCCATGTTGGCTCAGCTCCAGTTCTTAGTTCAGGCATTAAACACAGCAAACCATCAGGAGATTGCTTTCTCATTTATGTGCTATTCCATCTCAGCTCCCCAGCAGAGCAACACCATCTGCTCACCTTTGTATTGGCAACTGGATTTATATTGTCACCCCTCAAGATTCTTAGGTTGGCGTAAGCTTTAGTAAATTTAGTAAAGATGAGAAATTGTAATGTGCTGAGCTCTCCTATCATGTCAGCTGAAGTAAAAATGATTTGACATGGTTTTAGTGGCATTTCTTTAAAAAAAAATAATATTTGAGTTGTTTCTTGTTTAGTTTATCTTTAAACACAGTTTTCAAAGAGGGAAGAACCTTTCAAATTCCTGGAGATATTCAGGAATATAAGCATCTGGCATATCTTAAAATTTGTTTCAATGTCAGCAAGGATGTGTTGAGCCTTAAAGGACATTCTGTATGTGTGTGTGTGTATACACCTAAGAATATGTTAGGACAGATCAAGCCTTTGTTTTCTTTGTGTGGATATTCAGGTAAATAGATACTGAATTGAAATTTGTCCATGTTTTCCTTATTGCAAACATTCATGTTAATATGGTTTTATGTATATTCTTTTCTGTTTAGACCAGATTTTGAGATGAAAATCAATCTAACGGGTGAATAGTCTATTTCAGAATACTACTCCTCTTAGAATTTTATGCCTGCAGCTGTATGGAGAAAAAGGAAGACAAAGTATGCTGCTGAAGAACAGGCAGCAGGAATGAAAGGGGGGAAAAATGAGTGGATCAATGCTGACTCGGAGTAGTGGGACTGTGCTTTTAGACAACCAACAAAGGTCTTTTCATAACAGGATGCACATTGACTAATGCTGATATGGTAAAAGCAAGTTACTCCAGAGCAAAACCTAATAAAGGTTTGTTTGCTTTACTAGAACCTCTGGAACTGGGTTTCTGCTTACAGTCTGTATGCTGGGTACCAAACAGGGTGCTTTGCAGCTGAGAGAGAGAAAGATAGGAACAAATATAAAATGAAAAGCAGGAAACAGGGCCAGGATTAACTCTATCTGCACATCACTTGTGCAGTCTTTTCCTTTATGCTGTTAGCATTCAGATCCCCTATTAGTAAAAAGTGCTCAGGAGCTTTTGTGCTGCAAGCTAACTGGCAAGCACATTACTGAACAAGAGAAATCCTGTTTCATTGGCTGTAGGATGGAGTCAGCAGCGTACTTAGAGCAGAAATTCTGTCCCAGAGAAGCTGATGCCATACACAGTTATAATGGAATCAGTTTGTCTCCTCCATCCCGAGAAGGTCTACAGGCACTCAAGAAGAAGAGAGAGCCAACCAGCAGAAATTCAGATGTTATCAAAGGAAAACAAAAGGGAAAAACAAGAGATTGACTGCAGCAGACAGGATGATTTTGTTGAAAGAAGCAAAGCCATTCTTCCTGGAATGGTGTTGCATTTAATTTTCTAATTAAACAGTTTGGAGAACACTGTTTCAAGAGAAGTACTCACAGGAAAATTAAGACACCAAGTTGCCACTGCCTTTATTATTATGTATGATCAAAATAAACTAGCTGGGAATACCTCCTTAAAATTCTCTGACATTTATTGTGACAGGAACAATTACTATTCATCTGGTTATAAACAGTGCCATTTGTTGTTGTTTCCATACTGCTACTATGCTATAGAGCGTTAGTAGGATGGATATTGCCCCAGTATTAGAGAGGAAGGAAGAGAAATGGGACACTGTTGCTGAGCTTCAGCATATGACAAGTATTCACATACAATGTGTTCATTTATTTTGAGGTGGAGGAGAGGAAGGAGTGATAACTCTGGTTATAGAAAAAGAAGATTTATGTCTGTTAATTGTAACAGTCAGGCATGCAAGCCTTTCTCCCAGCATATTTGTCCCCGTACTGGGTGGACAGCCAACAGCATGAAGCACACTGATCTTCCTGTGTCACAACAGCACTTTTATTTGAATTTCTGCTCCTGTCTTCTGCTCATATTTCTCTTCCTGATGACTGTGACTTGTGCAAGTTGCCATGATTTATTCCGGGCAACACTTCTGCTTTCAGGGAACTCAGGAAAAGCACTTCCTAATAGCTAATTAGCGCTCCGTGGCTTTTCCAGTGGCAGTCGTTGTAAGACGGGAGTTGCCACCCATCAGCAGTCCAGTCAACTGCAGGGCCCGGCAGTATCCAGTGTTAGATACTTCAGCAAATGTTTGTGGAACAGCTGAAGATTAATGTGCTCTTCTCCGTTCTGCTTTTACCTGTAAATGTAATGGCATATTTTGCTTCTGCAGATGCTTTTTATACACTTTCTACTTATGCATTTTTCTAGTATTCACATAAGCATTCAGGCTTTTAACCCTCTAAGCTTTTATCTTTCATGTTGTTGAATAGCAATGAAATATACATTTATATATCTCTTATGTATTTTTCCTTATTCTAATTTTAAATGTTCTATTTATCTTCTGGTTCCTGTATTACGAGGTGGTAAAATGAATCCTTTTTCTACCATCACTGCTTCATATTATTCAGTAATATCATGCCTGCAGCACTGCATAGTCAGTCTCCTTTTCCTGTAAGGGTTCAGTTGTAGCTCCCAACAGACCTGTATTTTTATGACTTGAAGTTATATTCCCAAATAAACCTTTATATGGTGTTAGTTTCCATGTGCTATTTCAGATATAGTACTTTCCCAGTATATCAACTCCGTGTCTAGATTTTGTGTTTCACAAAATTTACAACCGGTATCTCATCAGTAGTGTAATTCTGGCACATTTTACATTCTCAGGATGCAAAATCAGCAGGATCCAATGAAGAAAATAAACATTAGATAGCAGCTGGTTTATCTGGTGAATTAAAACAACTTTTTTTTTAACTAATTAAGAAAATTCCTTGGACAATAGAACTGTGCATTAATATTAAGTGTACTATTAATTTGGCTGGATTCAACTTACTGGATTTTTCCAGTTGGTAGGAATATGAGCACAAATATATATTTAAAAAAAAAAAAAATTCATCACAGATTTATTCAACCTGTTTATTTTGTCAGGTCAAGTTTCAAAAGTATGTGTAATAATCCATGTTTTGAGTATTCATGGTCTACGTTCTGCTATAAATACTCTTGTATCTCCCTCCAGTCTTTTATATAACACAGTGAATTTCCTCTTCTGGAAGGCCCTATATTTGTGCGGTCCTCTTTTAATAACCAGCACCATGTGTGTGGCCTGAATTCCTTCACCCAAAATTGAAAGCAAGTTTAAAGTCACTTTAAAGTGATAATGAGTTTGTATATATGGCTCTGAGTTGGGTGTTGATACAGATGGGCAATTTCAATTGGCTCAGCTTTAAGAATATAAATAATAATGGTGAATTGCAACAATATATTCAATCCCCACTACTACAAATCCCCGCTACACAGTGGCATGGTGGAGCTTCAGCGATGCTGTGGTTGTGGAATTCTTAGAAAAAGGGGCAGAAAAAATTAGTAATAAATCATCTGTCTCCTCCAGCTGCCTGGGTTCCTCCCTGTCTGCCATTATTTTCATGTTTGCCCATAAACTTCCCTCACACCTGTTCTGGGATGAGGCAGTCAACAGTTTTCCCATAGTTCAGCTATTTTTCAGTTATACATCACCAATAGAGATTCACTATTTATGTACACATCTGTGTACATACTTTCAAAAGAAACACACTGTCAGTGAAATTGCAAAAAAAAAAAAAAAAGCTTTGATAAGTAAAAAGGTAAATAATATTTGATGGTTCTTGAAATCACAGAACAAATCCTATTCACCTTATGTACACGAGTATTGAAAACCTTGTTTTACTCAGATAATAACTTGGATAGAATTTGACTTTATAGTAGCTTACAGCATCTTTTATTGCTGTCGTTACCTTTGCATGTAGACAGTAACTTTTCTTAAGCATTAGTTTAACAAATATTCTTTCTTTACTTTTTTTAAGGATGTGAATTTATCCTGAAAGAAGAGATATTTTAATATTTAAGGGCAGTGGAGAGGAAACTTAAGCAGGGGGTGGTGTGTTCATTTTTAGCACCAAAGTCTTCCTGTGGAGCAGAGGTTCTCTCATTTCAGCGGTCACAGAAGGCAGTGGAGAATCTGACATAAATAAATTTTAGTTCAGGTCTCTTCTTCCCCTTTGCCTCCACTCCTTGTTATGGAAAAGAAATGACAATTATTTTGTCCTATTAGGCGTCTTATGATTTTAGGCTAGGAACTATCAGGATTGTGTCACATTATGCGTTTCTAGTGCACTGGATTTGTGATTTTGGTTCAGTTTTCTAGCTTTTACAATAACACAGCTAATAATAAATTAGAGATTATTTTGCAAAATATAGTTTCAGCTGTGCAAGCCTGACCAAATTCTCTACATGAGAATCCTCAGAAATGGGCCCTATCTAATAAACTGGTAAACATTTTACATTCACAGAGTTAATGCTCAGGAGGGAAAAAAAGTTAACTTTAAATCATTAAAATATTTTCAGCTGTATATGTTGAGACTATTTAACAAACAGGTTTATACACCATTTAAAATTAATAAATGCAACTAAATGCAAAAAATATCCAACCACTGTTGTAAGGCATTCCAACCATTGCAACGCCTGCCTTTTCAGAACCAGGACGCTGCATATTAATAAGAGAACTTTATAGAGCTGGTTATATCAGATTTTTTTTTCTCTATTCTTTTTTCTTTTGGACAGGATCTATATCATCAGTCATATGACTGTGTTTGTGTCATGTTTGCTTCTGTTCCGGATTTCAAGGAATTTTACACAGAATCTGATGTAAATAAGGAAGGCTTGGAATGTCTCAGACTGCTAAACGAGATCATTGCTGACTTCGATGATGTATGTACTTCTAACAACAATCAACATATCGTTTCAATCTTAATGGGTATGCAACAGCAAGCAAATGTACTTGAAAGGAGAGTGGACGAGCTGTCAGAAAAGAACTTTTCTGTGCCTAGTCACATGGAAATTACTTACAGGGAGTATTAAAGGGAAAAGAAATTTACTTGGGCTAAATCAGATATTGGTCTGACATCATACTCAGTTGCTTTTGATTCGCTATAATGAGAATCCTATATGCATATCTGATGGAGAAATTTTTGCCCTTTAGCTGCAGTTCATGAGGCAGTCATATTACATGCCATATACTAACTACCATTTCTAAATACTGGTGCCTAAAGTCAGGTATGTATATCTGTGTCCCCTAAAATGATACAGCTTTGTGTTACACCTTATCTCTGTTGGTCTCATTGTAGGGAGTGTTATCAGTTGATACATTGAGTTGAGCAACTCAAAGGATTGCATAAGTTTTAATATTCCATTCTCTGAAGTTATAAGCAAGTACAGAGTATGACTACAGATGGATTGTGAAAAGGCAGTTGTAAAGGTCTCACTGAGAACAGTATTTCTGTTCTCAGTGAGAAGTTATTAGTGGTGAAGACACTAGAAAAAGGCATTAAGATTGTGCTGTGACTCAGAGAGCAGAGTCTGGATTTGTGGATCTGCAGCTATAGAGGGTATTTTAGCAGCAAACCCATTTGGCAACTTTGGAATGTTCAAAACAACTCTGGATATGAACTAAATTCCTTGGATTTTAGTCCCATTGGCATGAACTGTCCCATTGGCATGGAAGAGATAGTTACTTTCAGAAAGCTGCTTAAAGCTTAACTGTTGGCTCACATGGTGACTCAGTTCCAACATCAAAGTCTATTAACTTTTAAGAGCTGTATGTACAATACGGTGCAGTTTATTCTCATTACTATAAATTTAGTCCCTTTATAATTAAAAGGTATTTTAGCAGACAGAAATTCCCTCTCCTTGGAGGCCGTAACCATTGCTTCATCCATCCTTAAGTTCTTCATCCTGTATATATTTGTGAAGCCATTGGCTGTCTATTAAGAAACTGTTACAAGAACTGATGTTCTGAATGCTGTTAGTAACAATGCTGTTAGAGTAACAAGGCTGCTGATCTGAATAATGAATAATCATCCTTGTTTTACAGTTATTGTCAAAGCCAAAGTTCAGTGGAGTGGAAAAGATAAAGACCATTGGAAGCACTTACATGGCAGCAACAGGATTGAGCGCCACACCCAACCAAGAACAGTGTCAGGTACAGGAAAAGGTTCCTGCTTAATAAAAAACATGTTCAAATGAAAGATAAAATTCTGTTCATTAAACTGCAAGTTATGTATAATGTTGTGGCCTAGTTTTTTCTAATTAAAGTAGATTGCATTGTACAGGACGAGTGCATACTTTTGTTTAGTAGTCTCTGGGAATTATTGTTCTTCACATTATGGTTTGAAAGTGCCACCTCTGTATTTGCTAAGTCTAAAACAGGCCTTCTACTCAAAATACAATACAGCATTTTATTGCTACATGCTGCAGCAGAAATGGATTTATAGACTACAAAAGACTGCAAGAATGAGTATTTTCCATTGTAAGCTGGGAGGACTGAGTAGCTGTATTAGCCATACACTTGCAGAACCTTCAAGCTCAGCACTGAGAATGTGTTCCTTTGTTTCTGGATTACTTAGTAGGGTAGGATTGGGAACTGCAGTCAGTAGAAATAAATTGCAGAGAAGCAATTCATAGCTTTTAAGCAAAAACCTTGCTTTTGCCATGATCTTTAGAGTACTACGGGTTAGCGATGGAGAGCAAGCAATTATGAATCAACACATTCTCTGCTAAGGATTAATGTGTTCTTGCCAAACTCATGTTCCTTCTAGACAGAAGCAATTAACACCTGAACTATAGACCTTAAGGATCCTGAGGACAAAAAAAAAAAGAATTATTTTAAATTAGCTGTGACATTTAATATAGGGAGGTGAAGGGGATGAAGGAAATGCAGAACTGTAAACTGAAGATAAGAAGACATAGAGGATCTCTCAGTCACAACTTAAAACTAGCGTGTGCACAGGAAGAAATTTATCATTTGAGTTATTTCCACAAACTGTGAGTCAAGTGATCCAAGTTTTGGTGTTCCTTTGGTGATTTAGTACACATTTTCAAAGGAAATCCACCAAAACTCAGCAGCCTTCAGTCTAGATGCCCAAAGATCCACAGGTGCTTTAGTACCTAGTGTGGCAGTGGCTGACTGCTAGGCGTACTGCTGGGATCAGCCCCCAGCTTAAAACAAGCACCCAAGGAAGACTAAGTGCCTAAGGAGGGGGACTGAATACATCAACTGAACAGGAAACCATCTGTCTTAGCTAGGAGTGAATTGCAAAGGAAACAGACTTCATCCATCTAAACAGCTGCTCTGGCAAGCACCACTACTGTCCCACCTAGGCTGATGCATCTACTCTATGAATCATCTCCCAAAGTTGTCATCTGTCCATCTCTCCTGTCACTTTATATCAAGAAATTAGGAAGACTCACGCATTTCTCATAGGGATCACTGAGGCCATCTCTTATGAAATCATTCTTTTGTCAGGGTCCTACCCTGGGCTGTAGGATCTTGAAAAACAGTTTTCTCCTCAGCCTGAGAAGATTCAAACCAGTACTTAGAAATCAGGCTACACTGTTGAGGAGACATTAAGTCCATAGCTTTTATAAGTGGTATAAGCTCTAAGCTAGTAAATTGGGGGTCAGAGGAGGATGGGTTGCCTTCTTCCTCTCTTCCTCTTGTATTTTACTCATGTTCAGGTCTATTAGATGTTCTCAGAGGTGCTTGTTTATCTACCAGATGAGATCAGTGGAGGAACTCTTAAAATTGTGAATTTCACTGGAGCTTAACCGTTAACTAGGGTGCTGAGCTGTGCAACAGTGAGAGGGAGGAGTCTCTGTGGGGCTGTTCACAAGCATTATTTATTATTAAAGGGTATAAATTAGAAGCAGACACTTGGAGAAAATTAATGAGCAAATCCTAGGCCCACATAGACAT
Organism: Numenius arquata; assembly: GCF_964106895.1. Lineage (NCBI taxonomy): Eukaryota > Metazoa > Chordata > Aves > Charadriiformes > Scolopacidae > Numenius > Numenius arquata. The sequence goes on from NC_133579.1 coordinate 45,120,387, forward strand.
TGAGTGCCTTTGAGATTACATAGCAGCTAATCAGTTATTTGACAATCAAAACATTATATTAGACATGTTTTGGATCTATCGTCTCTAGACTGCCTTATTGTGTAAGTAAAACACATCCTGGTCTATTGGCCGTTGATTGATCTAACTGACACTGGACAGGGCACCATCTTCTACATTAATTTTCTTCCGCTGCCTGCTGGCATTAGGACATCCCTAAGGGTTTAAGTACTTTCAAGTATTCAGCATATTTTGGTTGTATTTTAACAGCAACTAAGGCTAAGGTAAATTATTTTATTCTGTTTGTTTGACTGTTTAAATTCAGGAACCTGAACGACAGTATATGCACATAGGAACCATGGTGGAATTCGCATTTGCCTTGGTGGCAAAACTGGATGTCATAAACAAGCATTCATTCAATGACTTCAAGTTACGAGTAGGTACGTATCACAGGATTTTTATGAGAATATCGGCGGGGGGGGGAAGGGAAGAGGGGGTGGGAAGAGGAGAATTCAGTGTGAAGTATCAGCTGGTTAAAGTGTTAGTAGAACTGACCAAAAAAGCCACGAAAGTAAGTAGCACCATCTTTACCCTGTTTAAAGGCAGCCTTCGAGGTATCGCCCATTAACCATAGCTGCTGTGGGAGTGTTTCAAGGCAGGACTCAGAAAAGGGCAGTACTCCTAAGTAACGAATGGTTGAAAAATACATTCCCATGGCTCTGAATTGTTTTATCGTAACTCTATAATAATTATTCCAGAGTTGTTAACAGCATAAATTTTTTAAGCTTATCAATACCAAAGGACACAAGAAGACTCTAGACAGGGCTTTACAAAAACCACATGAATGCTTTTGGAGAACAAGCGCTATAAAGGGCTAGTGAATCTGGAGTTTGAAATATTTTAGATATACTAAACTCAAGCAAGAATATGAAAATGCACCCTTTCCTTCCCAGTGTTACACAAAGGAGTTGTGTTACACAAATATTTCTATTCTTGGTTATTTTGTGGTTATTGACAAATAAGAGCAAAGAGGAACAGTTGTTTATATTTGAAAGGGATATCCCTTGTATTTCATCTTCTAATTGCTTCTACTTGTGCATCATGGTATTTTAAAACAGAAATAGGCAGCTGCAGTAAGCCATGAAAAGCCTGATGAAATAAATTAATTCAGAGCTGGTCAAGAACCATATGTTCCAAAATTTTTATTTCCTGATAGCAATACACAGCAGTCTTACAATGCAATATGTAACTTGGAAAGTGTGAAATGAAAGCAGTAAATAAATATTGGAAACACATAAACCCTGTAAACATGTCAGAAGTATTTGATTTCCAACAGTTATTCTCCTGTCTTCTCTTTTTCTTGCTGTGCTGCTTGCTTTTCCTTTCGGCTTCTCCTTTCATGTTTATTTCACAGTGCCACCCACTGGCAAAACTTCCTATCTTCTGACTTGAAATATTCGTGTGTTCCTGAGAGTGCTCCTTTGCCAGTATGTTTTGTGTTCCTTGCTAGAAAAAACGACAAAGCAAATCTGAAGTATGCTTCCTTCTCAAAGTGTCACAGAACTTGATGAGTTTAAAAGGAATGTGTAGAGATATCATATTTCTGTACAGAATAAAACTTCCTTTCTTACCATAGATGACACATGCCACATACTTGCAAACATACTTATATCAGCAATGTCAGTACAGATAAAGAGCTGCTGAGTGTTGGGCCTAAATCTGCGAACTGATTAAAGCAACACTGATTCATTTAAAGTGGGGATCATGAAGCAAAATTTCCAGGGAAAAAAAAAAACAACCTACTTGTGATTTTTAAAGTGTGTGCTTCTCCTATTCCTATAGGTTCCAGAGAAGTCAGATTCCTTTGCTTCATGAAATGAAGAATAATTAAATCTACAAAGGGACACAGGCCCCAAACTGTCACTCTTGCCATCTTGATCCAATATAGGCATCTTCACTTCCCATCTTCACTTCACTTCTCCACTTCCCACCACCACCTGACCATGAAAGGATCTGATATCCATAGCAATTAGAGCCAAAGAAACTTTTGAGTATCTACCTCCAACATGATGCCTGCTACAAGAATTTAAACCCAAACTGCCATTTGTAAAAATCTTCCTCAGCCAGAATCTAACCCTAGAATTGTTGCAACTCACTAGAGGTCTGAGCTTTCAACCTTCATTTTCTTGTGAGGGCCTGAAATGCTAGATGTGCCTTAGGAGGTACACAGCCTACTCTGATGCTGTCAGGCAAGGGAGGGGAGCACCTAGATTCTATTTCAGGTATTCCTCCTGAATAAACCAAGCTCAGCTGCTTGGTTTATTAGGCAAGCTCAGATACGCTTTTGTGGCAAGTTTTGCACAGGTTCTTCTTTTTTTTCAGAACAGAACAGAGGCTGATATGTTGTTTTCCATATAGCTTCACGGTTAGAACATTCATCTGTGTTGTAAGTGAACTTAATTTGACTTCCGCTTTTGGCTGAGACTGCTCAAGCACAGGGATCCCGGTTCCCTGGAGAATGCTATGAGCCCAGGCTGCAGGATACTTTGGAATGAGATATTCTCTGTCTTTCCTGCTGAAAACTATTTGCTGAACAGTATTTGACTTTCCATGGAATAATTATATGTCACTTTGGATATGAGAGAAGGAGACAGATGGTATCAACCTCTGTTAGAGCATTCACCTGGACTGAGAGTACTACTCTTCCAGCCTTGCCCTAACAAACATTCATGTGTGTCATGGAAAGAACACCCACGCTAGCAGGAATGACAGAGCAGCACATCCCAGAATGCCTGGGTGGCCAAAACACATTCCTAAGAGTTATGGGAAGAGCTCTCCTTGAAGGTGGAGGGACCTGAAGCTGGCTTTCCAGCCCCTGAGGTACTACTCTAACCATCAGCTGTGGTGGTTCAGGAACGAGGTAAAAAAAAAGCCACCTCCTGCCCATTGTATTTGGTGGGAAGGTCCCACCGCACTGCCCTAATTTCTGGACCACGGCAGAGCATAGGCCACACACATCTCTTCAGCACTCCCCACTAGCCAGCTTGGGCTACTCGGTAGGTGGCTTTTATGGATTCCACTCTCAGGTCCCTAGGCTTTCTACGCATTGGATGTCATGAGGCAGAAATACACACCCATGACTTGGTTGTAATGCAGACTGTTGCAAGGCCCAAGTCCCTTTGTGCATTCAATCCCAAGCACTTAGAGAAATATTTATCAGGTTCTATCTGGTATTCTTTAGGGTTTGCATATTTCCCCAGTTTTCTAAATTTAACTGCTACAGTCACTTTTTCCACGGTTTCTAGGTGGGCTTATAGCCTGGTTGCTAGCCCATGCTGCCACCTTACATATGATCCATACTAGATGAGCCAGCTCTGAGATGCCTACCCGTGCTAAAATCACACTTTCTTTTTGCTGCATAGATATATCCCTAGTGGTGATTTCTGTCAAGGAATTAATAGACCCACTGTTGTGGAGATCAGTTGTGACCCACTGATGTGGAGATAATTTTAGAAATCGAAACTACTCGCTTATCTAGGGTTTATTTCTCACTAGGGTGTATTTCCTGCTCACCTGTATGTATAGTTACAATTATAGATATTTGACACTGGTTAACGATAGTGCTTTTGATTTTGCCTTCCGGTCTCCTTTCCTGCTAGCAGAGTCCAACTCACTCCCTTTACAAACCTAACATAGGATAAAAACTGACTACAAGACAAAAAATGCCCGGAGTCTAATGAGGGACTACACTATGTTGTTCTTCGCTCTTACAGTGTGCATTTCAGAGCTAGCAATTTGTTACTCTTACTCCATTATTATTCAAATTACTTGAATACATATATATTGATTGCAGTTATTTAGGACCATTCTGTGGGCAATCCAGCCTTCAGAACAAGACTTTGAATCCTCCCAGCTCATTCACATTAGTTTGTTCTACATTTAAGAGGCAAAGAATACTGTAAGAGTCATTTGATTTGGCCATAAACTATTGCAGAGAGGATAACCCCTTTTCACTACAAGTTGAAATGAAATTATTGTCTATCTGTTTTCCCAGGAGCTGCTGCCCTCCCACAGTGTGTTCCTCATGCTATCTAATAAAGGCAGTAGCAGGTTATTAGGATACTAATGGTTGAAAATACCAAATTTACTCAGGATGGGAGGGAGCTGTAAAACTAAAACTAGATGAACTAACTTTTGGCATTTTTATAACTAACATCCTTCTGCTATAAATGGTTGATAAAACAGTGTGAACAGACTATTGGTGGCTGTACTTGCCATTCAGTGTGGGCCAAATACCGTGTTCATTGACTTGATTTGTTACCAGATGCACTGTGTGTCCTTGTTTGGTGGATCTTCTTTTTTAATGTTAAGTTCTGATGTTTTCCAGGTATCAACCATGGACCTGTAATAGCTGGCGTAATTGGAGCTCAAAAACCACAATATGATATCTGGGGCAATACAGTAAATGTGGCCAGCAGGATGGACAGCACTGGTGTCTTAGATAAAATACAGGTAAGTCTTGGGTTTGTGCTAGTATTTATCTTAATCCTTTGAGTTTGGTGCTTAAAAAACATCATATATTTGTACACTAAACAGGTCTGTGTTTTGGAGCTACAGACGCCTACAGAAAAAAAAAAAAAATTACCTTCCAGCTGTATCTGTACATTTCAAAAGAATTAGACCTTGGGCAGGGAAGTAAAGAATTAAAAGAAAATTACAGGGAAAATGAGAGAAGAATCAAAACTTTGTCTTGACCCTACAGAGGAATATGGTGGAGGAAGTCATGGGTTGCCTGGAAATGCATCCCTAGATAAAGAGAGGATTTGAGAGAAATCATGTGTCTATTCTGTGAATTTCTAAACTCGTAAAATACTAGCTACCTTATCTCTGAACAGCATTCCTGATGTTAATTATTTCTAAATAAAGGAAATTACCATAACTGTTGTACACCAAGTTAAATCCATAAAGCAATTATGAAACTTCCCTTTTAGTGAACCATGCTGATTAATAATCTTTATAGATAATTATCTGTATAGATTATAGATAGATCTGTATAGAAAAGACCTTCAGTTTATTAACTTTCCAGGGATTCCATAGGGATCACATTTTACGTATCTGCCTATTGTGCTGCCTAGCACTTTGGGATCCCAGCATGTGATTGAGAGCACTCCAAATCTGTGATTGAGACTATTCAGAACTAAATAATGGAAAAGTAAAGTCACACACTGCTGGTCAAAACTGAAAACAGAAGGGATGTCAAAGCAATGACATCTACAAACAGTTGCTTGCTTCACAAAGAAACACAGACAGTCTGAGACGACTCTGTTGTTCGACCTCCTCAACAACCTCTGTCCTAGTGGGCTTTCACCTAAAATGTCAGAACTGCCTAAAGTTTGCTTCACTGCCAGTTATGTGAGAAACTGGCAACAGCAGCTCTGGCAGGTGATGCTAATGTCTTGCTCTCACTTCATTCACACAGCCTTAGCATCTGCAAAGAGGTGGGGAAGCTTAGGTCAGCTGAAATGGGAAGCAACTCCTGAAGTTGAGAAGAATGCTGTATGAGGGAAGAGTGTTGTCCCTAGTGCCATTTGTGTATCTGCGAGCCCTCTGTTTGCAATCCTAGGTACAGAGACGGTTATACCCAATGTGATACTTGATGTAAGAGATTAGAATCAGCATCCAGCAACAGGCTATTTGAAAGCTCAGGGGCTCAGACTTCACTTGAGATCCTTAGAGGTCTTATAAGCATTATAGCCAAACCCTTATAGTTGCTCAGCTGTACATTCTCTTTACACTCTGGAAGAGGATTCTGCTTTGCTCTGTTATCAACACAGGTTGCATTATTGTATTGTTGCAGGTTACAGAGGAGACAAACAACGTCCTGCAAACACTGGGGTACATGAGCACTTGCAGAGGAATAATAAATGTAAAAGGAAAAGGAGAATTGAAGACATACTTTGTACATACTGAAATGACAAGATCCCTTTCACAAGGGAACATGGCATCTTGAAGAATGCTTGTACGTGTCATCAGTACCATATTTTCAGGAAAGTATCACGCACTTTTTAACTACATTTTGGCCCTTAACATGCGTGCTATTTTCTGGTATGTGGCACTTATTTTAATATGGCTGCAGAATAGTCCCATGAGCCATCATTTTGCACCTTGATTTCCTATGTTCAAGGACAGTTGCGATGTACACTATAGGACTGGAAGATTGTACTGCTACTTGCACTGTTATTTGAAGACAAGAAAAGAAGGAATAGGAATTAAAAGGAGATCATTCATCCTGAAAGGACTAAAAAGAGATGTTTGTGACAAATGCGGGGAAAAAAGGCAATAAAGCTAGGGGTGCATAATATTTTCTGATGCATGGTGTTTTCTGGAAAATACAGTCGCTCCCCAATAGCATCCACTAATCTGGTATTAAAGTATACAGTATTTGTAAATAAGTTTACTCTGTCCACACATGATTTGGATGTGATCACCAATTGCATCTCATAGCCAGGGACACGTTAGGTGGCTTGCTGGCATTCTTTCTGAAGAGAGAACTAACAATGCTGGAATAGTTTTGTACAAACGTGTCAAATGTTTTGAAGCTATTGTCTTTTGTAAGGTTAATTCATTAAAAGTTTATATGTACTTTGTCTTACTGTTGCTGTCTCTTAGTTTTGCTTCCTTACATGGCTTCTGTTGCTTTAAACCTGCGCGTCCTCTGCTGTTGCCGCTGCTGCTGCTTTTTATCCAGCAGTTAGATATTGAGGCAGGCTATGGCCAGCAATGGCCCCAGTCAATAATATCTGCTAGGCTCGCTATTGCCTTTCAGAAATTGAATCACTTCTGTTGTCTTCAGTTTTGGGTCGCATTCTAGGCACTTTGCAGTCATTTACTCCCTAGGTGGTACAGAAGACTTACCTCAAATCCATGAACACAAGTAATGTGGGGGGGACTGGAGACAGTAGTAGTGTTGCTCCTTTACCTGGCCTGCAATGCTTAAACGATAACTAGGAGAAGCTGTACAAGAGAAGAAATGTTTTGTTTGTTTTGCACTTTGACAACCTCTTTTGCCCTTGCATGCCTTTCACTTAACCTTTACAATGTATTTCATGGGATGTTTAAAATTATCTAATTTATCGGAACATGAGCATGAGTGGAAGATACAAAAAATGCTACTTTGTGGATATTCAAGATTAATTTAAAACCCATTGAATTAAAAAGTATTACACTTGTGGAGTTTCATAGATAAGCCAGGTGAAAGAATGAAAAACCAGGCCAATGTACTATCTATGCTCTTTTGAAGCATAGATAGGAAAGTCTAATTTTTGCTTTGCTATAGTCAGTACTTGAAATTAACATATTCTTTTAGTCAAAACATCCTAACAAGACCAAAATTAATAAAATCCTCCTATTTACAAAATAGCATATAATGACAAGATTTTTTTCTGACTGATACGGTATGAATACAGAAGTTAACACATGCACTATTAGCACTGGCATGTTAGGGAAATGTAATAAGTATTCCGTTTTCTTATTCATGGAACATACATTTATATTTATGTTGCACTGGTGTCCTTTCAGAAGGAGTTCTCAAAACTGTGGCTCACAAATAAATGGCATCATGCCACAGTCTCACTGAGTGTGGCATCATTTACTCATGGCAGCCATTCGCCCACTAGCAAATTCAAATGGCAGTAGATTTCAAAATGCCTACATCTGCAGTAAAATAGACAAACTGAATTTTGATCCCTTTAAGTTAGTCTAAAAACAAAATGCAAGTTATTTCAATTGTGTCCAACATAACACACTTGACGTCTCACCCAGAGCTGGAGACTTGCTCAGTAACTCTCAAGATAGGTGCTCAGTCTGTTAAAACTCTTGTTGTTGTCTTTATGATTTCTTCCTTTTAATTAATAAGTTAAGATAAATATTTTCCAGTGGAATGAAAGACTTTCCAAATAGCTCACATAGCAGCAGAAACAATGTCTCAGTCATTGCCTAAACCAAGCTATCATTACCTGTGCTTTAAGGCTTCTCCTAAATCCCTCCTCTCCACTGACTATGAATTTGTCCTAGGAACACTGAAAAAAATTTATTAATCTCTTAGACTTTGAATGTACTTTGGGCCCTTAAAATCGTTCCGGTATTGTCACAGGTCAAAGCAATCATTTCTTACTGTGGATGAAAACCCTTTAAAGTTGATTTTATTGTACTGTTGTATCTATGTGCAGCGTTTAGGTATAACCTGTACATTCAGGATTTTGCTTTTCATTTGTATTCTTGCACATCAGTAGCAAACCTTGTACCTAATTTGATAGCCTTGTTTCTATGATTTTGATAAAAGTTAACCAATATTATATTTCTGTAAGCCATAAAACGTTAAAACATTTGAATGGCTGTGAGCTGACTGCCTCAATGAAATATAGAGAAAGATATATATGTGCCCTCCAAGATCATGTTGAAGATGCCCTTGTTCAGAGCATTCATCTTTCACTGGTGTTCTTCTCTCATTTTGTAGTTGCATTCAGATTCTTGCAGCCAAAACCTGCTAAAGAACAAGGAAGTGGGCAAAAGTTGATTATACCTGCAGTATGATGCCCAGACAAAGAAAGGTGCATACTATCCTCTCTCTAGCCTTCAGCTGCTGAGTATTATTATTATTTTTCTAGTGCTGAGAAGCTATTTGTATCCAATAAATACTTTGTCTTCCAATGCATTTTACATCTACTGTTTATACTGTTTTATTTTTCCCGTCTAGACTGACCCAGAGTTCTTGTATCCTCTTTCTTCCTCTCCTGTGATTTCCTCTGCCTCAATAACTGGATATAACACTGCTCATGTATAAGTGTGTAACCTGAAAAGCTTTATGATAACCATGCGAATCAGTATTTGATGTTCCATATATTCTACATCACAGTAAGGCTTAAGTTCTACAACTTCCATGGTGGTGCCGTAGTTCATAGGTCACTAGCAAACCACAAGGAGCATGACTTCAACAAGTACAATGCAAATGTATTTCACACCGTGAAGCAGCAGCCAAAAGATCAATGTAAGAGTGATTCACTGTGGTCTGGGAAAATGGAATCCAAATGGGAACACCTGGGGAACCTGCTAGATTTCTTTTTCAAAGTCAACGCTTTGCTTCAATTTATGGCGGGCTACCGAAGGGCAGGAAGCAAAATTAGACCTGCAGATATTTTTGTTAACTACAAAAGTTGTTGAGATTATCTGTAAATTAATGCTATCTAGCTGCTGTTTCTAAAAAGAGACATTAGCATTTTATTTATGCTGTGTGAAAAGCATTTTTCATCCTCTTTATATTCCTCTATGATTCCTTTATTTTGTAAAATATCTACAGACCTTCCCTTTTTCTACTGAGGCACAGGTAGGAGTTCAACCTGCTCATTTCTAAAGCAACAGCTGTGCTCATCTGAAGGTAGAGCTGTTAAAAGTCTGTCCTGGTTTGTTTTCAGAACTTCATATCAGGACAAACAATTTGCTAAGTTGTCAGGGTGCTTTATATAGCTGCAGATTTACTGTTAAAAGCAATGATTACCTTGTCCTTTGATATGTATCTTTCCTTTTGAAAAGGAAAAATATCTTCTGTATGAAGGTATTTTAATTTTTCATTTTCAGATAGCGTGTTCTCCTTCCCGTGACCTAGATATTACCCTTCAATGCTTTTTAGAGGTGGACCCTGAAAAAATTTATGACTAGGGCTCTTTAGTTTTATTCTTCGTTTCTTGTCAAAATAGTGGAGTGACTCTGGGGAGGAAACAAATGTAGAATGAGATATATGTGCCTTAAATAAAACACATAATTAAGAGAGTATTTTTGTTCCTTGAAGTACTTCAAATTTGTGCAGATTTGTCAAAAGTGGTGTATAAATCAACTGTAGCTGGTTCACCCTAAAGTTTGCTACATACTAATTTTAAACATTTTCAAATTTAAGAGCAGAAATTATTCTGGTCAATGTAGTTTTTAATATGTAAAAATGCAAGGTAAGGACATTTAAATTCTGTTTGCAACTATGATGATATGACCCCCTTTATGTTGTAGGATGACACTGCTCAAAATAAAGATTCTGCCAAGATTTGTTTGAAAATTTTTGGTGGAGTATTTTTCAAATATATTTGTAGCCTTTGAGGTGCTCTACCTGAAAATCTCGGTTTTGATAGGAAGTAATACGTGAAGTATTTAGAAAGACTGACATTCCAGGACCAGAAATTTTCATGTTTGCATTCCAAAACAGTCTTACAAATAACAATTGTTATGTAAGTAATGTCCACCCCGTATAAAACTGTGTATTACTCTACCTACCAAGAGAGTTATTGAACAAGAATATTTGTCTGACTCAGTGAACTGGAATACCCATCTAGCAGATATGAGTCAACATACAAATAATAGCTGAAATTGTATCTGTTAACCAGTTATCATTTTAAAATTGTTTTTCAGTCATTAAAATAAAAATAATTCTAAATAATTGAAAAGCTTAATTCTCCAGTCCAGCAGTTGAAATTGTAGTCACAGGCCAACCAGGAAATGTTTGCAATCTACAGACCAAGGCTCAGACATAATGAACGTGTAGAGAATTATTTGAAACAACAGATATATTAAAATTAAATTTTTTTATGAGTAGCTAATGAACAAAAAAAAAAAAGCCCTGAAGACTGCAAAAGGTGAGCTGACTTCTACAGGTGATGTACAGAAAATGTCTGAAGAGCCTTCCTGTTTGGGACAGGTAGTCTGTCAGTAATTCAGGGTCTGGAAGAAACAAGCACTGGTGTGAAATGACTGGCTTGGACCAAAACTATGGTAGTGGAAAGGGACCAAAGTTTTTGAGCCATTTTTGTTTCAGCCTCTTTTCCAAGGGCCATGGGATGCAGCATTTGCTGGCAAAGGCTATCTCTCCATTGTGGATCAGTTAAGAGTCGGGAACATACAGCCATCCGACACACGTTGAGGTCAAGCAGCAAGGACAGGAGATGAATTGCTAAGCCTTCATTTGAGGCTACCCATCTCAGCTCTAAGTGACGTGAGTCTGAAGCAGGTACGTCAGCTTGTAGTAAGAAAACAGCTACTGTGGTTTTTCAGCATTATCAATGACCTGTCCAATTATATATCATCTGTTCTCTTATGTCCATCCCGTCTCCATCCCCTTGTCATTTCATCTCCACCCCATCCCATCCCCCTGCCCCCCCCACTTCATTACCATTTGCTCCACAAATTCCTTTTAGGAGTTTTCTTGCAAAGTTATTCCATAAGCCAGTCTGACATTTCAGAACAGTGACCCTACCTTTGAGACACCTTTTTGACTCTAAAAGTGCACATCAACATATTTGAAATTCAGGAACCTTAGCAGTGGAACCTGAGGGAGATATTGCTAATCCCTAAAAAAGCTGGCAATTGAACTTCTCCTTAACACGCTGAATTCAAAACAACTTTTAACACTTTGGTCTCTGAGCTCAAGTGTATTTGAATGCTTATGTATGACCATGCAGATTAAAATTGCTCTCACAATTGTTTTCATGTTCATATTTAAATTACTATGGAAACAGACCGACCTCCCTTGCTACTCTATAACAGGACCATACACTTAACAGTAGCATAATAGCAGTGTATGATCTAAGTCTGGTTGTAACTGGAACAAAAACCCCTGGGGTATTCATATCCTGCTTCTGGGGAGTCTGCAAAAAGCGACCAGGAAGAAAAAGCCTTTGTAAGATTCAAATAGTTCTAAAGCGTTTTGTATCTTCATTGGGAAGGAAAAATGAACTGAAAACCATAATTTTAAATTACTTAAAATGGTTGGTTTAGGACAAATCTGTAACAAGCATCCAGCAGTATTTCTGACAATCCAAATTGCATCCAGATAGTGCAATTCAATTAATGCCATCTTAAATGTTAATCAAAATGCACTAGATGTGAACAGTAGAAGGAAAACTGGAGAGAAACATTTCAGATCTGACTTCAGAGCTCTTGCCTAGCTTAGTTGAGATTTCTGGGAAACAGTTTCTTGTGGCTCTATTTATAGCTGCAGCTTCAGCTGAGCTGCTTTTTATAAATGGGCTTGCTATCTCTTGGTTCTCGGACTAAACTACAAAAAAGCACTTGCACAGCGGCAAACATGTCTCTGTGTAGGAAGCTGATGTAAGGCAGCTGTTGGATTTTCAATTCCACTGCTCGCTTTCGCTGCGCTAATTTGGCCCATGCTGCAGAAAGCAGAGGACCCTAATTGGTGGAGGGACGTTATTAGATAAAGCAGATAGGAATTGTCATGAACAATTTAAAAAAACACCCACCCAAGACTGTAGAGTATAAATACCTCCACACTGCACTTGCAAAGAAGCAAAAGGCTACATTATTCAGTGTGTTAGTGATGGGAGAGTGGCAGCTATATAGTAGGGATGGCACTTTTACACTTACTTTTACAGTAGACCTGAATTATTGCATGGATCCGTCACACCCAAAAGAATTGGTTGCAAAAATCTCTGATACCCTGAATGTTGGGTTTGTTCTTTTTTTTTTTTAATAAATCTTGGATGTAAAAGTAAAAAATCTTGGATGTTCAGTAAAAATAAGATGCCTGGAAGAGCGCTGTTGTGAAAGAGCTTGCCGAAAGACACTAGTAGCAATAATAATAATAGCAATGCTGTACCTATGACATGTTAGTTCTACAACTGCGGTTGCAGAAAAGAAAGTTAAAACAAACCAAGCTCGTCACAGATCCCCAGGTGGCACAGTAAGCATAGTTATGTACATGTATTGAAGCAGGATAACCGTGAGGTGAAAACCGAAACCAGGCACCAGGTGCTACCACAGCAGAGCAGTTAGAGTCAATCCGTTCTTAGAGATTTGCACTGGAGAGATGGTCACTTTCAATGTCCCCGACATGAGTGTTTGTGAGAGACTTTCAGCTGCGTTGCCTGAAATAGCTGAGCATCCTGGTAAAACTTGTGCCCGAGGAGGTGCGGGCCAAAGATACCCCACATTCCCCAAGAGCCGGGATCCTCACTCTGGTGGGAACTCCATGTTTTGGTGTGGTTTTATTCAACCTCTCCACTTAAAAGGGGATTTCCAGATTAGCGCAAACACCCACAGGAAAAAGTCACTCCCGTTCGGCCAGGCTTTGCCCTGACATTCTTCCCCAGCTTCCAAGGATCAGGGAGCTGGCCGTGAGGGCACTGGAACCCTGGGCTGGGCAGCTGGTCAGGCTGCCTGCTGAGATGGCCCTGAGGCCGCTGCTCAAACCTGGGCCCAAACTGTTATCATGTCTTCATGTCCGCCACTCCACACTTATGGGTTTACAGAATCACAGAAATGTAGTGGTTGGAAGGGACCTCCGGAGATCATCTAGTCCACTATCCCTGCCAAAACAGGTTCACTTACAGCAGGTTGGATAGGAACGCATCCAGGTGGGTTTTGAACATCTCCAGAGAAGAGACTCCGCAAATCTCTCTGGGAGGCCTGTTCCAGTGCTCTGCCACCCTCAAAGTAAAGAAGTTTTTCCTCATGTTCAGATGGAATTTCCTGTGTTCTAGTTTGTGCCTGTTGCCCCTTATCCTGTCACCGGGCACCACTGAAACGAGTCTTGACACCTGCCCTTCAGATATTTATAAGCATTGATGTGATCCCCTCTGTCTTCTCCAGGCTGAACAGACCCAGGTCTCTCAGCCTTTCCTCGTAAGAGACATGCTCCAGTCCCTTGATCATCTTCGTGACCCTCTGCCTGACTCTCTCCAGTAGTTCCTTGTCTTTTTTGGACTGGGGAGCCCAGAACAGGACCCCGTACTCCAGATGTGGCCTCACCAGGGCAGAGTAGAGGGGGGAAATGACCTCCCTCGACCTGCCGGCCACACTTTTCGATGTGCTCCAGGAGAGCACTGGCCTTCTTGGCCACAAGGGCTCATTTTTGGCTCATGGTCAACTCGTTGTCCAATTGTTTAATTAACATCGCTCTGTGGAAACGTCCACAGCTCCCGCGTCCCCCTCCCCGCGCCGGGCCTTGACCACCAGGGCCCATCCGCCCCCCAGGGCCCGCTTCCTCTCAGGCTGCCTCGGAGGCGGCTCGGCCCGGTGTGTGGGACTCCCGGCACGCCCCGGTCCCGCCCTTCGCCGCTGGCCGAGCGTTGCCGGGTAACAGCGGCCGCCCGGCAGCATGGCCTCCTCCGACCCGCCGGCCGCCCCGGGCGTCCCGGGGGCAGGAGGGTCGGGAGCGGTAGAGGAGGCACTCGGTGCCGCGGCGGGAATGAAGCGGCGGCCTCCCCTCTCCGCCTTCTCTGTCTTCGGCCACGTCCCCGCCGGACGGGAAGGGCCTCCGGAGCTCAGCTATTTCTACCGGGTGGCCAAGGTGAGGGAAAGAGGGAGGGAAGGGAGCGAGGTGGGGAGCCCGGCCGGCCCCGGCGGGGTTGGACGGACAAGACTTTCCCCTGGGTTTCTCTGCAGCATGACTACATTGTGCTCGGTCCCTGTGCAAGGGCTCGGCCCTCATCCTGAGGGACATGGTCAGGTGGGTGTTTTAAAAAATCCCGTTAATATTTCGAAGCCCAGTGGAAATGCCGCACGTTTGCTGCTAGCTAGGCTGTCTTAATGTCTAAATAGAAGGGTTTAACTTCAGAGGCTTTTGCGAAGTGTAACAGGCGTTTGGTACTTGTGGATGGGAAAATGAAGATAATGTCTTTCACTGGATGGCAAGAGAAGGCAGAGACATGGTTTGCCAAGGATTAAGGACGAACCAGACACATGGTGTCACCAAAATGTGAGACGTCTTTAGGGGGAGCACTAGGAAAGGCACCATCTGTCACTAGGATTGGATGCGGCACCTGTGTTTTTTCTGGTAACGCATGCTCTCAGGGATGCTTTAATAAGAAACTGCTCCATTTTCAGTTGAGAGAAAAGGTTTTCAATGTGCATCGTGCAAATTTTTCATATGCTGAGCTTTAAATAAAGAAAACCAAGAGAGCTACTCAAAACAATAACATCAATATATGCCTTGGTAACAGAATGCTTCTGAAGGTGTTGCATTGACACTTAACATGTAGTAACTCAAGTAGACTAGCAGAGAGCCTCACCCCTCACTCTTTGCTGCGTTTATCACCCTTTTTCCTTGTTGTCTGTGTTCTCATATTTAAAATCAGAAATGAAAACAATCTTAGACCTTCAGCCTCAGCTGGGCTATACTACCTGGGTAGCAAACCTTTCTCAAACCACTCTCAAAAGTCATGTGAGACATTGAACTTAGCAGCTTCCCCCTGAAAAAAAAAAAACAAACCCAAAACAAAAAACCCTGTGAATCCCCTCCCCACCCAAGTGACTGGCTGTTGAACGTGAAGCACTGGACAGGGACAACTGGCCACCTGTGAGAGTCTGCAGGGATGTTGGCAAGGTGCAAACCACAGCACAGCGCTGAGCGTTAAAGGAGCAGCAAAACTAGATTTCCAGCATTGACTGGGTGGCCCTGCTAAAAGACAGGTAGATTTGTAATTTCAGGCTCTTTCATGTTGATTTCAGCCTTACCTTGGGAAGGTGCTCTGAGCCAAAGGTGAGTGGGCACAGATGGTACCATGCTTAACAAAACGTGATAGAGCACAACAAAAACAAGGCAAGGGCATGTGAGAGGGCTGGTGGGGTGCACTTGGGGCTGGTGGAGCTCGCAGTCTACCCAATCTGCATGGAATTATCAACCATATGGTAGAGCTTTTGCTTTACAATATAAAGTCTGCTTTGACACTCCGATGACCTGGTTTGTCAAAAATGCTGCTCCACTGGTATGGAAACAAAAAGTGATAACAGCTGTTGAATAAGTTTCTTCACAGCACAGGGCTCAGCCACAGGGCGAGGAAACAGTTTCAACTCATTCTTCTGCACAATTAAGGAATTAAATAATTTGAAATTTTTTATTTGTACAGGAAGGGGAATTTCATTCCTTTTTGCAGCTTAAATACCTAAACCCAACTGTGTGTCAGAGACTGAAGGGGAGAGAAATAGAGGAAGATGTGCTCAGCATGTGGCCAGAAGCTAGAAATTCCTGCCTTTAATCCCTTGGCTGACAGTTGCTCCCTTGATTCCTCTATTGCTTTACATAAGTTACTGTAGCCAGTAAAATTTCCAAAAGTTACAGCAGACTTCAGGGAAAAATTGAGGTAGATTGCCACGAGGGAAATTCCAGAGCTGAACAGACTTTAAAAAGATACCACACACCATTAGAAGTTTTTATTGCAGACTATTCCAAAGGAGTGACCCAAACTTGCTAATGGTAGCTCAGTAATATTACAGTTGCCATTCATCTAATGCTATGTATACACTCTTATTAATTGTTAAGTATTGAGTTATTAAGTATTGATTCAACTACATGTATTCTGTAACCTTTAAAGTTAAGCAATACTGCAAATTAGCCATTTTTTCCCTTTTCTCAAGACAGGAGATGTTTCCACTTATGATTCCATTTTTAATAGACCAGAGGGTTACAACAAAAAACTTCACCGATGTGACAGAGAACATGCAAAGGGTCGTGGTCTTCACATTAATGAGGAGGTAACCCTTTGATAATTTCATAATTATCTTTGTTAAGGTATTTTATACTTTCTGACATGGGTGGAGACTATAGGCATTGTTTTACCCTTTGCAATGCAGCCTATATGGTATCAAAGGAATCGGAAGAGGACATCATTGTCCTCAGCCTGAAGGTTTAGGAAAAAGCATTAGCCATTGAAGACACCTGAGTTAGCTCCTTCTTGTTGGCATCCTGTAGATTTCCAGGTGACAAGCCATATGCAAGTTAAAGCATGGGGAATGAAATACACGCAGCAAAGCAAACCCTCTGTTACAGACCTTCAGGGTCACTGAGAGTGACTTCTGAACTGTCTGTGCCCCTCAAGAGTTGCAATTCAGGTGGTCCTGCAGCTGTTTCTGTGATGCTTGAAATCTCTTCTTCCTGAGAGGACTGGATTCAGGGACCCCAACTCAACCCCTGCCCTCTGACATCCACCCTCCCCTATGCCACCATTCGCTGAGTGAGCCCAAGTCTCTGAAGCTGGTGAGTTTGTTACGCAAACTTACACAAGATTGCCCTGCAGGAAGGAAATTATTGGGAGCTTGTGCAAAGGAGTGGGCAATTAGAAGACCACAGCCATGCCTGGAAAAGGCTGGGCAAAGCATTCAAGGCCAGCAGAATCTGGGTTTGGTGTGCAGCCTGATAACTAAGGAAGTATGAAGCCATGTTTTTAAACATCTGCCTTGAAAACAGAAATACTATAATATATACACATATATAGAAATAAGTATTTTTCCATGCAGCATCTGAATAATACACATACATACACAAGTGTGTGCACATAATATATATTTATATATCTACATATACACATAAGCTGAGGCTGTCAATAACCAAATGAAATACAACCTCTGTGTGTTAATGGCCTCAAAACCCCAGTGGGTTCATGGCACGCAAAGAGACGGATAGGCTAGGAATGGCTGCCTGTACTGGTGATTATATTGGACAGAGATGGAAGAAGGAAGAGGGAGACAAAAGTTAAAATTGCTGTAATTGCTATGTAATAAAACTGCTGCTATTTTGTGACAAAGGCCACTGCTTGTGATTCATCTCACTAGCAGCTATTATGCCAGGCAGCTCAGTGCACAGCCGTAATGCCCTTCAGCTCTAATAGATAGGGCAGGGAGTATTAGGTGCTCCCAGAGGAATCCCAGGAACGCCCCTTACCATCACCTGCTGGAGCCTACTAACTCAACTGCAAATCTGCATGAGGCCAAAAGCCATGTAAATGACCACTCCAATTAAAAATGAGCCTTTTTATCTAAACAAAACACAGCCAAACCCCCTCCCCCAATAGCAAGCCCAACCTCCAGCTTGGAAATTTGTGTCAAAAGTTTTATCAATGCAGAGTTAAGGTTTTTTACTGAGCTCTTGTGTCCTTTCCATAACAACAAAACCTACTTTTCTATGTTTGCTTCCTAAAGCAAATGTATATGGGCCAGAATTCATACCAGCTCTGCTGGGCAGCGCACACAAGGGACTCTGCCTGAACAGGTGTCCCTTAATCCAGCTCTTTAATTAGCATGGAGGCACATCAGACCCACAGTTGTTGAATGTTACAACATGATCCTCCTGCACATGATGACACCCAACACTGACCTTGCCCATAATGAAGTGCAAGTCACATAGTCAACTCCTGTTCTTTAATTACCTCAGTGGCCCTCGCAGAACTTTATATAATAAAACATTAAAAAAAAGGCCACTCTAGTACAACACTGAAAGGAGACAGGCTGAATCCACCACAGTACACTCCCTTCCTTGAAGTGGGAAAAAAACAAACCATTAGATGTAAGCCCTTCACTTCCTGCAGAGAGCCTGGCTGCACCCAGGGAATCCAAGAGTAGAGTGACAGATACTCGGTTTAGCTGCATGCAGTACAGTGGCTGCAGTGGAGTGTTTGCACAAGGCTGCCATTGCTGATTTCAAGTGTTAACAGTGCTAGAATTACACGCTGTGAAGGCGTGTAGCGGGATGCCTCCCAGCCAACTGTTGGAAAATCAGAAATCTGCTGAATGCCAAACCTGCAAAGATGAAATGCCACTGTGCACAGTCAGCGCTGTGCTACCAAGGATGCTGAAAACTGAATCTTATTTATTTAAAGGGAACACAAAATAATGGAATTACAACTGCTGCCTGTCCTTAGCACTGTGAACCCTGTATCACTAGCAAAGCCTTTCTTGATGGTACAAAGATTGAGTCATTTCTCCTTTTCAGCATTTATCCACAACTGGAGGGGGGAGGAAATGGTCTTATTTTTTGCCTGATATTCTTCTTGATTTGATTTTTGTTGTGGTGGGGTTAAAAGTTGGTGTACTGAATAGCTTTTAATGGGGTGGAGCAGGGTAGGCAGGAAAGGTAGGGGGAGAGTTGGGAGACGAATGGTTGTTTTGGAATGGGCTTTTCTGTTGGTTTTATTTTTCGTTTGGTTTGGTTTGTTTTTTTGGTTTGTTTTTTTTTTTTGTGAAAAAAAGAGTTTACAGCCTCTTCCCAATAATCTCAGATCTACTTCTTTCCATGAGTCTGGAAATGTCTCACAGCTGCCTGCCCTCCTATGAGACCCTTCAGGTCCGTGCTCCCACCTGCATCTTCACAGGAAATGAAAGGGCTCGTGTGCTGTACGGGTTCTATTATAAGTGCTGACATGGCTCAGACTTGTGTCTGTTGTGGCAAATAAGTCATATTTTTGCACCTGAAATGTGGTGTGGCATCCGCATTTTGATTCTCCTTGTAAGTATTACATCATAAGACTAGGGAAACACATTGGCGACCAAGGCTTACTGTGTTGGCCAGTGCGTAAGCATACAAGCAGCCTGATAAATCAGAGACCTTTGGCTAGGGAAAGAAAAACAAACAAATCCTGCCTTTCCCTTCTGACTCCAGAGCTCCCCGTTGCTGTAGCAGAGGAAGGAACTGCAGATTGCAAATAGTGATTGCAGAGTCACGTAAAGCGCAGTTTACTAAGAACAAGCTTAAAATAATCTTTTATTGGTCAGGTTATTTTTCGCCAAGTCCACTTCCCATCATTGCAGAGCGGTTATTTCTGTATTCTTACAGCTACAAGCATTTTTAGTAAAACCTTTCATTGTGCAAAAATACAGTAGTATATGCTTTATGTCCTTCAGAGAAAGCTTGCATGGATTAGCGGTTGCTCAGGGTTTTTCTTCAGGCTTTGCTTTTTTTCATGTGGTGCTTTCACTGAATTGTGCAAGCAGGGTACGTGTTCCTGCAACAGGGGGCACAAATTAAATCTCTCCTATTTTTCAAATGAATCATGCAAGCCAGCACACAGGAAAAATAAGAATGAAAATAAAATCTGTGCCACTTTCCAGTAAAATAGCATTTAGTTTGCCAGTAATCCCATGGTAATCGCCTGTGTGTGTGCACACGTGTGCATGCGTGTGCATGTGTGTAAAAAATTATCAGTCCACAGTAGCTCATGGCACAGCTCTGTATCTTACCATCTTGTCGTCTAGTCATACATTCACAGTTTATTAATATACATAAAAAACTAGGTCAGGGTTGGAACAGTAAGAGTGCAGATCACTGCTAAATAAATACACAGCCATGCAGCAGATGCTGTACAGTTCTGTCTGGTTTTTTGCCCCTGGCCACAGCACATTTAGCAACAGATAACTGCCATGTATTCACTCTCTGATTTTCTTATAAGGAGACTTTTATATTTTCACAGGAAATAGCAAGACCTGTCGCTGTTTTGTCATCTTCAGAGTATGGGAGACGCATAAATAAGCCCGTAGAGCAGGTGATCAGAGAGCATGCAAGGATTAATCTGCTGGAGGCAGAATTCTACAGGAAAAATGGCATCACCTGCTTATTGGAAGAACCTTCTCCAAGCCTGGATCCATGTTAAATCTCTTGTATGTGTCATTGCCAGAAACATCTATGTGGAAAAAAATCCACCTCACATCAAAATGCAATATGGTGCTTTTGCTTTTTCCTCTACGTTTTAGTTAATGAGAATGATTTGGATTAAAACTAAACTAGGATGAAATAGCAGCTGTACTTTTCCTTATGCTAATTCAAATGCATGTCTTCTCCTTACAGTCTCAAAAATCTAATGAAAAGCAGCATCCACCGTTCTATGATTCTATGATTTTAGGCAACACTGGAAGTGAGATCTGTTGGGTCAACAGCTGTCTCTCTGCAATTTTAGGCAGTGCTTCTGCATAACTCTTCATTTAAGGAAGTTGCTTCTCTAGGTATCAGTGGTCACTGACTTCTTAGTTCATACAGTGTTGCTACAGAATTGCAAGATGTCATTTTATTTGCACAACAGCTGAAACAGGGATTCAACACAGATTTTCCAAAATGGTCAAGTAAAGAAATGAACTGACTTAGAGAAGTGCTTAGCAGTTTCGGTAGACTTCAAGTGGAAGTCAAGTTAACGGGAACTTCTGAGTGTTCAGCATTTAAATAGACAAAATCTGGGCTTAATTGATTTCAGACATCCATTTTACTGGCTTTTGCTATATGAATGGTGTCTGAGGGATTGATCTGTTCAAGAGTGTCACAAGAAAAATCATCTCTGAGTCTGTATCCAATGCTGAAAAAAAGAAGAAAAAAAAAAAAAAGGTAATACTAGCAGAACAAGCACTAAATAGTGCGTTAGAAAGGATGGAAAAGCACAAGGATTTGAGCAGGAGTCACTTACTTAAAAAGCATATTTAGAGTCAATGTCTAAACCTGCTCAACTGCTCAAACATTTAGTGCCTTGTATTCTCACTGAATCCAGTACTAAAGTTTTAAGGCAATTTCAGGAGAAGGAATATCTCCTATAGGATACGCATCAGTTTGGTTCTTGAGAGCCATCGATCCTGCTGTTGTTTAAAGCTGAGGTGGTATTATTCAGAAAGGGACAACAGCCGGACTGATCACAGCAGAACAAGGACTGTAACTCCACAGCTCTGACTGACACTGGAGTTCTATCAGGTGACTTACACAAAGGAAACCTGTCTCATTTGTGAACACAGTGAGTCTCCTAGTGAAAAATAATGAAAACAAAGAACTTCTTAATCTAAGGCATGGATAAGTAGTAAATTAGGTGATCAATAGCACTTGTTTGGCATGATGCAAGAAGCAGAGCAGCCCATTCTGAGGGGCGCTTGTTACTTTCATATATTCATGACTTGCAAATTCCTCTATATTCAGTGAGCTTGGGACAAGAGAGCAGTAACTGCTACATTCCTTTTCAACAATAAATACTTCGTTAAACAAATCCAGCAGCATTAAATGAAAGGAATCACAGTAAGAACGAAGTGAGAAGCAAATGTTTTCTAACAATACTAAAATTCTTTTTCAAAAATCAGTATCAAGTGTATAACCAGTGAAGAATGAGATGGAATATGGCCATATTATAGACAGGTTATTTTTAGTTCAGGACAGTCAGTACAAATTACTTCTTTTAAGTAGTCTTACTATATTTACAAACCATCTGTGTTTAAAAAAACTACGGGAAATCGGATCTGTTTGGGAACACCACCACCTTCTGGCCTGTGTGAGAAATAAGCATCACCAATTCACTTCCACCTTGGAGAAAGGCATGAGTCATCAACATCAGAATCAGTTTCCCTCTCTCATTTCTTTGCTTGTTTCACCCCTTTCTCTTTTGAGTCCCTTCTCATCCCTCCTCACTTTTGAAGGTTTTTCACAGACTATTCCTTCTACTACTTGTTTCTCATTCAGTTCTGAGTGGTTGACTTCTCCCATCAGTGCTCAGTTAGTAAGGATTTCTTCTGTATTAGGGAGGAGTTCCCTATGGATGTCTGCAAAGACATTTCAGTCATTTTTCCTTCAACTTCGGTTTTGCTAGGATGACAACTGTTAGGTCAGTGATGTGCTGTGAGCTTCCTAGTACACTGTTGGAAAGTATCTCATTACCTCTTGGTGCTCCCTCACCTGTCAGTGCTGACATACTGCGATAAGTAAGGGTTTTATACCTGCAATAAATTATCATGAATAGAATGCACAGCATGACACAATGTAAATCATATTTTGGATCTGGATTTTGCAGCCAAAAATCTCCAGGAATTGTTGGGACAACCGACAGACACCAGCAACTCACAAATTACTAACAGTAGCCTTGGAAAGAAAATGGCCACGGTCCGTATCTACCGGTGAAATATATATTAACTTCAAGGATGTAAAAGTTTCACCTTTTTTGTGTCAAATTGTAATAGTTAAAATCAAACCAGGTGATGCTGAGAATTCTGCTTTGCTACTCACAAATAATAATTCCACACAGGACAGGATGCACAAGCTAACCTGAAAATGTGTTCTATGCAGCAGTTATGTGATCAGAACTAAGGCCTATGTTATTTTCCCTTCATCCATCTGTAAAGCAACATGTTGACTCAGTTCGGGCATGCTTGTTCCTGCTGAAGTGGTTACTGGTTCCATTTCATAATTCTGGCAGAAAGGTGGAACTGATGCTCCTGCATAAAAAAGGATTGCGCAGGACATAATTCTGTGTCAGACCTTCAGAGTGTAATAAGTATTTAGGCCAGAATGGCAGGCCGTGAACTGAAGGAACTCCAGAGTGCATACATAACCCCAGTTAGCCAGTTTAGAGAAAACTGTCACCAAAGACAATACTATAAATAATACATACCCAGAACATGGAATAATAAAAAATTAATAATAAAAAAAATTAATAAAAATTTTAATAAGAATTAAAATAAAAATAAGAATTTTTTGTAAGGCATTGCTATTTAGCGAACAGCACTCTGCATTTCTTTGCAAAATAAGCAAATAGTGCTTGTGCAACTACTGCAAATTTTAGTTTTCTGGAACACTTGGGAAATCACACGAACAGCTATGAGTAAATTGCACAATTTCTTTTTATACTGTCAAGAAAAGCCCTGCTTGCTAGGTAGCATGGCACTTCCTGTACATCCAGCACCAGCCGGTATCCTTGAATAGTCACATCTGTCCATTTTCAGTTGTGAGTTGGAACCAGTGAAAATACAAAGGAAACGCAGCATTGGCTGTCTGGCACTTACATCTGCTAACTTATAATAAATATTGACACAAAACTTAAGAAAATATGTTGCTCTTTATTACTCTTTACATGTCAATTGTTCCAAATATTGGAAGGTGTCACATTCAGAAGCTTAAATCATCTTAGGTGGAGTTATTTAGAAAACAGAATTGTTCTTACATGCACAATATTTACACTTTATAGTACAGGAGGTCAACCAGTGATTTAGTATTATTCTCCAGTGTCAGCAGCCAAGTCGGTACGTATGAGGAAAGATTTTTTTGTGTAGATATTCTGCCATTTTTCTGCAATTTTGTAGACTCTCTATCTCAAAAAACGGAATCTGGAAACAAAACAACGATTGCTGGAAATACCTTCTAATAAACAAGTGGGTAAGACTGATGTTCATTAAGCAGATGTAAAATTACACATCAAAGATTTATCTTTTTTTAAAATTAAACATTTAATCCTAAGAATATTATTGATCTGTAAATCACCTGAATAGAGATTATTGTAAACCAAAAAGTGATATCCACAACAGTTTAAACTAAGTTAAATATAACTGACGTAGGCTTATGTGAGAAGTGATTATAAATGGAAAAGAAAATCTCAAAAATCTCAAAGTAACTAGTTTGGTCCAAAATATTTTTAAAGATAAAAATAACCCTATTAATTCAACAGGCAAAATAAAGGATATACTGTTGTGAAAATATTATTTACAATACAAAGCAGTCCCTTTTTTTTTAACTCCTCTTTTTAAACTCCAAATTCAGATCTTTTTTAAAAAAGTATTTCATTAAAAATCTTAAGTCTACTGAACTCTTAGTCAAGATTTGAACCTTAATCACTGCAGAGAAGTACTCTTTCAAGCAGCCACTATTTGGCAGAAAACACTAATTGATCCAAGGAAGAAAAAGGAATTTCTGTAACACCCTCAAAAAGGCAAAAGTGAGGCAGAGTGAACATAATGTAGAAAGGACATGACTACATCTGCCTTGAGAAGTAATTGCAACTACAGTTTCAGGCATTATAAAATAATAATTTTTCCCTTGTTTTGTTAGCCAGAGCCAAAGCAAACCGCTGTCTTTGGACTTTACCTGCACAACTTCATAACCAAGTAATTGAAGGTGTCTCTGTTTAATAGCTTCTTCTCCCAGCAGATTGTGGCTGTTAATGCAAAATCTATTTCGGCCATCAACACAGACAGCAATTCTGAAATCAAGCAGAAGTATAGCATCAAAAAAACCCAACAAGTTACTTTAGTCACCACAACTACTGCAGTTCCTAAGAAGCATGAGACAATAACTCCCCTCTCACTTCCTAATACATCCTAGAATTAGAAGTTGTAGGGTGGGAGTTACCTACTTCACTGAATTTAAATCACTCAACTTACAGGTGGGAGGGGGAAAGCCTGAAGCTTAGTGAAACTAAACCTGAAAAGCTTATTTATGTGCTCTGAACAAAAATTACCATACAAGTTAATAAGAGTTTGATATTTTTAATGCTAGTGTTGCTAAGCTGTTTGAATTCTTCTAGAAGGAAAACCATACAAAATACTTGTCTTGGCTTGAAAACATTTCGGCAGCTAAATTTATTCAACTTACTGATGTACCTGTTAAACCTGTTAGAGTTTAAGTTAAGTTTAAGCTAAATTTAAGTTAAACCTGTATCTATGGTTGGCAGCTTCCAGATTATATTTTTTCTACTTGGTGATAAATATCACATCAACTTAAAGAAAAATTTGTATGTCCACTGTAAAATAAATACTTATATTTTCATTATGTTAAGTATATTGTGACCTTTTTTACACATGAAAGCTGTAATTTAAAAAAAAAAATAATCAAGGCCCATTCTTATATTAAAGGATAGGATTTTTGAAAGAACCTATATTACTCTGTGAGTCTTGTGAAGGTTAAGCCGGAGACAACATAAGCTTTTCAAAGACTTTTGCTTTATCCAAAGAAGTGCAGTTGCAAATAGCACACAGGCAGGTTGCTTAACTTTGTATCCAAGGTTTCTCAAAATAATCCTTGTTTAACATATTTCATAAACATCTATGCATTTTTCAATAAAAACAGCATCTGTAGCAAATACTCTCATTAGACAGGATTCTTTACAGCAGTAAATTTGTGAACTCAGACTGTGAGCTTAAACTGTGTTAAATCTATGTGGACAGACTCAATTAGAATTAATTTGGTTTTAATTTGAAAATTAATTACCAAAGATTAAAATACATTACTATAAGCCAAATCAGAATCACTTTGATCCTGACTGCCACTGGGTAAAGAGACTAATTGTCTGACACTGCATAGTCAGGAGGCAAAATAATGACGAAAAATTTCAGATCATTAATTTTGCCAACTTCATCCATTTGCCAGTGGTTTCCATGTGAAACTTTAGCTTTGTTGAGGTCAATGGCAAAAACTCCAATCAGCTTAAATTTTGCCAGGGTTTCACCCTGGATGCTCTTTGTCAATGTTGACATTTTACCAGTGGTTTCTTTTATTCCCTTACCGTCTGTGCACCTCTTCACATTGGGCAGCAGGCAATACAAAACCTTCTTCATCTAATTTAATCTCAATATCTAGTATAGATGAAAAGAGAAGTGACATTAGTACTCATTTCATGTAACAAACTGTTTGCTATAATTCTCATCTGCTTACAGTTCATTGTTTTATACCATAACT
The DNA here is from genome assembly GCF_964106895.1 of Numenius arquata. Taxonomy (NCBI): domain Eukaryota; kingdom Metazoa; phylum Chordata; class Aves; order Charadriiformes; family Scolopacidae; genus Numenius; species Numenius arquata. The sequence continues at coordinate 45,146,614 of NC_133579.1, forward strand.
AAAATAGTATCGCAATACCTTTTTCTGAATCACAGAGGCTTGCAAAAGTTATGTATAGGCTATTTAAGACAAATGAGTGATAATTAGTAACACTTCAACCTTTCATAATGCTAACTAATGTTACTGCTAATTTCAGTATTCCAAGTCCACTAAAACCGTATTGTAGTTAAATGGCACTTTGCTGGGCTGGCTAGAGCCTCTGGAATTATGAGGGTTTTGGGGAGACACTCTCTCTCTCTCTCTGTCTGGACCTAAACCCTGCCAACTTTAGCCCCATGTGGAACCTGAAATGCAGAATAATTCTGGAATCATCCCTCTCTCTTGATTTTTGTTTTTTTATCCCTCTGATGTCCACAGGGTCCAAGAGCCCCTTCCCTCAACATCTTTTTTATGATGCACCCCTCCTGGGCACACATCTTTCCTCATCACTGCCTTTTTTCAGTATCCTTTCCTGGTGAATGAAACACTGTTTTGCATACTCCTCTCCTCCAGTCCAGAAACCCCCTCTGACTACAGGTAGTCAACAGCTCCTGCTAAGGGGAGTGGGAGCCCAGCTGAGCGGGGCACAAGGCCCACAGCCTTCCAGCTCTGCCTTTCTCTACTCGCCACCAACGCAGAGAGATCAGGCAAGTGCCGTTGCCTCATTTTGCTTTATGTTATAGAAATTGTTTACGGGATAAGTAAAGAAGGAGCCAATAGTAAAAATACAGAATACAAGAGTTGGCAGCTATGTTCAATACAGACTGGCTGTATAAATTCCAAGTAACATTGCAGTTCTTTTCTCTCCCTGTTCTTTCTGACTTTGAAAAAGCATTTCCTTATAGTTCTCACAATGTTTCCTGATTTCAGACCTTCTACAGAGTTCTGTATTCCAGTTTACTTTTTCTGTACTTGCACAATTCAGAATGCCCATAAAGGGAAAAAAATCAATCATTTTTACTTCCAGAAAATAACTGAGCCTGAAGTTTTGACAGCATAACCACACATTTTATTATTAATCTAAAGAAATGTTACTTACCAACTGTATAGAAATATGGTGTTGATACCTCTGATGCAAAATATATTCTTTTTTTCAGTAAATAAAGTAATCCAGTCTTCACCCTTTTGAGGAGGTGAACATCCAGAGAACTGAGAGGCATGAGAAAGGCCTTTATTTGATACTTTGGAAGGAGTCTGGGACCCTACATAATGACAGAAAACCAAATCAAACGAAAGAAAAAGGAAGATAATTTTTTAATTATCTCATATTAATGTAGCAAAATGTATTCTGTGCATTTCAAAGCCATATCTATTGAGGGACTTACAGTCTGAGGTGTGATCTGCTGGAAACTTAAAAAAAGACCCCAAAAGAATCACCAGAACATCCTCAGCAAGCTTCCATGCTATCATGCTGAACATACCGCTCATGAGAAATGCACAACTGCTTTATTCCTCTGCCGACATCTAAGTGCCTGATCTCTTTTGTGCTCCAAGACTTCAGAAACCAAACATTAAAAAAAGGAGTAGTTGTTTGAAAAGTACTCGGACATACACAAAAAGCACTTTAACTTAGAGCTAGTCAGTTCCATCAAACATACAAATATATCAAGTCAATCAAGCAGGTAGAAAAGCTTCGTATTTTCATCAAGGGAAAAAAAGCTGTTTCAGCCCAATTCCAATGTTTTTATGCGGAAGACAGTTCTCAACTATCAACAGGGCCCTAATCAGAACCTTATCACCTCTTGTTAACATCAGCCTGGTTTCATATGTACCATACCTCATAAAATGGGCACTCCAGGGTAACAGTCAGAAAAAGCTGGGTCAGCTGGAAGGTAACAATTCTGTCCAAACCAGGTGGCTGAGCTGAAAGAACAATATTGAGGCTTTCAGGTGGACCTTCAACAAAGTATCTTTACACAAAACATCACGCACAAGTGAGGAAAAACATGCAGAGAAGCTACCTGATCATTACCACTCTTGGTCATTGTTTGAACAAACAGAAAGATCAGTTGTGAAATGACATAGAAAAATGAGGAAATGATTTACAGAAATATAAATAAATAAATAAATATACAACTAGCAAGATCTTAGTTAAGACTACGATATTCTTTCAGGAAAAAAAAAATAAATCTGAGAGATGCAGGACATTCTACAGGGAGGAATAAGTTTGAGTTGAAGTACTGGAGAAATATCTCATTTCCTTCTTCCTACAACCGCTTCTCCCCAAGTTATAATCCCAGGATCTCATTGTTTCACTCAGCTGGGCTTTTTTTTAATGTGAAAATAGTGGATATTACTGAATAACTTCTGGAGATTTGTTTACAAGTGTATACTTGAAGCATCTTGTTACATGCAAAGTATTATTACCGAATGGTAACAACCATATGTAGCGTAAGATGCTAATCATGCAGGTCATCTTCTTGAGTTCCTGTTCTGAACTTTGACCACTACGGTAGAATACCTTTTTTGATTTAAAAGAACATATTCAAAGTAACTGGTACTATAAGGTTTCTCATTTTCTAAGTATCAACTTGAGAACTTTAAAAGACATTCTGTTTTTTAGGACATGACACCTGTGTCCTAAAAATCAACCCTTTAAGGTATTTCATGTTGAACAGCTAAAAACTGAGTGACCAAAGTCTCTAATCACTTTGAAAACTCGACCTTATATAGAGTTTTATTAACAAAGCAATCTTAGCTGAGATCTTGAGAAGTCACTCATCTTTCTGGCATAACTTACATATACCTATAATGCCTCTAAATGTTCTTTACTATCTAACACAGAATTACTTAAAATCTATAGCTTACAACTGTGTTGTTCATAATAGGTTTGTGTCCAAAAACATTGGATTATGCAGCAGTTAGAGCCAAGGACAGGCTACCACAGGGGGGATGTTCTAGAAGCTTACTAGACCAGAGGAAAAAAAACAATTAGGTGAAGGCAGGCCTTGCAGACAAGAAAGTCTTAGAAGCAGCGGGTGAGCAGACTCAGACCTCTTAAGCAAGATGGGATAAACCATGGGGTAGATTTTTAAATTTCATAATGTTTTCCTCAGTACGGTAAGACATGGGGCCAAGTATGGGGCTGTAGTGCTTGCTCAGAATTAGAAAGGAAAGGAGTTCAGGGCACAGAACAAAGATGGGCAGAGAAAGTGTCCACCCAGAGGAGTGCAGTCAGCAGAAAGGATGCCAAAGGGAAGAAGCCTGACATAACCATATCAGATTCTAGATTAAAAGTAATTTAAAAACCAGGATGAAGGACCAATCTTTATGCCTTGTTAAAACATATGTGAGACTTGAAATTCAATTTCCATTTTTACCTAGATAATTAAAAAACCCATACCAGCCTATCCTTAACTGCTCACATTTATGATGCTGTTAATGTTTTACTGGTTCACATCTCACTTCTACTTTAATTAAGCCAACAATTATGCACTGCAAATTAATTTTTTCAGCTTTACCCATTTACCCTTTTCAGCTTTCACAAGCTGATCATAATACAATATGAAAGAGAAATACAATCAAGTTGGAAGCACGAATACAATGCAATAATCATTGTCCTGAAAGAACAGAAGAGTAGAGATGACAGCAGAAGTCCATACCCGGTTCTACCTTACCCCCACCTGCAAAGCTGGACACGATGCAGGCTGGCAGAAGGTAAGGAATAAAGCACTAGAATCACTTCCATGCAATGGAATTACAAGGCAAAACAGTATTTGAAAAACACATTCTGTACTGAGGTTTACAAATTCCGCGTATATAATTGTAACACGTTCTTATCGGTAATAGTAAATTCTTTTTGTCCAAATGTTACACTTCAACCCATTTGTCTCTAGAATTTGTACTAATCTTGAGCATTATTTCTGTAATAGTAGTAGGTGACCTTACTATGTAAGTAAGCTGTGGAACAGTTATTGTAACTTTTCTTGTATATTATAATTTGGTCCCAATTTTAAATGCTGTGAACAGGTTTTCTGACAACTGTGATGATGCCCTTAGAGCCTCAGGAAGAGAGTGGCCTCCATGCTTAGGAAAATATCCAGAAATAAGGATTATGCAAAGTGACAGAGGACTTAACCTTAAAAAGACAGGCAGCGAAATTTTAAATCTAATCAGCAGGCCACAAGCAGAAGGTAATTATTTTAGCTTCACCACCAGTACTACTAGTATTTCTATTGCTTTTTGAAATACGTCCTCTCTTGTGCAAGCCCCTGAGTAAAACGCCCAAGAGTCAGTCTCAACCCTAAGGTGTCTGAGATCCAAGAAAGCAAAGCAGACAGTTGTGGGGGAAGAAAAAGATACAGAAAAGTGAAGTGACTTGCCCAAAGCCACAAAGCAAATGGAAGACTATATACAGAATAAAAGTCAAGTCTCAGGACTCAGTATCCACTGTTCCACCATTATGCCACATCCTTCATGTGGCAGTCATTACAATGCAATGATTTAGAGAAAAATGAACCCAGAATCACTGAACTATATATGATGTCACTCCTGCATCATTCCAAGTATCATTGCCATTAAAAATATCTACAACTTTTGGTCTCAAGTCTTGTTAGTTCCATAATAACTGGTCTCATAAGCCTTCCTAGTGTTACCAGTCTCATAGTAACATAGCCTCACTTCATTGCAAGTATTCACATCAGTCACTGCATGGGCAAAAAAGTTTAAACAGCTGGAGTTAAAACTAACACATTTCCTCCACAGAATAACTTAGCGTCCAAAACCTGTATAAGACAAAGGACAAACACGGGTAAAACAGAAGGTTAGTATTTTTTAGAAAAGCAGAAGTATTAACTGAAATAAAAGTTTTAAAGGGAATTCAAATCTCTGTTTGAGATTGTACGGTGCAATTTTCAAACTCCTCTAAATGATATAAACTGAAAGACAATTGGAACTGTGCAAGGTCTTTGGCCTCCTGATCACTATTCTCCAGTCACTCTAATCAGGTCAGTGTTTATTCAACATATGAAAGTGATAAGAAATGGGTGCTTGACAAGAGACATATCACGTAATAGAAAGAAATGTGGAACATCACAGAAGAAACACTGCTCCTTACCTTGAAGCTGTTGCAGAAAATAGGGACTAAATATCTTTGGCAGAAAATTTACTGGGTAACGTTGAATAAGGACACAGGAGTGCAGCAGGTTCAGTAAGGTGCGAGGCTGAAAGTGACTAAAACGAGAATGCAGTATGGTTTCAAGCTTCCTAAACAAGGAAGAAGCACTTGGAGGCTGATAGTTAAGAGTCCCAAATGGTATAATGTACCCAGCAATCTGGTCAGTGGTAAATGTGTCAGCATCAGAAATGAAACCTTCTGCCGCTGCATCAAAGATGGGCTTAGAAAGGATCATCTTTTGGCAACAATACTGCATGATTTTGCTGACTGTCTGAGGGTGCATGGTAAAGATGGACTTGGGAACATGTGTTTCCAGTGCCTCTGTAAAAATTTCTTCACGATGTCCAAAGTACAGGAAGGCTTCCAGTACATTCACCAGTTCATCACCCGTGAAATATGGAATATGCTTCACAGAATGTCTACACAGTGCTGTGACCAAGGGAACTGCCTGAGTCTGATCAAGAACAACCAGTGAATTCAGTATTATGCTTGTGAACGCTGGGCTTAGCTGGGAAACTACGTTTAAAGTGACACCATTCAGTCTGTTTAGCAAGTCTTGGTATTGTTCCCCTTCCCTGGCAGTCACCTGCAGCACCTTATAAACCATCACTATTTCCCTAGGACTCCACTTCTCAATGTCTTTTTCTTGCATGTGGTTCACAATTTGTTCCAGCATCGCACAACATGGGCCTTCCATCTCAAGCAAACTCTCTCCAAGAGCACACAGATTTCTAACAGTCAACTGTCCTTTATCAAGCCGCTCCTTACCCTCCGAAAGCAAGCTTGCCATCAGTGTGCTCTGGGGATCTATACATAGTTTTATCAAAGCTTGCAATGCATTCAGCAGCCCAGTGTTTGACAGTTTTGAGGATTCAAATTCAAACTGGAAGCATAATGCCCTGAAAACTTCATTCTCTAACACTCGTTCAGGGTTTTTCAGACCGTTGTCATCCACCTCAACTTCAGATATCCTCTGCAGGGCTCCTGACGCCATAGTATCAGACATGACTTCCTGAGAGCTAAGAAAGTCAAAAATCTCTTTTGATGTACAAAGGCTGTTCAATTTCTTCAAAAACAGTTGCTCATCCATCCACATGTTATTAGATTTAGTACTGCTCCCAGGATCTCCACAAAGATGCACAGTTTCATTAACAGAAAGAGACTGTATCCGCAGCTGTACATGGTTTTTCCTACAAAACATATACTGAGATTTATCTTTGAAACATAGCATCCTCATGGCTACAGAGCTACAGTTTTGGGGCTTTCGCTGCCCGCTGATAAAGCTCAACCTTTTGCTTAGGGTCATCAAAACGGACCTGCTTGCTGGTGCGCTGGATGAATAAAACTGGAAACTTTTTTGGCTAATCAAAGCCATACTGGATCAAGTGGGTTCTCAAAAGATACCTAGAGGAAGAAAAATACATATAAATATATAGTTTGGAAGAGAATCATTAAAACACAGCCACAAAAAACCTTTTAGCGGCTGGACACGACAGGGCTGACCCCTCTCCCACGATCACTGGCGATGCAAAGAGAAGAACCTGTCGGGAGCGGAGAGACCTGTGTGCCAGGCCGCAGCCTGTCCCTGCCCGGTGTCTCCCTAAGGACACCACGACGCGGGGGGGGAAGGCAACGGGGACGTTTCCTCAAGCAGGAACTGCGCGGCGGTGCTTGCCTCTTTACCCCAGCGGGCGGGGGCCGCCGGGCAGCAGAGGGGCTCACCCCGGGGAGAGGGGTGTGTGTGTGGGGGGGTGTTCCGACAGCCGGGGGGTCGATGGGTGATTCCGACACGGGTGGGCCTGGGCCTCTCCGCCCGCTCCGCCTCACAGGCCCCACGCCTCCCCCCACCGAGAGCGGCGAGGGACCGGCAGGCCGAGGTGCGTCTTTCCCTCCCGCCCCAGCGCCTACCGCGGGCCGGGGCGCCCCTCCCTCTGGCCTCCCTCCACCGCTGAGCACCGCCGGCGGTGCCGCGGGAGCCTCACCTCCGCCGCCATGACGGGCAGCGCGGGGACTGCCGGGAGCTTCCGCCGCTCTTCCGGCGCGTACCTCCGGCCGCCGCCTTCCCTCACCGGGGCAGCCTCACGCCGGCCCGGCCCTGTAGGTCTTGCGTGGCGTGGCGCAGTAGAGCCCGGGGGCTTTACCTCGGGAGCCGGATTTGTTCCCGTGTACGTATGGATCAAGAGCGCGTGGGCGCTCTGCGGGGGGGCCGGGCGGGAGGCGAGGGGCCCGGCGCTCTGGGAGGCTTCGGTTGCTGCAGCGGCGTTGAAGCCTCCGGTGCGGACCTGGCTTTAGCTCCCTGCAGCCGCCGACCTTCCTGAGGGACGGGTCTCCTGCTGCCCGGCTGGGTGTCCATTGATCCACCCAAATTTTTCTGGGTGGAAGGTCAGCCCTGGGAGGTTTCACATGCTGCTGTCCCGCTGCTTTCATTAAAGCTTTTATGGGTTTTTTATATTTATCTTGGCCGTAGGGTGAAAGTGATTCTGAGCAAGCCTGTAACTGCTGAAAAAATGGTATGGGAATGGGCATGGCTCTGAAGGTACAGTCCCGCAACCCAGTGTAAAGCCATGCAGAAGTGTGTAAAAGCTACTGTAGGAGTTTCATGTGTTTTTATCCTGCCACGCAGTTTGACGTTTTTTGATAGACCAGGTACATGAAGTAGGAAGTCTGGCGTTACAGTACAGCTATGTAATTAGCAGGTCCAGCACATCTGGTTCAGTGAAAGTCTGGCTGGTGTTTACAGATGGCTTGTTTGCTCCTACGGTGTGGTGTTGTATGGAGCCAGTTGGCTCCCTATTAATCTTTTGTGAACTGGTAGTTTTCTGAATTTTCTGAGTACTTGATCGGATGAGCTATAATTTGGAATTTCATGCTTAGTTTCATTGTAAGACCTGGTTTGAGCCAGGATGTCCTGGCTTGTTTTTCCAGCTTAAACTTTGTGGTGTTTTTTGTCATGCGACTAGCAAAACATCAATGTGTTAAAGGCAGCTGTTGTGGTAATAGTACTAAAGTTAGAGGGATTCTCTAGAAAGCTCGATAGTGAAGAGTTACCATTTTTCCCCCCTCTTTATTTCAGTTGAACTCATATCACATAAGCGGAAGTGGCATATTATCCTTGAAGAGTGTATAGTGCGGCAAAGCAAGAGTAACACAGGCAGTATGTTCATCTGAGTGCAAGCGTGTTCCTGGTTTATGACTGTGTTCATCTGCAGGTAGGCATGACTGATTTTCCTTCCTTTTAGCAGGCATCACTTGATCAGTTTGTGCATGAAGCTCTTTTGGTTGATGACAGAGCGAAGGTGCTCTCACAGGGAGAAACTCCACAACTTCATAGTTTGGATCGAAGCAAGATCAAGGGATGTTATTGATCTATTAATGACATACTTAACTGTCAGGTGGTTAATTAAACTACTGTTTAATCAGTTATTTGAACTATATATTCAAGATCAATAGCAGCACCGCAACAGATACAATGCTAGGCACTTAGAAAATGTTAATAAATGTCTACAAATATTTAAACAGCCTTCTGTATCTAATTCCAAGGAATTGTCTAATTGTGGCCTCCCCCCTTCCCACAAGCACACATTTGCACTGTTATATACGCATACAGTCCCCTCTTAGGAGGTATGCATCTCAAGCACAATCCTCTCTTGTGGCTGTGGGGGTTCTCTTGTTTACACACACCTTCTGTGGGAGATGTGATTGCTCTAACTTTTGTGTCTCTATGCTATCTACTAGTCTACACACCAGTGAGAAAGCTCCCTGCCAGTTCACATGCATGCACTCAACATGTGGGTAGCTACTTTTTGCACCCTTTGTTGTTACTGTACTAACTGGAGTGGAAGCAGCTCACAGTGTCTTATGGGGAGGCTGCTCTACCTGACCTAGGCAGAGATAACAGTGCTGTTTGGCCATGTCAGACCACATTGTGACTGCTCTTCTTTCTGTTGCCCTCTCCCCCTGCTATTGCAGATTTTCATGCTTCTCTTATACATCTTTCTCAAGCTGACTGTTTTGTTTGAAGTCTGTTGTTAAGCCCCTGGCTATAATTTTGGCAGCTTACCCCTCAGCTTTTTGTGTACGGAAAGCTTCTGTGCTATGCTATGGTGTGGTCCCAGTGGAAAACTGATTATCTTTCTCCCTTTCTGAGGCATGAGAAAGAATGTAGTAATGAAATTCTGCTTTATCTTTATTGTTTTTCTCCTTTTGTAGTCAGGCATTGCCACCTGCTGACGAGAACCATTAGGGTGGAAATATAGCATGTGACTAGGATGAATCTGTATTTCTACAGGGATCGGAGGGTATTTAAACTGTATTTCATAGGAATTGTCATAGTTTTTGTGTCATCAAATTTCTTTGTATTTCTTTTTGAAAAGGAGGGTGAAAAATCATTTTGTGGATTGTTTTGCCTCTTCTGTGCACATGCGCATGAAGCCAGTTATTTAAATAAATTTATTTAAAGCAACTGTTAAGGTATTTATTAATAGTTTTAGGTAATATAATATAGTCAATTTAAAGTGAAAACTATAATAGAAAATGGAGTAGAAAAAAATCCAATGAAAGCCTTAAAATTTTCTAGTAATTACATTTTTCATGGAATTCATCGTATGGTACAGGCACTGTACTCTTAGGAAGCTATGACTTAGTTTTACCACTTCTAATTTACAAGTTGCTTTAAAAAAAAAATTCTTATTGGAGAAACCTTCCACAATACTGTGGGAGTATCATATCAGTAGAGTGCAGTAGTCATCTTCTGCAGTTGATCTCTGTTGGTTTTCCCTTGAGAGAAACAAGAAAAAGATATGCTTCAAATTTCTTAGCCACAGGTTTCCTTAAATCAGTGTGTGTGGCTAGTACACTGAATGCTTTGTGTAGTTGAATCTGTGTGGGAGCAATAGGTAAAGTGCAGCAAACTGGGCCCAGGCATGTGAAAAAAATCTTAAACTGGGAACTGAAAATTACTCAGTTGTAATTCTGGGTATTTGAGTTCTACTGCAGCTCTCTAGCAGTGAGAAAATATTGACAGAAAATTAATTTGTAGTACATACACAAGAGACATTCTGCTTGTCTCTTATTTGCTGCTTCTTGAAGTTGTCCTTATATCTGTTGTGTTCTGCCTGTGTCAAAATCATGAAAGAAAACTTTTTGCATTCGAACTTTCATGGGACAGCTGAGTGGATAAGGATGTGCATCTCGTTCATCCTGCTGCTTGCAAGACTTTGTGAGGGAGTAGCATTTTGCACTACAGCAGATTTCTCTAAGGTGGTTTCTTATTTTTAGGAGAAAAACCCCAAACTTTCAATTCTGTAGTTATACTTGTATAAGAAGATCCTTTTCGAAATATGAAATGAAAAACAATGTTGGAGATCTAAAATATAGACATAGTGGATAGTAAAGTGTAAAGGCCTTCAGGCCAAAAATACTGATTTTGGAAAAGAAAACACTGAGAATTTTAATATTTTTTTTTTCCTCAGGTGTTGTAGTTTGACTTCACCAGGTCTATGTTTTGTTTTATTTTCAAGTACATCTCAGAAAAGTTACCAAAGTTGTCATTGACTTAAACGGGAAAGTACAACTTACATAATACAAGTAGTATTTATTTTCAGGAAACTACTTTCTCTATTGTATTATTTACAAACTAGATTCTTGATACTGGGCATATTGCAATATTACTGTAATATCAAGGCAGTACAGCACATATGTCCAATACTACGAGTCCTTCGCAAACTGGTCTGCAAATCCTGGTTGTGAGAAATGGCTTCTCTTCAGAGTAGATGCCTCATTTCGAAGTTAAACACCAGTACTTCTATCCCCTAAAGTATATCTTTTTAATCTAATAAGCAAAGCAAAATCTTGCTGTTCTGCATGCAATAAATTCCCTTTTTTTTTTCTTCTTTTGTTTTTTCCCCTGCAGTGTCTTTAAGGGACAATAAAAAAGTGCTGTGTTTTCAGAAATGTGCTGTGATTTAAAAAGGAGGTTTTTGCTCCTATATGCAACACAAAAGGGGCAGGCAAAAGCCATAGCTGAGGAAATATGGCAGCAAGCAGGTGCCCATGGACTTGAAGCTGATATGCACTGTATAAGTGAAATGGACAAGGTGAGGTACTCCATGTTATTTTGACAAATAGGTATTTAAGAGCTGCATTTTTGTTCATGTGCTGGAGTGGTGGCTGTTAATAATCATGAAGGCTGAGCACATTCAGCCACCTAAAATATACTATCTAGTTTTAAATTTTTGTTTCTTATGAATCAGTAATTTGGACCAATACTCACAGATGCTTAGTAGCCTTCTGCCAAAGGCACATCTTTCTTGTGATTTTTCTTATTAGAACAGTATTTTAATATATCTGATCTCTCTTCTAACAACATTGCAGTGACTTCTAGAAAACCATGTATGCAGTAGTGAATGAATTCTTTATTTACTGGTCAGATCTCCTGTTGTTAGAAATGACTATTTTTTTTCTGTTGTTTTTCTGTGACGTTGAGGTCCTGTATTCTCTTAAGTGTGGGCTTCAGCATGACCCTGAGCTTTTGTGAGGTCTTCTTGAGTTATTTAGCATATGCAGTCACTCCAGTTCACACTGGGTAACTCAAGATATATTCTAGAAAGAAATATAAAGCTTGGTTTGAGCAAGGAAGTGGCTTTTTATTGTTGCTGTTATACAAGGGTAAGGATGTGAAAACTGTTAGTGCCTGTGACTAAAAGCAATATGGACTGTAATTTCCTTCACAAAGTACTTTCAGCTGTATGTCCTCAAACAAAAAAATCAAACAAACCAAACTCGATAGCCTGGTATTTCATATGAGATGAGCAGAAAATGCTACCTTAAAAAAGTTTTTTTTTCATGCACTTGAAAATGTGAAAAGTTTATATAAATAATTTGGTTCCCTTTTAGCAAGTTGCTTTCCTGGGGATAACACTGCATGTTGGGTAGCTGGAAATGCTACCCAACATGCTACGCATTCATTCTGCATTGGAATGAATATTCACTATGTAGCAAAGTGTTAACAGACTTCTACGCAGCCAGCAGGGAATGTGAAGGTTCTCCTTATATTCTTCCATTTCATTTCTTCTGCATTTGACAGGTTTGGAGATTAGTTTCAGAAAGGCGGTAGGCAGGATATTTCTAGCCTGCCACTTGAATAAATCTATTTTGTCAAATTTGGCAAGACAACTCAGAACTGCAAGTTATTGATGAGGTAGAAAGATGTACTGAATTGAGAATCCAAGAATTGGGCACTGAAGAAAAAAGTAATTTCTGCAGCTTTGTAGATTTTATCACTTAAACTTTTCCTTACCTTTTACTGTAAATAAAGAGAACTTCTAGAAGCATAGATGTAATTGGGGAGGGGAAGGCAGGGTGGCATAACGTACTGGCACAGGAGCTTGCTTGAATTTGGTGGTGCCTCTTGTGAAGTCCTTGGGACATATTAGATATGAGTTTATTCTACAATATGCGTGTTTTGGGGAGGGGTGTGTGTGTATGTCTTAGGTGAGGAAGTAAGAAGTTTCTGTTCTGTTCATATTTGTCAGTCAGAAGGCCCATCCTTGTGTTGTGGTTGGGTATTTCTCAGACCTTGTCATCTCTTAAAGGGATTGCTATGAAGGTCTATAGATGGAATAGCTGGCTACAGAGTCAATAATTATAATGTGATCCTGTTGCCATACAGAAATGAATGATCAAATACTGCTCAAGTCTCAGAAACACTGGCTGTTTCCAAATAGTGTCTCTCACCTACACTCTCATAGGTGAGAAAAGGTCATTAACCTTTGGTTGGTTACTGTGATTGATTTTTATGCTTGATGAAAGACTGAAATGAAATGAGATAGGAACAGTAAAATACAAGGCTAAATGGAGATCATCTTGGGTCATAGTGCATGTAGTCAGCCTTGGGCGAGTTGTCTGAATAAGCACGTCTGCCATGATATGTGTTATTCTGGGTAAGACATATCTGGGTATCTGATCCCATCCTCTTCCTTCAGGAGCGGTTCACAGCTTGAGCAGGCGGCTCACTGCTGTTGCGTGCCCTTGCTGTGCTCAGCTGAGGCATACTTTTGAAGGAAAGAGAAAGAATGGGACAAAGATGTAACACCAAGGGTATAGGAAGAAGTGGAAGGTAGAGTTAAAAAACATGTAATTGTGTAAGGTTCTTGTTGGCCTAGTGATACATCAGACTTCTTGATAATTGATACAAATCGGTGCAGGACCTCTTGTCCTTCCAGAGGCCAGGTGGCCTTGACTTTTCTTCATAAGTAGTCTGTCCACTGGCATGTGGCTTCCAAAAGGTCTTTTAAGTTTGCGCAGGGGAATGTGTAGTGGAGCAAGCAAGAATTTAGTGAACTAATCATACCTCTGTTCTAGTATACTACCTTTTACTTTCAATGCTTGTATCTTTTTTCTTTTTTTTTTTTTAAATTGAACATAATCTAGTGTTACTTCTTATGTGATACCAATATACCATCTCATTTTGTACCTGAAGGGTTTGCTTTTCTTTGTAAAAGCAATAGTCATCTGTGACAGTACACTGCAAAAGCTCTTGTATTTGTAGTTTAAAAAAACAGCTGTGGAAGCTTTGAAAATCTGGATTATTGCAACAGGACCCTTAAGGCCTTTTTTTCCACAAGTTACAATTCAGTTTTGGAAGTCTCAGGAATTTGTGGATACTTGGGAGTTCACCTGAACTTGTAAAAGACAAAACCTCTGTTTGGAACATCTCTGGACCGTAAGTCAGTGAAGCCTGTCAAAGTACTTGGGCAATATCCTTGCGTGCTTACGCTCTTCTCTTATACACCTGCAATTGGCCACTGTCAGTAGCAAGACACTGTCCCAGATGGTAATTTAAATTGATCCATGCAACTGCTTTTGGTCCTTCTGAAAGGTTTTGGAAAAAAATTACAAAAGTGAAACTCCTTGATACTCTATTTCTTTGTGTTCCTAACCCTTTTGGATTGTGGATGTAAGGGGTAACTTTTTATATGCCTTGAGGAGGGGATAAGGTTTGAGTGATTTATTGAGTGTAGTGTTTAGAAGATAACTGCTCAAACTCTGAAGTTTTGAATTACAGTCCTGAAACTGCTTGAAATGAAACATAGCATCTCTTGCAAACTTTATTTGTATTTTCTCACAACCCTACTATTTTATTAAACTTGGAATGCTGGGAGAGAGTTTAAACTGAAACCTACAGAGAGCGGTAAAAGAAGCTCAGGTTGCTTACTCTGGCAAAGAGGAGGCTAAGGACTGACCTAATGAACCGCCTACTTAAGCCAAAGTCTTCTTGGCAGCAGAAGACTACAACAGAAGGCAAAACCCACTGAGCGCGGCCTGATAAACTCAGATTTGAAACTAATGGAAGAAGTTCTTCTGGGTGGAAGAGGCTGCCCAGAAGAGTGGAATCTCTACCCTTAGAAGTTTTCAAAATCCGGCTAGAGTCATAGCTGACCTAGGCAGCACTGGCAGTTAGTCCCACTTGGAGGATGGCATGGGACTAGATGACCTCCAGAGGTCACTCACAAACAGAGTGTCTGTGATTCTGTGGAGCTGTGTTTCACGTAGGTCACTCACTGTCTGTGATTCAAAACCCATGGTCCATCAGGGTGCTGTGAAAGAGCGTGTTGTGCGGGTGACCTGACCAACAGCACGCGAGCACAATGCTGCAGCCCGCTATCAGTGGAAAGCTTGAATCATTACAGAAACAGAATGAAACACACGTAAAACTGTGGGAAATGTGAGAGATCTGCATTAACAAAGGGGAGATGAATGAATTGAGAGTAGAGTGAAGGGGCCAAAATGAATCAGACTGTAGAGCAGTGACTCATTATCTTAGGGGCACTATCTACCGTAGTGCCCCCAAAGCACAGGGGCTTTTTAGTGGCAAAGATAGATGTAACATGGAAGTTATCAGACAGAACCAAATGATCCCTAATGAAACTTAGAAATGATCCCTGGGGTTTGTACAGCCAAACCTGTTATATGTATGAAATTACTGGGGTTATGGCTAACTGTGTGATTGTGATCATATATACAAGATACTTTTTTCCACTTGACAAAGCAAATACTGTAGGAGTTGTATATTTAAGCTATCTGAGTGCAGTTGTGAAGTATTCTTTGTGTGTGTACCACCCTACTCAAAATGCTGCTCTTGAGCATTTGTGTATGGAATCATAGGATAATTCAGGTTGGAAGGGACTTAATGAGGTCGTCTCACAGCAAGGTTAGCTGAGGTCAGAGCAGGTTCCTCAGAACTTTAGCCAGTCTGGTCTTGAAAACTCTAACCAAGATTGTAAGTTGAATCATCAATATGTCTTGAAAGAGTTTCTGTGGTTTAATACAAGTAAAATGAAATTAAACATTTTTCTGTCTATTTTTGGGAAAAGTAAGGGTGGAAGATAATATATAAGGCCACAAATAGGTATCAAATGGCACCTTGTAACTTACCTGTTCTATATTTGTAGTATAACCTGGAAACAGAGAAGGATCCTGTAGTTATTATTATTTCCACTACTGGTACTGGAGACCCACCAGATGCTGCCCGCAAGTTTGTAAAGAAAATTCGAGACACAACCTTGCCGCCTGATCATTTCGCGCATCTCCAGTATGGATTGCTAGGTGATTTAGTATTTTCTATATTATTGCAACACTTGACTGTCAGTAAATGATTTTTGTATTTCTTACTTGTGAATAGGTTGTTTGCTTTTTTTTTAAAGTGCTTGTAAAACATTTATTTTTGTAACATGAACAGCTTTTTTGTGTAATGTCCTCTATGAGCAATAAAGGAAAAGTATCACAGAAATGATCTGAAGGTAAGCTAACAATTTAATTTTTTTATAGTTTAATTTTATTTGCATAAACAAAATATGATGTAAGCTATCTATAATTGTTGAAGTTTTAATCTCATGTCAAGTCTCTATGGACTAGTTTACTTGACTTTGCGAGTAATTGAGCATTTTCCTATATAGAGGGAAAGGCAGTAAAAAATGTTGTTTAAAAAATAAGGTTTTAAGATCATCCCTTCCCTTTACATTTGCAATATTTTTTTTAAATTTTGAATGTCATACTTGTCAATAGAAGGAATAAAACTTCAGGTTAAAGATTGATATGCAAAATACATCTGATACATCTTCAGCTGATGGTAAGGTCAGTTTGTCAAGCGTTCAGGTTGTGTTTAAACAAACTCCAAAAGCTTCTATTTGAACCTAGGTTATTTTTGCCTGACAAATTTAAGTTGATAGGTAGAAGCGAGGAAAATTCTAGATTTCTAGTAAGGAAAGGAAATTTCTAGTGGATTTATAATGTGGTAGTCTGAAATGTATGCATCTTAATCATGTAACGTTTTGAGAAGATGCTATGCTGTTGCCTAGTTATACATTACAGTTTGTGAAATGGTTAGGTTTTTCGTAGCTGACTGAATGCATATATGCATGTATCAAGATAAGCATTGTATTAATACTGATTTTTGTTCTACCAGATATTATTATAGTATCTAAGTTATAATAAGTTTTGTGATTCTAGTCTAAAAAGTTATCAGTCTTAAAATACATTCATAGTACCTATTTAAGCTTGTCCAGTGAAGTGTTTGCTCTAAGTACTTGAGAGGGCGCAAAAGTCTTCTTAAAAGAAAAGAAAAAAAAAAAGGCTATCATGAAGGAGAAAGGAATAGTCCATTGCTAGGTGGGAATAATAAGGGTCTAGTGGTTTGAAATTTTGTACAAGAAAGGGTCAGGCAGTGAAAAAATGTGATAGTTAGGATAGTGAAACAGTGGTGTGAATTACTTATAGTTTGTGAAGACTACCTAACCTTTGGGATTGTTAGATAAACATCAGTTTATCTAATGAGGTATGTGTTTAAGGATAAGGTATGTGTTGTTAATCACTTCTAGGGTGGGTCAGTGGTCTAGTTGATCTGTTAAAATCTCAGGTCCTCCATGAGCATAACTCCTGAGTGCAATGCCTTTTTAACAAAGAGCATCTTCTAACAGAATGTCTTCGTGACTGTTAACGGGCAGAAAACCCATTGCAGTGAAATTGAGCTTTACAAAGAAATCTGATTCCTGGGGAGGAGAATGTTGGACCAGATTCCTTTATGCACATTTCCCTACATTTCTTAATTCATATTGTTTAAAATCACTCCTGTGTTTGATTTATTTTTGTCAAGGTTCCAATATTTTTTAATTACTTTTAATACTGTCTCCCTTATGTCCTTGACATATATTAAGAATTTTAACCTGAAGGTGAGGTAATTTATTTTGGTAATTCACATACAGTTTATCAGTTTCACTATTTTGTAATTATTTCAGTTCCTTACATTTTTTCTTTGATAGTGGTTTTGTATTTTTTGTATATTTTTTGTATATGCCTCAAACTAAAGCAATATTCTTCTGAAGTGTGAAATATTCACAGAAAAGCGTTCTGAGGGAAATTCTGTGTCTTACATTTGTGAAAGAGGAACCACTTTTTCAGCCCTACTTTGGAACAAACACAGGTTTTTTTTAAGGTCACCAAAGTGTCCTGGTAACACGCACTTTGCTATATCAGATCTTCTGTTTGCCTGCAAGAAAATCCTGTGTTGTCTTTGCAGATCTTTGGCTGTGTAGCCTGGGTGACTGGCTGATTGATATGATTACTCTTTCCTTGTGTTTGCTAGGTCTGGGAGATTCAGAGTACACATTCTTTTGTAATGGTGGAAAGACAGTAGACCGAAGACTTCAAGAACTTGGTGCCCAGCGCTTCTACGACACAGGATTAGCAGATGATTGCGTAGGGTAAGAGCTGAATTAGTTTGGATTTTATTTTTTCAGCATGCAGTAATAACGTGTGAATTTGGCTAAACATTCTGAACTCTTTGAGGTCAGTAGGACTTGAATACTCAGCACCTCAAAGGAATGAGTCCTTTCTGAACACAGTAGGCTTTTTCAATCTCAATAGCCATTAAATAAAACTCCATTTTAAAAGTGTGAGCAAACATCTGTAATGCCTGGAAAAATGGAGGGCAGCAGTTACAAAAATTAAGTAATTCAGAAGAAGTGGAGGGATTTAAAAATGTAGATAGTTTACTGAAGCAAATGAAAATAAATCCAGTTCCCAGTATGTGTGGTACTGGCTAATGGAATCTGTTTCTACATATGCATCAGGCCTTTATCCAAGCTCACATCTTGCAGTAGAGCTACTTTAAACAAACTCTATAATATTTTCTATTTTTTTTCTCTGTTCCATAAACCATAATTTTTTTCTGTTTTGTCCTTTATTTTTGTGACTGGAGAGGAATTATGTAAGCAGAGGTTTTTTTATTGCTGTAGAGGAATTATGTAAGAAAACTACTCCCTTCCTGTTCTGTTGTTCTTTCTCGCCAGTAGGCTGCAGTCTTGGCTTATTTATTTTGAACTGGAGATAATATCACTTCTGTGCGTGATGATACGAGGCAGTTGAACACAAACATTACCATAACCATAAAACTTATATCTTGTGTTCTAAAATAATGAAAATGGAACATTAGTGTAAGCTATTGATATTGCTGTTGCACAATGAAAAGTCGCATATTTTACTACCATCCCTTCAACTTCCTGTTATAAAGTTCAGCGTAAGAAAATAAAAATGAGAAACTGGAGGAAGAGTAAGGCTGTTATACGCTTTAGACTCTATAAGTTTACATAGTGGTAATAACTAAATGAAAATACTTTTTAACAAAAAAGTCATCCTGGTAACAGCTACAGATATATTAAAAATGGAAAATGAATAGTATTTTTAGCTTTTGTTGTCTTTTCATTATTTTTAAATTAACAGTCCAGTAAGTCACAATAATTCATCCATTCCTTTCTCCTTTTTTTTTTTTTTACTCCCTTTCCAGTTTGGAATTAGTGGTTGATCCTTGGATTGATGGACTTTGGCTTGCCCTCAAGGAAGCATTTCTATTGCAGAAAGAAAAAGAAGGGATGAGCAGTGATGTTGATGCTGTTTCTAGCTCTCTCTCAGCAGCCCCCCACATTGTGCATGAACTAAACTTAAGCTCAGAAGTACAGAACTTGAAGCTAGAAGATGGGGGAGTGAGAAATTCTGATGTTCTGACACAGAAACTGGTTGACATCAATCTTGTGGCTTCAACTGGAGACACTGAACCTTCACTTGTCCATTCTGTTCCTCCCATCTCTCAGTCTGCTCTTAATATTCCTGCCTTGCCACCAGAATATATAGAGGTGCAGTTTCAGGACACCCATGGTGAGGTAAGGACTTTGAATGATGAAAGCCTTCAGCTCTGGTAGCAACATGAGTGTTTACTCCTACATATGGCTCAAAAGAGCAAGTGGATACTTCTATAAGGCGGATATATCCCTGAACGCAGGAAGTTTATGAATTGTAAGTGAAAGGTCCATTTATATTGTGAAAATTTAGTTACTACCATATGAGTTATGGACTCACGTCAAAGTATAATTTAGCTAAATAATAATTTGCCCTTGCAGTGCCAGGAATGGAAGAATTAAAATCCTCAGTGTCTTATATTAGGATGGTGAAAACATCTTCCTGCAGAAAGGAGTATAGTACAGTTTCTGTTAAATTTTTAGTACTTGCAGAATACCTTAAGAGGGTGTAAAATGGCTCAAAATCTTGCTGCATATTTAATAATAGAGAAACTTGTCATTGTTAAAACGCGATCATAATTTTACTGTTGGAGATGGAAGATGAACTGTAGATCAAAAGCCAGTGTGCTTTTCCTATGAATCCATGTTGAACAAAGACCTGCTGTACAAAGAGAAGAATTAACATGAGCTGGGGATCATCTCCAGTTGGCATATTTAGTGTTCAAAATGAACTGGAAAGCATGACCCAAACTTTTCTGGTTGCCTGCCAAAGGCCAGACATTTTGGTTATCTGTGCGAGGGAGCAGTGAGGGATGGCTGCTCTTTAAGGGACAGGGAGCCAGGAGCTGGGTGTGGTAACATAACCAGCCCTGTTCCTTGATACCCAAGCAATGCAAACCAGGAGAAGGCAGCCAGGGTCAGCCAAGAGTGCAGATCATCAGGCAAGTTTGTGGGAATGAGGCAGGTCTGGGGCCATGCTGGGAAGTTGGTCTGCAGATCCAGGTCTCAATCAACAGCATCTGTAGCCAGCCATGGGCATGGTTGTGGCTGAGCTGCTGACTCATACTTCTGATGGAGCTCAGGTGGGGACTGAAGACCTGGGACTGAGCTGACATGAGGCTCCTGGGCCCATGAGCAGCAGTGGAGTTGGGAGTCCTCTGGTGAGGCTGATCAGGACCATGAAAGCCCATTAGCATCCTCAGGGCCATGACACTCTCTCTGTTGAGAGTGTCAATGGTAATGCTGAGAGAATTACTTAGCTTAGCTAATATAATTCTGTAAGAGCATATGAATTTAAACACTAGATAGATTTGCTTTTCTTTTAAACCTCATGTTTTGGTTGGTTTTGCTCAGGTTGTTGAATTAAATAATCCAAATTACTGAAATGAAGATTTATGATTTTACAGGTACTCTTCGATTAAAGACTTGTGTTGAAAGTGGTACTACAGTGGTTAAAAGAGCCCATTGTCTTATTTTAAAGTCATAGCATATATTCAGACTGATCTCTGAAGTAATTGATCAGGTTCTAATATTGATGCTTTAACTTTTCTGTAAATAGAAAAAAAAGTAAATTTTACTTTTGAACAGCAAATTGAAAAAGCTGAATCTGCTAATCTAGAATTCAGTGACAGATTAAAGATTATAGTGCAGATTTCAGATATAAAGCTGGATGGTTGTCTTGAGCCTTGATTTTTACTCCTTTAGCACTATTTTTGACATAGTTGGCTAGACCTCGTCAACAAGTAGGTCCCGGGTGCCATACTTGTAAATACAAACATGACACTACAATGAAAAGAGGTGGGTGCATCAGCTGGACGGTGATAACTGTCTCCATTCATATTCCTTCCAAATAAAGTTTAACGCATAGTCCTTAAATAGTGATCTCATTATGCTTTGAGCTTGACTTGAAGGGAATATGAATGGAGACAGTTATAACAGTGCAGCTGATGCACAATAACTTGATACTCAAGTGATTCTCCTGTCTTCTTTTTTTTTTTTTTTTTTTTAACTAGAAAATCTTCAGATTAACCAATATTTTTACTGGTAGCATAATTCCTTTTCATTTGACAGAGTACTGTTATGGACATTTGGTGTCTCTCCCGCCTCTTCACTTTTGTCTCAATTGATATCAAATGAAGCTTGCTGACCATAGTGATGGAGAAATGAGGACTGTAGTCTGATCTTCATGTGACAGCCTTTGACGGAGTTGGCCTGGAATTATTCTTGGTGCCATTAAGAATTCTTGGTGCCCATTTTCATCTGTGTAGAAATGTTGTGGCGTAACATGATGCTGTTTTGTAGAGTTTGCTGATTAGCTCTACTTAAGTGTAGCTTAACTGTAGCTTTTAAAATTCCTCTTATAAATTGCCTGTAATAATAGCCCCGTCTGCACCCCAAAGTCTTAGTCTGTAAATCTGCAGTGATGTTTTTAGGTAGCTTCTGTTCTTACTTCTTATGTCTGTTCCGTACACCTAGTAATCCTTTTATTAGGCAGGAGGTTTTGGGTTTTAACATAAATGCCATTCTCTAATTGGCTGTTTTCAAGGCAGCTCTTGAAAAAGGAAACAGCTTGCTGCATTTGATAGTGGTTTAGGCCCATTAGACTGTTCAAGTCTACTGACTTTTTATAGTTGAATATATGCCTGTTACTGCTTGGATGTGATTTCTAAAAAAGTAGAGAAAAACATTTTATGCACATAGAAGATTCATGTTTTTCCTCATTGTTTTGAATTGGTTTCTAAGATTCTTTGAAAAGAATTGTAGCAACACTAATTCCCGTATGTCATAGTAAACTGTCATTCAGCTGGTTTGCATTTTAAGTGTAAGTTTTTGTGTCCTCTTTTTCAGAATCCACATCTGTCCTCACTGGTTTCAGAGGGAACCACCTTTGAAGTGCCAGTTACAAAAGCAGTTCAGCTCACTTGCGAAGATGCAATAAAAACTGCTTTGCTCTTAGAACTTGATACTGCAGTAAGCTAATGATGGCTTTTTTTGTTAGTGGGTTAAAATAAAGGGTGAAATGCATGCGTGTTATGTATAATAACTGAGGAGATAATTATTTGAATGTTTAAAAAGAAAAAAATAATTCCCCATACAACAGGATGTCAGTTTAGGCTGCTCCATTTTGTAAGTAAAGCTTGGATTTTTCACTGAAACATATGACTCCATGGAATGAAAACAGAAATAAAGTGTCAAATTAATTTCTTTGTTGTTCCATAGCTATTGTATTGACTGAAATACCTTTCTGAAGGGAATTTACAGTGGAAAAGGGCAGGCAGGGAATACTGAAAATTACTAAATTTTCAAGTTTTAAGTATGCTACTTAAATATTTAGAAACTGTATAGTAAATTGTGACTATTTCTTGTGCTAGATAATCTACAGAAGTAATTATTTGACTAGTATGATCAAGTGATAAGAATCGTTAGCTTTTGAGCACCATTTCTGCCTCTGGCATTCAGTTGCTCTGACTTGTTAACATAATACTCAAACTGTCAACCTCCGTTACCCTAGATGTAAAAACTGGTTTAGTTTACTCAGGAAAGATCATATTTTGTATATTGGTTTGAAGATAAAAGGCAGAGAGTGCTCGATACTACTTTACAAGAAATCTTTAAAAGGAAGATACGTTACTTTGGAGAGGTTTTCCAGACGTGTAGAATTATGCCTTTGGGATATTGTGATTTTGGCACAAACTTTTATTGGACTCTATTAGCCTAATCTGTATTAATTTCCGTGGAACTTCTTTAAGTCTCAGTTATAAATAGAGTCTATTTATAATTTTCAGCAAGTGAGTCTCTGAGATGACATGGGTTTTTGCATATATTTGTATGTATGACATTTATCCCGTCATCAGCACACACTGAAAATTTGAATATTTTGTGCCTTTTTTTCCTCACATTCTCAACAGCCTGTGTATGCAGGTCACCTCACCTGATGCATAAGAGAAACATAATGATGCAAGTATAATTCTGTATGCTTCTATATCAGGCAGAAGCTTGGTTTTAACAGTTGGGCACAAGAACCTCAGCCAACTAAGTAGAATCTAGGTTTTAAAATCTGAGATACATTTTAATTTTGACTGTGCTCTTCCCTTCCTGTTTTTCTTTTTTCCTCTAGAAAACAAAAACAGTTGGGATCATTTCAGTCACAGTTCATCAAATAGTTTAACCAGTAAATTTTCTTTTAGTGATAGTGTATCTCTATACAAAGGTGCATTAGTTATGAGGACTTCTTTTCTCTGTTCTTCTCAAGCCAGAAAACAAAGTACCGTAATTAATGATTAAACATCCGTAATTAATGATCTTGGCTAATTATATAACACATCCTCTTAGTACATATTTATTTTCCTTCTGTTGAGGAAAGAGTCCATTTTAGTATTCATCAAGAGTATTTAGTTTCTGATGTGGTCCAAACAGTGAAGTGCTAGTACAGAGTAAAAGAACATATGACTTCATGTGACCACAATAGTCAGAAGATTGCTGCTGTTAGGAATTGGGATGCTGTTGGCCTTGGCTTATGATACAATTTAATAGAAATTATCTTGTATTTTAAAACAGGATACAGTCTTTGACTATCAGCCTGGAGATGCCTTCTGTGTAATATGTCCCAACAATGTCAATGAGGTGGAAGAACTTCTTCAAATCTTGGGACTTTCTGAAAAAGGAGACTATTTTGTTTGTGTAAAGGTTAAGCAGGACACTAAAAAGAAAGGTACAGTGTGATGCACTGGTCATGAACAAATACTCCTTTATGTATTGGTGGTAGATGGTATGCATACTTTTGAATGTTTTTGTCGTCAGTATTGGGACACAGCTGTCATTTCATGGAGGCATGTTGGAAGTCACAGAGATGTGTTAAAAAAGAGAGAGGACCCACAGAATGCTGCTGCTGGTGTTACTATAGATGAGTTAGCTTCTGTTTGGGAACTTGAGCCTGGCATTGGTGTTCATCCATCCACGTGGATGTTCTTTTTCCTGGTAATCATTCCTCTGAATTTCTTCAAGGTGGAAAGTGGCAACAAACCTTGAGTGGTTTAGCAATGAAATTTATTTGAACACTCGTGTTATACCCCTCTGTTTCTTGCTTTAGTGATAAATTTTGGCTGTTCTATGGAAAATTGTCATTGATACTTCACTGAAAAACTGTCGTGCTGTTTAGTTTGTAATTTCCACTAACCAGCTGGGGTTCAAACATACAGAGTTGAATGTAGTTTAGCTCTCTTGTATTTCTTGAAGGAACAAGCATCCTGTGATGCCATTTTTGGATGTTAATGGATGAACATCTTTTTTGTTGTTTTTTTTTTTCTCCCACTAAACTAGGAGCAACTCGTCCACAACACGTCCCTGAAAGAAGCACTCTGAAATTCATTCTAACCTGGTGTCTCGAAATAAGAGCAGTTCCCAAAAAGGTGATTATGTGTTTGTTCTTTTAAAGAGAAATCCTTAGTAATTCTATGCTCTATTGATTCTTACGGATGTATCCTTGCTTTGTTTGTAATTACCATGTTTCTTGGAGAATAAGGATTGTCAGTTCATATGCTGCTGTTTTTACTTATTCTGAGAAATTTCACTTCTGGTACTTTAACTGGCAAAGTGTGAAATACCGAAATCTCTATTCCCATTCAGCAGTTCCTTGATTCATAACTACTCTAGAAGTAAATAGAAAAGCGTTAGATATTTGGTGCCAGGTAACTGGGAGGGTCACTGAACCTGGCCGTGTAGGCATTTTAGAGAAATCATTATTTCTAATCAGAGGGAGCCATATCTGTCAAGTTTTGTCACTGAAAATATGTGCTCTCTGCGAACATACCATAATGTCTTTTAAATTATTTTAAAGCTTTTCTTTAGCATTTCAGTAACATGGAAGAATTCAAAGAAAGATATTTGCTTGTATAGTATTTGTTCTCACAAATGTGAATATTATTTTGCTTTCACGCTGTCTGCAAAAACCTGGAAGCTTGCAACTGGAAATGCATGTGTATTTGTGGTATTGTCAAAACACATTTAGAGAGAACTTTGTATGAGGGATGAAATGAAGCAGTTGTGTTGGTTGGGTCTCTGAGGGAAACCAGTTTTTGAAAGGACCTTTTCACTCAATTTACGGGATTTCACAGCAGAAGAGAAGAGAATCTTCCAATCATTTCAACCTTTTCAAAACGGTATTTAAGAATTTTGAAAATTTGTCTCAACAATAAGAGTAGGCTGAGAGTGCTGGCTGGGGAATATTACCCAAGCCAGTTTTTATAACCTATCTGCTCTATTATTTGTTGAGTGTAGAATGTACTTTATGTAACTCAAAACTGTTGTCTTGAAGCTGAGTGTTCGAGCATGCTCAAATTATTTTCCAAGTATTATTCTGTGTAGAATACATCATCTGATTGCATTTGGTGTTTTGGATCACTTTTCTTTTATGCACCGTGTCGATTTCCACCTTGCTTTTGGAAAAAACCTTCTAACTATTTACATCTGATTTTTATTTATCTTACGATGCTCAATTTAATTTTCCCTGAAGAAAAGCTTGCAGTACTGTTATGTAGGCATAAAGTATGGAATAAAACACCACAGCGACATTTACATGACTCATTAAATACCACGCTTTATTTACAGTAATATCTCTTCTAAGACTTTTTATTATTCCTTTCCCAGCTTCTGTAACTTAGCAAATGGTGTTTTGTCTTGAATTAATTTGTGTTATGGGGCTGTTTACTTAACTGAAGTGCAAATACATAAATAAGAAAACCTTTCATAAATTTGAGATTTATCAGGGAATGCGTTGTGCCTATTTGCCTGTATGTTTGTCTCTCCCCACTCAGACTAAGTAGAATTTTCTGACCTGCTAGCTTGTCCCAGACATTAGAGGAGCAGCCAAAAAAACCCCAGCTAAACAACAACAACAACAACAAAAAAAGAAAAATGTAAATTTTTCATGATAGGTGAAAATGTGCATTGGGAAATAAAATGTATTATCCAATAACCTGTCAGGTAACTGCTTCCTGTCCCTAGGCAACCCATGTTTTTCCCAGTTTTGTGACGATTTTTGCAAATAGACAAGGTTTTCTTTTGTCCTTCACTCATATTTTCTTCTCTACAGGCATTTTTGCGTGCTCTTGTAGAATGTACCAGTGATGTGGGAGAAAAACGGAGGCTTCAAGAGCTTTGCAGCAGACAAGGAGCCTCTGATTACACGCGCTTTATTAGAGAGTCTGATGTTTGCTTGCTGGATTTACTTCATGCTTTTCCAAGCTGCAAGCCTTCACTTAACCTGTTAATAGGTAAGTGACTGATTTAGACTTAATTAGGTTTCATTTCTGAAAATGCATCAGACTAAATGTTTAGTTTCCCAAGGAAGGGGAATAACTCTTTCATTAACTGCCTTAGAAATATTGTAGTTTTCATAGTGATGAAACTAAAACTGTTGCTGGGGAACAGAGCTCTCTGTGTGTAGTCTTTGGCCTTCATTCTGCAAACACTTAGGTGCATACCTGTGCTTCAGTTGACTCTGGATTGCTCCTGTGCATAAAAAATAAGCATAAGGTGTTTGCAGGATTAGGGTCTGTTACTCCACTGTATGTTTTCTGGCATTTGCTGTGCCCGATTTTTCTGACATTACTTACTTGTCACCATCCCACACTGTTCACTTAGCGATATGTCTGTCTCCTTTTAATATACCCTTCTCCTCAGCCAAAATGTGCAATCTGCATGCTAGGACAAGTCGTTCCGTTGAAGACACCATATCTATGTATGTATAGGTATATATATGTGTAGATATAAACGTGTGAGAGGGTGATAGATATGTAGTGGGATTCTCATTGAAAAAATGCCCAGTAAACTCTCTCTGTCACTGTTTGGGTTTTTTTTTTTTAAACCCTGATTTCAAAATTTGCATAGGTATTCATAGTGGTTTGAAATCGAACTGACACATCTGCTTCTAGGACATTATATATACATGAAACTTTCAATCAAGCAATTCCTATTCTGAGAGCTCTTGAGCTCCATAGACCAGCCTAAGATGAAAGGTAGGGAAAAGTAAATTTCAGGCTTCACTTTGTCCGCTAGCTACTGGCATCTCTTCTGTGAACCTTTACGGTTGGTTTTAATTGACCAACAACCCCATACATTAACTGTTGTGGCCTCATTTTATGCTATCTCTAACATCTGTTCCACAAAGTCTAAAAAACATTCAAAATAGAGTTCACTCTTAATAGCTTATTTCTGAGACACAAACACTGAATGTTAATAGAGTAAAATTACAGTTAAACTGTAATATGCTTGTAATCTGTTTTAGTGTAAACACTTATACGGTATTTTCATTTTCATTTCGGTTACTCAAACAATAAATTATGTTTTTTGGTTGGTTTTTTTTTTTTTTAATTTTTTTTTATTTTTTCAGAACATCTTCCTAAGTTACAAGCCAGATCCTATTCAGTGTCAAGGTAATGAAATATTCAATGTGTGTATATATGTACGTTATGATCTAAAGAAGAAAGAGAGGAATGAAAGATGCTACCTGAGGAAAAAGTGACTGTGTCCCTGTTGCAGAAAAAAACCCCAGGGTTTGACTATTTCAAACAACATTATTTTGAGTGTCTGGCAAGTCTTTTAATAGAGTTCTCAAGAACAAGCTCACACATGTATGAATCTGATAGAGAGGAATTTGGATTCCCTTCTGTAGGTGCTGGCCTCTGAGTCCAATCTTAAGACATTTTCTAACTATATATGAATATCACACAATTAACTGAACACTGCTAACTATATATAAATATCACTCAGTTAACTGAACACTGAGAATCTTCATTCAAATGAGGTGGTTTGGGCTGCAAATGGACCTGCTGTAGTATTGTACAGCTATCTCTCAGGTTTTGGGTTTTTAAAAATGCTTTTATCTTTACAGTTCAAATTTATATCAGCCAGGAAAACTATGGTTTGTGTTCAATATTGTGGAGTTTCCTGCCTGTCCCACTAGACCAGTCTCACGGAAAGGAGTATGTACAGGCTGGCTTGCTGAGTTAGTTGCACCTCTACTGCACCCCATTAAAAACACTGTGGATACAAAAGGAGGAAGCCGTTCAACTGAAAAGGTATGAATATTAGATCTAAACTCCCTTAACCATTGAATTTATATGTTTGAAACAGTTGCAGGTTTCTTTGTTCACTGCTGTGATGTAATGCAGGTGGTTCGGCAGTATGCATCTTCATTTTGCAGCTCTACCCTACTTGTAAGTTCCCTGTGTAACATGTTTGGAATTTCATTGCTGAGTTGCTAAACTCTGGTATCCACAGATAAAGTAGAACATGAGTAGTGAAACTGCCCAGTGCTGAAAGGCCAGAGTCATTTTCCAACCAGCTGTAGTCTAAAGCGAGTCTTGGAAGATGTTTTAATGGACTAAAATACCACTGTGCAATTAAATGATTATGGCTGTTAGTGTTGTAGGAGAGGGGCGCGTGGTCACTTCCAGGTGACAAATAATAGGGGAGAAATCATAAACCTCTTACTTCTTGTCAGGTCTCACACAGTTTGCAAAGGCCAAGTTATTGAATGTGACACAGAGGGCAATCTTCTGTGGTATTTCTGATGTGCAATAAAGATGGTTTGGCATAGTGAGTATTACTAGGAGAAGGTACTTTTTTTTTTTGGCTTCTTTTCATTTTGTGGCAGAGAACCTATGTAATTAATCGGTCTCAAAGTTATTAGGTGTAAACTAATTATTAAAAATGTTGAATTATAATATTTAATTAATATGACAAAAGATCTACTGCCAGTCTAATCTATATTTGATTAAGAAAAATGGAAACAAGCATAGAATTTAGTTATAAGAAAACTGTGCCAATAATTCAAGATGTTGGTCTGGCAAAATGGAAGGAAAACCCGTACAAGTTATCTTAATTTTTTAAAACTAACTGCAAAACCAAACTGATTAGTATGTGCATCATATATCTTATTCCAGTATTCGCATATGCTGTTTATTTAAAATATTATTGATTTACAATAGATTAAAGATCAAACATGAAACAGAGGTGGAGTAAAAATTAAAAAAAAAAAAAGGATTATTACAAAATGGGTCTGAATAAAGTTCAGTACTATTTGCATCTGCTGCGCAAGCTAGAATTCAGCTTAGATAAATGTGCAGCAATACACATACATTGCAGAAATATGTGGAACACCAATACAAAATAGATGAGTGTGATCTTACACAAAAATACCTTAGATTAATTGAAAGCACTTTACATTATAAAAGTGTTTACCATTTGCAGTATTTTTTAAAGGAATGACCAGTTTGGAATCGTTAATAGAGAAAATAACCTCCTAACTCGTGTGGTTTGAAGAATAAGTGTAATAGAAATACAAATATTGCCCCCTGCAGGAAGAATTGTACTATTTTTTATCATCAAACCAGAAAAATAATCCTGTTTAACATTCTAGTATCTATAGTGAATTAAACGGTAAGAAATGAGTAGTGCTATACCACTCAGGTTTACAGAGCAAAGTTTAAATAACTTGCTCTAGTGCTTCATTTCTTTCTTGAACTTGAAAGTAAATTCAAATCCTTTCATAATTAACATGCAAAATAAATTAGATGTTTGTTTATGACTTTAACGGATGAAGCTCTGCTATGGCTGCTGCTGAGTCTTGAGTAATCTTTTAAAGAATTAAACATAGTCATTTCTCATTTTCTAAACATTATGTTAGCCACGCCTCTGAGAATAGTTATGGAGCTCCTATGAAAATCATGTTTAGACTTCCTTTCAGATGCAGATCTGAAGATCAGAATTAGAGTTTTATCAGCGGAATGATATAAACCGTTTTCCAAGGTCTTTGAGCAGTTATGTGCTTCTCCTCACCCATGTGCATTTTTGGAGATCATGTTAAACTTTAATGAAAAATAAGAAAGCAAGCTCAGTATCAGTAAGCTTCAGTTTGCTATAAACAAATCCTTACCTCCACTGGAATATTTTAGATGTCCACAATATAAAAAAAGGTTGTGTTGCCTATAATAGCAGTAAGCTTTACTCCCCTCTGAGTACGAACACCAATTCCATGAATTTTGTTAAAAGTATTCCTCAATTTTATGGTGTGGTCATACTCAGAAACTCATGTTTGTGTGGTTTTGCCTGTTTTTTTTCTCCAGATTAATTAATAGGTCTGTAAGTATTGAGTGGTTGGATTGGTTTTTTTTTCAGAAACTCAAGTGAATTTTTATTCCAGATGTCTGTATGACATGAAAAATAAATTCTGAAGTTCAGGACCTGGAAGGGTGTGTGGACACATACACTATGTAAATATCCTAAAGGTCCTAAAATGTTCATGGCATTTTCACTGCTTAAGAATATTCTTTAATTGTATTCTATCTAATTTCATTTTAGGTATCTATTTTTGCTCGTCCAAACAATACTTTCCACTTACCTGCAGACTCATCTGTCCCGTTCATGATGGTTGGTCCAGGAACGGGAATTTCACCATTTATTGGTTTCCTACAACATAGGTATGTACCAAATTGATACCTGAAAAGCAACCTTTTTATGTTGAGGAAATTACAGCCTCAGGTTTTGAGTACAAGTTTAGTTAATTTTCTTTTCTTTTTCTTTTTACTTTTTATAACAGTGGTATGCCAATTAGAAAGTCTTATTAATTTTATATAAGTGGTGCTTCTTTGTTTATTTGTGTTTCAAGTGAGTAAAACTTATGCTTCCATCTGACTGTATTTAATATCTGTAGTGGATGTATAAGGAATTGTGTGAATTACAGAAATTAAATCATCTATGTATGTGTTGCTAGTGAAAGACCTGTAAGTGGTTGGTAGTTGTTAGAAACAGTATTGATTGGCTTAACTTTAATAATCAAAATCCATTTCCGTTGTACATGACATCTCTATTAAAAGCCTTGGCATGCTGAATGCCTAGTTTTCTCCCACATTCCACTATTTCTGTGTGTTTACGCATTTTGATGTTTTAAGATCAGAAGCTTGGCAGTTACACCATCAACTGGGCAGTAACCTTGGGGTTTGTGGGTTTGTATTTGAGGAAAGGTAAATTATTTTTTTTCCCCTTCAATTCCAGCAGCATAATTTTGCAAGGCAAAGAGATGCTTTTTCAAAAAGTGACAGATACCTCATCGCTAAGAATTTGTAAAAACATGATCATTTGGAGGAAACGATAAATGGAAAGATTGGAATATTTGGGTGGGAATTGATACAAGTTTTATAGGTATCCAACACATCTTGTATCATTCCTACCTGACTCATTTGTTCCAGCAGGATGACAGTTTCTTGCATCCCATAACAATTATTTTTAAACCATTTTATTTGAGAGCAAAGCAAAATTTTGACGTGATGTTGCTGACTCCATGCTTCTGCTTTAACCAAATTATTATGTACAAATCTTACTCCTTAGTTTTAACCACCAACCTTTGTCTCAGAAGTATTTTGCATTTTATTTTAAAGGATCCATAGCATTTTGTAAGTATTTGATCAATGATAAATAAAATATCTCTCTCAAAATATAACTAGAAAGTTGCAGCAAAAAACCCTATAAAGCAATACCTTCAGCATTATTTCAAGAAAATGCAATAACTCTTCTGATGGTGCAGTAGTAAATAGATTGTTATTCATAAAGTCTTGCAGGCTTCTACAGCTAAATGGAAAGAGTGCTAAATATGCTTTGTGCTGAGTTTTCCCAAGTGTTTTTATAGGGCTTCCAGTGAAGGATAAAAGGTAGTGATCTCCTTATTCAGCAGTCAGGATTGTTTTGTGAAATGTTTGGAAGTGTCGGACTTGACTATTCCAATATAAAACTGTGGCAAAAAAACCCACCTTTGAAGTTGATTGATTTTGAGCTGGGCCAAAAGCGAGTACTCAAGAAGATCAGAGAAGGAGGGTTTGACTGTGATTTACCTTATGCAGTTTCACATTTCTGCCAATGCAGAGGTTTATTAAAGCACTACTGTAAATGAGAATTAGGTTATGGGCAGTTTAGATTCTGCACTTCCTAAAACAGGATTGGATTTACATACTATGTAATGTAATGAGTACATTCTTCTTTTTGATCTGTTTAGGCAAAAGCTCAGAGAAGTACACACAGACTGGGAGTTTGGAGAGACATGGCTGTTTTTCGGTTGTCGGCATCAAGATCGAGACTATTTGTTCAAGCAAGTTTGCTATTTATCATTAATTTTGTATTCGTGAGAGAATGCTTATCTCGGAGTTACTGCTAACAGCTTTTGTTGTCTTTCAGAGATGAGCTCAGATGTTTTCTTGAAAATGGAACGTTAACTCATCTTAAGGTTTGTTTCTCAAGAGACTCTTCAACTGCAGAAGTAGCCCCACCTAAATATGTGCAAGATGTCATTAGGCTTTATGCTAAGGAAGTTGCCAGAGTCCTGCTGAAAGAGAGAGGTTACTTCTATGTATGTGGGTGAGTAGAGTGGAGATGAACTGTCTCACAAAGAGCACAGACTTAGCAGAAGTTCGAGGCTTTAGGAAGACAGAGCTGTCTGAAAGAAAGGACCGACACGATGCTGAAAGGGCCTTCTTGGGTTGCTTGAATTTCATCACTATGTCCATTTTTTCCAATATAGTCTTGAAAGTAGAGCTTGTAACCACACAGTTCCACTGTTTGCTTCAGCAACTTATTACTGCTTTTTCTCTTTTAGTATTGAATTAAGCTGTAGGAGGTTTCAAGCTAATAGATTTCTCTTGAGAAAATAAGATACTTGAATACAGGTGGTGATAAAACTGCACGGCTGTGAGATAGCAGCTGTCATCTGCTGTACCCCGGGCTTGGATGGGCCAGAATGCTGAAACTCCATGATAATAATGTATTTTGAAGTGGGAAGTGTTATTTGTGGATGCTAACTTTCCTGGAGGTTTGAGATTTTTAGGAAGTTTGTTGATAAATGGACAAAATTGTTTGAACATAGAGCCCAATGTCAGTATTTTCTCCTGCAAAAAATAAATGTCAGCTATTTGTATTAAAAATAGTGTTATTAATAAATGAGTGTTGGTTTATGGTTTTTTTTTATATTGGAACCACATAGTGATATAATAATAAAAAAGTCTTCAGAAGGTCCAATTCTCCCTAAAAGAAAACAATTATTCTGTGGCAGCTTAGCAGGCTTCTTTTCTTATGAATTCCAGCATGCTGAGAACTTTCTAATGTTTGATTGAGAGATACCCTTGTTACTGTCAGTACTCAGCTACGTGAAAACTCAGTGAGAATCTTGCCATACAATGTACAAGCTGCATTTGTGTTTGGGATTTTTTTTAATGCCTCTTTTCCAATAGTATCTTGCCTCTGAAGCTATTGATAAAGAGAAAAATACACTATTATGCAGTTTCCTCCACTACTCCCCTTTTTTTTTTTTTTTTTTTTTTTTTCCCAGAGATAAGAAGCACATGGCTGATGGTGTAAGTGATGCTGTAGTGGACATTATAAGCATGGAAATGGAAGTTGACAAATTGGAAGCAATGAAAATCCTGGCCATGCTTCGAGAAGCAAAACGATATTTGCAGGATGTTTGGAGCTGAATTTAGCTTTTCCTATGCCTTTGTAACACACAAGATTTTGTTTCGCACTTACGCTTTTGACTAAAAGTTATTGTCAGAAGTACTGCCTGTAGTCACACAAGTCTTAAATTTCTCTATTGACCTTTCAAACAGGAATATGAAACCTTGTAAATGACAGCAAACCAGGCTGCCTTTTGAAGCATCTGATTTTTTTAATGACGTTACGTAATGGACTGTCTCAGTGCCTTGATTCTCTCATTTTAAGTTTGCTTTCACGTAGAAAGTAAAAACTTCTGCACTTGTAAACTTACAATTATAGTTGTACATTACATCATGTATTTTTTCCTATAATGTATAGATAAAGAAGCTACAGAGTAAATATGATATTACACATTAATTTGTGCATCATCAAATATGTTACTGACTTGCCGAGATTTATTTGAACATGTATTGGGTTTGCGTGGCAAGGTTTTGGTAGCCAGGGTTCTACAGGGGTGACTGCTGTGAGAAGCTAGAAGCTTCCCTGTATTCGCTCCAAGATGAACCCGCTGCTGGCCAAGGCTGAGCCCATCAGTGACAGCAGTAGCACCTCTGTGATAACATATTTAAGAAGGGGGAAAACCTGTGGTGTAGCAGCAGCCAGAGAGAGGAGTGAGAAGATGTGAGAGCAACAACTCTGCAGACCCCAAGGTCAGTGAAGAAGGAGGGGGAGGAGGTGCTCCAGGCACCAGAGCAGAGATTCCCCTGCAGCCTGTGGTGAAGACCATGGTGAGGCAGGCTGTCCCCCTGCAGCCCATGGAGGTCCACGGTGGAGCAGATACCAACTTGCAGACTCTGGAGGACCCCACACTGGAGCAGGTGGATCTCTGAAGGAGGCTGTGAGCCCATGGGAAGCTCGTGCTGGAGAAGGCAGGTTTGCTGACAGGACTTGTGACCCCATGGAGACCCACACTGGAGCAGTCTGTTCCTGAAAGACTGCACCCTGTGGAAAGGACCCGCACTGGAGCAATTTATGAAGAACTGCAGCCAGGGGAAGGACTCACTTTGGAGAAATTTGTAGAGGACTGTCTCTCCTGGGAGGGACTCCATGCTGGAGCAGGGAAAGAGTGTGAGGAGTCCTCCCCCTGAGGAGGAAGGAGCAGCAGAGACATTGTGTGATGAAGTGACCACAACCCCCATTCCCTGTCCCCCTGCGCTGTTTCAGGGGAGGAGGTAGAGAATTCAGGAGTGAAGTTTAGCCCAGGAGGAAGGGAGGGGTGAGGGGAAGGTGTTTAAATATTTGATTTTATTTCTCATTGCCCTACTCTGATTTTAATTGGTAATAAATTGAATTTCTACAAGTCAAGTCTGTGTTGCCTGTGATGGTAATTGCTAAACGATCTCCCTGTCCTTATCTCAACCCATGCGCCTTGCATTATATTTTTTTCTCCCCTGTCCTGCTGCAGGAGATAGTGCAGGAGATACGGAATGCCGAAGAGTTAGTGATGTCTGCACATGCTTTATGTGAACTCTTCCATTAACCAGTGGCTTACGGTGCTGTTAGTTATTCTTAATACTCTGAAAATCCTAACTTTTTTTTAAACTATCTCTGAACATTATGCAAATACTTCTCCAGCAGATATATTTTATGCTGCCTAATAGCAATTACTCTTATTAGACAAAGATGTGTTGTCACATAAACCATACGGATAATATACACTGCATGTTTTGTCTAAATGTTGTCGTGTAGCTTTACTAATACTGCTTCCCAGATGATAGCATTCCTGTGCTGTTGGGAGCAGAAATACTTTGTCAGGTTCCCTGCTTGGCAGAAGTAGTGCCCGTGGTGGATATATCAGATGCCTATAGCTGAAAACTTTGTGCTTTTTAAAACCTTTGTCAACACCATGCCATAGATAATTTTAAATGTATCTGATTCACAAATCCTCTGCCTGAATGGACAAATTCAGTTGCAGCTGTACATAGTGCTAATTTCCACTTAAATAACCGTTTATATTCAAGCCATTATTCTGTTGGTGGTTTATTTTCAAAAACGAAGAATAGAAGAACACCTACAGCAAACAGAGAGGAAATGACCTGCCTAAAGCTCAACTTTGAGCTTTATGGTTCATGTGAGGTTATAGGCTTGCAACTGTTATTTTCTATAACGTAAATATTAATATTCTCATTGCATATTTATGCATTTAGTACTTTAGCATGTTGATGGTCTTGCACAACCAATTTATTATATCTCAGTTTCACTGAATGCCCCTTGTATAAAAGGGACTTTTTTTTTCCTTTTTATTTTTGAGTAGCTCTGTCACCCTGCATCTCAACCTGACAGCCTCAGCTTTTTTCTTGCTCTTCAAATGGAAACATTACGCTTCCATCTCTGGATCCGTTTCACTCCAGTTATGCTTTATCTGAGTTGGGAAGACCAAAACTGAATCCGGTAGTCCAATTTCAGATATGACAGTGATTATAAACTAAATAACAACAGATGATTTTCAGTATTATTTTCTATTCTGGTCTGATTTTGGGGGTGTTATGAAGGAATAATAATGAGAGAGTCACTGCATGCCTGCTGGTGATTATGAGGAGAATATTACGTCACTAAACCTTATGATCTACAAGCCCTGGTCACTTACGGTGAATTGTGAGATGAATCTACATTGGCAGAATGATACGAGCAATTGATTTGGATTTGAAAATTGAGCTAGTTGGTACAATGGTGTAATATAAGAGCTATAGACTATTTTAATGAATCTCGAGAGTCTGCTCTCCAATTGAAGAGAATGTGTAAATATAAAAGCTGCTCAGTATTTATTAGTTGCCTATCATAAAGAAATCAAAATACTTTGAAATTGATGGCAAAAGCAGTATGTCAATTTGTTTCGTCTCAAAACCCTATTCAAATATGTTTCATATTGAAAAAAATGGAATTTTATACAAATGCAAATTAGGGTCTTGAAAAGTTGATTCAGCACCACTAGAAATTACATTCACTTTCATTACCATTTGAATAAATGCTCCACTTCTGCTGGAAAGGGTTTGTCACATTGACAAAGCACTCAAAGCCAATTGTGCTTATTAAAAAAGAAAAGGTTCTACAGTTGGTTTCAAAACAGCAGTTTTGTAAGGCTCCGTCAGTCAGAGGCATCCAGTCAGTCTAATCTGCTTTTAACTCTATTGCTTACATGATTGATTAGATTTCTTTAATTTTTTTTTTTAATGCATTTTATTGTAACTTGCTAGAAGATCAGCAGTGCTGCTTCCAGTGCTTTCTCCTCAATGGTGGGACAATGGTATTTTTTAATTGTTTTCCAGGTTGTGCGAGAAAATTATGTCAATTGCCTTTAATTTATGAACATCACCAAACCAAAACAGAATTCCAGGGCTATGAGGACTCATTTTGGGCAGGGCCAGATGTTGAAATAGACACTGGGGTGTACAAATATCTCTTCTGTGCATTTGTGTAAACTGCAGTGTCTTCCAGCTAAATGCTCCCTGCTTGTGATTCTTGTAGAGCGCTACTTCTTGAGACTAAGATGATACTGCTCTTTTTCTTTTGGTGGAGACAGACTCCTATAGAATAAACCAGTATTTATGTCACCAGCACTTGTTTTTGTTTCCTGCAAAGATGAGCAAGGAGCAATGTATGAGCTACTGAAACTACAGGCAGATAAACACCATGTGGCTCTCAGAAGACGCTATCTTCACAGCAGAATCTCTTTCCTTTTTTCACGTTACAGTTCCTAAACACGCTGGGAGGGGGTGGCATTGATACCAATGGAAACCCCAGAGGCACAGCTTGACAGTAGTCAATTTTTAGGTTTTCCTGTCTAACAACAGCTGGAGCAAATGCAGATTTGGGGGGGGAAGAAAGAAATTCTGTAACTTTTTTTTTAAAATAAGTGATTGGATATCCGAGAATTTCATGCAAGCTGTTTTTTTTTAAAGCGTCTGTTCCTCTAAGAAGCAGAACACACTGATTTTTTTTTTTAAAGTTATTTTTGTAAAACTCTCAAACAAAAAGCTAATTCCCAAGTAGAAATGACTATTTCTACAACAATAGGCAAGTTTGTTAAGGCTCCTACAGCTTTGCACAAGGAGAGTATTGCATTTTAAGGTAAATGTAAACATTTTTCATGTTTGTAAAACTTCCTACAAAAGTCAATTCAGAACTCACAGGAAATGGAGATAATAATTTTTTCAGCAGTTTGTAGTTATTTTGCTTTTTCTTTTTTAATGGGATGTGTAAAACATCTTTTTTTTCTTCATACAGATGCATGTATATATATAAATATACATATATTTATGCATTGCCAAAATCTCAATTTAGTTTTTTTACTTGTTTTACAGGTAAGACATATCTTGAAATATGTGTCTGGATAACTGTTTCCTTCAGTTTACACAGCTGAATTTTGCTATCAAAATATATGTAGAGCTTTATTCATAAAATGTTAAATGCACACTTAGAAGAAAAAATAGCCGCTGTGTAGTTCTCTCTATTCATTCAGTGCTTTTGGAAGAATATAAGATTTTTCTTACTGTTTCATTTTGCAGAGAGAAAGAACGTTATGAGTGCACAAACAGTAAACAAAAAGGAGGACATAAATCTGTAAACTGCTGTACAGATGTGGTAGAAATATTTTTTCCCCTAATTCATTGTTTCTTGTAGTGCCTATGTCATGCTAGGGGCTTTCAGATGCATGAAGAAACACGACTGATCTAGTTCATATTAACCTCACTAACTGTGAAGGCTTTTGTAGAGTTGCATATTACCAGCTGACATTGCTGTCAAAATACAGGGGAGTGAGAGACTGTATTTTGTAAATAGGTTATTATTCAATGTTTCTATTTATGTATTCAACGTGTAGTTTGGGAGTCCACTCTAGATTATCTTTGAAAAGTCATAATGACCAGTAGATGTTCCTGAGGGCTGGAGGAAAGTAAATGTTTGGATACAACTTTATGTTGAAGTTCAACAGTATTTTTCCATTATAAGATTTTCAGCAGCAGCTTAAGTGCTGGTATGTGACTACATTTTGTTTTGTGTTCCTGCTTTGTTTTGGGCCAAAGCTGGATTAATCTCTTAAGAGAAAATATTCAAGGCATAGTGTGAACTTCTGCAATTCAGTACGTCTTGGCAAGTTCATCTTCAACAGAGCTAAATTAAAAACAAAGTGGTTGACATACTGCGAGTCAGGCTGCAAAAAAGAGTGCACGCAGGCTTCAGTAAGACAAAGTATATGTGCCAGTTGGCCTAATAAACCACGTTTTGTTTTTAGTTTTTACTGTTGGCCTTGTGCAAAGAATGATTACATTGCCATTTTTTGAGTCACGTATTAAGGCTCTACGTCACTGGAAGATAGTCAGCTTTGATCTGGACAGAGATCCACATAGTTGTGAGTTTTAGATGATCACTTATCATTAGATTTCTAATGCATCTGAAGAGGATGGTTAATACTTACTTGTAATATTGATGTGTAGGGCAGACAACTCTGAAAGTTTCAAGTAGAAAGTACGTGTTAATATACAGCTAATCCCTACCAGGGTTAACCCACAACGCTCTTCTTTGAAATAAGGGACTCTAAGATTTTGAATGCACATGCTCCTGTCAATGAAGGACTCTGAAATTTCTTGTATTTATGACCTGGTGATGACTGACTACTGAAGTTTCACAAGTTATTTGTCGCCACCTTGTATGTGCAGCATGCCAATCCATGTTTTATCATATATGATAACATAGCACTTAAATTACTGTCAGGACTTCTGGTTCATTCTGTGAAATTCCTACTCCCCTCACTGGTAAGTTACGATTAAAGCAACACAGTTGCTTTAAATTATTTTCTCATTAAAATCAACAAAATCTGAAAAATATGTAATTCTTACTGAATAACTAGTTTTCAGATTCTGTGTGGCTCTGAGTATAAACATGAGTCACTGTAAGTTAAGTTGTTTCAAATGTGTTAGAGCATTATGCACATCTTAATTATACAATTTATCTCATGTCGTGCAATCCTCCATTGTCATATTGCACAAACCACCTCCTTGCCTCTTAATTCCTGTATAATACCTTAGGGTCAACTCCAGCTGTTAATTGTATGGAAAAGCAGGACTAAGAGTTATTTTCCTATAACGTAATTGTGTGGAAATGGTTTAGCTGATTTCTCTTTCTATTTTCTTACTTACTTTCTTGCTTATTTGCCCTGCACCTTCACGTATACACTCCTGTCATCTGCTTATCTTCGTTTGCAGATGCATGTATTCTTCTGATAACCTCTCTCCTCTGCACATACTTGTGGCTGCGTTTCTCATGCTAGAAGGTATCCTGTTGGTGGTTTGAATATTTGCATTTGAACATATCTACTTCCAAAGCTGATTCTGCCATCTGAAGGTATCTCATGTTTCCCATACATCTTTGTGTTTCAAGGCAATAATTCCAATGGCAATATCTAGGGTGGAATTCTGTCTTTTCTTTCTTTTTTTCCCCCCCCTCGTCTAGAGATCTGGGAATTCTGTTACAATAAAGTGTAAAGAAGCATATAGAAATAGCTAAAAGCCAGGAGTCAGCAATGGAAGAATTTTTTTCTACCTCTTGCTGTGTATTTCAGAAATGATTGCTCTAAAATCACCCTTTTTTTAATAGGAAAAATACTTTATTTGTCTCCTAATTAATTTGTTCTCTGTCTCTGAATTCATACCAGGGAATTTCTGCGGGTTTTGGGTTGTCCTCTGCAGAGGATATGCCCTTCTTTTTCTCTGACAGACCATTCAGAAGAGAGAAAGAGATGGAAACATTATTTTCTCTAGCACTGATACTGGTGACCTCCTAATAGATAGCCATGTCATCCTTTGGGTTTATTTAATTCAAAAATCTCCTCTCAAGGGAAACCAAAAATATACAGGAATAATATACACGTCTCCAGCACTGGTCATGTGTAAGACAACAGAAAAAGTGTGCATCCTCTTTTTCCTGTTCTTATCATCACCCAGGCAGTGTGTGTGTGTAAATCAGCCCCTGGCAAGCCAGCAAATAAGCAATCGATGGTCAATGTAGCATACACAGATTTCTGTTGCTGTAAAACTGCTCATGGCATATGCATCAGCCTTTTTTTAAGAAAAGAGGAGAAGGATCATTAAAGTGAGAATAACGTACCTGAAGAGTCATGAGTATTAGTTTTCAGTATACTTGGGTTTCATTCTCAGATTTCTGTCTCCTTGCTGCATACTGGGGTTGAGAAGATTTCCTGGCAGGGTGCCTGTGGATCATTGCTTGCATCGTTCAGAGTAAACATAGTGGCTTTCCTGAGATGGACTGCTCAGTTTATCTCCGCTAGCAAACTGTAGTAGAGGAATACAATAAAGGCAGCTTTGCCACAGGTGGACTTGCTTCCTGAGGAGGCAGAGGATGCTTGCACTGCTGTCAGCTGCTGGGGTCTCTGCTGTGTTGCAGTCAGCTTTAATTTGCAGTTGAAGTTAGTTAAAAATTCTGCCTAAGTCAGCAACATGGAAAATACGCTGAACTAACACAGTCAATCACCTGCTTTGAAGGATGAGGGCTTTCTGGCCAACTTGTGTTCCTGGTGAGCTAGTCTTTTGGAAAGTGGCATATGCATCTGCCTTCAGTGAATTCTTTGACTTCTCCAGGAGAGTGTCCCCTGCAGTATGTCTCCCTGTTGCGTTCTACAGGGTATATCAACAGTAGCCTCCTGTGCTCCTCGAACACTTTTGCCCTGTTACATGAGGATTACATCACCAACCATTCATTGCCAGGGCCTTGGACAAACACAGTGCCAGAGAATACATTTC
This sequence comes from Numenius arquata, assembly GCF_964106895.1. Lineage (NCBI taxonomy): Eukaryota > Metazoa > Chordata > Aves > Charadriiformes > Scolopacidae > Numenius > Numenius arquata. The sequence continues at coordinate 45,188,070 of NC_133579.1, forward strand.
GATGATGTTTATAATACCTGCCTTCTTTAAGGTGGGGAAGGATGAAATAGGCAAAATGCTTTTGGAAATGGCAGCCCGGGCAATGTTAAAAGTTGTCTGTCATTATCTGGTAGAAAGAAAAAACTAAGGACAGCACAGATTTACTAGGGAAAAAATGTCTAATTGCTGTAGAGGAAATTGTTACTCTAGTAAAAATAAGACAAAATATTATGTTATCTCAGAAATTAACTTCTGGGATGGAACTTCTAAGCAAACAACACTGTCAATCAGCAGAAATATGTGCTTGGACATCGGTATGGAATTCTTATGTCCTAAATTAGACATTGTAGGTGGATGGCACAACCTCTTTGTAACCCAAGTCTTTTGTGAAATCATCAGTGAAAACATAAAAATGTTAAGGGTGAAGCATAAAAGAAATCCATTGTGTCTTTATTTCAGATGATCAGACACATTATTTAGTGTCCCATCCTCATTGCGTCACAATGAATAATTATTGCTTTGATCCAGTCGTTGTTTTTTTGTGTTCTAGTCTAGCTAATACCTGACATCCCATTTCTGCAAATTTTTACATTCCGTTGTACTTTCCTGCCATTACCTATATATTCCTCTCCTCTCTTCCCACAGTTTTATTTTTACCAAATGGATCAGAGGAAGAATACAAGAGCTCTAGCTTGTTTTACTCTTTTGGGTTCTGGGGCTATATTCTTTGTACTATTCCTGCTCATGTCGACATGTCTCAATAACATCGGTACCATACAAACAGAGAGACAACCAGAAAGAATACACGTAAAGAGATACCCAATGTGATGACCCTTGTAAGGAGAGCTGAATGTATCATGACAATGTTCAGAAGTAAATAAAAGATCGTTTTAAATGAAAGCAGTAAGAGTGAAAGCAAAATGAGGCTGTCCATTGATTTAAGTTCACAACAATTTTAGAAGAGCTGAAAATGATTGCAAAGTCTAGAGACTGTTTAACAAATTTAACCTCAAGCACTTCTATTTATCATTTTTGGCTGGTAGAATTAACTTCATTTCAGAAGCAATGACAGATGACTTCTTGATTTATGATATATTTTGGCTGAGGCCTGAAATAGCCTCTTAAAACCCTTGTAGCAGAAATCTTTTGTATTGACCTATGGGACAATTGATTTCCAACAGAAGGTAAAGCAAATTCCTAGTGTAGCCACAAAGTCACATCTTAAATAAGATATTCATCAATCTTGATGCTCTGTTTAATTCTCTTTTTAAGACATATAATCTTTTGTAGTGACACTGCTTCTAATAAGATGTCAAAAAACCCCCCCAAAACCATCAATGAGTTTGAAAATATTTTTAAAGCAGCAACTTTCAGGAACTTGCAAAACTGGTGGGTTTGTTCCAAGCTTGAATCTATGCTTTTCAGAGTGACTTAATTGTAGTGTTTATGTTTCAGGCAACTGCAACAACTAAGAAGCCAGGCAGTGAGAGAGTTTGGGAGCTGGAATTCTGGGCCTGGCTTGGCCTTAGTTTAGGGAAATTTTTATGAATGTTGGTGCTTCTGGTCTCCCAGAGGCACACATATCACAGCTTGGCAGGGTTTTCCAAGTAGGCTTAATTATTTACATTTCTATTTGTCTTGGATGCATTTAGAAAGTTGACCCTGTCCGTAGCATTTTATCATTCATTTGGTTATCTTTTATCCTCTTTCCCCTCCCACCCACTCTTTATCATTGCTTTGCTCTAGTCTTTAAATATGTATTAGATTTATTTTTCAGCAAGAACAAAAACGAAAGGAGGATTACTCATTCATGTAGGAACGATATCAAGAAAGCCAAAGGTCCCCAGGATGTTGAGGGTATTAAGAACACCCTAGATTAGTAACAAATGGCTGAACAAAGACAACATGGCCCATTGCTGACTAGGGAGGTGCTCTAGTGCCATTTGAAACACAGAGGGTTGAGGTACTCAGTTGCTACTTTGCCTCAGTCTTCACCAACAAGGTCTTCCAGGCCTCTCTCCTTAAAGAGAAGGAAGTATCAGCAGTGGATGTAAATCAAGTCAGGAATTACTTGAGAGAGCTCAACTCATCCAAGCCCAGAGGACCAGACGGGCTGCATCCAAAAGTCCTGAGAGAACTGGCTGATGTATGTCATAGTGAGGCTACTCTCTGTCATTGACATTTGAAGAGACTGTGGAAGATCCCCAGGGACTGAAAGAAAACAAACATTGCACTAGCTTCAATACAAACTAAAAGAACAACTAGAGCTGTGACAGACTGATTAACCTCTTTTTGTTCTCTGGAAAAATAATGGAGTGAGTGTTCTTGGACTGTATTTCTGGGCAGAAGTTGATTGGGAAAGTCAGCATGGATTCACCAAAGGTATATCATGCCTGACCAATGTGAGTTCCTTGTAGAATAATATGATTGGATTTCTGGATGAGGGGAGAGCAGTGGATGTAATTTACCTTAACTTTAGCAAGACTTTTGGCACTGTCATCCACAATATTTCTGTGTTACGGATTGGGCTTGGCCATCAGCTAAGCATCAGCACACAATCTCTCACTCACAGTCCCCTCCTCCCCCTAGCAGAGACAGAGAATAGGAAGAACAAAAGTGAAGAAACTCTATCAGTTTGAGAACAAGTTGAGATAAAGACTGTTTAATAAGTGAAGGAAAGGTGGGGAGAAAGAAACCACACAACAGTGGTGCAAAGGCAATCACCACCTGCCACCAGCAGACCGAAGCCCAGCCAGTCTCTGAGCAACAGCTGCTTTGGAAGACTGACTGTCTGGAGAGCATCTCTGGAGAAGACGACTTGTGGATCTTGGTACACCCAAGCTAAATATGAGGTAGCAGTGTGCCCTTGGAGCAAAGAAGGCCCAGCAGTATCTTGAGTTGTGTTAACAACTAGTAGGATGAGGGAAACAACTATTCCCCTTTAATCAGCCCTTGTAAGACCACATCCGGAATACAGTATCCGGTTTTGACTCCTTAGTACAGGAAAAACTGTATTAGAAGGACCTAATAGCGGCCATCTGATACTTATGGCTCAGCAAAAAAATTGGGTCAGAAGTTTCAAAGTGGTGTTGCATAATGGGAGGGCAAGACAAGGGGTGTAAGTTAAAACAAACAAGGTTCAGGAAGAACATAAGGAAAAGTTTTTTCACCAGAACATGTGATCCAATGGATTGGGTTGCCCAGAGAGGCTGTGCAGTCTTCATCCTTAGTTTATTTCAGGTTTGGACTGAGTAAAGACCTGACCTGGAGCTGACCCTGCTTTGACCTGGAAGTTTGACTAGAAACCCTCCGAGATCCTTTCCAACAAAAATTATCTACGATCCCACGAATTTGGTATATATTGCAGAGTCAAAATTCATCTTTAGGTCTAAATATCAGGGCCCCAACCTGAAGTAGAGACACTCCCTTTCACTACACATGTGTTGAAGGATGCTACTAACATAATGGGAGTCAACCTCGTAGTCTTGGCAGGGTAGCATGGCATATTACACTAAGAAAGGAAAGGACAAAGCCAAAGAGGTTTTAGAACCTCTAGCTGCCAGGAGATAATATTTCTTGAGTGGCAAGACGCAATTGACCAAATGATCAGTGTCACTGTTCCCTCTCTGAAAAGGTGCTCAGTTTGGAGTTCACCTGAAGCTGGGAATGAAGAGAATTGTGTTTTCATAATAAGTGTGCATGTGAGTGTGTATCTGTGTATGTCTGTTTCCTATGATGATAAATTGGGACATTACACCTATAAATACTTAAAGGGTGGGTGTCAAGAGGAAGGGGCCAGTCTTTTTTCAGTGGTGCCCAGTGACAGGACAAGAGGTAACAGGCACAAACTTGTACATAAGAAGTTCCATCTAAACATGAGGAGGAACTTCTTCACTTTGAGGGTGACAGAGCACTGGAACAGGCTGCCCAGAGCGGTGGTGGAGTCTCCATCTCTGGAGATGTTCAAAACCTACCTAGACAAGTTCCTGTGTAACCTGCTCTAGGTGGACCTGCTTTGGCAGGGGGGTTGGGCTAGATGATCTCCAGAGGTCCCTTCCAACCCCATATCATTCTGTGATTCTATGATTCTATGTGTTAATAAATCTGCTTCTAGTGATAGTTTGTAATGAAATGTAATATGAGAAAAATATGGCATGATGGAGGTGACTTTGGATCCCTATCAGGATATTAATGGGATGGAATTAGCTACGATTTTTCTTTCATTATGAGGAAACAGTTTGCTGAAGAGTGTGGATGCGCTACTAGCTAAGGCAGGCATAGTTTTTTCCCAGAATACCATACGTAGGGAATTCCAAAATACCAGAACAAATCAGCTTTGGTACAATTTCAGAATACCTCCTGAGTGCCATTAGATAGCTACAGACTATCTGTATCATGTTTGATACATATTTGAAGGATTGCACTGAGGCAAAACAGCCAGGCACAATAGCAGGTGTTAGTATAAATAAAACATGTGTACCCGCTGCACGAAAGCAATAGAACATTCAGCCTTAAGTCTATTTATCTACATTTATTGTGCTGCTTTTTTCTTTTTTTGGTGAGAGACAAGAAAAAGGATTTTATATTTGTGTTTGTGTTGCTTTGGTTTTTTGAATCCAGTCAGTAAGGACACATAGCAGTTTAGGTAAAACCCATCTAATAAACTGCTAAGGTAGTATCATGTAATTTTCTTTATATGAGGAAGTCAACTTGCCTGATTTTTAATCTTTTTGTTTTGATTTTTGGGAAATAAAAATCTAAGGAAAAAAATGTGAGGTATGAAATTGAATAACTGACTAATACCTTGTGTTTATTTTCTGAGCTTCTGCTTGTTTTTGTTTAGTAGGCAAGTAGCTCTGGGGTGCTGCCTTTGCAACAGGCAGTGCTGGAGGCAAGACTGGTCATCACTCAAGGTCAACTTTCCAGATCGTAGGTAACAAAGAAAAGACAATCTTGGTTTTGAAGTAGTGTCTTCAGATTCTACGTTGGGAAGATCTCTCTTTTTTCTCCAAAAGCCAAAAAACTAGATTTTATTAGTGCTCTTGAGGGTGAGGATTTGAACCATTTCAGTGGAAAATACCAACAGTGAAATACCAGACATTCTGTATTTTATTTGACCTCATCTTTTTTTCTTCTTTTGGGGGAAAAAGTGATGAATTAAACAGGTTTCCTGATGATGGACATTCTTAATTTGGCTGGGGCTGAAGGATGATATAATTTTTACTTCACATCAATACTTGCCTGTTAACATTAGAAATCCATGAAGTTTTTGGTCTGAAAATTAAGTGTTCTCAATTATTTACAAAAATCTAGATTTGGAGGTAGTAAGCATAGTTGTGGTAAAGCTTATAAAGCTGCTTTCATTCACATTTAGGATAGGAAACAAACATGCTTAATATTTGGATAAAATTAATTTTGTGGTTTGTGAGGGTAGGAAGGGCTAATTATTTATATGTGTGTCTTGGAAAAGAAACGATTGCACACTTTTAAAAAATACCAAAATTAGCTAAAATTAAAAAATTTAGTCTTGGCACTTAATGGCCTGAAGACATCCATCAACTTTGTATTTATTTATTTGGGTTTTTTAAATTGTTTTTATTTTTTATGGCAAATGTATTAGTACACGACATTTCCCCTTTTCTTATTTTCTCATTATCTTTTTCAGACTCTGTTCAAGCCAGCACCGGTTGAATAAGCATTTTGATCTGTCGATGAAATAATGAGAAATACTATACACAAGGTTGTAATATTAGCAACTTAAAACTCAAGTTGATCTGTTTAAAATGTTGTGTGCAAAACCCGGTAAATTAAGTAATAACATGTCCTATCCATTAAAATATAAAGGCTGCAACTGAATGGGAGATTAACCCACTCACCTATTATGTTGCAGTGTTATTCTGAAAGCAGTCATTTTTGCTAACTGACCCGAAGCTTCAAGCTTTAGAAGACCTCTGTTGATCTCCTTGAATGCTCCCTCAAGTACTCCATGAAAATCCTAGAAACTTCAGGTGTCTTTGAAATGGCTTCTGTCACTTTAGCAGTTATAACATGAAAAAGGGCCTTTTGGACATTCAGTCATACAGTTCTAGTGAAAAGCTGAGTGCGTCATGAAAAGTAGCATCTGCAGTTTTCTTTCACTCAGAAGAGCAGTGGACAAATGCAAGTGTTAAATGGAAAGGCCCTCCTGATTCTGGTTTCTGCTCTGAGGGCAAGACTTCAGCTTAAAAGTCTTAAACGGTCATTTCTTCTAGGAGTTTTCTTCTACTCAGAGTTACTGTTTGAAGATTGTCTCCTTCATAATAACTTTACTTTGCTTCTGGAAGTAAAGAACTCTTGTTCTCCACTCTTTGGTAAGAGATATTGGGAACTGTGTGTTACATGGCATCTGAATCAGGCCCATTTCCCAAAACAACTCTTCAGGAAATCTTTGGACACGAACAGCTGTAATAAATTTTGTTCCCCGAGTGCATGGAGCCCGCTGCTTCTTCCATTTCCATACTAACCATGCATATGATAACTCATCCAAAACCACATCTCTCAATTTTGCACTATCAGACTCATAGCAAGGGATTGATAGGGACTGTGTGGTTTCAATTTGTGATACCTTTTTGATTTTCACAGTTTTTACATACTGCAGAGAAACACCAGAACTGAATAAAGCCGATAATAAAATATCCAAGAAGGAAAATTTTTACAGCTATGGCTTGTGGTGGTACATGACAAGCTAAGACATCTTCACAGCCAGTTTTTAAGTGATTACTGTGATGAGAACATTACATTTATGTTTGTGATATGGATGACAGACACTAATTCATAGGAATGGATCCTGGGAATTCCCTCTCATCTATTTACCAAGAATTTACTAGCCATTTTTCTGATTTAAAATTTTGCTGTAAACCTGCTGTTCTGTACTGATCTCAAGTGTGAACTTGCTGCTGTCAGTGATTGTTAGTGGCCTCTACAATAGTGTTGGTGTGGTTTAGTATTCTGTGTTATCAGCTCCACTGAATCGACAAATCTGATAGATGTTCAGTGTCTGTGCTTGCTGCTGCCACAGATAACCACGCTGTCTCTGCTACTCAGAGGGAGCTTGCTATGTCACAACATTTCATTCTGTCCTTCCAGTTTTCTCTGGAACCAGAGTATTTTCCATCCCCTGTGCTCGTCTGGTGAGCTCTAGGAGACAACAACCAGTTTGCCAACCCCAGGTCCTCCTGCCTGGGGCAGATGCCTTCAGTCCATGCCATCAGAATATCCCTGAGCAATAGAACAACCTTCACTGCTAAGACTCTACAAGCAGAAGCTCTCAAATGCTCAGTGACATGAAACTTCCCAAACTTTGCAGAAACTTTTTGCTGACAATTTGCTTTGCAGGTTTTCAAATGCTACTGGTAATAGTCCCTTTACAATTTGCAAAAGTTTAACACCAGTCCATAAACTATTTAAGTTAGTATAACACGTTCCCAGTTAATAACTGGTCCAACTCCATGCCATGCTGCAAATGTATCGCAACATAATGTCTGTGTATTGTTCTCAGTCATTTTGTGAAAAGTCTGCATTTTGTGAAAAGTCTGAAACAGCCTTTTAGCTTGCAAAGTAACTGAGAATATTTACAACAGAATAAAAGGAAATGTAAGTTGAATGAGGCCTCTGGACGTTGTTATCAAGTGGAGGGTACTGACTGATGCCTTCAGGCCTGGGGTGGAAACCGGCACGGGATTCTCAGTTCATCCATCTGGGGGCTACTTTGTCATCCTGGGAAAGCATCTTACTCCATTCCTGCACTGTTCCTCCTGACTGCGAGAGCTTCTCTGTGGTGGTTTACAACTATGGGATAGAGTCAGAGCCCTGGTAGCAGACAAGGGGCTGGGACATCTGTCTAATGAAGCATCCAAATCAGCTGAACCTGATCCCCGCAGCAGTACTAGGGGGAAGTGGTGCCATTATGGATATTCTTTGCTGAGATGGATGGAGGCCTCCATCTGCAAACCTGTTGTGTCTCCTGGGGTGGTTTGCTGCTTGTCAGGGGCTCCAATGCAGGAGGTTGTGGAGAGACTCCTGAGGCTTATCCAGTCCTCAGGCTGTTAATCCCTGTTGCTTTTCCATGAGGTCACCAGCAATGCTGCCAGGGGAGACCTGGAGTCTATATGTGTCACCCTTGACTGTCAGCTTCTCACACTATAGGGGTGACAGTCAAGGGCTTGGAGCCCAGGAGGTCCTGCCAGTGGTCCTGTCTGCTGATTTTGATGTCCCCTGTACACCTGGGGCTTGATTTGAACTGTTGTTTCCTCTTTCATATCAGCTTTATCAACATCTGTGTTCTCTTTCCCCGCTACAGGTACATATGTTTGGTTGTGCAGCATTGGGCCACCAGACTGACTAAGATGCCAAAAGAGGTAGTGTTATCTGAGCTTGAGCATGGTTCTGCACAAATGAATCTTGCCCTGCAGCAGAGATAATCAGTTCATATTTGCAATGATGTGTCTGGGATATACTGCTTGGGTGTCTGCAGCTATGCTCTGCTGGATCACATAGATGTGTTCCTGCTGGAACCATCAGTTTTATCAGATATGAATTCTCAATGGTTTACAGTTGGACATACTCCTTGAGCACAAGCTAACATCTGCACTTTCTCTCTGTAAGATAGATCATGATTCCCATGTATGTATCCCCAGGTTTTCATTTCCCTGTCTTAGAGACTGCTGTTTCTTCTGCAGTTCTGGGACATCATATTCTGTCAGAACTGGGAAATAACTGTGTAAGAGAAGTTTGCAAGCTAGTGGAAAAAGATCCGTTACAGCCTGGTTCTGTGTGGACAAGGGCAACTCAACCACTGTGGGTGGAGCATCTCAAATGATGCACTGGAATGGTGGAATCTCTCTCCTTGAGGATTTTTGACACCTGCATGAACTGGACTTTGAGCGACCCAATCTAGCTTTGGAAGTTAGCCTTGGCTGGAGCAGAGGAAGGGCTTAGATGACATTCAGAACTCCCTTTCAACCTAAATGGTTCAATGATTCTGAGAAATGATCATTCCTAATCACATAAGGCTAAATGCAAGGCACAGTTATCTATATGCATTCATGTGCCCAGGTGAGCACGGAAGTAAGCAAGCTGTTCTTCTTGCAGCTGGGAGAGGAAAAAAAAGCTGTTAGCAAATAGCAATACTTTAATGATAAAGACGGTGTATATAGCTAAGAGATAATGTAGGTGTAGAGAATATATATAGGACTGAGCATATTTCCTATCAGCTGTCATCACTGCTGGGGGGTAACTGGTCAAGGCTAAGAAGACTGTCAGAAGTTTCAGGAATCTAGCTCCTGAAGTGATGAAGTAGGAAGTACCACCCACAGCACTGCTCTTTCAGAAAACTACATGACCTGTTTTTCTTATCAAGTCTTTTATATTCTTTTACACTTTGAATCTATTTTCATTATGAATTACATGAAAATTCAGAAATATTGTTCAAACTCTTTTTTGCAGTGTGGTATTGCACCACACTAGAACGTTTTTTAAGTTCACCCATTGGTATTGAAAAGTTTGTCTATTTAAATGTACAGTTTAATTTTGTTCTGTATTTATCCTAACACACAAGGGATTTAGTGAATTCAAATGATTAACAAATATTGGCAGTCAGGTCTTTGTTTTTTCAGTTTGCATGCCAAGTGTTAGCCGGATTCAATTTAAAATGGTTGAGATAATGATCTCTCTCCTTGTAGCATGTTACTTTATCTGGCCTCTCAGGCAGTCAAGTTACAGGCTGTGGAAGCTTTTAAAGCAGATGAATAAAAAAATCCAAACACTGATTTATTTCTTCGTACCTGTGGCAAATTTAGCTTTAACTAAATATTCTCAGATTTAAATGGGTATGTGCAAATTTTTCATTACATTTCTGTTAAAAAGATGTATTCACTGGAAAAAGAAAGACTCCATTGGATTCAAAAGGAAATACGCATCATAATTTTTGAATTGTATTGAAACTGAACTGTGAAATCAGTTTGAATTTATATTATAAAAAGTAATATAAATTAGTTTGATTTTATATTATATTTTCATGTAATTCTTTTATATTTGTAGCTACAGTTCAGTAAAATAGTTTGTTAATTTTAGCGGGCCTTTTGCTTTAGTGTTCAGAAGATACTATTTCACAATATATTCTTCTAGAACTACTCAAAGGTATTTAAACTAGTGATTCCCAAGATTTAATAGTGAAAGTAAAGCAGCATTGGGAATTCCTGGTTGGAAGGCCTCCTTTTCTGGAGGTCTCTAGTCCAACCTCCTGCTCTGAGCACTCCTACCACCAGTGCTACCTCAGGTCAGCTCTGGCACTGTCCAGCTGAGCCTTAAAAACTGCTAAGGGTGGAGAAAAGGATATGTATCTATACATAAAAAGTTTAGATTTCTGTTTCAAATTCTAAAGCTATTATTGTTATATAGACAGAATTAATGGAAGAGAGTGGAAGATGGTCTCTTTTTAATAAATTCGACTTTAGTTTTAGAAATTTTCAAAGCTTAGCTGGTGGTCTTCTACCGAATTGTTCAGGATCTGTTCTAAACACTTTTGAAATCAGAAAGCATCAGGGAAAAAGAGAGTGCAGTTGCAGTCACAGGCTTTAGGATCAGTGTAAATTTTACACACAGGTCCATTTCTACCACAGAGTGCAGATATACTGAAGGTGAAACACCCTGTGGAAATGTGTCAACACAGATGAAGATTCCAAAAAAATGTTAAATACCTTTCTGCCTTGTTTCTGGACAGTCTGGTTGCCTGCCTCTTTGCTCCTCAGCAGGTTACCTATAGGTTGCTCTAAGACAAGGTTTCCAGGTTCCCTTTGGAACTGAAATGACAGTAACAGGGTTTCACTCCCATTAGGGTTTTTTTTGTTGGCATTTCATTCTCTGCTGGATTGATTTGTTTCAAAGTTTGCAGGCAAGCAGCAATTGCTGTTTAGATCAGGCCATGATCAGACCTTCTGTGGGCACATCTACTCTACGACGTCTGTAAAATCAATAGAGAGGGTGAGAGGAGCTGCTTTCCTATAAGTTTGTGGCGTTCCACCTCTTCTCAGGTGTGGAATAAACAGTGCAAAAGCTGTGCAAAAATGGATGCAGAATGAAATCTGAATGTACTAAACTGGTCAAGGTATAAGTGTGATTTTAGGCAGAGTATAATTCTTAGCCTTTAAAATAGGAGAAATTTTTGAACATAAAAAAAAGAATGTTTTTCAGTATGTTATTTGGTTAGTAAAAAATGGTGAGGTAAATTAATTTATAAGAGTCTGTAATATTTGAAAGTATTTATACTACTTACTACGTGTGATTTCTTGCCTGTCTTAACAATAATCAGAAGAGAGGTTCATGACTGACAATCTCATTATATATAATTTAACTTCTATAGTTTTAATATTTAAACATCTCCTCAGTGACTTCATTTATGTAAAGAACTGGTCTTGAAAGTATTGCTTATTCTTAGGGAACAACCTTTTCTTCGTGTCTATTGTATGTCCTGAATTCCATCCCTTTCCTGTCAATACTACTTTACATTTTTTAGTATTCTGCTCTTAGTATGTTCTGGTGTTTTTACTGCGTAATGATATGTTTTCTCTACTTAAAAGAACGACAGCTGTTGGAGAATAATCAACTGGTGTTGTTCCTTACTAAACCAGCAAATCCTTAACAGAGAATATGGATGGTGGTTCAGAAATTGCCCTTTTTACTTTACTGCAAAGGGGGAAATAATAAGAACATTAAATCAATACAAGTGAAGTTTTTTCAACAGAAGGGATGAAACTTTATTTTTTTTTGCAATAACACTAGAAAGAAGCATGACAATGAATTGTGTGACAACCCGTTATCATCATGTCAGTGCTATCAAACTTGTTTCTGGCATTAGGACAATGTGATTTTCTTGGATGAGCTCTTTCTTACGTAGTGTATATAGAAGTATATTTTATGGGTTAACTAAAAGCAGCTTTCTTTTAAGTCATCGGACTCTTGCAAAATTCCACTTTATCCCCAGATCTCCTTTTCACAACAGATTTCTTTGCAGATTGTCATATCACATCATCCGAAAAAGTTTATAGGGAAACATCATATCAGAAAGAAGCAGAGAATCTGTGGCTGCAGTTACAGACAGAAATATGGGTTCTTACCCCCATCAATAGGACTGTAATGGTACTCTGAAGGTGTTTGGGAGTAGTCAGTATAGATTTATGCAGGGGAAATCATGTCAGAACAACCTGACAGCCTTCCACAATGAGATGACTGTCTTGGCAGATGAGGGCAGAGCAGTGGATGTTGTTTATCTTGAGTTTGGAAAGGCTTTCAACATTGCCTCCTATAACATCCCTCTTAGACAAGCTGATGAAGCATAGGCTAGATGAGCAGACAGTGATTGAAAACTAGCTCAACTGGCGGGCTCAGACAGTTGTGATCAACAGCACGAAGCTCAGCTGGAGGCCAACCACTAGTGGTGTGCCCAGGGGCCAATACTGGGTCCAAACCTGCTTAACATCATTAATGACCTGGATGATGGGGCAGTGCACACTCAACAAGTTGACAGGTAATGCAGACCTGGGCCAGGGGGGTCAGTGGTTGATAAAAAAGATGAACATGCTGTCTTTCAGAGGGACCCTGACAGGCTGGAGCGTGGAGCTAGCAGGCATCTCATGAACTTTAGCAAAGGGGAATGACAAGTCCTGTACGTGAGAGGAATAACCTCAGGAAGTTTAACAACAGGAAATGCAAAGTCCTGAACACCAGGAGGAGCAGTATCATGCATCAACATCTGCTGTGGGCCAAGTGGTTGGCAAGTAGCTTTGCAGAATAGAACCTGGGGGTCTTGATGGACAACAAGTTGAACATGAGCCAACAGTGTGCTCTTGCTGCAAAGAGGGCCAACAACGTCCTGCACTCTGTTAGGAAAAGTGTTTCTAGCAGGTCAAGGGAAGTGAACCTTCTCTTCTGCTCAGCACTGGTGAGACACACCTGGTCTGCTGTGCCTAGTTTTGGGCTCCCCAGTGCAAGAAAGGCATGGACATACTGGAGTATGTCCAGCAAAGGGCCACGAAAATGATTAAGGAATTGGAGCATGTGTCATAATAATAACAAAATATTACCTTATTTACATAATAAATTATTTTTGTTTATTTTTTTTGTCTATTGTTTACATTGATTTATTTAGTTACTTTCTAATTTCACTTGCAAAATAAATTTCATTATGTAAAAAAATAACATATGAAGCCAAAGCAAGAGAATAAGTAGAAATAACAGTCTTTTTTTTTTTTTTTTTTCTTTTTTTAACCTGTGTTCTGTTAAGAACAGATTTGACTGATAGTCAAAATGGTGGAAGATTTCAATGTTTTGGAAAGTGAAGGGAGTGGGCGTGCCTTAAGAACTACCTTCACAACATCTCTAAAAACTGAAGGTGTATGACAGTTTGATTTTAGAACAAGCTGTTATTGCATCAAGATTGAGCACATAATAAAATAATTATGACAGTGAATATTTCATTTCTGTGATATATAGTTTAAGAATAATTTTAAATCATATAAATATGTTGCCCTTCTTTGTTAAGTCCGTCCTTTCTTAAATCTGTGTTGTAAAAGCGTTTCAGGGAAAGATGAGGAAGAGGTAGGAAAATGTGAGGTGTAGCAGACTCTTGAATGTACTTTCCAAACTAAGCCAATAAAACCCAAGTTTTTTTACGCCATAAAGCCAAATGTTATGCTTTAACTTTGCCCCCATATGACAGCTAAAAAGAAGCAGCACAGTTTTAAGGCACAGGATCCTACAGGCACAGCTCAGACTTACCAGAAGTGACTCCTTGGCCTGCCCTGTCCCACTGCAGGTAAACAAATAAAGTGAATCCTAAGCTAAGTGACCTGCTTCTGGCAATACTCGCTGTCTTAGGTCACACACTAACAACAGTGTTTGAAGTAAAAGGTCCTAACATAAATAGTTTATAAACCTTGTCCTAAAGAAACAACCCGTTCTACCCATTTGTGATGAATTGCTGCAGACTGACTCCTTTACAATCACATGTTTACATAAAGAATGAAGCAAAATTAAAATGCCATCAAAGATCTCTTCATGATGTGCTGGAAAAACCTGATTTGATATCTGTTTGAGTAACCTTCTGGTGTTACAAGGTTTGTAGTTGGGCTCCTCTGCATGATAAGCATGCAAAAATAAATTAAAACATCACTTTTCTGGAGACAGAAATTCTCATGATCTCTGAGAGTTGTTTTCTCTGCCTGTCTGGGTGGCTGTGGACTTGGCTGACTACTCTACTGTTAAGTCTGTGGAAAAATTGCCGTTGTTAAGGTGACAGCGAGGAGCAGCGGGTGGATGCAATTGTGCTTGCACCTTCATTTGTGCAAGCACCACTTCTAGATACAGGGTACAAAAGGAGCAGGAAGGAAAGAAGAGATCCTCACTGACACTCCCAACAAGCCACCATAGTATCAGGAACTGCAGCTGAGCTGTGAAATGTCAGCATTTGGGTCTCAATTCCCCTCACAGTACACTACTTGATTCTGTTCATCTTTTCAGCTTTCACCCAAGTGATTATGGGTTTCTTTTTGAGTGAATTGATCTCATATAGTCAGGCCTCAGGACAGCAGGAAAGACCCCATAGGTCTGCATTTGATTATGCAGCATCTAAGCGCTAAATTGTTCACTGGACTGCTCCAGAAGTGTTAGAAGGGCACAAACGGAGCACAAGGAGATAAACACATGAAGCAAAAATACAGATGACAGAAAGAACAGGCGTCAGAAACACCACAACAATGGGTGAGTGTATGGAAAAGAGATAGCAGATCTCTCTGTCTTAGGTTATTACTGACATTTGTGCAAAACTATGTTCTTAATTTCCCAGAAAGGTGCCATTTTCTTGCTAATATTTCCTATAATCGACAGATCAGAAGAAGCCTGTGGTTTCTGTCTAAGCCTATCTCTGGGAGTGAGAGACTCCATGTGTCGAAATCTCATCACACTGACTTCTTTCAGAGACACCAGTCAGTTTAGCCAAATGCATTACAACGAGGAGGTCATCAGCACTGTGGTACCCAAAGTAACCTCTCATTAGTTACCCGCCATTCTATAATGCTGTAAATGGCTTTTCTCTCTCTTGCTGTCTTGTGGATATTTATGAGATTGAGTTTCCTGTTGCAGAAAACATCACCGACTCTTCATTCCTGTATATTTTCTTTCTCGTTTTAGCCTCTAATTGTATGTGGCCAAAGATAGGACTAAATGAAAATCCTGAGCAGATTCAATGCAGTACTTGCTTTAGCATCTCTTGCCCTCCTATGAAAGGGTAAAATGAGAAACTTAGAGCCAAACCATTTGAAATCTGGCATGTCTGAAACCTGGGAAGCTACAGTGTGGAAGCAGAAGAGCTTGAAATGTCCTCTTGCTTTCAAGTATCACTAAAAAGGAGAGCCTCCACTAATTGTTTCTATATAAACTCAAAGATCATGTTGGATCTACTTGGGGGAGAAATAATGCATTTTTCCATTTTCCTCTGATTCCCATTGTTGCTGCTCTCACTACCTCATCCATGAGAGCTCCAAAATACCAGGAGCCAGTCTGGGTGCTGTTGCCTATGTCAAAACAGGTAAAGCTCAGCTTGAGTCTGCCTTGGATGGCTCCTTGCTTCTTTGTCAGCCTGGCAGGTCTCACCAGGGACAGGGTTGCTGTGACCTTGGAAGGTCCTTCTCACAGGACTCTCCAGAGATAAGGTCACCAGCACTGGGCACTAGTGGCCCCCCTCCTCATTTACAGGCTGGTGGATAAAACCACTGCATAATGGTACCTGCATTCAACTGGTCACAGATTTGCATTTTCGTACTCTTCCTTTATGCCACACTTTTTAAAGTCTCTCTTAGCCTGGTCTCTCTTCTGGTTATTCTTCACTTCATGGGCACTGGCTCTTTTGTGCTACTTTTTCATATCTACCCCATAGGTGATGAAGTGAAAGAAGCCCCAAAAGGATAGAAAGATGGAGGTCTCAGTATAAAAGTTGAAATAGTTGAAGAATAGGCTGAAGAATTGTTTATTTAGTGTATAAATGAAATCCATAACACTAACTTCACCCATATGCCACTTTTTTCATAGAAGATGATGTGTTGTTTGTTGGAGATAGTCTAGTTTACCTGGTACTGTCATGACAGATTTTCCCAGCCTGAGAATCTACTATTTAAAAATACAAAATCCCTCACATTTAATTTTACATTTAGTTGACTTCCTCCTTTTATCTAAATTAATAATTTGTTTGAATGATTTATTTTTTGGAATAGGCTTATCCCTACACAGAGAGACTTTATCAAAGCACATCATGTGTATTTGTATTAACAGGATGATTTACTGCTAGGATTTTCTGTTCAGTGCCAGACTTCTTTATCTCCAGTGATTATTTCTGTCATCACATGCTTTACTTATTTATTTTTTGGCTGACCTTTTGTGGGCATTGTCTTTCGTAAATACGCGTCAGTCAGGAAAATCATGACTTGCAAATTGTATGCTCCTTCAGTACTTACAAGCCATCAACTGTTGTTGATCAGTACAGAGAAAACATGAAAAAAAGAATGATCTTGTGAGCAAGGCTTTTGTACAGGACTCAGAAAATCTACTTTAATTTTTGGATCTGCTACACACTTCCTACATGGCCTCTGGAGAATTGTGTCGGTTCAGAGTCCAAGCTGTATAAACATGATAATAGTTCCTGCACTTTGTATTTGCCTTGCTATTGCATTGCAACCTTTCCAGAAAATGCTGTAACTTTTACTACAGTCACGCAATGTCTACAACAGTGGTCTGTGGTCTCCTTTGGTCCACAGTAACACAACAGATAGTGATATAAGCAACAAATAACACCTCTTGTTGCATATGTTCAGTGGAAAATAATCAGTGAGGCTGCTGTGACTCATCCTGGAGGCATGGCATTAAATCTATTGTAGAGTCATACACCCCAGCCATTTCTAATTTCCTACCATTTATCCAGAGGATGGCTCTAAGAACCAGAGAAATATAGTGAAGAAAAAATTTTGTTATCAGACTCAATCACTCATAAATATTGGTAAAATAGATTTCTTAAACCTTCATCAGGGACAACGTGCTGTCCCCTGGACCACAACATGCTATAAGTCTGTGGAATGAGCAGAAGGCTGAAATGAGTCCCTGGTGCACCAACTTGGCGAGAGTGCCTACAAGGTTTATGCGCATTTCATAAAATGAATCATAAAATGATGACCAATGTCAGAAATCCATGTTGCAAGAATTATCAGGCTTACTATTAATCAGAGTTCCTCCAGAAAGGAAGGGATCTGGTATCTACTTATACTACTTTCATCTGAAGCTCCAGAATGAAACTGAATCACATTCCACATCTTTTTTGCTCAGTGAACATAAATAAAGTCGTACTTGTGTTGCTAGAAATGCATAGTTTTACACCTAAAACATAATTTCTGACTGCCTGGGAAATAAGAAACCAAATAATTTTGCCTTCAGGTTACTTCAAAATACTGCTCACATCCTTCATATCCAGCAGGTGTCAAGAGCCAAGTTCCAGAAAAGTAATAAAAAGACTCATCCCAACCTTGGGTAAAATATCCATTCCTGACCCCTGAAGGTGAACAGTTAGCATCTGACATGAAGTAAAATCCCAGTGTCCTTTACTTTCATACACACAAATACAGGTAACGATCGCTGGGGTTTAGCCCAGTTTCTCCAGAAAGTGAGAATCCATGCTGTTCTCCCTGAATCTACAGAAGTCCCTATGGCTCTTTGTTTAGCAGATGATTCAGAGCACTTCACTGGAGAAATGTATTAAATATACAGGCTGAGAATTGGGAAGTATCACACACAAATCGTCTGACAAGAGTGGACCAGAAACAAACGCTCAGGTTAGTTTAATATTCCACCCTGGCAGCCCATGTGGAGAGCTGACAACCACTCGCCTTGCTTGGACTATTGGAAAGCACCAAAGAGTTTTTGAAATTTGGCAGCACTTAGTGCAGCTGCAGTTGTTGACAAGACAGGACATGAGCCCTGGTGGTTCCTGAAGGAGATTCTGCACACAAAGTTATGGTAGAATGAAAACTAAAGCACTTATAATACCGATTTAAGACTTGCAACTCTTAACAGTGTAATAGTCAAGACTTTAGGCTGCCATAGTTGAAGATCATTAGGAAAGGTGTCACAAACTCTTTTTTTCTTGACCTGTTGAGAGAGTTCATGGTCTAGAAAAAATATTTGACTCACATGAAATTCTATTTTCAAAGTTTTTTGCATTTTTGACACCTTTTTTTTGCCACTGAAGGAGACGGTGGAAGAAAAGCAAGAGAGTTGTTGATGCATATGGTGTGTAGCACTTTGTCAAATCACGCATGGATAGCATTGGAGTTCCTCCAATTCTCTGTAACTGAGGACTCCAGAGGAGAAATCTTGACTGAGTTTCTGGCATCAGTAGCAGGACACAGACAGGAGACTGAGCAAGAAGTGATAAAGCACAAGGATTTAAGATGGCAGGCTGAACTTTGGAAGCAGATACTTTGGCAGGAGCTGAAACAGCCCCAGCATCAGAAAGAACACCTGCTGAAACAATAGTCCACAGAGTTGGGGTCAGAGGCAAAAAACTGGAGCCTGCAGTTCACAGAGAGAGACTTCAGGAGGAACAGGGAGCAGGCAAAACCCACACCTGAGAGAAAACAAAGTGAAAACACAAAGACTAAAGAGGATTGTGCAGAGTTTTGTGCAGTCCGGAAAGTTCTTGATCAAACTGAAAGCAAGACTACAATAGACAGGGGGAAAAGTGGTTCATGAGCTTTTGAAATTTCTGGTTTGCCCGTTTTTATAATTTAGAGATTTTTGTCACCGTTTTCTTTCTTTCTCTGTTTAGAAAGTTGTGTTCTACATTCTTAGCTACAAGACAAAATCTGCTTTCCTCCCCCTGCCCCCCACACTTTGTCTCATTTAAAAACATGCCATTCTTACAGGAATTTACTGTAAGCTCATTACTGAGATCACCTCAAAACTGTAGTTGATTTGGGTTGCTTTTATAGATGGCAAGAGCATTAACATACAACTATTTCACTTATCTATTTTTCAAATAACCCAATGTAAATAGGCTCTATTCACATAATATATTATACAACATATATAAAAAACATAAAAATATAAATAAATGGCCAGTAAAGTAAAAAATCAAGCAATTTAAAATACTTGCTGATTCTGTGCATTTTAGTCTACTGAGTTATTACAAGGCACATTCTAATTTTCCAGTTCTGGCTGCCTGATTGATTGTGAGGTGTGGATTCCGCAGCCTTTCAGACATGTTATAGATCTCTGGTACTTTAACTCACTCCGTTCCACTATCCAATTGCTGAAATACTAGTGTAATGTTACTATAAACATTGTATTGTTCTGACTCAGGTATTGTCAGGATTAATATCAAACTGCAAATGGTTTTGCCTTTTCTGCTGTGTTTCTGAACGCATTCATGTCTATACAATTCCCAATTGTCAGCCCTGGCAGGCAACATTAATTGGCATTGGCAAGATAGAAAGCCTTCCATTAGTAGTAAACTGCAGAGATGTATGTGGCTAAAGATCAAATGAGAGCAGTTTAATAAAGTAGATGGGAATTTGCAGTCAAGTCCAAACAGGCATTGGTTGTATTGGCTGGGACTCTGTACTGGGGTCTCTCAGAAGATTCAGACATTTGGCATCAGACAGAGACTTGGGGCTTTCAGCCAACAGTTTGGTTTGTTATTCCAGCTTTCCATCCTCCTATGCTTGGTTTGTTCGCCCAGCTACGCTTTATCCCATGGTTCTTCCTTCCTAAGTGGTCCTCCTTCCTTGCCTCAGCTTGTTCTCTCTCATCATTGTCTCAAGAGCTTCTTGTTTTTTCTCAGTGGAAGGAGAAGTTTTATGTCTTCTGTTTTATGTTTGAATGGACTTATGCTTACCTGGAATTTGAGTGAAAAATCTGTGGAACAGCTGCCATGACTTAGTGCAACTTGCTGAAGCTTGGACAAACCTTTCACTGTCCTGCCTCAAGGCATTAGGAACAGAAAAATGCAGTGACCTTTTTTTTTGCCTCTTATAATATCTGATGTTTTAAATGGGGTTTTTTTGTGGATAGCTAGATAATTATTAGGCAAAATCTTTGAAAATAATTCACACTAAGACAGGCAGACACAGACTTTTTTACTGATATATGAAATCTATTAGAAGGAACTATTGATAAAAGCGTCTTCTTAGGCATTTTCTGTAACAGTATCCTCTGGTGGCTCCTAGTGATATTACAAGTTCTGGAGTATCATGTTAAAAACATTCTTACAGGACTTGTGATCTGAAATCGTTACAGATGAATTGCAGCAAAAGCTTGTTTTAGATGGAGAAGAAATCAAAGCTGATAAATATGCCATCAGTTAAAAAATCCCTGAATAAACATTTATGTATTTCCCACATATCTCTGTCACAGAAAAACTCAGATTCAAATATAAAATCAAGATATATGTAAGCATTTAATATATTATTTGTGTAATGTATATACTTATGCATATATAGATACACATTCAGTATGCCCAGCATTTGAAGATTAGGTGTGTTTAACCAGTCAAACTGGACAAGTTCAAACATGCCGAGGACTTTCTACAAACTGCACAGCCTTCAGATAAAATGAAACATTTTCTGACATAAGATTTGCAGAATGCCATCCATTCAGATCTGAGCATACAGAGTACTCCTCTGGTCTATTTGGTGTTATGTAGCTGTGTTTTAGCTTGTACAGCAGTGATTGTGACTGCATTGAGTGAGACATGGTGCTAGTTAACATTACAGGATGATGTACTGAATGCCTGAAATGAGACATTGTACCACAACGCCTGAAAATGAGACATTAGTAATTTAATTTTAGATTATATAGAGAACCTTTGTACTGAATCTTAGCTCTGAACTATTTTGAAATAATTTTGAACAGTATCTGGTGTATCTATTTGGTTAGCTAGTTTTGAGGAAGTGACTGGGAGCCAATCCAGTTCATCTTGGTGTTAGTAGAAGAGCTCATGTCACTGCACACACCTCAGAAATTCAGTAATGATGTTTCTTTCTTACACCAGTGATCATTGGTGAAACATCTTGTAGCAGTATTTAGACTAATACATTTGATGTTCCTTCATATTTTAGGCTGACTAAAAACAACAAATAACTTCCCCTTTTTTAGTGCTCTAGTTCAGAGAAAAACCCTCATATTAAATGGCCTGTACAGATTTATTTTGAGTTAAAAATATGCCAAATTTAATTTCCAACTTACGTTAGTATGGAAAAATTATTTTTGGAGAAAACCTCTTTCTAGTTTTTCACACTTATCCTACTTAGAATGTAATTTCTTTCAATAATCTTCCAACATGAATTTACCTTTCTCTTTAAAACAAAATCCCTTTTCATCATTATCCTTGTGAAGTCTGTGCTATTTTCACAAGGAAATGATATTTGTTTTCCATGTGACATGGACAGAGGCCCACGTTCATAATCTCACAGATTCCTTATCGGCCAAGTGCTATGGTGGTTGTCATGACTGAACTTCCAGTTATCACAAACCAGACTGGCCTTGATGAACTTTTGCGTGTCTTTTAATGCTACCTTGCGCGTTATCCAAGGAAGTCCTCTGCGGTCTTGTGCATTCAGTCGTCCTGTGACTAATGAATGTACATAGGTAACTTTTGCATGTATACTATTTTTTTACTTCAGGGAATTCTTATTAGTTAGAACAGGCTCCTTTAACAGGTGCAGACAATTACTCCACACACCATTTTTTTCTGCCAGAGCCATTTTGTCTTTTATATCTTTGCCAAACAAAGTAGCCACCCTGGCAGCAGTCTGTCAAATTTATTGTAGTCTGTTTTAAGATGAACACAGGAAGAAATATTCTTTTTTTCCATATGAATTGCTATCTCCAGAATCTGTGTTTTCCAGAGGTTCCCTAGATAGTAAGGGTTTGTTTAATCAGCCCTTTAAGGATCACTGTTCTTGTTTGCATCCAAAAGAACTGACTGCTGCTGCTGCTGGGAATAAAAAATAGCAGTGCTGCCGTGTTTGCTTTTTGTTCCCTCTCTGTATTAGTCACAGAAAAGAAGTGTTATCATTTACTAGAAGAGTCTAAGTTCATTTTTCTTTGCTGTACAGTGATGA
This sequence comes from Numenius arquata, assembly GCF_964106895.1. Classification (NCBI taxonomy): domain Eukaryota; kingdom Metazoa; phylum Chordata; class Aves; order Charadriiformes; family Scolopacidae; genus Numenius; species Numenius arquata. Next base: position 45,210,245 of record NC_133579.1, read on the forward strand.
TAAAACTCCTTGAGACAGGTCTCTAACTCTCAGAAGCTCTGCATTTTGAGAATCTTTCTCAAAATTCCCATTAGAAATAAATAGATCAAAAATATGCAGAATGAAATGTACATACACGATTTGGATTTTATACTTTTTCCTTGCCTTCTGCTGGAATTCAGAGTATCTGGAAACCTTTTGCTGCTAGCGTATAGCAGTCATGCATTCACTCATTCTGACTTGGATTTCCGCATCATCTGCTGGAAATAATTCTCTTTAGATAGTTAAATCTACCCTTGAAATTATATGCTAGATCGTATTTATTTCTAGTGACCCCAGATCCTCCTAACCCTGTGGGATGAGGTTCCAGGTTAACACTCCAAGACGTCCCTCCTTCTTTTTGGGTGGGAATTTTGTACATGCAGGATGTTTCTCCCTCTCTGACAGGAGGCAACCCTTGGGAAAGTGGGAACTGCTGACCTCCCAGTGCAGTGCCTTTCACCCAAGAGACAGAGGAGCCCCTGTGTTGCTGTGTTTGATCCCATTTCAGACAACCCTTTCTGGACCTCGAAGGGCCCAGGTGATGTTGCGTGAGCTGGGATCCTGACGGTCCAGGCAGCCCTTCTTAGGTTGCTCAAGTCAGCCATCTTGTCTCCCTCCTTTCTTGGTCAACAGTATCTCACTGCCCCGCACAAACAAGCAGAAAAGCAGACCAGATTGAGGGCTGCTGAGCAGGTCTGGTGATTGCAGATGTCACATACAGAAATCATGGGGAATCATGGGGATTTCATGGGGAAGGAACTGTTTTCATGTGCTCCTGCTTACCGTAGCCACTGGTTTAAAGTCATACTTCAACAAATAAAGATTAGAAGATACAGGACAAATCACTGTAGCAAATCAACACAGGACTTAAAAACTTGCAGTAGAATTTATTTAATACTGGAGGATTCATATTTCCCTCACTGAACTGGAGAAGTTAAATCTCTCTGAAAGGCAGTATGTCTAAAAGATACACAAGCCTTATTTCTAAAAGCTGCTTGAAAGCCCAAGAAATCCTGGGAAACAGTAAAAACCTACTTGTCAGTGCAAATCCCATCAGTTGCAGCTTATTTTTTCCTGTCATCTTGGATGCAGAGGTGATCAGAAGGCTCACAAGCTCTCGTTTTCCATAACAATATCACCTGCAGCCTTCTCCTGTCTTGTGCTGCACAGAGTTTGAATGACATGAAGTAATTATAGCAAGCTTTATCAGCAAAATTCAAACCCACTGGGCTTTTGAAGATCAAAAGACTGTCACAGATATGATCAGTTCCATTTATCATGTTATCACATTCTCCATTTTCACCTTGTACTTCTGAACAACAGCAAATTCTAGTCTCGATAACTCCAGCTGCAACATTTACGATTTTTATTTCATACCTTTCAGTCCTGAGACTTTCAAAACTAACTAACTGCATCACTTTTATCTGCTCACTAACGACTCTCTGGCTGATGTGTTGTTACAATAGAGTGAAGCTTGAAACCATCCCTGTGGGCTTTAAAGGTTGATCATTTATATGGGGGTGTTGTTGAATATAAGTTGTGTCTGCAAAATGTGAAAGTGAAATCTTTTCAGGATCTATGTTCCCGCAAGCCCTTTTAATATTTTTCATCCCCAGAATTGAACTCATAAACTTGTCAGCCCATCATGAATATTGAAGTCATAAACAAATAAAAATGAGACCATATGATAAAGCACCCTATTTTCCCCTCCCCACATCCAACAAGTTAATACTGCTACCTTAAAGCCTGGCATTTCAATCACAACAGAGGTGCACTGCTGATATGAAGGATGACCTAAATGGAATAAATGTAAATGAACACTTTCTCAGCTAGACATTAAATGCGTTCTGTGTGTGACTGGTTATTGGCCATGTGTGAGACAAAAATAAATACCATTAATCAAATTTTGAGTAGATTTTTCCTCTGCCTCTTAGTCCTTTCCTTCTTTTTAATAGCTAAAAGGGCAGGGATTTCAGAGCAGGGGGAAAAGGGGCAAACCCAGCCCCATTTGGTGATGCACTATAACACTACGAAATCATCAGGGAAACAGTCCTGGTGTCTGAGCACTCAGAAAAATAACACAAGCTATTTTTGACAGCAACATAAAATACCTTATTTTTCTCAGTAAGTTAACCACAGTAAGTGAAATGATGACTGAACACTGCATCTGTAGGAGACAAAACTGGCACTTTCCTCGCACCTAGACAATACAGTTGAGGCAAGCATGCAAGTTGCCTGCTGTGCTATTACTTCATAGCCTGTGGGTCTGCTTGGTGCATTGTTTCTCTGGATCAATTAACTCTGCATTGATGTAGAAATGGTCCTTGACTTGCAACTGCATCTGTTTACTTTGAAAATACACCTTCCAGGTACACTAAACAAGGATGCTGTGAGTGCTAATAATGCTCACCTGTACAGAGCTGAACTCCTGGATGCATTAGGTAATGTTGGTCAAGTTCTTTGACTGAGGAAAAACAGGTGAAGATGTAAGCAGCAACATTATTACATTTCTGGGAATCTGTTTATAAGTTTATCGCATGAACACTGTTTCATGGTACAGAGAAGGCTACAGTCATGCAGGCTGTAGTTCTTCATGGGCACTGTGATGGGACCTTAGATCATGCTGAATACTTGGGCTGGGTTGCACAGGCTGCACAATGTCCTGTCCTCTAATGTGAGCATCTCCAAATGGAGCTTTAAATTCGAATGGCTTTTTCTGTGAGGTCTTCTCTCGGGCCAGTGCAGAGACTGTACTGGGTGGTGCAAATACCCACCCCACCTCTTTTCTGCCACCTTGGAGTGGTACGTGTGCTCTCCTCTCCTCTACAGCCTGCAGGCCGTTTATTGTGAAGAAGGCTCCCAGCTGAGTAGGTCTTTCCTACTCTGTCTCCTCCTTCATCTGCTGGTCTGGAAACATCGGTCTCTCAAGCACAGCTGCTCCCAGGAATTGCTGTTCCAGTGGGTGCCACAGAGCTTTCTGCATAGCAGTCTGAAGAAAGAAACCACTTGTGTCCCTTCAGAAGAAATACAACCCAGAGCAACTGCGATTTAAGACATTAACTCCATAATCCATGTAGCCAGGTTCTCTCATGAACTGAAATTCAGAACTTGGGACCTAGTTATTCAGGTACCGTGAAGCTGGATATCAAAATGGTCAATTTTTTATGCTATTCTGTACTTTTTTTTTCCCTTTCAGGAATTCTGCATAACAATAAAAGGTTACTTCTCCAATACTCTCTTATGATCAAGAAATATATGCTTTCCTCATCAGATTAATGACCTGCAGATACTGTGTTTGGTGTTGAACTCTATTTATTGTAAAATTAGCTGTGGTACAGCTGCTAGTAGCTCTTAAACTCACAGAGGAAAAAAGTCTCATGACACCCTAATGTCTTTACATCTGAATATGCCAACTAACTTCCAGCTAATTGGACTTGTGCAAAGCATTTGATGCTGTCCTGCACAACATCCCTGTCTCTAGACTGGAGACACATGGATCTGATGGATGGACCACTTGGTGGATAAGGAATTGGCTGGATGGTTGCACTCAGAGTTACAGTCAATTACTTGAAGTCCAAGTGGAGACTAGAGATGAGTAGCGGAACTCAGAGGTTGTTACTGGGACTGGTGCTGTTTAATGTCTTTGTTGGTGACATAGATGTTGGCATTGAGTGCACCCTCAGCAAGTTTGCTGATGACACTAAGCTGTGTCATGTGGTCGACATGCTGGAGGGAAGAGATGCCATCCAGAGGGACCTGGACATGCTTGAGAGGTGGGCTTGTGTGAACCTCATGAAGTTCAGCCAGGCCAAGTTCAAGGTCCTGCATCTAGGTTGCAGCAATCCCAAGGACAAACAGAGGCTGGGCATAGAATGGATTGAGAGCAGCCATGAGGAGAAGGACTAGGGGGTGTTGGTTGGTGAGAAGCTCAACATTAGCCAGCAATGCACGCTGGCAGCCCAGAAAGCCAACCGCCTCCTGGGCTACATCAAAAGAAGTGTGGCCAGAAAGTCGAGGGAGGTGATTCTACCCCTTTACTCCTCTCTGGTGAGACCCCACCTGGAGCACTGTGTCCAGCTCTGGAGCCCCCAACATAAGAAGGACATGGACCTGTTGGAGCAAGTTGATAGGAGGGTCATGAAGATGATCAGAGGGTTGGAGCACCTCTCCTATGAAGACAGGCTGCGAGAGTTTGGGTTGTTCAGCCTGGAGAAGAGAAGGCTCCTGGGAGACCTTATAGCAGTCTTTCAGTACCTAAAAGGGGGCCTACAAGAAAGATGAGGAAGGACTTTTTACAATGCCATGAAGTGGTAGAACAAGGGGTAACAGTTTTAAAGTGTAAGAGGGGAAATTAGATAGTAGGAAGAAATTTTTCACTGTGAGGGCGGTGAGGCACTGGAACAGGTTGCCCAGAGAAGTATTGGATGGCCCATCCCTGGAAGTGTTCAAGGCCAGGTTGAATGGAGCTTTAGGTAACAAGGTGTCCCTGTGCATGGCAGGGATGTTGGAACTAGATGATCTTTAAGGTCCCTTCCAACCCAAACTATTTTATGATTCTATGAATCTATGATTTTATGACACGAAAGACAAATCAATAAAAGATTGAATAAGGAGAGTCTCTAGTGACATCATCATTCCCCCAAAATATTGCTTTCTGCAGTTTGAAACCAATTGTAAGCATTTGTAAGTGAAGTTCATAGCAGCTAATTAATTGCTCCAGTGGAGGGTAATAGGTGGAAGCAATCAGAGATTTAAGTAAAGCTAGTGTGTTCTCTAGCATAATAGACAAAGCAATTTATTAAGAATGTACCAGTACTGCAAAGTCTATGAGCAAAAGGATATCTCAGTTTTCAAAAAGAAAATATTGGACAATGAAGTCAACCATTTCCAGTAACCATTAACATTCAAAGAGCCTCTAAGATGTTCTCTCAAGACTCCTCATACTAAGTCAACTTCTCTTGAAATCACCTATTTTTTTCTTCCAATCAGTGGTATTCTGTTTCTTGCAAAGAGAATGAAAGCAAGAGCATCCTAGAAATCATGTAGTGGTTCTTACCCTGACTTCTGCTAATGAAGTCCTGTCTGATTGACTGTTTACAAGTGTTGAATTAACTCCTCTGCTTGGAGGCTTATATTGACTTAAAATACCTCACAGGTCAAATGTACAACTTCTCTTTGATTTGTTTATTACACCCAACAGTACAAAGTCTAATAGCATTGAAAAGCTTTGACAGGAGCTCTGGTGCTGTGAATTAACAGCATGACTTGCAAGATTACAGTATTTAGTGGTGATCAGAGCACTCCCAAATTCCCATCCTGTGTGAGGAAAGTGCAGCCGTAAACAACAGTATTATGAAGGTATTTCTATCTTGGTCATACTGTAGCTTCCTTTTTTAAGACATACTTCCAAAAAGTTTTACCACATGAGCAATGAGTAAACTTTGTGTAGAGCATCTTAAAGGGTTTCTCATTATCAAATGGCAGAATATATATAAAAAAAAGAGAACTTAAATAGTTAAAGCAACCAGTGATGATCTACACAACTGAAAGGAAAAGGTCTTATGTTCTGCAGGTTTCTAGGCAGGGCATTCCTGAAGAGGAAGTAGCAGTTTGAAAGGCAGAGTAAGATACAAAGCGTCAGCCACGTTTTCCCCCTTAAAACTCCTGGATAAAGATAGTATCATATTCTCACCAGAGAGAAGGACTCACCTAAAATTAAATTAGTCAGATCAGTCAAGTGAAATCAGTGTGCTGTTGAAACACAAGACTTAGAAGCAAATCTGATTTGAAGTTCACCCCAGGTTGTCCCCCAGGCAGTTTGCAGTGGCATGTCCATAACTCAACACCACCTGGTAACTGGAGCCAATTCTTTTTGCATTTGGGAAAATGGTTGAAGTCAAATGAATACTTTCTCCTCCTCTAAAATGCTTGTCTTCAGTGATGTATATGTGTGGTTTTAATACACGTCATCTCTAAATAGATTTACACTGAGGAAAAATAATCCCTATCTTGGTTCTACAAGTGTTGTTTAATGTTAGTTGAGTGGAAAAAACCAGAAGATAATATTTTTACTATGAGATGAAATTCTGTATGTTAAAGTAGTTTTCATTGGGTTATAAAGTAATATAAACAAGTTATCCATTATGAAGAGCTTTCCAAGTTTTGCAGTGCTAGTACTCCAGTGGCTGAAGTTTTCTTGCCTAATTTTATCATCAAAATAAGTAGGAACATATACTAGAAAGGGGCCACTTAGCTCACTGAGACCAGTTTCCTGCTGCTGCAGACAGCCACGCTACCTGATCTCTTTCATACATGGATAAAAACTCAATTTTTAACACCAATTATGTGTTTCTTCCCCTGTGTCTCTTAAAAAGCTGTTCCAGAACTCACTCCTCAAGTAGAATTAAATCTCCAGATTCAAGCATACCTTTATTCATCATCAGAACCATTTGTTCCTGTGCCAAAAAATGTGCTTTAGCTTAAATAGTTCTTTTCCTCCCAGAGTTTGCACTTCTGTTGATGTATTTATAGACAGTAATCATATTGCTTTTCACCTTTAAAGATGATTCAAATTTTGTGAAATACAATAAATAAGAAGATAGGCTATTAAGAAGAGTATATTTAATTCAGAAATAATTCCAGGAAAATGCCTGAGACATTTGATCCTTTAAAGCAGAAAACTATGGTCAATACAGAACTATACTTGCTCTTATACCACCACTCGCAGATCTAAGATGTGGTAAAATTATGTACAAAGTAAGAAGTTAATATGGGCACTGTTCTGATGGTGAGATGTGTAGGAAAATGTGATGGGCTTTACAAAGAAACTTAGATTAATGAGAAATCTTTTTTATTGAAAGAAGAAGTGTTTGCAGAGATTATCAACTGAGCTTCTAGTACTCATGCCTTGACAAATTTACTGGACAGAGACGTCAATGGATAAAATGGGGAAAAAGAAGCTCATTTCTCCAGACCTCATCATGTCTTTAAATTTTTCTGTTTGCTCTTTGTTAAGTCATATATTGCCTTTTGAAGGTGCTTATGAAAAGTCACTGTAAAACTATTTGCAGGTGTAATTACCTCTGATACCTAGAGGCTATATATAGCTGTAGCTATGACTAGCTAAATTGTGTAGTCTACATTTACAGATATAAAATTTGCTAGAAAATAAAAGGTCAGTTGTATGCAAATTAGGCACACAAGTGAAAATGTTTCCAGATACTTCTGTTGACTTCAGTAGGCTTCGGATCCCACTTTAAACATTTATACTTTTCTGCCTCAGCTTTTCTAATGTTTCTATGTGACAAGCTACACTTCTATATGTTAGGAGAAGTAACAGTTCTTGATCTCTTAGGATAATGTAAGATAATATTGATAAACTTATTTAAAAACATTGTTGATTTAAATTTCACCTTTAAAGGTCATAGCTGACAGGCAGAGGAGACCAGAAACCAGAGCATTTGCATTTCATTGGGTACATCGGGTGCTGAAAGTATTAACAGGCATGCCTTTTTATAAAGGTTGCTCTAAAAGGGGTGATGCTGTCAGCAGTTATGCTCTGCTGGTTGTCTGGAGTATTAAGCATTCCTGAATGGCTGCTGTCTCTGCTTTGCAGCAGCAGCAGCTAAGGTAAATTTAGGTTAATAAGTACTAGTCTCCACCAGAACAGAAGAGTTAAACATATTTTTAAACATTGCTTTAATTGTATAAAAGTCACCCTGGTGCATATACTGTGTGTTATCACTGTGTGTTATTCCAAAAGGAATTTATGTTGTTGCTGTGCTGAATTTGATTAATAGCTGTTACAAAACTCAAAGTTGTGTTTAGAAGATCCCACTGAAAATGCAATCCAAGGTATGGTACAGTTCGAATTATATTTGCTGTGGGTTTTATGCTCCAATAGTAGGCTGGAACACAAGACATTAAAGAGTAGTTTGCTATTCAGTATCACCAAAACACATTTTTTCCTTTCCTTTAACCAAAGCATGAACAGCTGGGCAATGGGCTATAGGCAACTCAGTTCTCCAAGGGAAAATTACTTTGTTTCTGCTGGATTTGGTAATTGTCTTAAGTTAAGCACTTCCTAATTGCAGGCATTTTCCTCTCTGATTTAATAAGACAGGAAGTCCGAGCCATAGTGAGAGAATTAAAATAATACAGAGAGATATTTGAAGCATTGGATGTCCTATTCCCACCCTTGGCCTCCTTTCAATCACTGCTGCTGTTCATTTCTCTTTTCCTGGATAGTGCCAAAGTCAGCAGCAGCTGACAGTGCTCAGGCAGATTTCATTGAATCTCAGACATTGAATGGTTAGAAGAAACCGCTGGAAGCAGCTCGTCCAGTTCCTGACTTGCAGCAAGGCTACTGCCAATGCAGAGTCAGCTCAGCCATGGCTTTGTTCAGCCAAATCTTGAAAACGTCCAAGGAGACTTTCCATACCCCACTTGCTTTATGGCATTGTGTACCATATGACTGAGGAATATGTTATTTTTAATTTTGATAACTTGATTCTTCAGACTAAATGTTGTGTAAATGTTAGCTTTTTGGATTCCTCAGACAAGAAAGTGTTAATTTTAGGATAGAAAGAAATGACATCTGCTTCACTGGTGCACTCTGCACAATAAAATCATCCTTTCAAAGTAAGTGCAAAGTTTAAATGAGGTGCATATCTGCCTTTAAAGTTGATTTCTTGCTTTTTGATCGTTTATAAAAGCAGATGCACCCATATTGATAAAAGAACTTGCAATACCACGAAAGCAATTTCAAAATGAGTCATAAAGGATGCTAATTGGCTAAATAATTGCTTATAACACTAGCACTCTCTTCTGACACCTTTGGCTTTTTGCTATAACTTGTTCTTAATTTCTCATTTCTTTCCCACGTTATTTCCCTCTATGAACCCATATAGAACTGAGAGCACAAAAACTAGTCTAGGGTAGAACAGAATAATGAGAATAGCAATTTGGCATTCTTCTTTTGAGATTCTGTATGTTATCAGGGTGCTTGAAGGTAGAATCCTATGGGGTTTAGGCCTCATTTGGAGCAGAATATTTTGTCTGCCTAAGCGTTCAGGTTTCCAGTGAAAACTACAAATTCAGCCTAAACTGAGTGGCATTTGGGGTGCTTTTGCACTTCAGTATCTGCAGTGATGACAGAAGAAATGTGCAGCAGAAGTGACAGCAAACTGAAATTAGAAGTATAATTGAAATAAAATTATTTTATTACCAACTGAGTTTTGACCTGAATGGAGTCTAGGCTACTGGTGCCTAAAAAACAAGGAATTGCCTGATTATCAAGGCTGCTCTTCAGAATGGTCTAATTGTTTTCTGACTGTGACTATCCTGGGTCACTTTGGTGCATTTATCATTTTACATTCTCTAGGACTCCCTGTAATATAATGTGTTAATAAAAATGTATATAACAGACAATTTTTCCAAAGTGATTAAAAATTTAGCCACCTCAGGCCGGCCTAAGGTGTTCAGCTCTAAGTATCAGGCTGATTCTTATGCAGAAAGTGTTTTTCAGTTCTACAGAAAAATCAGCCTCAGTATTGTGCCTTAAGTAGTCACACTGCATTTCATAAAAATGCTTGCACTTGTGTATGTTATTTGTTTGACACTAGGCACATTTTGTTTGACTTGAACTTCTGTTTTTATAACTTTAGTTTAACTTAATCTTCTTATTTAGTTTTTCAGAACTGAGAACTTGCTATATAATTTCTTAGCCAGAAATGTACTTTTTGTAGCAAAATTTTTATTATCCCTTTTACCGTCATGTTATACATGCACAAGAAAGCATGCAGATTGCAGGGCTGGGTGGACCTATTGTCTGTTGTGGCAAAAGAGTTTAGTGACCCAGTCACATCTCATGATACCATAAATAGACTATATACGTACCATATTGAGCAGCGTGAGCTACCACTCCTTGTTACTTGCTAGATGCCTCAGTTATCTCTCAGAAGAGCCAGAATTGTAGTAGAATTTCTACTCCAAAAAATGATTACATATATCTGATCCATCTTTCTAAGCTTTTCTGTTGGTCCAATAAAAGAGAGATATTCCAAATTCTTTGTAAACTTAAGACCTCCTTGCTGAACATTACGGGGTTCCAAAGTGTACTGGACATGAGATGCAAAAAGCACAATATTGTTAGTTTTTAAATCTTATTGATCATTTTTGTTTCAGCTCTTTATATCTGCAGATTTCTCTGCCACATGTTGAAAGCTGAGGTCTTACATTAAGAAAGCAGTTGAAAGTATAGCCTGAACTAAGCTATGAAGACACGTAACTTTTGCTGTTGACTATATCTTAAAGTTGGCTTTCAGATGCTTAATAGACTGTATGCTTGTAATGGTTAACAAAGTAAAAATGTTTTGCTTTTTAACAGGATTATAGAGTATATGAACAATGATAATTTATAGGAATTCTCTAAATTATTGAGAAATAATATCTCAATTGAAAAATTGAGAAATGGATAGAAGCTAGAATGTCCCTATATTCCTTTCACTATATTCCACTCCTTTCTATAGAGCTGAGAAATTTGATGTTTGATATATGAAGGTTCAGTTTCAATTTTCAACTTCACTTTTAAGTTGAAAATTAATATTTGCTAGAATAAAGATTCCTGACTCTCTTCCATTGTGCTACATCTTTCCCCAAACTAACATTTAATTGTTGTTTAACAACTAAATGATGACTCACCTAGTCTTGGTGAAACAAGTGGCAATATCTTGGACACCTGTTCACAAAGCAAAACACAAATACTGGTGTGTTTTTGCGCACCAATAATCATGCCGTTTCGTAGAATCCTTCCTCTGTTTCCAGGCCCATTACTGATTCCAATTATAGCTTCTCTCTCGTCTGTCACCTAAGCTCATCTCTGGTTGCACTCTCTGCTTTTCCACACTGCTGATCTCCTTATAACTTTTAAGATAAAGGTCAAGAGAGCTAGACTATTTTCTACTATCTTAAAAGAACCAACCTCTTAAAACTTTCCAATTTCCTGTGCTTCCTCCATATTTTTCACTCCATTGATTATAATGTCACTTTCAGAATTTTCCAAATTAAAAAAAAAGTGTTTCTTCTGAGGTTTGCTCAGATGTGCGCGGTTCATTCAATGTGTTAAGTGTAACAAAGTTGCCTGCATAATGTGGTATGCGGGATCATTACATGAACACAACATCTGTGATGCGAAAAAGTACAAGCCAGCTTTTATGATACAAACCAAAGAACTGTAGTGTTTGAACATAGAAGACTCGTCCTTATCAAGATTACTGCAGCTTTTACTTTTACAGATAAAAGCATATTAGACATTCATTAAAAAAATTTCAGGGGTATTTCTTAAAACATTGCTGCTGTCTTATTGATGTTTCAGTATCAGTAATTCCATGTGATACCTCAGTGTTTCTCTGACTTCAGGTTTTATTGGCAAGCTCACAGTACACTAATGTCTGTTGAAAAATATGTTTTCTTTATTATCTTTCTGTTGTCAACTTTATTATGCTGTCCTAATTCTCAGATCCTCTGATGCATGTTCCATGTGCTAACAGCAAAAATAAATACAAGCTAAAAACCATACTGAAGCTATGGACAAAATAAATACATAGTCTGTCAGTCTGTCAGTTTCTAGTATGAATATGTTCATAGATTGAGGGCAAGGGGTAATCTGAACAAAATAGGCAGAATCACTTTGACAGGAAATGATTTCCACAATTTGTGGATAATATCTCAGCACATCAATATATGTATCTTTGAGAGAGGGAGAAGAAATTGCATTGGAGAAGAAATTGCTTTAGAGAAGAAGGAAGAATTTGTTATGGATGTCATGGGAGATGGGGTCAAATAACTTGCTAAAGTCAAGATAAACAACATCCACTGCTCTCCCCTTGTCCACAGAGTCATCTCATTCTAGAAGGGTGGTTGGTCAGGCATTTCTCCTTCATAAATCTATGCTGACTAATCCCAGTGATCGACTTGTGGTTAATATGGTTGGAAATGGCTTCCAGGAGGATTTGATCTATCAGCTTTCAAGAGAATACAGTAAGGTTGACTGGGATGTAGTTCTCTGGATCTTCCTTCTTGCCCTTCTTGAAGACAGGAGTGACATTTGCTTTTTTTCCATACTCAGGAACCTTCCCCCATCACCACAACCTTTCAAAGTTGATAATGAATGGCCTCACAATGTCAACTCCCTTAGTACTCCAGCGTGCTTCCTGTCAAGTCCCATGGACTTGTGCACGTCCAGTTCATTTAAATGTTTCCTAAGTTGATCCTGCTCTATTGAAGTTAACTCTACATTCCTCCAGACTTTCCCATGGGTCTGAGGGTCCTGTATTCCTGAGGGAAATTCTTGCCAGAAAAATAAAGACGTGAAGAAGACATTCTGTACCGCAGTGTTTTCCATGCCCCTTGTCACCAGGGATTCTGTCCCATTTGGCACTGGGACATTTCTAGCATTCCCTAGTTTTCCCTTTGCTGCTGATATTCGTGTGGAAGCCCTCATCATCTGTCCCCAGACAGAGCTCCACTGTTCCAGCTGCTCTCTGCTACAAAGGGCAACTCCTCCTCCTCAGAGGGTCTGTGTCCTTCTTAAAAGCATGTATAAAACTACCTCACAGTTCTTGCCAAAATAAAAATTCAAGATTAGTTTGGCAGTCTAAAAGACAACCATGATGTACAAGACTTCAATATGGCAAGGACAGCACAGCTGCACCTGTGGTACAGCATTTCAATGTGTTGCTGCCTTCAGAATTAAAGCAGCTGTGTGCTTGCCCCACTTTCCATGCCAGTTCCCACCTGGGAAGAAGTTAGTGACATCAAAACTGAGTAGCATCTAAGTGTTCTTTCTGTATTCATAAAAGGTAAACAAGCCTTCGATAAGGAACAGTCAATATAATGCTCTTTTAGACCCTGCTTCACAAAGGAACAAACAAGCCATAGTCCCAGGAAACTGACTCGGCATCAGGAGTTGATTAGAAAGACAAGTTCATTGCAGTTACTCTGGTTTTCTTACCATTCCTGTCATTCCTTTTGCTACCCTTTCCTCCCCAAGCTGTTGCTAGAACAATACAGCATAGGTATGTGTAATAGTATCGTATACAAACTCCTGCAGAAACATTCTTTTATTTCAATACTTGAATGATGCAATATGTACTCATATGAAAATGTGTTTTACAGTCTTGAAACTCACATCTTCCCCTCATTTGAATCAGGCAGGAGCTGCACAGAACACACAGTTTCCAAACAGCTATGAACTAATGCAGAAGAAACTTTCTATCACGTGTTTTGCTTTGAACATTCTTTTAGCCTTAATCCTCTTTTTCTAATTGAGAAATGCATCAGAAATATATATTACATTACACCCTCTAATGAGCCATTTAATAGGACATATTCTGTAAAAGAACCTGTCATCCATGCTCTATTGTCTAATACAGAAAATGCTGTATATATTTAAAAACAATGTCTGTTGTTTTGAAAGAGGAGCCATAAAGCGCTTTTAAATACGCTATTATGGGTTTTGCTAAGGAATCGCTACATGACAGGTATGATAGCAGTTTGAAAACTAGGCATGCTATACAAGAATGATAATTTCAAAAGACAGAGATGAGAAATCCTTAGGGTGAATTGTCAGTGCTTGATTTAAGTCAAGCGAGTTCAATATACAGTACTTATGTCCAGAAATAAATTGTACAATTAGTTTGCAAAAACTAATTACACAATTCCCTGACATGACATAATGTTATGGTTTGAGAGAGCCCATAACAATCTATTGTCGTTAGACAATTATTCTATCGCCCGATGACCCCTTCCCACCCGGAAAGGGGAATCGGGGAACGCAAAGAAACACAAGGGTTGAAGTATAAATAGATTTAATAGACTAAGACTAAATAATTAACAATAATACTAAAGAACCAGTATTAATCCCGATACTGATATAAGATATACAGAAATTATACTCAGCCATCTATATCAGTAGGAAGCTGTGCACTCCCAGCAGTGGACAGCGAGTATCAGACACTGGGAGCGCAATGGCTTCAGGAGGAAGGGAAGGCCTCAGGGCTCCGGCACCGGGGCAAGGAGTTGTCCGGACCGCCGCCATCAGGGAGAGAGCCAGCTACGCAGCAAACTTCTCTAATTTATATTGGATGTGATGTTCATGGTATGAAATACTCCTGTTGGCCAGCCTGGGTCAAATGCCCAGGCCTTGCTCCTCCTTGTCCCTGCACCTGGCAAGGCTCAAAAACACTAACCTTGAATCCCACAGAGCCTGGCTGGCTGTAAAGTAAATATTTTCACAAATTCAGACACTAGAGTCTTCTAAAAGTGTAATTTTCCCCAGCATTAGAAGAAAAGTTAGTCCTGTGTCTCTCAACCCAGGACACATAAGAAAACAGAATAATCTGAACGTGTTAATGTAGAAAAAGAACTGGGGAGAAAAGTGCAGTTTAAAAGCCAAGAAGGATGATTTGTTCCCATACCTGTATAGTTAATATAAACATTATCAAGTAAAAAATGTTTTAATGTGCTGTTCATATGCAGAAGCAGTGATTTCTGATAATGATCTGTAATGATGAGAATTATAAAGGACTACATCAGATAAATGTTTCACATTCTATTATTTATCTGCAATTAATTTTTTTAGGATATGGTTGATTTTAGGATATGGTTGTTACTCAATTTATTTAAGTTTCTGGGAAATTATATTTTCTTCCTACCTCTAATTTGTATTCTGTGTCTATCTTTAGCTAGATTGCAATTCCCAAAGAAAGTGTCATGTTAACAGTTTAAAGCATTTCGCAACATAATGCAGAACTTTGGGAAGCCTCCCACTGACTGTTGGGAAACTCAGATATCAGAATAATAATGACACCTAGCCAGCTAGAGGTGAAGAATGAAACCCAGTGATGCACCTTTGGTGATTTTTTGGTTCTCAGGCAGAAGCATGAATCAGAAGCAGTGGCATTGGAAGGCACAACAGCGCTAACAGGCTGGATGTTTTAACAGTGAATACTAAAAAAGGGCTACTCGTGTTGCCACAGAGTTTACTCTGACTCATTGCTGCAGTATCAGTTACCTTGTAATAGGAAAAGTTTGGAGCAGAAAACAGACACATACGCTGCTCTTTAAAAATCTCATTTACTAAAACCAATTATACAGTAAAAGATAATAGGATTGCTGAAACTGCAGTAACAAAATGTAGTAAAAGACAACTCAAAAAGTTTCACTCCACCACTCTACCAAAAGTAAAGGAACTTGTTGGGGCTTAATTAGTGGTAATCTGGAGCAATGTCCTTACCTGGGGGTCACAATATTGCAGCAATTCCTGCCTATTGGTTCTTCCTTTGTTCCCGTTCTTATAGGGGCCGTCACTGTCTTTTACTCCTTTTTGTTATCTACTTTGTGTTTTCACCGTATACAGTAAGATGTATATATATCCCATTTTGCCTCTCTCATGTCCTGAAATCAGTGATACCCCGCTCCCAAAGTTGCATTTCTTCAGTAAACAGTAACTGAGTGTGTGGTGTCAGGCCCATTCTTTTCTTTGGCACCTTCTGAACTGGTGATCTATTGCATGGTGGCTTGCGATAGAAGAGCATGGCACTTGATAATCCAATTCAGTATGGGTTATTCAGGGTGTCAGAGGGTCCAGAAAAAGACTACCAAAATGGTCAGGACCCAGAGCATAGAAGTTATGAGGAGTGGTAGACAGAGATGGGCTTATTTAGACTGGAAAACATGAGGCCAAGTGGTAAGCAAACTCACGTCAGTCTACAACTGCTTGAAGGGGAGTTGCAAAGAAACACTTCTTGGTTGTGGCAGACAATATAATGGACAACAACCGCAAGTTGCAAGTTGAGTAACTTAGATTGGATATTTCTTCAGTCACTCAGAGAAGCAGTAGAATCTCCATCCTTGGAGGTTTTCAACACTTGGCTAGACAAAGTCACAGCTAACCCAGTATAGTTCGTTGTTAATCTTGCTTTTAGCAGAAAGTTGGACTACAGACCTCCACAGGTCCCATCTAACCATCTCTTCTGGGATTCTGTGGTCCAGAGCAACCTTTTCCAGCCTCTACTTCTTGTTCTGTGACATAAGAGGCACTTCCCAGAGCACAGAGGCATTGGTCTCTGTTTTCTTAGTGTTGCAGAGTTGGTTATGATAATCATTGTTTAGAAAGGGGGTATGGAAACTGAAGGGATACTTTCCCTTCATCAGTTTGGAAATTATTTGGTATTAATGAAATGACATAGATGTTATTTTCTTGTCGGAAGTGAGTGCAAGGTGACCTTGCTGTTAGGTGTTGAATTTCTGGATCCACGAAATAAAAAGAAAACATTAGGTATCAACTCACGGTTCACATGCTGGAAGGTGAGTTTTTGATTCCAAGGTGTGCTAGACTGCTTTGAAGTGGTTTTTATTTTGTTCATTTCATCTAATATCAAACCATACTTTTTCACAATTTCAAATTTTTCACTTTTCAATGTGTGAAAGAGAGAGGATAAAGAACTGTTTTTCAGTGTACTGTTTAAAGCATGAAGTTCTGAAGCAACTGCATGAATGTAGAGTATTCAAAGTGGATCATATTCTAGTAGAACATGGAATACTTAGGAAAAAAAAAGAGAAAAAAACCCAGAAAGCATCGGTTTCAGCATTCCCATTGTAGTTTGGGGTCCTTTATGACATCACCTAAGAGCAGAATGATACTTCTTTAAAGGTCAGAATCATGACCAATACTCCAGAAGATGGCACTGCAGTTTTGATTACATTTTTTTGCAAATTGCAGTGACACAGACTCGGATAACTTATAATGTTTATGTGGTTCCTGCTTTCCAGATTTCTCCCAACTATATCCACTTTATAATTTTAACATTAAAAGGTGACATTTCATTTACAATTACTACACCTGTAATAATACTGCTACAAATCTGCTTTGGTTTTCAGAATATTGTGTGTTTAAGTTTTGCACATATAATCTGAAAAGAAGCATCCAGGGCCACTCCTGTAACTGTTTCTCTCCATTGGCATAAACGTTCTGTGCAAAGGAGATATCTGTACGAGACCAGTATATAAACAACTATATCAGATGAGCCACCATGTCAGACGATAAGTGGTTTAGGAAGGTGGTGAAGAATTTAAAGGTGTCTTCTCTTATTGGTCTTTTAGGTAGAAAGTGATATTGTAACTGAGTAATGGACATCTTAGCTAACGTCAATTACATTCCCAAACTGTCACGTTCAGTTTTTGCCACGTGAAAAATCACTATATCAAAACTGCAGGAATTTGGTCACAGAAGGTAAATGGGGTTCAAGATGTTGCACAGAACTAGTTATATTTTGTCAGCAACACCTTCTCATTTCTAATGACTCTACAGAGGTGCTAGGGCAAAACAATTTTCTGAAAGTCTGTGCTTTGGTCATGAATACTGTACTCTATCCCAAACATTTCTGAACATCTCTGATGTGTCTCTAAAAATGCCCACACACTTTTAGTTCAACCTCTAATTAGAGCAAAAGCGAATTTTTGTGAGGAGTCCAAACACAAGCGGAAGAAAGGAAGATTAGTCAAGATCTATCTTTAGGACATTCTTTCATTTTTGCTGAATATTTTTTTTAAGTTAGACTGGTTTTTATGCTTTATTCCTCAGATTGCCCTTTCCTTCCAGAACTGTGTTCTGTCTCTTCATTGAAGAATTTTTATATGTATTATAAAAGCTTTTATAAAAATTCTGCAAACAGGCTGGAATTTGTCTTGTGCACAAGATTATCAGCAAATGATATGGACAGGAAATCCAGAATGACTTCATGGGCCTATGGATCTGAAAATATTAGACTTGTTTAATACAACTTGCACTTCAGCAATGTATGAAGTTAATCTTATTATTCGCAGTTGTCTTTTCTGGAACAAAACCTATTCTCTCCAGTGTATGTTAGCAGTCCTGCTACTGCTTATCTGTAGCCCTGTGAGACCTCTGAAGGCCATCAAGTCAAACCCCCTGTTCCAAGTCCCCCTTTGAAGTTAGCTGGATCAGGTGGCTTATGGCCTTGTCCAGGAGAGTTCTGAAAATCCTCAAGGTTCTACAACTTCTACAGGCAGTCTTTTCCAGTGCTTAACCACACATATCCAATTTAAATTCTTCAGCTGTAAATGTTGACTTCTCCTGTCATTGTACACTTCTGATAAAAATCTGGCTTCATCTTCTGTTCAGCTGCCATCAACCTTCTCTTCTCCAGGTTAAGCAAATCCATTTTCTTTGCCTCTTCTCATAAGTCTATCAGTGGAATTATCAGTGATGTTTAATTTGAAGTATATCAAGCAAAGTTCTTCATTGTGCACAGTAATTTCCACACAATTCTTCAGAAAAAAAATGGAATCTTTTAGGAAGAAATCATGTTAATTGATTATATTTTATTTTTAAAAGTAGTAAATGGAAGACTAAGAATGCATTTATCTGAGAGACAACCTGCACAGTCTTCCTGGGGAATGCTGGTGATGTAGCTTTGCCAGTCATGAAACATGCATAATGTGATGTGCCAGTTCTTTGAAAATAGGTTTGATGATAGAAAAGATAATTGCAGTAATGACAAAAGACTTTCAGAATTAAAACTTAACCAGAATTTAGAACTAACAGGAAAGAGACAACACAGATAAAAAAAACAAAGCAAAACAAACAACCAAGCCAAAGAAACGCAAAGAACAGCACACCCAGAAATTTAAGATACATAAATTTTTGTTTTATAAGTGGATAAGAGCAGGAAGCATTAAGGATTTCATATTTTCTTCATCCAATTTATAACATACTTTCTATTATAATGAAAGGTGCTTGAATGATATTTCTATGATTAAAAGCTTAAGACCATTTCCCAGTCTAATTATATGTTTCACTATAGTTAATATGGATTTTAGCAGGTTCTGGCTCTCTGTGTGATAAAACCTCTGAGAGCTCTCTGATAAAATCATAATTGGAAAAATCTTTCTTTTAATCCCTTGAAATTTAGATTCTCAGATTGTCTCTATTTTCCTGAACTAATTTTTAAGCAAAAAATGTAAGAGGAAAAAACCCACTATCAGTTAGCAGTCTGGTCCCTGCGCCAAATGAATTGCAGTCAGTGAAGCCCAGACAGTTGCCTGCTGTGAGTAATTCTGAGCAGCTTTCAAATGTGGTAGAAAAAGCAATGACCAATGGCAAAGGTATGAAAACAAACCAAAACTATATCTTTGCACTGATGTTCAATAGCGTATTCCACAGTTTTCCTACTGTTTCTAGTGGAACCTGCAGGAAAAAACACCAAAATAACACACGTACACTCTGGAAAAAAAAAAAAAAAAGCTGAAGAGATGAATGGAAGGAGGATTTTCTTTCTGTTTTGAGGGCATTCTTGTCTGGCCCTAAGAAGCTAATGGGCTCACTGAAAATGGTTTGGAGCATTCCATATCTGCAATGTCAACAGAAGTATTTGCAGCATTATAAAATTTTTTGAACATTTAGCAGATTGTGCTTATCTGTGGCTAGAAAAAGGGAAGATGTATAGTACATTCTGTGGCCTTGTCTATAAACCCTGTGGCACAGCCAGAGCAGAATTACTCCAGATGAAAAGAGAAATGTATACTGGATACATATATAGTTCACTCTGAAGCAATACGTTAGCCCAAGAGTAAGAGGGAGTGTTGTTTTGTTCCCACTACAAACAACTGCATGCCCTTTTTGTGCACTAAAACTGGCACCAATAAAACTGCCCCTGCCATTAACTGAAGAATACCCACCTCCAGTGCAGGAATAAACTTATCCGTAAGCGTGATCCTCACATGGTGAACCAGCCCATTGTGTAGAGACAGCTGTGTACAGGTCACCTTTGCTGTTGCTTATATGGCTTCTGTATGCCCAAAAAGTTCCTGGAGGAGAAGAGAAACTGGAAATTAACACCCTGAATAGAGATCTAATCTCTGTTCCACTGGTAAAAATAAGGAGCAACTGTACAGGCGTCAGATGAATGCTGAACGGTTGCGTAAGGTCAAGACTGACTTCTTTGTACCTTTTGAAATTCCTCAGTATGCAATAACACCAGTTTACTGTTGCCTGCTTCCTCATTGCGAAGCTTATGTCAACTTCATTTTGAAGCTTATGTTCTCTTAAATGTAGATTCTAGAAGTAATGTGTCTCTCACTCCTGTTTTCTGTCTGCCAGCAATTTTCCCAGAGTTAGATATTTTGTATGCCATACAGCAGCAGGTTTTCTGTATTTTGTTCACTAATGTATGCATATTGGTACACAGGTAAGTTTATATTTATGCATGTATGCTCAAGGAGAGACAGGAGAAAGAGAAAAGCAAATCTTTCTCCTCCTGTTTCAGTAATGTTCTCACAGAAGATCTCAGAAGTTTCTTCTCACAGGTTCTGATGAGATCAATTAGAATCCTAAGAGAAGCCACTGGGTCAAAATGTCGTGTTTTCTCTATATTTGGTGCCCAAAAGAACATAGATGAGTGTAGGTTTTAGTCTGTAGCTTTTAGATTTCAGCCTGCCGGTTTTATCTCTGTAGCTCAATGAAAAATATTTAGCAAAACACATCTGAGGTTTGTTTAGAGTCTGCCCGACAAGCTACAGAGAAATGGATGCCAAGGTGCAGTTTCCAATAGCCTTAATAATGCTGGAAGCATATACTGAGGAATTTGAGAAGTTGAAGGCTCTGCTAAAACAGTTATTCTGATCAATGTGAACCGTACCAAAATTGGGCTAATTTTTTTTTTCCTGGATATGAGTTCAGAGTTAGGTCACACTCAAGCAGATGGAAATCCATAGTGATGCCACTGAAGTTAGATGTTCAGACTTATTAGCCATGCAACAGTCCTGATTCATCCAGCAGTTTTCCACAGAAAATGACCTTGTATTCTGTACTTGAAGACCCCCTTTAACTCTTTCTATCTTTCAGTTTCTATATCTTTTTTTAAAAAAAACAGTCCACAAAGTGTCTCAGATGCTGATTTCCTGACCCCATGTGACAAGATGCCATTCCTTGCCTTTCAAGTTCACCCAAATTGGCTTTTAGAAATCTCAAGTAATTTATATATGTCAACTTAAGGAAAACTGCTATTGACTTCCTTATCCTAAGATATTTCTTGTATCTTCATGTCATATTGTTGGTATATCAAGAGTCATTAACACACTTGTAATAGTGTCAGAGAATAAGATTTAATTCAGGAGGGGTACACTGGGTTGTTACATGTGTTTGAATGAAATTAATGAAGTGAGATCATAGCCAAGCCTGTATCCAAATATGAACACCAAAACAGTTTCATTGTCAATCTTTCAAATCAGTTTGTGCCAATCTGTACATTTCATCTTGTTTGGTGAATCTCATATATTTCTGTGACCTGCACTGTGGGCTAAAACTCTCTTTGTTTCTGATTGTACTTTGTGTTGTGTGATGAAGGCAGATGTAGACTGGAAAGCGTGTATCTTCACCGATATTCAATTTAATAATTGAATATTAAAACCACTTACCTCAAAATTTCTACATGAAGCTGGTCTGGCACTGGGACACTGGAGCCTCTCAGAATTTCCTTTGAACCTGTTGCTCTCTCTTGCAAGAATAAATATTTCCCAGAGAATTGAAGTGGCAAAGGAATTTATAGAGAGTTTTGGAAACATGAGACAAGATGTAATCTTTAATTTAAATGATGCTACTTACCTTCCTTGTGGAAACGTAGGTTGACTGGAAAGTTGAGCAGAGCAAAGGGAGAATCCACTCCTGTTGCAGAAAGCTGGGCAGGTGAGAGGACAGTAGGAAAACACAAAAATCTCCACCTTACTCCCTACTTAGCTTTTTACAAATTAAGTGATCTAAATACATGGTGGATTGCATGGTTTTCTCAGTGGGTGTCTCGAGATTGATAGTCTAGAAGAAGCTGATGAAGCATTCAGGCTGAACAGGGAAGGGTTCTGGTTCGAAAGGAGCAGAGGGGTGTAGCATTGTTCCAAAGGCCTCAGCAAAACTCTAAAGCAGCTTTTTTGGTGACATTCTACCCTTTTCTGAGAGTGGTACTGAGGCAGATGTTGGTTCCTGGCAAGTGCTTCTATGGTTATTTCACATTCTTTGTCACAGCCATTGCAGCTCCTAAAGGGAAGAACAATTAGTTGATCTGCGTGCCTGGTAGTTTCAGGAGTGTGTACTCTGAATCTCCTGTCATGTTAGTCATTATTGAAAATGTTAAGTCTTGATCACTGCTTATGTCATCTTCCCCATAATTTAAGTATCTGCAGAAAGAGAGAGCCTAAAATTCCAGCTGTATGCAAACCGCAGTTCAGCCTTACTTTAACAAGAAGACACCGTTACCGTGGCTTAAAAAAAGGTTACTAACTTTACCAAATTAAACATAATGTTAATAATCTTTTTCTCCTACCTTAGCTCTGTCAAACACAACCCATTTTTCTTTTGACACTAGACCCACACTGAACTACCATTTTGATAAAGCCTTTCATATTAATCAACATCTTTATTAATATCTTAGGATAAAACTTAGTTTCAGGTAAATGGTTCAGAAGTTTGTGCTTTCAAAAATCACAGGAACTGTGATTTTGTAAAAATTAGCTTTCTGAAGGCATTCCTGTCTGTCATGTCTTTAGAACTTTTTTCAAGGAAATAAGTACATCTGATGAGAAAACAGTGGATCAGCTCAGTTTTAAGCAATTATCCATCTGCTCAGAAATATAGTAACAATCTGTAAATCTGAAGCTTACATTTTTGAGGCATTTTATGTGGGTGTTTTTAGTATTTTGATCTTTGACAACTTAGAGGTTAATTTCAATAAGTATTCCCTCTCAAAGCTAATAAATTATACCGGTTTTAAGTAACCAGGGGAAATGCTAAAGCACTTTATTTTTCTTTTTATGAGAAAAGTGGAATTAAATTTAATTTTTCAATCCCCACTGACTCATTCTGTGATGTAAAATAAATTTATATGATTTGTAATTGAAAAGTGTATTGATATTGAGGGCTTATTCCTTTTAGTGGAGAATATATATGAAACTACTCGTATATCAATGCTGGCAAAAGCATTTCTTGATAACAGGTAGCGTAAAATATGATTTACCTAATCCATTTTAATGTTTACTCATTCCTGATGGGATTATAAGAAAAAATGTTTGGAACTAGAGCTGTAAAAGAAACAAATTTTAGCATTTAATATAACTTTACTGAAGTTTCAAGGATTTTCCCATTGTGGAGTAAGCTAACCCAAAACCTGGTGAGGACTACAAAAATGAGAGTGACAGCACAGAAAACCCAATGAGCTTCAGGAGAGAAGTTTCACTTGGAATGTGATCTGCTGGTTCAGATTTCTCTTTTGCCAAATTCAGCCTTTAGTCTGAACTCCAGGTATTCCTCTCCTCATGAAAAAGATTAAATCCCATAGGTTTTTGCTAGCCATGGGTGTCTGCTTTCTGTTATCTTTTATGTCTTTCTAGGTTTGTTTTTTGGTTGTTTTTTGTTTTGGTTTGTTTTGGTTTGGTTTTTTAATATTAAATATGATGTTAACCAAAACAGAGAGTCTGATCTAGTTCTATTTTGATTCAGCTGAATGATCTGAACCCTAAATTGACAAAATCTTGCCCTATTTCTGATGCATCAGTATTTTCCAACCTGTGAGGAAAAACATCTTTTTGAAAAATTCTCATTCAGTTCTCTGTAGAACTGATTTTTGATTAGTCAGAGCAAGATAATTTTATGATTTTTGTAGAGAATGTTATGACGTTATGCTTTGTTTAATTTTTAGCATCTAGTGCTTATGGAAATACCCCCTTGGACCGCAATCTCAGGTTGAATATGGCCAAGATCAAATGAATCCAAAGCAAACTTGGGTGTTACAGGAAAGGATTCTCATTCTTTCTTGAGCCTGATAAAATAATTACCTCAGTGCTGTTAATGAAATGCTCACTGTAGTGAGAGTACTAAAAGCTAAGCCTTTTTGTAGCTAGTCTTTGCAAAGACCCTTTCCTAAATATTATCTATAATGCTCATGGAACAAAATGTCATATTCTGTTGCAAAAATTGCAGCATTTTGTTGATAAATGAAAAAATCTATACAAATAATCATGTAAAATATCTTGGGATACTTAAAGATGAAAGCTGCTCAGTTTATATGAGTTAGTAACAGCAGTTGCATCTAAAGGCTCCTATCAAACGTTAGTATTGTGGTTCCCTGAGGAATCTGCCAGGGAACATATGCACCATCAGCTAAGGTTTAGAAGCCACCTAGAGTAAAGGGTACATTTTATTTCCCCACCAAAAGTTAATTTTCATGCCTCCGCAAATAACTTTTTTTTCAGCCTAGAGGATAGACTCTATCCTTGAAAGGACATGATGTTTAATTGTCAAATAGCAGTCTTGGCTGGAACTAAGATTATAGTTATGGTAGTATGTGCCACACAAAGTTAAACATTTCAGAAGACAGAACATTGTTATACAGATAAATTATTCTCCCACTGCAGTTTATTCTCCCTTTCATTTTGAATCATCATGGATGGATGGAAGTCCTTCCTTACAGTGGCCACCTCTACCTCTAAGTATTTTTGATTATTTTAGAAATGAACCGCTGAAAACCTAGGCTGTTTTGATTTCTACCATGAGACGCTTAACCCTGCCTAGGCAATACGCAAGCAGTTTGAGTGCCAAATACAGTGCTCTGAATTCTTGAGAGCCACAGGATTCAGTTCATTCTTTGTTGATATCTGTTTTCTGTCCTGAAAGTCTTTGTACAAGTTGGAAAAGAAGGAAGTTCTCTTAACTGTTGCTCCTGAGAAAGGTATTTTTACTGATAAATATATTTTGGGAGGAGAAAACAATCTTTTGGAAAGAAGGGGACACCAACTACAGTTCACTGAAACTTCTGGAAAACCGGCTGCTTCTTTCAGCGGCATATATGCTATGAGCAGGTGGGTATTACACTTAGATTTAAATTTCTGTTATGTATTTTATGCATTCAGATTATCAGGGTCTGTTGATCACAGTTGCTTGTGTTTGTAGTCTTGTCCTTATAGCACAGGTGTGTCTGGAGCACAAGTTGCCACAGATGAGCCTTGCGACTCAGTATATAGCTGATATTAGATTTTGTTGTTATGCCAGCTGCAGTGTCACTGATACTGAATAAATGAATTAATGAAATATAAATATGTAAGACATCATACAAATACCGTTTATAATATAATGTAATTATTAAGAAAATAATCCACATTCCAAAGGAATTCTTTTCCTCAGTCACTGTGCTATACATTTTTGAGGAGCACATTTTTCTTCAACAGTCTTGTAGAAATCCGATTTGCTATAAATTGCTACGCTGGGGCAACCCTGGACAGGGCTTGGACGTAGAATTCTCCCCTTTGCATATTCCTCAAAAGGGAAAAGAAAAAATAAAAACTAAATGAATGATCTTTAGTAGAGTTGGAGACATAATTCAGTGCAAGGTTGACTGTATCTATTCCTTCTTCAGACACCTATATTCCACAGGCACAAACTTTTCACCTATGGAGGTGCCTCTCTTTTACAGATTATATCCTGGAAGGACTGCTTGGAGGCAGACTTCAGACAGGGTGGTTCAGCAGCTGAGACTCAGAGAGGCGATGGGTGAGTGGGAGGTATAGTGGGCAGAAAAAGCACGGGGGAAGAGACTAGGGGCAGACTGCCATCCTTGCTATGGTATTGCCTAGGCAGGCTGTGGACTTGCCTGCCATGGGGCATTACTGGGACCGCTGTGAGGACTACCAGGTGCTTCCCTCTGCCTTTCCTGTGTGCCGGCACCAGGCATGCCTCCTACTTGAGAAGTGTTACTCCACTGACACAGTGCTCTGTAGAAGCTGTGGGTCTTGTCAGGTCCTGAAGTGATATAGAAATGCCTTTATCAAAAATGTAGTGGCAGAACTGTCACTTGACAAAGAGTTAACCTAGAACATACTGGCTGCTTCTGATCGCCCAAGCATTTTCCTAGGGTACCTTGACTCTTTGTAGATTTTGCCTTTTACCCTAGGATTTATTGAGTTTGTTACAGTGATATAGGAAATTTTTCTCATTTCTTACATGTAGAGGATGTGTTCTCCAGGCTTTCTTACTGTGTCATTCTTTACAAACTTTGAGGGAAGAAGGAGGTGGAGAACTAGAAACCTAGATGGCCCCTGATAATAGTATGATCCTATATTCAATGAATCACACAGTTTTGAGGGAGGCTTTTCAGAAAAATAATGTATGCTGGCATTTATTATATTTTGAAGAGTGGTTTTGTGACAGCACTTCAAGCTGTGTCTCTAAACTCTTTTTTTACAGTGTACACATCAAAACACTGAAGAGGTTTTAAAACTCAGGGGTTACTCAGCAGCAGACAAAGGAGTTTTCTAAAACAGAAAAAGCACAAAGTCACTTGAAGGAGACAGAAAAAAAAAGGCATCACGGAGAAATCTCTGTCTGTGTTGTCTTTTCAGGACACATCCTACCTCCTGTATTTGTGTTTAAATTGTTAAATAAGTGTCTTTCTAGGCAGCAGAAGAGCACAGACAATCTCCTTGCAGGAGTTCTGTCCTTCCCCTTTCCTTCTACCCCTTTGGAGACCTAATGGTGCGTTTGCTCCTTTCTCCTTTGAAGCAATTCACTTTTGTTGCTGTGTGAACTCCACTCCTGGGAGCTCTCATTTTCTTCACTTGTATGTTCCCAGGGAAAACATGATTTCCCCTTCCTTTCTGAATGGTCCACCTGCCTCAAAGTGTAGTAGTAAACACTGGAAGAGCTACAACTTTCCCTGTGCTACCCAGCCACAGTCTTTCAATGAAAAGTATTGTAACAAACTGTCATGTAAGCGGTCTTTAAAAAAATAGTAAACATTTTCCTGAATATGCTGCAAAATGTGTACACATGGGTAAATGATGATTCCTTGAGTAATTATGAAGCATATTTTGTTGCTTTTATTTACCAGTTAAGTTTTAATTTATTCAACTTTCCTCATGACAGCTTTATAGAAATTTGTTATTGTGAACCGGTTTGGGAACAAAGCAAGATTTGAATTAAAAGTATGTTGTAAGACATTGCTTGAGAGCTGCTCACAAACATCCCTTAGATCCACTGAATTGCTAATATGAACATTATATAGAATTGCAAAACCAACGCCCCTTTTTCTGAGAGGAGCTATTTTCTTTATGCATTCGCTATAGAGTTTCTGCTTTTGACTCAGCAATATCTGTGCCCTAGAGTATAAGCTTTATTTAATAGTCCTTTAATCACTGAAGCTGAAGCTATACCCTCCCATTAATGACTTCTGCTGTATGGCTCTCTAGAATCAGAGCATTGTTTAGGTTGGAAAAGATGCTTAAGATCATTGAGTTCAACCATTAACCTAACAATGTCAAGTTCACCACTAAACCATGTCCCTAAGTGCCACATCTAAACAACTTTTAAATACCGCTAGGGGTGGAGACTCAACAGCTTTCCTGGGCAGCCTCTTTCAATGTTTGATAACCCTTTCAGGGAAGAAATTTTTCCTAATACCCAATATAAACCTTCCCTGGTGCAACTTGAGGCCATTTCCTCCTGTCCTACCACTTGTAACTCAGGAGAAGAGTCTGAACCCCAACTTCTTTCAGATAGTTGTATGGATTGATAAGGTCTCCAACAAGCCTCCTTTTCTCCAGACTAAACAACCCCAGTTCCTTCAGTCGCTCCTCATAAGGCTTGTTCTCTAGACCCTTCACTATTTTCATTGCTCTTCTTTGGACAGGCTCCAGCCCCTCAGTGTTTTTCTTGTAGGGAGAGGCCCACAACTGAACACAATATTCTAGGTGCAGCCTCAACAGTGTTGAGTTCCAATCGAAGAAATTCAATATTTTTATATTAAAATTATTATTTAATATGATTTTCTACTGTCCCTTTGACATGAGGGTTTAATGAAAGATGTTTTAAATTAATTATGAAGTGCTTCTCTAGCACTGATATTTCATATATGTACAGCTCAAAGTTCTTATGCCTTCAAATGAATATTGAATACATGCTGCTTATTCCTTAGAAACAACCTCCTCAGAAACCTTTATTATCACAGTGTATTCAACACACTAGTATTCCTCAAGGAATTCTTTTTTGGTACAATACTCAACTATCTTGAAGAAAAATTCCTAAGAGTAGTGAAATGCTTCAATGGTGCCAATAATTTTGATTGACATTAATGCCAGTATTGCCACTAGACCTTAATGAATAGGCAAACTGTAGTATTACTTAATTTTTTATTTTGAAATGGAACTGCAACACAGCTTTATAGACAATGACAGATGGGTTTTGAATTCATAATGTTTAATTGCTCTAAAAAAGTCATGACAGAAAGTACACTAGTCATCACAGTAGAAATATGCAACTGTATTGCTCTAATGCAACATCATGGTAACTAACTGCAATTTATACGTGAGTTGGCATTTTCATCTTTAACCTTATTTTTGGCTTCTCATAGCTACCTCAAACCATTATATTCCTAGTTGAAATATCTTGTCTGGTATCAACTGACAAGTAAACTATTTAATTTTAAGAAGTATATGTAAAAAGACAAAGACAAAACAACAAGTGGTTTCATAAGCCACTCTTGAACACAGTCTCAAAAGCACAAACACATAGAAGATTTAGCAACTTTTTTTACTTAAGAAGTTTGAATTTTAATTTTTATTTTAAAAATAGCTTTTTTGAAAAATAACTTACAGATGATATGAAATATAATAGATAATATATGTGCACCATAATCTTTGGATCTTTAATGGAGTGGATATCAGTGTTTACAGACAAGTCAATTGATAAAAATAACTGTGAACAAGACTGGAAGAAAAAAGAAGGGAAAAGGAAGTGAAAATTTTTACTTTTAATACTGTATCACAAAACAAGATTGTCTGTACATCAGTTGTATTAGAACTTGTGTTCAGGATAAACATAAAATACTACTAAGGAAAGGATGTTTTTGAATAATGAAAGATACCATAGAAAGAAAGAACTTTATAGACAGCAGTCTCATGCAGGAATGGTAAATAGTTCTTGAAGGGAAAAGTGGTACTGCAACAATAAAAATTTGTTGCCTGTCCTAGATGATAGATTTGGTAGAAAAATAAAGCTTTATCCATGGCAGAGAGGTTGGAACTAGGTGATCTTTAAGGTCCCTTCCAACCCAAACCATTCTATGATTGCAGGATTCTATGATTATCTTGCATCTGTGAGGAACCGTCACAAGGAGCAGATAAAGACTTAGTGATTGCACATAAGACATTCTCAGATACCTACCTCTGTACTCATATTCCAAAGTAACTTCCTATGTTAAGATATATAGAGTATTTCCAATGACATAATGGCTTTTGGTTGGTTTGGTGATTTATAGATTTAGAACTGGGATGAGGTTTTAACAACCAATAGCTGGTTGTCAGCAGCTATTAGAAGAAATCTGAAATATGATAGAATTACTGACTTGTTAAAGAGGATCTCAGGTGGAAGTCTGAGAGACAGAGTATGTTATGGAGAACTGTAATTGTGTGCATGTTTTCATGTTTGTTTCTAGTGTATTATTAAGGCATAAGGAATTATGTACCTTATAATAATTCATGTGTTTCTACTTTGTAATTATGTACTCATGCAAAGGCTATTAATAACCTGTCAGAAATCTTTGAGTGAGGCAGAAGTGAACAGACATACTGGGGAATTCTTGCTAATGTGAACTCTCCTGGCAAATAAAGAGATTGATTTATAGTCTGATTACCACTGTGAGGTTTCTGTGGCCAAAATTAGTACTATGGAAGGTGAAATAAGGGCTCCTACTTTTAAAAATTAAAATATTTTAATATATGTTAAATCCTATTTAGGTCTTCCAAAATCTTCTTTGGACTCCTAGGACTAATGTGAGAGAACACAATAAAACTGAATTAGATGAGCATAGTTCAGCATAACTTTTTTTTTTTTTTTTTTTTTTTTGGGCAGGGGACAAGTTGACTTGATTTCATTTACTGTTTCAGATTTTATCCTAACCAGTAACTGAAGGTGAGAGATGAACCTATTGAAACTTTCTTTAGACTCAGTGACGGTCTTTAGAGTGCTGACCACAGAATGCTGAGGAATAAAATAGTGGTAAAACTGTATGATGTTTTTCATAGATAAGCTAGATTTTGCAATCTCTTATTTCACCTTACTCTAAATGTTACTTATTTTTCAGTTTTAAAAAACAATATACCATGTACATTAAGTTTTGGTTCCATAGTTGCCTATGGACAAATAAAATAATATCTCTTTCAATCCAAGAAAGCATGTGAAACTAGGCACATAACGTTTACAGGCATTTTATTCAAAGACTAAAAGTGGATATACCTGAAAGTTGTTTATGATTGCCAAGAAAATATTGGGAGTTGGGAATAAAATCTTAGGTTGCTTGTATTTCCATTCAAAACTACATTGACATACAAAACCCATCATTGTTAGTGGTGCTGATGGACCTAGTTCTATACGTATATCAGGTGTATATTCCTATTTCAAACTCTACTTTTTCTATTTGTATGCTTCTATTTCTAGTTTTGTTCTCTTGGATGCCTATTTTAGCACTATAAGGATGGCAACAGATAAGAGAAGATATGGCTGTCCTGGTTTTATGAACTCTGAGTAAAGATTCTCTTCTTATCCAAGTGTGCTTGTTTTGAGAGGTTCCTCATTCCTGAACTTGGACATCTTTTAGCAAGAGATGTATTTTGTGCTTAGATAATATGAGGTGAGGGAACTATTTTCTGGCAGTTTGCCTTTGTGAGTGAAAAGCAATTTGATACGCAGAATACTCAGCCACAGCTTTTAACTGGAAGGTTGGGCAGAATTGCTGTAGAACAGCATGAAGACTGCCTAAGATTTAGGAGACTTTGGATAAGGAACAGCACTTAGCTTTTAACAAGTTAAGTTATTACTGCAATTTATAAATAAAGTGTGAGAGATGTAGTGTTTTTTCATTCTTCTTAGGTGTGCTGGCACCATACAGAGAGCATGAAATAATACTGAGGTTTCACGTCAAATATGGTTTCGTATTTGACCTGCTTTTAGGACTATATGATGTATATGAATCCAGTATTTCTCTTCTCTCATTAGAAAGACAAAGTGCTTAAAAAAATTATTTTCCGCATCTATATTTAGAACAAATGCGTCATAGCATTTCAAAGCACTTGGAGATGCAAATACTTGCACTTGGCTGGTCCTCAAAACAGGAAATCTAAATTTAATAGCAAAAGGGGTTTGGGATATTAGGGCAGCCTATTAACTTTTTTTTTCCAAAATTATCCTAAATGTAAAGAAACCTAGTTGAGTGTTCTTTCCTCAGCCCTGTGTACACAGTTTTTGTAACACATACCATTTTGTATGACCTACAGAAGATCTTTTCTGTTTCTTATTGTTGGGGGTTTTTTAATCTCATTTTCACGTATGTTTTACATTAATGTTTGAAACACTAGTAACAGTCCTCTGGGAAGTATCAAACTAATTTTGTGTATTCTCTGAGATATATGTTAAATAGAAATTTAATATTAGTTTAAAAAAAACACCAGGCTTCGAAATTGTGTTTATTTCTCCAGAGCTGTATATGGTCCTATATTTTCAGATCTATGGTTTTTCTGTGACACAATTTAAAAATCAGAAAATGATCTGCCTAAACAGAACCCATACTGTGATTTAATATAATTACTAACACACAGTGTGATTCTAATCTGCTGTAATTATATAATACAATTTCATGAACCAAGGTGGATCTTCTGATCCTGTTACTGTTTCACATAGGAGGCCGTCCTGCAAACCACAGAACATTCAATCTGCTGTACCACACAGATTTTATGTCAGATCAAAACATTATTAAAATCTCCTAAGAAAAATAAGAGTAAGGAAATTTTTTTATTAATGGCCATTCATAAGAAAACCTTCTTCCACTGCAGAACAAAGCAAAATATTACATCTGGACATGGGATATCTTTTGGCTAGCACCAGACAGAAACAGCATGCGTATTTTGTTCATGTTTATTTACTTCCTAATTATGTAATTGCCTTAGTAGGAAATAATTCTAATACTTCTAATACATTATGATATAATAGCATATATCTTTACAATGATCTCCTGAAAGTGAAGACTGCAGAAGTTTTGCTTTGAATTCTGTTCTTACTCAAACCCAGACATCACTGAGAGAAATAGGCTTGTGTCCCAAAGACTTTTATAGGCATTATGCACTGCAGATTATTAAGGATAGACTATTTGATTAATAAACTAACTGTAATGGTAGAACTTGGTTTTGGATTTAACGATTTTTTTTAAATTTGCATTTTGTCATAAAACTAAGGGGGATTACTGCAGTCCTGTAAATATAATTTTGAATGGAGTGGCAACTTGTAACTTGTGATGACTTTGCCATCTTGAATTTGTAGAATTAGTAAATCCCGCTTATTTTGACTGTTACAGAGGTGATTAACTATAAGTGCACCACCACAAAGAAACTCCTAATAAAATCAGTGTTCCAGACTAGCAAAACCTGTCCTTCTAGGGTACCAAAACTCATATAAATCAAAATATAATTTTGAACCAAGAGGCCTTATTAAAATTGCCTTAAAGCAACTATACAAAAAGTCATGCTTGGTGGATGTAACACGTCATTGCAACAAGATGTTATTTCTGTATCTTGTTTTAGGACTGAGAGTGTTTTCTGTGTGGCTGTGTTCATTAACTCGGTTCTAATCTGTTCCTTACCCACTCCCAAGTAGTTATAAAGAGAAGGTACACTGAACACTTAATTCTGCTCCATGTCTCCTTTCTCCAACAGCCTCCAGGAAACTTACAATTCTTTTTCAAGCAATTCTGGAAGGTATCTGCAGTGGCCCTCTCCTGTGGTGGTCTAGAGATGTGTTCATTTTGATAAGCTTAGTAACTGAACTCAGTTGCCTCAGGTGTTGAACAATGAGCTAGAGCCAATCAAATACTCCGAGCTGAGATTGTCACTTCTCATTAAGACAGCTGACAAAGACCCATTCTGGTGTCATGATCTGGAAGCCTTTTAGCACTCTCTGTTGAAAGCCTGCTGTTTGACTTCCTGTTGAAATACCTTTATTGTCTTATCTTTTTAAAATGCAGCTTTTTATTATTCTCTCATGGGATGTTAGCTGCCAATCACACAAGTTCCATGCTGCTTTGGTAATTAGCTGTTTTTTGATCAAAGGCCAAGAAATAAAAAGGTGAAACCTACTGTGAACTGAAAGGAAGATGTTGAAGTGGAAATACAGATGAGTGTTGAAGACCTGATTCTCAGCTGCTGGACATTTTCAGCATACACTGACCAAGAGCCCGGTCCCTAAATTGGGGCAGAGAGGATGGGCAGAAATACATAGGAGCTATGTTTTCCTCTGGGTTAAGGAGTACTATAGGCCATCATTCAGATGGTCTCTGAAGGGGTATAGAAGATGTATGTGACTGCAAGATTAATCCATTTGCTCTCTAAAATGAAAATGGGCTTTTGCCTCTGACTAACCTGGCACTGACATCTTTCCTCTTGTGCCACAGAAGTTGCAAATCCTCCTTACACAAAAAAAACCCAAACAAAACCACAACACACTACACTTAAAAGAAGTTAAATGAAATTTGAAAAGGACTATCTCTGGAGAAAGTGAAGAATTATTTAAAGAGAAAAGAGGTGGAAACATAGGATGTTGTAGGATACCTCAAGAAATAAGGCTTGCTTAAATCATGGTCACAGGACAATAGAGATTCAGACAGGATAACTTAGTTGTTGTTTCAAAAGTCCTTTATATCCTAATACTTTGCTTAAACATTCACAATGTTTAGTTTTTGAGAAGAATGCCTGATAATCGTGTTCACCAAAGACTCTGAAGAGTAGACCCAGAGGTTCCTAAACTTATAGTTAGCTTAGGGTGAACAGTGGACAATCACATAGATATGTGTATATGTGCATATATGTATACATGTATATTTGTGCAGGTACTGCAGTCAAAGTCTGTTTCAGGACTGGGAAAATTATAGTTTTAGCCATGGACCAGAAAAGGCACCTAACAGACTTCTTAAGTCTTCTTAATGACCCTAAAGGACGTGAAAATCTGTCCAGCCTTGATACCCTGAGTATGTGCTACCAGGATGCTTAAAAATTTTCAGAAGCCAACAAATATTCAAAATTGGTTGTGTCTGAAATCTTACTTTTTCTCTTTCTGATTTGTTGTTGTTTAGTTGTTTGGGTTCTTTTTTTGTATGCTGTTCTTTCACAAATAAAAATAATACAGTAATAGCAAGTAACAAAGAAGGAGGTCTTCAGATGTCGTAGTTAATATTAAAGAACTATGAGCATGGAAGCAGATGCTGCAGTTAGAGTCCATTGATTGTACTCACCTACAATCTTTTCTGTAACGAATAATCCCACTGAAATAAAATTAAGTTCTCATCATGAATAATACAACTAGTGTGTTCTAATTTAGGTGAGCTCCTAAGTGTTAGGATTTTTTTGAAGAATAGCATTTTTGGAGCCTGTGAATAGCATTAATAATTTTAAGAATTAATGCAAGTTGAGAATTATAATTTGAAGCCTTTATGGAGTGTTTTATCAATTCAAATATACATGGGATATTTTTTCCTCTTAAGACATAGCAAATATTATGAAAAGCAAGCTGATGTCACCTTCTTGTAGCTCATCCATCATTTTAAAAGTTGTTAGGGATGCTGGCTTGCGACAGTTTGTGGAAATTCTTTACACATGCTTCATACATACTGGTTCAAAATGGTTGGTGTGTATGTATCCTGCTAGAAGACAAGCACCACTTTGCTCTCTCTTTTGCAAAACCTTTTTGGGCTAAATCTCCTGAGTGTTTTAGAGCACTGGAGGTTTAGAACCAGGTGCTATAAAACTACCAGCCCAAGGTTACCAGTTTAAGGGCTTCACCTGTAAAATGTGATCATTCTGGCTCACATCCTAGCTGCCATCAAAGGAGACTTGATCCTTAAAATTGTTTACCTTGGCCAACAACTTGCTCAGTGGACAGTTGTTCTGAGTTAACTGATGAAGTCACCCAACTCCTATCAATTATGGGACAGAAGGGACTCTCCTTAAGAATGTTCTGGTAATTCAGCCCCAGAAAAAGCTGTTGAGTGTCTGTGTGAATTCACATAAAAGATTCACTTTGACTATAATATCCTGTTTCTGACAGCAGACGGTGATACTTCCCCAAATTCTTCTCCTGACCCTTAGCCTGTTCTGGCCCTGAGACTTACTGGGCTGGAAGTCATTTGTGTTTTCCATATCCCTCAATGCATTTTTCTACCATCAGTCAATCCTTTTTAGAGACGATGTCAATTTTTGTCACCTATGTTACCTTCAGGGAAGGAGTTTCACAGCTTAGCTGTGCATTCTGTGCAAAGAGAAACTCTTCACTTTGGCTTGTGTTGTAAAGGGCATATTTGTTGCCTCTGGTTCTTACACTGCAAGATGGAGTGAACTTCTTACTGTTCACCTTCTCCATGTCACACATGATTTTGTAGTGACACCATTCTCCTCTGTCATCTCTCTAGCCTTATTTAATACATTTAATCATTCCTTATATGGAATCCCTTCCAAATCCTTAGTTGTTCATACCACTTTTTTGGCTTTCAAATTCCATTTACCCTTTTTTATGGAGAGACCCAAATCCCACACAGTATCTCAGAAAGCAATGCACCATATATTTACACCGTAATGATGCATTCTATTTTGGTCTCTGTTACTTTCTTAATAATCCCTGACATTTAATTTCCTGTCTTGACAACTATTGAATGACCTTTTTCAATCCAACTATCTATCACAGCTCCACCATCTCATCAGATCATAGCACAGCACTCCATAAAGAAAATGTGAGTTGTTTTTACCAATGTGCATCATTTTCCATTTATCTACATTAAATTACATCTACTGCTTTATTGCCTAGTTACTCAGTATCATGAAGTTCTTCATAATCAGTACCCATCTTTATTATCTTGAATAACTTAATACCATCAGCAAAAATTTCTACCTTGACTATTCATCTCTTTGCTGCTCCATCATGAATACATTACATAGCACAAGCAAAAACAAATTATAACCTCATAAATTGTGTATTATGAAAACTATTTAGTAAATTTATTTGGGAAATTTAACTATTTCGGAAAACTAATAATGAGAATATTTTACCCTTTTGCCATGACTTTCTAAGAATCCGTTGGCAGGGCAGGTTTTTGTAGGCAGAGGTAGTGTTCTTCATTAGACCTACTAATATTCTTGAGGAAAAAAATAGTCTTGGGCATGCACCCAAGGTCTCTGCCAGGTCTCAAAATAGAAGTAGCAGCTTCAAAACAAACAACATATTAAGAACAATTAGTTAGAATTTACTTAATTACATACCAGTTAAACTGTCTCTGGAAAAATTAGGTCCTGTTACCTAGGGAGCAGAGGGAACATTAGGAGAGTGTAAAGAACTGAAGGGAAAGAAAAACAGAGAGGGAAAATAAGAACAAGAGAAGTTGAGAGAGATGAATAGACACTGATCACTTAAGTGAAAGAGACATGTAATGTATAGTTTGTGGAATTTGACCAAAGCTGTCCCCAGCTATAAAGAGAGTTCTTAGGTTTGTCTTTAGAAGGTGTTTGTTACGTTTCCTTTGTGGGAATGAAAACATCTCCGCAAAGATGGAGATGGAGTGATTGTTTTCTGGGAAATGTCTTTTCTTGACAGCTGGATATTTCTGTCATGCATAGCCCGGATATATGACTTCATGCTGGTGCATAATAGTTGCCTAGTATCAACTACATGTATGTCTTGATAACATATGATGCACTGGGTGAAATGTTCTACAGTTGTCCAAGTGCAGGTGTAGCATCCAGTTCATGGTTCTGCTGTAGGGAGTATTCATAGCAAGTAGTACAGATATATTGGTGAGTCTCACTTTTGCTGCATAGGTACAGCCTATATTCAGCATACTTTGGATTATGGAGGATTTGCTTCTGGTGATTGATTTAATGAGGCTGAGAAGCTGCTTAAAGGCTCAGGAATGTCGTTGTGAGAAGATTTCTTTCCACATTTTTCTTTCAATAGGGGCTCTGTTTAATGACTCCCTAGGCAAGTTCCAGGACTGAATAGTATGTACTAAGTGGGATTTTTTTTTTTTCCTTATAGCTAGATAATTCTTCATGTGGTGTTCAGGAGACTGTTAGAAATATGACCTGTTTCTCTATGTATCTTTGCTGGATAAAAATCCCTTTCATTTACAAACCAAATACAATATTATAAGAGGGTTCACCTCTATCTTCTAGCTTTTGTTGTATGTTTCAGATGGCAGCTGGTTTATATAGACAGGTTTTCTATGTATCATAGTTGGTAGGTTAACATTATTTATGCTGACTATACTGTTTAGAAAAGTGAGATTGGTAAAATAGTATTTTGGAGATAATTTAACAGAAGGTTTACTAGCAGTACATCTTTCTCCCCACTTGTTATGGAAAAGATCTGGGAAGGTAGTTCACATGTAGATGTCTTCATTGTAGATGTCTTCAAATAGATGAGACAGACAGATCCTATCACCTGGGTTTCTGCCAATGAATTGGCCATTTGAACAGAGGTGGACTTGGCCAAATAAATTCCTCTACAAGTTCCAAAAGTAGCAATGAACTTGAAGCGAGGAAATTATTCATCTTCTGCCACATGTATGAAGTTCCTTTCTATAGATGTAGGAGTTCTGTGTAATGACAGTGCCTGTAAGACCATTAAACTCATTAATTTAAAACAAAGAAGTAAATATAGTCCTCTGAGATGAATCCTAAACATTCCTTCTTCATTTTTATCTCCAACTAGTCATTTCTATTTTTTATGACAGACAGACACAGAAGGAAAAAAGTAAAATTAAAAAAACCCCAAACAACAAACAGAACTTCTCAAAAACTGCAAGCAAGGAATTTTATGGAAACTGACTGTATTCAAACACATTCTTGAGTAAGTAGTTAGGAAACAGTGACTATTGTCTAACACATCCAAACTGTGCAGGGAGGGAAGGCAGATGAAAATAAAATTTCAGAATTTATTGGAACTTCTAATCCTTTTGTTGCAACTTTGAGTAGCTCTCTGTCAACACTTGGATTATAATAGAGGCTCTTCTCTTTTAATTCAGAAATTTGGCTGTCAGACAACAAATTCTTTATATTTATTGTAAGAACACTTAGCTGAATATGATTCTGCACTTGTTGAGATCTACCACCAATATCAAACTTCCTTGAAGACACTATATAATTCACAGAGTTAATTCCTTCATCTTAATATCACAGCCTTTCATTCTCACAGTCATGCAATTTTAGGCTAAGAATGGATTTCAGGTTGCTTCTTAGTCCTTCAAGCTCTGTTATTTAACCAGTCTATATAATGGGTCTAACTAGCATTAGATACTTGTAGAATAATTTGTGCTGGATTAAAGGAAACAGAAGCCTTGTCAAGATGTCTATGGAACAGTCCCTTCTTTTTTGCAGGTAGATTCCAGCGACAGCAGTGATCCATGAAAGAAGTGAGTCTTATTCTCCCCCAAACAGAATGATGACAAATGGATGGTGGAGTTACCAGTTCAGCAACTATTTTCTTTGAAGGCTTTTTGTGCTGATGCATTGACCAAGTCACGGAAAAAAGTCCACATATAAAGCAAATTCATAGCCTGAGATCTCTGTTATTATCTGTGTAACTAATATATTTTTATCTACTTCAAAATTTAACTGGGCCATTAACAGGCAATTGCATTATAAATCTGTACAGGCAGATGTTCTTATTCACTGAATTCCATACTATTGCATTTTGACTTTCCAAGCTTGTTTGGTATGATTCTAGCTTATTTCTAACTTATTCTTTCCCCTCACCACTCCTTATTCTCTTCTTCGGTCTGCACTTTTTCACTAGCTCAGAAAAGAACAGAGCAGCTATAATCATATTACACAAAAATGTGAGGAAGCTTTCTTCATCAGACATCAGCCTGTTGATGAATTGTTTATAGCAGCTCTAATTTAAATTAATAGCATATGCTGAAACTAAGACAAATTATGAAGTGTCCAACAAGTAAGGCAGAGAATGTGAACATGCTTGAAAAAACAGTTTTAAAATGCATGTGATGGGTTAAATGAATTGTGGTATTCAGGCAGAGTATGACAGTTTCTCTGATGCTTTGAAGGACTACTGTAAGTTAAATGATGGAAGACATTCAGATGAATATTGAAAATAGTCAAAACTAGGAAAAGTATTGAACTAATAGAATAAGAAGTTCAGAAAGTCCAAAAAGGAAAACTTGAAAAATGAGAATATGTAGAAAACCTTCTCCTCCCCATACAACCACCCCCCCCCAAAAAAAAAAAAAACACCCCAAGAAACCCAACCAACCAACCAAAAAGACTCCAACAAACCCCAAAAAACAAAAAAAAATGACAAACAAGCAACCAGGGACCCATGAATCAGCTCAGCAGCTCTCAGGGGAAGGACCAATCAGAATCTCTGCAACCTGAGTGAGAAGAAATTGCAAGACAGTGGAAATTTCTGTTGTCAGCTAGGCAGTAGCCCCTAACTCTGGAAGTCAATGATAAGAAAACATGAAACTGAAGACATTCTTTCCCAGTGCAACAGAAGAATTCATGACCTGCTGCAGTACGAGCCTTCAATGAAGGTAAACCTGGTAGCTATACTACACAAATCATTGCTGGATTCTATGTAGCATGCAATTGCCAGGTGAAGAGGGCAAGGCTCTTGTTTGATGCATAGCTGTGATCTAGTCTATTCGTGCTCTCTCTAGTACTCTGAACTTCTAAAAGGAGGCATGGATAGGAAAAATTGCAGACACATATCTAAGCATTGGCCTCCAAAGCTAGCTGACTGCATGGGAAAGGTCCTTAAAAGGGAAAGCGACAGATACACAGTCTCTGAATCCCTGGTCTGCTTTGCTCTCTGAGGCAGAAAGCCCAAACTAATGGGTGAGGGCAAAACTCATGTCTTGTACAAAAGCACATTGTCATATTAGCCTAGGTAAAAAAGTGATTCCATCTCTTGCTAATCTGAAACAGCAACTCACTGTACATCTTTCTATTACTTATGGTATTATTCACCGCCACCATCTTGTCAACCAGCTCTTACTGAAGTTACATGGAAAGAGGAGTGTTGCATAGCCTACTATAAAAGGATGATTAAAAAGATATATAAAGATAAAAATATAAAGGACCTTCAAATATAAAGGAACTTACTCAGATTTTAGAAAAAGACTGACCATGTCGTTACATTGAAGAAAACTGATGTCCAGTAAAGGCGCAAGTATCACAAGGAGCAGTAACAAATCGATAGCCAGTACTTAATAGACATCATAGTCATCAATTAAACTGAAAAATTGAGGAATAATCAGCATTTCCACCCTTCAGTTAAAAACATTTCACTACTTGCCACTGATGTTTGAGTCGAACATTTCTGTAGATCTGCAGTGTCTATGACAGTGAATTGAATGTGTTCATGGCCCACAACTGTACTAACGAAATCCAGTGCCCAAAACAAGGTGACCACTTTTTAACTCTCTGCTAGGAGTAGCCACTTGCCCATTTTAATTCCTGAGCCATATGTGGAAATTGTTCAGGAGTGTCCTACTTGGCCCAGGCGAAAACTAGGCCAGGGACCGTTCTACAGAAATTTGATTTTAACATCTAAGAAAATTTCTTGGGACTGTGCAATTTAATAGTGTGGGCATGGCACCCAAACTAAGGAGTGAGACTGGCAGAAGGGAAGTGCAATCTGCATTGGGCTGCCTGCATATATAGGAGAGAGTGAAAACTGGGAATATAACAATTAATGAAACCTGAGAGAAAGGGGAGATAACAAACCTAACATCTTTATAATTAGCAATATCATACATCTTTTCTAAGCCAAACAAAGAAATGCAGTTCTGTAAGAATGGTTAATTTTCATTTAGTGTCTCCACTGAAAGCCAGAAGGTACATATAAAATGTCATTTCATGAAGAGACTGTCCTAAACCCTAACCAAAAGGGCAAAGAAAGAGCTACAGATAGTGTAAATTTGAAAGAACCAATCAGTACTTACAGCACAGTGGTTTTACTTTATAGATTCCTATGGTGGGCTGCCTGACAACACAGATGTCCTCACTTTGATGAGAAGCTTTAAATTAAGCATGTGATTGGTATATATATATGATAGCCTCATACGACTAGTTCAGCCAGACAGATCCTTCCAGAAAAGGAAGACAGTCAAGGGATAACAAAACTGTAGGAAAAGTGACCAGGAGAAAACAGAACTACAACACTGACAAAGTGACATGATGCTTCAGTGAATGTGAGGGCACACCTCTGAACAAGTGAGAAGATAATGTGATGGGCAATGGAAAACTAATTAATTCCATAGCACAAGGATATGCTGAAATCAACAGGAAGAAAAAACACAAGTTCACTCTTCCTGTTCTTCCCCTAGATTCTTGCAGCACCTATCTATTGGAATAATATAACAGAAGCATCATTGTCTTAAAGGAAAAACAACATAATGGCGATTATTTGTGATTGCTATTGAAGTATCATTTATTTGTTTCTATTTGAATAGAATTGGATTTCCTTTGGTCTACTGCATAAGATTCTAACCCTAAAATGTTTTTTTAAAAAATGAGGACTTTCAAACAGGTCAGTGATTGTCTTACAGAGTACGTTCTCTGCTGATGACTTCCAAAATACAGTATGCAACACGGTTTACCCTTTCTGCTAGTGCCAGAAGGGTGACATTTGCTGCAAGAAATTAGGTTGCTTTGATGAGCTTAGAAAAAACATATTCATTTATTAACTTTAATGGATAATCACCCACAGAAATGTTTGAAAGTTTTTAATCAGGTGCTTTAGTTCAGGCCCATTACTAAAGTGCCAGAGTTAGCAAGATTACTGATCTCATGGAAGAGAGTTGGGTGCAAAGATGTAAAGAGACAAAGGTTTTTTTCCTGCTGGTGGGAAATAGGTTAAGGAGAAGACAGGAACTAGCCAAAATGAAAGACACAGAGAGCGGATATGTGGGAAAGAGCCTGGGAAGGGGGTTAGACAACTGTGAGTGCAGGAGAGACCTGAAATGGACAAACCAAGAAACCCATGCAATATTCCTGCCTGTGTTCTCTTAGTTCAGCTGGCTGATCAATGAGAAATAAATCTTCCAGAGTAGTCATCTAAAGGCCGATAACACTTTTTATCTTCATCAAATTATTTGACTTAACATTAAACCTGAATATTTTAAAGCTTTTAAGGGTAGAAAAGGAAACAAGGTTTCTTTCACTGGTAGCTGAGAATGCTTTAAAAACTGGATCTGTATTATAAAAGGGAAAAAAAATCACACAGGTCTGTGCCTTGGGTTTCCTGTGACAGGTTAATCGAAAACATGAATCCATTCATAGAATCATAGAATGGCTAGAGTTGGAAAGGACCTTAAAGATCATCTAGTTCCAACCCCCCTGCCATGGGCAGGGACACCTCTCACTAGAGCAGGTTGCTTAAAGCCCCATCCAGCCTGGCCTTAAACACTTCCAGGGATGGGGCATCCACAACTTCCCTGGGCAACCTGTTCCAGTGCCTCACCACCCTCACTGTAAAGAATTTCTTCCTTATATCTAATCTAAATCTCTTCTCTTCCAATTTAAAACCATTGCCCCTTGTCCTGTCACCACTCTTCCTGACAAAGAGTCCCTCTTCAGCTCTTCTGTAGGCTCCCTTCAGGTATTGATAGGCTGTTATAAGGTCTCCCCGGAGCCTTCTCTTCTCCAGGCTGAACAACCCCAGCTCTCTCAGTCTGTCTTCATAGGAGAGGTGCTCCATCCCTCTGATCATCCTCGTGGCCCTCCGCTGGACCCGTTCCAACAGGTCCATGTCCTTTCTGTGTTGAGGACTCCAAAGCTGGACACAGTACTCCAGGAGGGGTCTCACGAGCGCAGAGTAGAGGGGCAGAATCACCTCGCGAGACCTGCTGGCCACACTTCTCCTGATGCAGCCCAGGACACGGTTGGCTCTCTGGGCTGCCAGTGCACACTGCCTGCTCATGTTGAGCTTCTCATCCATAAGCACTCCCAAGTCCTTCTCCTCGGGGCTGCTCTCCAGCCATTCTCCACCCAACTTGTATTTGTGCCTGGGGTTGCCACGTCCCAGGTGCAGGACCCTGCACTTGGCTTGGTTGAACTTCATGCAATTTGCACGAGCCCACCTCTCCAGCCTGTCTAGGTCCCTCTGGATGGCATCCCTTCCCTCCAGCATGTCAACTGCGCCACCGAGCTTGGTGTCATCAGCAAACTTGCTGAGGGTGCACTCTATCCCACTGTCCATGTCACCGACAAAGATGTTAAACAGTACTGGTCCCAGTACCGACCCCTGCGGAACACCACTCGTTACTGGCCGCCACCTGGACATTGAGCCATTGATTGTAACCCTTTGGATGCGGCCATCCAGCCAGTTCCCTATCCACCGAGTGGTCCATCCATCGAATCCATGAGTTTCCAATTTTGAGACCAGGATGTCGTGCGGGACAGTGTCAAATGCTTTGCATAAGTCCAGGTAAATGACGTCAGTCGCTCTGCCCTTGTCTACCAAGTCTGTGGCAGTATTGTAAAAGGCCACCAAATTTGTCAGGCACGATTTGCCCTTGGTGAAGCCATGTTGGCTGTTTCCAATCACTTCTTTATTCTCCATGTGCCTTAGCAAGGATTTCAGGAGGATCTGCTCCATGATCTTGCCAGGCACAGAGGTGAGACTGACCGGCCTGTAGTTTCCCGGGTCTTCTTTGTTTCCTTTTTTGAATATTGGAGTTATGTTCCCTTTTTTCCAGTCAGTGGGAACTTCACCAGACTGCCACGATTTCTCAAATATGATGGAGAGGGGCTTAGCAACTTCGTCCGCCAGTTCTCTCAGGACCCGTGGATGGATTTCATCAGGTCCCATGGACTTATGCACCTTCAGGTTCTTTAAGAGGTCTCGAACCTCGTCTTCTTGTACTGTGGGTGCTTCTTCATTCCCAGAGCCCCTGTTCTTGCCCTCCGTGACTTGGGCAGTGTGGTTAGGGCCCTTGCCAGTGAAGACTGAGGCAAAGAAGT
Organism: Numenius arquata; assembly: GCF_964106895.1. NCBI lineage: Eukaryota > Metazoa > Chordata > Aves > Charadriiformes > Scolopacidae > Numenius > Numenius arquata. The sequence goes on from NC_133579.1 coordinate 45,254,393, forward strand.
CATTCAGTAGCTCAGCCTTATCCACATCCTGGGTGACCAGGTCTCCCGTTTCCTTCCGGAGGGGACCCACAGCTTCCCTCGTCTTATTTTTATCCCTGATATATCTATAGAAGTTCTTCTTGTTATTTTTCACATCCCTGGCTAGATTTAGTTCTGCCTGGGCTTTCGCTTGCCTGATCAGGTTTCTGGTGACTCGGACAGCTTCTCTGTATTCTTCCCAGTCTACCTTTCCCTGCTTCCACCCTCTATAGGCCTCCTTTTTGGTCCTGAGTTTGTCCAGCAGTTCCTTGTTCATCCACGCCGGCCTACTGGCTATTTTGCCCGATTTCTTCTTTTTTGGGATGCACCTCTCCTGAGCTTGGAGGAGGCAATCCTTAAATAACACCCAGCTTTTTTGGGCCCCTCTCCCTTCCAGTTCTTTTTCCCACGCCACCTTACCAATCAGATCTCTCAGGAGATCAAAGTCTGCTCTTTTGAAGTCCAGGGTAGCCAGCTTGCTGCGCACCCTCCTTGCTGCCTTATGAATCTTGAATTCTATCATCTCATGGTCACTGCAGCCGAGGCTACCCTTGAACTTGACATTCCCGACCAGCCCCTCCTTGTTGGTGAGGACAAGGTCCAGCACTGCTCCTTTCCTCGTTGGTTCCTCTATTATTTGCAGAAGAAAGTTGTCGTCGACACATTCTAAGAACTTCCTGGATTTCCTGTGCTCTGCTGTGTTGTCCTTCCAACAGATGTCGGGGTGGTTGAAGTCCCCCATGAGGACCAGAGCGTGTGAGCGCGATGCTGCCCCTATCTGTTTGTAGAGGGCCACATCCTCGCTGTCACTTTGATCTGGTGGCCTGTAGCAGACTCCTACTGTAACATCACCTGCCCCCGTGCTCCCTTTAATCCTGACCCATAAGCTCTCTGTCTTGTCTTCACCCATCCCCAGGTGAAGCTCCATACATTCCAGCTGGTCCTTGACATAGAGGGCAACACCCCCTCCCCTTCTGCCCAGCCTGTCCTTCCTGAAGAACTTGTAACCTTCCATTCGAACACTCCAGTCGTAAGAGCCATCCCACCACGTCTCGGTGATGCCGATAATGTCGTAGCCCTGGAGGCGTGCGCACATCTCTAACTCCTCTTGTTTGTTCCCCATGCTGCGTGCATTTGTGTAAAGGCACTTCAGCTGGGTGCCTAAAGGGGCCGACTTATTAGCTGAGATGGCAGGTTGAAGGCTCTCTTTGAGTTTTTTTCTGCTCAACCTACGCTTAACCCCCTCCCCCTTCGATCCTAGTTTAAAGCCCTTTCAACAAGCCCCGCCAACTCACTTGCCAGTATCTGTCTCCCCTTCTGAGACAGGGGTACTCCATCTGTTGCTATCCGACTCAGTGCCATATAAAATTCCCTGAGTTCAGAATACCCAAAATTTCGGTGATGGCACCAGTTTCTGAGCCACTTGTTTATCGCAGTTGCCTTTTTATTTCTTTCAGGATTTCCTCCTGCAACTAAGGGTATTGCTGAAAAAATTACCTGTGCCCCTGATCCCTCAACCAGTTTTCCCAGTGTCTTAAAGTCCTTTATGATTGTTTTTAATTTCCTGGATGTATTATATACATCATCACTGCCTACCTGAAAAACTACAAGGGGGTAATAGTCAGAAGGGTTGACTAGAGCAGGAACTTTGTCCAACATTGCCCATACAGGATGAATATGATTATTTAATATTAGTACCTGCCCCTGAGTCTCTTAGCATAATCATAATGTGTCCTTAGGGGTTATTAAAATTGCTGAAAATTTAGTCAATATTTCCCCCTTTACTTTATACAAGCGTATTAGATTATGAGAACAGAAAAAATGAATCAACACATGAACTTTGCTGCTATTAATTTAGCTAAGCAAATTAAAAAGGAAAAATACAGAGCCATTTTATAGTGATAAGTAGTAAGCAATTTATTAACACCACATTTGAAAAATTAAAGTAATTCAGGCTGTCCCATTCCTCATCACCAGAGAAAATATCAGGTGAAATCTTCTAGAAAAATCGGTTGAAACGTGTGTGAGAAATATACCCAGGAAACCAAGTTCTATAAGGTCTGGGGTAGAAGGGAGAGGAAACAAGATTCTGATATGCAAATTTAGTATAGATTTTTCTAAATGTCTGTAGCTTTTTTCAGCATATAGCAATTCCTAGTGAAAGATTGAAATAATGTTCTACTTTATAAGATTTTGCAGGGAATTGAGTCTAAAACCCCAAAGCTGCTCTTCTGTATTACACTTTGAAGAAGTGAGAAATGTAAAAGCTGCTGTAAAACAGTTGCAGTTCATACCTCAAGCTCCTACTGCCTTACCGAAAGGAAAGTCCATAAAGACTGTCAAGAGTTCTGGGGGCATGCAGCCATTCTCAGCTGCAAACAGTCAACAGAAGGCGAGTCATTCATACATATATTGAGTTATTCTGATCCATTTCACACCAAAGCTGATGTAAATTATCCATTAGCAACTAGAGGGAATATGTCTGGGACAAAAAGCTCACATTGCTAATAACTTTGCCTAATTTCTATTTCCTGTATGCACCTATAAGAAAGACATAGATTTAAAACAAACAAAAAAGGAGACAAGAAAACATTAGATGCATTTTCTGGAATTACTAAAGATGTTTTCATGACAAAATTTGCATTCACTCAAATTTCCTCTAATTTAGGAAGTTAATGAGCACTTGTTCTAAAATAAGACTTGTTGTGATTTATTTTGGAAGGCAGCATAAATCTGATTTCATTTATGTAAATTTTTCACAGATAAATGATAAAAATCTGCATCCTGAAATAAACTGTTGTTGAATAGCTAGACTAACATTTACTCATATATCGACTTAATTTGCAAACAATTAACTTGAAAGAAAAAAAAAGGAAAGGTAAACCACTGGATGGCTGGAAATCAGACAGTGACTATTGAGGTAATTCAGAATACCAATACCAAAAATAATATTTGATAGGACACTTACTTTCAATGTATATAGTTAATGAACATATTTAATATTAATAATTGTTCTGGAAAAGATCATGTACCTAAAAATGTTCTTCTTCTGGGTGAACTCATGTATATAGAAGTTTAAAATCAATGTAAGACATACAATATATGTAACTATGTATTTCAATATTAGCTTTTAGTCTGTGTTCATTTCCCCTGCCTCATTAAACATAATAGGAATGGGTAGTCTTAGTTAGTTGTGCTATTTTATTTAAAATAATTCATAAAAATATTGCATGCCAGAGAATGTTGAAACTCAAATTTATAAGAGTGCACCTGTTGCCTCTGGATTATGAACCTTATTAAGTTAAAATGTCTGGGATCAGTGTTAGATTCTCTTTAAGTATATAATTAGTGTCCTTGATTCTCCATTTGTTTACTCCACATGTAAATCTGATTTGAAAGGATTCACTGTGGTCAGAACTACATCCTAAAATGTCAATCTAATTAAGAATTTGCCTTCGCACCCAAAACACTTTTGACCACAGCACCGAATAGGCAAAATTTGACATGCATGTCAATGTCATGACTCAGATGGCCTGTAAGTCTGCATGCACACACATTAGCCAGTGCATAGTTGGTTATATGGAGCTTCTCTGTAACTACTAATTGGATGACACCAAAATCTTTTGGTTTACTTGAAGACCATATTGTGTAAAAAAGTAAGAAATCCAAAGATCTCTGCTCTCTTTTCTATAACTTGGGGTTCCAAAACTCATTGCTGAGCACTAGCACCTGACAAGCGTTTGACATTTTACAATCTTGCATTTTTATTTGATGGTTAGCCCTTAGCAGTCCACTTACACAAGAGTGGAAGGTTTTTTGGGGGACTGATGCTAATTAGCATAACAAACTGCAATTAATTACATGATAATTACTAAAAGAAGTGTTCCTTATTTTCTGATATAGGGAAGTGATCGTGCTTCTGTACTCGGCACCGGTGAGGCCTCACCTCGAGTACTGTGTTCAGTTCTGGGCCCCTCACTACAGGAAGGACATTGAGCTGCTGGAGCGTGTCCAGAGGAGAGCCACCAAGCTGGTGAGGGGTCTAGAGAACAAGTCATATGAGGAGAGGCTGAGGGAACCCGGCATGTTTAGTTTGGAGAAGAGGAGGCTGAGGGGGGACCTCATTGCCCTCTACAACTACCTGAAAGGAGGTTGTAGAGAGGTGGGTGTTGGCCTCTTCTCCCAAGTGAATATTGACAGGACCAGAGGAAATGCTCTGAAGTTGCGGCAGGGGAGGTTTAGATTAGATATTAGGAAGAATTACTTTACTGAGAGAGTGGTCAGGCACTGGAACAGCCTGCCCAGGAAGGTGGTGGAGTCGCCATCCCTGGAGGTATTTAAGAAACGTGTAGACATGGCACTTCAGGGCATGCTCTAGTGCCTGAGACTGTTGGTTTGTGTCTGTTTGTGGGTGGGTGTGGTGTGGGGTTGTGGGTGTTTGTTTTGGTGTTTGGTGGTGTGGGTTTTTTTGATTTTTTTTTTTTGTGTTTTTTTTGTTTGTTTGTTTGTTTTTTTGTTGGTTGGACTCGATGATCTCAAAGGTCCCTTCCAACCAAGACGATTCTATGATTCTGTGTGATTCTGTATTGGGAGGACAATGCCATGCATACCGAGGTTTATTTCCTTGTTTAGCTTTATTAGACTTTATTAGCTTTACTGAATGAACTGACTCAAAAACAAAAAATGTAGGAATGCTGTGTCTTGGCTAACTTTTCAACCAGGTTAGATATGAGAGAATAATATCCATGTTGTCCTCTGAAACCACCAGTGAAAGACCTATCAAAAAAGAAAGACAGTCTGCAACCTGAAGCTAGCAGCTTTGTGATATGGTGTTTACAATTCACAGTACATCTCTTGCATAGCAATTTCCATGGCATGTGTCTGAGCTCAGCATTCTGTGCAATATCCCTTTGGGACAGATTTATGTTGATTTCCCCTCAGCTTTGTATTCTAGACCAAACCCTCAAACCTAGTTTTGCTCAGTGACTTTGATAAAATAACAACTGCTTGCATTCTCTAAGAATTAATTTGTCTCAAAACATGAATGTTAATTTTAGTATAATGAAAATAAGGAATAGGAAATTGCAAAGTTTATGAAAACATTTTTGTTCAAGGATTTCATATTAAATAAAAATGAACAGATAAATGCAACTCGAGTGTCTACTTCCAGAGCCATATGAAACAAATAGCCTATTCTATAAGAATTTTTCAAATTTGTTATGAGAGCCAGGTGCTTTTAAAATAGCAGCTTACTTACACAATGCATGCTGTACTGCTGAATTCAACAAAGTATGCATACGTCAATCAAAGTTTATTGAAACCATAACTGAGAACTAATAACTGCAGGCTTGTTGTTGCTTCAGCTGAAGTTACTGGCAGAGCTCATTTAAATGGAAGAGGCTCAACACTGAGGACCCTATAGAGCTGCTCTTTAGTCCATTTATTTTTCAGTTAAGAATGAGAATGATATCTTTTTATTATAATTTTTTTCTGTTAGCATGTGGAAGACACTAAATACTTATTCTTAGACATAGTAGTCTTGAAAAACTTTTTGAGATAAAAAGGAATTGATTTTAATGTAATACATGTAGAACTAATTTATATGGAGAGAGGCACTTGGAGCATAAATAGATAAGAAGTTACAAATAATATGGCAGGACAGCTGACAGGTGGAACTGTTTCTGGTACACAGGCTGTTCTGGATTTTTCCAGCACAAAATTAGCTCTAATCACACTACTACGGAAAGCTGTGTTTGTGTCACAGATGGCCTTTAGCATTCATTTTCTATAATACCAAATGTTTCCTCTAAAAATACTTCTCTTTTTTTTCAAAACCATTACTCCTTTGTGAAGGCCCTAGAGACATGCAGAATTCAGGCAGGGTGGTTGTCAAATATTTCTGGAGTAAATCTGACTTCTGGTACTAGTGTTCTGCACAAGCAGAGTGAAATGCAAGAGTTTAACTGTATGGCCTACTGCAGTTTAGATAGCCTGCACAAAAACTTTGAAATCCAGAAAGTGAAATTCTTACTACCTACTACCTTGCTTAAAACTTGGGAAGTTTTTAAGAATGATGAAAAACAGCTAAAATCCCTCAAGGGCTGGAATGAGGGTCACCTCATGTTTACATTCATAGATGCACCTAGACTGGAAAACAAGCCAGAGACCGGGTGAGACATCCTAGGGAATCACAAATTGCAGAAAGTACCAATGTTCAGGCAATTTGATTAAATTCTAAGGCTTAGATTCAGTATATGTAGTAAAAGAATAAAGTGTAACTTTAGTAGAATTCAGGTATCTAAATATAAAGAGTCTGCACTCTGTTTCTTCATGACTCTGCAAATGCTTGAAGTCCACAAGCATCCTTCTTTTTAAAATTCCAGGCTAGCTTCTGGTTGCCCATCTGTATAATCACAAGTTAAAATCTCTTCTATGACCTCTAAGCTATTTCTCTTTCACATTGTTGTTTAATCTCTTGACATACATGGGGACAAAAATGGACATATTTTTTATATAAACATACGCGTGTTACTCATAAGCTGCATTTATTTCTAGGAAATGGATGAATACTTTTGAGATGTTGTTTATTACCTGACATTTCTGAAATACTGAGCTACAGCACCAACCAACTCAGCTGAGTTCTGTTTTTTCTTTAAAAATAAGTAGAAATATTTTTACATAAAGTACAGCCTCTTCATCTGATGTTCCATCCAGTCCCGAGGACACGCTGTGCACATGCTGACTCCCCTCCTGTAAATGTGCATTGTACATCATTGTGCATCTACTGCTTGCAATGTCTATTCCTGCACAAAATTCAGAGCCACAAATACACTGTCATCTTTCTTGATTTCAGAAGAGATGGATATTGCTAAATTTGTGCTGCCCTCCTGTTGCTGGGTTTCTGAGCACTGCCCCAAGCTGAAGCAGAACCCAGTAATATGTTAGCTGCTATTGCAGCTGGGGGAATAGATTTTATTTCTTCTGTTTGAGAGCTGTTAGCAATGATGTTGGTGCTTGCAGGCCATTTGCTTTCAGGATAATAGTTCATTCACTTTGTTTTCCTTTAACTGTTTTTTTATCAGCTATTTTGGTGGCATCTCTTTTCTCCTGTTGTGTCTGATGTACTCCAAAATGCTATGCTTCACTCTCTGTTTCTCCCACTAAGTACATTATTTCTGACAGTTCATCCATACACATCCGCTCTGTGCTGATTTATGAATTTTCTAATGTCATGCTGATGGTGGTGTCCCCAGTATCTCACCTGGGATGAACCATCATCCCTTTTAACCCAATATGACCAAAAAATAATGCCTTAAGTTTCTTTCATAGCTTCTCTTCCCCCTCCATCTCCTTTCCAGCTGACAACTTTGAACAACAAAACTTAGTTTGTGCTTTCCTCATTTACATCAGATAACAATGAGATGTCCCTGTGCTGCTGTTTTTCGTCTTCAACATTCCCCCAGTTCACCTCATTTTCATCACCTTATTCTAAATCTCCCATTTAGGCTCTCATAATATCTTTCAATGACTATCGTCACCTTTTTACTTCCTGCTTTTCCAAATGCACACATCACCCAGGCCTTTATAAAATTCAGTCTCTGAGGTCATGTTGATCTGATTCTCTCATTTCCTTCCTTCATCTTCCAATACTCTATCCTATCTTTATCTTCTCGATTTCAAAGCCCTGTCTGATGACTCCTTTTTGCAGAGGTGTTTGATGCATTCTTTTCTGTTCGCTTATGCTCAATGTAGCATCTTTTAGTTTATTTGAAATGGTAAAAAACCTATTGAAGTAAACCTAGTGTACTTTTCACTCCAGGCTGGGGCAGGCTTGTCCACAAAGTGTGTTGCTGAGCGATGGCTCTTTGGTGACTTAAGTGAAATGTAGATGGTGGCTACTTATCAGCTGACATGTCTACTTTATATAGTTAAATGTTATACCTGGCTATTTGGCAGTTTCAGCAGAGGTCAGGCATCAAAACAGCTTGGAGACTAAATGATTCTGTCACTCCAAGACTTGGTCATTTTAGAACAGGCCTGAGGTTGCTGATCCCAGACTGCTTTCTCAGTTTTCTGTGTGTGAGTGCATGCTGAGGACTTGCTTCTCCGTGCCTGTCAATCTAACATCGTTCAGAAATGCTGTTCTAACTTTAGGAGAGAACACATGCCTAGAAGAAGTTACTGCACAAATCCTGAAGGTCATAATTTTCTGACAAAAATGTGATAATCTCACCTGTCAGCATTTGTCCTTTGCTTATTCGTGAGAATCACTGACATCTCTGCTTAAGTCATCAATCTTTGTCAGTAACATATATTAACTTTACTTTTATTTTAACCTTTACTGTTTGTTCACACAGCCTACTTCTGCCCTTTAAAATGTGCCAGGTAGTAAATATGGTGAAGAATGTTTTTTGGAGGTCCTACTTCAGAGACTGAAACAAAAAATATTTTGGCCATTTTCTAAACAGTTTCACTCAGTTCAGGTAATTCAAAATTAAATCTAACAGACAGCTATGCAAATTTACATCTCCAAGCTTCTCCATACATTCATTAAACTCACTGCAGGATCAAGATCCTCAGAGCATGTTGCAATACGATTTCACTGTTTAATGCACAAAGGATTTAATAACTATTTCTAGTACAGCCTTAGCATTCTGACTCATGTCATCCTTCCTGAATAGTGGCTTGAAGAAAGGTGTAAGTTTGTATTTCAATGATTGTAAACACCCTATTGACAGACACTTCCCAAGGACTTGCCTCAGATTGAAATAATAATGCCATGAACACCGCCACCAAGAGGACAAACAGTTGACAGGTGTCAAGGAGAGAGGGAGGCTGATGAAACATCTGCAAGTTGAATTATGTACCAGCAAGAAAACATGACTAGTTATATCACAGAAGAAAAATGTGAGGTTTGATGAGGTGTAACTCATTTGCGTTTCATACTCCTGGGAAGGAGCAGCAACACAAAAAGATGCAGTTTCATCTCAGTGAGCAGGAAAATGGTGATACATTTACAACAATAAACAAGGCAAAATTAATAAAGACATTAAAAAAGACCTATTAGAGCTGAAGTTGGGAGCAAACGCCACCATGAAGATTTATAGTCTGGAAAAGCAGTATGAAATGTATATATAATTAGTATTTCTATTAGCATTTCGTACCCTTTGTCTTAATTTGCCAGCTGATTTCTGCAAATAACTGAATTGTTGTTAATTAAACATGATTTCAGTGAAAGATAAGTCGAATTTCAATATTTCTGACTCTAGTTTTATTATGCATTGTGATCTTGTCAGATTTTAGCTTTTGAATATATAAATTCTAGAGCAAAAACTCTGTCTTTTGGGTGTCACAGCACACAACACAGTAATACATTGTTCTGACTGAGCCTGCTATTGCACAGGGCAACATGAATAGCAGCAAAGCACCAGTAACCAAATGCAGATAAGAACCCTCCGCACTCCTTTCCTCAGCTAGTTAGGGGCAGATATGCAGAATTTGACATTAGATTCTGGCTTCTAACACAATACTGAAATGAAAGTTGGAAAAACTAACATAAATTAATCTCCCTTTTAATGTCATTAGCTTTCACCCTTCATCTTTTGATTTAAGACCTAGGAGAAAAAAGCAGAGAACAATAACAGGACGGTTCCTGAAGTCTCCTGCTGTCAGAGGTAAGGTGGTGCAAGACTCAGTGTGAATGTCTTGAAGTCTGCTTTCCTCACCAATACTTAATTTCTAGAAGATAAAAGCCTTGGACTCTCATTTCTTCACAGATCTACTCCAGCCTTCTCCCGTGTATCTTTAAAAATGTTTGTTATCCGTAGGTATAATAAACAATCATTTATTTCCCTTGAAGAGTTAAGTCTGTGAGCCACGTCTCGGATTTTTTTGTCCTTGCCATCACTTTTTCACTGGAAAGGACAGTTAGACCCAAATTTATTTGCTGAAACACTGAATGCTTCTTGGTGTTTTCGTTAAATAGTAAAGATTTGAATCATGTTTTTCCAATATTATAAAATGCCAAAGAAGGAATATACATATGTGTGTGTGTATATATATATATATATATATAGTTACAAAATAGTGCCCTACAAAGGTCTTGAAGAATGATCAGGAGATGAGTTCTGGAAGCATCTTTTTCTTATTGAGAACCAGCAACGTCCTGACTTCGTTGTTCATCTGACAACATCCATTACTTTGTGAGGTGTGAGCTGGACAGTTTAAACATTTTTTTTTTTATACTATGCATATTGAATTATGTCAGACCAGAACAACCCTTTAGAGACATGGATTTATTTACTTAAAGTCTACAAGGTTTTTTGTTAGTATTCATTGTACATCACACCAGAAGCCTCTAGCCTATAGCAATTATTTAAAGTTTGAGATACATTCAAATACTGTCACCTTTATTTCTGGTATATATAATTTTCTCCCTCACTTTTATGTCGTCTTGCCTTTTTAATGATGTTAGACGAACCACTCATCTGAGCTTTCATTTTATTTTACATCTGTTCTTTTCTCCCCTGGTCTGGAAGGTTTGCACAGCCAATAAATCAATTTTAATTTTTGTCCTTTAAGATGCTCAATAACAAATAGCATGTACAGTGATCAAATACAGCCACATGACAGACTGTCAGGCTGTTGCGTTGGGGATCAGAAAGGCCGGCTGCCCTCCAACAGATAGTAAACCAAATGGGATACCAGGGCAGGGCAGGGACCAGCCCCACAACTTGTCTTGTCGAGACAAGTAGGGCTGGCCTGAAAAAGTCAGCCAGGGTCAGACATCCAAATCACTAGGTAAGTCCATGGTGAAAAGGCAAGTCCAAGGTTGAGCTGGAAACAGAAGTCAGGATCAGGCCCAGTGATGGTAACCAGGGTCAGCCCAGTGTTCATCAGTTAAGCCTGGGCAGATCTGAGGTCAACCTGGGAAGTCAGTCCAGGGCTCAGTATCTGGACAAACAGGATCTATAGCCAGGCACAGGCAGAGCTAAATTGAAATGGAGCCCCTGGACATGTGAGGCTGGAGGCCCCACATAGGCTGGTCAGGGACATTGAGAACTGTTGGTGAACAAAGGGCACTGACAGGATGTTGAACAATATCTACAGCACATCTCATGGGCATATGGTTGTTTTTTATTAGGCATATTGTTATTTTCTAGCATCTTCTTGAGCTGTGGGATAATATCTTTAGACATGCAAAGCATAACTGCAGAGCTGATAGCAGAATCTTGCCCCATTCAAGACAGTGACTCCTGGCTCTTGCTGAACTCAGAATAAGTCTCCTCTCTTTTCCCTCCCCACTTCCCTAAACACAATTGCAGTTGAATTCTTCTGTCAATGGGCACTTTAATAGGTGCAAGGACAAATGGTTAACCACTGCAATGAACAGAAACTGTGTAATTATATCATGAAAGAAGGATCAAGCCTATGAATTCATCCTGACAATGGGTCTGTCTCACCTGGTCTGTGTGTCATTTATTTAGTCTCTAAGGAACTGATACATGTGGCCTAGGGTGAGGGAACCTTAACTCCCCTATGCAATTTATAATAAGGAGTATTCAACGTTCTAAATTTTATATTGCTTATAAAGTCTGTGGTACTTTGAGACACATGGCATCTGGGAAGAGTGAAAGCGGATTGCAAGGATGGCCTGGACAATTGTTCTGCAAAAAGAAAGTTGTATTGACCCTTACCAACACTAAAACCCCAGTTATTTTTAAGAAGGAGTAAGCTGTATGGTATGAATAGCAAAAGTCAAATTTGTGCGTATGTGAAATTCATTTTTTGCTACATTTTGCGTGGTTAAAATTGCAGTGTTATAACTACTTAGCAACATGGCAGTGACTTGGAAAGGCGGATGCTGCCTTATCCTATTTCCATTTGGACTTCTACTGTTCTACCCACTAGTGGTAATATAAGAGCAACTGGAGGACACCAGCCTGGGACAAAGGCATTGGGTGTTGCAAAGTCTTTGGCAGCCCTGTGAGGAGATGTTCTGAGGATGCAAAGATTTAGAGGGCGTTTATGGTCCATGTCAAGAACTGTCCTGGAGCAGTGGGGATTAAAAGAATGAACTCCAGAAGAGAAAACATATACTACTGAGTTTTGCGAAGTCCATCTCACTTTTTGTCTCTTTCTTGTCCTTCTTGGCCAAAATCACCCCCAGCCTGGTGGGTAAGAGTATGAATCACCTGTACTTATCCTTTCAATGGTGTTCTACGCCAGAGCTACAGCATAGTAACTACTGTCAGAAAGAGTAAAGCCTTGTGCTGTGTAGGGACTTTATTTCTGTTGTCTGGGTTACACAAGGCTCTGTGCTGAGATTCAGGCTAATGATCATTGCACAGGCGTATCCTTGGAGGAATATTCCCAAGAAGAAAGTCAATTAGGAAGTGTGCCAGAAATAATGCTGTCTATCTGAGAAAATAGTTTGAAGCAAAAGAAAAAAACCCAAAGCCCTATCTTTGGTTTGTAGATATTATTTGCTTCTTCTCTGCCTCTATTTTATTTTTCAATTTGTCTGCTGTTTTCCCCTGCCAAGCTACAGTCCATCTGGATGCACTTTCCTGTAAAACTGTGGAAACCAGTCTACAATATTTAATTGTTTAAATACTTCAGACAGTTCTGGGCTGTGAACTCTAGTTAGACATCTCCTGTTTCCTGTCATCATAAAAAAGGAAAACCCTCCAATAGCTAGCTGAAGATTATGTGTTTTTAAATTACACTTTAGGCCTTAATGAATAAGGACTCTGTTTATTTTCAGCATAAGGCTGGGAAGAGGAATCATATCACTAGGAAATCCAAATGAGGACTGAAATTTGTCCTTTTGTAAGTCTTTTAAAAATTGTGAACATGGGTGATTTTACTGCATGCTGTGTGCACACTAGGAGGGAAGAGGGAGGGAAATAGGGCTGCTCACAAGCACTGCTCTGAAGCAGAACGCCTTCTGCAGGTGCTTTCTGAAATGCTTATGTAGAGATTGCAACTGCTCTGCACTGGGGCAAGGTGTAGGAGAGACAGTGCAGGTTCTTTCTTGGTCTCAATGATAAAGGCCCGACAATAAATGGCTTAATAAAATAGCTGGTTTAATAAGATTTTAATAAGATGACATAATAAAAAAAACAAGGTGTATAGATAGCAACTAAATTTTACATCACTCCGGATGCTGGGAACCCCACATTGGTGCAGCATTGGATGCACCCTGGATGGATTTTCCCACAGCACACTGCACAGATCTTGTCTGTGGAGATGTTCGTCTGATGCTGCAACAATGTGGTGAGTTGCGAAACTGAGAAGAATTTACCCCAGCACTCCAAGCCCAAGCATGTTAAGAGATATCTAGAGAAGCAAGCTGTAGGACTGCCCATAGTACAACAAGATCTAAGTAGATCTTGCTTTCAGTGTCTGTGGGAAACCTACAATGTGAGTGAAAGAAAACGGGGGAATTGCAAGCACAGCTGGCAAGTTTGGAGACCTGTTTGCACTCAGATAAACTGGAAACCCAGTGTAAATGAAGAAAACATCTGACTTATGTTCTGCCACAAAAGAAATGGGAAAAAAATGCCATTGGCATGTTGATTTACTTAAGGCATGTAAATGTTCAACACTTTTATCACTGTAATAGTGACATAATTTATAATACTTTACAGATGTTTATCTTTGAAATATATGCCTGGACATTAATGTGATTTATGGTTTTAATGGTCAGAGACTGAAATTTTAATTCCATATGAATGTACCTAAGAACAAGATGATAGTAATAAAAAAAATCACTTTAAAGGAATTCCATTATTCACAGCAATCTTTCATTTGTGGTCTCACATTTTGTAAATATTTTCTTCTTAACCTGTTAGTAAACTGCTTTATAAATCATATAGAGGCTCCTGGCCAGAAGAAAGGAAGGTAATTGATCTTGATACCGCACAACCATAGTGATGCGGACTCTATGCTCTAGTCGCATATGTTTTGATTTGTGTTCTCCTTTTTCCCTGAAAATACATTAATTTCATTGGCTAAAGAGACAGTGTGGTACGAAAAATTGATTACTCTAGGAAAGTACAATCTAGAGACCACATTGGAAGACTTAGCATGTAATAACCGTTAGCTTTGTGGTAAATTGTCCATTACTGCAACATCTAGAAGGAATGGTTCTGCTGAGAACCAAGCACCCACCTAGGTATGTTGGTTCAGCTAGCATCTGTAAGCTTTGGGCCATCTAATTGTTGTCTGAAATGGGCAATACAATGACTTTCAGGTTCCCTTTTCTTTTCCACCTTCTACCTTTTTACTCCTCATATTGTAGTTTGAGCTAAAATTGAACATCTAAGTGTCATATGCATCAGAACCCACTGCAGCTCATCAGATGAGTTTTGCTCAGTTGGTGTACCACTGTGAAATTTGTTCATAATTCTTGTTAAGGTGCAAAGTTAACATACATCTACAGTCATATTTATGGAAGCAACTACAAAAGTAAGCAACAGGTAATCTCCCAACAGGATACACTGCATTTTTTCAAACTATATGGCTGAAGCTACAAATATAAGGAAGATACATACATTTTCAGAAAGAAAACCGTATACAACCATAATTAAACAAATAGTGGTTTTGGAGTTCCAGCCAAGGAAAGTTGTCTATCATGTTGGATCTTCATGTCAGCAAACGTTATGGTTTGTCCAATGGTGTTCTTCATTTTGGTTTCAAAAGTGCAGTGTCTCTAGTGGAACACTAATGCTTTCAAGGGCAAATAAACCCTTGCTATAACTTGCTGTAGATGACACTACTAGGCAAAGATGAAAGGTTTACTGTTTTCATATTTGACAGCCAACTTGTAAGTATATTTAAATATTTCTTAATTCCAGAGGCAGTTACACTACACTATGAAGCAAGGGCTTATTAAGCTTAACCAAATATATAAAAATTAATTGTAACCATTCTGTGCACACTAAATAGATTCTCACGTGGCTGAAGCTTGCTAGAAAAATGATGAATGTTCAGAATGTGCTTCTGTTCATTTGTCTGGATTCCAGTGAGCATGTGAAAGTAGTAATTTAGCATACAATATGCTAACTCAGCAAAAAAATCTGACTTCCTGAGCTGACAAATCCAAACTGCTTCAAATTATTAATCTTTCTCATTAGCAGAGAGATGTCAGGTATATTGTATAAAGAGGTGTGGCAAAGGTCAGTAAAAGCAGAGAATAAGACAGGAAACTTGAATTACTCATCTGAGACAACACAAGTAGTACTTTCATATGCAAGAACTTATTTTAATCTAAAAAATGCAATAATCCTCATGAAAGAAATGTAAATTTTCACTTGAAGAGAAATGACACATTAATTGTCCTCATATGGTTTATCTAGTTGAGTAGACTAACCAAAGTAATTGGAATGTTGTAACTTAATGCCAAGTCATTATAAAAATTGTTGAGGTCAAGGACCTGAACACTGGGTAAATGACAAAGTTTGCTCTAATCTTTCTCTGGTATCTGTTTATGATGAAGAGAGAATTTTCTCAGGTGTAGCTCATATGGAAATGTTTTAGTTTCTGGACCATTTTTTGGTGAGGTTTTATTCTGCTGAAATGGTATTTGTTCCCTAGATATTTTGAATGTGCTTTATTTGCAAAATAACTGCATGCTGTGAAAAACTGTTATGCAGAACAGACATAAGAATCATTGCAATGTAAGGAGTCCAGTCTCTACAGAGAGGTAGGTGTTGAAGTCACTGGTCTCTAAAGTATGTGTTTTTTTGATGTATATTTTGAAATCCATAAAGATTAATTTTATAAAAACCCCAAGCATTTGTTAGAAACTTGCCTTATTAAAAATTAGGATTAATTGAAAATTTTACCCTAAGACTTAGACCATTTCTGTTGTCAGCTTTGAAATTGAACTTGTGATGATAGTTGAAGTTTCTTTATAAGTATGACTCAAATCTTCTGGGGTTTTTTCACAATTCAGTGACCAAGACCTTCAAAGTAATGCAACAGAATTGGAGGCACAGTTCCCATTAGTTCTACTGGGAACTCTTTCTCAAATTTCTAGGTAACATTCAAAAATATCTGTGGCCTGAACCCTTACCTGCATCCCAAAGGTCAGTAATCAGATTATTTATATTCTTTTTTTTTTTTTTCTGTTTGTGTTTGCTGTTATTAATCCTGTGAAGTGTTTCATATAAGCATATCTTACAACTCTATTGAAGAGAAAGCTGCTCATCTCAGAATAAGGTAGTGGTTAGACCACTACCTAACACAGACAACATAAGGGCAAAGTTGCTTGGTTCAAAACAACAGCTCAAGTTTGGGTCTTTAGCCTCCCAAATGAGTATCATGGTGCCTTTGAAATATACAATCTACCTTCCCTATTTCTTCCAGAAATGTTCAAAAGGTATCCGATGCCTTCCAGGGAAAAATGGAAACTTTTTATATATCTAAGCATATTCAGTGAAGGAACAAAAACCCAAGTCACAAAATATTTAGTTAATTTGATCTAAAATTATTTTGCTTATTAATTTCTGTTTGTTTTACATATCAAAACATGGTCAGAAACAAAGAAAAGCATTCAATTTAAAGTAAAACAAAATATTTCCTTAACATCAAAATATTTCCCTACCACTTCCTAGTGGATTATCAGAATTCAAAAAATAAAATTCCTTTCACACTGAAAAGAAGCAGTTTTTTAGTTTGTTTTTTTTTTAAATGAAGTGCTAGGAAACATAAAAGCATTTATTCATGCTGCTTTTGTTACCATAGTTCATTATTTTTCTATCCTCCACTTACATGTTCTAATCAAAGAATATCACATAATGGTTCTAGATATTTCTCTTCCTAGTGTGTAGCTGTGTACTCTTCACTTTTATCTATCTGGCTTCTGTAGTTTGTTAGACACTGTTCTGTCCCAGGCAGAAGCAGCCACCTCGGCTCTTTTCTAACGTTTATGTCCTTTCCGAGTTCTTTTATTTTTAAAAAATATAAATATATTTGCACAACGCAATGCATTAGAATTAGCTTCAGACTGTACAGGGAGGTTAAACAGGTAAAATCTTTCCCTAAAATGTGGAGAAAATACTTCTACTAACACCTTTGGGCTTAGAGAACTGAAAGACCCGATCCAACGACAGAGTTGCCAGCCTTCATGGGTAAGAGTCCTGCTTGCACAAAGGGCACACAATCTACCACTGTGCATTAAGGCAATGACATGAATGCATTATCTTCATCTATCCAGTCATCCAAAGTGACAGAAATCGGCACAATGTACAGGTTCTGAGAAGTTCGCAAAGCTTGGTACTTTGGATTTGTGTGACATACCTGTTGTCACTCAGAGACATGAGACTGTATCTACAAGGCAGAATTACAAGTGGCAAGCTGAAAATTTATGACAATAAGATGGGGGGCAAGTGCATTTTTTTAAATAATAGAAGGGAATAAAAGGGAGAAAGATTTCATTTTTCAAGACATTAATACAAGGTGGAGAAAACTGAGATCTGATATTAGGAAATATGTTTGGTTGCTGAACCAAAAAATATAGTGAGGTCTTTACCCTATATAATGACTTTCTTTGGAATTCTGACTTATATGCAGAGTCACATCTCCATGCTGGTATTCATGTTGTGCCACAGTAATGAATTCCTTACATCTTCTAGTAAACAGGCATTTGATTAAGCAATGTGACAGGCTGAGCCATAGCTATGAAACCGCTTGATAAGGTGCAGGCTCCACTGCTGCCAAAAGATGTTGTTTCTCACCCTTTGTTATGGCCCGTTGTATGGCTCTGAGTTGGCCTGTTCAGAACTCTTAGCCCAGTGCAAAGCGACTCTGCAAGCAAGACAAAAGTATAAAGCGGTTATTTACTGGCTAACACACATCCCAAAGATAGGCAAGGTGTGATGAGCTGTTAGGCTAAACATGAGCATATTCACCACTCTGATGAGGTGTCTGAAGAGCTTTTGCTGACCAGACAGGAGGGGAAGAGTTTCCTTGCTGGAAAGTAGTTGCTGCTGAGTTGTTGTCTCACACCAGCTTCAGACAAAATTGGAGACCCTAACAACTCCACTTGGTTGACCTGACGGTTCCCAGTGGGGTCCAACTAGACTGACCATCCTGATTTTTGTTTTGTTTTCTTCTTTTGGATCTTGCATCTTTCCACGCTGGCGATTTCGACCTTGAAACTTTGAGCTATTGCTGATTCTGTCTCAACAATCCTGCCTCTGTCTGTAACATGTACTTTCTTACCTCTCTGTAGAGAGCTCTTTCTAAGCAATTTGAGTCCAAGTTAAGCAGCTGTGCCATACCAGAGCGGGGCCTTGGATGCTTGGTGTGCAGACACCTGGGCAGCTGTGTATGTGCATGTATGCCTGTGCCAGTTGACAGCACGAGCTACAGGGAGTGACAGGGAGTGACACCACCTTCCTCCTTGTGGCTGTTCGTTTCCTTCCCCTCCGTGCTGCTGTCGCTGAGGCTTGTGTAGCTGTGCATTGAGCTGGTTCGGCTCAGGGAACTGGAAATAAATCCATCTGCTGGTGCAACCAGCTGCTTATTGCAGCCCAGTGAGCTAGGCTTTATTTTGTGAACTGGCACACTGAAAACAGGGCAAACTGCTTATGAAAATGAGTAACGGTGATCAAAGAGTGAGGAAAAGGTCAGAAAGAGAAGAACGAACACTTTTCTTAAAGAAAAAACCTACTTTTTTCCTTGTAAATCTCCCTCACGGGCTTCTTATCTAGCTACTCTACAAGACAACAGAATTACCAGCCTCTCTCTGCTGGTAAGATTGCTTCAGGTTCTTAAAAAGTCACCATTTTGGGTTGTTTATATTTTTATATTTGCTGGTTGATTTATGAGTGAGAGGCCTAGTATGCCGATGGATATACACACTGTAGTACTTCCTAGACAGCAAGTCCTGCTTTCCTGAATTGGACCTCAGTCTGAGAGGAGAACTGAGATTAGCCCACCTCTCCAGCACTGCTCAGTATTGCTGCACTTTCAAGAATCCGCTGTATTCTGTAACAGCAGACTCCCACCAGCTTGTTGAATACACCAAATAAATCACTAAGCTACATTCCTTCTGTGGATTCAGTTACACAACAGACCAACAATATCCTTTTGATAATTTTAGCTTTAATAATTTTAGTGAAGTTCCCATTCAGCAGATTTGATATTCTGTGAATGAGCCACATGCATACCTCTTTGTAAAGTGTTAAAATCCCTATGGATCTAAAGATGCACACCTAGAAATGGATTATATAGTCATCTGGTTATTTTGATTTTAAATTAAGTTATATGTATGCATGTTTGTTTACTGATTTATATAGTTCAGTTTACTATATTTAAGAAGTTGCCTATCTATCTGTCCCAATTCAAGTAAAGAAAAAACACATATTTACTAAAGCAGAAATAGAATCAAGCTCAAGGAATATATATATTTTTTTTTAATTGAACATCTGCTATATGGATTACATCTATTTCCATAGTCACATATTCAGAGAAAAACATGTTTCAGCCATCTTTGGGCTGAGTTTCTGATACTATTTTAGCATGTGATATTCTTCCATGGACAAGTCTTTACCTATTATGCAGAATTTACTCCCTATTTGGTTTTTTTCTTTGATTTGAACAACAAATAAAATAAGCAGTTCTTCTAAAAATACAACAAGATGAAGAACAAACAAACTTTTAAATAAAATCATATGTTTGAGTAATAACCCCATAATACATTCAGGTAAATTGGAATGTGAAGTTCTGCAAAAAATGTTTTTAATGTATTATAAGTCCTATCTACTTTGTGAAATCAGAGACACCTGGTTTTGTCATTGCATTCCAGTTTATATATAACGCTGTCACATGTGACATTAATGTGTTGAACAAAACTATAAGAAACAAGATATCTGCCAGTATCTCTTGCCCTCCTTCCGCTGGTGAGGAATTTTTTGATCACTCTTCCAGCCTGTTCTTCTATAATCTAAAAAGACATATTTTGGAGGGGTATATTTTTCCTGAATTTCCCATATTTTTCCTAGGTGTTCCTTCTTCAGCTTCTCATTACTTTTTTTCATAACTTTCAAACCAGGGGCATCTCCAGTAATCTATCTTTTTCCCTCTTGCTTTTGAGTACCAATCTTGGCTATTGTGATATTCATTGCTAGTACCTAGGAATTTATACATAAAGGCTCAGGTCTCCTGTCACCAGCCAAAGTCAAGTGTCCTTTTCCTCCATTGGGTTGTGGTGTAGCAGTCTGGCGCAAGTCGGTGCAGGTGTTAGAGGTGTTAGAGGTCCTCATGGCCTATGGAAGTACAGCCAGGCTGAGCTGCGTGACACTGTGGGCTTCTTGATGGTCCCTTTCATGTCAGAGCAGCTATCCTGGCGTGAGTATCTACCTTTACTGCAGGAGGTGTATTGGAGAATAGCTTTCCAGATAGGAGTAATTTGGATTACTCTATCTTTTCAGGTAAAGACTATGATAAGTAGGACTACCTGAACAAATGGAAGGTGGTAGCTTGCAAAGCAGTGTCTCTGGAAAGGATTTAAGGAGTACAACTGACAGACAACCCAGTATGAACTCCTATGTTGTACTGTAGCGGTTTAAGGCCACCACATTCCTTGGTTGCATGAGGAAGGAACATTGAGAGGACTTAATTCTACATGACATTTACTTTGGACTAGAGACTGCCTTAGGTAGTTCTGATTTATATCACAGTCCCCTACCTTTTACCTTTCTTGATCGAATTAATGTTCTTGTCCAACAAAGCCAGTCCATCTGCTGTCTCCTCAGGTCCAAGTTTTGTTCTGTACATGTAATTCACCTTTTTTTGAAGCAATAGCTTAATTAAGTGGTGACTGACTAGCTTTTGCAATACAGATGCAGTTCATGTAGCAGAGAACAATATTAAACTATAGGCAGTCCATATGTTCCTAACCTTATCAGCATTTGTCCAGGCCTTGTCTGACTGACTGATCAATGAACTGCTACAGTGGCAGAGGGCTCAGAGGAGGTGGGAAGGGTGACATGCTCATGAAGTTCAAGGAGGGATGTGGGGAATCATCATAGCTGTTGCAAAGAAAGCTGAACTTAGCACAAGGGGGACTGGAGGGTTGTCTTCTAGATAAATGGCTACCTCAGTTGACTGGATCAGCCACCGATATTGGTGGAGTGGATAAACTGGCTGTATTGGTTGGGGAATCAATCAACCGTATCAGCTGAAGAGATCAACCGGTTGTATAACTGTTTGCCCCTCAGTTAATCAAGAGTGGAAACAGTCGCACAACTTTTAATAGAGTACCCAACACGGAGTACATAAACTAAAGTTGTATAGGCAACTGTAGTATAGACTGTTGTATAGACAACATATAGTGTATAGACATAAAGTATAAAAAATGAACAACAAAGAAAAAGGACTTTGAAGAGTGTGACAGACTTGATCTGGATTCAGTCCACATATTCCTTCCCAGCTGAGATACTGAGATACTGGATACCCCAGTGTCATGATGGTGAGCATATCACAGAGAATTTTGTTAGTACTGTGATTCAGCTATATATTGCAATTGCTATACTCTGATAATTTGTACTTGTGTTGTGATATAAGTATGTTGCTGTATCCACCTGCAAAGCCCAAATCCAATGTAACATCAAAAGAGTTTCAAATAAGTAAATTTAGTGTTAAGCTTTAAATCCTCCGTATGTGGAATAGCTAAAGCAGATTGGTCAGAATATTGGACTCTGATGGTGAAACAGGTTAGTCAGATCTGCATTCTAGGCTTTGTTTCACTGCCAGTATCTGTGTTGCCTATTTGATCTCTATTTACACATGTCCGCTTAGCTTGTTATGCCTCTTGAATGTGGAAATTTCATTTGTACATGTACTTCATTTAAAGTAATGTTCCACAGTAATTCCCCTCATCTTCACTGTTCCATAGTAATTCCCCTTCATCTTGGTTTCTCCAAAAAATCATCACTCATTGAGCCAGGAAAACAAATGCATATAGCAAGGATACCTAGATATAACAGTCTTTTGCCATATTTTGTAGGTTAATAATATTTAAAAAAGGAAAAAAGGAAGACCCAGGGAACTATAGGCCAGTCAGCCTCACCTCTGTGCCTGGCAAGATCATGGAGCAGATCCTCCTGGAATCTCTGCTAAGGCACATGATAAATAAGGAGGTGATTTGAGACAGCCAACATGGCTTCACCAAGGGCAAATCGTGCCTGACAAATTTGGTGGCCTTTTACAATACTGCCAGAGGCTTGCTGGACAGGGGCAGAACAACAGACATCATCTACTTGGACTTATGAAAAGCTTTTGACACTGTCCCGCACAACATCCTGGTCTCAAAATTGGAAAGACATGGGTTCGATGGATGGCCCACTCAGTGGATCAGGAACTGGCTGAATGGCCGCACTCAAAGGGTTGTGGTCAATGGTTCAACATCCAATTGGCGGCCAGTGACAAGTGGAGTTCCTCAGGGGTCGGTACTGGGACCAGTGCTGTTCAGCATCTTTGTCGGAGACATGGACAGTGGGATAGAATGCACCCTCAGCAAGTTTGCCGACGACACCGAGCTTGGTGGCGTGGTCAACATGCTGGAGGGAAGGGATGCCATCCAGAGGGACCTAGACAGGCTTGAGAGATGGGCTCGTGCAAATCACATGAAGTTCAACCAGGCCAAGTGCAGGGTCCTGCACCTGGGACATGGCAATCCCAGGCACAAATCCAGGTTGGGCGGAGAATGGCTGGAGAGCAGCCCTGAGGAGAAGGACTTGGGGGTGTTGGTGGATGAGAAGCTCAACATGAGCCGGCAGTGCACACTGGCAGCCCAGAAAGCCAACCACATCCTGGGCTGCATCAAGAGAAGTGTGGCCAGCAGGTCGCGGGAGGTGATTCTACCCCTCTACTCTGCACTCGTGAGACCCCACCTGGAATACTGTGTGCAGCTTTGGAGTCCTCAACACAGGAAGGACATGGACCTGTTGGAACAGGTCCAGCGGGGGGCCACAAAGATGATCAGAGGGATGGAGAACCTCCCCTATGAAGACAGGCTGAGAGAGCTGGGGTTGTTCAGCCTGGAGAAGAGAAGGCTCCGGGGAGACCTCATAGCAGCCTTCCAATATCTGAAGGGAGCCTACAGGAGAGCCGGAGAGGGACTCTTTGTCAGGAGATGTAGTGACAGGACAAGGGTTAATGGTTTTAAATTGGAAGAGGGGAGATTTAGATTAGATATTAGGAGGAAATTCTTTACTGTGAGGGTAGTGAAGCACTGGAACAGGTTGCCCAGGGAAGTTGTGGATGCCCCATCCCTGGAAGTGTTTAAGGCCAGGCTGGATGGGGCTTTGAGCAACCTGGTCTAGTGGGAGGCGTCCCTGCCCATGGCAGGGGGGTTGGAACTCAATGATCTTTAAAGTCCCTTCCAACTCTAACCATTCTATGATTCTATGATTCTATATAAGTTGTCAATATATCTGTCTTTGAAAGACCTATGATTCCAAAATATAAACACCAGCACAGAAGAGTGGCCTGAAATTGTGCAAATTAATTTAGTCCCCATGTACAAGGATTTCTGAAAAAATAGCAGAAGCTAAAAGAGATAAACAGACAGTATTTGTGGGCTAGAGGAAATGACTCGCAAAAAATGGCTTAGATCAGTCTTTTTTATATTTTCAAGAGGATTTGAGTTAACTTGATTGTATTGTATAAGTATATTCACAGGCAGAAAATATCAGTTCTTGAGGTGATTTTTAACTTCATGGAGAATAGGATAGCAAAACCCAAAGCCATGGAAATGCAAATTAGAAATATTGCATAGATGTTTAACTGTACAAATGGTGATCCAAAGGGACAAAGTTCTGAAGGCAGTGGTGGACTTTCAGTCTTTTGAATTCTTTCAGCTGAAATCGGACACCTACCTGGAAGATGTGTTTTTGGCGAAGACAGTTTATTGCACTCAAGAGGGAGTTAGCTGAGGGAAATGTAATGACCTGTGACTACAGAATATCAAACTAGGTAACTTAATGGTGCCTGCAAGCTTTACACTCTATGATCCTACTTGTTCCTGTTACATTGTACAGAGATGTATAAACCCACCCCAGTAGAAAAAAAAAAAAAAAAAAAAGTTGAGACAAGTCTGAAATATTTTCCCTTAATTTTTTTTTTCTGGTGTTTAAAACATGAGACCTAGAATTGTAATGGATCGCTGGCTTAATTTATTCTAGTCTCCTGTTTTGACATGTCACAGTATTTTATAATAATTTTGGAAACAGCCCCAGCTATTCCTACTCAAAGGCTGTTTCAGAGCTTCACTGCTCTTCTGATGGAATTTCCATCCCTGATCTATTCATGGCTACCTTACACCTATTCATTCTCATGACAGCATTATCCTTCAGGTTATGCTCCTTATGTATGTGAACATTTTTATGTAGATCAGTCATATCTCTACTCAATTTTCAGTTAGATTGGTGGTGTCTTTTCTGATAATACATGCCTCTGTTCTCCTATTTACCCCAGCAGTCCTTTTCTACATTTGTTTCAGTCTGAGCTCATGAGTGTTGGATATTTGTATTTGCTGTATTTTATTCCCATTTTTCTTCTCCATCACTGCTCTCCCGTTCCTTTTTCATTCTTCACTATTCTTTGTTCCATGATATGACCTATATTTCATTCTTCTATTGCTTTCATTCACTTATTTTATCAATCCACTCACTCTGGCTCCTTATCCATTCTATCAACCTGAAGTTTTCGAAGTGTCACTCCAGATTAAATCAAAGTCCACAATTAGGTTTTCATCCTGTCTCCAACAGTGGCCAGTGGCCATAAATACATAGGTAAAAATTTTTTTTTATACTTCTGATGATATTCTTCTAGTCTTTGGTAAATTATGATTCCCGCATTAGACATGTATTTCATAACACAGTCAACTTTTCTTCAACAAATCAGCCAGCCATTTACTGAACTAATGTCAACTTTACCACAACATTCTGTAGCAAAGTGTTTCCAAAGTTTAACTATATGTTATATTTCTTCAAATTACTTTTGAATCTAGTCGCATTTGGTATCGTGTAGTTCTTATATTGGAAGAGACACTGAACAGCTGCTCATCACCCTGCTCCTTTTACCAAACTGAAGAGTATTAGTCTATTTAATTTGATCTTGTACTGAAGCTGTTTCAGTTGTTTGACTACCCTTCTCATTCTTTTCTGTTTGCTAAATCTACTCCATTCTTTTTCAGACGAAGGTACTAGAACTATATAGATTACTCCAAGAACGGGTACATATTTCCCATGTACACTGAGATGATCATGTTTTCTGCTGTATTTTATTTTACCCCCAGAGTTGCCTGAGGGTCTCTTTTCTTTTCTGAAGAGCTTTGAAGACCATTTCATAAGTGGTAATAATCAATTACCACTCAGCATATACGTAGAGTCGATCACTCTGCTTGTAATGTTAGAGTTGTTTGTTTCTCTGTACGTCCTTCTACATCTGTTTTACACTGACTATCTGTCTGCTCCTTCTGTATCAGTCAGTCTCAAGACCTTCTTGCACATTCAGTCATTTGTCTTTAAGATCCCAAATACTTTGAGGTATCAAACTTTGTCACCTCAATATCCATCAAGACATTCCACATCTTTTATCAATATGGTGAACAGTTTGTACTCCACTTGCAACTGCCATATATGCAGAAAACTGATCATTAATTCCAAGCTTTTAATCAGTCATGTGAAGGACTTGCTTCTTACGCCATCAGAGAATAATTTCTTGAAGAGTATTTGATGACCAACCTTGTTGAATGCCTTTTGAAAGTCTAAATAGACTTTATGAATATGATTTCTATCCTCTCTCACACTCTGTATGATTTTTAGAGATATATGATACATAACGTAAATCTACAAAAGTTTTCTTGACATCCCAGTGCCTGACATCTATCTATGACTTCTCTAATTCTATTTTTTATCATGATTGCCACTGATTTGTCTGTGTAAGCATCAGATTTATTGGTCTATAGTTACTGGACTCCACTAATATCATTAAAAATTAGCTCTGTATTCTGGTCTTCTGGCAGTTTTATGTGAGAGGTTACAAACCTGAGTTACTAGTTCAGCTGTTTTACCCTACAGTTTCTTAGGAACACCTGAGCGAAAATTGTCTCATGCCAGTGGTTTGATATTACTGCCATTTTTTTTTATTTGAACGTTCTACTTACATTTCAATTTAAAATTTATTCTTCCATGGCATCTCCCATCCCATGGAAAATCTCTCTGTAATGCCAATCTTAACATCAATGCCTAATCCCTAGCACAAGCCCCAAAACCTATAGCAAACTCCAACCACTAACCCATTACAAACCCTATCCTAAGAAAAAATCAACCTGTAATTAAAACCCTAAATCCCTAATCCCAAACCAAACCCAAACACCTAACCTCTAACCTCCATCCCCTAATGCATGCTGCAAGCCCAAAGCCGTAAGTCTAAACTCAGTGATTGCATTAGGGTTGGGGTTCAGTGTAAGAGTTTAGGTTTGGTTTTATGTTTGTGTTTAAAGTTGAGGATTTGATTTAGTGTTGGGGTGAGGATAAGAGCGTATGGCTAAAGATTATTGCCCAGTTTAGTGTTAGGTCTTGCAATTATGATTATGGGTTTGGGCAGAGTAGAACTGGAGTTCAGGTTAGGATTAGATTTAGGAGTTATGCTTGCAGCCAGCAATTTGGGTTATGGTTTTGCTTTAAGTTTAGACTTCGGGGACAGGGTTTGAGATAGAGGTATTTATGGTTAGAGTTACATTTTACTGTCAGTGCTCAGATTTAGATATTGGGCTAGAGTTTAGTGATTGGGTTCAGGTTAGGATTTGGGTTTGGCTTTAGAATGATGGTTGGGTTAAGGTTAGGGATAGCTTTTAAGGTTAGGGTTTAGGATTAAGGTAAGGCTATTGTTATGTTTTAGGTTTAGATTTTGTGTTTTAGTTAGGGTGCAGTTAGGCTTAGGTTGATGAGTAGGACCTAATTTAGGTTTAAAATTTGGGTTATATTTAGGGTTAAAGTTATAGTTATGTTTAGCACTTGGTTTAATTTTATGGTTAGGGTTAAGGATTAGGGTTACTGTTTGGGTTTGGTCAGGCATTAAGGTTTATGTTTTTAGGGATTGCTATGCTTAGAGAGATTATACTTTTAGCATTTGTTTGGCTCCAATAATTTTTTTCACGGCTATACTGAGTTTGAATTATTCTATTTCTGGATCAACATACATTTGGAGCCAAATAAGCAGTTAAAAATATTCTTATGGAGAAGAAAGTCATAAGATATACACAATTTGGTTTAGATGAGAAATTATCTCAAGCACGTACCCAGGTGCTATAAACACTTTTGTCTTTATTGTCCATTAGGACCAGTTAATGAAAAGTTTCAGCTAAAGAACAATGAAACTTTTAGAGGTACTGTGTATTAAAGAGCTGATGATGTGCTAAAAACAGCATCAACTCAGGCAGAAAACAATCAGAAATGCAAGTGATGGCAAGGATCCAGACTATGTGAAGTTCAATCAAGATACTATCCAGCCTGCAGAAATCCAAGTTAATCACATGAAATCCCTTCTGTCTTCAGAACGAACACAGCCAGACAACAGCAAAATTGAAATTATGGCCAACATAAACCATCCACCACTAACATAAGCAACAAGAACGTAACATATCTGTAGATACTTGAATTGATTAAAATTTTTATGTGGTACATACTTTTGGAAGAAGCCTGAACTGCTTTACAGAATTGTTTTGTAGAAATGCAGTTTGAATAGCAGTCACAAAAAAATGCATTAACAAACACAAGGAAGACTCCTAATTATTCAGGATATACGTTTCCAGAAACCTAGTCATCATTCAGACAAGGGAATCCTGGAATGGATTTGGAATTTATGTACTGTAAGATCAACGTCCTGTTTCACATATATCCCGAGCTTCCATGTCACTCAAACTATTACTGCATTTGCAATAGGTGCTTTTCTTCCCCTCCATGTGAATGTAAAAGAGCAGGCTGCAGAACTGTTACTTAGCAGGCATTGCTGTGACTCGCTAAACCTCTAACAGCTTTACTGAGCCTGAGGTAAAATGTAAGAAATGCTGTGACTTGACAGCCATCCACAACTGGATGCTATTTCTCCTTCAGATCTGCAAGACATGGAAATAACACACCATTAATATACAGAAAAAATGCTAACTGTAAATCAAGAGTCAAAGCAGAAAATAAGCCACAGTTTTGGGTAGTGTTACAAGTTTTGCACCAATATTCTTATTCATGCAAAACACCATGTAAAAATTGTCTGGCAGATGTATCAAAATAAGCACATAAGAGACAGCAACCTCTGTGGTGTTATATGAACATCTGGAATTGATGCTGATACCTGCTGCAAATGCAGATAGTACAACTACCATTGAATGCTGATACTATGGCACATGTGGCCTACCTACACACAGAGACTGAAACAGTGGTGATGACTTGATTGCAGGGATTATGACCTCTGGTCCACATAGACCTGTTTGACCTTTCTCCATACAGATTAAGTTTAAGCAAACCATGGTTTATGTAAGATATTTTTTCACAAGAAAGATTTAAAAATAAAGAATTATTAATCCGATTTAATTACTTAACATTAGTTAAAATTAATTCTATTAGCTCACCAGAGAATCTCTGGTTGGAAGGGCTCTTTCATACAGTGTAACTGCTCAGGGCCTGGAATACCAAAATATCTGTAAAGGCCATAGTAATTCTGTGCCTCATAAGCAGTGTTCTGGTTCAGCTTGGTGTTCATGATGTTACTCTGTGATCCCGACGTACTGACACAGCAGATGCAAGAAAGCGCACTTGCAGATTTACCACTCATGACTGTGGGGAACAATCCCTTTTTCTTCTTTTCTTCACTTCTGAAACTGAGATGGTATTTCTGAAACAGTTGATGTATATCCCAGGTATTAAGTTCTGATAATCAGTACTTGCTTATGCTGCTCAATACAACACAAAGAAGAACCTGCAAAAATAACACTGGTTCGAACTACATATGTGGAAGGCAATATTACACCTTTGGGATTACTGCTCTGGGCAGCGCTGCAAGTCTTATGTTTTGCCTGGGCTAACAGGCTTTCCCATGCACAGAAGTCACTGTTGATGCACTGTGCTTCCTGCAGTGTTCCACCATTGTTCCTTCCCGCAGGTGCACCTTATAAATTGTATGGTGTGCTGAGAATCGAAGATATTCTGTGTTCTATTGACACATGCAAACTTTTGAGGTGGAAAAGGCCTGCTTTCACATTGGTTTCCATAGACATTCTGTTAACACTAATGGAATGCAAGAAATTCTAAAATTACCAAATTCAGAGAAACTTTCTTAGGCTGACATTCACCTGATTGCATATACAGTTTTGCAACATTGCAATGCACATTGAAATAATGCAGTTGTAGACATTGGACTTTAGATGTCTAATGTACTGTTAGTTGTCTAGACTCCTGTTACTGCTTGGCAGAGAAAGAGAGAGTCCCAGAATTAGATTCTTCTCATCTGAATGTGGGTATCTAATATAGATCAGAGAGTTCTGAAAAGCTACCCAAGGCTGTAGGAGATGAATCTCAACCCTAATGTTCCCAGGATGTTAGTTTATACTATACAAGATTTCATTTTACAAAGAATGGTGTGACTAGTATTTTTTAATCATAACTTATATTTCCATGACTTTGTGGTATCTTGCAGTTTCCCTGTATTAAACTGTGTGAGACACCATAGAAGTGGTTTTAAGTCAAACATGACTTTTTATTGTGTTGCCTTTTTCTTGTTGAACATATTGCTCAAAGAAAAACAAAATCATCTTTCAAGTGCAGATAGATGCAGCTGCAGTTGGTCTTTCCCATCCTTTGGATAACGTATTGAACATTACAAAGACCAACATTTATCATGTGTTTAGGTCTATGTGCTACCTTCTACCTATTGCTGTACCACGGAATCATGGAATTGTTGGAGTTGGAAGGGACCTCTAGAGATCATCTAGTCCAACTCCCCTGCTAAAGCAAGATTGCCCAGAGCATGTTAGAGCATGTTACTCAGGACTGCATCCAGGCAGGTCTTGAAGACCTCCAGGGAAGGGGACTCCACAACCTCCCTGGGCAGCCTGTTCCAGGGCTCTGTCACCCTCACTGTAAAGAATTTTTTCCTCATATTTGAATGGAGCTTCTTATGTTCCAGCTTGTGCCCGTTGCCCCTCGTCCTCTCACTGGCAAGCACTGAAAAGAGTCTGGCTCCATTCTCCCTCAATCCACCCTTTAGATAATTATAAGCATTAATAAGGTCTCCCCTCTGCCTTTTCTTCTCTAGGCTAAAGAGTCCCAGCTCTGCCAGCAATGATGTCTTGTGCAGGTCACTTTATGACATTAATATTTATGATTTGATTCTTGCCCTAATTAAAAAAAACAATAAATCCACTTTATATTGATTTACAGATAGCTTTATGTGTCAGAAGATAAAACTTCCACAATGATTTTCCAAGGATCATATCCCTTCTGATTTGTTAGAGGTTCACCATCCCAGGAAGTGTTTATGCCATTACATAACGTATATATCCTATTCTATTTTAGCCATATTCTTGCACAAACTTTATCACCATAAATATTGAGCCCTAATGACGTTTTTCCAAGTCACTAGTAGGATTTTACTTGTAACTTTAGGACAAATTCCTTAAGGGATGACATCCAACTGCACTGCAATTGTCCAAGATCAGTTACTATATCCATGGTCAATTTTGGAAGCATATGTTTTCCTGGATTAGAATCTGTACATTTTTCTGCTTGGGTGAAATCTAATTTTCTGTTTCACTTCTGTACTGAAGGAAGTGTCTCTTTCCAGTTTAGCTGTGTGAATGTCAAGCTAATTCTAAAGTAATTATTTTCAGGTGCACTTAATTCATCTTCTATTTCTACTGGCTCGGATCAATGTTTTAATCAGAGCTTCAGTGGTTTCAAAGGTTTTCTTGTTGTAGCTGGGTGATGTGAAAGAGAGTTATGTTTATAGGTCCTGTGCATTGGCAGTTTGGAAGTTAGTTCGTGTTCCCTCTACTCCCACATCAGCCATGTGTAAACTTACTACTGGTAAAAGGGATTTTTTTTCTATGTTATTAATCTGAAATGGGATATAAGAGTAACTGCTGGATGGATTCAACCCTCGTTAACACGCACTGTAGCTGTTGGGCTGCAAACCTGTTTGAGTAGCCTTGCTTGGGGAGGAAAAAGGAAAAGAAAAGAGCACTTGTGCTCTATTATTTATGTTTTCCCCTTATATCTGGGTTGAAGATTTATTCCCAGTGAATCCATCAATAATAAATAGCATGACACCAGTGGAAGGATCACACAGCCACATATATGGCCTTTTCTTTCCAAAGTGTTTGTATTTCTCAAAGATAAGAAATTTCATATACAATGGTCATATACATTTAATGCTTCCTGGTTTAATGTCCTACCTGAACTACTTACAAATGGTAGTTGTTTAATGCGAGTATCAGTTAAAATGTTGTCATTATATTTACACCAACATTACAAAGTCAGCTCACAGTGAGAAAGTTGTTTCTGGATTTTCTGTTCTTTGCTGACGATAAATATTCCTTCATGCTGTATCTCTCCTACTGTGTTGGGTTTTTTCTGCACTAATTATTAAAGGCAGTCAAATCACTCATGGAGAATAAACTATTCAAAGAGGTTAGCCTTTGCTTGCATTTTTGAATGCAGATAGGTGTTGCAAGTGCACAATACATGATTTAATATCTCTTCAAGGAGTGCTTGTAACTTCTTCTCTTAAAGTATTCCCTTTTGGTAGTGTGTAGACAATCACAATGGTTCTACCAGAGGCTTTTCTCTTTGCATGCACAAGTTAAGCTTTCAAAAACAGAAGTGAGTAGCATGTAATGAAACATTGCTGATGCAGTTGTGTCTTTCAGAGAAAGCTGTGTGCTAAAAATTTTGAAAAATTAGGAGCTCATCAGTTTTTTCGATAAGTGGATGAGCCGTCATTTAAATGCATAGTCTCGTGCTTTTTTGCCATTCACTCGTGAGTAAATTTAGCAATCTTTCCATGTGTCACTGACACAGCTCTAAAGATGTAGACACTTTGAACAAGCAGGATATAATGTTTTTTAAAGACTATCACACATTTCCTTAAGCTTACAACCAAACTCTATGGTGCCTCCAGATTCCTTTTGTGTTAACCAAGGGTACACTCCCTCACCCTACCCAGTCTAGATACCTCATTTAGGAAAAGATAAATTGCTTCTGGCATTAGGTCTGTTCCTACTGACTGTGAAGGTTTCCTAGATGAAAAACTGAATGGTGAATCCTTTTTGACAGATAAAATTGGGCAAGACAAATCCCAACTTTTTCATGCCCCAAGAAATTCACAACAGACATTTTGTTTTATAGGGCTCCTGTGGCTTCACAGCCTCTCCAGCAATCCTGCCTGATGCTCACTGTTAGAAGGGATTCTTTTTTTCCTAGGATACAACTTGTTTCTCCCTTGTTGTAATGTTAGATTCTTACTGTGTTCAACTAGTCACATGGGCACACAACACATTATTTCCTTCTGTTTACCAAAAGCTTTTTATGCATTTGTTCTTTTCCCCTCTGTCCTTTCTTCATCAGGTTAAACAAAGGCAGTTCTAGACTTCATTCTAATTGATCTCTCTCTTTCTCATCTTTATCAAGATGTAAAAGCAGCACTGCAACACGAACATTGTTCTGGCTAAAGCCTTTCCAAGTAGAGCAGGAGGACTGCTTTCTGTTCTTGTAGGTTGTACTCTTATTTGTACGCTTGTCTCTTCCACAACAAGAACTGACTGGCTTTTTAGTATAATAACCTTTAGATCCTTTCCTTCTGGTCCTTACCATGTATATATGCAGTTGTTTAATTGTATCTAGATGAAATCTAATTACATTTTTTCAGTCTGTTTCTTCATTTCATGCAGATACCCTGTTCCTCCAGTGCTTATTGAGTTCTTCCTAGTTTGCTATTGCTTGCAGATTGCAGCTGTACTCCCTCTGTGGAGCTGAGCAGAGTGCAAAGCTACCTGCCTGGGAAGACTGAACAGTAATCACTACTCAAACAGGAAAAAATCTGTTCAGTGAAAAAATCTGTTCAGTTCCTAGTTTCCGTAGCAGAAACAATTTTTAGGTGTATTGTGCCTCTGCCTGATGAATTGGACAATTCAGTTTCAAGCTCTTTCACGTCTTCCAAATCGAGATTGACATCCGTTCATTCCATGTGATTTCTTGTTATGACTTGGGATTCAAGGCTTATTTGAAAATTTGAATCTTTTTACAGGGGAAAACATGACTGATTTCTGGGCCACTCTAAAATGTTTTAGCAAGCCTGAATGGCCAATAACTAAGAAGTGGCAAATGTTTGCAGATGACAGGATGCTATTTAGACTAAGGCAGATGGAGGCATTTCAGAGACCCAAAGATAAGAGGTCATGTAAGCAGGAAACGTAGCATCAGGTGGGTTTCATTGTTGATAAATACAAGTTCCAGAGGAATATTGACAACCAAATGCATTCCTAGATCCTAGATTAATTGTAACAGGTAGAAAGCGCTGTGGGTTGCTATAGGTATCAAATAAAAACTC
Organism: Numenius arquata; assembly: GCF_964106895.1. Classification (NCBI taxonomy): domain Eukaryota; kingdom Metazoa; phylum Chordata; class Aves; order Charadriiformes; family Scolopacidae; genus Numenius; species Numenius arquata. The sequence continues at coordinate 45,288,032 of NC_133579.1, forward strand.
TTAGCTCAGTGCAAAAGCGAAGACAGAACATGAGGAAGAATAAAGAGAGGAGTAAACCCAGAAAGGTTAAAACAGCATAAAAATATTAGGTATATTGACAGAATACTTTCAAATTCTTCCCTGTGGAACTGTCATTGACATGTTTGATGAGAATACATGTGGTGGAAATAGGCTGAAATATATCTAAAATATTTTTAATAAAACATAGATTCGTAGAACACCAGGTTAGAAGGATGTCAAGGATCATCTGATCCAACCTTTCTTGGCAAAAGCATAGTCTAGACAAGATGGCCCAACACCCTGCCCAGCTGAATCTTAAAAGTGTCCAATGATGGGGAATCCACCACTGTCCTGGGGAGATTATTCCAATGGCTGATTGTTCTCGTGAAAAATTTTCCTCGTGTCCAATTGGAATCTTGCCCAGAGTAACTTGTACCCATTACTCCTTGTCTTTTCCATGTGACAACTTGTAAAAAGGGAGTCTGCATCTTTTTTTTAGCCACTCTTTGACCTACTGTCTCAGGGCACAAACATAAAGTACATTAACAAGGACTTTCCCATCAGACAGTTTTCCCAGTGTAAAAGAGCATCCTTTTAAAAACATATCAAAAGTGCACCAAGAAGAGTGGGCAAGACTCAGAATAATTTTACAAGCAAAAAGAGTTTTCCTCAGCATTAATAAGTGCAAGATATTGCGGTCTGGACCAGTAACTTTTTGCACAAAATTACCAGAGTGTTCACAGTGCTATAAATCAAATAGCTGGAAGGATCTATAACAATGTATTTCTTGTCTCATAGGAAACCACTGCAATCAGTCGGTATTTCTATAGGAAGCTTTGGGAGGGAAGAGGAAGAGCACCAAAGGGTATTTGGAGAAACACTGCCAAAGCTGAGCCAGGGCTGAACTGACTACAGTGCAAGGGGAGGCTGCAGGGATGATAGTACGAAGTATCCACTAAGGCAGAGGCAGGCAATAGCAGCCTGAAGCCTCTCACCAGTTTCAGCTGCCACTGCTCTCTAGAAACTAACTCACATCCGAAACCACCCACAGCTTGAGACAAGATTAGGAGGCTACAAGCTTTTTGATCACTGGCAACAGGGAGGAAAAAGGGTATAGAAGTCTCTACAAAGGAGAAAAGAATAAACACTGAAGTACTGCTCACTCCGACACTACAGGTAAAGTTTTTACCGTAGTTGTATCAGTGTTTATGCATGCATGCTCTTGACAGTACATCTGTCACTCCCCAAAGCATCTAGATTTCTATGCTGCCAAGGTTTGCTATAGACGTAAATCTCCACTTAGAATAATCACTGTCTGATTTGCTCTCAGGAGGGCCAGCACTGATCTGTATGGAACAGAGAGGAGATGTTCTTCCTCACTTCATAACAAGTTGCATCAGGATCATGGAGCTGTTAAGTGCTGAAGGTTGTAAAAGTTTGTGCAGTTCATTAGAGGACTCTTGAGTCACAGTGTTTCTGTTGCATTGCCATCCCCAACCCTTAACCCCTTCATCTGGAGAAGCAGGAAAAACTGTGGAACAAGAATGAGCCATCTTGGCATCAGAGATTAACCAGAAGCCTCACACATAATCAGTGCTTATTACCAATAACAAACAAAAGAGGGGGAAAAAAAATGTTGCTAAAGGCCATGACAATACCTTTAATAGGTAGTAATTTATTTATGAGTCAGAAAAATATATTAAAAATGTTGTAAGCTTAGAACTGAAGGTATTTGGAGGATGACAAAACCCAGATTCAGTCCCAGAATTAGATTACAATTTGTAATACTATACTTTTTGTAAAATGTACAGCACGCTATTGGGATTGTAGAAGTAGATGACGTAATGGTGTGTCCTTGCAATTGAAAAAATAAAAGCACGTATTGTCTGGGCTGAATCAAAAGATAAAAATTTTCCTTTTTTACCAATTCAGGCATTTGTAACAAAGGCAGCAACAAATGTAGGGAAAGCAAAACACAGAGCATTAGTGATAAAACCAAAAGAAGCACTAGCTAATGCTGTTCATGTATATTCAGTCTGCTTCCACAGCTAGTGACCACTGCTTAAGATCTGAAGATTCAGCTCCTGGTTATAGCTGTCAAAACGAACAGTATCTACCAACGAAATGAGCCTAATCAGGTCATATCTTCCACATCCATTGGGAGTGCCATCGCCATTACTACTAGGCTATGCATTAGTCTTGATAAGAGGAGAGAGAAGGCGACCAATTATTTTGTTGACACTACTGCACTCTGTATAACTACAGTTATAAATGTTTATGGAAGCATTGAAGTGTTTAGCTGGAGGCCTTGGAAAAAAGGCTGCCCCCACCCTCCGCAGAGCAGGCAACAAAGCCATGGTTCCTTGCAACCCCTCCAGCAGTATCAGCAGTAGAGCTACTGCTGGAAGCAAGGACTTGAAATGAGGCCCCACCACATGGCTGGCTCATTCATCTGTTCTTTTTGTCTGTCCTGTTTAAGGAATAAATATTTGGTTTGATTCAAAAAAAGTTTTTTGAGCCTTTTCCAGAAAACTAAGAGCTTGGCAAACTGGAAGCTGTTGGAAGACTGTGGAGAAGTTGGTTTAAATATTTTTGTGCAAGGAAAGCAGTGGAATCTGGGCTGACTGAGAAACAGTGGCACTAGTGACAGCAGCTCAATACCCTGCAGTTATATATACAGCTCAACAGTGATTGATCACTCCCTAATGACTAGAAGAGGCAAATCCACACTCAGCATCCAATATTGTTCAATAAACCACAAGTTTAGTGCTGAAAGTGAAAGGAGACAAGAAAACAAATTCCTTCATGTTTGAGGTACAATGGTACTTGTAGTCTAATCTATTCCTAGTTAGCACAGCATATATATTTACAGGGTACATTTTTCAGCTGGAAGCTAACGCTAAAAAAATATACACTCTCTTCTAATACTTTGGATTTGATCTACTCAATTACATTAAATAATTTTGCATATTTTCAGAAAATGAAAAATAACTCTTGATCTTTAGATGTTTTGTCATTTTGTGCTACCTAGATGAGAATTACAACCCTGCCAACGGGCAAAGGAGCATGGACCTCTTATTTCCTCTCCAAGTGGTTTAGAAGTGATTAATCCTTGCTGTATCAAAACCTTGATTGTCACAACACAAGTGACTGGAAAGTGTCTTCATAAACAAGGAAAAATGGCTGTTAAAATCCAGTCTGCAAGCTTTACTTACAACTTCAGGGAGGGGAGAAAACCTATCTTTCTACTTTAGTATTTTGTTGACATTTTAGAACCTTGAAAGATGTTTTATCCTGTGTGAACACTGAAAGTTTTTCTGAGGTGCTTTTTTTAATTAAAAAACCCCAGCATATGGCTTTAGCAAGAGCCAACCAAAATAATGTGCAAATGTGTTTATGTGTGGATGGCTGTATTCCAAAGTTCAACAGTGCTAAATTGGCAGCATTTTCTGAAAAGATAAGATTTACTGTTTGGAAACAGTATGAAAGTTTAAGCTTTTGCATTCTGATTACTAGCTAAAAGGAGATCGGTTTGGTTTCCATTTGCTATTTTAGTAGTGCTTTATTTATCTTAATTCCTTTGCAGCAACCATGCTGCATAGCATGGCATAGCATAATACTGTCTTCCAGGTTTCAGAGCTAAAGTTTGTTCAAAAATGAAAGCACTGGGAGAGGAAGACTTCAAATGTATGAGCTAGGAAACCGATGTTGCTCCTGCTGCCACAAACAGTGCATGTTCAGACTCCAGAAGAGCTGTACAGTTTAGACTCACTGAGGTTTGTCAGTGATTCTAGACTGGAATTGGTACCCAGTATGTACAGCCTTTGATAAAAAATTGCCTCCATTTCTCAAAACTCATACTGTTATATGGGTTTCTGTTACACTTGATAATGCCTCATGCAAACTGCTGCACTATACAAATAATGAGGACATATTATGCTAACAATTAGATTGTCTGCAAAATGGCCCAACTCCATTTGCATGATAATGAAATGGTCCACAAAAAGTAAACACCCCAGAAAATGAGACTTTATGCAAACTGTCTGATACTATGTGCTTGTTACAGTCCTTAGATCAAGTCTGTTTTTTGAAAATGGCTAACAACAACTACCAAGTCAAGGATTATGGATAAGCACTACAATGGAAAACAGAATATTAAATTAAACTCAATTATAAGTAAAACAGGCAACAAGAAATGAACTTGTTTTTTATAACAAGCCAAGAATGTTAAATCTATGAAATAGATTCTATGAGAGGAAAAAAATGCACTAATATTTTGAGTCTACATTGAAGGCAGACTGCAGCTCTCTTCTGGACAGAGCTGTGTCACTCGAGGTGCTGCACCACCCAGTGATATTAGGGAGACCTACATGACAGAAATGTTAAATCCCAGAGCTGCCTTTCTTCCCCATGAAGTTTTTATCCTTATGTGTTATTAAATTAAATAAACTATGCAATCTCACCTCTCTAAGTGTCCTAGCATAGGAAAACCTTCATGTTTGCATTAGAGAACAAGGAGTCTTGTTTCTCCATTATGTCAGTGATTTCTTGGAGGGCACATACCACTCTTATCTCCAAGGCAAAGAACCTTTTAATGCAGCAAGAGACAGAGGCTCAAAACACCGAAAACACTGCTGGATATAAAACATGACTATATCCTGCTTACTTTACATCCTAATTTTATGGCTGATGTTACACTTATTACCAAACTCACTAATCAAGAATGGACACTATAAAAGCTTTGTGTGAAGTGCAACTCCGTCTCAAAGAGCTTACCCATATATGAATATTACCTTGGATATGAACTTGAAAAAGTAGCTATTCTAAAACCATACCTGCAAAATCTAACAACAAAAAGCTAGAAAGTGTCTGAAGGATAATTCCATATGTAGGTTTCACAGTAAGAGATGTTGGGCTCTGGAACAGGCTGCCTGGTGGCTTTAAAGATGATGTTGATTTTAAAAACTGAAGAGGATAAGGTCCTGAGCAACTTGTTCTAGCATTGAAGTTGTCCCTGCTTTGAGCAAGAGGTTGGGCTACAGACCTCCAGTGGCCCCTTACAAACCATACTATTCTGTGATCCCAGGATCCTTCCTGCCTGTGTGAGTATATGTTTTAAGTCTTTAGACATGGTTTTCTGCCAATTTTAGAGCAGATGCCTTCCTCGCCAAAGCTAGTCCACAGCTGACTGCTGTTAGCTGGAACCTTTTTGTGGCAATCACTGACTTTGGATCAGGGCCTTGCAACACAGAATAGATGGTGCTCAAGGGAGGAACCAGCTGTCCTATATGTCCTTTTATACTCATTCAGCATGTGGCTGCATGCTTTTTTTACTGAATCACATCCAAATCCCTCTCTGACAGTAATAATAATGTCTTCATGGGGTTTTGTGCACTTATCACTATGGTATTCAAATGCTTAATGAATTAATCTTTATAGGCTTTAAGTGACATCTTTATACTGTCACAGGGAACAGCAGCTTTGTTTTTCATTTTTACAGGTGGGAAGTGCTGAAGACAACAAGACAACTTGTATGTGTAAAGTATCTGCTCAAAGTCCTTACTGATCATGGACTTGAGTCTCGAGTACGTCAAGTTAAGATAAGCAGCCTTAGGAATGAATTCTATATCTAATCCCAGGATGTGCACTGTAAGGTACATCTGTCTCTTTTCCAGTAGGGTACAGAAATGTTCTGAAATGGTTTCACTTAGGAGGGCTGTGCCATTTCACTAATTACCTTGCCTTTGAAATTGTTTCAGCCTTTTGCTAACTAGCACAGGGAGATCTGTGAGTGACATTCTGAAAGCTACAGAAAATCCATTATACTTCAAATAGCTAAAGTGGAATTATATTTGTATTTTTTGTTAAATTAACATTATTCATATTGGCATGTCAGAGGTTGAAAGAATAGAACCTTGCAAAAGGAAGAGCATAATTTTTCACTCAATTTGTGAATATAAAAGTCTGAAAGAGTGCCACAAATCAAAGTGCTCTCTCCCAATGCTGCATTTTAAGCAGTCCTCTCCAGACGTGGTGTTCAAAAAGATAAGTTATTTTCATGATTTTTCCTTTCTTTTTTTCATCCAATATCACTGAGAAACAAAGGTATGGGAGAACCAGCCATTGTCATGATAGTCTGAAAACCTGCATTTTGCTTTTAGGTTTAGTTGAAAGATTTATGCAAGGTAGAGATATGTTCAACCTATTACATTCTGTTTCAAACTGAAGTCACATCTCAATTTTAAACACTGGAGAACTCAGAGATGTTTGGAGATGTTCACGGCTCAGATCAACTTCTTGTAAAGACCACAGCCAAACAGAAAGGCCTATGTCTCTCATTTCACATACACAAAGACATGTATGTCTATACATATGGTTTTGCTTTGCCTAAAGGCAAAGAACACACAAGAGTACTTCCTGCTGTGGCTCAGAAGTATGATCCTGAAGTGATTGTGTCAGAGAAGCACAGAGGATGCCTGTGGAAATTATTGCAATCAATGGCAAAAGTATTGATTTCCATGGGGCAGGCAGCTCCAGTCTAAACGTAACAGAGGAGAGAGGAGAGGAGAAGAGGGGGAGAGGAAACGGACACAGGAATGTCCTCTAGCTGGAGAGGACTCAAGCCCTCCAAATTCCTACTGTTCCAACTCCAAGTAAATCCAGGTCTGCTTCCATGGCAAAGGTTGTTCCAATAGAAACTTTCTACTTTTAACTCAAAAAAGCAAAGGGGTATTAACCACATGCATTTGTTTTAGAGCCTTGACTTTCAGATCACAACCACATCACAGCACAGCCCAAGTGCTAATCCAAGGCTAGTGGAAATGCAATTACCTCAATACTCAACACTTAATTTGGAAAGTGTCTGAAGGTTGATTTGCTTAATTATAGACATTAATGTGACTTCTTCATATTCATGTTTTAGCACTGAAAAAATGCAGATAATGTGAACAACCCTCTCAGCTGCTGTCTTTCCCTTTTGCTTATGTTTTTGATCTGCTTCCTTTCACGAGAAAATGTTGGTTTATGTCCTAGATAATAAAGTGTGGATGAAGAAGAATAGTTCCTTAACATTTCCCCCACTAGCAGCCACTGCTGACTAGCAGAAGTTTGTACATCACTCTTGCAGAACCTTGAAGGTTTACTTCAGCCATGGAGAGAAAAAAACATTGTTAACAGGAAAATAAGACGACTGGGAGTATTATACTGAGCTAAATCATCCTGTTATAACAGTACTGTGGTATTGCAGTTCAGACCAAAAGTAATGAGAGTATTATTTCATCTAGTTTTCTTTATTTTCAACCTACATGAGGTGTTTTTATTTTTCAGTGTCTCAATCTGATCAAGAAAAAAGCATGTGATCTTCTTGATTCTTTAAAAAAAAAAAAAAAAAGAAAGGAAGAGGAATATTTTTTTGTTCCTTCCCATCTTAAATACAATATTTCTGTGTCTATGCTGCTCACAGTAAAAAACTCTGAGAGTTTTCCCTGCCCTAGAGGACTGGTCTTGTTCAGTCATTCATGTCTATAGTGCTCAAAGCACTCTAGAGAGAGGTGTTATGTCCGTATTGCATTGCACTTGAAGTGATATCTTCCTCTGTACCACATCACAAAGAGCTGTGGGCCTACTCATTGAGATGCCTCTCTAGTACTGTCGTGGACGGAGTGATTAACTTCATGGAAAGAGTGATTAATTTCACTCGTAAGACAGAAGTAATGAAATATTTTTTAAGGTGAAACAGTGATTTAACAAAATCAGTAGTAAGTGCGATAAAACCAGTAGTAAATGCGCTGGTGTTTTACGAGATTCCATGTCAAGATACACTCTATTATTTACTGAATAGAGGACAAGGCCGGACAAGCTGTCAGGGAGACCCTCCCGTTGAGTCATGAGGTTCAGAAAGGACCCCCTTGCTTTCTAAACTCTTTCTCAGAGAGGAGTCTAGGTGCGGCTGGATCCAATCCTAGTCCCAGACTTGGTCAACAGTTTATGTCTAAAGGATTATATATGCGCAATCAACCCTTTATATTACTTAGCTAAGATTTCAGAGTTTAGCATGCTATTAGTCATTTACCGACAATCTGTTGCGGCAAGGAATCCCTCAACTTTGAGGAGTAGAACCTTAAGTAAGCGTCCTCACAAAAGGGGAGATCCTGGTGTGCAGCCTGCTTCCATGCAGGAGAGCTCAAAGGGCTCTTGGGCTGTCCACTATTTATAGAGTAAGATAATTGACCTATGGTCATATTCACATGGCAACAAAATATCTAGGTCCCCACTCCAGCCAGTGTTTTGGCTGTGTTGCCAGCCATCCCCCAAAGTCCAAGTGCAAGTTATTGCAACTGATGTTGTGATGGCCATGGTGGCCAAGGCCTGAGCAGGAGATGGGGGTAGGGGTGGGGAAACAGGGAGAGCACACCGCCACAAGTACAACACACAACGTACTCACTGCTTATTAGCTCCCTATGTGACATATGACTGCTTCAGTAACCTCCATATAGGGGTGCAGCCAGGCAGTCTGTATCTGCTGCCTACAGTAAAAACAGACTGCCTGTTGCCTCTTCTGTTGCTCTGCAGGCTGCTGGTAACACTGATACTTTGGCCTCTGCTGCGTTTTGCCAGACAGATTTCACACCTTTGCAGGTCATTGACAGAACTCTCACTGTCCGCAATAGCATCTGGCAAGTTGCTTGCTGTTTGTTAGCGTGCCATACAAGTAAGAAATCCAGGACATTCAGGTTGGCCACCAGAAATACAGTGTACCACTCCTGGTCAGTAGCATCAGTCTGGTGCTACTCTGCCTGAATTACTGTGGCCAAAAGTCTTCCCACAGTGGGGAGACATTTGGGAACTAGAAGACCAGTCTCAACTGCTCTGCACATAGGATAGGCTGGAAGTGTTCTGAGGATCCCTCTGAGCGACTTGTGAGGACCTGTCATCTCCAGCACCCAGCACCAGCCACTGTCCTTGTGGGAATCTTGATTCATACCTAAGGAGAGAAGCTGTGCTCAATTAAAGGTCGAGGTGGAGCTTCCCCTTGCCAATCGCTCCACAGTGGGTCTGATCATGACAGAAGACTGTGAAGCCTTTGCCAAGACCATCTTTTCACAAGTCATAGAATCAAAGAATCATAGAATGGTTCAGGTTGGAAGGCACCTTAAAGATCATCGAGTTCCAACCCCCCTGCCATGGGCAGGGACACCTCCCAGTAGACCAGGTCATCCATGTCGCTTACCTTCCTGAGACAGTAAGAGCCTTTGCCCGCTTCAACCATGGCCATGTTGGCCACAATATTCCTATGACAACACTAACTGCAAGTGGCACCACTTGGTTATCCTGCAAACCATGGCAGACCACTGCCACTGAGGAGACCTTGTGCACAGCATAAGTGGAAATTTCTAGCCATGGAATACAATTTGGGCTCTGAAATCTGGCATATGCATATGTCCAGCTGCCTGCAAGGTGGTAAATGCTGAGGAGAAGCTGGACACCAAGATCTCCAGGACTGTACAAAGTGCTGGCTACGTTTCGCAGAACCCGTGTGAGGATGTTATTGCTGTTCCTTATAGACCAGTTGCTGCAGGATTGGGTCTTCCAGCTTATGTATGTCCAGCCTGAAACTGCTGCCGCACTTGGACATGGAGCAGAAAAAAGAGACAAAAATAAAAGTTGTCTATGTGTGGTTATGTGGCTATAAGAGCTTGTTCACTCATCGTTGAAGCAGAGTCTGGAGAGACCATACAGTGGGTCTGTCACATCCCCACAAAGCGTATAATACAACACTTTAATGTAGCAAAATATATCATTCATACTCTAGAAATCAAAGGACACATAAAGAAAAACCCCTGTTATCTCACATGATGCATTGTGGGCTTTACCTGCATGCCATTCAGGATGATTGATGATTGTAAGGGTATGGGGAATGTGGGAACATGTGCTTCATTATGTTACCTGGTTAAGAACTATTAATTATAAATTAAATAATAAATAACAAAAAAGGTTGAACACACCTTGAACAATTGAACACACAGGTAAACAAACCTGACGGGTGGGTGATAATGGAGACACTAATGAAAACCAGAACTGCTCAGTGATAGGCCATTGAAAAAGCTAGTCAGACACAGTCTTAGTGAGGGTCAACCCAAATCTTGTAACTGATAGGAAGGTGGAAACAAGACTGAGTATTACAGGATACTTGAGGGTCCCTGTAGACTTTGTGAAACTTATTATGACAACAAACCCATAAGGTCTTGGGCAACTTGTCTGTGGACAGAAACCTCGGTCATAGTCCCTTCAGCTCCCCATGCAGCTTCCATGCACGGCTGGATGTTACCCAGTGTCTCAAAGTGCTGGGTTTTTAACAATGTGATGCTGGAGTGGTGTAGCACACTCACTGGAGCATGGTGTGAGGGCAGATAAGCATGGAAGGCCTGCTGGCACAAGTTTAGAGGATTGTGCCAAGTGCAAGATAAACTTGGGCAGTCTCAACCCTACCACCTATATGGTGTGATCTCTGAAGCTCCTTTCCCCACAACTCTCCCGATCTTGGTCCCACAAGGAGCTGGTTAAATCACTCCAGAGCAGGACTCAGCAATAACTAAGAGTTTTGTGTTTGCATTTTCTTCCAGGCAGTAGTCTGTACACAACCTTTGTTTGCAATTAAAGGTTGTCAGCAATTTAAGGTTGTCAGCAATTTCTTGAAATGCCATTTAAAATTTTTATTTGGGCAAGGAAGTTTGAGAATAAAGTAAGTTTTAAAATACTAGAAATATCAAAGTTTATATTTCTGATGTTGTAAAGGTTATTTACAAAGATAGCTGCAGTGATAAGTCAGAATAATGCTGCATGACATTGACATATATTTCACCTCATTTGTAATAGCTGCCATGAGCAGGCCTATCGAGGTAAATGGTGAATGCACCTTGGCATTTCCAGCTTGAAAAGCCATCGAGAAGGATTTATAACCACTGCAATTTTCTAACACTGCTCTGGAAGGAGAAAAGAAAAAGAATAGTTTAAATAACATCACAATGAAAGTATTCTGTGAAGAGAAATAATATCATTAACCCATTCAGTCTTTTCAGAGGCTGTGGCAATCTAAGAATGAGCCTGCATAGACTGCATTAGCAAGCTATAACTCATAGAAACTGTTAAAAACGTAAGCAAGGACATACTATGCACTTCAAAAGTCTCCCTGGGAACAGCTAGCACGCAATAAAACAGTTTAAACTAGCTCAGTGCCATTTGTTCAGCTAATTTCAGTCATAAATACAGAACTCTTCATATGAATTATAATTTCTTAATGTTTATGCCAAAAATTAAAGCCAAATTCTATAAATAATCAGTTGAATAAAAATATTGTATTTCTAGAAATGGCATGTCAGAGCTTAAAAGTACCAAACTGTGAAGAGATGTGATCTTTAATAACAATATTGTGGCGTTGTTTGTCATCCACACATTTTTCTAGAACATGTAATAATGTTGTAATGAAATGAGGCTTTTTGCCAGCTATTTCTTCAGGAGATAGTCCTTGATCTTTAAAGGCTTGGTAAGATGTTACATATTTTTAAATGTCTATGGTAGGGATTTGTTGTGTCTCACAGAACCAGGCTGGAGACTAGTTATACCAATAGCTAAACAAGTAAAACTGAGAGGTGAGCTCCAGAAAGAAGCTCTGAACAGGTAATCTTTTTGCCCACCTGTCCTGCATGCAAAAGATTTCATCCAGTTGCACCTTAACACTGTCATTAAAGAGAAGTTTCTGGACTACATAGAAGCATGCTGTTCTTTATAACCTTTCGCACCAGGACTTCAGGAGACTGAATACTGCAGTAGCTTTTTTGAGAACAAGTCTGGGTAACTTGATGTCATGAAGTTTGCCAGGATGTCAAAGCAAACCTCAACTCAGGAAATTTCAGTGTATTTTTTTTATTGCCAAATAACATAAATTTTATTACTGATTCAGGTATTGAGAAACAAAGACAACTTAAGCAGTTATTTCCTTGATTCTTCCTCCTTTTTTCTGCTGCTCCTTCCTTCTTACTCATTTCCTGTGCTCTACTGTGGATCCTTCACAGGCTTCAGTCCCTTCAGGCTGTACCTGCTCCAGCAAGGGGTGCCTCCTTCCAAGACAGGGGCTCCAGTTGTATCCCGCAAAATGTCACCTTCCACATCCCTCGTTCTGTATCTTTCTCTGTGTTCCCTCCTGTTGGTGTCCTGACATCCCCTGTGTCTTCTGCCACTAGCAGGAGCCCTTTCTGTGTCTCCTACCCCTAACTCTGTCTTAAATATTTCAGCAGAGGCACTGTGTTCGCTTCTGGGTGAAGTTTTAGCATGCAGTTGGATGGTGTTGGCTTTTGCCAAGCCAGCTGGAGCTGACTGTGACTGGCACCACCACCTCTTTCCACACAGGGAACAGCTCCTTCTACCCAAACCCAACTGATTATGCCCAAAACACCGAGTCAGGGAGTAGCAAGGGCAGGCTGCTCTGCCAGGTACAGGTAGCCAGGAGCACGCACAGTAACAAAGCAGGCAAAGACATAGACCTCACTAACATGGGAATGGTTCCACAGACCTGAACAAGGTGAGCGGAATAGATCTGGTGACAGTCACCCAGATCCAGCCATGAGTCCAGATCACCTGACAAGTCTGCAGTGATGAGGAAGGTCTAAGGTCAAACAGGGAAGTTAAGTCAGCAAGCCACAGCCATGGTCAGGGTCAGGTCCAGAGACCGTAACCAGGGTCAGCCGCAGCTCAGTGCTCTCCAGGAAACTGATCAGGCAGGTGCAAGATCAAGCCAGGAGGTCAAGTCAGCATTAGGATCCAGATCAAGAGTGTACGTGGACAGTCACACACAGGGATGTTGTCCAGGACTCCCCTCATCACAAAGTTTGTTTTATCTGTAGTTGTAGATTACTTTTTCTCAGAAGAATAAACAATTTGTATTGTAGAGGCCATTACTTTCTGTTTTACAAAATTACTTTAATTTTGGTGGGAACTGGATATTTGATGAAACTTGGAACTAAGTTCTCTCTGCAGAGAAGGGACTGTACTCTCAGCTAGACAGTAGCTTGATCTTAGTGTCCTTGTAGAGCAGTACTGCATGCAAAACACACCCCCTAGGAAGGTACCGACACCCTAGGAAACTGCCTGACACCATAAACTCCTTTCTTAGAGTATGCTGCCTGTCTTTTGTTGATAAAAACTTCTCATTGCTGTGATCCTGGCTTGCATTCAAACCAATGATCTAGAAACGAAAGACTGTTTCCTCTTATCAGACACAGGAGTCATTCAGCCTCCATCTCAGAGATAGTGATGTTTAATAGCAATCATTTAATTTTGTAGATTTCTATAAACAACCTTAATGATGTCATTAGAATTCTCAAGGCTAAAAGGTATACTCCCATTTCAAATTGTCACATTAAATACGCATGCCCTATTCCAACTAATTGAATTAATTTGCTGTTTCAGGAGAAAACAAAAAGAAAAGAGCTGAGACCTGAGAATACTTATGCTGCTACTATTTTTAGTTTGGATTTTAGAATCAAATGAACCTGCCAGTTATACTGACTAGACTTTCTCTTCTCCCTTGAAAAATAGTAAATTTGATAAAAATATTTTCTTCTGTCATGCCCCAAGCTTTTAGTAAGTATAAGCCAAGGTCACAGCATATTTTAATTAGGAAATATTTTTTTTTTTAAGAGTAGAGTGAAGAAACTGTCAGAGGTAGATAGTGAGGATAGTAAATTCCATTTGTAATGTTCTGGTCTCACAGCTGGAACAAAGGAAAGATGGGTTTCCTTTCTCCTTCTGTTTCACTGGTTTGGGGATATTAGGGAGGGAGAGACAGATTTGAATGCCATTGTTAATGAATTTATAAAGCGATCAAGGCAAACATGCTTCATTCCTATTTTTGATAGTTCCCAAAAAGAACAGTCTAGCTCCCTTTAAAATCAATAGGTATGCTTCTCTTACATGGACTGCTCCCGGTGCTAGACAAGATAATTGCTAAAGCCCTGCACAGACAGAGCCCTAGTGGTCCAGCAAAAAGGAAATTTGAATGTAAGTCTACATCACATTGCGGCTCAGAAGACATAAAGAGGTGTGATGGTGTCCCACCTCTGGTGCCTGTGTTTAATCTCCATGAATATCAGAGATGAATTAGAGCTCACACAGTCCTGTGCTGAAATGAAATGAAATAGATTGGCTCTTGTTCATTACACCAGTGAGCTTTCTGCATCTTCTCTGTGTGCTAACATCTTAATCATCTTCATTTATTCACTATTATTACTCTTGAAACTCATTGTGTTGCTTGTATGATGACGTTGAATTATTCATCAAGATGTGTTGAGTAAAGCCATGGTATTGCCAATTCACAAAGTCGCTGACTGTTCCTAGTTAATTTCTTAAGATGACCTTCAAATACAACATTGATTACCTTATAGTTAGGCAGTGAAAAATAGAACTATTTTTTGGGAAAATCTGATGCAAACTTAGAAATAAATTTTCTCTAGAATAAAGGATTCAAATACATAAAAAGGAGCAATCCAGCAGTGGATAATTTGAATTGAAAATAAATTTTAATTTTAGCATGTGGCCTGTATTTCAGGAAAAGAAAATTGCAGGTACTTTTTTTTCTTTCCCTACACCTTTCCTAAAACATAAATGATATTGTGACTTCAAGTTTTAAAATAGGGTCAGTGGATGATTATGGAACTATACTACTACATACATGAGCAAATAAATTTTATATATATATATAATAACCAATAATAAATTGCACTGAACCTCCTGAGTTGAGCCAAATAATTGCCTCAGTGAAATACATCACAGTTTAATACTTTTGAAATTATCAATTTTACAACAACATTCATGTTTGTTGCCAGTACCACCAGACCAAGATACACATAGCCCCAGTTGGCTGAACAAAGAAGCATTTGTTTCACATTACTAGAGAGAGTTAAATTAATAGCTTTCATATTGTACTAAGGAATCTGAAGGTCCAACATAACGTCTGTAGTCCATAAGTTATTTCCACTGTAGTTACTATCTGATGTATCTAAATCAATGCCAGCTTGGATAACCCCACCAAGCCACAATCAGACCTTATAATTGCATTACAGGGGTATCCCAGGTTTGTTTCCTGTTTTCACGACACTACTTAGTGTTACTGCTTGCAGTGCTAACCTCTTTCAGTCTCTAGATTGCAACTGGCAGGACTTGATTTGCTGTAATACCTTTCCTGGAAGAACCATCTATTGATCTGGTTCTGGCCAAGATTGAAAACTGATGGTGCTAAACTTTTTGATGCTGTGTTCAAAAATATAAAAGCTGACACACTGATCATTGCTTACTGTTGCTGACAGTCTTAGCACTGTTTGAGTAGCCTCCATCAGTTGACTTGGTTTTACTTAGTTTTCTGTGTTGACTTAGGTTACATGTCTTTTGGGCCAGACATTGTCATTCTGTATATGGTTGCCTGAGCTCCAATCCATAATTTCAGTACCAATACACGTAAGCAGTGTAATTACAGCAGTTTAAGTTGGTCCTCAAAAATGGGAAATATAGGTCTGAGCCACCTGATCTGACCTTGAATTTAGCCATTCTGTGAGCTGGGAGCTGGACCAGATGACTCCAGAGGCCCCTGTTAATTTAAATTACACTATTCTGTCATTTGGAGTATTCTTATCTCAAATTTTTATTTACTTGCCCATAACTATACTTATTGCCATAAATTAAATTAACTGCTGGTAATAGCCACGTTTATTCGTTCACAGCACTATGGTGACTGAAAAATGTTGTTAAATGTGTATTACATCTCCATTAAATATTAACTGTGCTGTTACCTTGGGAGAAACTTAAAGTTGTAGGAAAAGTATCTTTACCTTCCAGTAAAATTAAAAAAAAAGAAGTTTATTTTTCTGTAGATATTAGTAACAATAAAGCCATATCTGAAGTTTGGAGAACTAATTAAGATATTGCCCTTGGTTTTTAGATATCTTAAATGAATCTTAAATTTTAGATATTCTCAGTAGAAAATGTTGCATAATTCTCACATAGGTAAAAGAAATGCTGTCATCTGCTTCTATGTGTTCAAAGACAAGTAGTAAAACTTTAACTTTGCGAAGATCAACCACCTGTAAATACTCTCCAAATAAACTAATTATTTTTTTTGTTTAACATATTCAAAGATATTCAAAGATACTATGAGAATTCATATTTATTTTGAAAAACTGAGGAAAAACTAAGACAAAACATTTGTTACAATGTCCCGGTTTGAAGTAAAACCAAACCAATTTTCAGTTCTGTAACTTTACATCCTAGCTAGGCCTCCTCTAACTCTCTGAAATTAACGGCATATTGTCGAGAAAACTGCTCGTTCTCAGAATGATAAGACCAATGTTTGTGCTACGTGCCAAGGAATGGTATGCAGAGAGGCCCTTGCTTATACTTATTGCTATAACAACCAAGGTCAGCCCATTTTGTTATTTGCCCCCTTAGAGGGTCGGAAACGGAAAAAACGTAGAGGGGTCACATCAGTGGGGAGGAGGAGACAGGACAGGTGACCCAAACCGGACCAACTGGGGTATTCCATCCCATCTGCCCCATGCTCAGTATAAAAGTTGAGGGATCAAAGGGTCAGCCCCCTTCCTGCGATGGCCGACGTCCAGAGAGGACTCTGTCTGTTCATCTGCCTTTGATCCCGATCCGTGTGTTCCTGACTCCAGAGCTGGAATCCAGTTCCCATTCGTCACTGAGTCCAGTCTGGGACTTCCCCAGTGCCTGCCGGTGATGTGACTGTCATCCTGGGAGCTTGATACGGTTTTGTATATATATTGTATCTATTTCATTATTTTCTTCTTTATTTTTATTTTAATATTAATTCTTCATTAAAGTAGTTTAGTTCATTCTAAACTTCTGAATCTCCTTATCTCTTTCTCCTCCTCTCTCCTCTTTTGGGGGGGAAGAAGGAGGGGAAGGGCCATCTGTCGGTCCGGTTTTGGTAAATTTGGCAGAAACCTCGACATACAAGTTAGTCTGTCATCTTATAATTAAAAACTGAAGCAATTTCTGAACTAATCAGATTTTTCACCATGTACAGAGATTGCTTCTTTCCATTTTTTGGCAAACATAATTTGAGTCATTTTTGCACTTGATTTCACTTTTCCATTTCTCTTTCATTAATACAATGTTCTTCTAGTTGAGATCCCGGGCTGACAAAGAAGCAGAAAGATTATCACGCCTGTATGGAGCCTCTGTGAAAGTCATATGCCCAGTCGTTCTGCAGTGACACAGTGGGAGAACAGAATCCAAGTCAGTGCTACAGCTGCAGTCTCTTAGGTAAGTCCTGCAGGGAAGCTCACTGCTCATATAATGTAGGAAAGAATTATCAGTTTCAGAAACCTAGGATTATTCTTAACTCAGTTAAAAAAACCCTCATTTTAGTAATTTGTTTCTAGCAAATGCTGCAAAATACGACCCTGTGTTTCCATTAAGAAAATATAAAATTATATTGTATATATATGCTCTTGGAAATATAGTGATTGCATGCATTTCTTGGGGGGCAACAAAGATGTCAAGACAATAGCAGCAAAAGTCTGAAGCAGATTTGGATTTTTGCCAAGATGCTGGAAAGACGTTCCAGGTTCACATTAACCTGTGGACAGATCTCACTAATGCATTGCATCCTTGAAACTTCACATATGGACTAGCAGTGTGATTTGTAATGCTAACAACCTAAAAGTAGGATTTTAATTTCTCAGGTAAGTGCTTCATGTTTGTTAGAATTGTCTATCATTACTTCTTATTCATATAGATGATTTTAGTTAGACATAAACAAGAAAAGAGCCTGGCTTTATAAAACAGAAGTGTAGTAAAACCTTGAGAGTGGGTGTAGAAAAAGTGTGATTTACTTTTGACATAGCATTTGTTTTTCACTAATTGAGGAGTTGGGTCTTTGATCTTGTGAAGTGCCAGGTTAAAGGGGCTGGAGAATATTTTCATTGCCTTGTGGTATAACAGCTCACCTACAGAAGAAAGACAGAAAACAGGTATTCATAGCGGAGGAGAACTGGTGAAAGATGAGCTGGTTCAACATTATTTCAACAGATTTAGGTAACATAGTGATTTAATGTTATTGAAATGTGAAATTGAAATATGAATAAATTAAAAGGAAGATGAAGCTGTTAATGAATTGCTTCCTAGACCGACATGCAAGATGCAAGCAGTGTTTGCCATTCATCCTGTGATGGAGTTCTACCATTGTTTCATAAAATGAACTGTTTTCATTGCTGAACTAGAATAAATTCAGATTCTGCTTGGTTTTGTACAAACACCTTTTCCCTGCAGTAATTTTAACAGCTTTCCAGGCAAAATTTGATGAACCATATGAATTTAAAAATAAACAACTAAAAAAACCCCACCTCCATTAAACCATCCCATAATGAAAGAATAACACATTTCCTGTATAATAAACTGTCTTTATTTTAATGTATTAGAAATAAAAAGTTATTACCCTTAGTTTTAGAATCAATTGTTAACATCACTTTTCTATCAATGTTACTCTGTTAAAAAAATAAAGTGGCAGAGGTATCATTTAAAGTGCCTTTCATATAGAATATCAATATTTCAGCACCATATTTCAGATAGGAATGTAATCCTATCATACAATAACAACAATCATATTTCAATTTAGTATACTTTTCTCATGGAAATATTTTTGGTAGCAATTTCTCATGTTTATAGAGCTATACGCCACAAATTACTTACTCTGGACAGATTGGTAGGCATTATGCTTAATTCCTAATATCAGAAAAAGTTGAGATTTTAATGCTCCATGTTTAAAATATTTTACATAACCAAATGATTGCTTTCTGCTGTCAATAAACAGAGTAGCCAGGCATCTAATTCTAAAGAAGAAAAAGCAACTGGGCTTTTTGAAGGATTTTTTTTTTTTTTTTAAGAAATTTTAAAATACCTGTGAGAGTAATATAGAACATAATGGGATTTATCTTTACCACCAGCTAGGCATAGGGAATGGCTCATGGGTCAGTAAATAATAAAGGATTTTTCATCTAGATGGGAACATAGAGCACAGAAAAGAATCACAGTGTTGGTTCTAGGACATGGCACAAGGAAAAAGCACCAAATCCTACATGTAGATTGATAAAAGTATATTATTTTATAACAGCAAGTGTAGCTAATGATCACAAAGGTGTAAACATTTGAAACTGAAAGCTGAAGTGGAGTTGAGGCTGCCATTCTCCAGTTCAGGGAAGGATGAAGCAACAGTGGCAAAAGCCAGTCACTGACTTTTGATGGGAGATGATGCACCAGTGCTTTGACATTATCAGCTAATAGGCATTGTCATCTTCCACATCATTGAGGAGACTGAGAGAAAGCACTGAGAAAATTCAGTCTGTTTCAATGGGGAATTGTCCTGAACTGAATGGACAGAAGACCTGAATTGTCCTGAAGACCTGAATAGACAGAAAGGAGGAAAGATGGAAAAATAAAGAAGTTAGAGATAAGAATCAAGTAAAAGATTCCTCCATGACCAAATAAAATCGAAAACTGTTGAGAAAGGACACCACAGAGAACAAAGAATCAACCAAAGACGGTATGCAGAGAGTGATTTCAAAGAAGAGAAATTATATATCAGCAACAAATGACCATACAGATATGATGTCATATGAGAGTCAAGCAGGACATCAATACCCAGACAGTTAAGCAAATCCTGCAGAACTTCTTTGATAACTTTTCTTCATTGTAAGAACTTATTATTGTTTCTTTTTATTTTATTTCTTTTAAACATTTATTTAACCAAACAAGGACCCTCCATTTTGTTCCATGGTAGCTTAGTTTCCTTAAAAGCCTGTAGGTGAGGAGCTTTGTCAGAAGTCTTTCAGACTTCCAATTCCAATTTGACTCATTTATCCACCTGTTTGTTTACCATTTCAAAGAACAGCAATGATTCTGTCTAGTCCTGCCTTATAATTTTTTAAAAAAGTTATGTTGACTTTTCTTGACTGGATCACATTTACCAGTGCTCACCAATTCTCTTCTTTATTGAAATTCCTGCTATTTGGTCCTTAGAGACATCAGGTTTACAGATTGTTGTTCCCAGAGTGATACTGGAAGCCTCTTTAGAAGCTGATGTAAGACCAAGACAATTTCAAGCAAGAGACATTATGCCAACCTTTATAGTTCTATGGTAACCTCCATTCACTTTTTATAACTTGGATAAATGCCATCTGGCTCCAGTGATTTATTATTGTTCATTTTCTGAGTTTATTTCTTACTCTCTTCTACACTCTTTTCAGTTTTCAGCAAATGATCTGATCATTGCTTTAGAAAGAAGTGATCAAGCATAGGAATTTTCCTAGACTCCTCCATGGTGAACACAGACAGAGAACTGATTTAGTATCTGTGCAAGGTCTCTTCTGACCCTCTTTTTTCTATGCTAATCTCCAGTTAGCCCAAAATACTGCTAAGTGTTCTGCTCCTAATATACTGTGAGGAAAAGGTTATTAGCTTTTATTCCTTCTGTTAATTGCTCTTCAGAGATTTTTTTTTTTTTTTTTTTTAAAGAGACTATACCATCAGGAACTTTTAATTATAAGGTAAATAACTTAGGAAGCATTTTAAGCTGGAAAATGTAAATCAAGAACATCTAAAACTTGGTTGGTCAGAATCATTAGAAGGGAAAAACTAAAATGTAGTTTCCTGTAAAGGAAATACACTGGTTTTTACATACTATTATTTAAATAATATAATAGCACAGTGTAGACCCTCACAATTCACAGCACCTATGAAAAAATTAAACCAATACTTAGATCATGATTGTGTTTTAGATGTCTTTGATGGATTTGTAAGGAGGACATAGGAAGGAAGACATGGACAAAAGATATTTTCTCTGATCACAAGAAAAGCAAAATAAAAGTAGTGATTTGATTAAAATGTAATTATTAAAAAGAACCCAAACTATGCTAAGAAATGGATGTAGGAGAAAGATGAGGAGAATTAACTGTTTTCCTGACATAAATTTACAGTTCTCAGCAAATGGGGAGCAAATTCATTTATCGTTATAAAAAAAAAAAGTTCACACAGCTGAAAAATGGATTTTTATCCATTATCGTCATACAAATCTCCAAAGTTTGATTGTGTTTTAGACATCTCAAGGAGTTGTAGAAAATATTCAAATCCCACCATTGCAATTCAAGTAACTTAAATCAGACTGGGAATTTGACTTCTTTAAATGCCAGACCTGCATAAAGATCTTAAAAAGAGGTTAAGGGGGAAGGGATGAAAGAGACATTAAATAATTAGAAAATCAAGAATAAGTGGAAAAAATTAATTATGTACATGAGGAAACAAATGACTTTACATCATTTTATCAAGCCCACCAATGCAACATTGCTAGTGTATTACAGATGTTTAGAAAAAAGTGGAAGACTGCAAAGAGACAGGGACATTCTGTTTGTTAAACTCTTTTATCAAACACAGACCAACATGTTTATCACCCGAAAAAACCGCTCACTTAATCACAATATACTTTCTGTGGCTCTGGTACCGTGGTAGTGCTAGAGGTGTATTAACTGTAGTTGTAAGTAATAATTCCTTACCCTTACATATTTCACCAATGGACTTTCAAGGGCTTTCCAGAGGGACGTCAAGACCATTAATTCTATGGTAAAGAATAGAAAAGGAATATGTGGGTTTTGGTGAAAAATCAATAATGCTGAAGTTGTAAAATCACAAAGACAGTAATTGATATTAGTAAGCCAATTTTTGTCCTTAAGCTTTCAGATTTCCAATTTATTTCTAGTGAAATACTGAAAAAACCCATACACACACATGCACACACACATACACATTTTCTGTTTTAATTATTTAATAAATGGTAATGATCTCTGTCATGGGGATGCAAATCAGCCAGAGCTATGAGGTGGACCTGCCTAAACCTTCTGCTAGTAGTGGGAGCAAGGTCTCTCTCTAAGACCAAGAAAGCTTTAAATACAAGTCAGATTTTACTAGACTATAAAACAGAATAGTCAACTTTTAAAATGGAGAAAGCTCAAAATGACTAAGTCAGGACAGAAAAGCAGGTTTGATAAATCAGTCTCCTCCTACTGCTGTACCTTTAGAGGACATGTCCTTGCTCTCCTGCTTGGTTTCAGTTAACTCAGAGTTTTCCTGAAAAGGAACAGGTTGGTCCTTTTTGGTCAGCAGGGAGATGCTCCTCATCTCAGGGCTGTGACTTCACCCATTCAAATTCTCTTCTCCTGGTGCTCCTCAGTCCCTTCTCCTCAAGAAAGTGTCCCCTTTAGTCTGCCTTACTTCACACTGTCCACCTTCTCTTCTGGACAACCCCTGGTTAGTCCCAGGGGAACGAGCAGTCTTCCTCTCCTTCCTTCAGAGGGTTGCCTGACCCAGTCCTTCTCTTCTTAGAAGAACACGACATGCTTGATACCAAAGTTCAAACAAATAAATAAAACACTTGCCATCTATTCTTATTTTAAATAGCATTTAAGTAAAAGGAAAGTTTATCTAATAAAAAAGAGGCATTCTCAGTCACAGCAAGAATATGTGGAACAGTTATTCGGTGATTGTGAATAATTTGATACATTTCATAAGAATTGCTTTTTCTTTTTCCCCCCAATGTGATTCTTATGAGTTTTTGTTCGAATTACTGAGGCATTCCCTTCATGGTGATCTCATCATTTTTTATTTTAACTTTTTAGTTAAATTACTTGCTGGCTTTCAGCTTTTTGCAGCTGAGTTTGATATATATAGCTAAATAAATATATAGAGACCTACAGAGATAGGTACATAGCTTTTTCAGTTAAGATTTTACATTTTAAGGAAAAATGGTAATATGAAATCCCACTGCTGAGAAGGAGAAGACAGGAATACACAGCATCAAATATTTGTTGCTAGAGGCAGAACAGGCTACTACTTCAGCACGTTGTGATTATAGCCTTGATCCTTGCAGGCACACAAACTTTGGCGTTAACATGAAAATGCAAGGCTTTGTATCAAGAGAAGAATACCAGAAATGTCTCTGTTGGTTAATTGACTCTCTATCAAATTTATTATTATTCACTATCCTGCAGAGCCAAAAGCAGATTATAACATAATATCAGCATGGTTGCAGTTGGTCCAAACATGATACTCCTCTAAAGGTGGAGTCCTCTGGGTGCTCTCAAAGGCGCATGCACACTACGGCTTTACTTTAACAGTTTCAGCCAGAGAAGGAACACTGATAAAACGGAGGGCAGGCAAAAGATACAATATAACTCAAGGTTCCTGAAGACTCACTGATTGTGATTAAAGCAGTGCTCAAAGCTCAAAGTGAGGCTGTTTTGTCAAGAGATTCCTGATACATAGCCATAACAAGTGTGAGCTATTTGCAATTATTTAGGTGCTTATACATTTTTTATATGGAGCTAAGGGATACAGCAGGCTGGAGGGGGGTGGGGGGAACATACAGTGACGCTAGATGTTTCACCGGTGCAACCAGGGAATAAAGATTGAGTGCATCATATCATATTTAAAAGACTAGAACATATCTGTTAGGTAGACTGGGGAAGCAGCTGGTCCTTTCCCTTCCTTGCGTGCAAGGCAAATGATCTCTTATGAGGCTTTGTGCCTTTAGAGATGTGCTCTCTAGGATTTGGACCTTTCCTTCTGCCTTTCCCTGTAAAAATTAGAATACTAACTCTGTGCAAAGGGAGTTGTGTATATCTGTATATACAGGGGCCATCTGTATGTCTTACATTCAAGCAGTATGCATTGCAAGGTCTGATTCAGCTGAGAATATCTCATTGAGATGTACTGGCCACATCACACCTCTCTGAGGCTCCTGTGCTACAGATGAATAGGCCCAGATTTGTGGTAGGAACTGTGCATCTGCTCACTCTTACCCTTTCCAGCTGGTACAGGCTACATTGTTCACTGAAATGAATACAAATATATGCAGGAAATAAAAACTATGGAGCAAAGCACAAGAATTAAGACCCTCTTAGAACTCCCTTATGCCTACTTCAAGCTCAACCCTTCTCCCTCGTAGTAGACTGCTTCTAGAAACTAATCAGGTGAGTTCAGCAACAAAGAGTCATGGATTCATTTCACAGGTGGAAGAGAAGAAAGTGATATTGGCAGAGACTGCAGAGTCCACACCTCTCACAGGCGGCTGTCACCTTCAGACATACCATCCAGAAGGCTCCACAGAACATCTACTCCACAGACTTGCCAACACACATCAAACATCAATGGACCCATAGGTCCACGTGCAAGTGGCAATTATTGTTGGAAGAGAGTCAGGAGCAATCTTAGGCATCACTGGACCCTGCAATAGTGACTCCCTCTTACTCCTAAGAAACAGACTCCCTTAACACTCGCAAAAGGAGGTTTCATAGGGCTTGACCTGTGGGGAAAATTCCCTGCCATTCCCTACACATTGGTGAAGGGATTAGTTTTGAGTATGCAGGAGATGTGAGATCAGAAATTATAATGCCACTCTGTGCCACCTTACAGCAAACTTCTAGTTTTCATAACCATGTGTTTCAGAGGTAAGCAAAGCAATGCTTTCTAGTCTCTCACTAGCCTCAGACCAACCCTCATGTAAGATAAATATTAATATAAATACAGTACAAAAATTCACAATTCCATTCCCTTTTTGATCTCATTGGAGATGCTAACACATCAGATACTCAGGGATTCAAACCACATGTTTAATTTTTTGTCTCCAGCAATTCTCTTTTATCAAACAATTTCTATTTCCTCAGTTTTCAGAAGTGTATACACAGTTCTTTTTCCTTTTCTATCATGTACGAAGACTCACTGGGTATCCTTCAGTCTGCTATTGATTTGTGCAGATGTTTATTTATGAATCCACAGCTCCTGGTAGAACAACTTTAGACAACATACACTAAAATTTCCAGGACATTTTTAACAATTTCAAGTGGGGTTTTGGATTCTTTTTGTTTTCATCTAAATCCAACTTATAAGCTGTCTGGATTCCTTTTTTTTTTATTTATTTTTTTTTTTTTCCCAGCTGAGGCAAGCATCACTTCTTCAAATAATATCTCATTAGTGCTAATTATTTTTGACTTCTTACAACATTATCCAACACCATCATATCTCTTACTAATGGGAAATATTGTAGCCCTCATTAGTCAACACTACATTTTATTTTAATGGTTTTAGAGACTGAGGAAGAGATATGGGATTGTTTGGATACATTTCCACCTCTAAAGAAAACAAAGTTTGCAGGGATATGCATATCAGAAGGGACTTTGAGGACAGCTAAATACCCAGGTTCTTGTTTTATTCGTTGACATATTTAAACAGGCTTAGTTTTTCATATGAATGTGCTGAGAAATATATGAGAAGTAGCTGGCAAAGGCAAAGCAAACTTAGAAGAACTAGGATGATGTTCTTATGAGATAGTATATGTCTTAAGCCATGTGAGTCTGTGGAACCAACTACCTATGTATTAGGTTATGCCTAATGTTGTATAAATACATGTAGATAGAGTTTTCCTTGAAATTAACATTGATACAAAGTATTGCCTAATGATGGAGAAAACTGCAAGACACCATAGAGACTCGCATCAAATATGTTTGAAAATGGGTGTCAGAGGTGTGGCTCCAAGTCTTAAACTATCAGTCAAATTCAGAATATACCAGCAAACAGTACCAAGAAAGATATCAGTAGATCTTGAATGTTAACACATTAAAAGGCTTAATGTTGTAGATGATAACATAGGAGGAAATAAGGCATGTTTATTCCACCCATTGTTTTAAGTGGTAGTCAAACTCCTGCTCTGTCCTTATTCTTCCTACTTTTCAACAGTTTTATGGGTAAAAAGCTGAGTTATTAATTACTTTGATTATTATTTTCTGGTGTAAAGATTTTCTTGAATTTTCCATTGATTTGCAGCATCATTATGAGCCTTGCTCCTACACTCTCACTCGAAAGCAGAAAATAATAGTAATATAATTATGTGCATTTTGAATGTTATCTCTGTTTTGTCACACAGGAGCAATCACTCAATACAACTATGTGGGAAGTGTTTGGATGTAACCCCAGGCAACACATCTGAAAATGTCAGATGAATACATCAGTGTTTCACAGCAATCTCCTGCTGTGAATGTTTCCTCATGTTTCATTTAAACAGACAGTTTTGTTGTCATATAAAACATTAGGAACCTTCAGAGCCTGAGTTCTGCTTTGAACAGAGAATCTTTCCAAAGAAGAGAATCATAGAAAGACGTGCAAAAGTCAGGTGACTAGGTATAGACAGATGTATGTATATATATTTACGGTAAACCACACCATACTTTTAAGCCTGATGTGCTGTTTTGATAGAAGCCATAGCAGAAGCTTTCACTTACTGCATTTTCCAGCTGTAATGACATAGATGCAACTAAGATGACAGTGTGTCCAAGTTCTGGTTTAAAATAATTTTGCATGCAAATACATTGCAACATGTTGCTTATTAACCTACAGCTGAGAAAAAAAAAAAACAATTACAAAAGCCCTTAGTAAAATGTCTTAGTGCAGATAAATTCATTCTTGCCTCAAAGCCTGTTATCAATTCTATTTAATAATGTACTGGTTTGGGCTGGGATAGAGTTCATTTTCTTCATAGTAATTTGTTTGGTGTTACATTTTGGATTTGTGCTGGAAACAGTGTTGATAATAGAGGGATGTTTGAGTTATGGCTGAGCAGTGCTTACACAGTGTCAGGGTCTTTTCTGCTTCTCACACTGCCCTACCAGCGAGTAGGCTGGGGGTGCACAAGAAGCTGGGAGGGGACACAGCTGGGACACCTGACCCCAACTGACTAAAAAGATATTCCATACCATATAACAACATGCTCAGCAATCAAATCTGAGGGATGAATGAAGAAGGGAGGATGTTCAGTGTTTGTCTTCCCAAGCAACGTGATGGAGCCCTGCTTTCCTGGAGATGGCTGAACACCTGCCTGCCGATGGGAAGCAGTGAATGAATTCTTTGTTTTGCTTTGCTTGTGTGTGCAGCTTTTGCTTTACTTATTGACTGTCTTTATCTCAACCCATGAGTTCTGTCGCTTCTATCCTTCCCATTGTCTCCCCCATCCCACTGGGGGATAAGAACATTAATGGCTGTCATTTGCCCCTTCTGCTACACAATTTTCAAATCCTTCAGGAAGCCAAAGATTTGTTATTGTTGTTTAAACAGAGAAAGTGTGATTCCTTGTTTCTAAATTGTGTAAAACACACTAAGGTTTGGAGTGAGGTCCAGCTACATTGGCCAATTTGTGATTTCATATAGAAAGCTTTTAATATTGACCCTTTCTTATTAAAATAGAACCCACTAGAGTAGATATGGCTGTGTGCACATCTTGAAACAGAGCAGATATTGCTACAGTTTATGCAGCAAAATGAAATAACCAAACATTACTGCAATTGTTTTATGTTCCATAATGTTCCATACTCTTTGACTAGTGCCAAATGAACACTAGTGAGAAGTATCTAAAACAAACCAGGAGAAAGAACAAAAGACATGGAAATAAAGGAGATGCAAAAGGCTGGTTTTAGCCTTCAGAACTCATTGGTTTTCTTAGGCAACTTTCAACCCTAAAGACAAAATAAAACTCATTGTGATCAGCTAGGAACAAAACGAGCATAAGAATCATTGATGCGAGGTCACCCAGTTCATATGTAGCTGAATTAACATGCTTCTGGGCATTCCACATTTCTATGAGGAGTGAGACATTCTGATAAATCTTTTACCAATGATGTACCTTTCTAGCACAAATCATTGCCACTTTAGTTGCTTTTGTTAGCAGAGCTGACTGAAAAAACAAGGCTTTTGATCCATAAGAAATTGGCTTTTCTTTTATTACCCAGGAAGTGGAAATTTCTCTATATACAGTGAAAGTGATATCTGCAAGGAAACCCCGGAGTTTCTACACCAGGTTAGGATTCAACATTAAAATAAACAAAAAGCGGAGTTTTTCTGCAAGGCAAGGTGCTTAGTTTTACATGAGTTTACCTGGCATACCAAAGGCTAGAAGACATGGGAGCACACATTTTCCACCAATGCATTGGATCATCACAATGGAACCCATAAGGACTCTTTCTTGGACACATGGAAATTTTGTTAAAACCAAGCTTCACACAAAACATTTCAAGGCTCAAAATATATAAATTTACAAGCAATTTTTGGCATAATCTGAAAGAGTCTTCTGATCCTAATCCTAATATTTGCAAAATATGCTTTGGTCTCTGTCTCTCAAATGCTTGTTCCCGCTGCACAGCATGTTCTCTTCTCTTCTCTATTAAGCTTTTTCACCTGAATTGCTTGTTGCATGAGTCTAAGAAGCCACCCTTTCTCTTTCTACAGAGTCAGCAGAGCTGAGAAGAGATAAAAAATGCAGTCAACATCCTAAATAGTGACATCAATTCACTGTCTGTGAGATCCAAACTGTTTGGATCATACTTGCCTTTAGTAGAGATCCTTTGCTGCTTGGTTTGTGAACATTCAGGAAAAGCTGATCTAGGACTTTTACAGGAAATTAGCTTTATGGAGTAGTAATGAATGGATTGGTTGTGGTGCTGCTTTAGTTATAGTCAGGTACAAGGAAGAAATCTGAAAGATAGTAAGAAATGGTTTGAAAAGACTAAAAGGACAGGCAGATTGCTTATCAGGCAATATGGACAGAACAAAGGGAGGGAGAAATTGTAAAGGCAAGACAGCAGAAAGCTAAGGTAGATTGAAAAGCCCAGAAGTCAGGGAACGATAGTTTGAACTGCATTTGAAATGCAAGGGGAAACCATTGATGTGGAAAGATGTGAAGAGAAACTGGCCATGATGACAGCAATTAGGTATTTTTTTTCAGTAGATGGGCACAATTTAATGGTGTACGTGTTTTTCTGGGGAGGCAATTTGATTCTTGCTGCACTACATGGTGTCTTTGTTTTACTAGGTGTGGTTTTTCTGCTGGAATTGTCCATTTGATCTGTCATGGTTGATTTGCACTTGATTTTATGAGCCCTTCCCAAGATGGAGTCCTTGCATCTTCCCTGAGTATTCAGGACTGAGTAATGCTCATATAATGCGTGATGGGATGAACAATGGATGGGAAGGGACTCAACAGAGAGAACTCCTGTGAAGCACATGGAGCAGTGAGGCAGCTAGGACTTGGAAGGAAGGGCCTGAAAAACAGTTCATAAGGACCTGTTAGATCTGTCCACTTTGCTAGAATTTGGGAAGCTTCAGAAAATTACTGAACTCATGGCAGGACTGAAGGACAGTGCAAGGACAGTTTAAACAGGCAGGAGTCTTGTTTACAAACCCTCTTATTTATCTCTCGGAGAACAGAGCTGTGTTTTCTCTGTTTAAGAATTTTGTTGTTCTGCTCTGGGTTGTTATAAAACCTCATTTTAGCATCTAAAACTGAATTGGATCAAAGAGCACTGGTAAAATTCCCTCAGATCTCTGGCTGGCTTGAGGTCCTTTGACAGGGAAGAGGAAAAGGAACTCAGCAATACAGAGCCAAGGACAGGTGATACCAAATAGCAAGTGGTTCATGATTTTGCTATGTAAAATACTTAGGTAAAGGTCAAAGCTGTTGTGAGTTGCACAGAGCAAGAGGGTGTCAGCCGCATACTGTTCATGGCTGTTGTGACCAGTATCTGGAACAGCTCTGGGTTCTACCTCAGCAAAATCTGAAAATAGAGAGCAAAATGTTCAAGATGCTGAAAGAGCAGCCTGTGGGGAATGATTATGTAAGAGAAAAGATGCAGTTCTGCTAGGGGAGAGATACTAAATCAGTCACAAAACTTTCATGGAAGATTGGCATCATGGAGTGAGAAGGTTAAGTGAAGATATTCCATGAGAACGCAATACAGACGTGATGATATGACAGCTTAAATTCCCACCAAACATTAAGAACTGGCAAGATGGCAAGATGCAAACTGGCTGTGGTCCCCATACTTCTCACTGTCTGTAGATATAAACATCAGGAAAATTATTTCTCACAGAATAGTCCTGTGTTTGCAGGCAATTGAGCAAGATTTTTAAAAGGTTTTTCCACCCTCCCTTGTGAATTAGAGAGCAAGTATATTCTACCTCTAGAGTTATTCTAAAATTAGAATAAGAATATGTGAATAACTCTAGAATTCAAGGCCTTTGTTAATTCAGCCACTCTTACATCTCAGTTTCAACATCTTTGACATTAGTATAAGAGAGAGCAGGCAGCAATCAAATTGCATGCCACTCTGATGGTCTTTGAAAGGAAGCGGTTGTGCTTCTAAACAGAACTCTGTTGAGCAACAGAGAGTTTGCTGGTAAATATTGTTGTAAATATATAATTGAATTGCTTTCAGTGGTTACTGCAAAAGTAATCTGCACCTCCAGCTCATGGAATAAAATGTTATTGCAAAATAGTTTAATAAAATATGTTGCTTCACTGTGATACTTCTAACTTTTGTGTGTTCTACTGGGACTATTTTTAAAGAATGAAAAGTCTTTATGTTTATTAGATTTCAAGAAATGTAGCAACAGTAATTAGAAAATCCTTCTTAAGTTTGCATGTTATTCTGATTATACGTGGTGAACCTGTTGAGAATATCTTTACTTCCTGAAGCTTTCTTTCTGCTTTTGTATGCTAATAAAGACCCAGAGTAAAATATCCACAGCTGCGCATAGTTTAATATTTCATACTGAGTTATGGAGAACTTCCCAAAGTGTGCATTTTCTGAGACTTTTTTGTGCAGTGCTTTTGTTCTGTATACAAACATTAGTATTAGACTTGTATGTCTGCTTTGGAAATAAGTTTAAATCTTGACATTCTTTATGATATTTCTCCAGATAGATGAGAAGAACTAAAATAATGCCTGGGGGCCTAAAACGTAAAGAGGAGAGATTACTACATTAGGTCCTTTTGAAGGAATCTAAGTATTTGGCTATTTGGCCTTTTCATATATTTAATCCTATATTTTATTGACTAAACCATATGTAATCCTATAATATTCTATATGAAGACATTTTTATGTATCCTATGTTTCTGCTAGAAACTTATTCATCATGTACAATTTTTAATTTTTCATTTCATTCTATTTTACTCAAGAGATCAGTTACAACATCTGATATCTAGCTAAGATGACCCAGTTTTTGTATAGTATGAAATAATTATTGTAATAAATCTTGGTATATGTGAAATTTGAAACACAATGAGGATACTCCAAGGTAGTATTTTATTGTGTGCCAGAAAGTATGCACGGTTACAGAAACTTCTGAAACTATTTAAGCCTTTATCAGAGATGTTATGCACTGTTTTGGGAATTGTATTAATTTGAAAAAGTGATTGCATTGGTATGTTGCATTTGCACTATCATTTTCACTGTCATGAGTTTTTTCACAGAGCAACTGTTCCTGTATATCTTAATTCACTAGTAGTGGTATTAAATGCCCTGATTAACTTCATTGACTTAATGTAATCCAATAGCTGTCGGTGCTTATATTGCACTGCTAAAAATGACCTTCAGATGTAAATTCCTGGTACCATCAATCTAAAATCCAAGCTCCATGGCATGTGAAGTTGGTGAGGCAAAGTCTGTAGGCCAATAGACAGGAGGATTGTAACGGGGCACATAATAAAATGAATAATTCTGAAGGTTAGATTTAAAGAATCCATGTGAAATTCAGTAGCACAATGACCAGTTAGTTTATTTAGTATAGCACAATGAAGAATGAGTAAACACTTTTGTACTGAATGGATAGACTCCTCAATTATTAAACGTATTGAACAATGGATATAAAGTAACTAGGAGCAAATGTAGTTTGGAAATTCAAAGGTTATTTTGAGATGATCTTATTACTTTCAATGTACTTGCCTGTGACAAGAAAAGAAGTAACCCAGGGGACCTCTTCCTGGCTATATTTATTTCTGAAAGAACTAAACATTACATACTTTAAAGAAAAAAGAGCCAGAGTTCTTCTTCTGTAAATGTTGCTATCAAACATTCTATAATACTCTGTTTAAAATCTTCCAACTATTTCTTTTGTGTGTACCAAGCAAAACTCCTGTCCATCAGCCAACTCCTCCCTGATCTCTGAACTCCAGTATCTCTATATAATTTACATTTGATCTTCAGAGAATAATCATGAACAGACTGTCCACTGGTAAGAAAAAGTTAAAAAAATTCTTTTGAGGCCTCTTTTCCAGCAATATACAGTCACATGTGAAAAGTTCCACTCAACTGTGCCACAAATAAAAATTTTACAACAAGCAGAGGATGGTCAATAATATATAACTACAGGGAAAAAGAGAAATGTTTCAATCAGAGAAAATGTAATTTTGACTTGGATCAGTCCATGGCCTCTACAGACTTGCAAATGCATGGAGTAAATGACGACAAAAATAAAATATTTTTTTCTGTCCCTTTATGGCTTGTATGTGAGACAGAGGGAGAAAAAGAGAATGTATGCTTATGCGTGGCTGCTGTCGTGTTGTTCAAAGGGAATTGCAATTATCTTGATTTAGCAGGGCTGGATCAATAAGATTACTCCTGATATCACTGAATGAAAATAATCATATATTAATGAATACTAAGACAAGTATGACAAAGATGATAATTAACAGTTTAATACATTTTTTAGGTCTCTTGTAACACATTAGAATGAAAAACAAGATAAGTTGATTGATATTATTTCAGAAAGCTATTAAATTCCTGAGATTTTTGCTGTAATGGTATTAAGATAGTCTTTGAATACTTATCTGAACCATCTGGTGCAGCGAGATCTTTCTTACTTTGACTCAGAACAGTGGACTTGAGGTCATAAAATGAAGCCTAATGACTAAACAGTGTTTCTGTGTTTGATAAATACAGCAGCCTTCCAAGCCAAATTTAACTTCTCACAAACCAGAAGCCAAAGGACTCCTAAGTCTGGATGGGACCTGACAGAAGACAATCTTGGCATTTTTAAAAAGTTCTTGGCATCAATTGTTAGAGTAGAGGAATCAATCCTCCAAAACCAGCTTGAATCAAATGTAGTGGCATCAAGATCTACTCTTCTTGGGTTGTGATGGGAATTACAATCAATTAAATGAATTGCTCAAAAATGAGAAGTTCACACAAAATAAAAGAACTTTTTTTTCATCTTCAAAGGAAAATAGGCAAGGTCATTGAACATAACTTTTCTAATGTGATTGTATGATGTGAAGTTGTGGGAATATCTAACAAGAACTAACTTGGACAAAGAGTATTGCAATAATAGATTAATTCAGTGTTATTTGGGATTGCGTAGAGCAATTAATACGTTCAAATCTAGTGCAAACTGCTTCTGAAAAGAACATGTAGTGAGCATGGGAGAACAGACAACCCCATGAGATCTAAGTGAAACTCATGCAGGTGTGGATTTGGCACATCCTATTCACATTGTAAATCAGTAAATCTCTTAACATCCCATATTCTTGTACTATTCATTGATTTTCATTGCTATGCTCAATTCTACTTAGAAGATTTGCCATGGCTCTTAGAATTATGACATGTAAGGTACCAGTTTTGATAGGTTTAGTAATATAACTGACAGTTTATTTGCAGTTTCCGGATTACAGTGCTCTGGGTCAGTCCTTCAAAAAGAGAAATAAATACAGATGTTAATAACTGCATACACACAGAGCAACAATTTTGTGGCAATACTTACTTCACTCTGCACAAGGTGGAAAGCTTGGGGTCTCATAATAATTAGACAATAAGTAGTTAGACTGCTCACCAGAGGTTAGGGAAAAGAGTGAAGACTTGTAGCCTGGCCCAGACAATGCAGGTTGGGTGACATAACTGATGCAACTTTGGCTGTAAGGAAAGTAGGCATCCCTGGTTCTGTGGGAGTTTCTCTGTGAGCTGGAAGAGGGTTTAGGATGTCACCATTCAGAGCACAGAGCCCCTGAAGTGTGCCGATGGTTGATGCAACCAGTCACTGTTTTCATGACCTGGCTTCTTTGGCAGCATCACTTGATAATAGAGGGGTATGGAGAGCCACGTACTGGGTATCTATGTACTGTTACGCTAGCTTGGGGACTGAATGCAACCTTGGGCCCAAACTCCTTAATTCTGCACGTGGCACGTGGGCTGGCAATCAGCAGGAATTACAAGGCATCAGAACCCAGTGGGGACAGAGCCCCTACACACTGTCGTAACGCTGGTGAAGTCACAGTTTACACTGTCTGAGGAATTGCCCCTGTATGTGGAAATCATGGCTCATGAACCACTATGGACGAAGTATCTCTAATAGCAGCATACTGTACAAATAATTCTAAGATACTTGCTTACCTAAAGAAATGCTTTCAACATTCATTCTTCTGTACTGGTTCTTTAATTGAAAGTGTTTACAAAATCAATTAAAACCTCCTTATGAGGAGCTGTATTTCAAAAAGCAATTAACAGTTTCTGAAGCAACGGTGCAAGCATTTTCAGGACGGTTTATACATTTTAGGATAAAATCTTTATATATTAGTTTTACAGAAATAATGGGTTTGTTGCACTGATATTGTAATTATGTTTTATGCAACTTCAGGTATGCTATACCTTTTCAGTGTCACCAGAGCAGATAAGGCTGATGCACCCCAAGAAGAATAATTTAAGCTAAATATTTTTAAAGTGGATAAATCATATTAATACCTCATTAACCTTCAATCCTCCATGCACATTCATTAAATAAAAAAGAATGTTACCAAGATTACTCAAGGTTAAGCAATAACTACAAGAGCATAAATGAATGTATGAATGCATAAATTAATTTGAAGTGAGTCAAACGAGTTCTTATTGGTTCTCACTGAGAAACACTGTTATTCCCACTGAGATTTTATTTGTTATCTTCCATTGGTGGTTGTCTACTGCAGCCTGCTGTAACTGTAATTGCGTATGATACAAGCTTAATAGCATACTTGTCTCTGGGGTAGACAAATGCTATTACAATCATTTTCATCTCTTATTGGAAATGATAATTTATACAAGCATATCCTGTAGGTGAATGAAACTTAAATATACTGTATATCAATAGGGTTTTATTCCACATGTCATTTTTATCCTATAATTACTGCAGTTGCCAACTGAAAACTGCTTATGTTCAGTGTGTATGTTGAGAAGTATGGATATTCAGCTGCAGCTCCTTTTTTATTTTTTTTTTTTTTTTGCAGTTTTGCAAGGATCACTTCTTAAGCTTCATTAATGGAAGTCACAGAAATGGAGATCCAGAAGTGTCCTTGTCTAAGAGATTGCCTAGTCTTAACCCCATGCAGGGGGTTCCTTCTCCTGAGGAAGGAGACAGACCATCCTTCACAGTCACAGGTCTATCCCAGACAATGAAGAACACTTTCCCTGTTTTTTCCCAGGTTTTCTATTTCACTTCTCTACTATCCTACAGTTTCATTGTTTTTCCCATCATCCTGCTATCAAGTCTTTTTGTAGATTAAGCTCATTTTCCTGTCACACCTCTCCAATGGTCACAAAGAACAACTTATGTCTGTCTCCTGATAGCTTATCTTTTTTTAAAAGAAATCCTAATTCCTTCAACCTTCGGACTAGCCAGCGAAAGCTCA
Source organism: Numenius arquata (assembly GCF_964106895.1). Lineage (NCBI taxonomy): Eukaryota > Metazoa > Chordata > Aves > Charadriiformes > Scolopacidae > Numenius > Numenius arquata. The sequence goes on from NC_133579.1 coordinate 45,323,622, forward strand.
CTAGAGACTTTTGCAACCTACATTACCCAAAACTGGACACAGAGCTGTCCAAAAGTGGATAGAGCTTCAATCGAGGCCTTAGAGGGGAAAAGCAGAGTAGGTCCCTACCATCCAAGTGCCTCCCTGCAGGTGATGTGTGACTGATCCCTGGGGCTTTTCGTCCTAGCTGCAAGGGCTCCCTTCTTGTTCTTGGACCCTGTGAGCACTCTCTGGGCCCTAATGCCCAAGGGCACGGCTGCCCTAGAAAAGAGTCTGGAGGGCTGAATGGCCCTTTGCCTGAAATGTTTCTTAGATGTAGTTTATATTTTTAAGTTATCATGGTTAACATCATAAAAGTTGGTAGAACTCTGTTTTGCTTGCTTGCAGGCTATTTATTTCCTTCATCTTGGATATTACACCTTGGTTCACGCATACCTCTGTGGAGAGAGGGGAGATAGACCTTCCCTGAGGGTCCCTGGGCCCTAGCAAGTAGAAGAAGCTCCAGAGTGGAGCAGGCAGGGGGATGATGCAAACAGCTGGAAGTCAGTGGAGTCTGCAAGCTGGGAGGCTCTGACAGGGGTGGAGAAGGCACACGCAGCCAAGGACAGAGGTTACAGGCAGAAGATTTTTCTTAGGAATGAGTGGACGTCCAGAGTTTGCTCAACCCACTCAAGTCTGCTAGACTGGAAGAAAGGCCTTGTATTAAAAGGATACATCAGTGGTGGGGATGAGGACTGACTTTCAATGAATTTTATTTAGTACCTCAACCAGAAAGGAGAGTTTTGCTGCTCTCCCTTCACACACCTACAAATGTGTTCTCTCGTGTGTTGCTGAAGTAGTTAATGAAAATAATAAGTGGAACCAGGCTTACACTAGATCCTGAAGGGTTTGACAGATGGGGACACCCGTCTGGAGGACAACCACAAGGAACCAAAGCATCATGGTGCCTTACAATTAAAAATATGGCTCGTTGGAATGACCTCATTCAATTTGCCACTCAAAACTTCTGTCTCTAGATGACTAACTTGAAACTAGGTGGTTGAATATATAACCACCTTCACAATTAAGTATTTGACATATTCTTACAGGAGCTCTTGGGGAGAATTTTGGACAGTTCAGGAGATTTTTCCAGGAAGTTCCTGCTGACCCCAGCCAATTCTTCATGCTTAACTATTGATTAACATCTCTGACTGTCCCAGAGATTTGTATTCCTGTTGCAGAAGTGATGATACTGTACATAGAGAAAATAGCTGTAAGTAGTCAGTAAGAACTGTTTCTGCAGAGGTGGACAAGGGACACTTCAAAAAAAACCAAAACAAGGCAGAAGGGGCCCTCCCCAAGTTTATGTATGCAAGTAAGGAAGCGCTGACAGGACAATATTGTGTGGAAAGCTCTCACACTTTTGCCAGGAAAATCATCATGACAAGGTGCTTATCTGAACCTAGAATGGAGAACAAATAAGATAATTTAGAGATGCGAATACTTCACAAACAATGCATTTGGTCAAGTAGATGAGGAAATGCCATAATCTCTACTTTGTATAGAGGGGCAAGAAAGAATATGACCTCTACTAGCTCCCAGGTTTAAAGAATATTTTAGCTTATCAGACAAAAAAGTATAAGCTTGGCACAGTATAAAGATATTATGGCACTTTTCTAGACAGTGTTGAATGGCTTTAACCATCTTTTATGCTCCTGCAGTTCCTCTCTCATTTGCTATCATACCTTTAGCTTCTGCAACAAAAGAGACAAAGATTTTGCTGATAGACATTTCCTTTATTAAAAGACTGTGGTGGATTGACCTTGACTGGATGCCAGGTGCCCACCAATCTGCTCTATCACTCCTCTTCTCAGCAGAATGGGGTGGGGGGAGGTGCTTGGAGAGGAGAAAAGAAGATGGAAAAAAAACTTCATGGGTCAAGATAAAGTCAGGTTAGTGAAGAAAAAGCAAAGGCCAAGCACGGAAACAAAGGAAAACAAACAAAAAAAATTATTCTCTACTTCCCATGAGCAGATGAAGTCCAGCCACTTCCTGGGAAGCAGGGCTTCAGTACACATAGCGGTTGCTCGGGCAAATGGCATAATAACAAACTATCCCCCTCCTCCTCCTTTCTCTTAGCTTTTATTGCTGAGCAGACATCATTTGGTATGGAATATCCCTTTGGTCAGTGTGGGTCAGCTGTCCTGGCTGTGTCCCTCTGAAGCTCTTGCCACCCCCAGCCTACTGGTGAGGAGGAGTATGTTGGAGAGACAGCCTTGGTGCTGTGGGAGCACTGCAGCGCTCAGCAGTAGCCAAGGCACTGGTGTATTATCAACATCTTTCTAGCTACCGATACAAAGCCCAACACTATGAGGGCTGCTATGGGGAAAATTAACTCCATCTCAGCCAAATCCAATGCAAAGACAACAAATTACTACAGCAACACTACTTTGTGTACTGAGTGAGACAGGGTCTTACAGAAAAAAATCTGTGTTATCATGTAATAAGAGATCATATTGTAAATCGTATGAGGAGAAAAAGGTAAGACGATGTAAAATAAATAGTGTTGTGGAATTTTTTATCTTTGGCTTCACGTTTTCTAAATTTCATTGGTAGATTCTTATATTTAAAGAAAAAAAATGGAAACAGTCATATCACTGGAGGTGTTGGGAAACTTAAATTGTAGGTGGTGCTGTCAGATCCCTCTACATGAACAACAGCAATGGAATCTCGGTGTTTCATAAATCAGGTCATGTATCTTTTGACCTACACTTGTGAACATTCACAGGCAACTGCACTAAGCAGCAAACTCCCCAAAGCAAAGTTGTCCCCATAAGTAATCTCCACCTTGCCTAGGAGGAATGCAGTCAAACTGTTACATTTACAAACAAGTAAAAGCAAATCTACAAGAAAACCCAAAAAGATAAAAGAACATGAGCCTACTGCAAATTGGTAGTGATTTTTTAAGTGGGATGCTATATCAAATTTGTGGGTATTTATTCTGTGTGAGTGTTTGCTGAAAGTGAACACTGGTAAGCTTGACTCTCTACAGATACGGTGTTAAGCAAATGGGGAAAGTTACATTTTCCATGTCTCTCTGGTAAACATCTGGGAAAATGTCAGAGCTTAATGATACTCCAGATCAGTAACATGAAAACATTCAATGTCACGTTTGTTTTCACGGTTCCTTAGCTCTATTCCTAGAAGGTTTCCAAGGAGATGCTGATTTGGTCTGAAACAATCATCCAAGCTTCCCTGAGAAACTAGTATGAAAATGTAAAGGATATAATACATTGTTAATAAGTGACTGGGAAGATGCTGATGCCATCAGGTCTAACATGGGCACTGACGTAACAACACCAGGATGCCCAATCTGATTGCCTGGGCATTTTCCAGATAAATAGGTAAAGTTCCTGCCCATTCCTCCTGACTGTGGAAGCATTTTTGACAACAGATTTGGTTTGTTATCGTGCTCTAGCTGCAGTGATCAAGCATGGGGCTGCCCTGCAGGTAATCCCAGACAGCACTAATAACATAATATAATTTTTTTTAATCCCTTTTCCATTTTTTGGACCCTCTTTTTCACTGTTCTTGTACTACTTTTTCTCCACTCCAGCTTCCTTCCAAATGAACAACCCACTCCTAATTATTTCCTCCCTATTGATCTGGATTTTGCTACACCCAAATTGTGTATTTCTGATGTTATTACCTTGATCCTAGCCATATATGCTATTGCTGATATGGTTATGTAGGTAGTGTTTGCTTTGCAAGGCTCCACACCCTAATGCTCCCCTTTCATGATCTGCAAAGTCTGGCCATGTTTCTCACTTGACTTTCCCTTAGCTGCTTGCAAAGTCCAGCCATCTTTCATAGTGTTTTCTTTAACTTTTTTCAGCTTTTTACACTGTTATCTGACACATCCAACAGCTTCTAATATCATATGCGGTAGTCCTCCATGTTCTATTCAGTTAACCTGAAGCCAGGATTTAGTCAGCAACCTGAATGCCCGAGGCACTCACAATTAGTATAAGGTCTAAGTCGTATAACACACTGGAGAACAATTAAAAGCCAGAATTATTTCATTGGAATTATCAGACAGAATGAGGAAACAGTTAACTGTCCGTATGTTTATTACCAGGCAAGAAAGTGGGAAGCCATTAACCAGGGTCAGGCCTCATTGAATGGTAAGGCTTCTACCAGCATGCAGCAGTGTGAGAAGCAGCAGCTCCATTTCTTTCCCTTCTTGAAATGCAGGTCACAGGTGGAGTGGCAAGTGGTGTCTTTTAGGTAGTGTTAGGTCATAGATTGGGGGGGGAAGACATTTAGGGCAATAAAGAAGTTGTTTGGGAGAATAGGAAAGAACCACTAATTTCAGTACAGAGTTGAACTGAGGGACAGAAATTTCCTGTAATCACTTCATAGGAGTTGAGGGCCCTCACTAAGCTAAGCTGCTGAATATTTTCTAGAGATGTTTTCACATTCCTTACAATGGTATCAAGGAGACCTGTCATTGCTTCATATTTAAAATCAATAACAGTTCTGGAAGAAAAGAACAAATAAAATTTTATTGAGGAAAGTGGCTTCAGGCAATTGCTAATTAAATAGGTGTAAACTTTCCCTGTGAGAACAGGACGTTAAAAACCCAATGAACTACATCAGTGCTAGATAAAATTAGAATGTTCTGCCAGCATTCTCACCCTTGAGATGCAGCAATAAATGAACGGAATTGGCCCATGATTATGTTCTGTGTGATACTTCATACGACTTGGCAATAAACCTTGAGGCTCCAAGCACATGCTTACAACAACAAATAAGTATTGTGAGTGCTGCTAGACTCAAGTTCCTGATGTGATATTTCTTTGATAAGGTTATACCACTGGTTGCTTAATATTCTCTTCAATGTTTGGGTGGTTTAATGCAATGCTAGAAGGGACACCAATATAGGAAACAGGATGACCACAGGAAATCAAAAACATTGATGAATTTGCTATATGCTGGCAGAGTGGGGGACTGTTAAGTATGACAAATTTATGATATTTTGAGCATTAACAGGGAAACCAAGTGTATCGTTGGAAGAGAAAAAGAGAAGGCTGATGCAGAAGCTGACTTATGATGGAAATCAACACCATGTAAAATCATCTACGCTTTACAAGACAAATTACAGGTAAGATTGAGATGGGAGCTGGAAGTTGTGGTCTGTTGACTTAATTTCATTATAACAACCTTACAGTCTTCATTTGTGAACATAATTTGCTGCTTTGGGGGCAAACACTGTCAGAATCAAGAATTAGTTAACCATGTCAAAGGAGGAAATACTCTTCGATCTCCCTGTAAGGAGGAAGGCCATTAAGGAGCAACCAGCTGCTTCCCAATACAAATAGTTTTATCAAGAAGTTAGTTCCCTAAGTAGTTTTCTTTCTTTTCCTTTGAACTCCCCTCTCATAGCTCAGTGGGGCAGCAAAAGTTTCTTTCTTACATGTCTGTTTAGTGCCTTAGCCTTTGGATATGATTCTGCAATAAAAATAAATACTTAGCACATTGTTCATATGTTTGGATGAAGATAAGGGAAAAAATTATCACCATGAGAATGGTTTAACACTGGGAAGCATTGCCTAGAGAAGCTGTAGAACTTCCATCCTTGGAGGTCTTCAAACTCTACTGGGCAAGGTCCTGAGCAACCAGATAAAACTTTGAATTTAGCCATTCATGGAATAGGAGCTTGAACTAGAGATCTCCAGTTACCTTCCAAAGTAAATCCTTCCATGATTATGTGATTTCAGTTAAAAACCTGCTAAGTGAAGGCATAAGTTACCTTCAGCTGAGAAACAGTCTCAGTTGTGGAACATTGCCTCCTACTTCTGAAGTTTTCAAATAAATTTTTGCAAGTCCAGTCCGTGTACTTGAGGACCCCTATATAAGGGATGAAAACCACACTTCTGAAGAGATTTTTTAAGGATACATACAGAAAAAAAAGCAGTACAGACAACAGCAAAGCCTAACTCTGCTGTAACATGTTGTTGCAGAGATTGCCAAGATGCAGTTTCCTATTCAAGACTGTAATTTCAACATCTGAGATAGCAATTAAACTCTCCATCTTATTTCAGAACAATCAAAAGGTTGTTATGCTTCTGGGCATACCGATACAGTTTCACTACTGACAATGTAACTGTCCTGTAGTTCCAGATCTGGTCAGTCTTGTTGCTTCTGTAATGTTCTTTACACTAAGAGAAAGGTAGCACTGTGACAAACTAAATTTCACTGAATTTTCACTGAATTTTTTTAGAGTTGGAAGGGACCATATAGATCATCTAGTCCAACTCCCCTGCTGAAGCAGGATTGCTTAGAGAATGAATTATATCACTGCATACAGGAAAGCCTTTTTAATTACTAAATAAATTATCAAGAAAAGGCTATGAACTTGTTCAGAGTAATAAGCTCATCTATCCAAAGTCTTCTCAGCTCTAGCTAGATGAGTTGTCAATTTGTCTACACAGTGAATTGGGACTGCCCCACTCAGTGCATTGCATCACTGAAAACTAGTTAATGCAACAGACAAGTGCACTTCTTCAGCAAGAAAATTTTCCATCTCTCCTGATTATAGCAGTACATTTTAAATCATAGTATGGAACGCAAAGTGTTCTGCTTGCTCTTGATCTGTTGGGGTCTTTGAAAAGATGGTCTGCAGGAGGGTGCTAAATAATCTGCACTACACTACTGCACTACTGCTAATACACTTGGTAGGTTAAAGTCTTTGTTCTGTCACCTATGAAGCAGAAAAGAAAATGTAAAGATTGTCAGGAGTTTGTGGCAGATCCCTTATCTCAGTGCAAATTCAATCAACCTGTGATAACTCTAATTGGCTGGAGTGGGCAACGATCTTGTTAGGAATTAAAAGCTATTAGCAAACAACCAGTCACTTCTCCTCTCCCTACTGAAAGCCCAGGAGGTGGGGACAATTACTAATTAGCAATCCACTTTATTTTATTTCTGGATACACTATCCTGAAGGATTTGTCAGCAGGGAAGGTGTATGCAGCATTCTCTTTGCAGAGGCAGGGCAGGTAAGTGCAATGCAACTCTGACTCAGCAGTAATTAATAGTATCTTGTCTCCAGTTTCTGCCCTATATAGTTGACAGGTGAGACAAAAAGCCTGATTGCCCTAGAGGTAAAATAATCCTGGCATTAGATTACAAAAAGAAATCGTTTCCCTTCTGGTGCCAGGCTCACTCACTTTCACTGCCTGTGTTCCCTAGTCAGAAAGCTAACCTCAAGAAGTCACCTAAAGAAGTAAGCAACAACATTCAGAATAAGATTTCTAAGCCCTGAACAAATTAGCGACTAATATAGAGTGTGATTTCAACACATACAAATGGTAGCTAATGAAAGAAGGAGAAGTATTTGGACACAATGGTGAAGAGTGTCCCAAAAGGACTAACACAATCACCTCTACAACAAAATAACATCTTCTGTTAACATGGAGAGAGCAGTGGATGTTATTTAGCCAGAACTGAGCAAAGCGTTTGACGCTGTTTCCCACAGCCTTCACCTGGACAGTCCAACAAAGTACAGATTGGATGGGTAGTCTGTGAGATAAGTAGGAAATCGGCTAACAGGTTGCACTCAGAGGGTGGTAATCAATGTTTTTTACCAGTGCTGGCAGACTGTCACAGGTAGGGTCCCCCAGGGATCAATACTGGACCTCACAACATTCAACATCTTCATAAAAGACCTGGATGATGGGACTGAAAGCACCCTCAACAAGTTTGCTGATGACACCAAACTGGGTGGTGAGGTGATCACATCAGAAGGGTGAGCCATTTCACAGAGAGACTTGGATGAGCTGGAAGAGTGGGCTAGTAAGAACAGTGTGAGGTTTAAGAAAGACAAGTACAAAGTCCTGCACTCAGGATATAGTTTTAAGCTGAACTTATTAAAAATATGCCTTTAAAGTATGTCAGAAGCACTTCAAAGAGAAGCCAGGCTTTCCTTCTTTGTATTCCAGTTTGCTCACACGAGTCGTTTGGCTGTTTCAACAATTTCTCTATAAATTATGTCCAAATCATTGGAGTTCAGCTTTTGCTATTCATGCTTTGCAAGATATGCTGACTTCGTAGCTAGTCAAACTCAAAGGAAGGCTGAGAGTTGTCACAAGTAGACTTTAACAGCAGATACGTGCATTTTCTGCCCCAAAGTCTTACATTCATCCAGCAGTATATAAGTCTAGCAGCTTTGCATTGACTCAAGACTCACTTCACAAAAATCAGGTAGACTGGCACGATGGGAGAGATGAACTCTGTTGTAATCACTGAGAACTTGCAGGGAAAGTGAAGTCATCAGGAAAAGAAGGATATACATATGTGAATGAAGAGCTCAGCAACAAAGAAAAAATATCTGCTGCTGGATATGGAAAGCCACCATGCTCTTTTCCAAAAGCTGGATGATAGGTAACTTCAGGGTGTTTCTCCCAGGTTTCTGAGTCTCAAGATCTATATTATGAGTTGTTCTAACAAATTCTGAGTCCAAAAGGAAGTGCTGCATAACAGAGACACTTGTATAACCTAATACTGTGCTACATTAAACGTATAAAGCTAAACCTCGTTTTGCACTATGGCTTCCCAAATTAAGATTTCTATAGGTTTCCTGTTTATTTTTGGGGTTTGGGAGATTGGGGTGGAGTGTGACTGTTCAGTTTCAAATGTGGTTTCACGTTGCAGTGACAGCATACAATCATTGGGCTCTTGTTCCCTATTTTGCCCTAGTACTGCAAAGCTGATGTTATATCTCTGGTTGCCAACCATGTGAATGATTCTACTTATTTAGCTATTTGCTATTTTTTTCAAGTAGCCCATTCCTGAAGCCTTCTAAGGTGTAAAGTACAGAACATTATTTTTCATGTAAAAGGAAACTCATAGTAATTATTTGATAAGTACATAAAGAATTTTAATTTTACTCATTAATGTCATGGCTTTGCCAAGAAATTTGAACATGTGCTATGCAAAGTTGCATGTAAAAGTCACTGCTGTCCAACCGTGCCAGTCCACACAGCAGCCTGTGTGTGCATTGTGTATGTTAGTGTGTCTCTGCTGGGAATACGTTCTCAGCCTCACTCCTGGCTGGACCTGGGAACACACAACAGCAGCAGCCTCCTATCTGTCGAACTGGGACAGGAAGAGTCCACTAGCTCTTAGACCTCACCACATTTAGCTGTAGTGGACCAGGCAGCATCCCGAAGTCCACCATATTCAACTGTGTCTAGCAGACAGTTGGGTCTTCGGGCACGTGGTTACAGCTAGTGCCTTATATGTCTGCAGCACCCACAAACATTAGGTATGTAAAACACCTTACTAATAACAGCAAGGACCATTACATTAAACTGGATAGAAATTATTTCACAAAGGAATATCAACTGGTTTGGAGAGCATTTGAGTTTTACAATACTCTCATGAGGTAGGTAGATATTTCTACATGTTTCTTTATAAACATACCTCCTTCCATCAGTTCATTTCCCTATCAGCGTTGAGAATATTGTTAGCAGTCATCTGTACATGTAACAGGAAAGTAAATTGATTGTTATACTTAATGTACTTTTTTGGAATATAGAGTGAACTGTTTTGCATGTTTGAATACGCCATTAGTATTTATAGAGCAATGCTTTGTGCCATCAGAAATTAAACACTACAAATGACACAATACACAAGTGTACACTGAAAAAGCACTGAAAAATACTTCATATAATATTTAATACTGTTTTTCTGCTTCACTAAGAGGACTTTGTAGTTCCTCAGCACATGATTTTGGGAGTGTAGAACATTAATTTAAACAGCATTCTCAACCAAAATGAGGGCATCATAAGAAACATATGTTCCCTGTATAACTGATTGGGGCAAAGTGTCATAACGTATAGGGTATTGAACATGAGGTTGTCTAATATTAAAAGTAACTGATAAGAAATAAATTATCATAAGAAAAATATGTTTGCCTATAAAAGAGCAGAACATAGGCTGGTATTAGTTGGTATTCTCCCTTGAGAGTTTGAGAGGTAGGTTGAAGATGATACTCTAGATAAAAGTGAGCTCTTGGGTAATACAACAACCTGTTGTGAGATGATAGACTGTAATAATGGGAACTTCCTTCCTGACCTCTACAGACAATTAGCTTCCTCCCTCCAGCATGAAGTTTAATAACCTGTGTCATTTTATTTCCTTGCATAGCTAGAATGCTAATGTTATTAATATTAAATTCAATCAGAGTGTTAAGTTGAAAAACTGCTTCCAGTACATCATGTGTTCAGATAAAGAAGTTACTCCACCATGTCCTATTGATGGGCTAACGGACAACACTATCAACACATGATAAGGAGAAAAACATCAAAATAATTTCACAAGTTGAATGATCTGCAGTGATTAAAAGGAAGATAAAGTGAAAGTATTGTTTAATCAGAGGAATAGTTACCTGTAAAACTGCTAAGAATAACGTGGAGATTTCAGAAAAGTTCTCCCCAAAGTAATTTAAAAAATCTGGGAAAAAAAATCCATTTCTTTCATGGTGCACTTTCTTAGGAAGTGGCAATTCAATGTAATTCTCAGTCCCAGTCTTCCTCTCACTGGCTGCAGATTGTGTTCTTGATCTTCAAAATAACAGAATTGTTCTGGGCGTGCTTTAGTACAGAGACAGATGCTTTGGTGGACATATGACGTAGCGACCAGGACATTTTGACTGTCAAATCTGAAAACAGGCAGTTATTTTTTCCAGGGTAAGGCTTGAGATAGGTTTTCTGACACTGCCTGCAATTTTTTGTGTACCCCAGGCAAGGTACAGGAAACCTGGACTGATCAGTATGCTGCTCCCCACAACCAACAAGGACTTGGAAGTGATCACTGAAGCAGCCTTTGCAGTTTTGTGGTAGGCATCACTGCAGGTACAAAGAGTTAAGTTCTTTTCTCAGAATACTATTTTTTTTCCCTATAAAAATGTATTTCATTTATGTTTTAATCTCTCCCTCATCAGCACAGTCTTCAGAGATGTAGAACCTCTTTATGAATTCCTCCTTGCTTTCTCTAGATTTTCTCTATTCTTCTACAGCCTTGCATGGGGCTCTTGCATTTATCTGAAATTTGGAATTCTTGTAACTACGTAGCATCCAGAGGGGAATTTGAGCCATCAGTGAAGCACTATGCTTTACTGATCCCTGACCAGTTACTCTACTTTGTTCTTTTTTTCCGTGGAAGCTTTGTCCAATTTTCTTTTCCATTTCAAGTTTGGTTTGTTGTTTTTTTTAACACAATGTGTGGCACCTTGCCTTCAGCAATATGAGAGTGCAATAACAACATGAACCTCTCCAGTGGATGACAAACTCCTTTCTCCTGCTGGAAGAACACCTTCCAATAAATACACTAACACTTCATCTCAACAATCTTTATTTAAAAAATGAGGGGAAAAGGATGCTGTTTCTACATGTTTTATTATCGTTCTAAGAGTTGTGTCAACCTGTCAGATATTGACTATAATTTCTATAAATATGACTAAATCCTTAACTTCTCTTAGGGTCACATTGATGGTGTAAGGCAGTGTTACGCATAGACAAAATTCTACATTAGCTTCCTTGTTTTTCCAACAGACAGGCTTCAAAAGGAGATTATACCATCCTTACAAAATGTATCTCATGTTCCCAGTGAGATAGCTTCGACAGCAAAACACTGACATGTGTCAAGGAAGCCAAATTTTGCTTTCATTGCTGAGAGAGTTTGATCTGGTGACTAGGTCTCAAGAAATGTTCTGAGAAGACATGATGGGAACTGGCAGGTTTCCTCCAGAAATGCTTCCACAATTTCTTATCTCCCCTCTGAAGCAGGTTTAAAACTTAGAATCATAGAATCATAGAATGGTTAGAGTTGGAAGGGACCTTAAAGATCATCTAGTTCCAACCCCCTGCCATGGGCACGGACACCTCCCACTAGACCAGGTTGCTCAAAGCCCCATCCAGCCTGGCCTTAAACACTTCCAGGGATGGGGCATCCACAACTTCCCTGGGCAACCTGTTCCAGTGCTTCACTACCCTCACAGTAAAGAATTTCCTCCTAATATCTAATCTAAATCTCCCCTCTTCCAATTTAAAACCATTAACCCTTGTCCTGTCACTACATCTCCTGACAAAGAGTCCCTCTCCGGCTCTCCTGTAGGCTCCCTTCAGATATCGGAAGGCTGCTATGAGGTCCCCCCGGAGCCTTCTCTTCTCCAGGCTGAACAACCCCAGCTCTCTCAGTCTGTCTTCATAGGGGGGTGCTCCATCCCTCTGATCATCTTTGTGGCCCTCCGCTGGACCCGTTCCAACAGGTCCATGTCCTTCCTGTGTTGAGGACTCCAAAGCTGGACGCAGTATTCCAGGTGGGGTCTCACGAGTGCAGAGTAGAGGGGTAGAATCACCTCCCGCAACCTGCTGGCCACACTTCTCTTGATGCAGCCCAGGATGTGGTTGGCTTTCTGGGCTGCCAGTGCGCACTGCCAGCTCATGTTGAGCTTCTCATCCACCAACACCCCCAAGTCCCTCTCCTCAGGGCTGCTCTCCAGCCATTCTTCGCCCAACCTGTATTTGTGCCTGGGATTGCCACGTCCCAGGTGCAGGACCCTGCACTTCGCCTGGTTGAACTTCATGTGATTTGCATGAGCCCATCTCTCAAGCCTGTCCAGGTCCCTCTGGATGGCATCCCTTCCCTCCAGCGTGTTGACCACGCCACTGAGCTTGGTGTCGTCGGCAAACTTGCTGAGGGTGCACTCTATCCCACTGTCCATGTCTCCAACAAAGATGTTGAACAGCACTGGTCCCAGTACCGACCCCTGAGGAACTCCACTTGTCACTGGCCGCCAATTGGACATTGAACCATTGACCACAACCCTTTGAGTGCAGCCATTCAGCCAGTTCTTTATCCACCGAGTGGTCCATCCATCAAACCCATGACTTTCCAATTTTGAGACCATTGTTGAACAGTTGTTGACAATTTTGAACCAACTTGTTCAAAAAATATTAACTGGGGCCACTGGCAACCAAAAAATGATATTTTAACTCCTCTACCTTTGAGAAGAAACTAATAGAGGTCACTAGCAATAGTTATTGGGCTATTATCCAATGATATTTTGTGTTGTTTTCTGCCAAAGAAGTATAGCCAGGCTAGGTGAGAATAACTGGATATGGAGATCAAATGGGGCTATGATAGAAGTATCTTATTGTAAGAAAAAAAAAGCAAAGCTGAAGCGTGGCATAGCTTACCTAAAAGTAATACTTAAGCAACAACTGCAGAAATACTCCTCTAGTTTTAAAAGGACTTTCTTTAAGCTAAAAATAAATACGAGTGCTTTTTTTGTTATTAAAGGCTTTGACCATTTTATGAAGCTTAATTTATGTGAAGGTCTTCACACAAATTAGCCATAAATCAGAAAAACAAACCATATTGAAATATGGAAATACCATTACAATTTGATACCAAAGACAGATTTTGATTAAAAACCACATAGCTCTCCATTCTTGCCTTTTCTGGCAGGAACCAATATCTGTTTTCTGAAGAAAATTGTGCTGAATTTTTTCTATATTTTTCAGAGTCTTTTAATCAAGATAAAACATTTAAATCAAACAATTAATTCTATGTTTAACAGTAGTGATGAAACCCTATTCACTGTGAAAGTCTCCTGCAGTTGGATTCTCTAATGTCTGATAAGAATGAGAAGGATTTTCTTGTGATGAGAGCTCTCTGCTGTGCCTTTCTTCACAACATCTATAGGAAGACTCTGGTTTTAGTACCTTAAATTGGTTCAAAAAGTACTAGGGACATACATGCACCCGCAGTTATAGACTGTAATTGCTGAGGAAGTTAGACAGTAATTTGGATGTCTTCCAAGAGAAAATCTTTTTTATAAAAATTTTTTTGCTTTTTCCGGGGTAGGGGTTTTTTTTTTGCTTTTGGTTTTTTTTTTTTTTTGGAGTTTTGGTTTTTTATTGTTGCTCCTTTTATGCACTGGAATCTTTTTGCATCATAATTAGAAGAAACTTTAAAACAATTACTAGGACAAAAAAAAGATCCTATGGTATGTGACTATTACAAACACCTCTCTGACATTGTGGTGCTACAGAAGAGGAGTCGGAATATGTGACCTTTATAACGTCAGTCATTTTTTAACTTAATTGGAAAAATCTCAGAATAACTCCAGAGGAAAATTCTATCAGAGCACTTTATGACTAGACTTTTAGTATTAAGTCTAGGAAATTGATGTATTTGAAAAAAGAGGTCACGAGTGAAGGAGAACTTGCAGATCTGTATGGCTGTAGGCAGCAGAGACGTATTACGCACTCACATTAATCTTTTCAAGTGACATGAAATTGTATGAAAATGGGTTTGTAATCATTGTACCATAGTTCAATGATCAGCAAATATTCTGGGAAACGTTCCTTGTAACACTGAACTGTTGAATATGCTCTTGAAAGAATTTAAAAACAACTGTAAAAGGCAATGCAAACAGAGACGAAGTCAGTGAGGTACCAAAGGTATAAAACTGGAATTGTAAGTATAGCCTTGTTCCCAGTGAGGTAAATGGTGAAGTTCATATTGAAGTTCATATTGGCTTTTTGATTACAGTGGACTTCTACAGAATCTCTGAGTTACAACAGATATCTCTCAGTTACAACATATGGCCAGTTATTATCTCAAATTAGGGCATCAGCATACTGTGTCTCACTCAGAATGAGACTAATATGAAATATAGGGAATGTTAGTTGAAAGTCGTACTGTTCATGTTTTCCATTATTATTAAATGAAGACACTGGAAATGAAAGCAGTTGAATGCTTAATTTAGCTCTCTAATAGTTCTGTGCTCTTCTTTCATAAATATTTTTTTTCAAAAACATGTCATTTAATCCTTGTTGTTAAAACAACTAGTTGCCTCATTCAATATTCCCAATCCATTAAAGGTAAGAAAAGTCATTCCGTATTCTCACCCCTGGGACAGCAACAGGGCTACTAAAGTTGCTTTCAACAGTAAAAACATATTTTTTTTTTTTTAGGCGATAGAGCAGATTTTCTGAAGTATGATGATTTATCAAGAGACTCTAGATCGGATAAGGAAAGTGATATCTTGATATTAAGAATCACAAAAATCTGTAAAATTTGTACTTAAGGTGTGGGCAATTTAAATAGTACCAAACTGTACCAAACTGAAGGCTAGGAAGTGTGCCATGGTAAGCACCCCTGGCAGTCTTGCTTGGTTCTGTTCTGCACACTACTATAACCTTTCAATGCGTCCACAAGCAGATCATTTTGAACTGGACTGTGGTATAGGCAAAGCCTGGGCTCTACATAGTACATGACTGGTGTTGCTTTGGGTACAGCTAAAAGACACTGACTATGTTTATTTGGCTAAGTGTATTATGGCTGAAGTGTTAACAAAGGAATTAGACTGATCAAGAAGTAGAAAAACTTGGAAAGTCCTAAGAAATTCTTTCCCCTCACTTACAGGGAGACTGGGAAAGGTTTTTCCTCAGCGCACTGCCAACATAGCTTAGTAGCAGAACAGCTACGGATCACTGTGAGAGTGGAAGAACTGTCTCAGTCTTCTTCATGGGGTTCAGTGCAGAAAATGCAGTGTAGTAAGATCTGATTCAATATTCCATATAGTTAGTTAGTTGAAGGACAGAGAGGGATAAATTTCTCAACCAAAGTTCTGAATAACTAAAAAAACCCCCAAAGTCTGAAACTTTCATTGGAACATTAGGGTTTTTTTCACAGATGTGTAAGAAAGCTGTATTTATTCGGTCCTCAAACTGAAAACACTGAAGGTTCCAGTCAAGTACAGCAATTAGCACATTTCTAATGGGAAACTGGGACTATTTTCTGCACATTATCTGTGCTGTCATCTTGTTTTTACAAGAAAAGACACCTCACTGAGAGGGAAATTTTTTTTTATTTTATTTTTCAGAAGTAAAGCAATGGACATTTTGTACAACTCATAGCACATACACTATTATGATAGCAGAAGATTCTTACCACAAGTCACTTTCTTGCATTTTCCTTTCATTATTGTCAACTCAAACAGGGGGGTTCACTGCTGAGGCTGATTTTAGATGCTTTGGAAATGCAAGAGGGCTCTGGAGAACAGGTAAGCTGGACTCAGCTTGCACAACAGGGATGTAGGACATACTTCTGGACCCAGAACTTCTATTGAAGGGATAATGAGAAGAGCAGTCATTATGAGAACTGTCTTGAGAAGAGGTGAAGCTTTTGCTCCTCAGGTATGGAGGAGAATTTATGGGGCCTAGAAGATCTTTTATGCAGTTAAGAAACTGCTTACCACATCCTAAAACTTTCTCTTGTAGCCATTGTGCACTGTCTTTTCTCATTTCCCTCTCTCCTCAGTTGCCACATTACCAGGATTCATCAGGTGGCAGCTTGGTGACAGAACCCTACACCAAGTTACACTGAAAGCTTTGCTTCTACTGTTTATCGTTGTGGAACTTCTAAACTGAATTAAACAATTACATTCCTACTGTAAGTTGGACTTCTTATTAATGCTTCCTGTTAAAGATATTAACAGAGCAATATAAAATTACTGAGGAAAATGTGTTGAGCAGGTAAGAGGGCTCTCTCAGATTCTCTGTTTTAAAATAGTCTAACATGCTAATAGTTTTGTGTACAACACTGTGAAATATTACATCACTTAAATGTACATAATTCTAATTATCCATACTTGTTAATGCTTAAAGTTTATACAAAGAAATGTTCCAGAAAATTAAAGAAAGCAGGAGTTACTAATTGGAGAGAAAATTAAAAAGAAATTTAAATAAAGGAAAAGATAGTGAATGTGATTAAAACACAATAGATACACCTGGTTGAAGAGTTCTCAATAATGAAAGGAGAATGCAAGAAACGAAGAGGGGTAGGAGAAGCTTCTGCTATCATAATATAGTTAGTGTTAGAAGTTGTACCGAAATGCCTATTGTGTTTCATCTGAAACGTCAAAAAGATTTGCAGCCAATGAGAGAAGAGCAATCTCTGGCATCAATGCTGTAGGATCTGGGAATTTCCTACATGTTTGTGGGGTGCTTTAACCCCCACTTATTGAGGGAGGAGATCTAGGAAAAGGATGTAGAAAATTATTCATACTGTGTCTCATTACAGGGTGTTGTCCACTGCAAGGAAAAAAAAAAAAAAAAGCACAAAATTGCATGGCATCTATAGTCTTAAACTACTGTTTTAACATAGGACATGTATTCTTGTTAGTACTGTTTACAGTGCTGTGTAATACTGAACTCTGCCTATAGTCACACAGCAGAGATCCCCCAAAATTTCGACAATCCATCCTGTGATTTGTTTTACTGTAAGCAAGAAGTCCCACTGTTGCAAAAGCTTCATAACTAAGACCTTTGCAAGGAACCAGAACAGTAGTTAAATCTTTTCAAGGGCAAGGATGCTGCGTGAGCACAAAAACAGCATGTGAAAAGCATGTTAATCTGCTGTTCAGACACGTAAATGTTCTGTACATAAGGTAAGAAACTCCTTGTGCTCAATTAGAAATAGTTTGATTACTTAAGGCTGAAATAGAATGATTTGTCTCCGTTTATAAGGTAAACAATTGTTGCTGTACAAACAGGAGTCCAAATCCTGTCTCCACACCGGGCAACCTAAAAGTTAAACCATACATCTAAGAGCATTGTCCAATTGATTCTTGAACACCAACAGGCTTGGGGCTGTGATCACTTCCCTGGGGAGCTTGTTCCAGTGCTTGAACACCTTCAAAGTGAAGAACTTCTCCTAATAACTTCTCCTAATGAAACTTTAAGCCATTCCTTTGTGTGCTGTCACTGGACACAAGAGAGACGAGATCAGTACGTCCTTCTCCATTCCCCTTCATAAGGAAGTTGACAATGAGGACACCCCTCAGTCACCTCTTCTCTCAGCTGAACAAGCCTAGTATCCCTAGTGACTCCTCCTAAGTCATGCCCTCTCGTCCTTTCACCATTTTGGTTGCCCTCCTTTGGACACATTCTAATATTTTTATGTCCTTCTTATATGGGGGAGACCAAAACTGCACACAGTACCCTAAGTGAGGCTGTACCAGTGCTGAGTATAGTGGGACAATCATGTCTTTCGACCAGTTAGCTATACTGTGCTTAATGCACCCCAGGATACAGTTGGCCCTTTTGGCCACCAGTGCAAATTGTTGACTCATATTGATCTTACCATCAACCAAAAACCCCAGATCCATTTCTGCAGGGCTGAACTCCAGCCTCTTGTTCCCAGTCTATACATACATCCAGGATTACACCATTGCAGGTGCAGAATCCAGAATTCGTCCTTGTTAAATTTCATATGTTTGGTGATTACCCAGTACTCTAATCTATCAAGATCTCTCTGTAAGGCCCCTCTGTCCTTGAGGGGATCAACAGCTCCTCCTTATTTAGTATCGTTGGCAAACTTACTTAGAATGCACTCAACTCCAGTGTCCAGGTCACTGCTGAACTCCATTTTCACTCTGAGAATTCACGCTTAAAAAATGCCCTAAGCCAAGTGAGAAAGAGGTTAGAAGTTGTGCTAGCTTTATTATTTACAGGCATATCTCATTTTTATTACTAAATCAGCAATGGATTAAGGCATAAG
The DNA here is from genome assembly GCF_964106895.1 of Numenius arquata. Classification (NCBI taxonomy): domain Eukaryota; kingdom Metazoa; phylum Chordata; class Aves; order Charadriiformes; family Scolopacidae; genus Numenius; species Numenius arquata. Next base: position 45,342,218 of record NC_133579.1, read on the forward strand.
TCTGCAGATGCAGGAGAAGGATTCATCGCAGTGTTTGCAGAAGCTGCAATGACATCGTAAGCATGACAGTTTAGAGAGTTCATGTCCTTTGAGACCATAGCTTTGGGGAACATTGCTCTTTTCCTTTGATGTTCAGTAAATATTCACAGGAGACTGGACAAGGATCAGTGAAGAATACATCTTCTATTTGCACTTGAAATAAAAGCCACAAAACGGAGCATCAGCAAACAGAATTGTCAACTGTGTGCAAAAAATTCCTTACCTAAATATCATTGTTTGCATCTGAATTTTCTGTAGGGAAATCAGCAAGGCTGCACAGATAGGAAAAGATAAATATTGAGCTGTATTAACTACCATCAAAAAGCTAAAGAGTTCTTCTCCCCATTGTTTATTTCCCTGTGCAGGGTGTGCCAGATCAGAACACTCTGTGTAGTTTGGATTCTGCTGTAGAATTAAAACTTCAGTGGATTTTTTCAATTATTCTTTCAGGTATTACTAATTGCTAAGTTACTAATAACTGTGCCTAACCAGCTGAATATACATTTTTTCTCTGCAATGTACTACAAAATCTGAGAGGATCAAAATATGTAAAGGAGGATTTATCTATGCTGGTACGATAAGGGGAAGGGCATCTCCTATTAAAACCTGAAATGTTTGTCTAACATTTATGAGTAAAATAGAATGTTATCTATCCATTAACATGTTTTATTTAATAACTACAAAAATAGCCTATGGTTACATACATTGAGTCTGCAGGAAGCAAACTGTATTAATAATAATACAAAATTATATGTTTAGGCAAATTCACTGTTTTTCGTGAAGTGCTAGCAGCAAGTTCAATGTTAAACATATTCTCCAGCTGTGACATTGATAGGTAGTTTAAATATTTACATATTTTTTACAGAGTTGGAGCCTGAAATTCAAGCCTCCCCCAGTTACCCAATGTGACCTCACAAAGTAAGTGTAATAATATTGAAAAAAATCAGAAATCTATTCCTGTGCCAGCTTTAGCACCTTGCCAGCCCTAAATAAGGAACAGGAACATCACTATTGACTTTCAGTAGGCAGAACATGAATAATGTGATGATCAACAGCAGTATCATAAACCTACTACACAAATCCAGTTAGCTTGTTGTGCTAAATCAAACTTGGGAATGTACATCAAAATTTCTGTTAGCCTTGGATCATATCATACCTCTGGGTACTGATGTATCTTGATGTAAGGACGAAGAAAATATAGCAGAAAGTTATCTTGGAAGAGGGTATTCTCCCTCTTCCCCTACACTAGCTAGGAGTTCCTGGACTCTTGCTGTGTCAGATCTAGGTTTGGCAGAGAACTTTTCTTTCTACTAGGTTTATTTTCTGGTACACCAACTAGAAGAACCCCATCAGCCAACAGCTACATGAACACTATGTAGCCTCACAAGTAGGACAGCTGAATGGATGAAAGTAGGCATGTGCCCTAAACATCTTAAACATTTTCAGTATATGTTTGTGGAGAAAGTACAGTTATTTTTGATTCATGGGTGCTAGGGAAAGAGATTCCCATTGACCTACCAGCCCTATTCACAGACGTTTTATGAGTACCTATCACATATTCAGTCCACACATTCAAGTTGTAAACTGCCGATACATGTAGATGAGGCATTTTGTTCAGAAAGGCAAGAAGATGGAGGGAAATACATATCAGGATCAACCCTCTTTGTAGTCCTATAAAGGATGCAGGACCTTTACAGGAAGACAAATTAAGTTTTGTCTAGAGAATAATCATCTGGCTAGAGTAAATTGGCAACTAATGAATCAGTAACCCTGGGTAGTTCATACATCAGGCTTAACTATGTTCTATGGGATCAGAGATCTAGATGCTAAAGTAGAGATTATATAGAAACAGCAGATAAGAGAAAAATTTTTTATGGGTAGTTCCTTGAGTTAACGCTATACATCTTTGATGTGGTCTTTATGACCCTCTAGCTCCACCATTCCTGTTGCCATATTCTTCAGATCATATCCCAAAACTTGAGCTGAAATAAATGTTTGTATGCATAAATATTTTGGAAAATGTGTATTTCTATGCAGCAATGTGTACATACCAGAAATATTACATTAGTGATGTATATAACATGTTCAAGTTTTATAAAGGAGACTACAACCTCCTAAACAGAAATATAAAAAAAAAATACCCCCCCCCCCTATTCTGTATAAATTCTTTCGAGTTTAAACTATGGCAACTTGGAATGTTCTGTTTGAGTACCATCATCTAAATGATCACAATTATTATAATACAAGTATGTTTATGCTGTTACATGCAGGTCTGAAAACTACTTGCAATGAATCTTTTGTAGTCCATTAGATTGACATGAATTATAGCTGTTACACAGCAGAGGAAATGGCATGAAGTTATCTATAAAATATTGGGGATTTTACTTAACTAAAAGCACTGACCTTCATCAGATCTTCATGAAGTTATAGTCTATAATGTATAATCCTGAAGATTAGGCAGTGAAAAAAACAAGGGAAAAAAAAAAAAAAAGGCAGACCTATACTGGAACATAACTCAGGTGATATTTTGGGAAAAATTCACTTAATTTTTCTGGGAACACTACAAAGTCTTCTGTAGAATACACAGAAAGATTGTGTGCTGTAAATTACCTGGATTCTACCCTAGTCCAATTACATCCAGCAGCCTAAAGGGAGTGTTATATCACAAAACTGAAGCTCTGGAGTAATTTGCCGGTTTCCAACAAAGGGCTGGGAGAGGAAATTGAACAAAAACTGTGTTGGATTCTGAATTTTATTTCATCTGCATACCACAATGGGCACTGCTCAGGTCACAGATTGGAAAACTGGGGTGGACTGCGGTGATAATGTAGTCTGATTTCATAGAATAGGATTATACTTGTATTTCTATCCCAATTTAAACATTAATAGAGAGAGGGAGCTAATATCACTTTTGAAAAAAAATTGGTATAATGGCTGAATATCGTAACTGTTACAATAGAGCAACTTTTTTCTGGTCTGTACTTTTTCACTTTCATTTTTCGGCCATGGGCTCTTGTAATTCTTTTATTAATTAAAGGATTCTTTCTCTTTTTATGTATGTAAGGACACCAATCAAGAAAAATATTACTCTTCCTTATATAGAATTGGAAGATATCTTTCTGTAAATATTTCCCACATCTTTAATAACTCTCATTTCTTTTTTTTTTTTTTTTATCCAGCTCCCATGTATTAACATTCTTCTTTTGTTGTGACACCCTGACTATGCTGAGCATTTGCTGCAGTGCCAATTTCAGAGGTAAGGAACTCAATGTGCTGCCGTTTGAGATTTCCATGTTTATAGACCAGAGTATTACTTTATTCCTTTTGGCTAATCATTGCACTTGGAGCTGTTGCAGTACTTCTGATGAAATATCAGTTTAACCTACTTATGTACAATATTAAATAGTTAAATAATGTTTGGCATTTCAAATGCACAGAAGTCAGTTTGCTTAGTTCTATGGCAACAATGAAGTTTTTTTTTTAGAATCCTCTTAAGTAAAGATGCAGATAAAGAAGCCTTTAAAATATCAAAATTCAAAGTATCAAGTAAGGTTTTCTTTTTAAGACTCCTTATTACTTTTCAAGGAAATCAAGGGTTTGGCAGCCTTTTTAATGATATTAAGGGTAGCTCTAAATAGTCTTTCTGAATAATAAGAAAGTCACTTAAAAGCAAGCTGGATGTTGTTGTCATGAACATTCTTAAACTCTGATCCTGCCTCTTTTACAACAAAATAAATATACACATAAAAGTAGAAAACAACGAACTCAAAATTAAATATGCAAAGTGGTCCAACCTTCACCCACAACTTCTGTTTTTGAAACAAAGGCCTTCTGAGACCTGACACATTTGTACAAATGTTGGGCTTTTTGAGATCTTCTCTTTATCTGTACTCCTGCACAAAACGATACTCTAGGAATGAAGTTTTTTACTCTCTGTTATTTCATAATAGAGTGCAAAAAGTGTGAGACTAAGAAAACTGAAATAAGGAGGGGAAGCAGAAGGATCTGCAAAGCACAGAGTGACAGCAGGAGCCAAGGCTCCCTTCATGTAAGGAGTTGGGTGAAGGCAATGTAGTATATGCTGGGTTTTGGGTGGTGTCTTTTTTCTTACTCTGACTGGGGTAGCCTAGAGTTCAGGTAGTTGGCTTGGCAACTGTGAAACCAGACTTGTCAACTTAGTCAACATTAGCTGGAAGTGATGTCAATCTGTGCTTTTTCCAGGCAACACAAACTCACTGTGAAGTCTCCTTTTTTAACAGTCCAAACAGTGTAATGTGAGAAATTCTATCACCAAGTCTTTCACTCATTTGAGTATTTCCAGTCTGTTTCTATTTGACTCTATTTTTATATTTGACTATATTTTTATTTGATGTTTTTATTTTACCATTGGTGCTCTTGGCACCTTTTAGGAATGTTATCAGTAGGGTTTCTTCGTTCAGTCTAATTCAATTAGTTTGCCTTTATTTTTTTTAATCTCAATGAGCAGCTTTATATAACAGTGTTATAAAGACTTTTTCTAGGTTACAAAGAAGTTACCTACAAGGCTTTCTCAGAGCCAATATTTTCTGCCAACTATGCACGGCCAATCTTTTTTAAAATAGATTTGACTTTATATTTGGCCATATTAAAATTCAGAATGTTTTGACTTGATGATTTGTTCTCTTCTTTATTTACTGTTCTCCCAGTTTTTGTGTCATATGCAAACTGTATCAGTAATTTCTTTTCTGATCATTGCTAAAAGGGGTTTAAATGTTGTGCTAAAAATCAGCTTCAACAGTTATTGTTTTCTCCATCCCACATTTAAATCTTCTTCCCATTAGAATGGTCAGACAATTCGAGGAGAAGAAGCCATGTCTGTCTCCCTCCATAAAGATCTACATGATCTGGTCACACTCATCTTCAAGGGTTGGACCTTGTAATGTGAAACAAATAACTAAAATACACATGAACTGTCACAATGTGCTTCATTTGTATTCCACTCCTTCAATTATTGACTAAGATGAATGCTGAGCTGACAGAACTACAAAAATCTTGTCTACTTCAGATTCACAGAACCAGGAAGGTGGGCAGGGACCTCTGGAGATCATCTGGTCCAATCCCTGCTCAAGCAGGGTCACTTAGAGCCGGTTAACCAAGACCAGGTCCAGAAGGCTTTGGAATATTTCCAAGGTTGGAGACTCCACAATCTCTCTGGGCAACCTGTGCCAGAGCTCAGTCACACCCACCTCACTGAGTAAGTGTTTCCTGACGTTCAGAGGGAACCTCCCATGTTTCACTTCGTGCCCATTGCCTCCGGTCCTGTCACAGGGCACCACTAAGAAGAGCTTGTCTCCATCTTCTTCATTCCCTCCCATCAGGTATTTATACATGATGTTAAGATCTCTCTTGAGTCTTCTTCAGACTGAATAGTCCCAGCTCTCTCAGCCTCTCCTCATATAAAAGATATTCAAGTTCCTTAACCATCTCTGTGGCCCTTCGCTGGACTCTCTGCAGTATCTCCATGCTTCTTTTGTACCAGGGAGCCCAAAACTGGGCCCAGTACTCCAGGCATGGCCTCCCCAGTGTTGAATAAAGGGAAAGGATCACCTCCTTCCACCTGCTGTCAATGCTTTGCCTGACAGCCCCAGGGTATCATCAGCTGTCTTTGCGGCAAGTGCATATTGCTGGCTCGTGTTCAACTTCGTGTCCACCAGGATCCCCAGGTCCTTTTCTGCAAAGCTGCTTTTCAGTTGGGTGGCCCCCAGTATATATTGGTGTATGGAGTTGTTCCTCCCCAGGTGTAGGACTTTGCACTTTTCTTTATTGAACTGCATTATGTTCCTGTCAGACCATTTCTCTAGCCTGTCTCTCTCTTTCAAAACATGGGCACAATGTTTGTTTTATTTCAATCTTTTGGATCTTTACCAGTGCTGTAAAGATCCAAAAATCAACACCAGTGATGTAAAGAGATGCTCATCCACCATTTTCAAACTTTTGCATTAAATCACCAAGTGCATATGATTGAAAAAATTCTCCTATGCAACTTTCACTCCAAGAATTAGAAAGCTAGCTTAAACTAGCCTTACCTGGGGACTGATTTATTTTATGTTTCTGTTAGAAAGAATAACCTTTTGCCATTCTGTTCAAACCCCAGAGACAGTAAGTAGTTGGGCAACTCTGGAAGGACCTGCTCACAATGATGAGTTAGTAGGAGAGAGGACTTAGAGCACTGTGTGCAAGTGAACGACTCCTGAAAGGTTTTTCTAACAACTAATAGCATCAATCTCAGGACAAGACCAACCCTCCCTGGAACAAGCCACACATTTTGTAGCTGTTAGATGATGAATAGTCTCAATTTTTTGTTCATTCATAGCAAGCATTTTTTTCTTGGTAAGGGAGAAATTTTTAAAAATCGAAGCATTTGATTCTGCAGCAAATTCATACTACTATAATCACAAGACTTTCATGGTCTAGCTAAAATGGGTCATATGGAAAGAACCCTCTGAAAACAGCAATGTGGGCAGTCTTATCTCATTACCCTTACTGTTGCTGTTTCACTGAGCTCAGTGTATTGAGAATGGAAAATCATTCCCACACTTAACTTATTCCCATAACTAATTAGATCAGAATTGGAATTTCTGGTAGATATGTACCCTGAAGGTATAAAGATATCACAAAAGACCATACATGGTTTCTCAGACACTACTATACTGCAATCTTCTCTACAAAACAGATAAAATACAGTAATTCAATAGAGGGAGTATTTAAGCTGTTAAATTATAGCTCATATATCTTGTATAGGCAGATAATTTTCAATGATATTAAAGTCAATTGGCTTCATCACTGCATAGATACTGATTGATCAGTACTTCCAGTGGCTTAGTGAAATCCACAATCTTAGAATTTCATTATTAGCTTTAATACTTAGATGTGCTAATGATATCCAAGAAAATGGAATAAAATCAGTGGTGTGTCAGAAGTCATTCATATTACTTGTAAGAAAGTGCTGGGAGGCTGAGTGCTGATGCTTAACTAAATGTTTTAGTACCACAAAATTTCGCAACCTTTCTGCAAAGACTGGTATGCTGATGGACATGATACTGGAATTTAAAGACTAAAAATGGGCATATAAGCAACCAACTAATCACAAGAACATCACTGTATAGTATACGCAAGAACCATATTTCCACTGTACTTTTGCTAGTCAGCTGGTGGATCTTCAGAGCACATCCTTTTTTTGCTTTGTCTTTGACTCAATATCTGAAACAGGATGGAGCAAGCATGACAAAATTTGTTTTCAGTGGGAAATCTGAGCATCTTTCTCAGATGAAGACGCTATATGGATCACATTACCAGTTCTTTGCATAGGGTTTGACAGTAATGATTCCCTTGATCCTATCTGTGTAATCATTAGTCTTTGACATCATGCTCACTGCTATTCCCCATTCCTTTATCTAGTCTACCGCATTTTGAATATTTTAACAAAAATCATCAATTTCAGTGCTTTCACCCAGAATGGCCAACAGCCTAGCAGCCTTCAGGATATTATAAGAGTGAATTTAAACTGTATCAAGTTGTAGGTGGAGCTGGATCTCAGTGTCTCATATGTTGGATTGGTCAGGATTTTCCTAGTGCAAATTCCTGCACTAAGATATATCACCTTCACCACTTTAAATCTCTGTCATGGATAGACCCATATTTTGTTCTGGCTTACATTCTGGATCTGTTTCTAGGAGCCTAGTTTGCTTAGCAGCAGCTTAATAGCTATGAGACTTGTACTAATGATGACATTAAAATATTCAGGTCTAAAAATGACCTTTTCCACCATGTCACAATAGCCATTTACTGAGCACTGCTGTGAAACAGAAAATATAGGTTATCAGAGTTATGTTGTTGCAACTTTCATCTGCATCTCTATGTGCTTAAAGGACAAAACATATTATAAATAATGCTTTTCTCAACTTCCTGGGGTTTTTTTGTTTGGTTGGTTGGTTTTTTTGCCAGGGACGTCTAGGCAGAGGACAATACCTTTGAATTTAGAAGAAGTTTAAATTTACACTCTTACTTCTTAACAAATATTCCTTGGTTAATGTTTGACTGCAAACACTTTTCTACATGAATGTCGATAACCTGATACTAAAAATTCAAGACACTGCAATGTGCCGTAGTTGATCTAATAAGAAATTTGGAATTGTATTTTTTCCACAACTGGGAAGTAGTAAACTATTAATTATTCTCCACACCAAAACTTATAGCAGTTGCAGTTCTATGTCACTTTCCCCATGATTCACTGTGCAAGCTTCAAACTTTCTCCAGTATCTATACAAAACTGTATTGGTTGCGGTTTTTTTGAAATCAAGTGCCCACTGAACATAAACAGACATATTCACTTGAAAATGATTCTATATTTTTTTTAAGTTATTCATCTGGCTATGCATAAAGATATTCATTGCTGGTGAAGTATTAGAATGAGCTTTAGGGCAACACCTACTCCTTGCTGTGAATCATAAATAATGTGAGCTCTGCCATATAAATTGTGTTATTCTGTGAATTGAAGCAGTGTCATCAGTTCCAAGTCAAGTCACAAAACTGAACTACTGTCTCCACCCTCCTGCCCTTATTTAAGATGCAGCATACTCTGGTATGATAGGTCACAGTTCTTTAAAATCTGGTGTTTGTAAGTCCCGTTAGCCTTCTCTAAGCCATTTCTTCTGCCCTTCTGGCAGCCATCCTTCTAAAAACACTAATTGGCAATTACTGTATAAATCTGGAAAGAAGTAAGGCATAATTAGCTTGGTCAAACATGAGGAACCACAGGAACAGGATAACTGTGATTATCTTCAAATACTTTGATCTAGTATATTTTTAGTTACTGGTCTGATAAATTATTATGTAAAAAAGACTGTGACATAATGAACAATGTGTTGACCTTTCATTTCTGAACTATAGAAAGAGAAGAGTGAAATACTAGGAGTAAATGAGTAAATCTTTTTACTATTAAGATTAAATTTAAAACTTTGCAGTTGTTTGTATTTAACTTCTGCATTTTCTCCATTTCATTTCAGGAGAAAGGATTCGTTTAAGAGTACATGACTATACATCTACATACACCTTCTCCCTCAGTTCTTTTAACACATGTCAAAATATATTAGCTTATCAGTCAGAGAGGCATGTTAACAAGGTAATATTTCTTTTCCCTGTTATGGAGTTAAACAATGGTAGATCTACATACTTGCCTGGAGAAACAAAGTACTTCAATAGCACAGAGAATATGAGAGAAAATTCTCAATTTCTAAAATCTAGTGTTTCTTGGTCAAAAAAATATTAGGAATTAAAGGAAAGTGCTTTAACCAGTACTATTCCTGCTGGTGTAAATGTCAACATTTTCTCACATGAATCGTTATGTATAGAGACATGTTTAATGACCCCCAGTTCCTCTGAGATAGGAATATCCAGCTAAGTTCTATTTGGCCTCTAGGAAAACCAACCAACAGAAAGAAAGTGATGAAACCTTTTTGATTACTATAAGGCTACTGATGGATGGTCTTAATATCTCATGTTGCTAGGTATGTTTCACGCATCACCGGTAGAGAGGCTGATATTTATAGAAAGAAACCTTTGTATGGACTGTGGATTTAATATCCAAAACAGAGCTAAATCCTAAGAATGGGAAATCTGTGCAACTTATAATCGTTACAATCCTTTGATATTTTTCCTCTGATTTGAAAAGACTGCTAGCAAACTGGATGAACAACACCATCCAGGTGCAAGTGAAGCCGACATTCTGTGTCTCTGGTTTGGATCAACAGACTGGATCAACTCTTATTTGTTTCCTCTCTTTTTTCCTAAGGTTGTCTTATGGTACTGGATAAGATGGTATGTAATAACAGAAACATGTAAGTATTCTGTTGTTTGGAGTTTTTTTTTGCTAAGGAGTGAGTAAGGATGAATTGTCTTGATAAACTATAAATACTGTTGTTTAGGCTCAATTATAGAAATAACAGGCCAGGTTCACAGCCAAGAAAAACATTTGTAATTCCCTTTGATTTCAATAGGATATGCTCATTTGCATTTTTTTAGATTCTCTGATGATTTTCTTAGTTTTCACAATATTTTTCTCATCCATTTGCAACCCTTAAAAGATTAGGACAAATGCACAAAAATAATAAAGATAAAAGACTAATCAAATCTTTTAAAACTTTAAGAAGGACTTTTGTCTTGGTCCATTTATTGTTTTAGGGAAGCCTCTGTACTCATCTTTGTGGTAAACTGAAACATTAAGCTGAATTTGAATGCAAATAAACTTTGAGGATGATTCAATCTACTTTAGTAAATAACACGCACACGGTACATAGTATGTGCAACAACTTACCAAGCACTTAATTCAAAATTCTTAGCCTCCTAATTATGTATGTTTCTTATGTGTGATAGTTTCCTCTTTTGCTGCTTTTATATTCAAGTAGGTTCAATCTATTTTTAATGAGAAATGAGATTACTTCTGAACTTGAAATGCGAGAATGAAATAAAGTAATTTAAACACAATCTACAGATAGCAAAAGGAAGTTCAAAATTATATCTGCATAAATTTTTCAGGAACACAAAGAGAAGCTTAGGCTCCTTATCTGATGATCTTAGTCTATCAACAGAATAATATTTGTTCTGAAACTTCTGACTGGAATAAAAGTAAATTATTTTCAAATTTAGGCCACTAAGGTTACACTCCTGACTTTATATTGAAAGTAAAATTATGGTTTACTTTGTTTTCCTCTGAAAAGGAGAAATATATCACTGTCTGGAACAGTTGTTGACCAACAGGCAGCAAGCACAGGACAAAGAGTTGCTCCTCTGGGCCCCAGATTTTGGTCACATGGATTTGTACCTCCTGGCTTAAGAATATTTTTTTATAGTCCACTGAAGTGAAATGGAGAAGACATGAAAGGGAACATTCAGCTTTGTAAAATTGCCCTTCTGTTTCTACTTAAAATGGCAGGCTTTCAAACTGCTAAACAGTGAGAAGTAATTGAACATAACACACAGGATTGTTCCCCGCTGGTTCACAGGTTTCTGAGAGGAACCTACGGCTTTACTCAGTTTAAGATATCTTTATCTATTGCTGGATGACAGTGACATGAGATAAAAATATCAATGACATTGATAGCGCCACCAATCCTTTTTCCATCTCTTCTGCTGGCATAGAAGGGTAGCCCATAGGGCTGTGCACGATCTTTGAAGTTCAGAAACCAGATTCTACTGTTGGTTCGACTTCTAACCTGCTGTATGAACTTGGGCAAGTTCTTCTGCCCTTCACCTTGGCATACTTGGCAGAAGAATATTTAAAAAAAAATGTCTATAATGCAGCATTGCAATGAAACACTAGCTTGTTATAGAAGCTGTAGACAGAAAATATGCCTTAGCAAAATAATTAGCTCTGAAATTAGAATCTACTCTTGAGATAGAGATTTTACCTTGGATTTCTGCAGCATTGAAACTCCTTGCATATTGCCAGTGTATGTATATGTCTTGATTTTTTTAACTAACTTTAATATTAATATTAACTAACTTTAATATTTCTTTAATAACTTTAATATTTCCATGTGATAATGTGAGTCAGTTTTGCATTTAAAAGTAAGAAAATACCAGTCCTCCTTCACATGGATGTTTCCTCTATGCATGAGAATAGGACTTTCATCCAAGGTAGAATTTATCTTTCACCTGTCTCAAAAATTATGTTTCTTCAACAGCCATGGAGGTCTGTGATTTCTTGAAAACCAAAGAAATGAAACGGATATATCACTGTTCTTTCCTCTGTGTCATGACAAAAGACACACTGACGTTATCTGTGTCTTGATGCATATGAATTATTTCTATTTATGCATCTATGTAATGAGAAAAAGAGTTCATTTTTCCCCACTAGATTTATTCATTCTTTTTTTTTTTTTTTTTAAGTTTTCACTTCTTTTTCTGAAAGGAGGGGTTGAAATAGATTTGCTCATTCAAAGTGAAATAATTTCAAACAGACTGAGTTAAAAAACCACTAACATACAGTTCCTAGTACATCACAAAATTTTAAGCTATATTTTTGTGTTACATTGCCTAATTTATAAATTGCTACATGGAAAAGCATCTTTATTATTACTTTTTATTACTTTACTATTTTATTATTTATTATTACACTCTTTTAAGTTTTCATAATTTTGAATGTGCATATCCTCCTATCATAAAAGTAATTCGTGGGGTCTCAAGTCACTGTCTGCTTGTGACTCATTCACAAATAAAAAATATAGTATCATTGGATAATGCTTTTGAGCTTGCTAGACTTCCAAGATCTATAAATTAGGTAAGAAATTACATTCTATAAATACCCAAACTAGCAAGATAACATTGAAATACATTTACTTTTAGAGAAAGATTAATAAATTCCTCTATTCAGATTAGGGATTTTTATTCACTCTTCACTTCTTTTTTGTGTCTTTTGATTTATTTTTCTTTTATTTCGTAAATTTTGTGAACTCATTTGGAATAGCTATATATAGCAGACAAAAATTTTACTTTCTTAATATATAATAGCCAAGAACTAGGCAATGTTTATAAACATAAAACAGATATCATTTTTTCCCTAGTGAAATTTTTTCTATCATCTGCTTTCTCATTCCTTCATCAACCACTGAGATGATGACTGTCTCCTTCAAAGCAGCTTGAGCTAACTTGATAATTTCTATGACTGTGTTATCTAATTCTGTCCTATTAAACCTGCTCTCATTTGTTCTTTCCAAATGAATAGTGTCTACAGATAGTGAGGGCTTTTAATTAGTAAATTAATTAAAGTTGAAATTAGTAAAGAGTAAAGACACTGAGAGAGTAGCTGTATTCACTTCAGCAAAAAAGACATATGGAATGAAGAGTATTTATGGAATTTGTGCCCCTGGGCTAAATGGTTGAAGGCTTTGTAATTTATTTCTGTTCTTATTCCTGCCACAGTATGAAAAGTGTTGTGAATCATATGTAACTAAAGCTCTAAATAGAAAGTTAATGGCTTGTTATACAAATGAAAAAAAAAAAAAGAAAAAAACAACAACCAACATTCAATGTCAGTGAGAGCAATGGCAGTCTAACCTATTTTGGTCCACGTAGGTTCTGGATACTGCAAAGACTCAAAGATACTTTTCAGAGTCAGTGAAACTATCATCCTTTAACAGGAATCTGAAAAAAGAATAGAATTAAAAATGTATACCAAGGCATAAACACAATGCCAGAGTAAATAAACAAACAGTTGAAAACTGTTTAGTTCAAACAATACAGTACCATGTCCGTACTGACAGCAGGCACTTTGTAAAACTTGTGTCTGTCTCTGTGCAAGCTGCAGGGAAACACAACACAACAACACAAGGAAAAGAAGATGCATTAATAAAACCAAGAATGTAAGCTCCTTTTATCTTGAGGGTATTCCTATCCATTTGCTCACAATGAAAGCCAGCAGCAACAAAGGGTGGCCTGCTGACCCAAGAAACCACAGCCGTATCAGCATATGCTCCTTGTTCCTTTACCTCTGATGAGGTAAAATGGCTTGAACATTTGCCCAAACCCAAGCTTTTGGTATATGCTTGAGGATTAGGGCAAAAGGAACAGGAGATAGGACCTTCCACGTTTGAAATCTTAAAAACATTCTGATGAGTCACCTGCATAATGTTTGTCATTTGGGAATGTGTTCTACTTAAGCAGATAAACTCCGTGAATGTACAGTATATATTATTCTTGAAGGAAGCATTAGTTTTTCCTTTGATCTTAGGTTGCATGTGTCCTGTTTAGCAGTCAGGAAAAGGTGAGAAAACTAGAGCTGCTAAAAAGTTAAAGGAGATAACCTTTGAAGATTGTGGATGTCTTATTAACTAACATTAGTACTAAAACCAATAAAAAGAGCTTCTTTATTTCTTTCCAAATCTCAATATAAAAATATTTACAAATTATGAATTGTTTTTCAATCCAGGTTTGATTTAATAAAACATATTCCTGGCTAGTGTATTATACAATTACCACCAACTCTCAACTCTCAGATGCATAACAATTTCTGCAATAATACCATAAATAAGGCTGATGATTTCAAAACTGTCTAGAAATTTACAATGTTACTTATTCAATTGTAACATTTGTATGGTTAGCTAGTGGTTTATATATACAAGGATCACTGAAGGGCTCTTGTACACATAAATTTGGGAATTGGCTGCAATATTAACAGATTGTGAAGGTGGAAGCGAATTGTTAAGAATGGAAGAAAAATACCAAATCAACTGAGTTATAAACAGGTGTACATGCAATGTTAGTGTTATAAAATAAGAACAGATGCAGACCTCTGAGGTTGTAAATAATTCTTTCCATAATTTCATGTTTCACTGCAGGGAACAGAGTAAAACGTAGTGCATTTTTCCACGGGACCCAAAAGACTTGATTTGTTTCAAAGTCTTTGTGAATTGTTACTTCATAGATCACTGAAATTGCATTACTGGGATTATTCAAATATATACAAGTAACGCAAAGCTTTCCCTGTTTGACTTTACATATTAACATGTATCTCTTCAACACAGTCACTTATACTGGCAAAGAAAAGAGGTTCACTGATAACACTTTAAGCTCATTGAGTCAGACACTGTTTTTTTTTTATTATATGTGGTAGAAAACACAGGCCTGTGGTTGGTTCTCTCTAGTGCTGTCCCAATATAAACAGAAAACAGAATAAATATAAAGGTGACATTCAGATCATATGTCAGCACAGAAATGATATTTACATTCTTTCCAAAACCTGATGTTCTGCAGGGAGTAGAAGTTTTTCAAAAGAGGATTTTCAGCAGATGTGTACAAAGAAAAATGAAGTTGGGAGATTTTGAAGATTTGATTACATAGAAAGAACCAAGACCAAGTTTTCATAAAGTCTGTTTACTTGTCCAAAGTCTGAAAGCTGTCAGTGTGACCACACATAGTAATCTAAGAGGGGTACAGATAGTGAAAGCTCTTTCCTCTTCCCATAGACTTATGCCAGTGGTCATTCAAAAGGACTCAGGTCAATTTATCAGGATGATAAGTATCTACCTACCACTATGACTTCTGCAGTCATGTAATAACATTGAAATCTGAGCTAGCTTGTATTTGTACATAGAATCATAGAATATCTCAAGTTGGAAGAGACCCATGAGGGTCACCTAGTCCAATTAGATGTATTTGTATATATTTGATTATATGTATTTAATATATTTATATGTATATTTATTTATACGTATCAGACTTGATTTAAGGAACACAGAAGACCATGTGAAGACTTGCACTGATTCACCCATTAAAAAGAATTAATGTAGATTAAAGCAAGAAATCAGGTCCATTTTTGACTATAAGAGAATCTCAAAATTTTGGCTTCAAGTAATGGGAAATTTTGCAAACTGTAGCTTCTGGCCACCCTTTACATCCTCTCCTAGACTGAATGGAGAGAGAGTGTATGTCAAGATGTTTTCTGCAGCGCTGACATCTTGACAGTCCTGATCAGGGACCCGCCTAAAGAGTTATAAAGCACCTTACTTGTTACTCAACCAGATTCCCTTCCCTCAAAAAACCAAGAGAAAAATGACGGTGCATGCAAGATATTGCCCCTAACAGATTTAGAGCACAGCAACGATACAAAAGCAGGCAACAGTATAACCTATCTCACCTTTGCTTACCAGCATTCCTCTGCTGCAAAGATTCAACTGGAAGTTTGCAAGGTCCAACATCCCTGTTGGCCTGTTCTTTTCCCTGTGTACTGTAGATGTCACTGTGGGGTGACAGGCTCATACAATTTTCCACAAGCTAGCTTCTACCATCAGTAGATTAAAAATGCTGAAACACATTTTAAACTCTTTGTCCCAAATCCATTCTATGTTCCTTAAATGCTTTGAAGGTTTTACCATGAATGAATATTTTCAGCTGAGAGAGAGAAGTAAAATATTCTTTTTATAAACTAAAAATTTTCAGTTAGCAAGCTAAAGCCCTCCGTAGTCTGAAAAAAAAAAAAAAAGGAGAACCCTACTTTATAATGGAAAGGACAATTTTAGTTCAGAGTCATTGTCTGTGTTCTGTTAGTCATGTTATTTTAACTGTACATTTCAATAACATTTAGTAAGTTAATAATGCATTTTATATACATGAACCTTCAAAGAGAAATGCCCTAATAGCTTCCAAGTAATTTACAATGTTGGAACAGAACACTGCAGCAAAGGTTTTCATATGCAGTGTTGCTTATTTTGCTTTAATGGAAATAATCATTTTATATAGTACACATTTATTTCATACAGCTAGCCTTCTGAATTGAACAAATTAATTTACAGGAACCACTGAAAAGTTCTAACTGAGGGATAGGGGAACCAGACCAACTGTGCCTTGTATACCTTTAAGCCACAGCCAGATGAGAAACAGCAAAGGGAGGAAAGATGACGAGTATCAAGAGTGGAGAATACCTCCTGAAACCAGAGAGACAAAAATGTACAGTTATGGCTTTTAACACATTGGCATGTATAGATTCTCTTTTAGTGGTGAGATTTGCCATCAAGAATAGAGGAAAGTGCACTTTATTCCTACAGTAGAAAATGCTGCAGCTTTTCTGTTTTGCAGGCTACTCCAAAATTACTGCATTTCTCCCCACCCTTGAATTCAAGGTTTCACATATAAGCCACCTGGTGATCTAGACCCCATATAAGATGTCCCAAAGCTTTACGATAGCAGTCAGTAAGCTTTATGGTAACAGTTCCTTCAGGCACAACAGTTCTGTTTGTAGCAATGATTGAAGACACCTGTGAGGGAAGCAAAGTCCTGAGAAGGTTTAGTCCCAGACTGTTGCGGAACACTGGAGCTACCTACCTTCCCCAACCTCTGTTCCAAGTGTGGGATGTTCTTCTTTGATTTTGCACCCTTTAAACTAAATGCATAGCAACACAAAACCATATCAAGAGCAAAACACTCAACTCTCTTTCTGGGCGAATGGTAAGGACAAGATTGACCCATACAGAGCAGATATAAGTCACGTCACACATACTGAGTTGCTGAGTTACCGACAGGTAGAAGGGAACATAAGAAACTAGAAGAAAATTAAATAATAGGGTAGCCTCGGCCTTGTTTCATAGTTTTGGCATCCATGCAATTGCAAAATTTGTCCTTAAGAATTCAATACTCAGTTACAGTTAAATCCTGTGTGTAAGTGCATGATGTGAACAATAATACCTTTCTATGAAAATATAGCCCTTCAAAATTAATTTTTTTTTAATTTTCTTATCCCCAAAAGAGGTAAGATTTCATATGAAAAGGTTTGATTGGATTCACCTTTAGCTTTTGTCTCCATACTGTCCTCCTACATGACAGAAGTTTTTCCTTTCCCCAGTTCCTTGGTGGAATTTTGCCAGTTCTCCTGTTCCTAGACTGGCTTCTGGACTATAGTGATAATAGTTCTCTCCTTGGAGGTCCAAACCTTGCTTCTTCTTGCAATGTTATAAGTGAAATCTAAGGATACAACTGTCTTCTCAAAACAAAAATTCTCTTTGTTTTTCTTCTTTATAGAGGCAAAGCATTACATAAATATTTTTTTAAAAAGTCCTCCACGCTGGTCTATTATAAAAATGGACATGTCAAAATTTCTTGAGTTATTTTTGAGAGAGGTCAGATTCAATTCTTCAAAGAATTGGTCCTATTTTACTGCCTGAATCTTCCCTCATAAACTAACCATAGTTCCTTTGATTTTTATTACTCATCATGGGCTTCTTCCCTTTGTTGTTTAAATACTGTTGTAGGCTGGCAGGAACAGAGGCCAAATATTCAAAGCTGGTGGCTTAACTGCTGTGAAGCAACTACTGAGGAGTGACGTAGTTTGAGCTAGTCCTCCCTTCCTGTTCCTTGCCCTCAAGAGTCATTTGTTGACTTGAATAAAATACGTGAACTAGAATAATAAACTTCTCAACTAACCAAATCTAAATACATAAAGAATTATAGAGCAGTTCCATGTTCATAGCAGATAAAGCCAGAAAGCATTTTATCTCAGTGAACAGAACACCTGAGAAGGGCAGAAGGAGGAACCACTGAATGTGACCTTTGAGTGGATGCATGCTTGTATAATAATTAATTCTTGTTATTAGCTGACACTTTAATTGACTTTAACTAGATTATAAAACCAAAGTTTGTTACCACACCTTTTGCATGGGAAATATTTATGTAAATTTCAATGATGTCAGCTAATGAGCCATGAGCCCATTATATGGGATAAAACTTTTAGGATTAATCTCTAATCTCAGATGCATCTGGGGCACAATAGGGCTGTTGAACATTTCTACCTACACAAAGTGAATCTTTCAAAAACTTGTATTGCTAATAGTTCTTCACATAATTGACTGAGTTCTCATAATATCTCTGGAAGTCACTACCATCTGTTTCAATATATGTGTGGGGAGGATTTCCTTCTAAAAATGAAGGAATGATTCTCTAGACGTAATATGAAATGAGAACATACAGATTTACCACAACAATGTGACAATATACTTTTGTCTTCGTTTTGACATCTCTCACTCCTACTCCTGTTTCAGTGACCATTTTAAACTGTAGCAGTATTTTCATGGCATAAAAGAGAGTAGATATATCAAAAAATCTGTGTTTTTCCTTCAACTCATTTGTTCAAATTCAGTTGACATTTGCACTAAATGACTGACAGACATTATGACTTGAAAATTTTTTTACTTCTCTAAAAGGATTCAGTTGTGGCAAATGTATTGACATAAGGTGGGTATCATCCAAATCAGGAAAACTGGTCCTAAATTGTATCCTTTTTAGAAGACTCAAAGAGAACAAAACAACAGGGGAAAAAAAAGCTCTTAAGTTACTGTCTTTTTGTGCGGTTTGGTTTCCAACATCAGGGTTAGATTTCCTTAATAAGGGTTAATACTGAGAAACTTATACTGCTGTATAAGCAGAACTGTATTGTATTATTGCACCCAAGCTGTTTCTGCTCAGTAAATGAGCTAGTAAATTGAAGCTCCAGTTTTTCAAACAAGCATCCATTGAAATATTAGGTGAGGGGGGTTGTTGACATTACTTAATCTTATCAGATCATTTCCATGATAGCCTTTATTATGGGTCAGTTCCATATACTCTACCAGTGTAAAAGCTGGGAATTAAATTCTCTGTGCTGGTGTTCTGCCTCAGGCTGAAGAGAAGACTTGTTTTTATTCTGGAACTAAATCAAGCAAGTAAGTCCTCACAATGAGGTGATGAGAAACACATGCAATATTAACTATACCAGTATTGGAACTAGATAATATAATAGTTACTTTTTCTTTGCTCTTTCCTGTTGCTTTGCTCTGATACTGGCACTTGAAATGTCCTAAAAAGTGACCGTTGTAGTGGATATGCTTTCTGATGGTCCAGTGAAAAACTACCCAAAGTTAATTTTGAAAATAATCCCACTTCATGCACACTCAATGGATATTGCATAGAGTACAGTAGGTAAAATTTCTACTTTTGTTCCAGGGAATATGCTTTAATCCCTCACAGGTTTTTATTCTGACTAGGTGCTGCATGTTTTATACCTGCTAAACAATAGGGTGTGGATAAACTCCAATCGGTAAGGATAAAGCTAGAGACCCTTGTCTCTATTGTTTTCAAGGATCTACCATCAGTAACACAAATAGTAGTAATCATAGGGATTCTAGCAGTGTTAATCATACTGATGATCAAGGTAGATGTTGGTATGATAGAATGACTGTGCTTTGGTTGTTCTTTGAAGGATTTGGGAAATCACACCCAATATTTAACAAAAATGAAGGGTTCAAAACCAAGCATCAGAACCAGAAAGTCTCAACATGTCAGGGTCCTGTGTGCACAAATGGGCCTTAATTGCCCTGACCAGCATCACCTGGACTGTCCATGCACACATACTCTGCCTGTTGGTGCATTTAAGTTCAGACCTGAGCCTTGTTTGCTTGCCTAAGCTACGCTATAGGTGTACATGTCTCCAGCCTCCTGTGTGGCCTTGCTTCCTGATGGACCTTGCAGGTAGCTTCTCCTCAGCCCTGTCTTCTGCATAGACCTTGGTCATGTGTCATAGTTTTGCCTCTACTCTTATCTCCAGCCTTGTCTCCTGATGACCATATGGTCACCCTTGGTTTCCAGCCCAGTCCCACTCATGGAACAACCCTTGCTGCTCACTGAAACAAAACCAGAGATTTCCTGTGCCTTTTAAGTATTATGTCTTTGCCAAGTGTGATCACAGAGTTTTTCACAGGAGCATGACTTTATTTGAATCACTTCTTAGAACTGATCTGAAGATTTATCCAAATCCAAATATCATTTCTCATGTAGTCTTTTTTTCCTGCCCTTCCTTTCTTTTTCCTTTTCTGTCCTGCTGGTGTCCCAGCTAACTCTAGCCCTAATCTTCTTTCAGACAGTCTTGGTCTCTCAAGACCCATATCCCAGTCTCTCAACAACACAGATTCGGTGAGGTTGGAAGGGGACACTGAAGATGTCTAGTCTAGTGTTCATTATTCTTTAGCCTTACACAGTCAAGTTTTGAGTATCTCCAACAACAGAGACTTTACAACCTCTCTGGGCAAAGAGGGAGACTTGACCAGCCTGCCAGAAAAAAGAATTAGAATTCTGCAGTTTAAATTGAATATGCTTTATTTTAAATTATGCCCATTGTCTCTTGACTTTAACTGGAGCCACAGAGAAGAGTCTGGCTCCATCTTCTTTTGTCTTTCCCATTAGGTACTTATACACTACAAAAAGATTGCCCTAGCCTTTGCTTCTTAAATCTTGGGCTTTCTTGAAATACATGACATTATGATCCTTTAGATATAAAAATAATACTTCTTCCTCCTATCTTTTTATGTACCATTTCTTTTTTATTCTAAAATTTCCAAGAAAAAACTGGCCTACAAAAAAATTCCTGGATGTTCTGTTGTAGCCTGAAAAGTTCAAACTTGAAAAAAGCCAGTGAACACACTCTGAAAATGAGAACTAAGACATATTGCTACTGATTGAATATTGTCTCAAAGTATCACCCTGATATTAACTGCAGAACATGAAACACACAGAAGAATTGACTTCATCTAGCAAACAAAGTTTTCCAATAAAGTAGTGTTTTCTTGCATTAGCTTTTCGGCATTTCCATTAACTTTCCCAGTTTTCTTTCCATTTTCATTGCCTTTTTCCATTTTTGATCAATGTTACCTTGCTACTGCAACTGCTTTTTGAACATTGGTACATTTTTGCTGTTTATCCTTTTTCTCTGCTATTTTCCCATCAACTT
Source organism: Numenius arquata (assembly GCF_964106895.1). Classification (NCBI taxonomy): domain Eukaryota; kingdom Metazoa; phylum Chordata; class Aves; order Charadriiformes; family Scolopacidae; genus Numenius; species Numenius arquata. The sequence goes on from NC_133579.1 coordinate 45,363,540, forward strand.
TCCTGAACGTATACTTACTTTTACCTTCTGTTTTTCCTTTTTTCTTTTTCTTCTGCAGGGGTAATAGGGTTGAGGTCAGCATCTGGGTGCTAAAAGGCAGACGTTTTGAAGTAGCAATTTAAAATATGTCAGCTGGAGAGCTAGAAAATTGTGAATCACCTTTTAAAAGTGCAAAATATGTAATTTGGGATCTATTGCAATTTAGCATGGTCCTTGCTTGTATTTCTTTAGCATTGCCTGAGAGGGTTGTTGACCCTTTATAAAAAGGCTTTCTAATATGGAATAAAGTCCAATGATCTGACAGATGCCTGCAGAAAAATGAGTAGCACATTTCTGAGTTCAGTCAGAACTTTAGTATGAAGGACTAAAAATGACAGCTGAGGATATGAGGCAATTAGGTGATATATTCTGAGGATGTGAGATGAAGAAAATTACTGTTTTGGGAAGTCTGTTCAGCTTCTGAATTCTGCTTCTAACTAGATTCCTTTATGGGCTGATACATCAGCCTAGAGACTCAGTATGGGATTATTTCATAGAATTAAAGAGACTGAAGGGGCATCTGGAGGTCATCTTGTACAGCCTCAGTACATTCGGAGACGGTCTGCAGCCTTCTCAGTTATCCTTTCAAATCCATGATGCAATGGGATGCCAAAAGGTAGCAGTTCACTGTTCAGAGTTAACAGAGAAATCTTTTCCCTTTGCTTTTTCTCAGGAAAACTTTTTTGATGGGAAAGACAACTGCTTAATGAAGTCACCAGATAACGGCTTCTGCAGCTGGTCACCTCTTGAAGCTTGTCAGGAGGACAAATAACAAGGGATAAGGAAAGTTTCTGAATAGCTTTTCAATTACTTTTATTAGTTTAAGATAAGCAGAGCTGTTTTCCCAAAAGCAGAGTAAGCTGGAATAAAAGGTGTTGTGTTCAATGTATTGTAAAATTAGAGGATGTATTCCCCATAGCGTATCTTGCCAAACTGTGATGGGCTCAACAGCCACTGGGGAGAGGCCTTTATACTGTAAATGAGAAGGAACGGTTTTAATTCACTGTGTGCATTTCCACAAAATATAATGGCTCTGTAGCTAACCAGGGTTGACCGGGATCTGTGGGTATCTGTGCAGCTTTGTGCTAGAGAGCTATGACTTGTAGAAGGGGCTTTTTAACTAGTCCTGTTGTGGCAGATTTTTTTGTTTCTCTTGGACTTTAAGAGTTTGCAAAGGGAACAGAATAGGCACTGATGTTCAGCTGTCCCACTAAACTATGAAAAAAACTCTCTGCAAACACTGAAATACTACCTGGACATTCAGCAAGAGTCTCTTACAACCATATCTGTTTCTGTACATCAAAATCAAGCAAAATGAACCCATAACTCCATACTCACTGCACAGGAGTTGGTTTGATGATCTTAGTGTACAACTTCTGTCCTCTGCGCACATCTCTTATCATTCCTTGACTTTAGAAAGCCTTCAAAATACGGAATAGGTCAAAGGAAGTCATATAACCTGCTGTCTTCACCCACACCTCTCTTGACTGCAGAGACCAACTTATTATTTCTCTAGGGTTTGCAGTGAGGACTACATGCTGACTCCCCATATTGTAGTCTTCACGTAGCTGCTCGTCAGCTTCTAAGAAGACTCTTAGGATTTGGAAAAGAGAAGGAAAAAAAAGATCTACTCTAGCTGCAGAAGAAGGCAAAACTCCAATAATAAGGCTGTCAACAGTAAACCAGTGAAGAACTAAGAAGGCAAGAACAGTAGAAAAAGTACTTAAGCTTGTGTTCCAACCAGAGCAGTATTCTGTCTCAAACAGTGGTAGTAGGAGATACAGTTTAAACATAAAATATTTTAAGGATTGACGTTACATGTTTTTTATGACAGTTTTAGACAAGTCTTGCTAAAGGAAGGCATGTTGTTACCCATTTCTAGCGTGTAACTGGGAAAAATTAAAGCAGATCTGAGAGAGTGAGATTTGATTCACTAGAAGAAGCAACAGAAAATGAGTGTTTGAAGGAATCATGCATGAGATCATGGAGAAACGTAGGAAAAAAATAATATTCCTGATGAAAAAAACCTATAACTTTTTGGACTAAATTATTTGCTGAGTGTCATCTCGTAAGGTACAATCATGCAGTGATGTATGTAATTTTTTTCAAGATTTTTTATTAGGTGATATGTTTGGATAGACTATTTTCCTACTTCGTATTTACAACAGATTCACATGGAGAATTAACTATTTAGTACATCTGCAAGTTTTGAGAATGAGATAGCATGAAGTAGTTGCATAGAGCATAAACTATTTTTTTTCACTGTATTCTTTTAACATTGTTTTAGAGATTTTCCATGGACACATGTGGATAACTAATCTATTTCTTTTCTATGGAAAGTGTAAAAAATATGAATGGTTGCCTACTGACTTTATTTTTTCCCTATGCAGAAGAACACGAGGACACTGAGGCCTCACTCTCTAGAGCTGCTCTGTTTCTCCAAAAGGATGAGGTGATAAGATTATGGGTTATTTGATCACTTGGGACACCAGTTTCACTGGCAGTGCAAAATAATCAGATATTCCTTTAAAACAACTTTCTTTAAGAATATCTCTACGTAGCTTTTTAATATCTCTAGTTCTAGGTCCTTGGTGAAGAGAAGGCATGAGAGATAGGATTATAATAGGAACATTTTTCTCATCTGCACAACCTGTGGCTGATTTGGGAGTTTGGGGACTGCTCAGGCAGAATGAAAGTGACTCTCAGAAAACAAGGATGTGAAGTTCCCACCTGTCATGGTTTCAGCTGGGATGGAGTTAACTTTCTTGCTACAAGGTTATGTAGTGCTGTATTTTGGATTCAGGATGAGAGTGGTGTTGCTAGTGCACTGATGTCTTTGGTTGTTGCTAAACTCTCAAGGCCTTTTCTGCTCCTCACACTGTCCCACCAGCGAGTAGGCTGGGAGTGCAGAAGAAGTTGGGAGGAGCTAGCCTGGACAGCTGTCTGACCAAAGGAATATTCCATGTCATATGACATGATGCTCAGTATATAAAGCTGGAGGAAATAGAAGGAAGCAGGGGGACGTTTGGAGTTATGACATTTGTCTTTCCAAGTAACTGTTACATGATGGAGCCCTGCTTTCCTGGAGATGGATGAACACCTGCCTGCTGATGGGAAGGAATGAATGAATTCCTTCTTTTGCTTTGCTTGTGTGCACCTTTTGCTTTACTTATTAAACTATCTTTAACTCAATCCATTAGTTTTCTCACTTTTATTTTTCTAATTCTCTCCCTCATCCCACTCAGAGTGGGGTTGGAGTGAGCAAGAGGCTGCATGGTCCTAGCTGCTGGCTGGGGTTAAACCACAGCACCACCCCGTGTTCTTACTGCACAGCTGGAAAGGGTTGTTATGGACAAGTTCCAGCCTGCCAAAGGAATGGAAATGCAGTGCCATAGTGCACACCACAAAAAGAGCTTTGTGTCATATCCCCTGTCCAGTCAACCCAAAGCACGGCCAAGTGCAAGTATAGACTTATCCTTCAAATGCACAGTTTATTACCTGAGGCTACAAGGTGAAGAGTCAATAGGAGCTCTTGGGAACCTTTAGTTCAGAAGCTGCACCAACAGGCAGAGCTGCCTTTTCCCCTCATATGCTTCACTTCCTCCCAGCAGAAGCATTCAGTGTCAAAAATAGGTTTCAAATGTCCAGTGCCTCCAGGCTTCATAATGAGATGTTAGCCACTAGATGTTGCTCACAGTCACTCATTCTCCTGCTTCCCACTTTCTTGCTTCGTTTTGTTCAGCATGACCTTAAATTTTGTACAGTTCTCTATTTCACAAGACTTTGGATTCCTGACTAAAAAGATGTTTCAGCAAGAGAAGAAAGCTTGTATTAAAAAGTTCATCTATCATAATAGAAATGACTCAGTTATAACCCCTTTGAAAATCCTGTGCACACAGGGAACACTTGACCCTAGTGACTGGATTTATTTTACGCTTGGACAGTCATGCTAAATTTGTGATTCTCATTAACTAGATAAAATGTTTTTAGTCCTCCTTTGTGTTTGTCTTTCATTTAAAAAAAATAAAAATGCTTATAAGCAAGTGGATAATTAAATCAACATATTGACTTCTGAAAGTGAATAAATAGCAAACAAGTTATATACAGGGTGTTTAAAAGAGTACCAGCACCTTCTTCCTTTTTTTCTTTTATTTTTCTTATTTTTTTTTCCACTTTGCATACCTCCTCCTTTTAATTCTCTTTCACAAATTATATATAACAATAATTACTTTTCCCATGAAAATTCAACTGTAAGCATCTTCAAAATAATAGCCAGGAGTGCACAAAGTTTTAGCACTGTGGATTTATTCATTCTCTTGCCATCTTTTGCTACATCTTCTCTCTGAAAATGCAGCACTAATATTTAGCAAAATGAATTATAATAGTTAAACATAGGCACTGTGCATGTTGTCATTGTGCTTCCATTACAACCAAAATTTTAGAGGAATCTATTCAATTTAGCAATCAATGTGTAGGAAACATTACTGAAGCATAAATACATGTTTTTTTCTTCCCATTAATTCTGGTTTTTTGAATTAATTGTGTTCAGTCACTCTCCTCATAATGCTACTGCATTGATACTAGATGTGAATTAGACTTAACTAGCTAGTGTTGTCTAGCCAATCAATGACAGAATTTCAGTAAATATGGTTAGCCTCTATTGTTATGTGAATATGAGTATCTGTTGTTATCAAACAATTGGAAAGGTGAGCGACATAAGCCAATAGGGCAGAAGACTGTATTAGAACTTCAAGTTATATGGGACTAATCATTTACTTAAAATTATATGTATATACACACACACATTTATATATTTATATATGTTAAAAAAAATATAGTGCCTCATAGAATTAGGGATTTATACAGTTGTCTAGCTGGAAAGTGGTTAACTGTTTTCCCAGTAGTGTAAGTATTGATATAAAAAAAACCCTAGAGCCTATACAAACACAGAACAACTAACTGTAATTGTTTTCCTGGTTACACAGAGCAATGGGTAAGAACAATTGCCTCTGAGTGTCTCAGACATGGCTACAGTTACAGTAATTGTGTGGAGGGAAAAGAGGTTGGAGAGAATCGTTATTGACTTAGCTAAATATTCTTTTTTTCCATTCTTTCAAGCTTGATTGCAGGGAAAAGCTTCTTCACATGCACTAAGACACAGAGAAAGTAAGAGAAAAAAGAAAAACTCAGATTAGTCTATATAAATGAAGAACGAATGATAACAATGGGACCAAACCTCCTTGTGTTAACTGTAATTGCCATCTTGCTGCACAGACCTGCATTCAAGAGACACAGCACTGAAAGGCTCGGGAGTTCCCAACAGGAAAGTCTGACTTTGGATGAAACTGACCCCAACCAACAAGCACTGCCAAATGGGGTCCTGGTAGCTGATATTACATTAACTCTGTCTCTGTGAATATAGTTGGAAGGTAAAAGAGGGCATAAATTTTATTCATTCATGGCTGATAGAGGGAAAGAGAAGGTGGATGAGTAAAGACAAGCTGAGTTATATGACTGAAACAAGGAAAAGTAATGTCAGAAACAGATGGGGTTGATTCTCATGGAGCAAGACGTGCATATTACCAATCAAAATAAGCTAGAGAAAGACATGCAGAAGAAAAAAGCCCTATTTGTCTTATTGTAGAACATTTTACAGATCACAAAGATAATACAAGGTGTATTTTATGTTCTGGTTATTCTGGGTTGTAAAATAAAGTCTAACATGACTGACCATTTGCAGAAAGTAAAGCCAGGTTTAAAAAGTAATGCACCTGTGGAACTAGTGCCCACTGATATGACGGATTACCACAAAAGGAAGCACTTAATATCATCTTGAAATATATATTTCCCTGGTTAAAAAAAAAATAAAAAAAAAATAGATAACTCCAGAATTGCAAATACTTAGAAATACATTAACAAAAGATCACTGTACAGGAGCATGTACAAGAAAGGAAATGAGATTTCAGCTGGAGGAAGCCCTGATAAGAGAATACTCCCCAATCTCTTCAGTGCAACATCTGAACACATACGGTATTCTGGTAAACACAGCAAGCAATATCATGATAAAGCAGGAAGAAGTGCCTTATTTGAGATTTTCCGATACATATCAAAGTACCTTTATAATTCTTTGCATTCACTGAAAAAAAAGATCTGAAATCACTGAAGCGATTGATCACAAAAGTATAAGAAAACATCTTAATATTATTTTTTAAAGCTGCATACAGGACAGCAGAAATCAAATGAAGATGTTATGTATGGAAGAACCACCCTTTCTAAAAGCAATATCATTTCAAAAGCTGACAAATAGGTTTATTTGGAGAGCTAACTATAGTGCTATTTAGTATATTTTTTTACAGTGAAAAAGCAAAGAGTGAAATTAGACTAGAATGAATTGGGAAGCTTCCCAGGGTAATGAAGAGTAGCACACCATCTGTTTGAATGGAGAAAATAGTTGATCAGTCTGTGTTCCTCATCCTGCTGTGCAATACAAAGGTAAAGGTCCTCATAGCAAAATGACACTATGTAACATGACTAATGGCAACTGCACAGAACAGGCAATAAATGCAAACCATCACAGACTCGTGGGACACCTAAAATACAGCCAAGGTCTGGGCTAAATTCTCATGTAACAGCTGTGAGAATGACCAGAAATTTTCTAAGTTAATAAACTGATAAAACTTTTTTTCTCTTTTAAAGATATGTCAGTGACAAAAACTTGACTATTAGGCTGGTACAGGACCTGGGCAATAGGCTGATTTAGAAATAGAATCTCGCTGGTATGTTTTGAAAAGAAAGCTGAAGCGCTGAGGAGCTAAAATGGACTTGTGGAGGCTTTGCTTCTAATTGAATGCAATAATAACTACCAAGCATAATTTTAATTTTTTTCCTCCCATATGCCCTTGCACACACTTATTCCAAACATTATAATGGTGGTGAAAAGTACAATGCTGTAGTCAACAGGTAAGTAGTTAAGTGATCTTCAAAGTACGTAATGGCAGATGTTGCCATCTTCCCAATGGAAGTTATGCATTAATTGTCCCTCTGTGCCAGAGTTTGTACTGCTCTCTGCAGAAGGAGAACTGCAGGCTCCAACTCATGGTATAATAGCAAAAGCTCTGGAGTATTAATGCTGGGTAAAGTTAAAAGCTTTCTATTTGCTCCCAGTACCTGCCAAATTGGATGAGGAAGAGGCCTCAACTGAACAAAAGAAACTTCTGATTGAGGAAGAGAAACCCCAGTGGAAAGTGGCTACCAGGGAAAATGTGAGGGGTTTTCTGCCTCTTACTGGAAGATGGATGCTGGTTCTGCTGGGATTTGTAGGAATAATACTGCCTCCATATCTCAGCCTTCTCCCCTTACTTTCTAAATAACTTCAGTCATCGAAGCCAGAAGAAAGGCACAAGCTTAGAATCATAGAATCATCTAGTTCCAACCCCCCTGCCATGGGCAGGGACACCTCCCACTAGACCAGGTTGCTCAAAGCCCCATCCAGCCTGGCCTTGAACACCTCTAGGGATGGGGCATCCACAACTTCTCTGGGCAGCCTGTTCCAGTGTCTCACCACCGCCAGAGTAAAGAATTTCTTCTTAACATCTGATCTAAATCTCCCCTCTTTCAGTTTAAAACCATTACTCCTCCTCCTATCACTACACTCCCTGATAAAGACTCCCTCCCTGTCTCTCCTGTAGGTCCGTTTTAGGGAATGAAAGGCTGCTATAAGATCTCCCCAGAGCCTTCTCTTCTCCAGGCTGAACAACCCCGACTGTCTCAGCCTATTCCCATATGGGAGGTGCTCCAGCCCTCTGATCATCTTCGTGGCCTTCCTCTGGACTTGCTCCAACAGGTCCATGTCCTTCTTGTGCTGGGGGCTCCAGAGCTGGACACAGTACTCCAGGCGGGGCCTCATAAGAGCAGAGGGGCAGAATCACCTCCTGCGACCTGCTGGCCATGCTTCTTTTGATGCAGCCCAGGATACAGTTGGCCTCCTCTGCCGCGAGCACAAATTGCCGGCTCATGTTGAGCTTCTCATCCACTAACAACCCCAAGTTCTTGTCCTCAGGACTGCTCTCTATCCATTCTTTGCCCGGCCTGTATTTGTGCTTAGGATTGCCCCAACCCAGGAGCAGGACCTTGGACTTGGGCTGGTTGAACTTCATGAGGTTTGCATGGGCCCGCCTCTCAAGCCTGTTCAGGTCCCTCTGGATAGTATCCACTTTTTCTGGGCATATTTCAAGTTGGTTCAGAGTGAGACAAAACATTGGGGCTTTATGGGTAGCTCTCCCCCTTTCCGGTGCCCCACCTGCTTTGGAGAAGCATGAAAAAACAAAAACTGGCAGGCATAACCAGGCACATGAAAGTCAAGCAAAATAAGGGTAACGGTACACTTGGTGGTTTCCTTCTGTGTTCGCAGTGAGCTGAACCATGCCACACCGATAACAAAGAATCAGTCCATGTTGCTTTTGGTCACTGACATCTGCTTGTTAAGTCCCATTGAAAAATCAGTTTCCCTCTCATATTCCAATGCCACACTGCTCCTGCAGGGCACATCTGCTAATCTGGGCAGATCTGCCAATCAACAAGCAGCATATATCTATCTCCTACATATGTGTAAAGGCCAGTACTGCTTCCCCTCAGATGCTCTCAGCAGAACTGTTCTGATCCCTCAACTGAACAGGAGAGACCTCTGATCTTTCTCAGGATGCAGAGCTGTAATTATAAAACTGTAAACTAGATGTGAGGCTTAATTATAATGTCAAATAGATTGGATTTTAATCAGCTCTCTGGATATATAGTTAGGAAGGATTTATCAGGGCAATGACCTAATTTTAAGAGTACAGATTTCAGCTGAATTGTCTGAAAACAATTTGGTTCAGTGCCTGCAGAGGGGACACAAATAAATGCAGACCATCGCTTTTTAATGGGTAATGTTTCAATCGTGGCACAGGCTTTAGGAAACAAATTAATCTCTCATGTAACATCAAAGAGAATTGCTACGCAATGGTGATGGTTCTGGTCATGGACCTGCCACAGCAGCAGAAGCACAGCAGAGGAACTGCTGCAAGGAGAGTTGCCACAGGACATGAGAGGACATTATAGTGTGTAGAAATGTATGTTTAAGCAAAAGTTATTGCAAGTGCTCAGTGTGAGGGGCAGAAGACTTATGGGAGTGTGGTTCTAGCTCAGTAGCAGGTTTTTGTAGTCAGCATCTATTTTTTTGTCAGGCTTGGTGGAAGATGGGAGCCAGAGAAGGGTCTGGCTTTTTCTGAGAGGTAAGGCTTCACTCCTATACCAAGATTCCATAGTTCCTGCTGGGGTAAAACTTCAGCTAGAGCTCCTAACTAGGACCTATCACACTGGTGAGATGTTTCCCAGTAGATCAGCCAGGGAGCTGTCAGAAGAGGAGAGCAAGTACACGGGTATTGCATTGGTGCCGGGTGGTGGCCTTGAGCTACGTCAGGGACTTCCCTATACCCCAGATGGCAGCAGGTTGGGCAGGATCCCTCCTCTACAACTGCATAATTTCTTGTGTTGTGCTGAGATCAGTATCCAGAGGGAGCAACCATCTCAGAAGCCTTGCCTGTCCAAAGCTATTCAGCAATATCCCTTGTGGTCCTCCTCAGGCTTTTCAGCTTCTCAGCTCCCAGTAATTATTTGAAGTATTCTGAATGGAGCCAGCACTCTCAAAAATGTCCATTTGGTTTTGCCCAGGATGTTGTAAAGTGGTGGCCAGGATTACAATAACCTACCACCACGTTTTAAGGAACCATGTCAAATAAATTAATAGCACAGATGGAAAAAATCTGGCCCCCACGAGTACTTTCCAAGTAAAGCAATGCAGTAAACCCAAGCCTTCAGAAGTCAGAAATGCTGAAATTAAAGAGGTCTGTGTGACTTTGTGCAAAAGCACACACTGATGTAAAAAAACCCAAAAAGGCAGCAGATTAACCCTGTGCTAACTGCAACTTGAAAGCACAAAAAAGACATTCCAGAGCATTCTCATTACATGTTAACTCTGGGGATGAATGTCAGATTCAGACACCAGGTCTGTTGCAGGACTGTTTCTTTCTTTTTGATAGAGTTTTATGGAGGGCCTTAGCACTGGGGTTTTGCAGGCTTTCTCTCCCTGCTCCATCAAGCATATACTCTCTTAGTTTCTTGTGGGGCAGAGAGTATTCCACAACTGTGCCAGGCTGTCAGACTGACCAGGGTGGTGAATGCTTCTCCTTAGATGACTAGTTTATGGGAACTGTTGCAGTGCTCTCTTATTGGGGTTTATTTCTTGAAAAGTGCTGACTGTGTGACTGTGAGATTTCTAACAGAAAAAAGAAGAAAGGAAGAAAGGGAAGGGAAGGGAAGGGAAGGGAAGGGAAGGGAAGGGAAGGGAAGGGAAGGGAAGGGAAGGGAAGGGAAGGGAAGGGAAGGGAAGGGAAGGGAAGGGAAGGGAAGGGAAGGGAAGGGAAGGGAAGGGAAGGGAAGGGAAGGGAAGGGAAGGGAAGGGAAGGGAAGGGAAGGGAAGGATTTTAGAATTTTTTTTTTGCTATGGTAAAATATTGATGTTTTATTGCAAGGGAAGCAGTGTCAAGGAGAAAGATATTTGAAACAGAAACTCTGTGGAAGTCAGGACACTTTTTATGATGTTTATTTTGTACTTAAGGAGATGGTATGCTGAAGTAATCAAGTTAAACAGATTATTTAAGTAATAGATCTTCTACAAGTAATATTAATATTGGAAGGGTTTTTTTATTTTATATGTAAAAACGTGGTTTAAAGCACACTTTTTTCTGATTGATCTTCAAAGTGCAAATGAGCTATAGCCTCTTCTCTGAGATATAGTCAAAATTGTTTCATATGTGCAACTTTCTATGCTAAAATACATGCAAGGGATTGGAGTTATACTGCATGTATTGTACCTGAAAGCCATTACCAATCCTAAACTGTCAGCTTGCAATAACAGAAAAATTTTCAAGGTTATTATACAGTTAAATTGAACTTCTTTGAAAGTTTAAAATCATAGGGAAATGCAGAAAAACTATTTTAAAAAATCTGCAATTAAGAAGTGTGAACTATAGGATGAACTATAACTATTGGTTTAGGAAGTCTAGTGGTCTTAGTTTAAGGTTTTTTTAAGATATTGAGGTGGATATCTATAGTTATTTTCAGCATTTGGATTTGAGTAGACACACTACATTTGTATCATTCCTGGTAATATTGCAGTAGAACATAACATTCCTATTATGAACTTGGTATTCATTTGTTCATAATTCTTATGAAAATTCCCTTTAAACGATTTCCAGATGAGATTTTTGAATCATGTCTGCATGTGCCAAAATTGAACAAAAGATCATTTTTATAATGTAAAAGTACGTTTGAAAACTACTCTTAAAAGTCATAGTACATTTTATATCATGTAAGTCTTTTTATTGAGATCAGTCACAGAATCTTTTTTTTTTACTGAACAAAAGAGCCTAGTAATTTCTTTTAAAAAATAGTTCTGAATAGAAGAAAACAATTACAAATGAAATGTGAAAATCACAGTCTTACACTTAAAATCTCATTAATTGCATTCTCTGTGATTGCAAATTTTTGGCTTTTAATATAGCACACATAAAAATACAAATTTAAGATTATTTTATTACATAAACAAAGCTCATCTAAATATAAATCTAATAAACCAAAATTGGTTTTGTATGGAAACTTTAGACACTCTGGCAAAACAAATGCTTGGCTTTTTGACAAGCAGAGGAGCACAATTTTAATGTTTAAAATGTAGCAAAACCTGTACTGATATAGCTGCTGTATATCATATTTAGAAGACTAGTTGACCATAAGCAAGACTGGTTTGCAAATACCATATGCAAAAGTTTAAAAATAATTTTGGGTGCATAAGTGTGTTTTACTCTTCTATTTATTGTTGAAAACTTTGCAACAAAACATTAGAAACATAAACTCTTGTTTTATGCCTGTGGTGCAGTAGCATAAGTTCCAGAAACCCTAAATATCTTAATGTCATAACAACGGCAATTACATTAACTCACTTTAATAGCACTGAGATAAAAAAAAAAAAAAGTGTGATTCCACTAAAATTCTCCTCTCACAACTGGATTCTGTTCAAATTACACTGCAGGTAGCCCTGTATTTTAATTAAGAAACATTACTGCCTTATGCTGCTATACTGATAGTCTGATAGAAAGTGTGTTGAGCTAAACTATTCAGAAAAAGAGAAACTGGAAAGGCCTAGTAAAAAAATGGAAGTGCCTGCCATATAAAAAGGCTGTGGTGGACTGATCCAGCTTTGGAGCCATGCTTGAACAGACTAATATGCCAGCACAAAGGTTAAAGGGAGAGGCTGCAATCTTAAGCAGAACAGTCGGGAATCTCAATGCAAAACAGCAAAGAATGGTATGTTTTTTAATTGCATATTTATTGCTCTCCAGAAAGATAAACAGAAAAAGAGAGGTAATTATCAGATGGGGAAATTCTTTTGGATGAAGGATTGGCACTTTGAAATGAGTAGTTGAAAAATATACTATACACTGTATGTATTAGGGAAAAAATAATGAACAATTACACAAATTTAACATCTATGCCTAAAATGCCAAAGAATTTCAAAATTGCCATCTTTGGGTAGTTGGCCCAGGCTGGCAGACAGGACCCACACAGATGCTTGCTCACCTCCCTGTGCCCCCCACACCCAGTGGGACAGGAGAGAAAAGAGGAGGCATAAGAGTGAGAAAACTCATGGGTCAAAATGAAGGCAAGGAAAACACTCACCAGATGCTAGAAAAACAGGCCTGACTTGGGGCCACCCCTGCAACACACTCCCTCCCACTACCAATACCTTGCCATCTATACCACACACTATACACTATCAAATGCCTTTCAATAGTAAGTCCATAACACCATGAATAGATTTCCTAGGGTAGATTTCTGTGAAAGTTTGGGATTTTAAGCTATAGAGTCACTTTATTTGGATTGAAATAATGTTTTTGAATAGTTAGAGGAACTGATGCAAAACCTTGGTTTCCATTTTTTTAATTTTCTTATGCCAGTACATAGTCTATCCTAGCTTGTAAGCATATGTATGCACAGATCCAATTGCTCTCTCATAGAGACCAAAAAATAAGACATACTTTTTTCGTGCAAGCAGCAGTGGAAAGGAAAGCCTGCTACATATAGTTACAAGAGCTTTAATACCACCATGGAAATAACATAGAAAATCTGGCACTGCTCCTGAGCCCTGTGACATTTGTGCAACTCAAACACTTCCAGGTGCTTGTTTATAGAAATTTCTCAGTTACCAAATTGTGAACACTTACTTCCTTGGACCCTTTTTTTGTGTTAAGGACCTATTGTAGAAAGTTCAATTTGTCTTTTAAGATCAGGTGTTCTGGTTGCAGTGTTCACATCCAAAGGAAAACAAGACACAAACCTAAAGCACAGTGGACCCGGTTCTCCCCATGCACAAACTGTATCATATAAGCAGCACAATAACCACTCAACCCAAAACTCCTTGGACGCAAATGAGTGCCCTGCAGGTAGGTTGACAGATTTCCTCAGAATTTTGTGGCTGAAACTGTCTTCTCCAACAGATGTGAAAAAAGGCTTAAAGCTGCTCATCTTTCCCACTTCACTAGTATATAACCAAGCTGATCATGATCTAATAATAAATACCAGCAGATGGTAAAGCTGGTTTCAATATCAGTGCTGTGAACTGTGAGCCATTATCTCTTGTTCCCGTGATGTTTCCACTGTAGCACAGAGCACGATGGATCAAACACACTCACGACAAAATTGCGCTTACATGGCAGCGAAGGCTGAAGCTCCATAAGTCCATAGTCAAGCTCTGGAATGCTCCAAGTGCAGCTCTTCGTGGGCAAACACTGTTTGGCCTAGTTAAAGACCCTTCGGGGACTGCTGAACACAATAACATCCAGATGGAGAGGAGTCGGATTTAGAGACTGAACTTAGATATGATGTACCACAAAAATACTTTCAGGGCAGTGCAAGCCAAATGCGAAAGCAGTGCTAACTTCTCCCATGGCAATTCAGTGTGCTCCACTCTTATCTGGTTTCTATTCTACACTGTGAAGAAAATCGGCTGATGCCAGCTTTATTTATCCTTGGGGACTGTTTTTCTTTCACATGTTATTGCACAGATAAGAGTGCTATACACGCATCCCTCACTATTCTAAAAATGCAGTGAATTTAACAGAAAACTTTATTTTTAAAGCCATTGGGTGGATCTAATCAAAATTTCAGAGCTCCACCAGCTTCAGAAATATAAAGAATGCTATCTTCTAGAGGAATGGATCTTCTAGAAATAAGTTGTTTTCATTAGAATCTGGTACTCATGGCTTTGAATGATTAATTCAACCTAGACTCTTTGGCTTAACTAATGTGTGTTTTGTAACTGGTTCTCATCAATCACCACGGTATTGCGCTTCCACAATACACCTATATCAAAGAAAAAAGATTAACGAGACAGCTTCTTTCTGGCTATGCGTTTATATTCGGTCTCACAGGTATTGATTTTTTTTTAATCAACAGAGACAGTAATTTTCAGAGGTAGGCCAGTCGCCGTGTCATTTATGCAAATTCTACCACCTCACAATTTTGTATGTTTTTGGTAAAATGTCAGATGTGTCATAGAGACAAAGGTCTGCCTCCATTAAACTTGCTGCACAAATATATTTCCAATACTTTGTTAATCTGCCATTAATACACTGCTGTGTTTTCAAAAATCCATATGTCACATTTACATTTAACAGGATAAATGGTAATAGCTTATTCTTCAAGTTTAGTAAACAAGTTCTGAACTTTATTCTTATAAGAACTTACTGCAGAAAAGAGAACTTAATTTCATCCCATGCTTAATTTAAAATGTCTTGTTGCAAGAGTGTATGGTCTATGAATTGATTCAAAGCAACGTTTCAGATTAAATGGGGAAGATCATGAGACAAACACAGGGTAAAATCTCAGAGCAGGAAAAGAATTAGTGCCTTTGTGATATAGATTACAGTTTATTACCAATTATTCACGTTATTGATTCTGTGGGAGAGACTGTTAGATCATTAAAGATGTTCATTACTTAAATTTTAAAGTGCTATTAAGCAGGGCATTAAAATTCCCAAATTGCTAAGCAAACTATTGAAAAGTCCTATCAAACCTCACAACTTTGGAAAATATGTTCAAAGGCTTATGAATAACAGTGACTTTGAGGAAGAAGTATATGTTTTAGTATATTCAAATAAAATGATGTGCACCATTGGACTGTGCAGGACTGAATGCAAGTGGTTTAAAAACCCTGTACAAGGTGCTTTTTTTCTGAAAATAATGTAGCAAATGTGTTAATGTCAGTGCTGTGTCTACATTAATGTGACTTTGCATCATGATAGTCCTAGATTCAGCAGGATCTATTGACATGTGCAGCATTATAGCAGAATAAATTTCTCTGTTGTGTAGGCAGAAAGTGGAATACATCTGTCAAATTCTCCATCTCCTGTAGAGTTTCTTTTTGTATAACGCTCAGAGCTATTAAGAACGGCATTCTCCTCCCATAGCCTAGAGTTGGGCAATATGAGCTGAAATAATTAACTCTTTTTTCTCAATAAGGTTTAGCTAAAAGTGAACAATGAAACTTTTTTCCATTATTAGATTGTTCTATGTTATTCAGTTCAAACATCTAGTTTTTAATCAAATATGCTACTCCATCTCTTATTTTTGTATGTCTAACTTCTGATACTCCTAGTAACTTCACATAACACACAACACACACAATAGCTAATACTGTAGTCCTCCTTGCTTGACCTCTTTCAGTATTCCACTGAATTCAGGTGTCTATGCCAGGTACCACATGGAGCTTCTAACATATAAGCATTTAAATTAGGCTATCAAATACATTTTGCAATCAATCTTTATCTAGTCACAAGCACCTAAAGCCAATTTAGAAAGATGTTCAGCATCCCAAATTTTAGGCTTTGGTTTAAGACTTTGTACTTAAAAACAAGCTGACTGCATTCATACTCTTCCTAATAAAAAGACCCTTTTCTGTAATTCATGCAAATATAGGTGATCTTCAAACAGAGTGAAATTCTCCATTACCAAATATCTTAGATAAACTTTAAGAAAAAATTTGGTGTGATTTTATCACAACACTTATGTCCAATCAAAACAAGGGGACCAGTAAAAAAAGAAAAAAAAGGCAATTCATCTTCTCAAAAGGCTTTACTTAAGTTAATATATCTAATAGTTCTTCTAATAGCACATGTAATTAAACGTGTATTTGCAATGTACAAGATTTGTCCTCACACAATTTGTACTGCATGGTCAATGCATGTATACTCATTCTGCTTGTGAAAACAAGAACACTCATTTTCTGCAGTATTAAAAATCTAATTTTATGTGTTGTTTTTAATCTGTTTTAGGAATTAATATAATGTCTAATGCATATTGCTAGACCCGGGTTGCCTACATAAGGAACAAGTAATTCAGACACTAACTCTACTGTTTTATTGTTGTAACTGGACCTATGAACACATTAAATATGGGTCTGATTGCATTTCAAAAATTGTAATAAAAAATAACTACACTGGACAAATAAAGTCAAACTATTTATGCAGTAGGTATAAATTACATTTTAAATGAAAGACAAGGAACTGAGAGGTGTTTTACATAATGTATATTATCCATGCACATAGAAATACTGAAGGTGGATATCTTGTGGTTTCATAGGCTTAAAATGCACTCATGCATTGCTGAATGGAAAAACAGCAATATAAGACTTCATTGTTTTTAATCCTTACTTGAATTTGCAATTACTACACCAAGAGATCAGACTTCAGTATTCCATCTTTATCTTCAGATAAAGTTTAATTGAAGCTCTTTGTACAGACCCTTCAGGAATCTCTGTGAAATAATTAATGTGAAAATATAATATAAATGTCTAAATTAAATTCATGAAAGATTTCAAAGTGGTCATAGTCACTTAGTAGATTTTTTGAATTTTTTGGTTAATTGAATGTGAACTCATGAATACCAACAGGTTAAATGGAAATAAATGTTATTACTGTAAATTCAATAGCTGAGAATTCAGCCAATGATACAGTAATGACTGGCTGAAAAAGAAAAAATATAGAAGCTGCATCTGTCTTTGAAACAATGTCACACGGTGAAACATTTGGGGTGAAGAAGAAACAGAAAAAAATCAGTTCCCTGTGTTTTGAATTACATGAAGCCTCTGGTAACCACACAGTAGTCTAGTAGGGCTGAGCAGCCAGGAGAGAGAGAAAACGAAAAAGACAGACTGAGCTGAAAAGTCCAAGTTATTTCCCTTTCAATTTAAATAGCAGCAGAAAGGAGAATCTCTTAGACCACCCTATACTCAGCCACCCAGGAATTATTCCAGTAAGAACTCAAAAATGACTTGAAGGCAGGGGAGTGTCTGAGGAAGAAGGACTCTCTTTCTGCTTAAACCTCTTGAGAATGGGGGATGAGGTAATTATGTATGTAAATCAATGTTTTGGCATAGGACCTGCAAAGAAGAGGCACTAAAGTGTTATTCAGCAGCTCCAAAAGCTAAGCAATCAACACCCTGAGAGCCTGTTTTATATTTATGAGAATGCCACATCCTCAGAATCATAATCCTTGTTTTCTGCAAAATAACAAAAAAAAAATCCTGACTTTGAAATGCCAAACTAGACATGCAAAAAAATTATATTTCCCTAAGCTTGAAACTGATTTATTTCAAGTAATGTTGGTTACCTAAAAGCAAAGAGTTCATGCCTGAGTATAATATAATGTTATAATCCAGGTATGAAATTCTGTCATGAAATATTGCTGTCTTACTAGATTCGTACCAGATTATTAGACAAAGTTTGAGAACATTTATAGATTGCATCCACCTGGTATTTGAGATTTAATATATTAAAATTTAATATGGAGAAAGATAAAATGGAAAACCATATCATCTAAATATTAAAACCATTGACTTACTGCATTTGTGTGTATGCAATACTGTTTATTAATTCTGTACTATAGCTGATCATACTAAAAAATAATGCAGCTGATGTCAAAGAGTATTCCACATTTCATTTCTCTACAGGAAAATGAGAATTTTTAAGTTCATCACCCATTGTCTTCTTTTAGAAAAAGAAAGTAACTGTTTCTGCAGCCTGTTTATTTCAGTTCAGCCCAGGTAACAAAGGAGCCATTTCCAGGGAAGACTGAACACCAAATGTTGGTACAGAAAAGTTATTTACATCAGTTGTTCCCTGTCCTCCAAAATGGATGATAATGTTTGAACTTCCAGGTTAGATTCATCCAGAGGTGACAATGTTATGTAACTTAGCTGAAGGGGATGTCCTGTTTCAGTGTGTGAAAGGAGTTGGGTGCCTTTTCTGCACATCCAGATTTACACATCTGTGGAATTTCATGTTTTGACTTTTTAAAACACTTTGGAGGTGCTTTCTGTATTGCCTTTCTAGATAGCGACAACAATGTAATGCAAATGCTAGAAGTTTTAGAATTTTGTTGACATGAGACATCTCAGGATGGGAGATTGACTTTTCATTTGGTAGGAAGTCTTTGGAATGAGAGTGATGAAGGATTGTGGATTAAATCATTCTTCCTCTTCCTAATTGTTTTCCCTTACTGAAAAATGACCATAATGGTTAGGTTACACCCCTCCACAATACATTCTATCTGAATGGCAAAAAGTTACATAGCTTCCAAGTACAGTACAATACAGTAATTTTGAGTCATCATTTTAATACAAACACACTGGAATAAGTCAGAGTTCTCTGCACTTTAACATAATGCAACTTTTATCTTTTATTACACTGTTGGTCATGCACAATTGCATGTATATATATTAATGAAATTATTTAATCTGTGTGCAGAATTAGTTGTGGTGGACTCGCAACTGCTTCAATATTTTTGTCATACTAGAGCCAACACTCTTTTTCAGACTTTGTCATAATTTTTCAGTGTTGCAGATGTTAAAGAGAATTTTAATAATTCATGATAATCATTTAGATTGCTGATGTGTAAACACACAACCCAGAGCTGCCAGCAATGCAGCATGACATATAATTACTATTGTTGATAGTGCTTGTTTATTTTGAGAACTGGTTAAAAAAGATGCACTTTGCATACTTGAGTACTTTATTTTATTGCCTATTAATGCCATATTGACCAGAGCAATTTGCATTAATGTCTTGATCAAAAAGTGAAAACGCTAGGGTATGTCGTATTAACATATTTACTCATTGAAGTGAAGAAGCCAGTCTGGAATTTGTTTAATTGAGTATATGAGAATATATTCTAAACTGAACAGTTGTGCTTCTCTTTATTTTTGTATCCAATATAATGTGATGTGTTATTTTCCATTAGTAGAGTGGGATAGCTAGCTATTTTTAGCTATATCTCTTTGAACAGGAAGACAAATTACTTTTTATTTCTTTCTAGTCTGGTACAGATGAATATGCATATTCTTTTCTGCCCTATGTATATTTTGCTCCCATTAGCTTACAAACAACAAATACAACATTTTTATTCCCTACTTTTCCCACTCCAGTGAATTGGTGTTTGAGAATGACTCCACTCTTCAAAAGAGCTTACTTATAAAAATAAGTCAGCTGGAGAAAAGAATAAACATCTAATAGACAGTTATTTCTTCCTAAACTTTGCTGTGAGGGTAGTGTGGGCATGTGGCAGCAACTACACTCATGAGCTATGCTAACCACAAATGGAAAGTGCTGGAGGGGCAGGGAGAGGGAGGGGTTCATCATGCCCTGAGAAGAGACCTATGGGGCAGAGGCCTCACACAGGACCAGCAGATGCCTTTGCTCAGCTTCTGTTTGCTATTTAGCTGGGTCTGAGTAAGTGTCGTGGCCCAGAGTGGCAAAGCAGGGCTCAGCTGGCATGTAAACTGTCAAGAGATGTCAAGAATACCAAGTATTTTATAGGTATGTGAGTAACAAACAGAAGTACAAGGAAGAGATAGGTTTGTCGCTGAAAGGGGCTGGAAAATTAGTTACAAATGACACAGTAAAGTTTGGTTTACTCAATGCCTTCTTTGCCTCAGCTTTCATGGGTAAAGTTAGCCCCCAAGTCTCTATGCCATGAAGCAGCAGCAGAGTAGATGTTAAACCCTGGAGGAGAGTCAATTTAGGGATCATCTGTACAAATTGGAATCTACAAGCCCATGAGACTCATGACACATCCAAGCGTGCTAGAAGAGAGGGCTGACGTCACTGCAGAACTACTCTTTTTTACTCATTTTTGAAAAGTCATAGAGGTCAACGGAAGTCCCTGATGACTAGAAGGCAAATATTACACTCATGTACAAAAAGGGAAAAAAAAGCAGATTTGAGAAACTACAGACCAGTTTGCCTCACTTCAGTGTCTGGGAAAATTATGGAGCAGGTCCTCATGGAAGTTATTTCCTGGCTGATGAAGGACAACAAGATGTTTGGGAAAAGCCAACAAAGATATTCTTCAAGGGTAAATCGTGACTTACCAACTTAATTGCCTTCTGTGACAAAACAGGTCACTCACTGGGTAAGGGTAAAGCTGTCAATGTCAGACTACGGCAATTTGTCTGACATAATCTCCCCACAATAACCTTGTTGGTAAACTGATAAGACATAAACTGGACATATGGACCAGAGGATGAATGAAAAACTGACTAACGGCCAAGCTCAAAGGATAGTGGTTAATGACACAAAATCAGGCTGGCAGCCAGTCACAAGTGGAGTTTATCTGAGGTCAATAGTGTGTCTGATACCATCCAAGATCTTTGCAACAAGCTGGATGACAGGATTGAATTTACCCTTACCAAGTCTATGGATATCAGCAATGTAGTAGGAGAGGTAGATATTCTGGAAGGAAGCGGTACATTTCAGAAACACCTTGACAGGCTGGGAGGAGGTTGTAGAGAGGTGGTTGTCAGCCTCTTCTCCCAAGGGAATAATGACAGGACCAGAGGAAATGGTGTAAAGTTCTGGCAGGGGAGGTTTAGATTAGATATTAGGAAGAACTACTTTACTGAGAGAGTGGTCAGGCACTGGAACAGCCTGCCCAGGGAGGTGGTGGAGTCACCATCCCTGGAGGCATTTAAGAAATGTGTAGACATGGCACTTCAGGGCATGCTCTAGTGCCCGAGGTTGTTGGTTTGCGTCTGTTTGTTCTGTTTGTTTATGTCTGTTTGTAGGTTTTTTGGGTTGTTTTGTTTTGTTTTGTTTTTGTTTTTTTGTGGTTGGACTCAGTGATCTCAAAGGTCCCCTTCCAACCATGAAGATTCTGTGATTCTGTGTGAATTGCATGAGAATAATTTGAAGCCCTGCACCTGGGACAGAAAAATCCTAAGCAGAAGTATAAGATAAGGTCTGACTGGTTGGGGTGTAGCTCTGTTAAAGAAACCACAGGTTCTAGTGAGTAGCATGCTAAACGTTGGCCAGCAGTGCACCCTTGCAGCAATGCAGGCAAACCATGTCCTGGGCTGCATCAGCAAGTTTATAGCTACCAGATCAAGGGGTGGGATTATTCAACTCTGCTCAGCCCTTGATAGACCACACCTGGAATATTATGTCCTTTGGTTTCCCCAGTTCAAGAGAGTCATTGAAAATCTTGAGATGGTCTATTGAAGCCAACCAAAATGAGTAAAGTGTTGGAGAATATGATGTTCAAAAAAGACTGGGGGATCTGTGTTTGTTTAGCCTAGAAAAAGAAGGCTCAGGATATCCATTCTTCTAGTACCTAAAAGTTAGTTATACAGAGGACAGAGGTACTCTCTTCACAAACATCTATAGTGACAACAGGCACAAGTTACTTCAAGGAAAATGCCACCTGGATATAAGAAAAGGATTATTCACCATAAGAACAATTAAACATCAGAATAAGTTGCCCAGAGAAGTGACAGAATCTCCATTACTGGAAATATACAGGACTGTGCTTGACAAGGCCCTGAGTAACTTAATCTAGAGTTGGCTCAAAAGATCTCCAGAAGTCTCTTCCACCCTAGACTTCTCTACTATTCTACATCTCAACGATTCTATGATTTTCCTTCTTGGACTTACACCACGTGACCGCATGATAGGGTAAGACATAAAGCACAGAAATGAGGGCACAGAACTATTGCCAGAACTAAATGCACATGAGAATATATAAAATTTACAGTGCAATACCTCCATTAATTATGTCTTTACAGGCATTTTTGATGATTGGTTATTTGGTCAAAAACTGGGAAGATCAGGTTATTTACCTGGAAGCTAGAACAAGCAATTTACAGGTGAGGAAAAGGTTTGGTTTTGTTATTTAAAAGATCCCAGTTGATAAAAATCCGAATCTCTAAGCAGATGAAGAGCAGTTCAAGAACTGCCCTAGTTACAAACCAGGACTCAGAACTTTACGTCATCTGGAGTCCCTGAAGGAATTTACACCTAATTGTTATTCAACAGGAAATTCAATACTTTTCTTCTTTATAATGATATGCTGCATAGACCCAGTATTAATAGAATGACATATAGCTGAGGCATAATAACCAGCCACTACATCAATACTTTCAGATGTTTCTAATCTTTCTGTCAGACAGCCATCTGTGTTCTAGGAAAAATGACATGCTAGAAATGTCAGATGCTTAAAGTGGAAGTGGTCTCCTTTAAATTGGATGTTTCCTTGTTTCCAAATCTATTACTAGTCCTTTACTATCACTTATATTAAGATTTGTGTACGTGATTGTGTGGAGTAGTGTTAGTCACACTTTTTACCTAAGCTGGTATTAAATTTTGGCCGTGAAACAGCTTGACTATAGTAACAAGGAGTATAGTTTGGAAAAATATAAGCTGTGCTCACAGCACACCTTAACCCACTCTTGATTTCAGAAAGAAACTACCTTAACTTTATCTGTAGCATGTAAAATTGTCTTGTTGGAGTTAACCTTTGAAACCCCACAACATGAGACCTCTGTATCATGCCGTGAGGGTGTAAAGGGTTGCCTGGGCTCCAGTTCTAAGCTAGAACCTCTTATTGCCCTGGGTTCTCTGAAAGTCATGCAAATAAATAATTTCACCAATGTTGCCTATGATATTTCCACATTCTAAGCCTTAAATATGATGCAGACTTTCACTTATTTCCAGATGTTTCCCATTTTGATCTATCTCTAATTGCTTGACAGCTATTTTCTCCTCACCTACCTATTGAAAAAGGAGCCTAAAAAAAAGCGTATCAGCTTACAACACCACCTTTCCGTTGGACAGGTTTGCAAGATGTTTGATGAAGAACAGCAGCTTGTCTTTCATATTCCTATTTCAAAACACAGAAGATGGCCGGAGGAATGAGGAGCTTGCTGCTTTCATATATTCTTAGCGTGCATGTTGGAATTATAGTGTTTTGGCCAGTATCTGTACAAACAGTGTGGTCTCCAAGAGCACAAGTGAAAAGACAACTTAACATATGTAACAATATAAGGGAAGGCTGCATTGTACTTAAACTCAGCCAGAAAGTCCTTTGTGCTAGTTAAGGGGAAAATCGATGAAATAGTATGTCATAGGGAAAAAATTCTCAGTTCACTTAGTTTAAACTAAATCAGGATAGAAATAGGTTATGGATTTATTAATGACATAAAACTAATAAGCAATCATCTGTGTTTTCAGGGTCAATATCAATAATGCAACATATAAATCACAATACTAGACACTCAAAATTCTAGTAAGCACCTACAAATTTCTAAATATTTTTTGATAACCAGTCCTGAAAATTTCTAACCATAAACACACATAAAACCACACATTCACAGAGCTACCATCACACCTATCCCTTCCTCAAAGGATGCGTGGGTTACAAGCGCCATTGCTCTTTTGGAAGCATATGTTACCCTGCTTGCATGAGTCCAATAAGGAGACACAGGTGTTATAGCTTTATGAGTATCTGTGCTGCTCTCTACAACCTATTAATCCACAAGCTGGTGAGAAAGCATCCCACAAGTTCATGTGCACACACAAATCTGAGGTGTGGGTCCCTGCTTGTTGTGGTTCGCGCTGTCGCCCCACCAGCTGCAGAGCCAGAAGCTCATGGTGTCTGATGGTGAGGCTGCTCCTGCTGGCCAAGCCAAAGGTGTGATGCTGGTAGGGAAACTTCTGGTTTTTATGGCTGCTGTTTCCACTCTGAAGTCTCTACCGACTGTTTTGAATTTTTATGCTTCTTTTATACTTCTTTTAAGATTAACTTATTCTTTGTTTCAAAAGTCTCTTTAAAGTTCCCAATTACTCTTTAAACCAACTGATGGCAGTTTTCCTCTTAAACATGATCAGGTTTTGGCAAACACAGGGATTTTTTTGTTTGATACACACACACACACAGTTTAACCTCACATTCTTATTAACAAGGGTTGTTAGCATTTAATCCTGAAAGGTTAAGTACTACATTAAGTATTAAGATTATAAACCTTAGTGCAAAAGATTTGGCAAGTACAGGCTGTGTGAACATTACCACAATGGAATATTTCCAAAAAAACTTCTGCTAGAAATAGGTAGGAAAAATTCTCCTCAGAAAAGACATTTTTCATTGTTTGGAGTTGAGTGTGTGCGTAATAGTAAATAAGCATAACACTGTTGTTAACACCTAAAAATCCCCTATCTTGACTATGGACTAAATATACAACAAGTTTCTACGGCATGACTGCAAACACAACATGCCTGAAACCTGAAATCATAGAATCATAGAATAGTTTAGGTTGGAAGCAACCTTAAAGATCATCTAGTACTCATAACATATATAGTGTGTTGATATGTTTAAGAAAAAAGGTGGCCTAAATTTATCTTCACTACTGATGGCACTGCAGATATAGCCTTAATTGTTTATTTGCATTTATTGTCTTTGTCTACCTGCTTGGACATCCAGTCTTTGCTGACTTATTCAGTCAAATACAAAATGTATGAAAGGAGATATATCTTTCTTTCGTTAGTTTTTGAGAAGATGGACTTTCCTTTTTCCAGGTGCTGTTCAGTTCCAGTGGAGTTAATATGAGGCACATAGTGTCTGCTGCAATACCAGAGTATGTTTTCATACACAAAACAATTTTCCTTTCAAGTTTTGAAATGTTTTGTCTTTCAAAAGATTTTTGCAGTGTTTGCTTATTTTTTATGCAAGGATTCTTCTGTTATGATTCTTTTTACGATGCAGGGAAGGCTTTCCAAATGTGTATGGTTTTGCAGTTTTGACAAGGCAATATTAATTTTAATTATCCTATAAGAAAATTTCTTACAATTAAAATTCTATTTCTGTTGCCACCTGATGCTTATTTGGCAGTCTTCTTTGTACGTTGTTATGCTTGCCACTTTCTGAAATAATCTCAGGTTGAAGTTTCACAAGACAGCTGAGCACTGGCTGAAAGATTGTTTTCTGCTGGTTTAAAAGTTTCTTTGGGGGCAGATAAACTCCAAACTGATGCAAGGGCAGCATCAAAGAGGGGAGGTAGGGTACAGACTGGAGTAAGGGATCCCCCTGTTTGTGCTGCTTTGAGCAGGAAAGCTCACCCATCCTGTGAACCTCTGCTGACAGTGTGCATGAACTAGGAGACTAAGGCCCCACTGGGAGAATAAAGGTATTTTAAATGGTAGACTGACTCAGTGTCTTAAAATATCTGCAAGACCTGTGTATTAGGCTTTATTTGCTTTGAATATCACTATTAACAGTATTGCAAAAATTATGTAGAGGGTTTAGAATATTATCACTTAACAATGCCACAGTATGTATCATCATTTTGGGTGAGTGGTAGCTTACCAGAAATATGCTTTTGTTTCTTATACAAATCCTAGATAAAATCTTTTATATATTGGAATGAATTACAGTTTATTCATTAGAAGACAATACAATTGCTATGCTATCAACTGGGGGCTGTGGCCCAATTGTCTGATGGGGGAAGGGCAGGGCAAGGTCCTGTGTAATTCCAAAAGATTGCACTTTGTTAACAATCTGACTAATTTCTTCTCTATTATTATCTGTTTTTAAATGCTTATTTCTTAATGTCTCAGATGGCACAAATAGCTCCTCTGGGAAGGGAGGGAGTTTGTTAAATTCATTAAGCTATAATATTATTACTGTTAGCATACTATTTTTGTTTTATGGTGAGCACATGGACAGTGGTGAAGATGGGAAGCAGGAGACAAAACAACACAACTTCTAGACAAATCTATCTGGAGGGTGGTATGCACATAGAGCAGGAGAGAAGAATTGGAAAGAAGCATCATCAAATCACTGCATTGGCCCATGGCTGAACTGTCAGCTGTGGTTGCAACATCTCTCAACAAAGCTTACGTTTACAAGGAGGATGTACTCTCAAGTTGCTACCTTGAACATAATGTTTGGAGTGGGGTGTCAGCAGCCGACATGTTGAGACCTTCAGAAAGGAAAAAAGTGTTTTTAATAAGAAAACAAAGCCGCACACAGCAGCAGAACAAAACTGCAAGACAGGGGGACAGGTGTTTCATGTGTAAAAACTTCAGTGAAGATAGAAAGGTAAAATCAAGAAATGAATCTTAAACAACATATACAGCTCTACCACAGGGAGAAAGAGAAACAATAGGGAGAAAAGGACAAGACCTGGGTGCGATTGTGTTACTGGCAAGAACTCCCAAATCACTTTGACAAAGAGAGGAAATGATTAACTTCTGTTACACAACTGAGAACTTCAATATCTCTCTGACTTCAGATGCATTATTTCCCTAATTTAAGAGAGCATTTGAGGGAAAGGCATGAGACTACATTACCACAGAATAATAAATCTAAGAGAAGGATAATCCTTCTTCTATTTGTCATCATCTTTAGTCACAATATTCTTGGCACATTTTCACAAAACTTTTCTTAACTTTGCACAAAGCTCAGATCTGCCCAGACCAGCAGGTCCTCCCTCTCTACCCTCATTCCCCTCACTCATCTCTTTCCTGAAGTTTTTTTTCTTCTCTACCACCCTGCTTTGTAGCATTTTCCCTGTTAGTACACTACTTGGGCACCATAATCTTTATACATAGGGTATAATACATACAGTATTAATTTTGGTGTCATCTCCACATCTTAAGCGCAAAGTGTTTTGTGGTCTTACAATGTGACCAGTAAAGTAGCTGACTGTCTTACCAATTGTGAGATAGTAGTAACTGCTATCATGAGGAGCTAATTGTTCTTCTTTTTCAGCAATTTTGGGGGAATAAACAGACTGAGCTCCAAGCTTTTCCTCAAAAAATTAGACAGTAATATTTCCTTCTAAACTTTCCCTGACAGAATATAAAAGTCATATCAGGAAAAAAGGGAATTAACAGCCTCTTGTTTATGTTAAAAAATATTTCTGAGTTTGATGTAGCATAACACAGGCTGTCAGAAGCTTCTCTGATTAAGTGAAACTTTTGCAACAGTATATTTTTAAACATATTATGTAAGCAATCCATATAACAAACCTAGTTTTCTTATGACTTTTTGCCCTTTGTGGGTCTTCTTGCCATCATATGTGTTCAGCATCTAATTATATAATTTGAGTTAATTATATAGTTTGAGTTTAAATTACTTGCATCATGAACTATGCTAGTGAGAAGAATTTGACTTTCCAGCTTTTTATATGCCAAACTGGAGCAATTTCAACACTAGCAGGCTTAACACTTTACCACACACACTTCTCCTGAAGTAATTTTTAAATTAGATACAGAAACCAGAATTTTATTCAGTACAGAATTTTTTTTTACCTTCAGCTTCCAGTGGTTGAATCTAGTCACAGCTTTGACTCTTATATTATCCTCTACTATCAAATTGTCATTTCCTATTAGGGTCTTACAGTCTTTGATGAAATAACCCATTTTAACTTATCAAAGAGAAGTTTACTTGATCGTGTATTTGCACCTCTGTGGCAGAGGTAATTAAACTGCAATACATCGGTTAATATTAGGTCTTCAGGGTAAAGAGGGTGTTAAGAGGAAGCAAGTTAGTAGAAGGCACTGGTGCTGGTATCACTGAATTTCAGAGACTGACCACCTACTTAGCTCAGCAGTGAGCTCTGTTACGTCAAGAGTATCCTTACCTTTCTTACCAGTCTTCCTTGATACAAGGCTTTCAAACACAAAAGGATTTTCATGAGTGTTTCAAGACAACTAGCCACACCTGGTTTAAGGCCTGTCTTCGAATGCTTGAATTATGGATACCATAACTGGAAATCTACCCTAGTCAGAACAGAGCAAAATGAAACACAATCCTGTTAACTGTGAAGGATTGTTCTTCTGTATGTGCATACAAGTGTTAGCTTTGCCCTTTCTGGCCAGAGAGCTACACAGGGAATGGATGTTGTGATTTACAACTGGAATTTGCCCTTTTCAAACTCCATGAGTGCCAAGATGAGGCTCCCTCCCCAGTAAACATGTGTGGTGTACACCACTCCTGTAGGACTTTACATTGGATACTTTGGTATGATTTTGGCTTCACATAACCAAATGTCTATTTCCCACTCATTGGAAGAAAACCAAAACACCTAATAATGTTTAATCAAATATGAATTTTATTAGTCAGGGAAAAGAAAGAGATGGGAATACCTCCAAGATGTAATTACTTTAAGACATTCTATCCTAAAAGGGATCTTAAAACAATTTCCACAGACTCTTAAAAGAAAGTCAAGTTAATGATTTTTCTTAAATTAAATGCTGATAAGGCAAACCCAAACAGACTTAATAAATGTGTACAGCTGTTGGATATCTTTTGAAAATGAGATTGGAAGACTCTTGAAGGCCTGAATAAAACACAGGATTGCACGTTATGGAGGGGTTTGAAATGACAATAGTATTTTTTTTTCTTGAGAGGTGACTTTTACACATTCTTTTCTAAGGAAAATCAACAGGATTGATAAGAAGTTTTCTTGTTTAGGTTGCAAAGACCTTTTCAGGTTTTTTTTTTATTTCTAAAACAAATGGCACCTAGCTACATAATGTTAAGATTTGACTCAGCTGATAATTAAAAAAACCCAAGATATTTTAAAGAATCAAACTTTAGTAAAAATAAAAAAAATACCAGAAATGGGACAAACAAACTCTTTAATGTTTTCTGCATGTAACACTACATAAAAGCCTATTTAGAGGAAAGGCATATTTTCTTTGGAAAAAAAAATCCAGATATGAGTGGCAAGTACTTCTAGCAATGATTTAAAAGAAAAAAAAAAAAAAGTCATCACCATCACCATCTTATTATGTGATTAGTAAGTGATTTATTAAGGATTGCTTGCAATGACATGGAGGACGAGGGACATCAGGTTTTGCACCCCTTTCCACACTCCCTGAGTTCTACCTAGGAGTGTGCTGACTTTGGATGTGTCTCACCATACCCTTCAGAAGCTGTGATTAATCTCTATCCTGTCCTGCCTCTGTGACTGATCAGAATTTAGTCACTGTTTCGTGTCTGTTTATCCTGAGAAATCTCAGGTAGATAGATGTGTGCTTGATGATCAGCTGCTGTAACTGTCAGCAACGCATACTGTTTTTACAACCCTTCTGCTGATATTTTGAATCCATGCCTTCACATTCCCTCTCCATTCCTATCAATGCAAACATTTTTATTACCATTTTCCACAGCCCTGGAAGAATTTCTGGGCTTTAATTTTTAAATACATTGTAGGCAATTTGGTACCTGCTAGCAAAAAAATGACAGCTGTTTTTTAAGATTTGTAAGTTTTTTTAGAAGTCTCCCAAGCTTCTTGTGTTGTCCCTCAGTATTTCAGCATCACTCTCTCAGCCCAGAAATAGAATATAATTTCCTTCTACGCAATAGTCTTGGCTCTACATTCTAATTTGATCCAATCTTCATATTCTATTTCTCTATTTTATTGTATTCTGGTTATGGTGCACCTTCCTACTTTCTCACCCTCTAGTAGTCACCTTACTTTTTCCTTTTATCCAAAATAAACTTGAAAAAGGTTTGAGAGAAAGGGGAAGAGACACTTGCCATTCACAGCAGAGACAGAAAGAAATCTTTTGAGAAGCAGAAAAAGGTTTTTTTTTCACTCTTAAGTAATATTCCAAATACTCTGCCTATGAGTTCTCTGAGTCATAATAGTCTTTCATTGACCTGTTACATATGCCCCGATACATATTTCTCAAGGGCTAACTCATTGGCTGACCTCAACTATATTGATTATAATAGAGATGTCAACTAACATCAGACAGAGTCTGATTCAGGGAAAAATTAAAGAAATCCAGCTCAGATTTGATCCATTCTTCTGAGCAGCCATGAATGAAAGCCATCCCTGTTAAACTTATGTCTCCTCTTTGTACATTCATGTTAATATCAAGATAAAGACAGATGAAGATGAAGATGAAGGCCAAGATGAAAATGAAGGTGAAGATAAATGTGTATTTTCATATACAAGCACTTTGTGGTCCAAAAGACGTAGGCAGCCAATCAGATAGTGGTCTGTAATCGTGCACATTATGGGTTCAATAAATGGCAATCAACAAATCACGGAGCAGTTGTCAAAGAGACAACACAGAGCAGCTGTCAAAGATGTCAGCCTCTACATATGCAGTAGACACAGGCTTCCTGTGTAGCCTGGTCCTGCCAGCTAATTGCAGAGATGGCTCTGAACATGTGGGGTATAATGGTTTCTAAACCATTTTGTGCTCAGGCACAAAAAGGTGGAACCATGAGACATCTATCGGGGCGGAGGTTCCTCTGGAGGCTCCTATCACTTCCTATCTGGGACAAAAGTGTCCCTTGCATCACTCCCAGTACATCTTAATCATATTATATATATGTCGTGTTTTATTACTCTATTCTATCAAAAAATAGATGACTATACAGCCCACGGGGTGCACACATCGAAAGAACTCAAATCTACTAAAGTTGCTGCTGAAGAAAAACCAGACTGAAGAAATAAATGTTCAGACCCTCTGGCACTTTTTTTTTTTTTTTTTCATTTTCCAAAGGGAAAATATTTGAACAAATAAGTAGGTTCTGCTAAAAATCCTGCTGCTTACTCAGTACAAACAAATACGTTCTCCACGATCCAAAAAACAAACAAAACTCTAAATGTAAACAGAAGTAATTTATATTCTTTCTGGTTGAGTGTCATGATAATACAGGATTGATCATTGAAAATTGTCATGCAGCTTTTTGTGTCAGCTGGAAGATTCCTGGCATTTTTCTTATACTGCATTTTACAAAATATCTCTTCCTTGAAAACATGTGAATTATTTTTTCACCCCCAAATGCACTTCTAACCCTCAAAAATTAATTTGCTTTGTGGATTTGAAATAAAAAAGATAAGATGAAGAGAAGTCTTAGGTGACAGCAGATCATTGTATTCTCTGTGAGAGCCCAAGTATCAGGAGTTCTTGATATTAAGGATTTGCTCTATCTGTCCCTGCAGGAAATTGAGAGATCACCTTGATTTTTTTATGGTGTATGTACATAAAAAGGAAATTACACAGAAACCCACAGTGCACATATGAAGTGGGGTGTCTGGCAGTTGCTACTAATTTCAGGTTGTACACCTCTGGAGATCCACAGACGAGTTTGGAAAGACACAAGCTAGATTTTGGGAAGAGTGTACCTGAATTGGCCTGGTTAGGAAGAAGGGACATGAAAGGTAAAGCTCATCCAGCAGGGTTTTTTCAAGAAAAGTATTCTGTGCTTTTGGATTTTATCCAAGTAGAAAAAAGTGCCATGATTTGGAGGGAAATATATGTGAATTATAAAGAAAAAAATTATTTACTAGTACTGGGATATTAAAAAAGTTATCTTTAAACTTAATCCTTTAAAGAAAATACTTATTTACCAGCCAAAAAAGTCAAAATTTGTACATACAACTGTAGTGTCCCAATTTTCATTTAACATATTTTATGATTTTTTTTTGGAAAGCAAAATAGTGCTTGATGAACCCCAGAAGAAAACTTAATTACTGAGACTGGTTACCCTCTTCCCATACACTTATTTTTCATTTAAATTCTTGCCCATCAAATGTACTGTGTAATTTGAGCCCTCAGCATGCTGCCAGGTCAGCTCTGATTCTTTCTCTCTATTGATAATGAGAAATGTCTGTTGAAAAACATTCTTCATGTTCTGTGCTGGCAGCTTGCAAACCGAAGTTTTCTTCTGAGTTCTGGTCATATGCATCCCCATTCTGTGCCTATATGTGTATTTCTTAAGAGGTGGTGAGAGACCTCATGCAAGTTGAGGCTTGACTTCTATTCAGTTAAGTTAGACCAGCTCAGAAAGGCCGCCAATTTGACATTTGGTAGATGAATAATGGTGACAGAATGGAATGAGCCATGAGACTTCGAAAATGTGTTAAGGGTTAACTTTGTTAAGGGAGGTTTAAAAAGAGATGTAAGAAACCAGAAACTGAAGTGTTTCTAGACAAGCAATCTATGTTTTGTTCACACTGTGTTTGTGCATTTGCCATTACGTACAGAAATCTTTTTTCTCTTTGTGAAGAGCTTGTTTGCTTTTTCCCATTCCTGAAGTAAATCATATAGTTAGATACAGAAGACTACATCCAGGTTTATTTTACTGTTCTTTCGAATGCAAAATGACTCCAAGAATTTTGAAGGATTCTGGAAGAGTTGAAAGGAAAGGTGAATGGAGAAATTTCAGTTATAAGTACCTTCACTTTCTGTCTTTCTATCTTTGTACCCATGTGTACAACAGCTCTGTGGATGTCACTGACCAGTCACGTTCCACGTCAGCTTGACAGCAGTGGTTAAAGATAAAGATTTCTTTGGTCATCTGATCTGGAAGACAAATGACAAATCCTGACTAGAAGAAAAATCACATTTAGTAGTCTCATAGCATACCACAAGGCAGACTGCTATTCTTTTTAATAATCTTTGTATGGAAATGGTTGAAAGCCTGGGTGTTTTAAGATTGGATGGAAAGAGTCTGGGTCATCTCCTGGGGAGTCTGAACATGAGATTAAAAAAGAAGAGAGCCTTAATAACCCTTAGCACAAGAACAGCACATTCTGGTGTAGAGACATGATGCTTGAGAAAGAAAACTGCACAGTTACTTAAGTAAGTTAATTAAAGGAAAATTCAAATTCAAACACAACAATAGGGAGAAATTCTAGTGTCCAAAAGAGCTAACCCATTAGGGCAACAGATCTTTTATTGGAAGAAGCATTTTAACTAATCTCCAGAAATCTGAAAACTTGTGAGATGAAAATAAAACTTGTTGAAATCTAGTCAACAGGAAAAGGAAAGAGTGGACAAAATAAATAGAGTGTGCTTCAGTATCTGGATCTAATGGAGCTATGGTCCAGATACTTTGAGTTCAAACAAAGAAGATGGAATTAACAATTTCAAAGTGAAAATAGGTCAGCAGACACAGCACGTTGAAGACAGTCAGTTCAGCCAAATGAGTATACAGAGCAGACTCCCTGTGAGGTCATCCTTCAATGGAAAGGAAAGAAAAAAAATTGGCAAAAAAAAAAAATAATCTTCTATCTTCTGTATACTGTGAATTGGAGAGGTTTGGGCCTGGAATGAACCAGTCTAACTTCTCTGTCAATTTCTGTAGAAAATGATAGAGCTTTCAGAGATGTAGAGTACTGGTACTGATTTTGTTTTGATATACTGGAACAGTGAAGATTATGTGGCTTTTTTCTATTTTACCTTGATAGGACCTGTAGTAACAAAAGAATCTGAAGAAAGACAGCAAGCCTACCAATGCAACAAAAATTGTACCCAGAGGAGACCTAGGTACTGACCTACTGGCTCGTCCTATTAATATGGAAAGTAAATCTTTTGGGTCAGACTTTCTCCAAAACTGAGAGATCATCATAAGGATGATATTTGGAAATCAACCAAACTCTATTGATCTCATTTGTGCTCTAGAAAAAAAACATCATCTGATTTTGCTTACAGTTGAATGGGTGAATGGGTATCATGGGTAAGAGAACCATGCAGATAAATGGATTTGGTTTCCTATATACCAGTCCCATCCAGCAAACATGTCTTGGCAGAAAATGAGAACTTTGCTCATCCCCACTTGCTGATATAACACATGATGTCAACTCTGCGATATGCATACCCTGGATAAAGCATTCTTGGAGCAGGAATACCTTGCTTACATATCAAACAACCGCGAGGTATAGCACATTAAGAAGCCCTTTTTTCCTCCAAACCTACTATTTTTCCTCGTAAGGTGGAATCCACACCCCTCTTGGTTTAAGAGAATGCAGTGGTATCAGGATTTAAACTGCACTTTGCCTCTGAGTTTTGGCCGTATTTGTCAATTCTGCGTTTTAAGCTCTTTTTGTGTTCTACACTTAGAAGAGAAGTAAATCATGCACCAAGAAATTCTTCTTTTGAAGCTGACAGTGTACATTCCATGTGAGTTCAAGGAGAGAGCTTTATCCTCAAGTTGCTCAAGGGTCAGAAAATCTTCTGAGGTGCAAATTTCATTGTGACTTCCATAACTACTGGAGGAATATATGTTTCCTGCCTTCATTGGCAAGACATGTATATGTTCATAGATAGAAAGCAAACATGGACCAGACATTTCAGTTGCTGTGAAGAGTGTTATCAGGATGTTATCTTAATTGTAACAACCCCCTATGAAATAGTTCGATCATAATCTTGAGAGAGTGAGCTGCACATTTTCCTTTAAGAGCAAATTTAAGTCTATAAAGTTCAAATCCCCAAAGTAGTGTTGTTTTAGTTGGCAGCAAAAATCCTGGGTAAGACTCAAATGTGAAACTTTTATGCCTGTTAGCCTTCCCTAGGCCTAGGGAAATTGGTATTATTTTAAAGCATGAGAGTTCATGCATTTTTATTACCATGTGCTTAGAATACTGTTTAACACTTAGCAGCTACTATAGACATATTAAACTTGGTTTAGAAATGTGCTGTCTAGTCATGATCAATGCTAAGGATGATGCCTACACTGTTTGCAGCTTGGCACTTGCAAATAGGCTATTAATTCAGATATGCTTGCTAACTTGCTGTGCAAAGTCTGAATTCATCCAGGCAGTACCACTGAAAGTGATTTCTGTATGGAGAAGGACAGAATTAAAGAGATTCATTGCATGAATAAGTATTACACAATATGGCCCTTAACATAGTCTGGCGTTGGTGCTTCTTAACTGGCTCTTGTTTTAACTCCCTATTCCTCATTCAAGCCCTGCACTGACCACTGACAGAAAAAAATTCTGCCTATTACCCATCTTCTGTACTGAATATCCCACCTTTAATAAGGCACCTAAGACTGACTCTTTTAGATGCGAATATCAATTTTTCTCATCTCTCTCTTCCTTCCACTAACTTTCACAAACTTGGGATCGTAAAAATGACAAAAAGTATATTGAAATAAATTATTATCATCTCTTATTCTGCAAGCAATCTGAATAGGGTTCTGTTCATTTTCAACAATAGTAGGAGAGAAAGAAAACAATAAAGAAGTCATTGTTCTTGACTGAAAAACAAGCAAATACGTACTGAAACTGTTGGTTGCCATAGTACGGTAGTACAGCAGTGTTTGCACCGCTGCTGATCCCAATTCCTGACCTACCTGGCTGACGTGACATGAAAAGATAACTTAGCAGAGAAAAAGTGAAAAATTATTTCAAAACATTTTTTGCTTCTGTACTCTTGCAGTTCTATGTCTTCCTTACACATAGCATGGCAAATTTCCTGACATAACAGGCAGAAGACAAGTGTACAATGTACTGGCTGCTCTTTGAAGTCATCTGTCCCAGTCTTCTGGCCCTGAAACTTGCTGCTATGTGTGAGATAGTTTACTCTCGTCTCACCATTTCAGAAGGAGTATGGTACAACTCTGGAGCTGGTGGTGATCCAGCATCTCTGCCCTTGGGGATTTATAAGACTTAGCCAGACAAAGCCATGGTTAACCTGATTGTGTTGGTGATTGCCTTCTAGTGGGATATTGGACTGCAGGACCCCAGAGGAAGAAATAAATTATCTCCTTTCACATCTATTTTCATATTTAGGCTTAGAGATATATATTGAAATTTGCCCATAGGACACAGTTAGAAGCAAAATAACACTGTGAAATGAAAATACCTTAAATGAAGAGCAAAAATGAGTAATGAAAACTTTCTAAAGACAAACAATGCCTGTAACTTCGCATTTTTCAATTTGTGACCACAAACTGTGCCCAGGAAAGATGCTAAGAAATGCTGGTCTCTGTACTGAATATAACCTGAAAGCTGAGCAGCAAAATGATGTCAAAATGCTTTTCTGAAGGTAGTGATTATGTATACTTAAGATCTGAAGTGGGAATAAAAGAAAAAAAAGTCAATCTTTTCTCGTGGATCTCCACATGATGCAGCTACAGCTTATTCATGAGTCTGCAAGTCTGAAAATCTGAAGATCTGAGTCAAAATGCCAAAGACATTAAAATCAGTGAGTCACAGGCTGGTGTTCACTGTGCTAAAGACATGGCTTTGCTTGTAGAAAGGAAATGAGAGCCAAGATGTATGGTTGCGAGGGACAGCATTTGTAATGAATTTCACTGGCTATCCAGACAAGTTTTGTCCAACATTTGTACTCTTTTATGAGTATCTAAAACTACAGAAGCCTTAAGTCACCACATGTGCAATGACATTTGGAACGGAGGTCTAGGTGAGATTTATTCTTTTACTTTAAGAAAACAAATTGAAATCAGATTCAAAGAGAGGAGTAGAAAGAAATTGCTCACTCTGAATTCATCATGAAAGCTTTCACACTGCAGAGGCCTGGAAACCTTGCCACACTAGGAAAAGGGTTTTACTTCCAGCAGGAATCAAAATTATGACTCCAATGATGGCTTATCATCTCCCCAAGCATTTGCATCAGTATCCTTTTTGGACAGTGGGGAATCAAGAATTTTCAGTTCAATTTGAAAAGGCAGCTCCTTTCCGGAAATCAACTATTTATTAGCAGTTTAGTTAGTGTATAAGAAAAATATTATTATGTGAACATAACATCAGATGTGCTGAAGTTGTTACTGTGTAAATCCTCACTCCAAATGTGGTATTAATATAGATTTTCACATTTAAATAGGGAGTGGAAATGGAATTTCACAAAAGCATCAGACTCAACTGTGCTGTAAAGTTTCATGAGCTGCTTTAGACAGCAGAAATTAAAAATAACAGCAAAAAGTTCCTGGATGATACAAACCTAATTAACTTCTGTTTTTTCACTTTCCTTCAACACAATTAAATATTTATTACCATGACAGTACAAAATCAGCTGAAATACTCAAAACCACAAGGGTGATCATCAAAATGTGTTTTACTCTGTTGTTACTAGAAATACCTTTTTTCCTGTTGCAAGCATTTTCCATAGAGTATAATATTCTTTGGCATGAAGAAAAACAGTTCTAGCTTAATACTTATGCCAAAGGATTTTGGATGCATTTTTACGTTAATTTTCATGGTAAGTTACTTATGTTTTTTCATGCTTATTGGAACAGATATTTGAGTGGTTATTTTAATTCACTTCTTGCTATTCAAACTGATATTTTTATTATCAAGATAATTAGAAATTAATGAAGTGGGAATTGGATCCACTAAAGATCGGAGCTGATTTCTTTTTAACTAATTTATGAGGCTTTAGACTTTTAGCTCACCCGCCTTTTTATTGATAAACATCTTGCTGTTTCCTAATAATACTGAACAAATGACAAATCACAAACCAGTCATTCCTAAATGCTCCTGAGCACTTCAACTGATAAAGTACTGAAATGTGCCCATGCTGACATAAAGATTTCTATTATCTGCAAATAATATAATGTTAATCCCCAGTTCTGAAAGTTAGTTTTGGAAAGGGAGGAATGATAAAAGCTTCATTATTATTTTAAAGAGTGGCTTGTGCTTGCACATAAATATCTCAGCTATATTGGTCTGTGCTATTCTAGGTAGTGTAGAAACACGTAATATATGAGAACCTCCTATACAAAAACATCTTATGATATTAAAGAGCAGTTATGGCTGATAAATGAGAAGACAAGTCAGGATGAGTGGAGGGAAACAGAAGACATCATGTGGAAACAAAGAGGAAAGATTAGATATTATTTTTGCCAACTAGTCAGAGTAATGGTGCTATATTTCTGCTTCAGGTTTTCTAAGCAGAAAAATGTTCAATTGCTTCCTGAAGAGCATGCGTAATAGTATGTTTGAGATCCATTTCTATCGAGCATGTCCTATACAATCAATCTATTAACATGCTGTCAATGCAATATATCCATAGCACTTACCGCAGAGCTGTAGACTGAATACACAGCTGCAGGTCTAATGTAAAATTCTGGATTTTCTGTATCAATGCTGCAGAGTTAATCTGTACATGTGCAGAAACTGTGACTGCTAGACAAAATGAAATTTCTGACAATTGTTCACACTAACAAGACTCTCTGAAATAAAACATGGGGTTGGAAAAGAAAACTTGTGCACACGAAAACTTTGATCATAGAATCATAGAATCATTCAGGTTGGAAAAGACCCTTGGGATCATCAAGTCCAACCATCAACCCTACTCTACAAAGGTCTCCCCTACACCATATCCCCCAATGCCACATCTAAACGATTCTTAAACACATTCAGGCATGGTGACTCAACCACCTCCCTGGGCAGCCTATTCCAGTGTCCGACCACTCTTTCTGTGAAGAATTTTTTCCTAATATCCAGTCTAAAAAATAAATAAACAGTTTCTCTGAAGATGAGAGACAAAACTTGTCCTCAGATTTTCAGTTTCTTGTCTATTATATTGTACTGCAGAGACACCAAGATAACTGATGCAGTTGACATGCCTAAGGGACGGGATGCCATCCAGAGGAACCTAGACAGGCTCAGTAGGTGGACATGTGTGAAGTAGCCTTCAACAAGGCCAAGTGGAGGGTCTTGAACCTGGATCAGGGCAACCCTGACCTGTATCAATACAGGCTGAGAGAAGGACTTGGTGTTACTGGTGTATGAAAAGCTGGACATGAGGCGGTAACGTGCACTGGCAGCCCAGAAATCCCACCGCATCCTGGGCTGCATCAAAAGAAGTGTGGCCAGCAGGTCAATGGAGGTGATTCTGCCCCTCTACTCTGGTCCGGTGAGACCCCACTGGGAGTACTGCAACCAGCTCTGGAGTCCTCAGCACAGGAAAGACCTGGACCTGTTGGGGCCTACAGGAAAGACAGGGACAAACTTTTTAGCAGGGCCTGTTGCATTGGACAAGGGATGATGGCTTTAAACTAAAAGATGGAAGATTTAGACTAGATGCAAGGAAGATATTTTTTACAGTGAGGGTGGTGAAACACTGGAACAGGTTGCCCAGAGAGGTGGTAGATACCCCGTCCCTGGAAACATTCCAGGCCAGGTTGGATGGAGCTCTGAGCAACCTGATCTAGTTGAAGATGTCCCTGCTCATTGCAGGGCATTTGGACTAGATGACCTTGAAATGTTCCTTCCAACCCAAACTGTTCTATGATTCTATGATTCTGTGTTTCTATTGTATTGCAGTGCTACAGGAGATCTCCAAACTGTTTGGGTCCCCGTTCTCCTGTGTGCAAATAAAAGGTCTGTGTCTAAGTACAGGTTACTCTTTCAAAAATAGTAACATATTTATATAATATCTTTTAGTTTAATTGTATCTATTCTCATGAGCTTTCATAGAAAATGTTTATAATTACAATGAATTTCAGTGGAAGTTTCCCACACACCAGAACTATGCAACAAGAATTATATGTAGCTTCTATAAAATATTTACTATTGGATTCTTAGAGTTCAAATCTGGCAAGGGATGACAGAAAAGATCTTGCAACACAACTTGTAAAGACAAAATTACACAATCAGCTAGACTTTTTTTTTTTTTGTATGTCAATAGATTTCCACAACTGCTTGTAACAAGAGTGCTACTTATGAAGAAATAATCAATTACTCTTAGCAGTAGAAATCAGTATTGTTTAGCAGTGTGACAACTTTCTGGAAATACACTGCTATTACTTAGACTCTATAAGACAGTAAAGAGAAATGCTGCATTTTAATACTCTCACTCCTACTCCAACCTTTTTTCAGTAGGTAAAATGCTGCAATAAAGACATTCTTGTGGAAATTCTTCTAGGACTGGCAGTCCAACTGGCAGTCCAAGACTGCTTTACCAAAAGAAAGGACAGAGCAGGGTCTCCTCATCTCAGAGCTGACATCACCAGATTATCAGAGCATCACACCAAAGATTTTGGGCAGAGACTTGCATAGAATATGTGCCTCCTAGAGCCATCCAGTAGTGTAAAACTCAGAAAGGTAGCATAAAGCCACATACATTCTCTTACATATGTTGCACAGAATTTTTGTTCACAGCTTCTGTGTAAAGTGTTTATGGCTCTAGTTTATCTTTTACCTTGTTTCCGCTCTTACCTTAGACAAATAGCAAATATGAGTTGCCTTTATCCTTTTCTAAGAGTTGGTTAAGTCGCTTTCTATTTTTGCTTATCTGAATGTTTTATTGACAATCAAAGCAAGGTTCATTTCCTGTGTCTGATGAGGGTTTTGGATGAGCAACAACAGTATTTTTGGGACCAGCTGAATTGTTCCTTGTTCCACAAAAAATGCTGAACAGGCATGATAGCAAACACAACCAAAACATCAAGTTTAGCAGAACTCGCATGCACGATCTGGTTTGGATTAGCAGGTATGCTACGCTGAATTTATCGAAGCCATTTTCACTGTGGTGGGTGTTATCAGCCATTACTTTCACAAGCACACGAAGTCTTGAACAGCAGTTTAAAGTGGATTTTATTTTTCTTTATCCGGAAATGAAAAGATAAGATGATATTTTATGGCTATTATGCAGTGGAGAGACAGAACCAGAGAAGATCTTAACTAGCAGATAGATCAGCTGCTGGTCATGTCGATCATTGGAAAAGGAAGCCTACAGATGATTCTGTCACCAAGTAGAGATCATGAAAGGTAGTGCCTCTTTCACAAAAAATTGCACACATGAATTCAATACAGAGAAAAGTCTGCTGTGTTAGTCATACAATTATATTGTTCTCCACATACAGTTATATTGTTCTCCACATATAAAAATAAAGTACTTGTTCCTCTGAAATTTATTACCTCTCATAATCCACAGAGTGTAAATCTGCCATGTAACATAAACTACCTCACAGTGTTATTCCATGAAAGGAACTGAAAAGGTTCACAATCTAATGCATTTGTATTTATTGATAGCAAGCTTAATTCAAGCCTGTCTCACTATTCCATCAGCTACTACTTGCTTTTTGTTACCATGACAATTCGGCAACTTAATATCTTAACCAAAATCTACTGCAGGAAATAAATCCATTTCATGGGCTAGTTAAAAAAAAAGGACAACTCATCATTCTATATATAAAAAGAGAAAGTCACAGTTAAGACTAGAAGAAGCCTGATGAATCAACAAATAGCAAGGTGTATTAAAATCTCAGGCATAGTATGAATTGTTGAAGAGAAGACCTTCACACATATTTAATCTTCAGAGAGTTGTCTTCAAATGCAAAATTTGACAAAATAACACTTTTATTTTTTTCAGGAGCAGATCAGCCATGAATTCATCTGTTTGTTTAACAGTAATTTATCCAGCATATTTGCATGTAGCTGCCATTTTTTACCAACTAAAGCCAATCAAATTTTCAGTTAATTTTTTTCTGAAGGACATTCTTCAGAAAAGCATCTGCATCAGGACCCAGTAAGAGATAACATTTCAAATGAGACAAAACAGCATGACTGAGATGGCTTTGGAAATTCACATAGTTCAGCCACTATGTTCGAGATGAATCATACAGACGGTTTTACGTCCATTGTCAGCCCATTGCCAGATCTTATTTGTTCATTATTTCCTGATTTTCATTATGCTTGTGCATTGCTTACTACCTTGTGCCAAAAAGAAAGAAGCGGCAAACCAAAAATAGCTTACTTAAACTTGTGTTAGGCCAACCAGACCTTCCAAACAGCTGTTATGGATTATAATATATAATATTTTTACGGTCATAAGTCCTACCTTGCTCTAAAACAATCCTCTGCAATTGCTGTTAGCAGAATATATGAGTTGAAATAGAATTACTCAATCTAAAGTTCTTTCAATCATTTTTGTGAATGTGTTTTTGAATAACTGTGAACTTCCAGCC
This sequence comes from Numenius arquata, assembly GCF_964106895.1. NCBI lineage: Eukaryota > Metazoa > Chordata > Aves > Charadriiformes > Scolopacidae > Numenius > Numenius arquata. The sequence continues at coordinate 45,405,687 of NC_133579.1, forward strand.
CTTCTGAAACAACCATTAGCAATGTCTCTTCATAGTCTAAGACCCCAGTATCTGACCACTAAGATGTTCCAGCACCACACAGATTACATAAATCTTCAGAATAAGAAATTGATGAGATTTAGACCACAGTCCTAGGCTGAAAGGAGTATCTAGCATTTAATTCAATCTATTAATTTTTGCAAGACAAATAAGAATTACTTAATGAACTTCTAGAGCCACAGATTTGTTTCCAAACTGTTGAATTTTTCTTCCATTGGAAGAAATATTGTGTGTCATACGATGAAGTTGAATACGTGTACCAAGGTTCCGCTCACACAGGGAATTGAACAGGTTAAAGAGAATGAAAACATATGAAAAAAAAAAACAAAAAAAACCTTGTTCCAAAAGTGGTCAATAAGGGTAAGAGGTAGAAAACAGAAAATATGTCTATGAAGTTTACAACTCATTCAGTTTTTCTGCAGTCACCATTCCATTTCAAACGCAATACAACCATGCTAAAATTTTGCATTCTGAAAAATCTCCTGCCTGTAACAAATCTTCCAGCAGGTTGCTCATCTTTAGAGGTACCAGGCCAGACTTCCATTTGGAAATATCAAAAAATGTCCATGGAAGTTTAAATGAGCAGCTGAAAAAAATTAACTATCAGTCAGAAAGAAGAAAACTATCTTGTCAATACCAGACAATTACAACATCTCCAGAGAAAGATGTGAAAAGATGTGTCATACTCAGTATGTATAATGCAAAGCCCAAGTATGGATTGAAGACTAGAAGAGATGACTGGGATTGTTTGATATAGTATGTTAAAGGCTTTGCTTTGGCCATAAAGATAAGCACCAGTTTAACATACCAGCCAAGCTAGAAAAGGCAATGTGCCAACTTGGAGAGGCTTGCTAATGTTCCAGAAGCAGGTGCTGCTGCTGCAGGGTGATATTAGATTTTATTCTGGAGAAAAGGGAGTAGAACATGTGAATCACTGTTTTCAGTCAGATGCATAGAAATTGTTCTTCCTCTTGCACTGCCACCTGTGAAAAGGGGATTACAGCTTTGGGATGGAGGGGGTCCAATAATTCCTGTGTGACTGCAGGAACACAATAATAAACTTCTCTAAATCTGCACGCTAATAGCAAAGCTGACTGAAAAAGTATCTTTAGGAGTCAAGGCTAAAGAGGAAAAGGCTGTTCATGTGAAATGCAAGCCTGTGACAGGTATTTTATTTCAGCCCATAGAATATACTCATGTTGGCAATATGCAAACTAGAATTTTTGCTTTGGAAAGTCTCCTCAGGTTTGACCACAAACCCCTGCAGTACATTTGAACAATATGATTTGATGCCAGCAGTGAAGAAAGGGAATTATCTTAACTGTAAAGCTGCCACTGATAGAAGGAAAGTAATCTAATATCCTCTAAGACAGTCTCTACTAAGACAGAGTAGAGTTGAGATTCATACTTATTTTATACCCACCTTTTCCATCTCAGTTATCTTGTTACTCAAAACACAGTCTTACTCTTTCCTCTGTCATGTTTCTTTCTGAAGATCTAAATTGCTGTTTCTTCGAAGAATGTAAATGATCTTGGGAGCACAACAAATGCAAGTCATCCTAATATTGTCTTTCCAATACTGTGTCATTTCATAAAAGCTGAAGTCCTTGGAAGATACATAGACCCGCCTGCTAAAGATCGTTCTGTCATCCACACTGTGAATTCCACCTGTTTCCTTAAAAAGGCACTCTTAATGGAAAACACACTTGTCATTCAGTCTTTTTCTCTTCCAGTGACAAAATTTCCATTTCTAACTATGCCTGCTGGTTGGTCAGCACCCAATCAGTCTGGCCAGTTTTACTGTGGTCTTGCCAATTGACATCAGAGCTATAATTTTTGTTCAGATTAATTGTATGCTTGCAAGTAACATTTGTCTGAGGTACAGCTGAAGTATTTTAAAGATATGAAGCCTACCTGAAAAAAAATCATAGGGCTTGGTGGTATTTAAAGTCTGATTATGACTCTTATACATATTGTAGTAGAGCTTTTGCTTTTTCTACTATAGACAGGATATTAGTACATTGAGGAACGCAAGTTTAATTATAATCCATTTGCTAGTTAATTTGAGAGTTGTGTTCTGAAAAGGTAATGCTATAGGAGACAGACCTGAATAGCTGTAAGCTTAGCTCCACGGGAATAATGGCATAGTGACCAAAGGGAGACACTTGCACTCAAGTATGTGGATTATCTTGATGTTTCCACGCACCTAATGGCAAATTTTGACATCACATAGACTGAGAGAGAAAAACAGATCCTGGAAAATTTAAATCCAGAATAAGTACTGAATCACAATAATCCCAATTTATTTTTCCTTGGGATGTGAACTGTATGTCATGCTCTAGGCAGCACTAGGCCATGACCTTCCCATGTGCTTCAGTTCTCATCAGAAAACACAGTAGGGTGTGTCACAGTGTTACGGACATGGCTATATTGACACTTTCCCTTTGCATGTTTGATACAAATCAATCTTCACTTTTGTTTAGAAAACATGGAGAAACTATGCACAGTATATTGTGTAAACAGTAGCTCAGGCAGTAAAATAAATTACATTCTATATATTTTTATTTTCCAATCTAGTACTAGATAACCAAACCAGCTAACCTGACCTTACAATTTCTCTAGTCTTCTGTACACTTCACGAGTACAGAACAGTGGTAGAAAAACAGGTTCTGACCTCACTTCTCCATCCAGCACACCAAAGCTGAAATGAGTGGGACATTCCTTTATAGCCCATCTGGACAAGGACTTTATAGTTTCCATACTGGAGAAAAGTGACAGACAAGGAGAAAATGGAGAGCAACCATCATGCTTCACTTGAATTATTGGTCCTTAAGTCAAATTTAGAATAATATAGATCAGGAAAGAAAATCTCTGGGGAAAGAAAATGTTTAGTGTAAAACTTCCCAAGCTACAAAGACAGAAGAATGAACTTTCCATTGTGCCAGTACACTTTGATTAGTCATATCATTATGACTCTATTATGAGCTTTTTTTCAAACCAGTCAAACAAAATGTATTTGAGTAATCTTCTTAGTGGAAAATGGGCTTTCATTGGTAAAAGAGTAGTCAGAGGGACAGCTCAATTGAAAGAAAGACAATGAAAACCCATTTGACAGTCAGAATGTCTTGATTGAACTATGTTATGTAAAATGTTTTATTAAGCAAAAATTACAGCCTTGAGTATCTCACCATGTTTTATATGAGACTAGATTACTTTTGCAGAGAATAATCTTTTTTTATTTCTAGAATTCAGACTAGTAAACTTCTACATTCTGACAGGGAGACAAGAAATGGATTTCCCAAGACTTCAATAGGTTTACCTAATGTAAGATTTAGCTTTTGGGTGTTTTTTTTTTAAAGGAATTATGAGAATTGTTTTTTTTCCATCTACGTTGTGGTATATTTTGATAGAAGATGTAATAGAAATACTTATCATTTCTGATATTTCAAAAATGACCATCTAATAGAAGAGACATAGAATCATAGAATCATAGAATGGTTAGAGTTGGAAGGGACCTTAAAGATCATTGAGTTCCAACCCCCCTGCCATGGCAGGGACACCTCCACTAGACCAGGTTGCTCAAAGCCCCATCCAGCCTGGCCTTAAACACTTCCACAGATGGAGCATCCACAACCTCCCTGGGCAACCTGTTCCAGTGCTTCACCACCCTCACAGTAAAGAATTTCTTCCTAATTATCTAATCTAAATCTCCCCTCTTCAAATTTAAAACCATTACCCCTTGTCCTGTCACTACACTTCCTGACAAAGAGTCCCTCTCCGGCTCTCCTGTAGGCTCCCTTCAGATATTGGAAGGCTGCTATGAGGTCTCCCCGGAGCCTTCTCTTCTCCAGGCTGAACAATCCCAGCTCTCTCAGCCTGTCTTCATAGGGGAGGTGCTCCATCCTTATGATCATCTTCGTGGCCTTCCACTGGACCCATTCCAACAGGTTCATGTCCTTCCTGTGTTGAGGACTCCAAAGCTGGATGCAGTATTCCAGGTGGGGTCTCACGAGCGCAGAGGGGCAGAATCACCTCCCACGACCTGCTGGCCACACTTCCCTTGATGCAGCCCAGGATGCGGTTGGCTTTCTGGGCTGCCGGTGCATATTCACTGGCTCACGTTGAGCTTCTCATCCATGAGCACTCCCAAGTCCTTCTCCTCAGGGCTGCTCTCCAGCCATTCTCCGCCCAACCTGGATTTGTGCCTGAGATTGCCACGTCCCAGGTGCAGGACCCTGCACTTGGTCTGGTTGATCTTCATGCGGTTTGCACAAGCCCACCTCTCAAGCCTGTCCAGGTCCCTCTGGATGGCATCCCTTCTGTCCAGCATGTCGACCGCACCACTGAGCTTGGTGTCAGCAAACTTGCTGAGGGTGCACTCTATCCCACTGTCCACGTCTCCAACAAATATGTTGAATAGCACTGGTGCCAGTAATGACCCCTGAGGAACACCACTCGTCACTGGCCACCAAGTGGACATTGAACCATTGACCACAACCCTTTGGTTCAATGTCCAATTGGCAGCATACTGTTGCTATGCAACAAAAAGATGGAAATTGAATCAGGATCATTTAGCACATCCACATAAACCATTCTTGGTCTTGCTAAGAACCTTGGCAAATCCTGTTTAGTGTGTGCATGAATTGTCTGCTACACCGTTTCGGCTACAGCATCCTTTGAGGCTCAGTTGTGCTAATGAGGAGGGTTGTCTGTACTACCCTGCTCCCACACAGGCTGCCGTTGAGAGACTATTCCTCAGCTTTGCACAGAGGACAACACTTCCCCTGAGGAACATTGGTAGCAAAGCCTAAAGCGGGAATTTTGGTCATCAGTTCCGTCAACTCTGTTTCAAGTGGAGGACCACAGTAATGCAGCAGTATTGCTCCAGTTTCCAGCATAGCCTAGGGAACCCTGCACAGATCCCAGTTCCACAGTGTTGACATTCCCTATGGATTCTCAGCTTTTAGACTATATCAACTTCATTTTCATTTAAGCAGCTTTTTTTCTGAGAAGGTAATGGAATTAAATATCCCACATGACCAATATTTTAAAATAAATGTTGCCATTCTTCACATACAAGGCTAGTAGAACTACCATTAAAAACAGTGAAGAGGCATTTCAGTGACTGAAGTTATATAAGAGAATTTCCATATTTAGTTTCATTTTTCATTTGCTAAGAGTGAAGCACTGAAATCCCATACTCTAAATATCCTCAGCCAATGATCAAAAATTTTTTAACATATTGAAGTCACTTAAATTAATGTAAACTCTCATGCTGTATTTATCTGCAATAATTCTTACTGCCATTTTACCTATGAAATACTACTTTGACCTAAGATACTCCTAAAGATCCATGATACTCATAGGAATTAATATTATAATTAGTAAAATCAGAGATGAGGAACAGTGTTAAATTCATTTTTCTTTTACTTCTTGATTCCAAGAGTAAACAACAGTTAAAACAGAGCTTCTGTGTATTTTAATACCCATAAAAGTTATTTTTAAGACCTTAGGGACCTGTAGCTCACAATGAAAATGTTCTGAAATGTCCAGCCATACACACCACACAGCAGTTGCTATCAAAACCACAAGAATTCTCTGTTAATAAGCTCCAAGCAACTTTGAGAAGACTGGCAGCCATGCCCCTATGCCCCCATAAATCATTTGAATTACAGACCAGTTTTATTAACTGTAAGTGATGGCTTATATGGCAGACAGAATATCCTCCAACACTGACTCTACTGCATCTCCTAGAGCTGTGGGATGACCTCTGTCTGGCAATAGCTTCCAAACACAACCGGTGTATGCAAGTTATTAGTGACACAACCATGTCTCCAGTAGGCTAGAAGATTCAGGGCACCTGTCTTTGTTAGCCTAGAGAGAGGAACCACTGTCCTTTCCCTCATATTAGTAGCTCAGCATGTGCAATACTCCATCCTTCAGATGTGTGTGCTAAGGGAAGAAGAATGCTCAGACAAGAATTGCTGTTCTCTTGTGTGTACACATTAAGCTAGATTAGCTCTCTTGTGTCAGCCATATATTTACATCAAAAATAGTCATGTTGGCTGAAAGAGCTGAGCACTGGGAGGCTGGAACATATGGCATTGTTACTGATCTTGCAATGAGGGACTTTGTCCCACAGCCAAGACGTGCATTACCTTTGCCATGGTTTCTACTAGGATAATTCTGTATCCCAGATACTTGAAAAAGCCAACCTTGTTGGTAACTGAGTGATCAAGAAACATGATTGCTCCACAACCAACTCTGTGGATTCTGTGGCAGAGAGGATGTATTCTTATCACATAGGTGAACGTCTGATGCTCAGAGGAAACTATGGAAAAATTCCACAGTTCAAATGATGTGTTAAGACCAGAGAAAAATAACATCTTTCCTGACACCTGCAGAATTCAACTAGTGCAGTTCTTGAAATAGAAAATAAGAAATTCCTTATTGCTTGCATATGAATGTAAGGACTGAGCTGTGATAGCAAAGAAGGGATTTGGGTGGGGTTTTTATGGTATGAATAAAAATGGCCCATGTAGAAAAAGAAGGGAATGTATAAGCTAGGAAGAAATCCTCTTCTCTCTCCACCCTCTACTCTGTAAGGTGCCCTTACATTCCCATGGCATGTACTGTCTTGCAACGAAATTAATCAGTCTGCACAGAATTTCAAAGCCTTAAAATAAGTGATGGAATCTCTACCTTTTTCATATCTCAGCTGTGTATTTCTATACTTGGCTTCAGGCTACTCCTATCCCTTCATGAAAGTGAGAACAATTCTCTTTTCCTCTGGACAGTGCTCTTTCACTAGTATTTATTGATATTCATCTATTCCCATCTCACCTTGGCCTAGCTACAAGACAGACCTGGGTCTTCCATGTCATCTGTCTCTTATTGTCTTAAAGACATTTCATTTCCACAGCAGTTGAAATTCATCAGTTAGAAATTGGCCTGATTCAAAACCCATTCACTTTAGAAAGCCTAAATCTAAGCCAGAATGATTACCGGAATTTCAGAGCAGCTGCACCTTCCCACCTACACAGAGTCGTAAATCAAAACAAAACCAGGACCCAGGCTCATTTACGACTTCAGAGATTTTGAAAACTGAAGGAAGGTTAGCCCAGATTTTGAGATTCCCCTTCCCTTTTCCCTCAAAAAAAATTAAGCACATGCAGATATATAGTGGGGAGAAATTTCAGGAGAACAAGAGGATGAATATCCACCTCTTCTTTCTAAATGTATTGAAGAGGTACATTTAATTTACGTTTTGCCTTGTAAAATGGTAGCAAAACTAGCAAAGCTGGAAAAACACTGTTAAATGTCTCTCTTTTATCACCATTTTGACAACAACAGGTTGAAATGAATTGTCACTACACCCTCTGGAGAGATGAGGTCACCAGCATTATGACATTCCATTGATGACTCCACTCTTTCCAAGCAGCTACTGATCAATGAAAATGGTTTTTCTCCGATAACCTCACAATTAAAACTTCAGGATTTGCGGCCACCTGATGCTCATGAAATCAGAACCATTCAGTCTTTCTCATTTCTTCTCTCTTCTGGAAGTGACTTTAATTTTTGCCCTGGACTAAACTGCTCCAGTTTTTTTGCTTTCATCCTCCCAGGCCCAATGTCCTTTAATAAATCAGGTCCGCTATTGATTTGCTAATCAGAAGAAAAAAATACCAGATGTGGTATCTGTTTATCTTTAGAGTGACATTTCTCTCACATGCTTCGGAGACATTCTTCTGATAAACATTTTCCCTTCTTCCACTTTCACTGTTTATGGAACAGTCAATCAAACTAAGCATTGGCATTTTAACTCTATCATTAGGCAATGACATGTTGAGCAGTAGATGCCTGAATTCAGCTACACTTTTGCAACAGGTTTCAGTGATGAAAACATTGCATCCCAGCTGGCAAATTACATTCCTTTAGTCTTGTGAGATTTCACTATTAAAAAACAAAAAAGTCTGGGAAAAATAAAATTACAGCAAAAAAGAGGCTTAAAAAATTTAAAAGCTACTTGTAAATTACAGAAAAATCTTAGTAGTTAATGTTTTTGAGTGTTACTGAAATACAGAAGCAACATTTCATGTTTTAGTATAGCTTATTTCTTAACTGTCTGGATGTGCACAGGCTCTTACATAGCAATTTTCTGTCCTGCAAAGCAACAAATGTACAATCCAGAATTAAAACAAGGTGAAGAAATAGCCTAGCTCTTACAAAACAAAAGCAAAAAATGTCACCTTTGACATACAGAAGAACATAAAACATAAGGCAAAAATTTACACAGATAACGGAAGTTATTGTTCTGCAGGAATGGAATCAGTGTTTCTGGTAACCATTTCTAAATGCTTTAACTGTTAAAAAATGCACATAGCCAAATGGAAGCTATTTTGAGTTGATGTGTTCTACATTATAACTAACCGTGGTAAATTACAGTTGGAGTTCCTTGTCTGGAAAAAAAAGGAAACAAATTGACATCTATTTCACTGGAAGTAGAACAAAAGTCATGTTCTGGATTACCATCTTTGACAGTGTTCTTATACATTAGGTTGGAAGAATAATTAATGAGAGCGTCCCAGATGTCTTTTGCTATTTCCACTGACTCCATTTAGGTAGACGAGTTGTTTTTAATCTCTGCATGTTCTAAATCCACTAGCTGGATTTTCAGGCCATAGTGAGAAGCAAAATAGATATTTCACAAGCAGTTTTGCTAGCATATTGTAATCTTATTTGTGCTTATTCACTGTCTCTCAGAACTACAATGGTTGCTTTTATGTCACACTGGGATGTAAACCCTGAACTGCTGAAGTACGATATTTCAAGTATTGTCAGAAGTGTTTGTGTTCTGTGTTCTAATTTTTTAAAGTTTATTTTTAAATAGACTTCGTAAACTAATTTTTAATCTAGAAGGTTGGAGGCCTAGAATATTTGTTATTGGAGGTATTCTGTTAAATAAAGACCCTAAAAAAGAGTGACCATAGAAAAAGTCTGGTTTTCTAGTCAGACTTCTAAATCAAAGTTCTCTTCCTGACTTCTTCACTGGTCAGTACCAGCTTGTTGCATAATCTCTAAGTAATTGCATCCTCATCTGAAAATTCCCAATATTTCAGTCTAAATAATATGTCAAATGTCAAGTTGCTTTCTTATGCACCTTTCTTATGTGCCTGTTCTCAGGCACAGACAATCAGAAGAGCAAGTCAGTAACCCATGGAGTAGGGAAGCTCTTCAGTTTACTACCTCAACTATTTGTCAAGCCTGATATAACGAAACAAAAAACATTTTCATGTTGTTCAATATTATTGCCTAGTAGATAATACTGAAACTCATTTTAAGGATATCTCTTGCAATATTTTTATAGAATATACTTCTTTTTTTTTCCTTAGGGACTTTGGGAACAAAATGTTTTTATTTTAGATTTTATAATCATCATTATTCATACCAAATTGCTTCTTCTTAAAAAGCAACCTTTTTGCACAGTACCTTTCAGGGGCAGGAAACTAAATTAACAGCATTATGCATTTCCTGGAATAATACAAAAGTCATTAAAGGAAAATATCTGAAATTCATTAGTAAAATGTCTGGCTTGGAGCACACTCACATATAACAACTATCATCATGTCATTACATTTTTGGATAATGCTTATTAGGTTCAAACTATTCGTTCGAACGCACCAAACAAGCCCAAAGTAAACAGTAGGAAAAGAAACAACTCCTACCTAAAAAGTGGTTTTAGAAAGTGAGTTTTTTTAATTTACTCAGAAGAACATTGCCCAGATTGAATACTTGATCTTCGAAAAGATGCTCCTCTTTACATTAATTACATTAATAACATTAATGAATTACATTAATTTTTAATTTTTAGTTGCACATACACACACACAAATCCAAAATTTGCAGCCTGTTAGAAGGCTGGGAATAGATGCTCATTGAATTAGATAACCTTTGAGGCAGGTACTGCTTCAAGAACATGTAAGCTCAGTGTGGCAATGTGCATCTTAGCATTTCTTACTGATGATTCATAAGTCTTCCAGCTCCTAGGGAGAAATGTATTCTAGTACAAATAACAGGATTATAGTAGGCCATTGGGTGAATTAAATGGAGGTCTGTTAAATTTGTCTTGTATGCAGAAACAGCTATCAATTTGAAAAAAATATCATCATTCCCTCTGTTACAATGGCTGAGGATATGGAGGTCTCTTCCAGATTAACTGGACCTCCAAAGATGGAGGATGGAAACACTTATTATTGTAACTGACCCACTGTTTGTGTTTAGAGAGAATAGCAGACCAAGGTCTATATCTTCCCTTCAACAACTGCCACAGGACATTCTTAAGGGAAAAGTAGGAAAGGGGAAGCATATATGTTATAACTAGCCCTAATATGTTCCCAGACTACAGATATTTTCAGATAAGGAATTTACAGTGCCAGGTGAAACTTCTTTGTATTTAACACCACCAAATAGATTTCTATTCTATGAACTTGTCAAACCTTTCTTGGAATCCAGTGAAAACTGTAGCTCCTACAACGTCCTTTGACAATGAGTTCCACAGATTTATCTCCACATGTGGCAAGAACTTTCTCTTTTTGTTTGTTGTGAAACTTTCTCATACTGGTTTTATTTGATGCCCCATAGCTCTTGGATTGGAATCCAACCTTTTTGTAGCGTTGTTGATTTTAACATCTATCATATATGCCTTCAGTTACCTCATTTCCAAATTGAGTTCTTTGTTGCTGAGCTGTTCTTCATTCTGTACCTGTGGTCATTCTTATTGTCCTTCTCTGAACTTTTTGAACTTTTGGAGATGAGAGAAACACAAGTTCACAGTCTTCAAGCTGTAGGTGAACTATGGCACCCATAGGCACCATTCAAAAAGGTGTAGAAAGTAATACAGAAAAAACCATAGTGTCACTGAATAAACATTTTAACCCCAAGATTCTTCCTGATGGATACCAGTCAGCTCAGCACTTATCATCATTATATATATGAGATTACACTTCTTTTCTGTGCATCACTTTAAGCTCATCCACAGTGAAATTAATCTGCTATTTATTGTCATGACATAATCTCTGAGGCCCTCTTTAAAACAACCCTCTTTTTTGCTACTCCAAATAACAGTATCATTAACACATTTTTCTACCTCTTGTCTCGTGTTATTTTTCAGTTTGTTTATTAATATGTGCAACTGCACAGAACCTAGCAAAGATCCTGTAGCTAGCTGCCCTTCATCCCTTCCTTGCAAGAACTGGCTGTTCTTGCAAGATATCTTGTGTGTTTCCTGACTTGTATGCAAGCAAGGCCCTTTCCTCCTGGCTTGCACAGCATTGCAATGCTTATATTAAAAGCAACTGGCTTTTATTCATTTGCTTTTAATCCCTTTGGAGAACCCTAATGGGTTTATGAAGGAGGACTTTCCTTTACAGACATCCTGTTGACCCTTTCCCATTGGGAAGAGATCATATTCATCCATGTGTCTGCTAATTCTGTTCTTCATTAATTTGCACTTACTCTAATTCTCTCCAGAAACTTCGTTTCAAAAGCCAACTAGATTGTTGTTTTCAGGGCTACAATCCATCTGATTGTGATGGGAGGGTCCAGGGAGGAAACAAGTTACTGTGAGGCAGGAGGATAGACAAGAAAAGTATGAGTTTTAGTACTGGTGATGTGAACATCTGGGAAAACTGCTAGTCCATATTCTTATTATTTAACATTTAGCATTAGAACCTCAAACTAGTGATAAAGACAGCTGTATAGTTCTTTTGAGAGACACTGCCTCTTTTTTCAAAGTACTTGTTAATCTCATTACAATTGACAACAATTCTGGCACCACTAAACAATGAAAAATATGATTGGAAAGTGAAAACACAATCAGGAAGTTTTCATTCTTTCTGAATTGAAGATAAGCTATTGTGTGTATTTATCTGTGAATCTGACAATTGAAGAATGGCCTCAGAGCCTGAATAAACAAAAAATAAACCAAGCCTTATGATCTAAAATTCTTCATGACAGCTTTAATTTTTTGATACAGATTAGTATTGGACTCCTTACGTTTTACTCTTTTGTGACAGTTTATGTTTTCTTGCTGCGTGGGTTCAGCCCACCCCTGCCTGGCTCCTGCTCAGGCCATGGTCATCATCGCCATCACATCAGTTGCAATAAGTTGCACCTGGACTTTGGGGGATGGCTGGCAACACAGCCAAAACACTGTCTGGAGTGGGGACCTAGATATTTTGTTCCCATGAGAATATGACCATAGGTCAATTATCTTACTCTATAAATAGCGGACAGCCCAAGAGCCCTTTGAGCTCTCCTGCATGGAAGCAGGCTGCATGCTAGGATCTCCCTTTTTGTGAGGACACTCGCTTAAGGTTCTACTCCTTGAGGTTGAGAGATTCCTTGCCGCAACAGATTGTCGGTAAGTGACTAACAGCATGCTAAACTCTGAAATCTTAGCTAAGTAATATAAAGGATTGATTGCATATATATATATAATCCTTTAGACATAAACCGTTGACCAAGTCTGGGACTAGGATTGGATCCAGCCGCACCTAGACTCCTCTCTGAGAAGGAGTTTAGAAAGCAAGAGGGTCCTTTCTGAACCTCATGACTGAATGGGAGGGTCTCCCTGACAGCTTGTCTGGCCTTGTCCTCTATGCAGTAAATAATAGAGTGTACCTTGACATCGAATCTTGTCAAACAGTCATATTCATTACTAATTTTGTTAAATCACTGTTTCACCCTAATAAATATTTCACTACTTCTCTCTTTTGAGTGAAGTCAATCACTCTGCCCGCGACATGGTGCTACACTCTTATATATACTGTGTGTCCTGGCTTTGGGGTAGAAAACATTTAACCATTAGAGTATACCAGACTGAATATATCTTATTTTTCAGAGGACAATATGGTTCACAATGAAATGTTTCATTTCAGCACATATTTTTATACACTAGAAACAGAAAACTGAACAATTCTCAAATAAATACTTCTATGGGGTCCTAATCTACCACTCTCTTGCCTTAATTTTAGCAAGGTCTGAAATGTCCTATGGCTTCTTCTTGTGTGTAATCATTTGTTCGTAAAGCCTAAGATTTAGAAACTGCTTGCTGCACTCAAAAGTAGTCTGAGAGCTCCTCGTGCTTTGCTCACTTGTCTGCCAGTTATTAAAGTGCATGCAGAGAAAATGTTTTTAAACAAGTTCGTAGAAGAAAGTTATGTCCTTTCTCACACAATGGTTTTTTTTCCAGAACTGTCTTGCTCATATTTCAAAATCATTCCACTGTTCTTAGTTTTCAGCAACTTCCTGTTGGCTTCCTACTGTTTTGTTGTGGTGTTTTTTTGTTGGTTTTTTGTTGTGGTTTTTTTTTTTTCTGAGAGTAAGCTGATCCAGTTACAGGTTGGAAGTACAAAGCAACAATTCTCTCTATGTATAAATTCAAATTCTGCCAGAAATCCTTCTTCCATTTATGGGAGCTACACACAAATAATTGGAGCAGGTAGTTTAAAGAGATTCATGGCAGCATCATGACAACTTGCACAAAATTACCATTTAAATCTGTTTGTTAGCTTTGTCCTTTTTAAATAGTGCACTTTTGAAGTACTGTATGGGGACTTTTTAAAATCACAATAATCAAAGATGTGGAATGAAATATTGATTAAGTTGCAGTGTCTGTAACACACACCAATAATACAGGGGATTTCACACTACAGTAATATACTTTTACAATTATTTGCAGCTTCTAACAGCCCCGGAGTTAGTCCAACCTATACTGATTGTTTTATTGGGAATCAGTTGAGGAGTCCAGGAGACTGGAGTAGCATTATGTCACCTTTCCCAAGCAGAGTTTAGCTGAACCCTGAAACCCAAGTATCGGACTTGTCCTCTGGGCATGCTAGCCTTTTTTAAGCATGCTTGAGACAGTATCCTTGAAACTCTTTCTAGCTTGACAGAAATGATGATCTACTGTACGCTTTCAAAGCAGTGTTTTAAAATACTTGCTTTTCATTCCATTGTCCATATCTGTTTTGACAGCAAAGAACTTTGTGGGAAGGAAGGCTAAGTGATCATTACAGAGAGTTTTAATATGCTAGGAATGAATGGAAAAACATGGGTTCTTTTTTCAAGAATTGTTTCATATTTTAGTCTCTTCAACTCATCATCTGGGTTTGAAATTATTTTTTTTTATAGCAGTGATTCTCCTAGTTTATAAGGATTTTTTAAAACCATTTTAAGCATAAATTATATTTTCTGCATATTAATACTTATATTAAATATATTCTGTTCCATGAGTTTTTATGTCATATTCATCTCATTAAAGCACTTCCTAAATAAAGTCTGAAGGAATGTAATTAACGTGTGCCATATGTTTGTTTTTTCAACCTCTCTCCCATAGGGAAGAATGAGTGCAGGGGAATATTTTTCTTCTCATGTTATTTAATTAAACACACACAACATATTCTGAACTTCTGTAGGAGAAGGAATTATTAAAAAAACATGGTTTTTCCTGATATCAGTTTGTAAAGTCTGTAAAAGTCTCTGGTTTACTTTATTCAATCTTCAGTCAGTCCTTGTCTGAAGTTTGTTTCCACCACAGGTAAGCTGCATTGCTCTTGCCAGACTGATAAAACAGGTTGCCAGAGCTTACCTCAAAATTATGGGCAAACTTTTTTATATTGCTATCACCTTGTTATATAGATAAATAACTATTTGTATTTCTTTACAACAGATGGACTTACCTGCAAAGTTCCAAATGTTGCTTCTTTCAGAGCATAGACTCCATGAACAGCAAGAATATGAACAGTCTGTAGCATTCAGTCTACACTTAAATCTTAAAAAATGTTACAGCATAATCCTTACTTGTTTTAAGTGTCAAGTATTACGTTATTCAGAAAAAGATTCCAAAATGCAGTAAGAAAATTTAAACAAGCTGGTGTGTGTTGCTTTGGTAACCTGCTTTAGTTTAGAAGATGAACATAGTATTTTTTACAATATAAAGAGTTTAAGACTTTATAATTATTTTATTGAATCAGTTGAACAAATCTACACTTACAGCTATACAACATTGAAGTGAATAGGAGAGTGGAAAGGTAAGCATATTACACTCTAAATGCAACGCTGATGGGGAGAAGTTCAGACACGAACTTGTTCAGAGACTATTACAACTGTGACACTGTCACACAATGCAGGTATGCAATTGTACTCTACTACATGCTAACAAGGGTTAGCATGGAGATAAAGTCTATAGATTATCTCTTCCCCCAGGTAAATCAACACCAGATACCTAAGTTTAATTTCATTAAGTGGCAAATATCACCTAGTCCAAGTAACATTTTCTCAGTGTTTTTATATTGCCCTTCTGTTTCTTCTTCACCATCGGATCGGAGCGATCCAATCCCTAAGCTAAATATCGAAAAGAAAACCCAATATATTTTAGGAAAGGTTGCAACACAGGAAGTGTAAAGAAGGAAATACAACAACTTAAAATAAGAGTTTGAGAATCCACCAGCTAGAATTACTGTATTTGTTTAAATGCCTTTTTCTCTATCCTCATGTTTAGACCCTGCCCACAGTGGAAATCAATGAATTCTCAGAGCTGACAGGTTTGCTTCCACTGTTGCCTGTAGACAGAAAATGGGTGAGAATCAGATACATCATTGAAACAAACTAACATCCTCCCATGGCTCATGTCCAAATGGGTTATTTGAACAAAGGCAGAGAATTGTAAAAACTGTTACTATGAGAATAGGCTTTATGACAATAGGCTTATTTGGATCTCCATCTTCCTTGGTATTTTTGTCTCACATTGCTTTAACTCATTGCACATTTATTTCTTCAGTACCAGAAACTGCTTTTTCTTTCTTTATGTCGGCACTGCTGTCACTGTGATGGGTGTTCTCAAGCATTGCACATATTTTCATTTACAGCTAAGACTAAGGATTTTAGGACTGCAGTTTTTGTTTTCCAGTCCTTCCTCAGAGAGCAGTAATTTTCAATCTGATCTGTAGTCTTCTGGTACCTACAACAAATTAATATTAAATATTTATAGACTTAAATTTATTTTACATCAACACCTTTACTAGAAGAATTTTAGGCAGTGCAGAAAATTATTTTTAAAAACCATGTTTTTGGTGACTTTTCAATACACATTTATTCAGATATCTATCTTAATTATCCTGTTTATTTAGCTTGCATAGTCATCCATCTCCCTGCTATACCACTTTACCTGATCCAGTTTAGTACAACCAGGCTTACAATCAGCTTACTATTATTACTCTTTCCATCTGCTTTGCTTTGCCACCAAAGACCATCTCTCTATCTCCATTGCAATTAAGGAATTGCTATTTCATTTCAACTGCTTGTCTTTTCTAAGCAATTGATTGACATTATTAGATACCAGCAATTAGCTCCTACTTTGTTTTTAACGACTATTCTTTGTTCCTGACATTTTCTGATTGTCATCTGACTGCTGCTAATTATTTACCATGAATTACTGATAACTACCATTCTTTCCAAATTCCTATCTTTTGCCACTCGAGTTTCCACATTTTGCTTTTGCATTTGCATTGAACTTTTTCCAATAGGTACTCCAAATCCTTTGCTGCTGTCAGCTGCAGGGATCCTTACCTGAAAACCTTTGCCATCTTAAATAAATGTAGAATTCTTTTCTATTTGCTGTATAGAAAAACAGGACAAGTGATACAGTGAGTGTTACCTGACATCAAGGGAAGGTTCTTATAAATGTATATAAATACCTGAAGGGAGGGTGCAAACAAGAGGGAGCCAGAGTCTTTTCAGTGGTGCCCACTGACAGAACCAGAGGCAATGGGCACAAACCAAAACACAGGAAGTTCTCCATGAACATGAGGAAGCACTTTTTTTACTGTGGGTGTGACCAAGCACTGGCACAGGTTGCCCAGAGAGGTTGTGGAATATCCCTGCTTAAAGATATGCAAAAACCATCTGGACATGGTTGTGGGCAACCAGCTCTGGGTGGCCCCTCTTGAGCAGGGGTTGGACCAGATGACCTCCAGAGATCCCTTCCAACATTAAGTCTTCCATGAATCTGTGATTATATGATCAGCACATATTGATTAATCCTGTAGACCACCTCAAAACCCAGAACTTTTATTAGCAAGCTTTCTCCCTTCCCACTGCTTGTCACTTTTCCCCATAAAAAACAAAGTTCCCTAGATGCATCTCATTTCCAGTAACTTCTTCACCTTTTGTTTCTTTTCCTGTATGACTCAGTTGAAACACCAGAAATATTCATCATCTCAAAATACTGTTTTGTTCCTTTTTTGTAGAGCAAAGCTCAGGCAGCTGAAAGTCAAGTAGATCACAGTGAATGTGGCAAGAGTTATCCACCTTTTTGATCCCCAGACAATATTCCTGATATCAGACTATGTTCCCTTTCTATTTATTTCTATTTCTTCTTTGGCCCATATGACTTGGTTTCTTGGAGGTCTGTACTTTTAAAGGTCTTCTTTCCTGACAATGACATAATACAGATTGCATTGGGTATTATAAAATGCAATACCTGGCAAATTGCAGTTTAATAGTTTGGAGGAAGGTCATGAAATTTCTTAGCTTTCCTAGGCTGTCAAGACAAAAGGAAAGATGATTGGAATTTAACTACAGCAATGGTTGGGTTAGAAAGCTACCTTAGATATTAAATATGCTTTCAGAAGTTTTTCTTTTTGATGCCAAACTCCATAGGGCATATAGAATATATAATTGAAGACAGGAACTTTTTTCCCCTATGAGTATATCTGATGGGCAAAACCAGTCTTGATAAATGCCAAAGAAGCATCCTATAGAAAGTGCTGATAGCCAGTTTTCTCATTCACAATAATGCTGTGTTAGGTTTGACACTTTTAGGCTGAGTTTTGTCAGTGGTTAGTTATTAATGACAGCAAACTGAAATCACAAGATTTGGTTAAGACAGAAACAAAGAGAAGGAACTATGGGTAAAAAAACTGGAATGACAGGGCAGAATTGCTAATTTTCACAGACGTGAAAATTCGCATGTAAAGTGAAGAGCAACAATGATTAATTGTAGTACTCAAAGTACAACTAACATTCACACTGTGAAATTCTGCTCCTTTTTGCTTTTGCACATGGAGAGTTCCAACCTAACAAGGAGATATATCACAAAATAAAATTATCACAGCATATTAATGTTTCTTCATACTCTAAATGTTTTCAATTTGAAATTGATTTCCTCAGGTTGAATACAAATAAGCAAACTTCAGTCCCTGTCTGTGATTAATTTCAAATGCTTTCTTTAACTGACAAAGTACAATGCCACAAAACAAATTATTGTGATACATGATAGTGGCAAAATATTAGGGTATTGGTCATTTAATATCACTGACATATTTTCATACAAACTTAGAAAAAACAAGGTTTCATGGTGAGGCACCAAATGAAGGATGCTTCATCACTAAAAGTTTGATACCATTATAAACAATGAAGGGGCTCTTTGAATTAGAAACAGGCAAATAATCTTAACTTCAGGTGTTATGGGAAGCTATAACAAAGATGCGTGCTTGTTGTGACGCATGCTGTCCAAGCAGCGCTGAAGGCTCAGCAGAATTTTAGAATGCATTAACTGTTGGCCAGCTCTCTGCACACTAATCCACTTCTGGCAGGATTATCTTGAACACTTAAAACCTCTCACCAGCCTCAAAAAGTTTTCATACCCATTATTAGCCCTTGCCACCATTCTATTTCTGCATTCTGAGTCCATCAAGAACAAAATGGTCTGACAGTTAAGGCCAGAAGTGTTTAATCTCAGGCTACTGACATTCTTGATGTTGAAAATCACCCATTTCTAACCATGCTGGATTTGCAAATAAATGAGGAGTGGCGTTTTCCCTCCACCTACTCTTTGTTATAGCATGAAGCACTTGTTTTCATTTCTAGTTTTATCCTTTAGTCCTCAAAATTGACAGTTCAACATTATCAGTTAATGGAAAAATAATTTTCGACAATTCAACTTTGGTATTTTCTTGTTCCTCTAAAGATTTTATAGGCAATGTTTGGGCATAAAGACAGTCTGCAAGTAGAACAATTATGGGTAAATGACAGAAAGCCTTTCTCAAAAATGTGTACTAAGTAGTAAAATCTTTCTTTCAGGAAATAACTGTGTACAAAATATCTAGGGATTTTGCTATGGGCTCCTCTCAAAATAAATTAGATGAATCTCTGTTTGGAATCTCTCTCACAACATCTATGAAAATTAAACAACTCCCTTACTCAACATTCCTATAACTTCTACTCTGTTTTAATATGTACCTTTTCTCACCCTTTCATTCACCAACCCTCACTTTCCTTCTTCTAGTCAGAAGCAATAACCTTTATGACCCATGAAATGCCCCTCAAAAAACCTAAATCAATTTCCAAGAACTCTTTCAAACATCTGATACCCATCTCTTAGAAACTTTTAGTACAGTCTTGTTTTATTCTCTTTCTGGTCAATGGAAAAAATAGCGTTGCCCAACCAGAAAGACAAGAAATAGTAAAAACTTCTTCCTAGGTAAAATTTGGAGAAAGACTGCTACATTAAATCAATATTTAAGCACAGGTAGACAGAATCACAATATTTGGTCTCTCTTTTGACTGATATATATTTCATGGCTTAGCTGTGTATTTAGGTGTGTGTTTGGCTGATTGACATTAGCTATTTGCAGAAGCAGGAAGGAAAAAAATGAACCCTTCTAAAGGGGCATTTGTAAAGGCCAAGCTTTTTCTGATCTTAAAACTATTAAACATGTGCCAAGATTTCTGCTTGCCCAGTTCTCCTTGACTTTAATGGCAAGTCTGGTTTCAAAAGATTTGTGAAAGTGGTTCCTTTTACCAGTGTGAAGCAGGAACCTTTGAAAGTAGAAAAGAGATGAAAGTCACAGGTGCCACAACACATATACAAGGCTTTCAAAACACCGGGATGCTTTTAGGCCAAAATTCCTATGAATAAAAGGTCATTGTGCACAGAATAAGATCTTATCTGATTCACCAGTTTTTGCCAAAGTAAACTAAATTTAAGGTGTCCTCCTACTGCTAACCACTGATTTCCAGATCAGATATGTTTACACAGGTCATGAATATGGAGCATGTGATTGACTTTATGACAAATAGAATCTTCTTTATGTCTGATGAAACATCATTTGTAGGACTTTCTACCCACTTATTAGGCTGCACAGTACAGAGAGATCAAAATGTGGATTTGATGGTAAAGAGCACAGAGTAACTGTACAATTGAATCCATTACTCAAAAAGTGGAACTAAAGTCAAAAAAGAATACTAGGGAAAAAACATGTACAAGCTTAATCTCTCCCAGGGTTCATGGCATCCTCATTTCCAGGTTTAGTTTCAGTCCGTTCAGTGACTTCATGAGTTGCAGCAAGTATTATCCCGTCCCATCTGGTCCCTATAATGGTCTTTTTTTCACTTCGTTGCCCTGATTGTTAGCTCCCTACTGCTCTGAAAATTTTCTCTCTTGGTTTGAACTGCAAGCCCCCATGGCATGCTATGATTCTGCTGCTTCCCTCAGTAGGCTCTCCAGTCTTCTCCAAACATTTTCTCCAACAATTTCATCCACTTTCCAGAGAAGCTGACATAACCCAGTTTGTTTCTCCTTAAAGGGACACAATACAGTTACTAGCCAAAAAACCCAAGTGTAGTCCCAAATTCTAATATGAGCAGATTTTACTTACAACCTTAGCCAAAAGAGCATCCATCTCAGCTCATGAAGAACTGTTTCTAGGGACGTGAAACATTAATTTTACTTTCATTTAGATTAGTGTACACTGAAGTTCTGCATTCCTAATGGTGAGCAAGCTTTAAAACAATCAGTGGACACCAATCAAGTCAGAGAACGTCTGCAGTCCTGCATGCTGAAGTCGCCAGGACCTAGTAAACTAAAGGCAGAAATAAAGCTTTGCTTTTAGCAGAATTTGTTTTGCAGAGGGGAAATGAGAAAAATATTGTATGTATATGAGGTTAAAAGACACATAACAAAGAATGTTGACTTTTATGTCCTTTGTGATACCGTTACATGATCACTAAAAATCTCTCTGAAAACTAAAGAAGGCGGGAGAAGCAGAAAATTAACAACTCATTTTTAGTATTCCACTCCATAAAGATTTAGTTTATCGTGTGGCTTGGCTGCAGATTTTGCAACAGAAGTTAAAATTGTCTTTTAAAAGTCTTTGTTTTCTGTGGAGATTTATTTTGATGAAGATTGCGTGCCACACCAAAGTGGGGAAAGACAGAGAAAGGAAAGGGGGAAATGAACTACTTTTTGAGATGGAATAAAGATCTGTGTCCAACCTGGAACTCGAGCATAAAGGAAAGCAGAGATAATGAAGTACTAGGTGGCATTGAGATGACTGAGAACTCCCAGAATAGCTAGTTGATGTTAGAAAGTTAATAGTATGGTATTGTTTGACTTTGTGAGGAGGCAGAATACAGGGTCCTGGTGGTGAAACCTTGAATGTTTCCACTGTGCTATAGAATATTGGTCACAGGTAATCTGCTGTGTAAACAAGAGTTTGTAAAGAGGGCTGACTGAGCTGGGAGACGCTTAATGAAGGCTTTCTGCAGAGGCAGAAGAGTGCAGTTAGTGGAAAAATTCCCGTCAAAGTGCAGAAAAAGGCTTGAAAAGTTTCACAGACACCATAGAGACACACAGAGAACTTGGATAGAAGTAGAAGAGAGGAAAAGAGAGACATGTTTTGTATCAGACAGTATTTCAGCATAACTGCAAAATTAACAAGCTCAAAATGGACAGGGCTCTGCGAGTCTGCAGAAGTTATGACTCTGCATCCTGGCAGAGCTCTCAACCTGAAGGAATACTTCAGAGTGGTACAGAAATGGAAACAGTGGAAACAGGAAAAAGAACATAGAGCTGGAGGCTTTGGTTTAAGATCTCCTCCCTTCTGTTTTTATCTTTGAATAAAGAAGGTGTTCAGAAACTTTCTGCAAAGCCTAGCTTTTTGAACGTCATGTTCTCTGTCTGCCAATTGATCCAGAGGTACACTGTGAATGGGAGCCTTGTGTTAG
The DNA here is from genome assembly GCF_964106895.1 of Numenius arquata. NCBI lineage: Eukaryota > Metazoa > Chordata > Aves > Charadriiformes > Scolopacidae > Numenius > Numenius arquata. Next base: position 45,427,794 of record NC_133579.1, read on the forward strand.
GACGAGGAAGAGAAGGATCTGGGGAAAAAAGCTTTTTTTGGCCTTTATGGCTTTTTATTTTTGAAAATAAAAATTTTGTGTTGATTGCATTTGGTATGAAATAAGAAATGGGAACACCGTGAGAAAAAGGTTTAAGAAATGCTTTCCTGTTGGTGTGCTTATAACACATCAATTGATATTAAAGCCGAGGTCCAGGTAAACTTATGTTGAACACAGAGTGATGTTCCAAGCATATAAAATGAAAACCATAGAAAATACTTTCTCACACTGATTACAGCTATGAGCACTAACCTTATTCTTATGGAAAACAGTTAGTTGCAAATTTCTTGAAGATGTCCACCATGCAGGAGGTTGGCTTCTCCCTTCCCATTGCATGTTTTACAGAAAACTTATTGTCGATTTCTTCTAGAAAAAAAATAATGCTGCCTTTTATTACTTTCTTTTTGCACAAAGAACAAGCAGAGTTAATTGCAAGAATAAAACGTATAAATCTCTTTTTTATTTTTGTATGAGACAGCAAATGACTCCCATTTGCTGAAAAAATGACAATGCTGTGGGCCAAATGGACTCCAACACAATATTGATTAGGACTATTATAGCCCATCAAGGAATAAATGGGACAGTAATTTCGAAAAAGTTCTTGTATTTTGTGTGATAGAAAGAGAAAGACAAATGATTTGACACAGAAACAGCCAAAGCAACTGGCATTACAGATGAAAATTATGGACATTTACATGGATATGATATGACCAAGGAAACTATGAAAAAGAGATTTACGAATAATTTTATTTAGTTACTTTATTCTTATATAAGTATTTGTGTGATAATTAATTAATATATTCAAAAGTACTTCTAAAGAAATCTGAATGTTCAAAAGCAAATGTGTTTAGAGATTCTGTCCAAACAGCTGGAACATCCCCAGCTCCTCCAGCGCTGTGTGAAGCCTTATGCCTTCCCTTTTCATGAGCACATCATCCTACAGGGAACATAACATTCATCAGAAACAGTACAATGCTTCCTGAATTGCCCTGGCTTCTCCTCTGTTAACAAGTTTTGTGATTGCTGTGCACTGAGTTGGGGCTTCCATGGCAATGCTCCTCCTGCTCCTCCTGGGTGTCCCTCCTGGGCTGGTCCGTGCACTCAGCCTTGACTCCAGCTGGGGCTGCGGGAGCTACTGGGTGCAGGCAGGAGGTGGTGGTAAGCTGGAAGCAACTAACACTTCGTGCCTGGGGCCCAAAGCTCTAAAGGGTCAGTTGCACCAGCAGTGCCAAAGCCTTATCCCAGCAGTAGATTGCACTTCGGGCTCCGAAGTCGATACTGTCTTAAGTTAGTGAGAGGTTCGCATTAAATCTAGTGGCAGAAAACAGCTTTCTTTTACAATACGCAGTGGGATATTTCTTGCAAAACAGGCACCAGTAATGCGATCCAGCCTGTTCCCTCTAACTCTTCCCTTATTTGCGTCAACATTTTGGAGACTGTTGTGTGTTAGAGGCTTTTTGATTTCTACTTAGTACAACTGTAGTCAGACATGCCATAAATGATTTTTCTGTACTTGCTGGTGGTTTTGTACTGCTCCGCTTTGGATATCAATGCAAACTGCAGCTGTGTCACTCATTTGTGCTTTGCCTCCACAATTCCCTACAAGGAGGTAGCATTGCCACTAGAAGTACTTCTTTGCACCATCTGAGATCAGCAGCTGTGCTTATTATTGCAGAAAAAAAATATACCTTTGTTCAACTGTATTACAGTCTGATAAGTTTTGAGCAAAATATCTAAACAGCTATTCCAGTTAACAAAAGCCTCGATCTTATTTCTCTCTAATTATTGTTTTATCCCTTCTCAGCACACTACTAATTCTCTGAAGTACCACAAGAAGTTTACATATAACAAACTATTATATTCATTATGGGCATAGTAGGTTTTGTCCATTAAGAGTACACTCTGTGTAATGATCAGCACTTACACTCTTCCAAAAGAGTATTCTTAAATGTAAATTATTGGAGATGATTGAATTATCAACTATTGCTGCCCGTCTTCTCACAGAACACAGTTTTACTCCGTGTTTTCACCAAGACTGCTGTGGCAAATAAATAATTATATTAGTTTTCAGATCACAGATTTTCTTTCCATAAAAGGGAGTAGAAGTTCAAGATAAATACTTCTCTTGACCTAAAAACAAGTGCTGCTGTTAGCTGCTTTCCCTTCAAATCAATATGACTTGTACAGTATAACCAGCTAAGAGCAGAAGACACAATCCAAGAGGTGCTGGGCTTTATACCTTTTTTAGATATCAGTTAAAAATCAATAGCAGTTGGAATTACAAACACAAGCAGTACTTGGAAAAGGACAGGCAGTAAAGAACAAAGCAGGGGTCTGTATAACAGCCATAGCAAAGGTTTGCTGAATCTCCTTAGATTAGCTAAGAGACAACACTGCTGCTAAGCTCTGATTTCATGAATACCCAGTGACAGCAGACAAATTATTTGGATTGCAGCTTACTGACACATATACGTACATGGTTTTTGACACTTTTAAAGATAACCACCTTCTTTCAGGTGTTACATGGAAATTATAAAGGAAGCTAAATGCTGGCTCAGTAATTTCATTTAAGAGGTACAATTCATAAGGAGGTAGAAGCCATTCAGACAACATAGGAAATAAGTAGCACAGAAGGATTTTAGAGCAATGCAGTGAAATATATGGAAAGACAGTTAACAATTGGCAATATGTCTGAGACACAAACCCCATATCTACTCCACAGACGAGCACAGAAGGTCAAGGAGGTAGTCAATGCTCTTTGCCTGAATTAAATCTCTGCTAAATTCTATAAAAGAAGCTATTTCTAGATTAAAGACTGAACATCTTACCCTGGAAAGGCATTTCAACATCACTAGAGGACACACTCATGGAGTGCCCTGAGAATGGCAGTCGCCTCTCCCTGCATAGTCACTGAAACTCCCATGCACACTGAAAAGTGACTGCAACTGGGTTGCGGTAGGTGACCAGGCGTTCAGTTAGTTTAGGTGTGATGCCAAATCACAGAAGTTCAGAGGAAAGTGTGGGGATTTCCAGGGCACAGCTCCCCCTTAAAGAAGCTAGGCCATATGGTATTGCTCTATTGTATCCTCCATCAAGATGAAGAGAATTCCTCCTTAAATCACAGAATCACAGAATCATCCAGGTTGGAAGAGACCCCTGGGATCATCGAGTCCAACCATCTACCCTACACTACAAAGTTCTCCCCAAAAATTACCCCAAGCAGACTTTTGGTGGTTGTGTTCAGAAAGAGACTTGTGCCCTAATCGTCTATAACTTTGTTGTATCTGAAGGGTAGAGTTAGAAGCAATACTTCTGAATTCTGCCTAACGAGATGAGTCATAGAAGAGAATTTAAATCTGTATTAACACATTTCCTATGAATTAATGACGGGTGTTGTGCTATCTGGAGCGAGTAACCCAGAGCTGGAATCACCAGCTTAGAGCTACTCAAAACCTGCATGGCCAAGGCTCCAAGCAACCTAATCTGAATTTGAATTTGGACTAAACTTCAAAACTAGCCCTGCTTTGAGTGGAGGTTGGATCGGATGGTCTCCAGACCAAATTAAATTATTCTCCTTCCAAATTAAATTATTCATGATTCTAAATGTAATTTCTGGGTGGTAAAAATGTTATATTCTTTTAATACAGGCTTTATATACCTTTAGTGTCAAGTTTAATAATTCCTGCCTCAGTTACAAAAGTCCCTGTGGTTACCGAAGAACTGGCTGGGGAGCAATCTCAGGCCTTCCCCAAAGGGATTGGACAGTTTGAGTCTTTAGCAAAATTTTTTTTTTCTTCTCACAGCTGCTATTACAGGCATTAAAATTAAATTGTAACTCATGAAAGAGTTAAAAAATAGAAAACAGAATTTTAAATAGTGTTCTATTTTCTAGTCACTATTATATTACAAACTAGTTGTTTAATAATTACTTCTCCCTCAAGGAAACAGCTGCATTACAACTGTTGTCATAAATTTACCAGTTTTCCAGTTGCTCATGAGATGTTCAGAGGAAACAGGAGAGGAAAAAAACAAGATTTTTTTTGAAAATATCTTTATAGAATGCATCACATCATTCTTATAGTTTGACCATACAAAATAAAGGGGTGCAAAAACTTTCTTTTTTCTTTTTTAGCACCTGATTGTCTTAAAGAAGCAGTTCATTTACCAATTCCTCCCCCTCCAACTTCAGCATAAAGATGTCTTTCGTCTAATTTTGTACTTTTTTTTTACAGCATGGACTTTGGTCTTTATTTCAAGTGTAGGCTGGCAACCTTTTATTTTTGTGAGTTTAATTACAGACCAAGTGAATTTCTTCCTTAGTAAATGACTATTGAATGGCTTTGTCTAGGTATGAACCTTATCTGCTCCTTTCCTTTCTCATGCCTAATCAATCATTGCCTGAGTGTAAATGCTGAGAATGGCACATGTATCAATCATTCTGCTAGTGTTTAACTGCATGGGCTCTGAAATGCTGGAGGAAGAAAACAAGTGACATCCAAGTAATATATATTTTACAGTCTCTGTCTTTGACAAATATTAATTACCTGTACAACAGTTTGCTCTCTAGTTTATGTTATCTCCAACCTGGGGTCAGATCTTTTTCTCCATTAAAGTGAAGTAGGGTGAAATTCCACTCAACTTTCAACAAGATTAAATGACATCAGTGCTTGAGGGAGAGGTGGGATGCAAGAAGTGATTATGAATTGCAATATTTTAACAACCAAGTTAAAACCAGAAGCAGTGCTCTCAACTCTGCGTAATATGCCTGCTCTGCTCTTAGCAACCCAGATAAATGAAATCGTGAAAAACCGTATAGAAATTCCTCCTCTTCCCCTTACAATGGCCTGCCAGATTCCTGTGTTCTAGCACAGAACTCTCTTGATAGAGTGCATATACATTAGATTTTGCAATTAGTCTTCCTTCCAGTTACCATTTTTGCTCCTTTTCTATCACCTGGTTATAAAAAACTCATAATCTTAGATCATCTAGACTGCAGAGTTGGTTCTTTTGCAAATGTAATTTGCATGATTAAACTAGTGGGTGAATTGTGCATGGAATAAGTTTACAAGCCCTAGTTCTCCCCATGTTCTACATCTTTACAACTTCTTAGCTGAAGAAATGGTTACATTTGTAAGCAATTCCAGCAAGAGGTGAAATATGGAATATCTGATGAATTAAATAATTTCATTTGTAATTGTTATACATCCTCTTTGGAGACCTAATGTGTGTTTTTGTTGAGTATCATCCTAATTATTTGATTCACTTCTATCTTTCCAAACATTTGTAATCATTTCAGCTTTGGAAAGCCTCCTAATAATTATCCCTTGAGATCAGTGTAGACTGTAACGTGGAAAATTCTGAATAGTACTGGACCCGGGATGAGTTTTAAGGAACCTCCAAAAAATATCAGTTTGGTTTTGGGTCTTTAAGTGCTTTTTTTAACCAGTTTTGTATTCTTCTGATCTGTGAAACTCTAATTTTCATATGTTGTACACTGTGAAACTGCCAAAAATATCTTGCTAACATTATTAATCCACAGCTGTATTGTTATAATGTAAATTATTATTGTTTTGCATCACACTTCCTTTTTATTACTCACTAAAGACATGATTTTTATCAAGGAAAGAATTTAAGTTTCTTTGCAAGTGAAGTATTTTATTCTGAAGACCAGAAATTGAATTGAGCAATCAGTTACTCTGGTGAAGACTCTCTCTATTCGTGGGATGTCCTTAGGCACTGCAGATTGCCCGCTTGAAAAAATATATTTAGACTGAATCAATCATTCATATGCTTCGTTTCAGACACTGACTGAAAAACTTAGCTGTTTTTTTGGTGTGATTTGTGAAATACGTCAGGTGATATCGTTAGAGCTGCCTAACTGGACAAGCCTTTAGGTTTTTCTGACAAGCATGCCTGAAAAAAGTATTAAGCATTTGTTTTCTCAGAATATTGCATTTAGTTGCTGTAATGCAAAACTCCTTTCCTTCTCGTAGTCATATATTCACTGTTTTTCCTCTTCTCTTTGTTTGTTTTTTGGGGGACTTTCTTCTAAATCCATCTGTTATTTCTTTCTCTCATTCACCTGTGCTACTTCTTTCGTATCAGACAGTTAATTAGGATATCTGCTTGGTGCGTTTTTTTCCACATTGTACCCATTCAGTAAGAAAACAATTTTTCTCCATCCACATTATGCATTGGTAGATGTTTTCCCTTCTGCCTTCCCAGCAGATTGCTGTTCATCTGCAGCATTTCCTTGTGATTTTTTCGGATGCTGAGGTCGGCTAAGTCTCTTGGCAACCTTCCTTTGACTGGACTATGTCTATTACTGGTATTAGTGGTTGTGTTCCTTCCTCCATCATTATCCCTTCACTTTGTTTTAATGAAAACAAAGATGAATACCTAGCTGGATCTTATAGCTGCAGACTGGAAATGTGTTGTCTAGCACAACTGGGAGAAATGCTAGACCCTCCCACAAGCAAATACTGGCTCATTTCAAGTTTTGCTCAGTCTGGAATAAAATGAAATTAAACAAAAGAAGATTCACATAAAATGTAGGAAAGCATTTGTATATTTATTTCCTTAGAACCTCTTCTGATACGACTCTTTGTTCCCTCTAACGTGACATGGTTTTGTCCATGTATTTCTTTTCTCATGTCCTTGCTTTTATCTTTGTCAACATGGAGGATTTATTAGTTTTACTAAAAATAACAAATACAATTTTTTAACTCAGCATGAAATGCTTTCCTCTCCCTTGAGAAAGAGCACAGCTCTCTCAGCCGTTTCCCACAAAAATGAATTCCCCTCTGGGACTTCATTCTGGGCTGTGATGTGTAGATTTACAACATATCATGTATGAAACTATCAGCAGCCTGTACTTGGAAGAAAGGATGTTATCTTTGGAAAAAGGAAGCTCAGCACTGTTTCTATTCCAGTGATGCTGGGAGAGGCATGGGCACTGCATCCCTTATTGCACAGGGAAGGAAGGGCTGTGCCTACACTGCAGATTGCAGACTCACAGGACATCCTTCTCAACAGCAAGGTGGGGACTAATGCCTGCCTTACAGTCCTCCCCTCATTTCTTGCTGAATGTACATAAAGTGACACCAGGGTTTGGAAATAAGATGGAAAGTAGACCACGTAAGAGCCAGACCTACAAAAAACTCCAGGTTATGAAATAGAGGAGACTCAAAGGGATTAAATTATGTTTGTGCTCTACTACTTACTACGAAGTGGAAGAAATTAATTGTGCAGAAGTCATTGCTCATCCGAGACCCTCAGGAGGCTCAAATCCTTGGAAAACTCATTAAGTGTTACTGTTTGGTAACGTTGTACTATCTTCGCTTCACAAATGGGGACTCAGGGTCCTGTCAGCCTGTACACCAAGGGTTTCCTCCCATGTAAATGACAGCAGGGAAGGGGAAGCGTGGAAGGAAAAAGAACATACAAAAATCTCACCCTGACATGGAATCAGGATGCAACTAGATTGGACAAGAATGTCTGGGAGCTGGGAAGTGTTCCTGTGTCCTGCAGTTCACGTATAGCCTAAGAGTAAAATCTATAACTTCAAAGGACTTCTGTCTTACTCACTGACTCCAGAGGCCCTTTCTAACCTCAATGGTCCTGTAATTCTGTGAAGGTGTATAACCCAGCCAAGTGGAAAGCATTTGGAGAAAGATGGGGGCTTTCATTTAAATTCGCTTGTCTGCCAGTTGGCTTAGAGTGTCAGCTTCTTAGGTTCTTACTTCATTCTGAGACGTAACGAATGTTTTAATTACTTAGGAAAAAAACCCCAGAGTAGCTTCCAAAAGTAACTATCAGCAACACACTGCAGCACCAAACAGCCTGGTGTTTGTCTCTTAAGATGTGGGAGATAGGGGCCAACTTTTTACTTTTAATAAGGTACAATGGTGATCTAAGCCCAGAATGATACTCTAGACATTGGTTTATTGCATTAAAAAAAATCACACAGCCATCCTAGAAAGTCTCTTTCTGCATCTGCTCATTTCAGTAAGTTCGGTATGCTTTCAACACCCCGATCTCAGTTTGAGAATATCACCTGTGCACAGGCAAAAGTTAACAGTGCTATGCCACTTTGTGCTTTCAACTCTGCAAGGACTTTATGAATGTCAGTGACACCACAATGTTGCATTTTGACACTAGTTTCTTCTCAAGTCCAGTCTGGATGCCTTATGTAAATTCATGCAATCAATCTGCAGCACAGTAAGGACCATGTCCCAGATGTGTCTGATCCTAAGTGAACACCCTTGCCTCTAAGACATCCTTCCAATTTGGAAAGAGGAGAGTTTGCCCTCCACAAACCTTAGAAGGAGTCAAGGGAAAAACATACCATCCACAAGTAAATATACCATGTTTCTTATTTCTCCTTTGAAACACTTAACTCCGAACAAAGTCGTGTTGTTCTGAGAAGCAACTGCCTAGATTAAAGAGCATTTTCTTACACCATTCATAACAAGCCTTTTTTCCCACTGTGAAAACAAACCAAATTTTCCTGCCTGTCTCATGAGACCTTTGGATGATGACAACAGACTGTTCTGTAAACAGCTGTTCCAGTGCCTGGTAAATTAAAAGAATTTGGAGGTACTTCAGTGACAACATCTACATTCAGAATAAGAAAAGCCCAGCCACGTTCTTTAAGGTAAAACTGAGAGTGAAATAGAAATTGACTCAGAGAATGGAACTTTCTGTGGTAGCTGCTCTACAGCTGTTGTAGATGCAGCACAATTAAAGTCTGAATTAGAATTTTCCATATTTGTACGTTGTTTTCATTAGGATTTATGTTTGCTCTACTGAGTTTGTTTTAAGTAGGTGCACACGTATGGAATGAAAATAAACTGTTCAGTTGGTTTGGAACTCCAGCAGCCTTTCTGAAGTTAAAATAATGGAAGCAAATATTAACAAAGGATATTTTTTCCAACTTTTTTTCTAAAACAATTTGAATAATCATCATCCAGTTTAAAGCATTTCTTTGTCACTTATTTCATTGTTTTGTTGCCTGACGATTTTTACATCTTGCGCGTTCTTCTGAATAGTGGTGTCAGTCTGATTTTGCTTCCACAGTCTTCTAACTAAAGAGAACAAACTCTTTCTGGGCTCCTCACACTGTTATTGCTTCATTATCTACAGAGATCAGGGGAAACAAGAGCTCGACATTGCTTACAACATGGGGAACCTCCATTTCTTCAGCCCTCTTACTGAGTATACCTACATCTGCAGCTGCGTTCCCCTGAAGAAAGCTGGAAATAGTATCTGAAATGAAGAAAACAGACTTGTTTCTTGTTTGTATTCCCACACCATATGCTTCATGCTCTACATAGGATGGAACTAAGAGATCTGGCAGCAAAAGAGCTAATTCCTAAGAGAAGCTTTTTCAGTGCCATTACGTCACTGAAAGGCTGAACAGTCAGCAGGACAACACTGGCGTTTCTGGCCTCTGTTCTTGGCTACCATGTAACTACTCTCTACAAAGCAGTCCAAGTTGGCTTAATTACAAGTGGAACACTTTCCATGCAAAGGTTTTTCTTGCATTTATGCCCCAATTTGCTCTTAAGCCAAGTATGACTGTCAGCTGTGGTGCACAGCTGACCCACACACCTTGAGCAACCACCACCTGTTAGCACAACCACAGAAAGGCTCAACTTTGTTTTCAGTAGATGTTCTGGTGGCATGAGAACATGAGCTCCCCCGTGATACTCTTAGTTTTGCTTCCTACTTTTACTATCTCCCTTGATATTGCACATCTGCCAGAAGACATGGATTTAATCCCAGAGCTCTCATTCTCTTCCTGTTTCCATATAACCTCTCATCTCCAGGTGTTTCAAGGTCATGTGTTTCACTGTAAATCAGCACGAATCAACAGTCTCTCCTTCTTGGCATTGACACAGAGTGGGAAAATAAGTGGAAATGGTCTTTACGCTGGTTGATATAAAACATGGAGGCTAATCTCGCTAGGACGCCTGCATAGGCAAGCAAGTGGAGGAACCTATTACAGGTGTCTCAAACAGCCCGCTGTGCCACCTGTCAGCTCTCCATAGGCTCTAGGCCTAGGCAGATGAGCCTCCAAATTAGTACTCTTACACCAGCTCCTTAAATGGTAAATGCCTCTTGTGTTCATCATGCATATATTGCCACACCTTGTCTTATCCTTTAACTAGTGCTGTCAGTGCAGAGCACTAGTGCAGGGCACTACTCACATGGCAGGTTTAGGTCACCCAAGCTCAACCTGGAAACCTAGCTCAACCTCATCTCCCACCTTTAAAACACCAAGAATGTTTTAGCATAAATAATAAACCTGTACTTTTCTCTTACAAATTATCAGGTTTGGTTTGGGTTTTTTGTTGTTTTTTGTTTGTTTGTTTTGTTTTGTTTTGTTTTTTTTATTTCTTAGCAAAAGTCAAGCTGTGCAGAAAAAGTGAGTTCTAAGGTACTCTCTATATCAAGAAAAAATATTTTAAATCAGCCTGACCCTTGCTGCTTACACAGACAACATTGTGCCCAGCTGGTACACATGGGAAAGTACCTTCAGAGAAGCTAATTAGGGAGTTAATCTGTGCATAGTCTATATGGCACTCTGGAGTACTCTCCCAGACAAATCTACTGAGTGGACGGTTGAATTCAAATGTCTTACAAAGTGCCAAAAAACAATTAGTGCTGAATGTCAGCACAAACAACTGTGAAGCACTTGCCAGAATACAGTAGGATTTTTACCACAGAACCTAGGAGCCCTAAATCTGCTATAATGTTAATCATATAAAGTAAAAAGTAAGCTGACCTGCTCTGAGTCCTTCTGTTAGCCCCACCGTGTGTTACACATGGACAACATCACATTAAAAGTCTGGCAGAAAGGGTAGTTTTAACCTAATGCCATACCAAATAATTACCTCACCGCACTGCTTAGAGACACAGAAAGTGTCAGACAGGATCTTAAGCACTACTTTCCTCAAAAGCCACTCAGAAATGTGACTCACTGCTATATTTACATTACTTGTTTGCCATGTTTGGAGGGATACCATAAGTGAAAAAGAAGCAAAGCAATCAGATGTACCAGCTGCTGTTCTTCTGTGATTAGAAAAGAGACAAAACATCTGCTGCCGTCTTCCTCTATACACTAAAAGTCACAATGTGGAGACAGATGTGCTGAGAGAAGGAGTTATTCTCCACCTAAGTCAATGTTGAAGTTTTATTAAAATTAAGACCTGGCTTCTGTTTTAAGATGTAACAGCACAGTTTGTAGTCAGTCAATAGAAGTCCGTTTAGTGTTTGCCAGTTCATCCAACATATTTATAAAACCTGAATGAAAGGAACATAAATAAGAGAGAGAAAGTCAAAAGAAATATCTAAATTTAGTTAATCAGTTGTCTAACTACCTTGAGTCAGCAAACTGAATCTACGGTAACCCTCTACCAAAGTGAGTTATTTTGCTCTTCAGCTGGAGACTCTATTGCTATTTAAAAAAATGTGATATTTTAGTATTTACTTAGTTTATTAGAAGAAACAGATACATGAAATCAGTGGGTTTATGCAATTTTTTCTCTGGCTCTTTACATCTTGGTGGTAGTATTATGGTGATACCCTTATATTGCAGAAGTAACAGTGAACCAGAAGGTAACATTTCATGATGCTGCCAGGTGGCTTCCTTCTTTGTCTTCTTGTTTGTTTCCTTGAAAAAGGCAGGGCAGTGCACTGAGATAGCGAAGGAACTGAAGGTAAAATACAAGAAGAGGGCTTTGCTTTGCTTGCTTCATCCAAAGGTAATTTACCTTCCTGCTTCCATAGTTTCACAAGAGGGAGAACACCTCTCCAGGGCTCCCCCAGATTTGCGTGTTAGCTGCCACCGTTCTTTGTTGGTGTAGCAGTTACACCGGCAGTGCTGGCAGCTTCTTCACTTCGTGTGCATGCAGAGGAATACACGTGCCCTGTGGCAGGATCTCTGGAAAGATCCTTCAGGTCTTTCCTGTGTACACTATTTTTTGTCAGATATACATTTAATTGAATTAGTTTTTAGCAGAAGTTCAAATTCTGTTTCAAGTTCGTCCAAACATGCATGTTTTTTATAAGTAATTCCAAATGCAGTGTTTGAATTTTCACAATTCTTAAAGTGATTCTTTAACATAAACAGACCCCACAGACATACAAATAGTTCTTAAAAATTCAAGAGTGGATTGTCTATCTTCTTTTTGAAGGTCTGTTGCATAAATAATGCCTTAGAGCCAGCTAATCCTCAAGTGAATATAAATATACTGTACTGAAGCAGGTTTTTGCTTAATAAATATTGGGAATATTAACACTGTACTAATAATAATAGTAAAAATGACAAAAATAATATTAATACAGTTTTTATACTTCTAAAAATATTTTTGAAACATGGGTATATCTTCTAAAAGTTTCCTAAAATCTTCATTGCGTTTGTAAAAACAACCATTCAACCATTTTCCAATGAGAGTATTCTTAAAACCTCATTAAGGCTCAAACTGTTTTTTTCTGTTGTTATTGAAAGAGAGATGGGAAAGTGGAAAAGAAAGACCTCTCTCTTTCTCTCTTAGGTTTAGATGACATTGAAAATCTCAGTGCTGGCCCCTATGAGATTCCCTGAAAACTATTTATTTGTGTTGATTAAGAAATGAGACGGGATTTTTGCAACAGTATCTTGCTCTTCATTTAGCAGTTCTTGCATGTTCTCAGCAGTTCTGTAGTATCTCCACTCACAGTTTACAACTTAAAAGCCTAGTGAAACACTCTTTATAGGGATTTGTAATAGCTAGCATTCAGCGCTTTCTTTCCAATATGATATAAAAATATTTGGACCATTATAGCATGTCAGAAATTCTGAAACCGCATTCCAGAGCCTACAGCTGGACCTAGAATTAATAAATAAAGATTTGCAGATAGGAAAGACTACTCCTGAAATCTGCTGGCACTGAAAACGTTAGGGGAGCATGTACTTTGTACAAGCTTTATTAATTAGACTGAACAATTTGCTTTGAAAAGCAGGCAAACTATAAATAGACTGTTTTCTCCCGATATCATTTATACATAGCTATTCCTTCAAATTTACTAAAAGCGTAGGAGAGTCTGTAGCAACCTGAACTTAATTGAAATAATTTTTGTAATTAGTCTTCTGGCAGCTATATTAAGCTTTATAATTTGCAAGTCCTAATTTACAGATTCTCACAAAGCAAAGAGACCAGAATTCCATTCCTTGTAAAATCTCAGCTCAGTTCCTTGGTGTTAGTGTTTATAACAGTCTTTTAGTGCATGATCATATACTGCTTTATCCATGCCACTTCAGCTGCATCAGGGCACAGAATAAATGATGCTTAATTACTGATTGGCTACTTGGCTCCTTTCATTTTACAGAGTATGGTCACAGGTCTTATTTACTGCACAACATCCAAATCCTGAAAAAAGGGAGAAATATTAACTTCATAGGCTCTTCCATAACAGTTGTTACTGTTATCTCTGAATATTCCCACAAAACTCCTGAGAGTTTATTATCCTCACTTTTTGGCTGCAGAACCAAGGCGTAGGTGCTTTGGGGTGAAAAATAACCATTAGTTTATAGTGGCCAGTTTGAGACTCTAGGAGCCTAACTTTTCAGAACATCAAGACTATAAAGCAACCTGTGTTCAAGAACCCACACACCACTGAGTTGTCACTGTGAATAGTACCAGTGATGGAAATATAAATCCTATCATCTCCTAGAACAGACACTTCTCTTGAAACCACACTTTTTGCAAACTTGATTCTATTTCAGTGGTCACTGAAATTTCATCTTGAAAGGAGGATTGAATTTTGAGAATGTCAAATGCCTAATTTGAGGTTTGATTTTTTTTATGGTGCTTCAAACTTTTAAAAAGATGACAGACTTCTTGTATGATAATATAATCTAAAATTTAACTACTTTGCTTAAACAATCTGAAACTACTTGTTTAATAAAAATTGGCCCACTAGAAATTATCTGAGGAAAATACACAGATTTGGAATAAACTCATATTTCAAAATCTTCAAACCTTTTAAATAATAGAACTTCTTGCAGTCTGAGTTGTGAGTACTTGGCACTTCTGCAAATCAAACAGCATGAACTCAGCTGTACTGGTGCCTAGCAGGAGATAATAAACACAACCAGAGAACACCTGTGAGAAGTTTGGGTGAATGACCTGCCCAGGTCACCCACTGAGAACTTTTTGGCAGATGTACATTTAGAATCCAGTCTCTGGGGTGGATTTCAACAGCCTCAGCCAAGAGACAATTATTCATTCTTTTCCTCCAATTCCTTTTCCATTCTCTCCACACCTTTCTGCTTTTTCTACAAATGAAGCAAGGATCCTTCAGTAAATATCCCTATTTTATCACACACCCCTAATTCATCCCAAAAGTAGAATTCAGTGTGCAAATAGAGACTGGAATCCCTGGGAAAAGAGAAAATGTAATCACACAGTTCAAATTCTTTTCATGCTGCTCACATACGGGGACCATATCCTCAATGAGCCAAGGAAACATGGTTTAGATAAAACTACTGAAAGGCAGATGGAAAACTTATTAGAGAACTAGGTCCATCACCTGGGGTTTAAAGAAAGGTGCCAACTGAAATAGGATAAGTCAGCTCTAAAAATCTAAAATGAGGAATGGTCCAGATCTAAGTCCTTGGACCTTCATCCCAGTTCAATGCCAACCTGCGCTCCTCAGACTTCCCATCCTGACTCCGTTTTGATGTTCTAGACATTCCCATTTACACCCATATACAGGATCCCCATCACAGTCTTGCCCCATATGGCCAGCAGCAGGGTCGTTGATCAACCACTGCCTTTTCCACAATACTGGCCCAGTATTTTGTCCTTCCCTGTGTACTCACAGCTCCATCCAACATAGGTTGGATGTCATCAGATTTGTTGAGCAAGCAAAGAGTACACTCCTCATGAAAAAAGTGTTGCTCTTCCTAAACAATATTTCAAGCTGTTATTCCAAAACATGAACTGAGTGCAATATTACAAGTAAAGCCATCATATTGGGTATTCTGTTTCTTTCTTGAAACTGCTCTGTCTCAGAGAACATCTTCAGTTTCCGCTTAATTTACAAACTGGACTCCAAGTGAATGTTAATATATTGCTGCAGTTCACTGCCTATAGTTCAGCTGCTTCAAAGGCAGACCTTTCCAAAAATAAGTATAACTTCTCATATATCTTGTGTGCAGTTTTATGGTACATCCCAAGGCTTTCTGAAATAACGGTAATATGTTATTCTTCAGCCATCTTCTTACCCTTCATGGTTTCCCATGAACTGAATAAATGCTTGCATAAGAAATAATTTGCTTATTTTCCCCATGCGTTTCTGAGTACTTCTGGCTGCTCTGTATACTTTCTGGATAAAGTGGTCCATCAACTTAAATGGCTTCTAGTCTCTATCATTCACTCACTTTACTTGAACTTGTGATCATATTCTTCATATACCATCCTTGGAAGCCTAATCGCTTATTTATGAAGCTTTAGCCTTTATCTTTTGCTGGAAAAAGATAAAATAAGTGTTTACTATTTCTTAATCTTTGGCAACATTGTAAAAGTGATAAAGATTATGTTTTTACCAGCCTTTGTCTCCCATACACGCACTTCACGAAAATAATGGATGCTTTCCAGTCCCTTCATACAATAGCAATTTTGTGTTTGGGAAAATATCATTGGCTTTCATTATGCAAGTTCAGTTCCATCCTCTAGTTAATCTATTAGTCTTACAGAGCTGTATGTCTGGATAGCATAACAAATGCCTACATCTGTCAAAAATTTGGTTTTGTTATGCAAGCAAAAGAACCCAGTGTAGGATTTGATTTTTGCACTGTATAATGACTTAAAACAGCATATAAAGGACTTATGATACATGGCATCATTCATTACCAGATAAGGTTTTGTACCCACTCAAAAGGAAACTGATTCATTCAGAAAATCTGCATGCTCAGGTGGATAATTAAAGCTAGGAAAGGTGCAACATTGAACATTTGTTTTATAGCTAATCTGACAGGACCATATATACTTAGTATTTGAAAGGAAGATTCTGTAGTGTCTCTTTCATCACCTTCAAATTACCCCAAGGCTGCTGTAATCCTCTTTAAAAAGACAGTAACTGGAGTTGATCAAAGTCTGTGTGACCAGTGAAACTAGAAATTACATCAAGACATAATACTTTTAGAAGAAACTCAAACAGTATAGACAAAGTTTCATTTGTTTTTATTTCCTAGCCTGTTAAAACATTTTTTATATTCTAATATTATTCTTCTCTTCTTCCTTCCACTCACTCACAAATACATCGGGATTGACAACGGAAAAATCATTTATAACTCGCCTCAATACAGGGCAAAGAATTCCTTCTTCAAACAGGTATATTTTTCTGTGAACTGATTACTCATTCTTTACAGACAAGATAAAAACTCAAGATAAATGAACAAGTCCTAGCTAATGTTACATCAGAAGAGACTGTTAAGTGCTCTGAGGTTTAAACTTTAATGGGAGTATTGACTGTGATGCCAAACCCCGGTGAACACAGCAGTAGTTCAAGCACACAGGAATTAGGCAGCAAAAAGGAGAACTCCTTTGTGAGTTGGCCAGGCTTGAAGTTTAATCAGGACATGCATGCACACCGGAGCAGGTGAGAAGTAAGGAAGTAACAGCTGGTCTCCTTGACTTATTTTGATGAACTGGGAAACACAACAATATATTTTTAACTTTCTAACTAGGTGCTGCTTCTATGAAACTCAGGAGGAGACAGGAGATAGCCCTGTGCCTGGCAGGCTGTCTCTGAACCTGGCCCAGCATGGTGTGCCTCCTGCGATGGGTAATTTATAACTCGTCATTGGCTCAGTGCTGTGTCCATTAATGTCCATTTAAGAGAAGCATATCAAACATATTCTAGTGAAAAATAATGTAAATATTTAACTGCAGCTTAATCATATTTCATATTTTAATCTACTCTTCCTTAGTATATTTGTCCTACTACATTGCAGAGCAAGAGTATAGACTGTCTTGGGGTAATTGTCTGAGTTACATTTTTTTAAAGGCCTATTCAATTCTGGGCAGTCTCAGCCTCGTAAACTGGCTGAATTGCTTTCCTCAGTTTGATTCTCCTCTGGGCTTTTACCTCCCTGGAGTAGTTATAAAATAAAGTTATTTGAAGGTGAAAAAGGCCAAGAAACAGAGAAAACAGCCAAGAAATTAAAGTAGAAGACTTGTCGGTTTACTTTAAGTGAGTACCTGGGTATACTTCTATCCAAGACAATTGGGCTGAAATATCACTCATAATACATCGTTAATGTTTAGAAACTCCTTGCTACAGGAGTTTTTGAATGCATGGGTTGAAAAAACAACTGGACAAAGCTGTGAGAGAAGAATCTTACTGAAACTTTTCAATCCAAAGACAGTTCTGTCCCAAAAAGTCCCTGATGAGTCAACTTGCTGAAGGCTGAGAGGGTTCGATGGGAAAGTAATGTTACATGTTGGCCTTGCCCTTGTGCTCTAATCAAGGCATCTACTATGGGCCATTATCAGCTGCAGGAACACCAGAGTAGTAGGCCTGCTGGGTAGAGTCTGTCACAGGTGGTATCATGGCAAACAAACATACACACACACACACAGAGCATATTAGTTTCACAAAATCAGAGTCATAGAATATTTTGGGTTGGAATGGACCTTTAAAGGTCATCTAGTCCAACCCTCCTGCAATCAACAGGTACATCTTCATCTAGATCAGGGTGCTCAGAGCTCTGTCCAATTTGGTTTGATTCAAAATAAAACCAAGAGTTAAAAAAAAAACCCACCATAGTCTTCAGTTTCAAAGTCTCTGATGACTAGCCAAAGAATAAGCATAGGAATGAATCATTGGTGGAAGCAGGAAGACTTAAAAAGAAGAAACATCTCCAGGCAAACTTGATTCTTTTATTTTTTTGTTTAAGAAAATTGGTAGCAAATCTGAAAGAGTCTATGAAAACTGTTTGGATTTGTTATAATTTAAATCATGTCTGAAAATTAGTTCATGTCCACTCTGTGTAAGAGCACTGGCATATAACTGAAAACACTTTATGCAAAGGGAATTGGCAGGAAGGAATGTAATGCAGGGGGAAACACATGAATTGGGAATATGGCAAGTTAGCCTTAGAGATTTAGGGAATAGAACAAATAAAAACCTTGATGAAATTAACTCAAAATAAATGGACAGAAATTTCAAGTACCCCTGAGACCAGAGGAATAATACAAAGGGAATTAGAGATAGCCAAAATGTGAGAAGATAAAAGAAAATCCAAACAGAAAAACTGACAGGTGATCCAGTGAAAAATTAGTTGAAACTGAGCTACTCAGTCAAAGAAGAGAGAAATCTGGTGAGAAATGTAGCATACTTCAGAGGAAAAGAGGGGTGCTGGATTAAACTCCCACTGACTAAAAAAACGGTCTGTTATTTTTTGGGTCTGTCTCTAAATTTTCATTTTGAAGTTTAGTTGGATGTTTTCTTGAACTAAAAGAAATATTTGTTCCCAGCATTCAAAATGCTTCAACTAAAACCTGACTTAGAACAGTGAACATTTTATCCTTTGAAACAGGTTTACAGTAAGCTGAACATACGCTATTTCCCTCAAGAACAATATTTCTTTCTTGCAGCAGTGGTCAAGTGTTTGTGGAACCATATCTGTTGAGATGGGAAGGTCTGGACGCTTTCTTGTTTATTGCAGAATCAGCACATGACGAGCAGGAGGAACACAGAAATCAAATCAAAAAAGACGCACAAAGACTTGCAGTTTCAGAGAACACTGCCTTTAGTCACCTACCTTATGTGTAGGCCTTCCTGACAGGACTCGCTGAAGTTGACCGAGCAGTTTCCAGGGGGAAACTGAGGGGTCTTTGCACCCTCTGAGTCTTTCATCAGCTACACTGACTGTTTTGAAAATTTGTATTTTCTTAGTTCACTGTGGAGTTTATCTGTGTTCATTGCCAGTGAGTTTTTCCACAGTCCAGATCTGATCATTGCCAAGCAAGGAATGGCAGCTGAGCCAACACAAGAATGTGCAGTGCATAAAAAATTCCTCTGCACTTGAAGAATGAGGACACCAGTGTGTGTCTTCC
The DNA here is from genome assembly GCF_964106895.1 of Numenius arquata. Classification (NCBI taxonomy): domain Eukaryota; kingdom Metazoa; phylum Chordata; class Aves; order Charadriiformes; family Scolopacidae; genus Numenius; species Numenius arquata. The sequence goes on from NC_133579.1 coordinate 45,446,945, forward strand.
ATGTTCCCTGTAGCATGGTCCTCTGTCACTCCACCAAAGTGCCACAGCAGACCCTCTGACATGAGATCAGTGTGAGTTCATGGATCAAAGGTAGGGAGGAGATTAAGGGAAATCTTTGTCTCATGTTGGCAAGAGGGCTGTATCACATATGAGAGGACATTTGGTCCAAGTTCCCATCCAGCCACTTTTCATTATATCCTCCATTATATCCTCCAGATGATGGCTGAAGCTGGATTCCAAATTCCAGCAAGATCAGAGTGGCAGGAGAACACGGGTTTTTTCAGCAAACATGGAGACCAACCTCGCTACCTCCAGCTCTCTGGAACTTCTGCATCCTAAAGGTCTTCAGCACTTGGATGATCTGACTGCTGTTAATTCAACTGAGGCCATGCTCAAAACAACAGAGCTGAGGGCTGGAACAAAAATTTGCATTTCTTGATGTCCTCCCCTGCACTTCCATGGTTCCACAGGATTTCCATAATCTAGAAAGCTCAACACAAATTATTTGCTACATAATTCAAAGCAAAAAGGAAACAAAAACTTGCACTCATTATTTTCTCCAAGTTCTCAGGTGGAGAAGTACAAAGTGGAGAAAGCTACATTTTTCACAAATGTCAATTACAGCATTGTCCTTTGAGCACCCTCACAAATCTTTTCCTTTTCCTTTTTCTACAAGGTATAGAAAAGTTTTCTACAAGGTTGCCCTTTGGGAAGTTAGGTAACTGATTTTCCATGTGAATTAGTTCACATTCATTGGAAAGGACTGGGTCAATTATCAGCCTATAATTGTCTTTTATGAGAACTACATGAATCACAGCTCAACTCTGCTTCTAAACCAAAAAGTTTATCAATTCAATTCCATGACTTAGGAACCCAGTTCATCAAATGAATGGGTGTTCAATTGACAGACAATTCAGTAAAGATCTAGCAAATAGTGAATGTTTCCATTCTGAACTAAACTACCTTTATAGACAGTTCCCTATGGCGGAGTCAGAATGCCCTTGCTGGACTGAGAATACATATGAAGGTACTGTTAGACAGAAAACTCAGAATAAAAAGAAGGCTGCACACTTAGCTTCCAGCGACTGAGAACTTTATTGGCTTCAAGGACTCCTTATATCCCTCTATTCTTCACCACACAAGCTCCCTCCCAGACTTTCTTCCCTCCTTAAGTGCTTTGCATTGCCTCCAGCTTCATCTGTCTCTGAGGCCCCACCTGGAATTTTGTGTTACCACCTGTATATCCTCTCACTGCGGCCTCCTCCATGCTGCTCCAAGCAGAAGCTCTTTGCACACTTCCCACCTCTCACCTGCTTACCCACTGCCCACTACTGCTTTTTCATTTTCTGTTTCCTAACCATGCTGTAAACCCTCCTCATCTTTTCTGCCTTGCTCTATTTTATCAAGAATTCAGATTATGTATATATCATTCTCACCTCCACACCACCACCAAAGATCCAGCATTTCTCCTGCTTTAATACAGGTGGGATTTAGGCTACCAAACGCTACATCTACCCTGTGTTCCCTCCTCTCTTCTTTTTCTATATACTTTTCCCTGTTACGCTTACTGCTGTCTGAGAGGCAATCCTTCTCAGTACAGCATATTGACCATTTTGGAGACATGAGCAGAACGGAAAACTGAACACATTTATTGCAAAAAGTGCCAGCTGCTGCTAACAGCTCTTTGTCTTGCTGACAGTCAGAGAGGGGACTAAAGCCATGGTTCTACTAAATACTTGCAGACGCACACCTCTTCCCTCCTCATTTGCTGTCTTCAGTACTCCAATTGACAGCACACTCAGCAGGTTTCCTCTGAAAATGCAATATTGTCTGAAGTGTGGAAATGAATATAATACAGTGATTAAAAAATTGTATTGTTACATATAACCTAACAAAGAAATGCCACCAAGGTTAGTGTGAGGCCCCATAAATGTGGCCAGCTATGTACAAGCTGGTTTGAGCCAGCGTAAGAAAAGCTGTAGAACCAAGACTTGATGTGCTCCTGCGCTGGGATGATGTACACATCTCAGTGTCTCATTTCTATTAGCATTGGGAACATGGAAAAGAATAATGAAAGGGGTTAGCAAACTTTGAGGATCTGATTCATGAAAAGATTAAGTGTAGAAGAGCCTGCACAGTAATTAGAAAGATAGTATTTCATGATCCAAAAATAACAACAAAAAGAGCATTTAGGGTAACTAATGAAGAGTATAACAAACGCTAAATAAAGTAGCTCTTTAGACTGCCTATGCAAGGTGAGACCTACTTACATGTAGAATAAACGGGGGTCAGTGTCACTAGCCAGCATGTCTAAATTTGAAGTCATCTGTGGATGTCGAAGGGATGGCTCTTTGATAGATAAGGTAGAATAAAATACTGATATTTCCACTATGGAAATAATTTTACAAGGCCACATAGATGAAACAATTACCCTAGCAGGCACTCTTCTGTCCTAAAATCTCTGTAGCCACATGAATGAAACATCAGAAAATTATTCAAAGAAGATTTATGAGACTAACACATGACCATTCTGGTTCTGTAAAAACTTAAATTTCTATTACAATTATTTAGGTCAAAATTTTTCACTTCAGTCACGGATTTCTCTGATTTTATACAGATTACATCACTTAAATTGAGGAGGATTCATTCTTCTATTTAAACATGAAACTTAGGACATTAGAGGGTGTTTTTTTTGCATAGTGCTAAAATAGTTATTCCCAAGGGATTTACTAAGGTCATTTTGAAACTATATCATAACTTACAGGAACCACTTAAATGAAAATCAGGCAAAACAAAACCCCATGGGTTGTATTATTTTGAGATGATGCGTAAGAGAAACAATAGACATAGTATCTGCCGTTACTGTTAGAGAGACATGAGCACTTCACTCTTCATTCACTGTAATAAAAAGGTCCCCTAATACCCACCCTTGATGATTCTATTTTACCTAATTACTTTGATTATCAGCTATGGAAAAATATATATTCTGCATTACTAATCCCATTAGTGCTTTCAGGAGAAATGTCAGAATAATTATATTCCTCAATGATCAGTATTCTGTCTTTTTTTTGTCAGCTTCTTCGTGTACTTATGCTATCATGCACTGCCATGCTCGTTTGCAATTTTAAAGCAAGGTCAGCTGCTAAGATGAAATTTTGTTTTGCATTGAAGCTTTGCTTAGCAGTGACTTTTGGCTCTCTGGAAAACAGGTGCATTTAATAGAACCAATAGCACAGACAATGCATTTCAGTGAAAATCTTTGATAAAGATAACACCATCCGGAGAACCAAAGTATCACCAAGTTCCAGATTTATCACACCAAACTAACTTGTATGCTTGGACACTTCCCTGGACAAGTTCTTCCTAGCCAATGAAAGCTGCAGACCTCAGGTGGGCTGCGCACTGGAGTCCTGTGTCTTAGACAATTGTCTGATATTAGATGGGATGAACTCAAGTGAAGGTGCTCAGTCACCAATTCCAACTAGCAAACTGCAAACAAAATCTTCCACTTCCTAAACAAAACTTTCTGTGACTGGGAGCACGCAAACAGCTCAAATAGGCATGTGAAGGCTGTCTAACAAACAATTTGAAAACTTGAATAGATAAATAAAACGGACTATTAGGGAAAAGTTACAAAGCATGGTAAAATATGTTTCATTTTATCACGCAAGTTAGGAAGGAGAAACACTTAGGCTCTCTTAGGTCAAGTTTGAGTATCCTTAAGGTGCCCAGTAGTTCCTGTATCCTCATACCTGAAGTCCAGGAACTGCTCCTGCTAAAAGCTCTGCTCTCCATAGTGACAGCGTAAGAATCTGGCCCTTTTTTTTAGATTTATCAGGCTATTTCAGCCAATTTGACGTTGTCTTTATCATGCATACTAAGAAAATTCATTTTCTTGGTTGGAAGAGCTTGATTCTACTGTGCTGGCAGTGTCCAAGCTCAGAGTAAGAAGCTAATAGATTTCTTATCCTTGTCTCTAGCCAACATCCTGAGTGTATTTGCAACTGATTTCAAAAAGTCCAATTTTTCTGAAGATTAATTCTATGTTCCCAGTCATCACAGAGTGGAAAAATAGATAAAAAATTGTAAATGACAAAACAGCCAAGAGTTTCTAAGCATGGTGGCCTTTTTTCAGGAGGATGAAATTCAACCTTGCAGGAAGAGGAAGCCTAAAGTACTTTTGGCCCTTGCTTTGGCTTTAATTTCAATAGTTCTTTATCTGTGTTTTTCCATAGTAACTCCCAACAGAAATCTACACGCTGAAATGAAGCCTACTGAACCCATGCCAAAATGGAGAAGACAGATGTATTGACATCACTACTTAATTCAGCCAAATGATTTTGGTTGACTGCAGGGTACAGGTGTGAGAATGAAGACACTGCATATCTGCCAGTTTTCCTGCTCCCTATGATTAATAGCCTTGTACTTTCTGCTGCTTCTCGCAACTCCTAGCATATAACTCCTGAGGGGAGGCAAGTAGAGGCTTGATCTGGGACTCTCATCAGAATGTACGAACTCTGTGACCCGCTGTTCTGGTATTTATAAGAAGTTAAAATATGCACATACATCCATACGTACAGTCAGTAGAGATATATTGCTTGGCAATAAAGCAACAAGTATGATCATGTGCAAAAAAAAAAATAAAAAAAAAATGCTCACAGCACTTTCTAGCATGAAAGGCAAAATTAGCTCTTTGCAGCCACTGGCTTTTAGTGACTGAAGTGTATTGAGATGGCAGTTAATTATCACATTACCACAAAGGAGGAAAAAATAGAATGTGCTAACTACAGTTTTCTCTTTCTCTTAAAGTTTTCAACAAAAGCAGACTGGAAAAAGTACCCCAAATCCTACAAGAGTTCATTGGAGGCAGGAGTGAGGAAAAAAGAAGAGAAGGAGGAAGCCCGTCTGCCTTAATCCATGGTATTATTCTTAACAATGGCAAACAACACCACCACCAAAATCAGGCAGAAGAGTCTGTGCACCTCACAGATTGAACAGCAAGCCGTACCAAGACTTAGCTATGTGAGGACCATTGAAGGAACCATAGTACAGAATTAGATACTTTTTTTAAATTTACATGTTCCCTCTGCTCTGAGCTGAATCTTTATTTGCATAAATATTTGTTCCAAAAAGTCAACCTGGCTTGCTCCTCTTCTTCAAAACACAGGTTGAAAGAGAGGTAATGGCAGCACTACCAACACTACCACCCCTGCAACCTGATAAACAGGGCACACATTTAGAAAGTAGGATGATCTAGGACTTTAACTGGACACAAGGGTAAATCTTACTGCATTACTTTCAGTCCCAAGATGCTTTGCACAGAGCAAGTTGAGTGTCTGCACTGTGCACTGAGTGCTCTGGTGGCTTCCAAGGAGAGTGTCACAAATCATAGCTCCTCTATGATCTGAGCCACGAATGTGCTGTAGCTCATGATATTGTTTATCTCATGATCTTTGCACCACATGCCATCTGATGCATCAATCCTCATTTGCTGATAAGTGGTTACATACCTCTGTGTAGAGTGTAATGTTCATTTATTTCAATGAGACACTACTTTACATTTACAATACATTTGAAAACAAAACTCCATAGTGCTCAAATTAGCAAAAAGTTAAATGCACTATCCCTATTTACTGACACTTTAAGCCCTTAGCCCTATAATATGCAGCTTTCCAACTGCCTTAGAGGTTTCTTTTTGAAAGCAAAAGACTGAGAACCTTTTCTCTTACTCAAATATCAATAATGCCCTCAAGATCCTACATAGTATATGACCAAGAGGAGACATTCAAGTATGTTGCTAAATATTTATAGGGATAAGAATGGACTGTTATGAATCAGACAAAATGATCAATTAAACTGCCCCATAGGAGCCAGAAAACAAAAATTACCTGAGAAAACATGGGCACGCACACATACCTCTCATCTGATGTTAGCTTAGAAAAACTAGCATGGTTAGTTTGTTTTGATTTTTGCATTAAAAGAGGAAGCTGTTTTTGAGGAAATCCATAGTAGTTTGCCTCCAGTGCAGGCTTCATTGTACTGGTGTGGCCGTAGTAGGTGAAGTTTGGGGGAGTCTGGATCAATTGTTTTCTAAATTATTAAGCTTACATTGACACTGCATGCAGTTAAGAAGTGATAAATCATGCTGGGTTTCCTAGGTCGTGTACAGAACTTCAGAGTAGTCGTTAGTCCTGATTTGTTTTGCACATTGAAGCATAAGTTTCAAAAGCAAGATCGTCCTGAATTTCCATACTGAATTATCTGTATTATTGACCACTCTTATTGTGCAGTTATTTGGAAACACTGAATTGAAGAGTTGGACTGTTAATTCATTGAGAGATTTGGGCAATTTTTCATTTCAGTAGTTTTTGATCGTGCAGGTATGTCCTTGAAATGGCATCATGACAGAGCTGAAGATAGTCATTAAATTTCAGTCTTTTTCTGATAGCTTCAGGCTACCATCTCAGGTGGCTTTCTAGTACACGCTACCTTATTTTGAAACCAAAAATACATTCTGAGATACCCCTTTGAAGTAAAGAGAGAAAAAACTTTCTTTACATCAGCCATTTCTGTTCTTTGGACCACTATAAATTTCTCTTCTTTATTCTGGGGCAATATTATATAAATGTCCAACCACTGTTTCAAAAGCAGGTGACAACCATCAATAACTACACCGTATCTCCAGAACTCATCTGGTGAAGGACTGGTAGAAATCCCTGCACTTTTAAAGATGCAGCTAACTTCCATTACCGGACTAATTTAAAGCTGTAATTTAATGTACTTTGAAATCACTGAACAAAACTCCCATTGACTTCAAAGACTGGTAGAGTAGGCACCAAAAGTGTCTATGTCATTCCTGAACACTTACCAAAACAGCCCCTGCACATGCATTCATGTGTAAAGAACACAAACACTGAAACCTCTGAGAAGAGAAACCTGATGCTCATCCCATGTTTCCTCCCTTCTCATTTCCCCTGTCACCAACAGTGAGTACCTGAGTGCCTCCCAGGAGACGTAAGCACGTAAGCATGCTCCCAAAAAATGTCTGGAGGGGCAGACTATGAGGTTCTGAGATGGATTTCTAACAGGCTTCAAGCATGGATCCTGGAATTTTGACCAGGCCAGTTTGTAAAGTGTGATTTCAAGCCTTATTGCCCTTCAGCTGATGCAAATTGTGGCAGAGGGTGGAGTTAGACTCATCTCTAGCTCATTCCCTTTCCTTATTTCATTGTCATTTCTGTAGATCTCATTAGTAGCATCAATGGTACCATCCATAACTAGAAAAGACCATCAGCTGTTCACTCCTTTAATTCTATTCAAAGCAAGCTGACATTCTGGCAGCTGTCTACAGTCATGTTTTCACCTTTGTTTCCCACCCTCAGAACTGACTCTCTGGTTGCAAGTGCGAGAAATATAGCCCTGTAGAAAAATGTCTGAGTAACTGAATAAAATAAAATAAATTAAAAAATAATAAAATTGAGCCAAACTCATTAAATTCCATTTCCATTAAATGAATGGGGACTGTGGGGTATAACAGAGGAGCAGTTGGCTCATTAAGAGGAGGAATCTACCACTTCTCTCAGAGAAAGGGAAATCTTCACAGTATAGTCATTGCTTTGTGCCTAATCTTTGGGTAACTGCTGAGGTCTCTCAAAAAGCCACTGAGGGTAAAAATATATGTTGCTATGGAGTACAATGCTTACAATAATTATTTATTAATAATGCATCTATTTTTAGTTTTTGTAAGATTTGGAACCAAGAGGCCATTTTCAGATCCATTCCAAATCCCACTATTTCAATGTTAATTACTAAAAGCGCACTCTCTCTGCTTGGACCATCTGGCAGACTCCTGAACTTTGCAGTTTGTTGGTCTTCATAGTGACTCTGCAAGTTATAGGAAAAAATTATTTCTGAAGTCTCCAGTGGTTTCATGATTAGTTAACATGTTAAAAAATAGAATAATAGAAAAGTAGAGGTTCTCCTAACAAAGGCTGAGGCTTCACATTAACTACAAAATAATTATGAAGGCTAGAGAACAGGACTTATTTAAATAAACATTCTTTTTCTACAATGTTCGACTGGATTTTCCATCTTCTGATGTTTTTCTGAGATGAAGCTCTGTAAAACAGTTAAACACAATTTGTCAGCTGCCCTTTGATGTCTGACAGAGGCATTGTAAAGTAACAAATTAGGCTCTTACAGTGAACTGCAAACAGGAAAATGGGCACTGCTGGTGCAATTGTATCAGACTTACTTCTTGAAAGTAAGACAAGCTGTACTGAAACTTCATTGAGAAGAGATTTCCGCCCAGCTAATAGCTAATTAGCCAGAATGGTTGTGCCTTGGACATGACACCATTAGATGGTCCCCCTGACAACTGTGTCTGAGGACACAAATAGCTGTGGACATGGTCTTTAAATCCTTACTGATGTCTGAGTTCAGAGAAGTAAGCAACTATTGGTTTTATGTGGAAAGACATAGGTAGCTAAATAGGGCATACTCCTGTCACTAATGCATTTATCTCCAGAATGCCAAAGGTGTGATATATAATACTACCTATACATAAGGTAGTTACTTGCAAGATTAAGCTGCTGCTCAATAGTTGTTTATTCACTTACAAGAAATCATGGGAACAGCTTGTTAATCAAATCTGGTCTGCTGTTACTACAACCAATACGCTGCCCTTCACAGACTTTGGGAGTTGCCTATGTAAGACACTATGTCATGTTTACTTCTTTAAGTGAAAGTCTAGAATTGTCCTGAACAAGAATACAGAACCACACTGTATGAGGGTTAAGCACCCAGCCTACAAAACCCCTTTGCTAATGTGCCCAAAAGACCTCAGCTGGCATCTCTGCATTGAGCTGGGGGTAGCCAGTAACTCCACACCTAGTATACCTGCTCACACCGGATACCTACAGGTTCTTAAATCTTGTGGTTTTTCTGCTTCCAATCCCTAAATTCAAGAGAGTTTATTAATTAAATACGTAATGCATATTCATTTAATAGAATGCATTTGTTTGTGTTTGCATTTCCATCTTTCAAAACTGCTCCCCAGTCTGAGATTGTTGTATTCATATACATACTATAACAATGCACAATCTAATAAGGTAAAAACTCATCAAAATAATTTCCATACAAAACAAATCAATATGCAAATAACATGTCCCACACCATCCATTTAGCCAGTACCCTGAGTAATTTGAACAGCAGAGCTGCATGCCCTTTGAATAAAAATGAAAGGAAACAGCTGGTGATACCCAGTAGTGCATGGGCAAACTTTTCCATAATGCATTTTCTTTCATCAGCAAATTGCTCAGAAAGTGCTTTTTAATTTGGTTGCTCAAGTCATTCAAACTTTCATAGTAGAGAGAAGTTACCTGTAGTATTGATTACCACAGACACGAACCACTAGTGCTCTGTGATCGGCTGCATTGATAGTGATCTCTGGAAGAAAAAGTGTTGGTTATGAGATCTTACACAAAAGTACTTCATGACTACTCTCCTTGAGATACAGTTGAGCCACGTAGCTTTGTGAAACGGTATTTAGGATTAATCAGTCCAGTAATTATAGCAAGAGCTTGTAGTCATGTGCAAGCACAAACTTCCCTGACGACCACATTCTTTGAACGCAAATCACTGCCAAAGCATTGCTACAGGTAAGTGCTAGGACACACTAGGGAAAGAAGCTGAGACCTGCATTCACCCTTTGATTTGGCCAGGTGGTGTTTGCCTCCGTACATCTCCTCTAACACAACCCCAGATAAACTGTCAAGAAGACAAATTAATCCCTGGGCCCAATCCTCACATACCAAAAAGCAAGATTTATGGGTACTAGAAGGGGAGCTAGCCTGACAACATTTTGATGGTATGGTATCAATCTATAAATGTGATATAGATATGCAGATACTGTGATGTCTCTGAGGTACGCTCAGACTTAGAGACCCTTGGATTGAAATCATTCTGGAATCATTAGGAAAAAAAAATGCTGAATTTACCTTTTCCTCCAGTGACCTGAAAGAAATCTAAATAATAGAGGAGATGAGAATTCCTGTTTTGACACCCTGAAAAATTTATTACTGCTCTAATACTTTCATCTCTGGTTAAATCAAAAGCATACAATGATTTTTTAATTTTTTTTTTTTTTTTGCATTTCTTTTGCCAGATATCCACTATGTTCCCACACAGCTATGGCCATTGTTATAATGTGGAGAGTCACATGGCAAAAAAATGTCTAGATATCATCTTTGGGAGATGCTATGTGAGCAGTTGTAGAAATTTGGGATATTGAGATATCATCTAGTCCATTCTCCTGCTCTGAGACAGATTCAATGATATTTTGCACATCCTTCCTAGGTATATCTCCACTTTCCTGCCCCTCAAAGACAGCTCTCAATGTTTCTTGCTAACCAGTGAGGTAGCTAAAAAGCTTTTTTTGCTAGTCAGAGTTTAGTTTTTCCAGGGTTGGTCAAGCCCTACTACATCTTGTCTTACTCAGCATGGACATACAGTACAGCTGAGCCCACCTTCTTCATAAGTGTCTTTTATATGTTTGAATATTGTGAAACATGCTCATGGACATTTGGAGGGGGTTTTTTTGTAGTTTTAATGCTTAATAAAACTGATTCCTTCAAGCTTCCCTATAGGTCGTGCTTTTTTCTTAATGTTTTAAAACAGTTAAAAACAGGTAATTTCTCAAAGGATTTTAAAGGATTTTGTTCTTTGTCTTTTTTTAAAACACCTTATCCATTGTCAGTTTGTCTGGCTTTTCTCTTAGCAGCACATGTCAGTGCCCCAGCTGAGAAATCACTAATGCTGAGAATATCAAATGACTTTCCAATTTTCACATATGTGTTGTGTTACTCAACTCATATTTAGTCTCTAGTTCACAATAAACACTCATCCTTTCCACATTGCCTGCAGCCTAATCAGCTTTTCCTCATTTTCTACTTCTGTCATTCTTCTTAAATGCAGTACTTTGTACTCAGCTTCACTGAATATCACCTCAGTGTTTTGGGGCTGTTTCTCCAAGTTATCAAGATCACTTCAAATTGGACCTTTTTTAAAAGTATTTGCAGTTCCTTTCCCCTTTGGTGTCATCTGTGAATTTGAGATGAAAATTATTGTCCATCATCCTAACTGTTAGCGCTGGTATTGCGTATTACCAAGTCCAGAAGAGACCCTCATGGGCTCCTCCTTGATATGCCCTCTAGCTTGACAGAATCCCGTAATCACTCTTTGACTGCACTTTTGAGCAGTGATGCACTCACCCCATAATAATTTTATAGATTATGGTCCATGTATAACTGTGATTAAGGCATTGCTCACGGTCTTAAATTAGACTTTTACAGTCTCAAGACTGGCATTTGCTTTCTTCCTCCCCCCAACTCCTGATGGTAGTATAAGCTAGAATAAAGGTCGCGTGTAGGCTGTTCATCTTAACGTAAGCAGATTTGCTTTCAGTAAAACCTAAATTCAGACTTCCCTGGATTTACAAAGCTGATTTTAGGAAAATTCTGACATCTATATAGTTGCAGATGCCTGCATAATACTTGCTGTGTTTTATCTAGCTGCTTTTTGTAGTATTTCTCCATCAGAGGAAAAATTTAAAAGACGTTATTCCTTAATACTAAAAAAGAAATCCAAATGCTACTGCACAATATTTCTGAGGCTGACGATAGAGGAATGACGATAAGTTAACCACATTTAGTTTAAATCATTTTCGCGGTTGAAACACCCAAGGATAGTTTTTCCACAGCAGCAAAGCACTGCAGAGCCTCCAAGAATGTGATGACTTTGGCAGAAGCGGGAGGGAGCAGAAAATCAAGTCCTGGGAGAGGCCTTCCCGTGCCCTTGAGCAGCTGCTTCCACTTCTCCCTCTCCTTTCCTTCCACTCATGCCTCCTCTGTATGGGATAGTATCAGTGTGCTGGCTTCGCCTCACCAGGATGGGGGCAGGCACAGAAGAAGTCATCTGCAAATTCACCTTGGCAAAGAACGCAGCCAAACTCAGCCCTGCACTTGCGCTTAACTTCCTGGCTTGGAGAGTTGTGAAAGGAGTGGCAAATAGTTCAATGCAGTCTTTAAATAGTTGGGATTGCTGGAGCAAGTAATTTCCCAGAACTGCTGGTGCATGTGGCCAACCTTTATCATACGACTACAGTATTGTGGTGGAGAGACATTCATCTGCAAGTTAGTTGTAGAGGTAACTGACCGCCTTAATGATGATGGTGCAAAAGTCCTATTTAAAATCTATCTGATTTTTGCTCTAGCCCTGCCTATAGCCCAGTATCTCTGTTTTTAAATTGTGGTCTGTGGGCCACTGGAGTTTGTGGCCTTTCTTATAAGGACTCTGTAAATGATAACTAAACATCCAGCTCAGCACAAGCTCCCCCCAGTCTGCTACTAGTAGCCTCAAATATGTCGTGTCACAGATAAACCATAATGTTGTGGAAAAATTTTAAGGAGCCCATAGATGAGAAAAACTTAACACCTATTGGCTGTTTACCATTGTAGCACCTAGGTATCATTTAAATTTATCTTAGTTGCAATATTTTAGCACATATTCATGATATTGATCATTTCAAGTTTGTTATTCTATTAAGACTATTCAGGGCAAACAAACTACTGACACAAATAACAAATTTTTAAAGATGTTTTGAGTTACTTGTAATTAAGCAATGAGCTTATTTGCATTTTCTCAGAAAGTTACTTGTATATTCAAAATAAATGCTATTTTTTAAAGGGATTAGACAGAATGCTTCCATTTATAAAAAAAATTACCAAAAGCCCTTTATTCTGAGCAATTTCTTACTATTCATAAATTTTGCTGTTCACACATTATTAATATATTGGCTATCTTATTGTTTCATCTCAATTTCAAAATTTTTTTAAATGTTATCAACTGTATGCTTAAAATTTATTAGGAAGAAAAGAAGATCAAAAGGTCTTTAAACTAATAGAAGCTATACTAAACTAAAAAAAAATATATTTTATTCACCATGAAGCCACAACACAGCTGCATATGCAAAGTATGAAAGGAAATAGAAAATCAAGGGAAGAGGAACCATAATGATGTACATATTGTTATAGAAACTGTAAGCCGAGCCTTGCAACATGGAGATCCAGCTAAGAAAAATAAAATGAAATATGATAAATCTATCAAGACAACAGGCTAAAACAAAACAAAAAGTTAAATATTGCAGAAAAGTTTAGGGACATATTCTGCTACTCTCACTGAAAGGTTACAGGATGCTACTCAGAGAGGGCATTACTCTGTGAGTAACCTCTCTCATTTCAGTTTACTCCTTGCCTACACATGGAATATGTTAGCAAATTGATGCATATCGGAAAACCAGTAAGCACTGATGGTATTTGTCCAGATTGTCTGAAGGCATTCAGGAACTCTCTTGATTCTGTTGGAAATAAAAATACATAGCCGCTCAGTGATATTAGCTCCTGTACCGGAAGAATGAAGCAGTGAGTGTTGTTCCAATATATGCAATTGTTTGACCCTGACTCCAGAACATTCAAATGAACTAAATTAATTAGAAATAGAATGATAAAACTTTAAAGTGAGCATGATATACAGCTAGAATCATCAGGATTTCTTTAAAGAAAAATATTCACTTGCATGTTGATTTGAATTCTTTCAGTGTGTGAAAAAGACAGAAGGAAATTCAAAGACATCTTTTAAATGAGGATTCCCAAAGGGATAGATTTTTTTTTTAATATTTTGATACTTATATGTATATATGTATCTATACTAAATATCTAGTTGATGAAGCAATAAACCTCATCACCCCTGAAAGTAATTACTAAAATAACTTATAAGTAGTCTTTCTGGGAATACAGACATCATGAACAAAACACACAATGTTGCAGTTCAATTACAGAGATTTCACTGACACTCACTCACAGGTTTTTAGTGATGATATTTGTGGTGTTTTGACTAGGATGACACTAGAAAATCCTCATGTTTTCTCACCATGTACATGGTTCTCTCACATAGGTCTCTCTGAATTTGGTGTAGCACCATATATTGGTCAGAAGCCTGATGACAAAACAGAACAATAACCTGCTTATACTATTTCTTACTGGTACATGTCCATGTGTCTCATCCTCCCAGCACTGCCCACTCAGGCCTCCTGACATCAGCTTCAAGGAAGAAATCCTATGATCCCCCAGTTAATTAAAAGCATTCCAAAGAAAAAAAAGCAGTGTATAATAACATGCAAAAGGCACTGAAAGGTTTTGAGTGGAAAAAAAAACAAAAACAAAAACAAACAAACAAAAAAAAAACCAAACAAAAAAAACCCACAAAAACAAAAACACAAGAAGGATTAAAGTGACAAGGCTAGAGATAATCCTGAGCAGCTAAACTGGTTCAAAGGTATATGCTACAAGAACAAGTGCAACGAAATTCTTTCAAACTTAGCCTTAGTGACTAACAGAATCTCCTAGGGTAGAGTGCCATCTCTTTTTTCTCATCTTAGGCTTTCATCTTAGCATTAATCCAGCTGAAGGAGCAAACTGGTTGAAAAGAATAGATCATTTCTCAGTAAGTGGGAGGAGGAATTATCGGAAGAGAAAAAGAGCCAGACATAAAAACAAGGAATTTGGGATGGAATCCAGGCTGCATAAAAATAGATTATTGGAGAGAAATTGAGGGGAGAAATAATGAGGAAGAAAGAGAGACAAAAAGAAAAAAGAAAAGAAATAGTAGCATGTTCTTGATTACCTGCCTAAAACCCTTTACATCATGAAGATAACAGTCAACCGTAAGCTTCAACTAGTTTATCATGTCTTTATGCTTGATAGCTTTATCAAGATAAGACTGAAAAATAGCAAAATAAAAGTTTTGTATAGGACAATTTCCAAATTTTCTTTGTGTATTTCTGTATGTATAATATCTTGCCCTGTTAGACTCAAGAAAACCATGCTAACATGAGTAAAATGGGTGTTACCTGTGCTTTGTTCGTTTTAGAATGTGTTTGTCTTTCCAGAAATGTAAGGATTTTCTTGTATTAAATTGTTACCTTTTTTTTTTTTCTTAAAGCTTTTTATAGAGCATGCTGATTCTGGTTTTAGCTATCTTATCCAATGATACTCTGTCAAGCTGCAATTTAAGGATTTTGTTCCTTCTGCTGTCTTGTGTGGGTGTGAAAAGGCTAGATGTAGGCCAGCATGAAGGAAAGAAAACAGATTTGTTTTTATTCAGGTTGAAATACTGAGAAATGAGGGGCATATAGATTCCAGGCCAATCACTACCACCTGCCTACAAATATAGCTGGTAAAGGAAAACTTCCTTAAATTGCTCAGCTACAGTTCTTCATGCTTAGGGGCATATTCAGCAAGTGAACTCTCAGACAGTTGCGATATTAAAGCAGCTATGTGGCAATGCAGTGCCGATTTTTGCCAAAGAAAAAGAAAACACATTTTCACTTTTATCAAGGTACACTGTCAATGTCATGCTGCTCAAAGCTTCTTCACCCTCTGTGCTGTCCATTGATTTTTTCATCATTTATCCTCTCAGAGAGGTTGAAAACTGCTTCAGTTATGTAAAAAGCCGCTTTGGACTCCCTTCAGTTTTAAAGCAACTTGTTGTTTTCCTATTCAGACTCTTCATATCTTCCAGAAACAGGGTTTATTCAGTCAAAAAGGCTAGATGTATTTCTTAACTAGAGTATTTGCACTCAGTCTTTCCTTTTCTTTACTTTACTCCAATTTCTTCTTCCACAGCCTACCCATACCAATGCACCCCTCCGTACATGTCGACAATTTCTTTCTGTCCAAGGGAGCAGAAAAAGGAATAAATCTTCACAGTCAGACCAAATATCTTGTCCAGCTGCCTACAAAAGGCAGAAATTTACAGTATATGTTCAGCCACATGGCTTTATATGTGTTGCACTTTATCAAGAGCAATGTATCAACAGATTCCCATCAGGTGTGCCAGTGTTCACAGGAGCTGTAGAAAATCTTCCTTTTGCTTAGGGAAAGATGGCTTTTTATTTTGAGTGCAAGAGATCAAAAGCTAATGCTTCTTTTTTGTTCTCACTTCATTTCCTACTATAACCAAATCAATTTTGTTGTACAGTGCATGATGAGTTATCTCAGATACTTGTAAAATACTGAAAAAATAAAAAAGAGCAGAATTAATATGGCCTTCAAATAATTTTTGGGTGGACACATTTTCCCTTTGAGAAGAACTACCTTTCTTCATTATCTGCATTTCCTCTCTGAGGAGAACTACCCTACCCTCGTTATCTGCGGAATCAAAGGCTAGTCATCCTCCATTTGTACCTTTGTTCAGTATTAATTCTGTGGCTGAAAGTAAAAAATACTGTGTCTTTTGACTTCTGTAATAGCTGGTGGAATTGATCTATTATTTAAGCATTTTCATTGTAAACAGGGTAATGAAGACTTGAAAAATCTTTTCCTTCCATCTACCCAAAGATTTCTCAGAAGTGAAAACTGAAAAAAAAATGGATCACTTGGTTGACATATGAAGAAAAACAAAAGAGAAGAATGGAAAGGGACTAATGGCTGGGCCTGATACATGGTTGTTGTTTTTTTTACGTTCTTTAATTATGCTAGGGAGCCATTTCTTTCAAAACAGAAGGTTTGTTGTAAAGAGGAACTTGCCCATGATTTGCAACAGCATAACGAAACCTGGTCCTGCCAGCTGTGCACAGGTGTAGCAGAAAGAGCGGTCACACTGAGACCAAGCAGCAGCTTCCCACATGGGTTCTTGTGGGAAAAAGGAATAAGGAAAGGAGAATCTGATACATCCATAGATTTAGTAGGGTGTCCGCAAGGAAATTTGAGTAATTGCATCTGATTTACAGGTAAAATTCCAGACCCAGGAGGTTTTTGTTGCTGCTGTTGTTGTTATTATTATTTAGTCTGCATTATTAGTTGCAAATATTTTCCAAAACAAGTTAAGTATCAATAAAATTTATTTTGGCAAAACCAAGGAAGTTAAATGATTTGGAGGAATATGTTATAGAAAAAGAACAAGCTAAGTACGAAACTCTCTTTCACAAACCAAACATCAGGTTTTAAAAGACAGGAAGCTTGTATTAGGCACCTTAATCCATATTGAAATATCTAAACCAATCTTGTTTTCAAAAGTACTGACCATGCAGCATTTCCTGCTAATTTCCCTAAGCAATGCCGCACTAAGAATTCTGCTTCAAATAGATATGGTTTTTTTGGAAGTTTATCTGTTGACACAGGGAACTGTTTTTGGAGCTTAAAATGAAATCCTGTTCATATTCAATAGCAGAGAACACAAAAATAAATGCAAGTATTTTTAGGTACAGATACATTTAAAATTAGACCAAAACAAAACTGCCTAAAATGTGGCATTTGGCAAAAACAACTGCTATTTACTCTAGCAGCCTACGGTAGGTAGATTTCAGCCCTGTAACAAAGATACCTAAATCCTGATTGGATTTAAATGCCAAAGTTTATATGATTTTACTCTATGACTGGCTGCGGAAAATCCAATGCTTTCAGATCACAGTTCTTAAGGCTCTTCTTTTGCTTATTTTGTGTAGCTCTGGCCTGCAGCTTATTTGAAGTTTTCCTCCAGAACTGTTTTTTAGCAGGAAGTTGGGCTTTGCTGTCATAGCAGCCCGCTTTTCAGCAAGAGATTAAATGTTTCTTTTGTCAGAAAATGTGAATACCTGAATAGTAAAAAATGTCTTCTCAGAACTGCTGCCAAATATCTCTCAGGAATTAGAGTTCAAATGCCTCAGGTCTCTATCAGCAGTTGCACTCTAATGTTCTGGGAAGAGGGAATGTTATGGTATATTCCTGGACATATAGTATAGCTGTGTATAACTACATCAACAGAGGAGAATGAGGACACAAAGCACCAGGTGCACAATTTTCACAAAATAGTAGCCATTTTTGTCAGACAAAAGTTTCCAGTATAAGTATTTCTGTTGTTGAGAGGTTTTCTTTTTGGAGTGGGAGCATGGGGAGCAGAGTACTGGCAAAGAAATAGCTGAAATTTCACTCAGAATTCTTCTTAACATTTTTTCCAAAGTAAAATCAGCTTTTTAGCAGCCACAGTAACTATTCTCTGACTCCTGTTTTGAATAAGTCCTCAAATGAAGCTTAATTCAAGCTGGTAAGTTTTGCCTGACTCCGATTTATCCCTAGTTGGCTCCGTATTTCTAGGGGGGTCTGCTGTCAGCACATAATCTTTGCTTAAACATAACCCAGGTTTCAGGTTTTCTTTCAAAAAGTCCCGAGCAGCTTTACTGAAGAGTCCACTGTACGATGTGTCAGGCAGACCCCAGTATTAGAAACTTACTTGATAGCAAGTAAGCAATTACCTCTGCTTCAACTTACATCCAAACCATGTCACATTTTCTGAAAGGCAAATATATACTTAGTTTGCTTTGGCAAGTATTTTCCATTTTTTGCACCCACTGGTCAAAAAAGAGAGGAAAAAAGTGGCTGAAGGCTTACAGAAAACCTGTTTTGGGGAAAAATCTATTTTTTTTACCAACTTGGGAATGCCAGGAGGGTTGATTGAACAGTAGATGTTGATGCCACCCCCGACCTCACTTCTGCACCCCTGAAGAAAGACTGTTAACTAACTCAAGTTCCCTATTGTCTTTTTTTTTTCCATTAGGACTACAATAAACAGTTTCTTTGCTGGGTCTTGATTTGCCTGTTGTAGGAGGAAGAGCCTCAGCATATCCTGGTGCCATGCTATGGGACGACTGGTCTTGCTGGTGTGAAGAAGAGACAGCAGCTGAGGGCAGCAGGTAGGAGCATCACCACACTGAACCGAGAGCCCTCCAGCCTCTGGGAGGATGCTGAGGGAACCAAGAGGCAGCCCTGCTTCGGGGACAAGGGGACAGCAGAGTGTACAATGAGAGTCTGGTGCGACTCAGACATTATCATACATACGCTGAACTGAGCTGGGGGCATTCACCCACCCTCCAAGCCCACAGTGGGTAAGAATATTAAATCTTTTTTTTTCTTGCTAGCCTGACCTAATAATTTTGAGGTTTTTTTCTGCTTTAAAGAGTACTAGTTCTGTTAAAACACAGCCTTTTTAGTTTAAAAGCTCTTTAGATAACCTGGAGCATCCCACGAGGGAAGTGCTGAGAAAATCAGCTCAGATTACATCCTGTCAAAAAAATTGTTGGAAGATTTTTCCATCTTCCATGATCAAATATGAATAGTGAGCAGAACGAAATGCTCTGAGATTGCAATAAAACAGAGTACGTAGTCTTTCTGGTGAGCTAAAAGAAGTGGGTAGCAAATGAAACTATCATTAAAAATGAAAGAGCAGCACGCAGCAGTCTGAGCTTTAATTGATTATTTTTGTTTTCATTACAAGGATTTAAGCTGTGATCAAATGAGCAGTGATTTGTAGCTGTTGTTGATCAGAAGGACAAAAGCTGCTCTTTCTGCAGGGAACAAGGATGACTGAATACTGAAAGGCAATGGCAATGCCTCAACTACCTTTTCTCATTTCAAATCAATGATATTTGGAGTCAAGATACTCTAGCTGTTTAATTTCCTCTTTAATTGTTGAAGGGGCTGGGCAGTACGATTGCAGTCGGGCAGGGCTGCGGGTGAAGGTTGTGCCTGTTCAAGTTGAAGGTGGGGTCCTGATGGCTGCCCTCTGGAGCTGTGCCAGGCAGCAGGGGGAAATGTCCAGCCCTGAGACAGGCCGGCAGGCTGCAGCACCATCTCCTGCACACCAGCCAGCATGTCCACATACCTCTTTCCCACCAGACCCCCCACACTGCACTTTGGCACTTGTACCCAGCCAAGAGCCTGGTGTGGGATTTTGACAAGCCACCTGTATGCTCAACTTTGCTGCAACAGGGGCACAGTAGCTTTGGTGAGGACCAGGAAGTCTCTTGCAGTAGGATCTTGGAGAAGCAGGCTTATGCCAGTGCATGCATGCAGTGGACCATGAGAGGATGGACTTGTGTGCATCAGCTAGTGTTCCTGACTGGCTGAAGCTTTGTACCCAAGACAGCAGGCGTACTGGTGTGGTGTGGTCAGCATGCTGGACGAAAGGGGTGGGCCTGTGCAAACCTCATAAAATTCAACCCAACCAAGTTAAAAGGTCTGCACCTGGGTTGCAGCAATCCCAAGCACAGGCTGGGCAGAGAACGGATTGAGAGCAGCCCTGCCAAGAAGGACTTGGGGGTGTTGATGGATGAGAAGCTAAACATGAACTGGCAATGCGTTCACAGCCCAGAAAGCCAGCCGTATCCTGGGCTGCATCAAAAGAAGCGTGGCCAGAAGGTCAAGGGAGGTGATTCTCCCCCTCTACGCTGCTCTAGTAGGACCCCACCTGGAGTAGTGTCCAGCTCTGGAGCCCCCAACATAAGGACATGGACCTGTTGGAGCAAGTCTAGAGGAGGGTCATGAAGATGATCAGAGGGACGGAGCACCTCTCCTATGAAGACAGGCTGAGAGAGTTGGGGTTGTTCAGCCTGGAGAAGAGAAGGCTCTGGGGACACCTCAGAGACCTTATAGCAGCCTTCCAGTACCCAAAGGGGACCTATATGAGAGATGGGGAGGGACTCTTAGAATGTAGTGATAAAACAAGGGGTAACGGTTTTAAACTGCAAGTGGGTAGGTTTAGATTAGGTACCGGAAAGAAATTCTTTACTGTGGGGGTGGTGAGACACTGGAACAGGTTGCCCAGAGAAGTTGTGGATGCCCCATCCCTGTGTCCCGGTTTGAAGTAAAACCAAACCAATTTTCTGTTCTGTAACTTTACATCCCAGCTAGGCCTCCTCTAACTCTCTGAAATTAACGGCATATTGTCGAGAAAACTGCTCGTTCTCAGAATGGTAAGCCCAATGTTTGTGCTACGTGCCAAGGAATGGTATGCAGGGAGGCCCTTGCTTATACTTATTGCTATAACAACCAAGGTCAACTATTTCGTTATTTGCCCCCTTAGAGGGTCGGAAACGGAAAAAACGTAGAGGGGTCACATCAGTGGGGAGGAGTGGACAGGACAGGTGACCCAAAACTGACCAACTGGGGTATTCCATCCAATCTGCCCCATGCTCAGTATAAAAGCTGAAGGATCAAAGGGTCAGCCCCCTTCCTGCGATGGCTGACGTCCAGAGAAGACTCTGTCTGTTCATCTGCCTTTGATCCCGATCCGTGTGTTCCTGACTCCAGAGCTGGAATCCAGTTCCCATTCGTCACTGAGTCCAGTCTGGGACTTCCCCAGTGCCTGCCGGTGATGTGACTGTCATCCTGGGAGCTTGATAAGGTTTTGTATATATTGTATCTATTTCATTATTTTCTTCTTTATTTTTATTTTAATATTAATTCTTCATTAAAGTAGTTTAGTTCATTCTAAACTTCTGAATCTCCTTATCTCTTTCTCTCTTCTCTCTCTCTTTTGTGGGGGGAAGAAGGGGGGGGAAGGGCCATCTGTCGGCCTGGTTTCGGTAAATTCGGCTGAAACCATGACACCCTGGAACTGTTTAAGGCCAGGCTGGATGGGGCTTTGAACAACCTGGTCTAGTCGAAGGTGTCCCTGCCCATGGGATAGATGATCTTTTAAGATCCCTTCCAACCCAAACTATTCTATGATTCTATGACCTGGCAGGCATGCTGAGGTCAGCAGGCTGCTAGCACAAAGCGGTGGCAGGCACCACTCCATGCAGAAGTGAGCAGTCCGGTGATACAGGTTGCTTCTGAGCAATGGATAGATACAAGGTAGACAACAGCATTGTCATCAAGCCTAACATCATCCAAACAGTGAGGAAACTTTTGGTAGGGGTTAAATGGGATCAAAGTGTTAACTAAGACATCTAGCATGAAGAAAGAGCTCAAGGTTTGATTTTCTGGCTGCTGTTATTTCCACCCCCTTCTCCTTGCAGTCAGAGCAACCATACCTTTTACTCACCCAAGACAGGCACTAATTCCAGTGTCTTGTTCCCCAGCCTTTTCCTGACAGCAACATGAACACTCCACACACCTACCTGTAAAAATAGATCTGGCTAGAAAATGGCATTTCAGTACCTGTTTATGCCACAAATAAAATAATATATATTTCAAATGTGTGGGAGAAGGGAAAGTTAATTTGGGAACAGATAAATTATTGTAATTTATAAAAATTAATTCTTATTTTTATGTAATTTTGTTTTCATACAACATGAAGTTCTAATAAGTTATATAACATATAAATGCATAATGTGCAATCATATACTAGATAATATATAACGTAATGTGCAGTACGGGATTTTAATATATATTACATAACTTACAGTATTATGAAATAATATGTATGTATCACAAATCTATAGCTGAGTGAAATTAAAATAATTAATTTAATTAGCACTATTCAGTATTACTGAAAGGAATGATTTTGACTTAGAGTGGGAGGTCCGAGAGTGGCCATTATGGCCTGGTTGCTTAGCACAGTTTAGGATGTGAGCACATATAGCGGAAAACTACAGCTGCATTACTGCAGCTCTACATCATTCCCCCTGAGAATGCAGTCTAGGCTTTTATTCCAACTATTGTACCTTCTCCCCTGAAACATTTCCCAGACCAAATGGGGGTGGAGGACAGAAAGCTCCTTGTCATCGTCTTCAACCCTGACTTGTGGGAGTCAACTATGTGCTACTTTTTGCATAGTTTTTGTCTCTCCTCTTTTTTTTTTTTTTTCTTTTTCTTTTTAAGCTAAACAGATGTCATAGTGAAGAAAGGAAAGAATATACATTTCATTCATTGACACCTCTCAAAAACATATTTTAAAGCTGGTAAAAGTGGCTTTTCTTTTTGGCTTTGTATGACGATTAATAACTACATCCTTCACTGAAATATATTCTAAACTGAAGTAAAGAAATATTTTAGAAGTAGCTGTGACTGATAGTCTTTGAGACAGTCCCTAACGCTTACTAGAAATGTGTTATTGTCTACTCATTTTTACTTTTAGCCACTGACTATGTCACAGAATGATATTCCAGCAGTGCTGACTGCTGTTTTCTGCTGGGATTCCCCTCTGCTCCCTGGATGATGAGCATCCACAGTTCCTCTTCCACATGGTGGCAATATCTTGGCACTGAGCTACACACCTGCACAGTTCGAAGTGTAATACTTATCCGTAGGGTAAGGGCTGTATGACTTCATCTCTTCTGCGGATTGTCACAAAGGTGGTTGGTAACATGCACTCAGCAACCAACACAAAAGAAGAAAGACCTTCCAGCTGTGCTTTCTTCTTCTTCTTTCCTGAAACTTTTACATGCAAGAATGTCATTTCTGAGTAGCCTTATGTTGTGATCTTCCCAATTAACACAGCACTTCAGCAGCATTCATTGTAAGGTGAGATAAATGCTGTATTATGTTTTTGTCTAGGAAATGAGATAACTAATACTAATACTTGAATTTCATTCTGTATCCCTCCAGGGAAGGAGGATACAGTTTATATTATGAAATAAACAAGTATTCACTGTTTCACATCGGCATCCAACATCTAAGAGTCAGCCACAGAAAGTGGAAATCCCAGCTCCTTTTGCCACAGGTTCAGATCCAGCGTGATGCTTATTATTGATTTCAAAGACTGAGTCTAGCCTAAGTGACAGCTGCCACCCCACTGCAGTGGCCTTTTTTTTGTAAAACGATTGAATCTGAAAACTGGATGCTCCTTGGAATTGAAAACCAGCGAAAACCCCCAAAATATTGCCCAGTCACTCTGAAAAAAACCTCTTTCTATGCAAGTTTAAATACAGCGGGCTAGCTGAAGAGCAATCACATGAGGAATGGAAGCAGAAATAAACTCAGAGATGAAATAATTTGAGAAAACAGAAATAGAAATAAAGTCAGCTTAAGTCAACGCAGAATTGTTGCTCTACTTCAAAACTCATGTGTCAAATCATTTCTCAAAACTGATATTTTCCTGCAAAAGAGCTTGATTTTTCTGCTCCCTCAGAAACGTGCATCTGCTCTGCCTCCAGCTTGCTGTAGGGGCTCTCAGGGAAAATCTATTGCAGTGCCTCTGCTGCAGGATCTGCAATGCACTGCTCCACTCTTTCCTTTACTGATACACATCTAGAGCAAGCTTCCCTGTTTGCCTGCCCAGATACCTGTTCCTCTGGCATCTCACCTGTGAGACCACTGCTCAGGCTGTGCCCAGAAATCCCTAGTGTGGGTTTGGCTGACACTGCTGTGATGAGGACATGGTTGACAAAATCACCGGGCTCTCACCTAAATGCCCCATATTGTATTCACTTCTCTTTTCGGTCTGTCTTGAAAGTGCAGAGAGCTGGGTGGTCTCCCCCTCCCTCCTCCCTGCTTCTTTGTGTGCAATGAAGTACATTCTTCTCCATTCCTGACACAGCCATGGAGGACCTCCTTGGATTCCTGTGCATCTGAGGCTAATGACCCTACTTCTAGTTATCCTTGGCCTTGATTCTTTCAGCTGTGGTCCAGGACTGATGACTCATCTTCTCCTAATCCATCAGAGCAGCAATATTCTCTTGCAACTATCAGTCGCAGGCCACCTCCCTCACTACCCTGCTGCCCCATGCAGCCACTTGCAAATGAAGGGGTTGGTTCCGGCAGGTTACACGCTGCTGCTGGCTCTGTCTGGCAGTGTCGCTGGGAATTAAAGATTGCATCAGATAGATTGGGATAGATAGGGGAAGAAGTCTTTTTTATCTTTGACTCTCATGATATAAATAGGATAATTATTTCAGGGGTTCTTTGGTTTTGGGTTAGGGGAAGAAGAAGATTTCAGTGGCATTGAATGCAGAGGTCAATAATTCAGACTTTGCCCAGGTAAAAGTCTACTGACTTTCGCAAAAGAACAGCCGGAGCAGCTATTATGTTTATTTTAACTTTGGTGTTTCGTGATTAGCTGTTTTCCAGAATAAAGCAAGAATGATACAGTGACCAAAGGTGTACAGAAACAACCATCTTCTGCAAATGAGACTGTAATCCTATTCATTCAGGCTGAGAAAAAAAATTATCTCTTCTGAAGGATTTTCCATCTTACCCCATTGTTCAGCAGTCCAGGCACTTCTGAGGAGACTTTGCAGATTTTATCTCAGAACTGGTTTTGTAATTTTGATTAGTAAAAGTGAATTAAGTCATGTTACCTGACATATGTCTGTCCATCTAAATAGTAAAATGGGAGCTGCTGGAAACAGAACAAACAATTAGTCCAGTTCTTGTCATCACAAGCTGCAACATACAAAAGTAATGTGAAAACTGTCAGTAGGATACAACACCATTGTAATACACGTGGTCAGTCTGGCCTACTTTTCATGATCTGGTTATGCATCACATTCTTAAGAGAAAGGGTGAAGAAAAAGCCAGCCCATACTGGATGTCACAGTCTTCATCCTTATCTAGTCTAAAGTGGAGAGAAATTTCTTCCCGGCTTGCCCACAGCTGACAATCAACATAACTTCTGCAGGTTGAGGCTTGGTTATCTCTGCCATCATCTGCTCTCAGAACAGAAACTTGCATGTGCAGTCACAGCCCTGACCTGGACCTTTATTTTTTAAAATGTGGCTGTTCTTACAGCACTCTCTTGCTTTTTTCATAGGGTCTGAGACCTGCAAGCACACCAAGCCTGTTCCAGCTGAGTACAGACTCCTTGGCCAGACCTGGCATGTCCAAAGTACAGTTCAGTCCATATGAGGCCACATTTACATCAGAGGCACCTTTCTTTAACTGGCATCAACAGTTGTGACTGACTCAACATCTCACAGTCCAGAAGCTGGAATGTGTCATCTCTCACTTTGCATCAACCCTGTGAGGTCCCTGAGAGCATCGGCTGTGCCTGCGCTCTTCCCCTTCCTCCTGTGTTTGACCCCTTCTCTTTCTCTCTTGTCATCTTCCGACTGTTCCCATCTTTCTCTCTCAGGATCACTGTTATCTCTGCATTGCTGTCATGGAGCTACAAGAAGGGGATGATGAGGAATGGAGGAAGGAAGCAGAAAGGCTGCGGCACTCTGCTGAGCCAACAACACAGGGGTCCCTGGCAGCTGGCAAAAGAAAATACGGCACAGTGGTACTGCACAGCCAGATGAACAGGGGTCAAGCTGGGCTGCAGGGAGGTGGAAGAAAGCTGTCAGATTCCCTGCAAGACATTTGGCAGCTCTGTAAACCAGAATAAGTGAAACAGTCTCTGTAAGCCAAAGGGAAAGGAGGTTGGTAAAGCATCCCCCCTGCCTTCAAGCATCTGCCCCTGTTAGGAGCTACCTCACATGACCTCCACCAGCTTTTCACTGCAAACAGTCTTACCTTCTGTCTGAAAACCCCACCTGGTTGTCAGAATGAAAGTCACTTTCTCAGCGTTGGGAGCCAGGACAGAGGAGCTGAGGGAAAAGCCTTCGCACTTGTATGTGACCAGTATCAGGCTGCCTCCACCAGCCATGTGTGAGAGCTTCAGCCGATCC
This sequence comes from Numenius arquata, assembly GCF_964106895.1. NCBI lineage: Eukaryota > Metazoa > Chordata > Aves > Charadriiformes > Scolopacidae > Numenius > Numenius arquata. The sequence continues at coordinate 45,473,364 of NC_133579.1, forward strand.
AGGTGCTGTCTTTCATTTTCGTTTGCAAGTCTGCTTCTGCCTGTAGAAAATGGTGTTGTCACTCATTTCCAGCGCTGCTGCTCTTCCAGTATTCATTGCCATTGACAACTGGGCAGGGTGACTGCAATCCCCCGGGCTGGGTTTTACAGCAGCATTTTAGACCCACCTTTGGAAAACCCACTTAACAACGTCCTTCAGGGGCTTAGAAGGGCCTGCTGGGTGGCTCCTGGCTGAGGGAGGAAAATCATGGATGCTAACTCTGTGCACATGCCCCTACTTTACATTTACAGATATTTGGGCACTTCAGGCTTTAGTAGGAGCCATTGCGTGGCTCACTGCAAAGGGCTACATAACTCAGGAGGATTTCCTGTTGGGAATTGCATTGCTTGGGCCATCCTCTCTCTTACAGCCTTTGTAGAGCTCTTGGGTGACCACTGTGCTGCCAGTCCTGCCCTGAACTTCATTTGTGATCCTTTGATTCTGTTTACACTCAAGGCATATTAATTTTCAGTTTTTCTGTGCAGTAGACAAGTCCTGATTCACATCCTTGGCTGTCCTTCCCACTGTCTCTAACGTTATTATTAAGGTTTGCATGTAGATCTTTTTATGGTTCATTCACTAAAGAACACCTGTGTTCCAAACTGACATCTTGTCACTACAGATATCCAAAAAATAGTGTGTTTTATGGTCTTGCTTTTAACGCTGATTGCCTCCGCAATAAAGAAGAATGTTACTGGGAAAAAAAAATTAAAATGCTTGCGTCTGAATTCCTTACTCAAGGATATCAGCTTCATATTACAGACAGGCAAATTAAGGCCATACTCTATACCATTAGAAAACATCCATTAAATAAAGCTAAAATTAAAGCTAAAATTATATTCTTTCAGTGACTGCATTTGATGTGGCGGCATTACCCCTCGGTGAGCTCTCAGAATGAGTTGCCTGTTGGAAATCTGGATGACGCCTCAGCTTAATCTTTAAACCTCCAATGTTATCTGTCTAACAAACGAAATTAATCTCCTTGATCTATGCAATTGCTATTACAAAAAAAAAAAAAAAAAAAAAAGAAAAAAAAAGAAGGCTCAAGAGGAATACAATAAGAGTTTATAAAGAGCTCCAAGGTTACATTAGTTTTATGGAATAAATTATCCGTCCATTCAGCTGGGAACAGTGTAATGGCAAGGGACAACAACATGGCTAAAACTTCAAGAAAGCATTTCTAACAATTGTTTAGATCATTCTGCTCTACCAAAGCCCTGAATAACCTATTGACAAAAATATGATTATATTATTATTGACAAAAATATCCCCTTTATGCTCCCGTATGCCCCCATTCTCTTATTTGATACTGACTATCCCCTTCTATTGGACACACAACCACACCACTGACCACAGGTGGTGACTGTATTTGAGAAAGAGAATGGCAGCTGGTCATAGCTTTCCAAGGACCTCTGGCTTCACACTTAGGTACAATCAGCTGCAGTCATCAAGCCCTATCTTCAGGTGGGAAAGCATGAGTCTAAGAATGGATACACAAGTCTCCGCAAGCTTGCAGACTTTTCAGTGCTTTATGAACTGGCTTTCTTTCAAATACAAAATCAATTTTGAAGTTTTCCAGTCTTTGCTGGTATGTCCAAGAAGTTTGGGAATCACTAGTGTAAGGAATTGTTTTTAAATCACCATCACTTTCCACAGCACCCTGTAAATTACTATCTAGAATAAAGATCCCCAGACTAAAGAGGATAATCCCAGTTTGCATTGTGGTTATTCAAATTAAAGCCAAGAGAACTTCAGTGATATCTAACATTTGTGTCAGGGCTCAGGGAGCACGCAAGATTTTTTGGTCTGAAAAAACAGGCCACACTCATAAAAACTTTGTGAGCTTTCATAAAAAATTCTAACAACTAATTTCTTTTGTAATGTCTTTGTATCTGCTTGTGTGCTTGGTTGTTCTGTGCTACTGCACACCTGGGTGCTGCAGACTGTCCATCTTCAGTCATTTGCATCGCAAGAGGATCGACTGGTGAAAAGTAATTGAAGCATAAGAAGATTAACTTTATTGGTAATCCGTGCACAGTTTTGTCATCACAAAATCTTCAATGATGAGTTTTTACCATCAGAAGAGAATTCAGCAACAGAGTATAATTTAACATCAATTAATGTACACAGCCATAAGACAGGCAAATGTTAATATTTTGTTACAGGTAAAAAAAACTGAGATACTGTAGAAGTTAAAGAGGCTTCTTAAAGATGTCAGCATGAAGTTCAATATTTCTTGTATCTTTTTTTTTTTTTTTTATCAGATACATGCGTTCCATACTAAGTGCTGTTTCCAATGGCTCATAAACTTGTTTTAGGATGTAGCAGGAAAACGTGGGCTCTTAATATAACCTGTCTCATCAGGATTGGAAGAAGGGCCTGAGCTACACTCATTTTCTTTGCTGGATTTCTAAATAAGAATGCATGGGACTGCCTTCAATGTGTTCCCCCTGATTTAGAAAAAAAAAAAACCACAAAGAACTTCCAATAATATCTGAAAGCTTGACATTTATTGGGAAAAAGTACATCCCTTCAGAAGTAATCCAATGATTATTTACCTTAGCTATTCTAAATAGCCAAGTTATCTATACATTATAAATAATATTCATATAAATATGCTCAAAATATACAACATATCCTGTACCTAGCTTTAATTTGCAGCCATTTTACTGGGTTGGATGGAAACTGCCAGTCCTGTAATGCTTCCACCTATATGTATGGTGATGGTCGTCTAACTGTCCATCATGGCCCTGAGCGGAGTTTTATTCACTGCTTCTCAGAACAGACTCCCCTAAATAGTACATGTGGCTTAGTGGCTTTATTCCCAACATATTTAGGAACTTGCATTAGGCTGTGTGAAAACATGGTTTATTCGTTTGTACTGTGTGCTGGTTTTGTAGCTTTTCCTTCTCTTTACTGATCATTTCCATATTTTTGTTTCAGCAACTTCAGCATTGTTGTTTTTTCCTTCCTGACCAACACAAAAAGCACTATCCAACATAGGGGTGAAAATAGGTTTCTGTGGAAGCCTATTAAAAACACTCTCTCTATCCAGAGGAGAATTCTTTGACAGTGACCTATCAATTAGCCAGTATTAATGTGTTTCATACTGGTGGTATTGTTTTGGCTTTGCAGTGAAATTGCTAAGAGATAGCACATGGAATGAGAGAGAGGAATAAGAGGACACTAAGTGGTGTGTCCAGGTTCATACCAGTTCAACCAGGTTAATGGTTATTCCTTTCTCAAGGATCACAGCAATAGTTCAGCTTACTTTAGGAGACTTTTCCTAATAATATGCAGATGTATAGCATTCCAGTTCTGCAGGTAAATTTATAAAGGCTTGAGGGATATGATGGACTCTTCATATTTGCTCAAGTATTCTCACATTTCCTGTTGCTGAGGTGGATAATGCCAAAGTGGATTTCTGCACTACATTATGGAAAAAAAGTTTGAAAAATCTGTGGGTTTTGCCAACTTGTTGATGAGCTATGACATGAAAAATAATTAGAGAATACTTCAAAATGTGACATGCTAGACATCAGAATTTGTTTGGATCTGCTTCAGATTTCTCTCTGGTGACAGACCACGCAGGAAAAACTGAGACTCCAACAGCTTCCTAGGGTTGTTATAGGCGAGATGGGGAGCCTAGTGGCATTTTTAACTCAAAACTGTCACTGTGAGATAAAGGATGATCTTTTTTGAATAAACCTCTAGGTTAGAGGTTAGAGTTTCATGCTTTCTTCTGCCACAAGGCAAGTTTTATATCTCAGGGAAGTTATCTGGGGCTAGATTTAAAAACAAATTTAGAGCTTTCACACCCTTCAGTGAAAGCAATTCAGCTACGTACCTTGAAAAAACTGCTCCTTAACCTTGCCACGCAACTGTCCCCTCATCAGTAAGAAGGAATTGCAACATCTCTTTTTGTTCATCCTGCCTACTGATGCTCAGAGAACTGGTAGGAGAGAACCTTCTCCCATCACGTTCCCATATTCTGCACAGCCGCTGCACGCTGAGAGTGAGGATCAGGTGTGGGTGGGTTACTCAGAAGGTGACCACATCTGCTGGTGCCTCAGCGTCTGCAACCAGTGCCACCCAGCAAAGACAAATTACAGAAAGAAAGTTCAGGAACCAGCTTGTCCCAGCTGTCAGGCCTCACTTGGGAGTCCTCAGCGGCTGGAAGCCTCTGTTCACCAGCAAGCATAGGTAGGCTTATGGCTGCTTAGCAGAGATGAAGTGGCATAAGGGCATCCCCAGCATAGGGATAAATATAGCCCACAAAGTACTGCAGCGTTTACTGTAAAACTAAGGTGCCATCTTTAATCTGTTCTCATGAGGGAACTGTTTCTAGCCTTGCCAGCTCCCCAGGGCTTCTCTTGAATAAAGACTGCCCCTCACAACAATTTGCAGACTAGATTTACAATCTAGATGTAATTCAGATTTACAAATAATTTCAAACCATCCAACTGTAAGAGGGTAAAAGGTCACTTACCTGTCATCTCACCTAGCACGGGTAAGGAAGAGCCACAAGACTATTCCTGCCTATTTCATGACATTTGTTTCCTGATGACTTATATAAATATTCACCATTTTTTTTTATTAGTTTTTTTTTTATTCTCACCCCAGGTCTTCTAATCATCCTTAACACCAGGACAGAGCTGCAGCAAAAGAAACCACTGCATAAACAAGGATGCATTTCAATATTTACTTTAAATTCTGCTTCAGTCCTCTTGGACTGAAACTATTTTGCAACTGCATTCACTGTATTTAAAAAGGCTTTCACAAGTTTAACATTTGCTCTGAGTAAGGTAAATTAAATTCTATTCACATGTTTGCATAAAGATAAAATTTCTTGGCAATAGCCTGTTTTGTTTGTTGATTTGGCTGAAGCAGATAGCATGACAAAAATACTGAACAAGAAGATTTTAACTTTAATACTTGTAGTGGATAGAAGCCAGAGAGTGAAATAATATTTCTCTTTATTTTTTAGTATTCCAGGGTTTTGGTGAGGAAAAGGTCATTATTGGTTCATTGGAGGGCTATTGCTGAAGTTAATTCAAATTAAAAACTAACTAAAGTGGCTAATGTTCTTGTAGAAGTGTTATTTGGTGCAGAGAGGGAACTAAGAGCTTATTATTGTACTGACAAAGCAGACCGAAACATACCATCTGGACACATCACTAATAAACACCAACCGCCAAGTGCCTTTTCCATTTCTGATATGCATTGAGTCTGCCGTTAGAAGGAAACCATGGTGGTGATGCTGGTGGTGATCTTGGAGGCTGGCTCACTTAGGTACAAAGCCTCACATTAGGTCCCACACTGCTGGCAATTGCCCACTTTTAAGTATAGCTCTGACTTCACTACATCGGGTCCATCTTATTACATATAAACTTGTAAGACTCCTGGCCTAGAGCCTGCAGCAGACAAAAAGCCTTGTTAATGCTGGTCAGCATATTTTTTTTTCCTCCTAAAACACTAGTTCAACTTTGATCCAGTGACTAACAGAGATTTGTGGCTCTTAGGAAAAACATTTTTATTTGATATGGGAGAAATTTTTCTCTATTTTTACTGTCCTCAAAGACGGTGGTTCAAAAGAACTGGGAAGCAGTTGATACCGCAGCTACAGGATGGGGAACATCTAGAGGTCCAGAAAGAAAAAAAATAATTGTTTTTGATGAGACATCATTCCCAGGATGTTTCCTAATTTGTTTTGGAGATTTGTTTTGAGTCCTCACACACAACCCAGAGATAAGCTGCTTACAAAAAGCATAAGCACAAAAATTACTCTTCAGAATATGAGGAGATCTGGTGGACATCCACCAGGGAAGCTGGTGCTCAAGGCTACTAATCTCCTGGGAGCTGCCGCCTGTGAGTGGGCGTGCTTTGGGAGGCAAAGATTCATGCACGTTGCTTTAGTTTGTTCGTGGCTTTCATTGAAACTTCATTGAGCATAGTTTTGAAGCAGAAACGGCAGCTCAGCTTGGTAGAAACCCAGAGGTACCCCTTTTAATGACCACTAATTGGCCCCTGCAAACCTGGCGATGAGGAAACCAAGAGGATGCCGAACTTGTATCGACTGTCTGAGTAACCCTTCAGATGTTTTTCTTTAGAGATAAGAACACATTATTTAAACCAAAGGCCGTCAGCGCCTACTGTTTAAATATTGAGGCAACTCACGTTAACAACTCCCACACAGAAACTTGATATTCTGTTTTGTGTTTACATACCAGATCTCAGTCAGTGTGTGAGCTGTCAAGCATGAATAAGAAATACAACCAGAGGGAACACGCAGAAAAAATATCATTACACACAAAAAAAGCTAAAACTATGATCTGACAATGACTTCAGCAATCTTTGTCCCAGTCTCTCTTCATCATGCTGGACATGTATGTGCCTGTATGCACATGTGCACAGCAGAATGCACGACCAGACAAAGAAGAACATACTCGTTTTTTCCCAAATAGGCTACAAATAGCAGGTAAAAAGCCATAAGGCAATTGTGCAGTATTTTGTCTTTTGTGCAGTATTTTGTCTTTTGAGCAGGGACTTTTCATCCACAGATATTAGAGAGCAGAGATATGCACACAAGAGAGTTACGCTAAAAAAAAACCCCAGCCTTGAATCCTACCTGCTATTGGTTGCAGAAAATGTGCAGGCAAAATAATCAAATCCTGACCTGCTCAGCAGAAATCTTTCTGCTTTTTCAGGAAAGCTTTGAGGAAGGTTCTTTGTGTTGGCTAAAACAGCCACCTATGTTTAAATGTTATTATCTGTAAATTTTCCAGGTTGATAACTGGCTGATGTCATCACACGGCTCTTGCAACATGACAAGAGTGCAGATCCTCTGAATATTAGGACAGTTTTTACTTGTTCACTTATTTACCTGGGGTTTGTGAGCATTTAAAAACTGTCTTTCATTTTTTAATAGATGCTTAACTCTATATCAAGTGGATGTGCTGGAGAGGTATGGTGGATGAACTTTCCTCTCTTGAGAGTTCTTTGGCTTTGCTGTGTTTTTTTTTAATCAAACTCTCCTATGAATTTTAATCACAAGGGCTGTGTAAAATTCTGGGATCTAAACCACAGATTTCCATGGCATAAATTCCTGTTAGCATAAAGGGTTGGACTCACTTTTGCCTACCTACCATGTTTTTTCTCTGAAAAATGTTTCTATTTTAATCTTAAAAGCTACAAACACACCAATAACGCTCTCTGTCCCTAAGTACCTACCTGAGCCTTCTGAAATCAAATGTTTGCTGAAGATCTGAGACATCTTGCCAGGTGCAACCCAGTCACAGCCAACCAGGGACTTGGTATCAAAATTACACAGGTATCAGAATTAAAACTCATAACCAGAAACGAGCTTCTGACTGGAAACAGAGAATACGGAGGCAACCACACAAGAGTCTGGAAACTTGTGCTGGAATAAGGGTTGCAAGGTAGAACCAACTTACTGCTCTCGCACAGGGTAACAGGTGGAGGGGCTTTGCAGTTAGGGTGGGGGGAAGGACTGCTATGCAGGACGCAATGCCATTGCGACTTGGAGAGTCCTAATTCCTGTGAGAAAAAAAAAAATATAAAAAATGAAGAGCCACTTGTTTCCACAGCAAGGAAAGGCTATCCTTTAAAAGGATTATAGCAAAATAAGGAACAATCGAAGCACAAATATAGATGCTCTCAGCTACTGCTAGGAGAGAGGCTTAAAAATGCTTTTGGTCTTACCTGGCATGATGTGTCTTATGACGGTACATCAACTAATGTAATCTATGTGAGGAATTTATATTCCAAAACCACTCCCAGCAAACCAAGCTAGCTAACTTTCCTCTATTTTCATTTTCTAAATAATCACCGCTGATGGGAAGATGAAAAGAATGCCTTCTTCAGCCTTTCCCTTTCTGCAGCAAAGTATAGGCTGACAGAAATGTCTTTATCACTAGAAAGTGTCTTCTACTGTAATCTGTACCTCAGAAGAAATCCTAGTTCAAGTTTCATGTAAAATCATAGGCAAAGGTGGACTTATTATGGTCATGGATAAACAATCAATAAGGTTTCAAAAAAAACACCCATACAAGGAATGGTCTTGGGAAGTCATGTGTATTTATAAGAAATCAAGGGAATGACTGACTGTAATCCATATTTGGAGCTAAATCATGAGATTTGAAAATATTTCTGCCCATCTCTGTAGTGTGGGTTGATGGCAAACTTTATGTGTGTTTTAATATCAAACACTTAACACTTCATGGGACCAGGAATCCCATAAACACAGCTTTAACTGTAAGCATTGACTTGAACAGCACTCTTACAGGGAATATACTTGTACAATAAGGCCACTGACCAACACCAGGCAGGAAGCTTCAAAGGGAAGGTAAGAAGGCAAAGTTGATTTTTCTTTTCTTCTGTACAGAGCCCAAATTTATCACTGTAGATCTTGGTACTCCCTTGTGGGTTAGTACTGTTTCCACTAGTGCAAAAAACAAGCAAACAAAAAGTATGGCTTAGAAAATCACAGATGTGTGACTGAGATGTGAGTATGCCTGTTAAGTATTCTGATTCGGGGAAAAGTGTTAAATAAGCACAAAAGGATGAAGTTCAGGTCGTGCTAACATTAAAAGACCTGAAAAAGGCGGTTAAATCCATATAATCAAAGCTTGAAAAAGACTAAGTCAAGAAGAAACTGTGAATAATAATCAAGGCAATCAAATAATATCAACATGAGTAATGGAGACTAGAAAAGTGGCACATCCCCCTCCCCCAACCTAGAATCCAATTTGATAAAAGCTAATTCATCAAATTATATCACTTAAAATATCCAAAAATATCACTGGAGAGGGAAATATAGGGTGTAGACATATGATGGAAAAACAGTGTCACCACCCACCAATTGAGCTCCTCCTCTCTGTTGCACATGATCAGTAAAGCATTATGTTAAATTACTTCCCTGGAGTACTAAATAAGTCAACAGACAGCCATTAGGATACAATCTCAATGAGCTGTCTGAATAGGTGTAAATCCAAAGTGAGCTCCGTGTCTGTGGAACAACTCTGCAGTTGTAACTGGCTTAGATCCCGCAGCTGTGCTTCTCTGCTTGAGCTGACACACCAGTCCTTCTTCTGAAATGTGAGTATCTTCAGCAGCTTTCCTGAGAAGTTTTGCTAAGGAAGCTGTTTTTTAAGGAGTTAATGGCAGGGGGAAATTATTCCCTATAAAGTTCTTTACAGGGATCATTTACTCCCATTATTGCAATAAGCAATGGCATTCTCCTGATACCAAACCAAAAGTGTTTACTATTGCTAAAAATCTCTGGGGTCTATTTCAATTATTTTATCTTGGCTACATCACTATTAAAAACAATTTTTCCACTGTACAGGACATTTCATAAGGCCATGACAAGAGAAAGTACTTTTCGGCACACAGATATAAAAGCAATTTCTTCTGCAGCTGTACTGGCTTCAAAGCTTTATTTAAAAGTTGGGGGCTTAAATGTCTCATTTATTTGAAATTTGATATTTATTTCACTTTCACTCAATGCATTCTGCTGCAACTAACAAAAGGGAGAATTAATTCAAGAGCATGGGCTTAGTGATTAGCAAATATGGTTGCCAATGGAACCATGTATATGGAACATATACTGTGTTAATTACCTTCCATGATTCTTTAAAAACCAAAGCTATTGTTGGGTGAGGTTTGTGGATAAGTCCTTTGGAGAGGGAAAAAAAAAAAAAAAAGCACAAATAACAGCTTCTTTCTGCATTATCAGCTTCTAGGATTGGATTGTGAGAATGCTAAGTGTTACACTGACTGAATTTTTTTCTGAAATGATGTTATGAGACTACCATCCCCGCTCAGATGTTCATTTCAGCTGAGGAATGGCTATATTACATTCAGTTTAAGAACAATTAAAATAAGCCAGACTCAGTATCAGTAGAACAGTTTTTACACAGCCCTTGATGTCAGTTTTACAATACAAATTTCTAGCAGACTTCTGTACTGGTATAAAACCACTCCTTCAAAATGATAAATTCTCAGCTAGGCAGAGCTGTAATCAGTTTCCCACAAGCAGAAAAGGCAAGGGGAGAGATACATGAGAAAATGTCCAACCTGCATCCAAAGAGCCAACTGGAAACAAAAGGTTTGTCTGTTCCTGTTACACCTCTCACTGTGCTTTCATTTGCACCGCGGAGCAGTCGCAGAGCGTGCCATCTGGTGTGGTTTGGTTTTGTTGTGGTTTTTTTTTAATGAATGAGGGAAACCAAAGGGGTACACTCTACCAGGTAGCGGGTGTTCAGCCTGTGGGACTAGCCTGGAGCTAGGCCAAAAGCCAGGAGTTCAGCACCAGCTGTTTTGCTCTACAGAAATGCTCCTGTCACCCTGTGTTTCCTGCCAACACATGGATGTTGCCAAAATGCCACCTGTACTGTGGCGCTTACTGCTTGAGAAAGCATTTTTCTCCCCTGATTCTGAGGAACGGTCACAACTTTGCACAAAGTATGGTTGCAACCAGCTTGTTTTTTGCTTGAGCAACTAGTTGGCTTGACTATTCAGGAGGTTACACCCCAACAGCCTTACCCTTAGCAGCTCCCAAAACCCCTCTAAGTTTCTGTGAAAGTTTACTGATGAGTTTGCCAAGCCTTCGGTCACATTCTTCTGTGTTTCTGTTTCCACTTCTGCCTACCCTTGCTACCGCTGAGCTTGAAATCTTTGCCAAACCTCCCAGGTTAGCACATTTCCCTCTTTGTACCATCCCAGTTAGAAAACGTTGTCGCATGGCAACACAATGCAAAGCATTCCCGCGGTTACACAGAACAGTCTAGCTAAAGGCCATTTCAGCCACGCACAGATTCATTTCTGTGGAGAAGCAGAGAGAGAAAGAAAGGGAAAACATTCACAAATCCCAGAACCCCTCTTTATTTGGAAGAATGGCTTTTAAATGAAGTCAAGCGGTATCTTCTTTTATCATTCATTTATTTAGCAAAGAAAGGAATGAATTCAAATACTCCACACAATGAACACATATCTATTCCCTGATATCAAGATGCAGATTTGCTTGTGAACAGTTTTAAATGAATCTTTTTTCTTGCTATTGAAGCCATTTTGTACTGTTCATGGATTTGTGCAGAAGCAATATATTTTGGGCTCAATCCTGTAAACACATTAAAATAGGTAACTTGCTACCTCCAGACCACTGAACTCACTGTGGTTACTTATGCGATGAGTAAAATCATACTGAAGAGCCTAGCTTTCGCCAATCTAAATTTAGGCATCCAAATGGCAGTGAAAATTAGAAGTGTAACTCTCTAGGCTCGCTACGGTGTTGGTGGAGAGAGACAAGCACATCCACAGATGTTGTCCCGGTGCTTGTGGCAGCTATAATCAGAATTTGGTCAGATGCCTCAAGCAGAGCCAGACAAGCTTGGACTAAACTGTTTACAGAATTGATCTCATACAGCAAAGCCATTATGCATACAATTAACTTTAGGAATGTGCTTATGTTGCGCTGATTTTAATAAAACTGGTCCCACATTTAAAGAAGAGAATATATTTATTCCATAAATATGAGGAAAAAAATCTTGAAGCATTTATTCCCATTAACATTTTTGTTGCATCTGGGACCTCTTACTTTCTTTTCTGGTTTGAACAGCCATATGGTCTGATGCTCTGAGAACTTCCTTCACTTAACCTAAGTGCTTTGGTAGCTCTTGATTTGTACATTGATGCGGTATTTTCCCAGAGGTTACTGTGGAGTTCTGTTAGAGCTAACTAAATACACAGTGTCCTACACCCATCTGAGACTTTAATCAGTACTGCTTAATAGCCTAGAAATCAAAGCCATTTAAGCCCCATTCTTTCTCCTGCTCTCTTATGAAAATCTTAATCCTAGTCAAAAAATCCCTTGATTAGTTTTAGCCAAACCACACTGCTCCAACAGCAGGTGACTGCAAATGGTTGGAAAAGCTTCCCTGTAAAGTAACTTTAAATGACCATAAAGGTCATCAGATTCAAATCAAAGTACAAGTTAAAATTGCAAGCACAGGAGTCCATTTTCTAAGCAACTGAGGAATGCATGTTATGTAACAAACACAAAAATCAGCCCAAAATGCGTACTCAAGCACAATTCTACTTTGAGTTATCCAATGAAAGTACATATACTGTACAGGATCCAACTGGCAACCCTGCTTCCTCCTCACTCCATGTAGCAGGGCTGCACAGAAACAGCTTTACTCAGAGAATTTCGATCTATCTGCCGAAATGTTTGCATTCAAAATAGAGAGAAACATTTTTAAATTTACGAAATCAGCACGAAAGAGGTTTAGTAATATTAACTATTGGCATCAGAGGTAATACAATTATTTATTCAGAAAAGATCACTTTATCTAAGCAAAAGGATAAGAGGTATTTAAGCATGGTATTTAATGGGCAAAGGAGTTGATTTTCCCCTTCCAAGAACAGAACAATGCTGTAAGAACCAAATTTTACCCTTGTGTAAATTTGAGAGCTCTATCAGCTTAAACAAGACTTGCAGGCAAATGCCCACTTTCTTTGTTAAATTTTTTGGCAAAAGAAAAATAAGAGCTTACATGGGGAAATACACTTTTCACTGAAATGCGTGTAGCCTATTTTAGAAAAAAATGCTCAATAAGGTACATTGAAAATTAATAGAGACTGCATTTTGGCTTGTTCCATGTATTAGGAAAGGCTGTATTAAACTACCTAGGTAGTTGTGTAGAGCTCAGAAGGTGAAAATATTGATATAGGCAGTGCATCTGGGGTCCTCTAAAATTACCTAAGACACAAATATCAAATGGCTTTAAAACCTGTTGTCTCAGAATCTAGGTTGATAAGGAGATCTTGCCATCATTTTTTTCTCATTGAAGTGCTGTGGGATTTCCATGTTTACCGTACTACTTTAGATAGAGGTTTGAATATACCTCTGCCTGAGATTTAGAACAATGCAATTTAGAAAGCTAAATGACCAAAAAAAAAAAAAGTTTAAAAGAAACACCTTTCTGACAAGTTGGCATGGTGTTTAAATGACATCATATGGGAGTTGCTCAAAGATTTGGAACACCTGAAATACTCCTTTGGGAGATGGAAGTGTGAGCAGACTGAGCATCTGCTTAACGCACCTCTACCTATGATCATGCAGACAACCTAGGGTATTATTACTGCATAAATAACACATATCTAACATATGTATCTATCCATGAAAACAACGGAAAATAGATCACTGTAAAGATAGGCGTGCCTCAAACTACTGAAGAGTAAAAAAAGCGCTAGTTTCAGATAACTTCAATTAAAAAGGTTAAAATAAAAATACATAGTTCAAATATTTTTAAGATATTGGTCTCATAACTAATAGTCTAAATATAAAATCCATAAGCCAAACTAGTGTGCTTTTAGTACAGGGGTAGACAGGAACAGTGTTGTGCATATGTGCATATGCTGCTTTTTCTTGGCAGTAGCAGCAATATAGATTTTATTTTCTTTATCTTATTTAAATGTAAAATTTTATCTATTGGCATGAACAGAGTGATTAAGATACTGAACTGGTTATAATTTTGAGAGCTTTTTCCCCCTCTGTTTCACTGAATTTTCTTGCAGAGAAAATTCCCTCTTACTCAAGTGCAATCAACTAATTTCTTCCTGAAAAAACTAATGTACAGTAAAAAAAAAAATCACAAATTATAGAGAACCAATATCACTAGACTTTCTGCAGATGAACTGCTGCAAGGGTGGGGTATTTTCTTTTGACCGAGTTAGTAATAGAGAACTATTCAGCTGGAGAAAACAGGTGGCTGATCTGAATTATTTTCATAGATGGTAAATGCACGTTCATTTTGCTGCACAGATTTTCAAAGACCGCTTGCTTTGCATTTTTTCCTTTTTCTGCAGAACAGACATTGGAAACAGTGCTACATTCAGATCTATCCCCCGTTTACGAAATGTTGCTCATTGTGGTCATTAGATATGGTGTTTACTTTTGCTATGTAAGTCACTAGACCATCAAAGTGGTGCTTAAATGCCATCTTACATGAACAAAGTTTCTCGGTACTTTTTGCTTTTCTGTACATACTTTTGAATCATTATAATCTGCACACGTTTTTCTCTATTTGCCTATTATAGCATAACCTAATGATCAAGGGCTCTAAACACAGAATGGAACGTTCCCACCCTGCTTATCCTTGCATACCTGCCCGATACTCTGGTGTGATGATCTTTGCATCCAGCATGCTCAAAAAAATGAAAACCCAATTCTGTAATCCTGAATATTTGCTTTTGCTTTCTTTTCACAAGCTTCTGAGAATAGCAAATGCTGCCTTACTACTAAGTACTCTGGAAAATCTGGCCCAAATCCCTGACCTTTTCATTTTAGCTATACATCTGGAATTTTCCATACAAAAATAACAATGTCATGAATGTGGGTGAAGACAGACAGAACAAAGAAAAATGGTATAAAAATCCTTTCTGTTTCCTCACCTGCCACTACAAAAGGAATTAAAACTGATAACTTAAAACTCAAACAGTATTTTATATATTTACATCAATGACGTCCAACAAGATTATCACTTAAAACACCATAAGAAGGTTTCTCTAGGGGCTGACTAGCTTGGGTTGGACACAGCAGCAAGATGAGACAATGCTTTGCAAATATATCTACGTTTTCTGAGCCAGCTTTCTTTGTCAGACACGTGCATATAAAGTAAAAGCCAGAAAGAGAAAAGCAGGTCTATGATTATGCCTACGTACCCCCGAGAGCCTGAGAAGGCACACAAAATGCGGTGCAGTCGCATCCTTCTGTGACTGGCCTGATGGCGAGTGCTACAGCAGAGAGATGAGCACGTTCCCATAGGCACGCACCGGGGAGGGGGAGCCTGTGGGATGCCATGACTCGTGCAAGCCTGTGCGCTCAGCAAGGCTGGTTTACTAATGAGACGCAGAAAAACACTCCAGTGTGCCTCTCCTCTCTGTCCTCCTCCCTCGGCCTCCTTCTAGGATGTGCCCTTCCACACCTTTCCAAAAATTAAACCAAACTAGCTGAAGGCTTTAAGTGACTGGGCTTGGCTCGCAACAGGAAAACACCGACCCTGTAGGTTTCTGGGTTAATTACAAGATTGCATCCCTTAGGTACGGCCTTAGTCTCTGCGCTCTGAACAGCTGAACTGCAGCTGGAATGATTTACAGCCCGGGAAGATCAGCCCTCCAGAGCCTAGAGCTGCTGCAGAGCATTGCTAGACCACCATGTTTCTTCTCGTTGTTGTTCCCAGCAACCTGTGAGCTCTTTTTGGTAGTGTGAACTTCAGGAGACTGCACAGAAGGCTCTGTGGCTAACAGCAGAGCTCCCCTTTTCAAACCTCATGGAAATAAAAGACAATGCCTAAAAAGAGAATTAGATTTGTACTCCTGGCATAGCTTAAAGGGGCAATAATATTATTTTCTTTAAAGCTCAGGAATTACTTAGTCACTCGTTAGAGAACTCTGACTGGAAGTTTATGAAACTGAGTGAAGCGATGCAATCCTCACGAGTGGTCCAGCGACACCGAGGGGCTATAGCTGCACCCAACACTGAAGGCAAACCTTGCACTCCGCAAAGAAAACGTCATGTCACAAACAGGTGTTTTGGGCTTCTGGCAGCAATGGGACATTGATGGCTTTGATCGTGCTTGAAATGTCTCTGAACTTCATCTCTGAAGCCTCAATCACATGAGCAGTCAAGTAGCACAGGCCTTGGGGACTGGGAGTTACAGGAGGCCAGAAAATACACAAGCCCATTAGTACTCATCATAATTATTGAAATCTGTAAAATAGGTATTAGAATAAGTCTTTGCAGTAAGATGTGGATTGAAATACTTGTTTCTCTCCTCCAGAATCAGGTTGTTTTTGTTAAATGCCTGGGGGGAAAAAAAAAATTAATTAGAAACAAAAATGTAGAAATTAAAAACTAGGTTATCCAGGTAGGATTTAAGGAAATTCCTCATTTACAAAAAGTTTTGCAGCTGCATGAATAAACTGTGTAATCTGAAGATACCAAGCTAGCTATTTTCAGAATGCTCATCCTTCCTTAATTCAGAGGGTCTGAAAAGAAGAGCTATTCTAAAAGGTCATAAAAAGAGAATAGCTGTTTGGGAGCAATGATCATATGATACAGATATCATTCCAGACTCTCAGCTAACGTGAATCTGTACTTCTCATTTGCAGAATATTTTGAGTATGAACACTATCTTAGAGTCTGACCCAAAATGTAGTCACCAGATACATCTTCTGTATAAACACAGTGCAGGAAGATGAACAGTGCCCTTGACACCATATTGTTGGAGCCAAAGGATTATCTTCAATGTATATCATGATGAATGTTAATGGCTCTATTTACTTCTTGAACAAGCCACGAGGGAACACAATTAGGAAAAAAAATCCCACAACCCAAAACTTGAGTGGTCTGTTTTTTTCCAGGGAAGGTTACTGTTGTATAATTCATACACACATACAAAATCTAACTTCCTGTGTAATAGGGATTGACAAAGGAAAGGAACTGTATTTACAATGCTTCAAGTGAAATCTATATTTGTCATTAACAATCAGCATAATTTGAATTCAAATGCCACTGCAGAAAACTAGCAAGTAGAATTCTTTTGAAACAGCAGAACTGTTGTCTAGGACCACATACGTTGTGCATTATAGAGCTCCCAACCCACTTCTCACCTTGATGGCTTCTACAGAATCATATTTGTCCAGTTTGTTGATATGGTTGGTAATGCTGGTATTTAGAGGAGCTGGTGACACGGGATGGATGACAGTTGCATCATGAGACTGTTGTTGATATCGTTGGCAGTAAGTGTAAACAAGCAGGGTAAGAAGGCAACCAAGTATTGAGCTACTAAATCCCACTGCGATCATGTGAAACATGTTGAACTCTGCAGAGTGGAGAGCAGAAGACAATCTAATTTTTAAGGAAGTAGCAACAAAAGCTTAAGTTTGGGGAAAACTGGAGCCAAGTGCTTGATTCAAATACGGGAAATTTCATGTGTTTCCCAGAAATCTTAGATACCCATACATCTCCATAAGTATTAAGACTGAGATTCTTGAAAGATGCTTAAACAAGTTCAGAACCCAAATAACAGATGAGTGATTTGCATTTTTGTATGTTTGAATAGTTCAGGAAAGTTTTTCTTCAGACTGTATAACAAAGCCTTGTTATATATAAATTATGTATATAATGTACATACATAGCTTTTTTCCAGTGAAATAAAATATCATCATCTCTGCTGTTCTTCTAGTTCTTTCTTTTACACATAGTGACTTGTGGCAGAACTAACAAATTCCTGATACCTTTGAACTGCAGTCCTGCTTTCCCTAAAATGTTTTCTGTATCCCCTTTATTTGGTGCACGTCCCAGAAGCGGCAGCATACATTTTTTCCATTCCCTGCTTTGATTCTTGCTGGGTCTCACTGCTTCTGCATCTTTGATATATGGCCAATTTGTTCCCTTCTCCAACCTTCCAAATTTTTTCTGTATTTTGGGGGGGGGGGGGCGGTGTTGGGAGGGCAGGGTGAGAAAGAAATGGTAGTGTTTTAGGTGAAAATGGGAAGGGGAGAGAGAGAGAGACTCCTTAAAGCTCAGTGTGTTTTTAAACACAGCAGCCAGAGAGTGCAAAGTCAACAGCTCAGACCGCAGCCCTCTCCTGTCTGCTCTGTGCTGCAAAGATACTATGGGATCAGATGACGGGGCACCTTCATCACCTACACAAGGATTAAAACCGAGGGGAAGCTCATTGCTGCACGAAACTGTAAAAAGGAATCTAAAGCAAAATCATCCCCTGATGTTACTGAAAAGAGGTGTCAGGTCAGAAGTGGCACCAGTAGAATTACCTCAAAATAAACAACTTACACCGGTTTTCATTGTTATTTCAAACTGGAGCTGTGCTTTTTGATTAGGAAAGAAGTTTCAATGAGAAGCTCATGTTGGAAGTTTCATCTTAACATTACTGAAAATTTGTTTGTCGTTGCCTAAATGCACAAATGAAAGATTTTAAACTGAAAGACTGGCACTAGTCTGAAAAACATGTTAGACCCTTTTCACTGAAATACAGTAAAATGGGCCAGCACATGGTTCCCATTTTTTGCAAATGCCTAAGGTAGGACCTTTACATGCCTACTGAGTATTTAGAAACACAAACTAATATTTAGCTGACTGGGTTGACTGCCCCAGTACATAAATTATCATTGAAATATCCTGCACTTTTACGAGAGTTTCCCACTGTTGCAGAACTTGGCAAAATGTTTTCAGAGTAACACTGCTAATTAGAAAAAAATCAAATCACGTTATCCCGGCTCCCATAACAAGTTACCATGCACACTAGTACCCTTGCATAACCCCTGTGTTTTCATTGTCCTTTATTAGGTTAAAACCGCAGCTTATCTGTGCATGGAAGAATACTAGAACCCGCCAGAGCTATTACCATGACGACACAGATTAAGCGTGATAGGTCAGCACAAAAAAAATGGTCATTTTTCCTTTTTCTTCTCCTTTTTCTTCTTGATTCCTTTTTTAAACAGTTTTCTCTTTCAACATTTGTTTTGCTATCATCAGGACTCTCTGGAATGGAACTTTTTTTTTTTTAGTTTTGTCTTTGGCAGCAAAGTTGAAAATGAGTCCCAGATACAGTCGGAGCAATTAAATGGGTTAGCAGGCTGGCTTTCTGCTGTTCATGTAGAGTCCCAAACAGATTTATGAAATTATTACCCTGAAAAAGGTGAAGCAACTTTACAAATTTTGACCTATTGATAACTAGCTTATAATAGGAATTTCTTTTTGAGACAAGGCTGACTGCCATACTGAAAAAGAAGAAAATACAAGCATCCAGTAATGCATGCTCTTGTCTCAAAGGTCAGCAATGGCAGATATTTAATGAGAAATCCAGTAGTAACTACATCTCTTTTTCTGCACAAGTGTAAATAATGACAATGCAGCATTTAGAAGGTAGAATAAAACTAAGAGAGTGCAAAAGGTGAAACAAAAGGAAAAAATGGGGAATCGATATTTCTGCATTTAATACACATCTAGAGTTGAAAAGCTTACCTCCACATCGTTTTTCTTCTATGCTGCTGGATCGTGCCACTGATATTTCTAGAAAAATAAATAAACCGCTTATGTCAAGGAGAAAAAATATTACAGAAAACTACTAGTTTGATTAACAAAGTAAGGATTTATGAATTTATTCTACTACATTCACTCCAAATCAAAAGTAAGAAAGATCTTGACTATGTGGTAGAATTAACAAAAAGGTCCAATGACATCTTCAGGTTCCTTAGACTCCCAAGCAAAAGCAGAAACATATTTTTAATTCTTGCCTGAAAACACCTCTGGAATTTAAAAGATGAACCGCACATGAAAACATTCTTTGTGGAGTTTAAGCATGTTGAGAAAGTGTTGATTTTCTGAATAGTAAAATTAATTAGAGTTTAATTATCTTGTGTTCAAATGGTCTCATTACTTCTAGAAGTCACGTCTAGCACTAATGTGAAAAGAAGGAATTTACAAATCTTAAAAAAAGATGACTGTTTATTTCATGGGTCTAAATTGTAAACTAATAAAATGTAATTACAGCCTGTATCCTTACCATTTTGACTTTGGAAGCATTCTGAATAAATACTGAATAAAAGTCTGTTGGCAATCAACTTTTCCCACACTTTACTTCAGGACTATGGCTTCTGCGAAGGGAAGTCCTGTCTTACAAATCTCTTGAACCTCTCTGAAAGGGTCAATATATCATGTGGATACTGGTGAGGTAACTGACACAGTCTTCCTGGATTTCAAAAAAAGCTTTTAAGTTCCTTGTCAAAGTTTTTCCAAGCAACAAAGTAGATATGGAAGATGAGGAAAAACGGGGTAGTACTACGTGCCCAGTTCTTACAACAGAGGAACCAAGGCTTTTCAGCAAATAGCTAGAAAAGCAGGAGGAAAATGTGGTTTTGAAGTTTGCTGACGATACAAAGGTAAGGTAGCATGGACAAGAGGATGCTGTGTAAACATGAAGGAAGGCCTTACCAAACTAGGCAATAAAATACCAAATGAAACAGAATGTAGATCAGTGTAAAGCAATACCTACAGAAGAAAGCAGTCCCAGTTTCTCATAGAAAAAGATGGGCTATGAGATGACCATTACTACTCCTGAGTGAGAAAGGGGGTTTATGGCAACCTGTTCCATGAAAATACCAGCTTAGTGTTCAGACACAATCAAAAAGGCAAAACAAATGCTACCAAGAAGGTGATAGTCAATAGGACAGGATATCAACATTATGGCACTTTACAAATCCATGTGTCATCCACACCATGAACACAGCATGCAGCTCTGGTTTTCACATCTAAGGATGTCTCTAGTAGAACTAAAAAAAGACCAGAGAAGGGCAGCAATGATGGCCACAGGTATGCAATAGCTTCTGTATGAGGAACTAACAGAGTAAGCTCTCCACTGCCAAAAGATGATCCACATGCAGCTACTGCTAAAGGGATCACAATTTTTTACCTTTCTTCACATGTTAAATCAATACTAACTATTTTCAACTAACTATGAAAAAGTATCAGACCTGGCAGAACAGCACTCTCACAAAGAGTTGAAAGTTGTGAGCATACTTCGTCTGGTTGAGACTATTAATTCACAATCCAAACAAAAAGCAGAAAAAAATGTGCCAGAAAACCATAAAGTTTTGCAAGGTAACATTGACAAGGACTCACTCTGGAAACACAGCAGCAGCAATGACGAGAAGTCATTTTTGCACTCTGCCAGAATCACTCTATATACTATGTTCTGTAGAGGAACAGAGCTAAGGTAAGCAGGAGGAGGAGAAGACAACATGATGGGGACACACCAGCGACACTAGCTGAGGAAAAGTGGGAGGTGAATTAGAAAAAGAAACAGAGGTTGAGAAAGGAGGGAGAGAGGGAGAAAACTCTGAGTCAGAGGACCTGGAGGAGTGAAAGTGAGCTAAGCGATCCCAAGAAAGCAAGTTAGTTTCCCTAGGGTGAGTGTAATGGGCATGACCTTATCTGCTGTGATATGGGTAATTTGCGGAGGAGTGGTAAACCAACCAGAAGGGCAAGAGAAGAGGTGGCTCATTTCAGCTTCTGAAAAAGCCTACTTTCCAAAACAAGATGTAGAGCCTATATTGGATTAAGCAGGAGATTCACAGAATGTGAATATTAATGGAGCTGCTTCAAAAGCCTGAGAAAAAGGGGAAAATACAATGTGGGAGTTTATGCTTTCACACTGACATTTTTCACATTGGTTTTGGAGGAAAAAATAGTATTTGGGAGTTTAAGCATTGTGCACCATCCATAAAAACAGTATTTTAGATGAGTTGATTTCTTTGTTATATTGTACTATATTGTACCACAGTCACAAAAAAAAAAAGGTTGCTGCACTGAGTAAACATAATTACATTTCAAATGATACATTAAAATGTAAATTTCTCTGCCTGTGAATAGACTGCTGGCTTTTTTTAATGTACACAGGCGGAAAGATGACTGTTAGCAGCAATGCAATGTGGCCACCCATACTGATGTGTTGATTTAAATGACTGCTATGATTAAAAAAAAAAAAGAGAAAAGAAAAAAAGAGTACAGTCATGAGTTTTGACAAATGCTATAGAATAATACACGACGTGACTATCCATCAGGTACTTAGCGGTGTTGGGGGGAGATAAGGACCTGAGTTAACAGTATTTACCTTTCTAAGCAGTTACTAACTTAAGGGACTCTGTGAAATCATTTCCAGATTATCTACCACACCACCCACTTCTGTATATCCAAATCACAAAACCTAGAGGAATGTTTCTTTAATAACCCCAAAGTCTCAAACCCACTTAAATTAAAGTAAAAAGGAAACTATTTCTCCTAGCTGTCTACAGCCATCCCTGCACTCAGCTACCAAGTAGGATGGGAGGGATCTGCAGAATGCTGTGACGGTGACTGACCGAAGTCCCAGGTGGTGACATCAAGGACAGCTCCACAGCACTCGATGCCATGAGGCAGATTTTCATGAAGACACCAGATCTGGCAACATTTTCTCTACATAGTAGACCAACACACTTTGGCTCCTAGAAGGCAAGTTCTGTTCCAGCTCTTGGCTCTGCACAGTGCAGTGTGGCACGATACTATGCCTCACTCCTGAAACACTGAGAGATCTTCACTTGGAGGAACAGGCTGATCTCACCTGGTATAAAGTTGGAGTCCAAAGCACAGGCTCGGCTCTCTGTAGTGTTGCCCGTGCACTGGTTGCCCACGGGAAACAAAATGACGCACTGACGAGCGCGGAACTGGAGGCCAGACGAGTCGCAGTCGGACCACTCGGACCACTCTGACCAGCTGTCTGCAACAGGCAGAGAGGGACACACACGCAGGCGCTGCAATTAAATGCTTTAAGCACACCGAGTGAGAGAGCAATAACCTGTATTTCTCAGTTACAACAGAAGGTCTCATCCCCAGCTACCACCAACTAGTGGAGGACAGCTCTTTCATTACAATAAAAGAAAGGCAGTTTGGCTTTGGCAATAGTCTCTGAAATGTAGACTGTGATGCTAAATTTGTTGCAGACGTATTATGGCTTTGGCTTCTGCCACAGCCTTTGTGTGTGGAAGTGGGAAGCCGGAGGGATTCTGCAGAGGTGACTGGAAGAATGATTGCCATTAAGTTAATTCCAGTCTAGGTCGTTAGGGTGGACAACGACACTGTCTTTTATTTATGTACCTGAAAAGTAGCAACAAGAGCTATCAGATAATGTATTCCAGGTCTGAAACAGGATATTTATTTAACCACAAAAATAATAGTATCTTGCAGGGTCTTTTTTTTTTTAAGCTTTTTTTATTTCAGGTCCATGTGTTTAGTTTGCTGTAGATAGAGGAGATCTCATCAAGTATTCTCACCTTCCCTTTCTCATTCAGTTCATTATCAGCTTCTGTTGTTTCTCTATATTTCCTCCTCTGTCTATGAAGTTTTGATTAAGACATTTTTGTTTCATGCCTGTGTGATCTCAGAATACTTTCCTTAAATGAAGCGAATTGATCTCATTCCCATGAGGTGCTGTGAGTTTACTGAGCTCAGCTTTCTTACAGTTCAAGCACAAATCTTGCCTTCACAGTAGTATTCCGAGTTTGGCATGTATAGTATAAGACAGAGCTCAGTTAAACATTTTTCTTTCTCTGTTGGCTTTCTCACTCTTTAAGTGCATACCTGCATAGTTTCGGTAACCCTCCAAATCCTCTAAAAATCTTTAGTAACAGGATTACAGAAATTTTAGTTTTCTGCTAGCTTTGTTTGGCCAAAAAAAGAGTACTATTTCAAATGCCAAGAAATTTTTACTCTTCTCACAACTTAAGAAACATTATAAATAATTTCCATTTTTGCATACGCATTTATGTGTTGGTTGGTTGTTCTTAGATTCCAAGTGTCACTACTATTCCCTTCCTATATTAAACATGTCACTTAAGCAGCAAATCTCCCCAATGGTGCTTCCAGATCGGCACAAGCAGGAACCACTGGCCACATGATCCTCACCACAAGAAAAAGGCTCTTCAGGGATGCAGGGGTCTGTTCAAACTTGACATGTGTAGCACTGCAGTTATTTTTGTCCCATACCAATGTGAAATAAGAGCAGTAAAAAAGTTTTGAAATCTACATCATAAACATGAGGCAAGGGCCATTCTCACAGCTAGTCGATAATGTGTTGTTTCAAAATCCTATTGAAGATTTTCAGTGAGATTGAAATATTAATAAAACATCATAGGCTGTGAGAAATACACTTCACCCTCTGAAATTTTATTGCTTTATAAAAGTATTCCCTTTCTAGAATGAAAGTGAACCCAACCTCCTCCTCCACCCCCCATCTACTCCAAAATTTGGGTAACAAGCAGGTCAAAATAAAATGAAGATATTATTTATAAACATTTGCAAACAGTCATTTCTAGAAAAATGGTGGTAGAAAATAAATGTGCAACAAGAGAAATAGCTACAATACTAGCACAATGAATGTGCCAGTTCTGACCTTTTAAAGATGCCTTAAGGATCCCAAGGCAGCTATGTAACTTCTACATACAAATATACACTATTTGTCTTGAAAAATCAAATCATCTATTGATTTCTATGTTTGGGGGTTTTTGAACACAACATAGAGCGTTGCATCTGCTTTAATTTTGACAAAGTAGGTACTTGAATTCTGCTGCAAGACATGCAGTGCTTAGAAAAGGAAATTAAATTGTAGTTCAGAACAGGTAATAGAATTCATAAATTCAAACTGCGCATTCACATGCACAGCCTCATTATATGAGCAGAAAACATGAAGTCTAGGAGCTCTCAGTGAAGCAAGTAATACAATGTGGCATCAGAGCTGCTTCTTTCCTTTCGCTGTTGCCTGTAATCCATTAATCAGACAAAAAAACAAAAACAAGAACAAAAACCAAATTTTCCCACTGGCTTTTCTTTAATAATTTTATCTGGTTTTGTGTGGTTTTACTCTCTACTTCTCACTTAAATTTCACCAAAAAAATTAGTTTCCTTTAATATGGGTCAGAAAGCAGAGTCAGTTACAGCAAAGGGCATGATCCATAATATCATACAACAAGCAGGAGTGATGACACATCTTATTTACTAAGTACTCCATAGTAATTTAAAAAGATGAAGTCCCTGCTCCTTAATATCCGAAGTTGAAGGTATTTTACAAAGAGAATCAAGGTTTGCTCTGTGTTTTATGTGAAAACAGGGCAAACGTTATCTGCTTGAAGGACCTTGTGATAACACATTGTTGAATATTAACCTCAGCAATTTGCTTGCTGTGAATGTTCAGTGTTATAACAAATGCACTTCTTTGTGATATTATTAAAAATGTCCCAGGCAGTTTGCATGATCCACTTCATATATTATACAGTTTAAGTTTATCCAGGCCCAGACCCTGGTAACTTAAATTTTAATTTTCAAGGGGTAGGGTGGAGTTATATCCTGTAGGCTATATTCTGCTATTACTTGATTTACTGTGATTGTAGCATCTAAGAGCTGATTGTGCACTTAATAAGGGAGATAAATGATTTGCTCCTAAATAATAGATCAAGGAGCATGATGTTGCCTAACTGTGAATGCCTTATTCTGTGCCACACAAACAACAAAGCCACATGGGCTGATTTGCCATACCTGGACACGGCTGTGTGTTGCAGAGTGCTTCTTCAGTGTGCAGTCCAAGGCAGATATCTCCTCCATATGCTGGTGCTGGGTTTGTGCAGGAACGGGTTCTCATGTAATGCCCTCCTCCACAAGTTGCTGAGCACTTTGACCAAGATGACCAACAAGACCAGCCTCCATCCACTGAAAAGACACAAAATATCATATTGTTCCAAGTTAATGTGTGACATGACATAATCCAACTCATATTCTGTGGATCTAATTCATGGCCTACTGAAATTATTGGACATTTTTAGGTGTCACTGAACTGGCCCACAAATTTAATCTTACCATAATGCAATTTAACTTACGTATTTTAAAAGCCCCCGGTATATTAGAAAGTCTAACAAAGTTACTTGTCCATGCAAGAAACTTTCAATGGGGACAATAAAACCTTTAAGGGCAAAACTCTTTTCTCACTTTTGAGGAAATAAAATACCAAAGCTTGTTTCGCAGAAGTATTACAAGCTCAAAGTAAATTTTTTATTCATAAATTAAAACTTAGCCCAATAATATCAACAGAGGGACCGAGGAATGCAAATTTTGTTTTGCAAGCCAGGTGAGATCACCTTAACCCTACAACCCATTTCAATTGATCTTACACAGTTACAGGGTTTGATGGGCCAATATAATGTTACAATCTTAATGTAGCTCTAGCATAGATGCCAGCGGCAGAATAATGGCAGTAGTTAAAAAAAGCAACAGATGAATGACAAAAGGGAGTTGTCACTTGAAGTTTCAAACACAGGCTGTTGAAGAGTAATTTTAGGGTTTTTTTCCCCATTAGTATTTACTGATTCAAGTATGTCAAACTGGGCATGTTTAGTTTGGAGGAGGCTGAGGGGGGACCTCATTGCCCTCTACAACTACCTGAAAGGAGGGTGTAGAGAGGAGGGTGTTGGCCTCTTCTCCCAAGCGAATATTGACAGGACCAGAGGAAATGGTCTGAAGTTGCGGCAGGGGAGGATTAGATATTAGGAAGAATTACTTCACTGAGAGAGTGGTCAGGCACTGGAACAGCCTGCCCAGGGAGGTGGTGGAGTCGCCATCCCTGGAGGTATTTAAGAAACATGTAGACACGGCACTTCAGGGCATGCTCTAGTGCCCAAGATTGTTGGTTTGTGTCTGTTTGTTTGTGTCTGTTTGTTTGGTGGTTTTTTTTGTTTGTTTGGTTGGTTGGTTTTTTTTGTTGATTGGACTCGATGATCTCAAAGGTCCCTTCCAACCATGAAGATTCTGTGATTCTGTGATCTCCAGACTTTCACAAGGTTGGTCTGAAATGTAGACTGGTTTTCATGGGAGCCCCATTTCTCAGACAGCTTTTGACACACGGCCACTAGAAAGGCTTCTAATGAAAGTTTGGCTCACTGCCTTCACTGGACTGGCTCCTTTGCAGCCTCTGTTCTTAAAACTGCTCCAGGATGTATTTCTGGCATTTATAGCCATATTGCAGCCCATCTGCCAAAGGCTTCGTATCTGCAGCCACATGACAAAGTCAGATATACTTGTCTCAGGGACAGCATTCCCTCTGTAAAGAATCTCAGTATTTTGTTCATTTCTCTTTCAATTCTTTTTTTTTTTTTTTGGGGGGGGGGGAAGAACAAAAACCTAAACTTTCAAAATGTTCATCTCCCACAAAAAATGGATTTCTTTTTGAACCTCTATTTAAAGTGTTATCACTTACTTTCTTAATACTTAACTAAGAAAATGATTTACCATGTCTGCAATTGATTAAAAGAAATAATATGTAATTCAACCAACACTAATAGTGGGACCCTAAGTAAAATAAAGGCAGTGTGTCAGTAAAGCTTTGTTTTACAACAGGACAATAAACAGAGCAGAAGTTTTGCCTTTTTTTCCCTCCCATCTCTCACAGCAGCAGTGGGCATTTTACCACACAAGACAGAAACTCTTTATTGCCTACTTTTAAAATAATGTGTTAAGTACTCATATTCGGTACAGAATTTTTACTATCCATTCATGTAAGACACTCCTTGTAAGACTTTACTTCATGGTTTGTTGAAACAATTGATTGTCACTGAAGTCTCCAAAACATTCACCCAGCATTTCAAAATGACTCCGTTTGATCCTTTCTATTCAATTAATCAAAAAGCCTTTCAAGAGGTAAACCACTGAAATGCTATTCCATAATTACCTCTTACCAAAAAAAGGATGTTCCAAATCTGAAAAAATTTAACTTGCAATGAAAATATCTGTGCAGTATTTGCATTTAAATTCTCTCTTAGGTGGAGATGTAGAACATATAAAAATACTTGTTTTGGTAGCACTGTATATCACAAACACACTTGGTCAGTGAAGTACAATGATTTCTATGCAAAGGCTGCAACAGTGAGAAAATGAGCTAGGAGAATGTGGTTATTTTTATATTAAAACTTATACCCGCATTTTTGAATGTAATTTCAGATGCAGGTTCTCAACTGCTAATCAAACCAGCAATTCGCTAGTGCATACCTAAGGCTATTAATGAATTCTGTAAGTGAAGTTGTTGAACATATAAAATATTATTCTCAGTATCGTTTGCAACATTATCCTATAAATCCAGAACGCATGAGTTGGCACTTCCTTGCTAAGAACAATAGTTGTAAAAAACTTTTGCAAGTAATGTATCTGGCCTCTGAATAGCTTGATTGGACAGACAGGATTTGGAATCTGGTACTATATTCCAAGTATGTAATTTAAATAAATTATTTCAATTATTAAGAAATTCAATGATTGCTACATTTTTTCCAGGATATATTTATCAGCCAAATCACCTAGCTATACAGATGTATGAGAGAGTTTTATACCACCTATTATAAATAAATACTGCATCTCTGTAGAGTGCTTGACTTGTTGTCTTATTCATATAGTCACTGGAAAACAAATACGTCTTTTTGCCTGAGATAATTCTGTTAATGTAGTATTATGCAAGCTCATATCTATGAAAGCCACAGGTTATTTGTCTTCAGTGCAGGTGAAATATACTGTGCAATTTTATAACAATTTCAAGACATGGAATCTTTTATTCAGAACTTGCCTCTTTTTCTTTTTTTCTTTTTAAATTATGTCAAATAGAAGCAGAAGCTGTTAGCTAAGCTATTCATTTCATGTGATATTAAGGCTTTACCTTTCCAGATACTCCCTTTTTTTTTTTTCTTTTTTTTTTTTTTTCATTTAAAATGATCCTTGACTGGCTGAAGTGAATAATCAGAGACATTCCTGCTGCAGTGTATGAAATGGAATGACAGCCTGAGATTGCCTAGACAGAAGATAAATTGTCTGCAAACATTACCTGTGGCTTGTTCACTGTAATGGAGACAGTGACCCCCAACACTTTGTATTATTTTTCAATGGACCAGAGTGAGAATTACAAATGTGAATGCATTTGAAACTGCCATCTGCTATCTATCTACAGGTGGCCAAGAACACAGAGACTGATGTGACGTCCAGGAACATCACTGTGTTCCACAACGGCAGTGATCATGGCTGTATTATAAGACTTTGGAAGCAAAGGGAGAAGTCGGTCTAGGGAAGATGGGAATGGACAGACATAATATAATAGATACAAATAGATTTGATCACGGTTGAGCTGGACAGTGTAATTATAACTGTTTTTCTTAGCAACTACTTACTGACAGTCTGCCACCCTAAATCTCTAGGCCTTTCAAGGACTATCATAACTACCTCTTTTATTTGTCCCCAGAACTTTTCCTTCTCAGCAACACAGGATGATAAAGCATCATCACGGTTAAATAAGATCAAAGGAGTGGGTATTTACTGCTTGAGTTTTTACAAGACCTAAATAGAGATCTGTGGTTTCTTTCATCTTTCTTAAAGTTGCTTAGCAACACAGCACCATGTGTGGTTTTTTTTTTTTCTTTTTTCCTTTTGTCATGGAGTCCTTAATGTTATTTCTGCTTCTTATAGGAAAAAAAAAATACACAGCTGCAAGGAAAGTTCCAGTTACTACACTTTCTTTACATAACAGTTTTGTAGAGCTGTTGGACAAAAGAAAGTCGTTAGAGAAGTTCCACAATGAAAGACAGAAAGAGTCTTTATGTTTTCTCACAAATACTGAGGTTGGTCCCTTTTGGAAGAAGGCACCCTTCAGCTAGCAGGGTGCTCACAAACAATGCTCTTTCCTTTATAGTAAAGTGAACAACTTTTTGCCTACTGGCTGTTGCGGTGGTTAATAAATATTTCTTCACTATAATGAAAAAAAAAAAAACATAGGGAAGAGGATGTACTAGGGAGAAACAGCGTACAGAAATGGGATCTCCTGTGGACATGATAAAACATCCACACTGCTGGAGAATTTCCAAGACACAGTTAAGTAAACTGGATACCCTGCTATGCACTTTGGGTTGTACAAGAAAGTGGAAGGAAGCATGGGCATACACACTGTCCTCACCTGCTTTCATGAGAACACAGATAGGATTGCAGGCTCTTTCATATACTGTCTGGTCTCATTTCAAATTTAAAAAACCAAAAAAAAAAGAAAATATTTGGGGTTTTTTGGTGTATGCCTTTAGGTTTATAACTTTTCATCTTCATCTTTTTGAAAGTTTAGCAAAAGAGAATAAAAAATTTTGAGAGGCCTGTCTTTTCTATATGCATGAAGGGGTACAAAAAGAGGGGCAGTAGTCCTTTCCACCCACTGAAATGCAGATGGTGTTCCTCCCAGTGGTTGTGTAATTGTTAAATCCAGGGTGACTGGGTGTTTAGCAGCCTACAGACCCAAGAGAGTACTGCTCCCTTCCAGACACCTGGGGATCACCCCATTCCACATCACCTAGCCTACTGCTTTTTCCTAGTCCTGTGGGATGTTCCCACATGTTTCAGTGTGCAAAAGAGCAATTTTTACTTCATAGTTTGCAAAGACAAAGTCTTGTTTCTGTGATGCTACAGATACCTTTTATTCATAAAAGCAATACTGGATGAAACAGTCAACATAGTGCAATGCACAAACACAGCAGGCAAATGAATGCTTCTACAGAAAGTACAAAAAAATCTAAGGACCAACCCTGGTCTAAGTCTGTAACTGAGACTCTTCCTGTTATAAAAGCAACAGTTGCTTCCAAAGGGCAGTTCAGCCCTCTTCTCTCTGGCTACAGAAGCAGCCTAGAGAGATCTACGCATGTGGAAAGATGGGCTTCAGCAGCCTAAGAGACAAGCTTTCTTGGATTAGAGTGACTTTTTTGCACTGATTTATGAAGCTACTGCAGGATAAATTTTGTCCATTCCTTTAAATATATTCCTGTTTCCTTGTGGCCAAGTATGACTGCAAAGAAAAAAAAATAGGAGAAAAAACCAAACCAAACCAAACCAAGAAACAACTATGCTTTTATGCATAAATAACTTATACAGTCTTTCAGGGAGTTTTGTGTATCTCAGACTCTTTATAGTTATTATTGTTCTTTAGTGATATATGAATTTATTCAATTCTCAGCCAAAATGTCACAACTAAACCAAACTAAAACTATTATAACAAAAATTTGAAACTGGTAAAATCTCAAAATATTGTCATGAAGTATCAGAATTTCAAATTTAAGAGAAGGCAACTGTCCTTTCCCTCTGATCCATCACTATGCTCTGAGGAGAAGAGGGAACAGGTACTCCTGTAACTCATGCTACTCAATGGCATTCATGTAGCTATTTTTTAAACTCCTAATTAAAGCACATTGGTTAAGTGTCCCTATGTGCAAAAGAATAAAAACAGAAGTCAACAAGAAACAAATCAAAACAAAAATGAAGAAAAAGTGGACTTTTTCTAGAGTAATAACTGAAGACGTGTAATATTGTGAACTAGGACAGAATTCCTTACATTTCATTATTATTATTTTCAGGAAAACAAATCTTTAATTGGTAAATTCCTGTAATTTTTGTAAATTTGCAGAATTTATTGTTCAGACCATGCTTCCTTTCATCATCTGTTTCTCTTCATAATGTAAGTATCTCACAACCCCCCAAGGATACCAAAATCCTAGTATTTCTGGTTATAGATTCCTTTCTTTTCATATTGACTACATATTAGTAACTCAAAGAAAACAGAAACATCAGTGAGTGTTCACAGATCCTTTCCATAGTTATTGAGGCTGTTCAGTGCTTGCCAGCTCAACTCTATTCACCACATCTCTGGGCCATGAAAAAGGAGCTGAGGCACAGTGCCAAAGCAAAATTTGCTAGTGCAAGACAATAGTGCAAATTCTCCTGCCCCACAAAGCAGTTTGGCCAGATGGAAACTGAGTACTGGGAACAGGCCTTTCCCTACACTGACTCCCAAACTATTTCTGCAGATTATTTGGGAGAGTGTTAGTTAGTCAAAGGCAAAATTGTACGAGGGATCATTCTAAAATTTGTACAATACAGAGAAATCACATTCCCAAGCCTGGGTACAATTTCTGGCAATTTTCAGTCGCTGTTCAATTCACTATTATATATTCAGCCTTCAAATACTATGAACAAAAAGTAATCTGCCCAGTAACTGCTACCAATCCACGTCAGTGGACCATTTACTTTCCAACAGGCTGTGGGAAAAATTTCACTGCTTCTCTCTCCCCTGCAGGCTCAAGAAAGATTTAATAGTAGCTGCTGAAGGCAGGTTCTAGATAGCTTCAGTAATTTTTTGAAGGGATACTGTAGCACATTTAATCACACATTACTGGCTACTAATATATTAATAAGTATATTTAAAATTATGCTGTAAGACACTTAATGAGAAAAAGCTTTGTACACTCGTTGACTGCTCCATGAGCTTTTTCATTGTGTCAGTCCTTCAGAGCACTTGGCGTCTTCCAGGATGAGACTGAGCCCAAATTAATTAATTTAAAAGCCTAAAGTCCTATTGACTTTCAGTAGGACTTAAGCACTGATTTCTCCATCATTCATCTTTTTCAGCAGTTTACAGCATAAGGGTTTGATCCTGTCTGCAATAAGCAGAACAGGGGGCAAAACAGAACCTGAGCCTGCACTAGCAGGAAGGCTTCTTTATGGCTGCCATCTCGCCCCTTTCTACTAACCAGAATATTTCTGAAAGGCTAATGACCAGACTGGACTATAACAAAATGGTTCTGTACCAGTAGGGAGCAGGTGAAGCTGCCCTTACCCCAAGGGAGCTCAGATAAATCTTAGAAAGCATCAAATTCTTATTTGTTTCATTTTTATTTCTAGTATATGGCCACTACTTTCAGGTTGGGGTCAGAACAAAATCTCCTCACATTCCTTAGCCTTTCTGTCTGCACCTCACTTACTTACAAGGGCAAGAATGAACTATGCAGAGTCCCTGTTTTTCTCCTTGATGCTCACAATGGCAAGAAGGGCCTGACATGTTTACTCCTACGCAGTCCCTGAAACTCAACCTACAGCCTAGTCCATGTGAGGAGGGTGTAGTCAATACCACAATAAGATCTGCACCTACACCAACCTTTCCCATAAACACTTGCAAGGGCTGTGTGATCAAAGCCTAACAGGGACATTTTAGAAACTCACTTGAATAGCTAGGGTAAGAATGACTTTACATAGCTGTCCTAAATACAAGCACCTAGGAAATGAAATCT
Source organism: Numenius arquata (assembly GCF_964106895.1). NCBI lineage: Eukaryota > Metazoa > Chordata > Aves > Charadriiformes > Scolopacidae > Numenius > Numenius arquata. The sequence goes on from NC_133579.1 coordinate 45,506,157, forward strand.
GGTCAGCAGCACAGTGGTTAACAAGAAGGTTGAAAAGTGATCCAACCATGGTTTCTTTTACTGGCTTTTACTCTCCCTGCTGCGGGATCTGCCAGGTTTGTACCCATGGGCCTGAACCAAAGGCTCTTCACCCATGTATTGTTTATGTCTCCCCTTACTTGATGAGGTCTCATGAATGTCAACCTAAGATATGTTCATGTTTAGCCACCAATTTAACTTTCTGCAACTTTCCTTAAAAATGGAGAGAATTAAATTTCATCAGTATGCTTCTCTAATAAAAAATTATTCCCTTTCTACAAATTTATAATCAGGTCTAATTTATGGATAAGCCTTGTTCTGCATTCATTTTTTACTCTCCCATGTTTTAAAGAAAATAAAATAATAAATTACATCTACTGCTTGCAATGTTTTCCCTTCAGATTTATCTGAGATCTGACTTAGCCCCTTACATTTCTTCTTAATTACTGGCAAACAGTAGTCCTGTAGCTGAGGAACTTTGTGATTCCTTGCAGGCTATCGTACATCTAAATACTTAATTCAAGCTCTACATCTTTATTCAAATTTACTTCGCACTAAAAAGAAAAGCTAAACTTGTCTCTGAAGAAAGTTATTAGATACAATAGGACACCCCTTCTTGCTTCAGAAAGGCCCACCACACTTTATACCAACTGATCTTTAGAAGTATTTTCAAGTTCAGAGACAGAAGAAGAGAGAATAATTTTTATATAAAGCACAATTTTAAATTCTGCCTTACAACTTCATGTTTATGAGTTAACCAATACCCCAGACTGGCTAACTTATAAACAACAAGGGCCTTGACATCAAACTTATGCCTGCACAACTATGTGCTTTACTGGTTGGAACAATTTCCTTCAAAAAAATATAATAGCGTACTAGCTGCAGAGCTAATTAAAAATACCACTTCTGAAAACTTTTAACTTATTTTAACTTTGAAAAAATCCAACAATATTCAAGACAGCATTTAATTTAAGAATCAACAGCAAGGCATGAACAACAAATTATAAATAATCTGGGTCCATTTAATGAATGTACTTCAGTTACTACAGTATGGCTATACAATCATATACCTTAAAGTTTGTGAGCTGAGCTGTTAGCTATTACCACACCATTCATCTGCTTCAAAGGAAGCTAAAGGCAGTGGCTCATGGAGGGATTCCCTTTGTAAGGGAAGAAAGAACTGATGAGGAGGTGCTACGTTCTAGCTTGCTTCACCTACTGCGTGTATCCCTGGGGAGGCTGGCACATGTTAGTACAACAGTTTCCTATGTGCAAATGTGAAGAATTGGGCCACAATTTTATAATACTCTGCCAACTGTTGGCTCTCTGCTGACTCCCTTTCACCTCTCTCTCACACTACTTGGTGTAGAAAACATGACCGCCCTTCAACTGATCATGCCTCTAAACTCAGAAAGAAATGTATAATCTCTTCCCTTGATCTCCTCAGATGCTTACATTGCCAGATAGAGAAGCTACACAATGAGCATCTAAAGCTACTTTCCTCCTCCTTGGATGCAGCAAAAAAACTTCACCAGAAAGTGCTGGCTTGTGCCCAAGTGCCTCTCTCAGACCCTCAATGGCTCCATGGGCTTTCAAGCAGACTGAAGCAGAGATCCCCAACTGATATTTCCTTTGTATCTGACCCACCAGCAGGAGAGTCGGAGGCTTGAATGCCTCAGGGGGCAGGCCTGAGGCATTCAAGTTGCCAAGGAATCCTACTGTTCCCATTAGTCATAAAACTGCAGAGAAGTTCACTTTCACTGAGCAGCCAGAATGCTCAACAGAGCTGCTAGGTTTGTGGGATATCTGCTGAAATATATTACTTAGGTTCATTTCAAGACAGAAGTATTTTATTCAAGAACCTGTGTCCTCCTGAAAGGGAAGCTCTGTCTTCTGCACAGATCTACTGCTTAGATTCTGATGTAGAGAATGGACAGTGACTGTCAAAGGGCTTACAAAGCTTAGGGCAAGTACTGTAATGATAAGATTTGACAAAATACTCATATTTAAGAAAGACATGTCCGTGATTTAGGGAACACGGTTTTAAATTGTAACCCTTTGGAAATATATACAAAGACACACCCACATGTATGTTTTAGTATAGTAATATACATTTGTAATATGTGTATTTCCATAGTAATCCTTCAGGTTCACACTTGAATAAAAGTCAAAAGCTCCAAGTCTTCAATAATAAAATATGCAGGACTGTTATATATAATTAATACAATTAAAGATTTATGAAAGCTTATTTCTAAATTTACTTGTTGATACTGGAAAGAGCGGAGTCTCTCAGTCATTATCCTTCTTCCTCTCTGTCATTTCATACCTTGAATTCTTTCCTCCTATTCCAATTGCACTTTCTTTTCTTCCTGTATTCTCCTATATCCTTCCCTTTTCTTTTTCCATAAAGCCTCTGCAAAGCTCAAAAGCCTCTGAATTTGGATGTCTGTTTTATGACGGGTGAGAGGTGACTGAAACCAAGATTTGTTTTTTCCCCAAATGTCTAAGATACAACAGTGATTTATAACCCAAAGTACTTTCTTGAAAATATATATTCTACTTGTAACCCTTTTTATAGAATCATAAAACAACTTTCAATGAAGGAGAAGCTCAAGATTCCAAGAACAATCTTTATGTCCTACTTGAGATATCATCTAGTTTGGTGATCAGTCCTGAACCTTATTTGCTGGAGGCTCTACACTCAAAAGCTAGCACAGATTTAATGCCAGAAACTACTGTAATGAAAATGATAATTTGAGTTTAAATAAAGACTAGGCCAGACTTCTCATGTCTTGCCAGATTTCTTATATCTTTTTTTCTCTTATAAATTTACTTATTAGAATTATATTTTTACAATCAAAGTCTCACAAGTGAAAAACAACATAGCTATTAATTGACAATAAGCTGATTGACATTACTTGGGTATCTTATCCAAATCCACTTACATTATAAAGGTAAATTGAGATGTATTTTATTCAAAACACAAAACAGACCCCAAATTCACGAAAAACCCCAAATCCACTGTTGCAAAATATAACCCTGAAGACGAGTTATTTTATTTTCAAGTACTTCTTTTATTTCAGTTGATTCTTACCTGGACAAGGCAAAATGTTGCATTCCTGGTACTCTAGAGATGGGCCAAGGCAAGGAAGTCCCCCATACTTGGGCTCAGGATTGCTGCAGACCCGTTTGCGGTTTCGGATACCTCTACTGCAGTCACGACTGCACTGAGACCACGGAGACCAGGGTGACCAGGCACCATTGATGGTATGAGCAGAGTATCGTCCAGAACGCAAGAAATCCCCTGACAGTCCTAATAAAATAAGGGTTGGAAAAACGCACTGAATTAAAACACATCTCACCCCAAAACAACCTTTTCCTTTTCAAATAGTAATATGACCAGGAGGGTTGGTCCTCTAGTCTTACAATCCAAACTGTAGTTTTATCTCAAGAACCTCTTGCATAAGAGAAATTTCTTAATCACTTGCACAGACCTACAGTGAGGATGTGGATCCAACTCTTCAGTTAAAGCTTTATAGCTGCATTGACTGAACTAAAGTCAATTTACTCCACCTGAGGATGATAAAAATTATCTCCTGCACAGGAACTGTCATCAGAAAATCTCCAAATACATTACATAGGTATTATTGCCTCTGTTTTAGTGGAAGAAGGTGGCAAAGAAGACAAGACTGAGCTGCCTGTGACCACTCATCGAGCCAACTCCCCTGGTCCTACTGCAGGGCTCTGCTCACTTGATCTACCCAGCCTCCCTCCACTAGTGCTTGCTGTGCCCAGAGGCTCATGAATGTCTTAGAAAGCAATGCACTGTACTTATCCTAACCATAGTCAGACTTTAGATAGCGTACAGCAATAATTCCACAAAGTCTAGTGAGACTGCCCTTTTGTGGAGAGCGTTTTGCCACTTCAAAAACTAGTTTATTTTCCACTGAGTTGAATTGTTCTAAACCACATATAAGCTATGGAAATCAGCCCTTTGGAGACACACACGATAGAATACTTCCTAGTTAAAATAACCATCTGGCAAATGGAAGATATCTTTTCTAAGTGAGTTTAGTATTGAGAAAAGGCGTTAGATTAAACAGCAATGGAGACTGAAGTCCACTATTTCTTGTTTACAGCATACAATCAACATGCTTGGATGTAGTCCCTGGTGAAGTTCTAATAATCTGCAGTTAATTTGAGTATCTTTGTCACTTTCAGGCTTGGTTCTGCATGGAAAAAGACTACCTCAACTGTATTCAGCACAACACCAAACTCACTCTTGAGCTGTAGCATTACCTCTAAGCATTGCTACTAAGCATCTCCAGCAACACTACTGGTATTTCTTACTGTTGCCAAAGCAGTTCACCTTCCCCAGTGCTAGCATCACTGGAAACTCTATGATCGATGGACCACTAACTGCTACTTTTATTACAAGCACTTATTTAAATAGTTGCAATGAGAGAAAGTCCCAAGAATGGTACTTAAAACAGCAGATGATGTGGCTGCCTGCCTATGCTAGAGCTTCAGTATTGCAAATGTAAATCCAGATGAATGGTACCATCAACAGTGCAGAAATGCAGGGGATTGTTTGCAGCTTAAACTGCAGCACAAACTTTTGTTCTTAAGAAACTGTTTTATGCCCTACGCACAAGCACAGGCACTGTGGGCGTATCAAATGGAGCTAGAGAAACAGAAGATGTACTGAGTCCTATACTGGAAAGCTACAACTAATACTGCGAAGAGACTGCCCAACAGGACTCCTGGACTGCATAGGACCAGTACTCTGGATAATCAAAATGGAGAAGCCCCTCATTCATAGTGTCCAGTACTGAAACAATTATGCCCTATTTCTACCTGTGCTTATGGAATTAGTAATAATGCTTAAGTTCTGCCCTTTCATCCCAAAGTAGATGAGACTGCATATCTTCATTCAACACGACAACAACTGGTAATATTGGAATGATGATGCAGCAACACAGAAATACTTGTAAAAAGCAACTGATGATCTTAATAAGAAAACAGCAGAACAGCAATATAAAAATGACTAAAAATGGGTAAAACCTCCCAGTGACTATAGAGGGTAACTATTTCTCTCCTGCTGAGCCATATTCTATTACACAGATATTAAAAGCAGCATTTCAAGAAACATGACATACATTCCAATCCAGTAAGAAGCAAATACAGAGAAACAGTAAGGGAATTCTGAATACAGGTTCACTTTCCAGCTCTGTAAGAGCTTTTTTTTTTTGCAATTTTGTATCACTTAGGTCATGGAAATGCCCAGCTTATGCACGCAGTGAGCTGTGAGACCAAAATAATAGTGTTTTTTTTAAAACAGCATTTCAAATTAAACTTTTTTTGTTAGTTATTAAATTAACAGCAAACAATGAAAAAAAGTGTTAGACTAGATTGCTAGTAATTTTCTTCATAAAACACTGCAATGTTCATCACTTCACACCAATACTAGGACGTTCTGAAGACATTTTTGCACTACAGGTGTACCTTTGTCAGTTCTAAGGAAAATGTGTGACCTTATTTGCCATTATGATATTAGATTTCTTGTGATTTAAATTGGCGAGTGGGGAGGGGAATCTTCTAAGGGAAAGCTCTGAGGCACTTTAGCTCTGAAACAGAAAAATATTCTAAAGAATTTTTTCAGTGTAGAGTTTGGTCTGCAGCAAGTGTTCCCCTGTTTTTTTCTTTCCAAAGCATTAAAAAAATTATTACAAGGAGCAGTCTTTTCACAGTTTTACTGTAACTCGTACAGTGTTTATAGAGCGGGTTTAGAATTTTCTCTTCAGACAGAAAACACATATTAAAAAATTAACATTATGACACTAATGACATTAAAAATAACAAGATCAGTTTATGTTCTGGAAATACAGTACTATTTGTTCCTCGAACAACCTTATAACCTTCTACATGAGTTGACTAGGTTCACGGATGAGGGGAGAACAGTGGATGTTACTTATCTCAACTTTAGTAAGGATTTTGATGTCCCATAACTTCCTAATAGACGAGTCAACAAAGGATGGGCCAGATAAGTGGACAGTGCAATGGATTGAAAATTGGCTGAACAACTGTGCCCAAAAGGTTGTGATCAGTCATGCAAAGTCCAGCTGCATGAAAGTCCCTAATAATGTATGCCAAGGGTCAGTTCTGGGTCCAATCCTGTTTAACACCGTCATTAATGATCTGGACAAGTTTGATGATGATACAAAACTGGGAAGAGTGGCTGATACACCAGAGGGTTGTCACACTTTGACTAGGCAGAGAGGAACCTCATGGAGTTCAACAAGGGGAAATGCAAAACCTTGTATCTGGGCAAGAACAATGCCATGCAACAGTAGTTGGAGGCCAACCATCTATAAAGCAGCTCTGTAGAGAAGGATCTTGGGGTCCTGGTGAACAACAAGCTGACTGTAAGCCAGCAATGTGCCCTGGTGGTAAAGTAGGCAAACAGCTTCCTGGGCTACACTGGGAAGAGCCTTGCCAGTAGGTTAAGGGAGGTAATTCTTCCCCTCAGCACTGGTGAGATCCCACATGGAGTGGGCCCACATGGGGCCCAGTTCTGGGGCGGATTGTGAAGGAAAGAAAGATATGGACTTACTGAAGCAAATCCAGGGTAGGGCCAAAGGAGTATCTTTCATATAAGGCTCGGAGTATCTTTCATGTAAGAGGCTGAGAGTGCTGGGACTGTTCAACCTGGAGAAGAGAAGGCTCAAGGGGATCTCATTGCTGTGTATAAATACGTGATGGGGGGAACAAAAAAGAGAGATCCAGGCTCCTCTTAGTAGTATCCACCAACAGGACAAAAGGGAATGGGCAGAAATTAAAAACTAAAATTCCATCTGAACACAAAAAACCACCTTTTTACTGTGAGTGTGTTCAAATACTGGAGCAGGTTGCCCTTAGAGGTTGTGTAGTCTCCATTTATTGAGATATTGAAAATTTGACTTTACAAGGTCCTGGGCAACCAGTGCTAAGTGACCCTGATCAAGCAGGGCAATTGGACTAGATGACCTCAAGAAGTCCCTTTCAACCTAAATGATTCAATGATAATTAAGTACAATGAAAAAAAAAAAAAAGTAGAAATAGTTAACTCTCAACCCCAGCTTTACTTTTACCTGGACTCTTACAAAAACTGAACTTGATCCATTTATTCTATTGAGGAGATTTGACTGATTATTTGACTTACTATTTGACTGATTGTATTCAGAAGTTATAGGAGAACACTGTGAACAGATGGTTATAAATCTGTGTTATAGATTATTCTACGGATCCTTCTTGAGTACTGTAAGAGTTTAGGCCTCAAGATGTGGGGAGAGAAACTAAGCAGGTGGTCTCTCTTTCAGATACATTAAAGAATAAGGAAGATTATTTCTTTCAAAAGATGGCAAGGCACAGAATGACTGCCTCTCTGAACACAAAACTCTAAAGAGAACGTTTGGCAGTGACAGAAAACTCAATCTGTGTAAGTATCCCATCAATGCAGTCCCTTCATTTCTACAAAAAACTGTAAATATATCCTTCATAGGCAGATACTGGAGAAGAAATCTAAGAGAAAAGAAGACAGTTGAAAATTAAAGTAATGAGACATCATTCTGTAACAAACCTCTTCAGTTTAAGGACCTTGTGCTTCTGAGGCATTTTCATTGTGTTACAACTCAGAACATGCAGTCTCTTTTAAATAAAAGTCGTTCAATATCCTATATAGCTAATATTTAATAAAGGCTCCCCCCTAACAAGTTTTTAGTATTAGGACATTGATACTTTCACGTGCTATTTTAAAAAGGACATATGGAGAATGGGTGAATTAAGAAGAGTTAGGGTTGTTCAGCCTGGAGAAGAGAAGGCTCTGGGGAGGCCTTATTGCAGTCTTTCAGTACTTAAAGAGGACCTACAGGAAAGATGGGGACAAACTTTTTAGCAGGGCTTGTTGTGATAGGACAAAGGGTAATGGCTTTAAACGAAAAGAGGGAAGATTTAGAATAGATGCAAGGAAGACATTTTTTACAATGAGGGTGGTGAAACATTGGAACAGATTGCCCAGAGAGGCAGTAGGTGCCCCATCCCTGGAAACGTTCCAGGCCAGGTTGTACGGGGCTCTGACCAATCTGATCTAGTTGAAGATGCTCCTGCTAATTGCAGGGGCGTTTGGACTAGATGACCTTTAAAGGTCCCTTCCAACTCAAGCTGTTCTACGATTCTGATTTGCCTAGCATAATACCAGCATGAGGACAATCCAATAAATCATGTGCACATATACGTACACACACAAATATGTACTTATACATATGCATGTATTATAAATACATACACACGCACATATAAAAAAGAGGACTCATGATCTAATTATTACAATTCTGCAGAGCTCTTGTAGCTGTCCATGCAAAGACTCTGTTTCAAATGGAAAGTCCAACCACTGCTTGCTTTCTTTGGCCAACTGATGTGTAGTAACTTGTTAAGCTATGGAAAATGGATGGAGAATAAGAATCATTGAGTCCTTCAGCTAAGAAGTCCTGTTTATTGAGGCAGTGGCAGGGGCAGGGGACGGGGGCAGAGGGTGTAATGTAAAGCTAACCAAAAGATTACATTGTAGAATTTCTTCAAGAAAAAACTTCTTCAGAAAGTAATTGGCTATACAGAACCGAGACCTATCTGTATCACAGCTTACATCAAATTCAATAGGAGAAGTTATAAATATGAAACCATTCCAATCTTTCAGATCAAGTGGCATGAAACTATGAAAACTACTACTTTTCTCATAAAACTGTGGTTTTCTTGCTTGCCACCTCTGCTTGCCATTTGGGTCACATTCTGATTGCTCCGTATCCACCTCCAAGAACAGAAACCAGATTGTGCCACCCAACAGAAAACAACATTAAGCCTTCTGTATTTCTCATCTTATTTTCCTCAAGATGAAAATATCTGGCAAAAATGGAATGCAAGGGCCAATGCCCTTAGCTTGGTAACAGCAAAAATCTAGTTGCTAAAACAACACCTAAGCTCTCCTTATTAAAATTTTATCTACAGAAAAAGTTGTGAAATCTGCAAAAGGAATGATCAGTCACAGCATCGTCAGTGAATTAATGAATAGTTTTCTCAAGACAGACAGAACAGCTGTGAATCAAATCCAGAACTGGCATTTACGACAGGTTCATCATTCAAATGTTTTAACTAAATCATTCTCAGAAAGCCTATGGCTGACTTAAAGCCCTCTGAACAACTAGATGTAGGAATTCTGCTTGCAGTTTACTAGCAGGCTTATTTTCACTTGTTAGAAGTTCTACTCAATTAATAAACTGCTGCACACTGAGGCTAGAAAAGGGAATTTAGCTACTTAATCCCAGTACAATTTTAAACAGGCAGCTGGGCTTTCCTAAAGTAAAAATTTGCACAAGTAACAACAAGTACTGCAAAAACTTCAGTAAAAGCGATCACAGGGATTTTGTGGACAAAATAACCATCAACTTCTAAGATGAGGGAAGACAGAAGGTATGAACTGACATCTAAACAGAAGACTATTCTCTCATTTTAACTGTTTATGCTTTGTTCAATATAGGTAAAATTACAAAGAAATGAGCTCTGCTTTGCTGCCGATTTCCTTATTCCATTATACTTAACAAGCATGTATAACAGAAAAAAGATGTCTAATTATGTAATTCTGGTCTAAACCAAGATCACAGAATCATAGAACGGTTTGGGTTGAAAGGGACCTTTAAGATCATCTAGTTCCAACCTCCCTGCCATGGGCAGGGGTACCTTCCATTAGACCAGGTTACTCAAAGATGATTTGAAAATTTCTAAGTAATTTTTAAAAACTTTTTGGTCGAATTGGAATAGTCTTATAAATCCACAAGAAATTAATTCTGTTCAGAGATATGTTAACATGAAAGTCTCCTAGCCCTGACTAGTACAGGAGAAAAAAATCTGCCTTTGCAGGAGCCTGTAATGAGATTTTGATTGGCCTGATTCTTCTTGAAGACTGCAACATTCCCAGCCGAGTTCAATTAATTTGCCTTAAAGTGAGACTCTAATAAAGCACATATATTTATAATAATTCTCTAGTCTAGCCTGTAGCTAAGGAATACAGCTCTAAATAAGAGAGAAGTAGTAGTGACACCTGATAGATTATATTACTTGACTGATTTATGCCTTATGCCCTCCTGTTCAAACCTAACAAAGAAAATTCAATTATCCAAGCAGTTTAGGTTCATGACTTTGGGAAAAGACAATCGGGACCCAAAGTATCCTGAATCATTTCTAAATGACAACATGAAACACTGTTTAAAGTGCAGCAGGTAATAAGGATAATCAAAGATTGTTTCAGTGTTGTCACTTTCTGAAGATATTCTGCAAGATATTTGACAATAACTTTGAAGCATAAAACTTACGTACTTTCAGGCCTATATACCTGTAAGTTTATAAAAACCTTATAAACCTTCTAAACTTACTTAGTAAAATTTAAATGGAAATATGCAATGACAAACACTAATGCAGTTAAAAAAAAACCCAAACAGTATGCAGATTGAGGATGTTATGTTATCACGAGAACTTTATTTCTTGTACCTAGCTTTTCTGGGTTTAAATATTTAATGCCAAAGCTCCAGTGAAGACTTGTTTTTTGTCAATCAAACTTGAATTTGTCATCAAATTCAGTCTAACTTCCACAATTCATTTTGTTCTTATCTCAGAATACCACAGTTTAGCTTCAATAGGACAGTATGAGATAACATCTCAACATGTACTCCTCCTGACTACAGGACACCGCTTATTATCAGCACCTGTTTTATTCTTTACTAAATCCTGAATGCACTATAGATTTCTTGCAGGTAACACTAGGGTTTAATCTATCTCTTCACAAAAGATTGTGGCCATTAAAACAGTATTTCAGACAAAATTACATCCTGCCTTCAAAAATAACTATTGTTTTAAGTTTGGCATAGAGAAAGCACTGACAACTGAGAATCTAAGTTCAGGTTTCTGGGTGCCTTTTTCTCCTTTAAGGAATTTGTGACTTTTCTTCAGATATTATTCTCCCTTCCACCTCCCCCCCAAAAAAAAACCTTTTAAAAAGGGAAAAGAGCAAATAAAAGACTCTTTAAGACTGTTTGACTGAAATTAGAAGGGTTGTCATTGCTTAATTGTTTTCTGAAGGTATCTAACTTTGGCC